>NW_024870979.1:0-1325000 GCF_019054845.1 Dipodomys spectabilis
TTCTTGGAGGTATTCTGTGAGCCACGCGGGGGCCTCCGGAGGCCTGAGGCCTCCATAATGATGAAACTGGCATTTACAGACAACCCTACTTAAGAACCCAGTTCATTCTTGGAGGTATTCTGTGAGCCACGCGGGGCCTCCGGAGGCCTGAGGCCTCCATTCTGGTGTTGGGGCACATCGTGGATGTTACTGCATTTCCCACAGACGTCCCCACCTCCACTTGAGCCTTTGTCAGTCTGTCGACTGGAGGCTGCACGAGGGGACAGTATGAACTGCCCCCCAGGAGCCGGGCGCCTGGCTGGGGAGGGCACTGAGGCCACCGGCTCATGAGCTCTTGCAGATCAAGGAGGCTTCACTGGGCTGGGCAGCAGAGTCTGCGAGCAAACAGGTGGGCCCACCCCAGAAGCTGCTCAACCTCCCACCCCTCTCAGGGCCTCAGATCCCAGAAGAGAAACCACACACCGCTAATTCCATGACATTTGGTGTCATCTACAGCACAAGGTTCACAGAAGAACCAGTTGTCTGCTTCTTTACGGAGAGAACACAGAATGCCAGCCCCGGGGCTCCGGTGCCAACTCTGAGGCCACCCGGACCACTGAGCCACAGCAGCTGCAGCTCCATCTCCAGGACCAAAGACTCTGCCATCATTACCTGACCATGCTCCTGTGCATGCCTCCGTCACTCCAGATGACCCAGAAATAGCATCGATTTTACTGATTTGCCAAACAAGACGAATACATCCACAACTCTATAATGATTTTTGTAAACGAACCACAAAAAGTTAATTAAAAAAAAATCACCGTCCCCCATAGGAGCAGGCTGTAGGGGTGGGTTGCAGCACAAGAAGCCTCAAGGTGGGCTGGAGAAGATGGGTATGACTGAGACAGGAAAGATGGGGTCCAGGGGGAGGGGAGGTTCCCTGGAGTCTGGGGGATGCCCTGGTAGGGATGGGCTGAGCTGCTAGTTAGAGCTCGGGGAGAATAGAGCTCAGGGAAGTCAGGCCGGCTCAGGAGGACTGGGTGACTGCAGTCTACACTTGCAACAAGTTTATAGCTGCTGCTACCCCCCCACGCGTGAGGCCCATGCTGGTTGGCAAGGAGCTGAGCAGAGGCCGGGACCAGAGGCATGGGCAGAGGGACAAGCCCACAGGTGTGGCAGGCGGTGGGCAGGGCCGGGTGAGCTGAGGTGAGGTGAGGGCCTAGGAGAATAATGGCAGGTGACAGGTGAGTCAGAAGACTGGGGGGGGGGGGGGGTGCAGTGCTGAGCCCCTGAAATGATCTTTAGCTGGGGCTTTGGAGCAGAAAGATGTGGAAATTGTGCGGCCCCGACCCTAGTTCCATGCTCAAGGGACCCAGTATTTTTTTCAGGGAAGAAGGTTGAAGTGTGTGTGTGTGTGTGTGTGTGTGTGTGTGTGTGTGTGTGTGTGTGTGTGTGTTGTGCGTGTGTGTGTGGTGTGTGCATGTGTGCTTGAACTCAGGGCCTGGGTGCTGTCCCGGACACTTTTGTGCTCAAGGCTAATGCTCCACACTGGAGCCACAGCTCCCACTTCCAGCTTTTTTGGTGGTTAATTGGAGATAAGAGCCTCACACTTTCCAAGCTGGCTTGGAACCAAAGCTCAGTCTCCTCAACAGCTAGAATCATACAAGCATGAGCCCATGGTGCCTGGCTGAGGATGGACTTTTTGAGTGTGAACAGCAGAGTCTGTGACATGAACTGGGAAAGGAAGCACGGAGGGAAGGAGAGAGAGGAGGGAGGAGGGAGGAGGAGGAAGAGGAAGGAAGAGGAGGGAAGAGGAACGAAGGAAGAGGAGAGGAGGAGGAGAAAGAAAGAGAAGAGAGAAGAGAGAGAGAGGAGAGAGAGGAGAAGGAGAGAGGAGAGGAGAGAGGAGAGGAGAGAGGAGAGGAGAGGAGAGGAGAAGGGGAGAGGAGAGAGGAGAGGAGAGGAGAGAGAGAGGAGGAGGAGGGAGGAGAGGAGAGAGGAGAGGAGGAGAGGAGAGAGGAGAGGAGAGAGGAGAGGAGAGAGGAGAGGAGAGGAGAGAGGAGAAGGGGAGAGGAGAGGAGAGGAGAGGAGAGAGGAGGGAGGAGAGGAGGAGGAGAGAGGAGAGGAGAGAGGAGAGGAGAGAGAAGGGGAGAGGAGAGGAGAGGAGAGAGGAGAAAGGGGAGAGGAGAGGAGAGGAGAGAGGAGAAGGGGAGAGGAGAGGAGAGGAGAGAGGAGAGGAGAGGAGAGAGGAGAGAGGAGAAGGGGAGAGGAGAGGAGAGGAGAGAGGAGAAGGGGAGAGGAGAGGAGAGGAGAGAGGAGAAGGGGAGAGGAAGAGGAGAGGAGAGGAGAGAGGAGAAGGGGAGAGGAGAGGAGAGGAGAGAGGAGAAGGGTGAGAGAGAGGAGAGGAGAGAGGAGAAGGGAGAGAGGAGAGGAGAGGAGAGGAGAGAGGAGAAGGGGAGAGGAGAGGAGAGGAGAGAGGAGAGGAGAGAGGAGAGGAGAGGGAGGAGGGGAGGGAGGAGAGGAGAGAGGAGCGAGAGGAGAGGAGAGAGGAGAAGGGAGAGAGGAGAGGAGAGGAGAGAGGAGAGGAGAGAGGAGAGGAGAAGGGGAGAGGAGGAGAGGAGGAGAGGAGAGAGGAGAGAGGAGAGGAGAGAGGAGAGAGAAGGGGAGAGGAGAGGAGAGAGGAGAAGGGGAGAGGAGAGGAGAGAGGAGAAGGGGAGAGGAGAGGGAGAGGAGAGAGGAGAAGGGGAGAGGAGAGGAGAGAGGAGAGAGGAGGGGAAGAGAGGAGAGGAGGAGAGGAGAGAGGAGGGGAGAGAGGAGGGGAGAGAGGAGAGGAGAGAGGAGAAGGGGAGAGGAGAGGAGAGAGGAGGGGAGAGAGGAGGGGAGGGAGGAGAGGAGAGGAGAGAGGAGGAGGGAGAGGAGAGGAGAGAGGAGAGGAGAGGAGAGAGGAGGGGAGGGAGGAGAGGAGAGGAGAGAGGAGAAGGGAGAGGAGAGGAGAGAGGAGAGAGGAGAGAGGAGGGGAGATGAGAGGAGGAGGGAGAGAGGAGAGGAGAGAGGAGAAGGAGAGAGGAGAGGAGAGGAAGAGGAGGAGGAGGGAGAGGAGAGGAGAGGAGAGAGAGAGGGAGAGGAGAGGAGGGAGAGAGGAGAGAGGAGAAGGAGAGAGGAGAGGAGGGGAGGAGAGGAGAGGAGAGAGGAGAGGAGAGAGAGGAGAGGAGAGAGGAGAGGAGAGAGGAGAGGAAGGAGAGAGGAGAAGGGGAGAGGGAGAGGAGAGAGGAGGGGAGGGAGGAGAGGAGAGGAAGACGGAGAGGGGAGGGAGAGGAGAGAGAGAGGAGAGAGGAGAGAGAGAGGAGAGGAGAGAGGAGAGGAGAGAGGAGAGAGGAGAGGAGAGAGGAGAAGGGGAGGAGAGGAGAGAGGAGAGGAAGAGAGGAGGGAGAGAGGAGAGGAGAGAGGAGAAGGGGAGAGGAGAGGAGAGACGAGGAGAGGAGAGAGGAGGGGAGAGGAGAGGAGAGAGGAGAGAGGAGAGGGAGGAGAGGGAGGAGGAGAGGAGAGAGGAGAGAGGGGAGAGAGGAGGGGAGAGAGGAGAGGAGAGAGGAGAAGGGGAGAGGAGAGGAGAGACGGAGAGGAGGAGAGAGGAGGGGAGGGAGGAGAGGAGAGGAGAGAGGAGGAGGGGAGAGAGGAGAGAGAGAGGAGGAGAAGGGAGAGGAGGAGGAGAGGAGAGAGAGAGGAGAAGGAGAGGAGAGGAGAGAGGAGAGAGGAGGGGAGAGAGGAGAGGAGAGAGGAGAAGGAGAGAGAGGGAGAGGAGAGGAGAGGAGAGAGGAGGGGAGGGAGGAGAGGAGAGGAGAGAGGAGAAGGGGAGAGGAGGAGGAGAGGAGAGAGGAGAAGGAGAGGAGAGAGAGAGAGGAGAGGAGGGGAGGGAGGAGAGGAGAGAGAGAGGGGAGAGAGGAGAGGAGAGAGGAGAAGGAGAGAGAGGAGAGAGGAGAGAGGGAGAGGAGAGGAGAGAGGAGAAGGAGAGGAGGAGAGAGAGAGAGAGAGAGGAGAGAGGGAGAGGAGAGAGGAGAGAGAGAGAGAGAGGTGAGAGGATGAGGGAGGAGGAGAGAGAGGAGAGGAGAGAGGAGAGGAGAGGGAGGAGAGAGGAGAGGAGAGGAGAGAGGAGAAGGGGAGAGGAGGGGAGAGAGGAGAAGGGGAGAGGAGGGGAGGGAAGGGCCCAGGGAGGCAGCTCTCAGGAGACTCAGCTGACTGCTGGTAGGAAGCTCATCTTAGGGCTAACTTTGAACGTTAGCAGTGGCCAATTAGCATCTGGGCCCAAGGCTGCTTCCTGCTTTTGGACTTTCCCAGAGGCCCCTGCTGCAGGAGCCGCTCTGGCTGAGGTGCTCAAAGCCAGAAGAAAGACAAAGGCTAGACAGGAAGACTGGGAACTCAGCTAAATAAACGCAGAGCTGACACTGCGAGCAGAGGGTCCTGCCCAGCCCCCGGCGGAGTGGGGTGAGTTTCTAAACTCATCCTTCCTCAAGCGCTGCCATCCAGCTGGGGTCCCAGCAGCCGCTGACCACGGACCATAAGCGACAAGGCTTGCATGGGATGTCCTCACACAGGAATCCAGGTTCTGCCGAGAGAGGCAGTTAGTGCAGGTCACCTTAGAGCGGCTGGCTAAAGAAAGGGTGGACCACTCACTGTCCAGGCCTCCGGTGACTTCATAGATCCTTTCCAAAATGCAGCTTGCTGTTCAAAGGCCCTGGAATGCCTGCTCCTCCTTCCAGAAAATTCCCTTTCAGTCAACAGAATTAGAGTTGGTTTGTGAAAGGTGAAGCAACACAACCCTAGCGATAGTGAGTACAGACAGATCACCGCAGAACTGCGCACACAGCCACTGGAAACAGGGACTGACCGGGGAGAGTGGTGTCATGGCAGAATTGAATAGTCACCCAAGGATCCCATCTCTACCCGCTAGTAACCCCAGCCCTGCCGAGAGCTGAAAGGAACACCCATGCTCTAGCTCAGTCCTACATTCACTGTGTGAGCCAAACTCAATCTGATCATATATTTTGGTAAGGTAAAGGAATGTCTTTAATACGCTCGCAGGTGTGGGGGAGATTCTAGTTTCGTGACAAACATGGTATTCAGGATATCAACACTGCACAGTTCTGGACTGGGTGTGGTGGTTCACAGCTGTAAGGCCAGCATTTATGAGGATTGCTCATTTGGGGCCAGCCCAGTATACATCATGAGACCCTGGGTCCAAGAACCAAGAGGAACAGAGGGAGGCAGAATGCAGAACCCTTGTCTTCCTAAAACTTCAGTGAAGAGTAAGAGAGAACACAGCACACAAAACTGTAAGTGTGTGTGTGTGTGTGCATGTGCACAAGTGTGGGCACGCACAGGCGTGTGTATTCTATGACAGAGATGCTCACAGAGGTACAAGGAAGGAGCCCTGAACCAGGCCTGGCAGGATGGCATAAAGAGGAGCTCAGAAGTAGAGAACAGACAGGCACTGGTGGCTCACGCCTGTAATCCTAGCTACTCAGGAGGCTGAGATGTGAGGATCATGGTCCAAAGCCAGCCTGGGCAAGAAAATCTATGACATTCTTATCTCCAATTAACTACCAAAAAACTAGAAGTGGCACTGTGGGTCAAAGTGGTAGAGTCCTAGCCTTGAGTACAAAAGCTCAGGGCAGTGCCCAGGCCCTTAGATCAAGCCTTATGGCTGACCCCCACTCCTTGCCAAAAGCACACACACACACACACACACACACACACACACACACACACACGGAGGAGGAGGAGGAGGAGGAGGAGGAGGAGGAGGAGGAGGAGGAGGAGGAGGAGGAGGAGGAGGAAGAAGAAGAAGAAGAGGAAGAAGAAGAAGAAGAGGAGGAGGAGGAGGAGGAGGAGGAGGAGGAGGAGGAGGAGGAGGAGGAGGAGGAGGAGGAGGAGGAGGAGGAGGAGGAGGAAGAGGAAGAGGAAGAGGAAGAGGAAGAGGAAGAGGAAGAGGAAGAAGAAGAAGAAGAAGAAGAAGAAGAAGAAGAAGAAGAAGAAGAAGAAGAAGAAGAAAGTGGCTTAGAGAAATCCATGAGAGACCATGTCCCATTTCAAGAATTTGGGTAGTTTCTTGAGGGCTGGGCCTGGTGGTACAAGCATATAATCCCAGCACTAGCAAGGCCTGAGGCAAAGGGGTCTTAAAGTTCCAGATGAGCCTGGAAAACAAAAAAAGAAGGATAAAAGAAAGGAAGGAAGGAGAGAAAAAAAGGAAGGGAGGGAGGGAGGTAAGGAGGAAGGGAGAAAGGAAGGAGGAAGGGAGGAAAGGAAGAAAAGAAGGAGGCTGGGAGGGAAGAAGGGGAAGGGAAGGAAAAGGAAGGGAGGGGAAGGGAGGAAGGAAGGAAGGAAGGAAGGAAGGAAGGAAGGAAGGAAGGAAGGAAGGAAGGAAGGAAGGAAGGAAAAGCATGGCTGTATTTCCTGGATAAGCAGTGTGAATCAGAACATACCATCCACAGGTGTCTATTTGCTAACTCATGGTTCAATGAGTATCACTTCCTAGCTTCTCCCCACAAGATAAAGGTTTGCACCAGCTTTTATCTACTCAGCCACAACAAGTCTGTGTGCAACATTAAAAACAAAACAAATAGAATTCATTTTAACAGAATTTTATTTATATTTTTCTACACTGAAAAACCCCCACAAGCCTTTCATTTTATGGAGATGACCATCACGAGTAAGCCACTCCTGAGTGAGCAGAATTCCGGCCCTTTCCTAACTTTCCAGCAGTGATCATTATCCGGTTCCTTATTAACCACACAAGTAGTGTTTAATGAGTCTGGAACCCGCCCCATGCAGCCCGGGGTGGTGGACGGGGAAAGCGGGTCCCACCACTGTGTGTGCCTCCCTGTGGCTCCTCTTGCGGCTGCTGGCCATTGAGAGCCCGGGCACATGCGCGCGCGCAGCCGCTCTGCACTGGCGCAGGCTTGGCTGTGCCGCGGAAAGACGTGATTCTCTGCTTGTGTTCGGACTGGACTTTGTCTGTAACTTGATGCTGACCATGAAAGGTGAGAGGCTGGAGATGCAAGGCTGCTTTAGCATGCATGCATCAATAAAAATAATACGTCACATTACCAGAGCCAAAGACAAGAACCACACGATCATCTCAGGAAGATGCCTGGGACAAAATCCAACACCATTCACACTAAATGCTCTGGAGAAGCTGGGAATAGAAGGAACCTACCTCAAAATAACAAAGGCTATACATGACCTGCCACCTGCCAACATCATACTGAATAGTGAAAAACTGAAAACCATTTCCTCTAAAATCAGGAACAACGATGTCTACTTCCTCCGCTCCTCTTCAATATAGCTCTAGAATTTTTAACCAGAACAGTAAGGCAAGAAAAAGACATAAAAAGGACTCACATAGGGAAAGAAGAGGTCAAACTGTCCCTATTTTCAGATGGCATGATCTTATCTCTAAAGAAGCCAAAAGACTTCATCCCCAAACTCCTAGAGCTGATCAATAACTTTGGCAAGGTAGCATGATAAAAATAAATAAATAACCCACAAAAATCTTCATGTATACAATCTACAAGCAGAGAGGGAAATCAGGAAAACAACTCCATTTACAATAGCTTCAAAATAAATATCTGGGAATAAACCTAACCAAGGAAACAAAACACCTTTATAGTGAAAACTATAATAATTTGAAGAAAGAAGTCGAAGATGACATTAGGAAATGGAAAGGCCTTCCATGTTCATGGATAAGTAGAGTTAATATTGTGAAAATGGCCATACTGCCAAAAAATGATCTACAAATTTAACACAATTGCCATCAAATTCCCAATGATGTTCTTTACCAAGAGAATTTATATCGAACAACAAAAGACTTCAAATCACCAAATCAATTCTAGGCAAAAAAAAAAAAAAGCAATGCTGGTGGTATCACAATCTGAGACCTCAAAGTCTACTCCAGAGCTATAAAAGCAAAAACAACTTGGTATTGGCACAAACATAGACCCAAAGATCAACGAAACCAACTAGAAGACCCAGAAATAAAATCATATACTTAGAGTCATCTGATATTTGATAAGGGAGCCAAAGATATATGGTGGAAAAAAAGGCAGTCTTTTCAACAATTGATGTTGGAAAAACTGGGCATCCATATGCAGAAAAACCCTGCTTGTCACCATGCACTAATACCACCACAAACTGGTCAAAGACCTCAACATCAGACTGGAGACTGAATCACTGCAAGAGAGAGGAGAAACACTAGAACTCACAGGCATAGGCAGAAGCTTTTTGAGCTAAGTCAAGCTCCAAGACACAAATTGCACGTGTCTTTTTCTCATAAGAGGAAGCTGGGACCTGATGAAGAATAGAGGACTCTAGGCCTTCACACACAGTGAGACTGAAGGAGGATACACTGAGGAGAGGAACACACAGATGCACTGCCATGTGCGTCTGGTCACACAGGACAGCATTTACCAAAATGAACTCTAGGAAATGGAAACAAGAGGGTTCTACTTCATCATTAATGTTGTTTCCTTTTCCTTTGTCTAATTTGTTCCTTTATCTGTCTTTGGGAGGGTGAGGGGAGCGCAGAAATGAGGGACAAAGGATGAACAAATGCAGCAGTGGTCCTCACCAAACACTATGTTGAAAACCAACTGTACAACCTGTGGAGGGGACAGGAGGGAAAAACTGGGAGAGCAAGGGAGGGGGTGACATTGTCCAAAAAGAAATGTTCTCTTTACCTGACTTGTTAACAGTAACTCCTCTATACTTCACATTAAAATAACAATGAAAATATTTTTTTAAGTTGAGGGACTGGGCCAGTCACTGGTGGCTCATGCCTGCAATTCTCGCTACGCTGGAGATTGAGATTCAAAGGATTATAGTCCAAAGCCAGGCTCAGCAACAAAAGCTTCTGAGACTCCATGTCCAAAAATAGTCAATGAAAACCAGGGCTGGAGAGGTGGCTGAAGTGGTAGAGTGCCAGCTGAGCAATTAAACTGAGTATGCCAGAGGCCCTGAGTTCAAACCTCAGTAGTGAAAATAAGTGTGGCTTATATTTTAAAATCAGTTTTCTCTGTATTCCTCATATTTGAACATTGCTATTGATTTCTACTGTGATTACTTACATGTTCATTCAAGAGAATTATCTTTTGCTTTAAATCTTTGGATACTTGTGTGTGTGTGTATGTGTGTATGTGTGTGTGTGTGTGTGTGTGTGTGTGTGAGAGAGAGAGAGAGAGAGAGAGAGAGAGAGAGAGAGAGAGTGCACATGCACGTGCACACATGCTGGTCCTGGAACTTGAACTCAGAGATTGGACTCTGTCCCTTAGCTTTTTCACTCAAGGCTACCACTCTACCAATTTAGCCACAGTTCCACTTCTAGCTTTTTGCAATTTGGAGATGAGTCTCATGGGCTTTCCTGCCCAGACTGGCTTCAAATGTCAGTCCTCAGATCTCAGCCTCAATAGCTAGAATTACAGTTGTGAGTCAGCAGTGCCCAGAACTAGTCTTTGGATATTTTATATTAGCTGCTGAAAGCCCTATTTTGTAGATTAACATCTACATCCATTTGAAGTCTGTTGTTATTAATTATTTTTTGTTTGTAGACCACATTTTTCTGTATCTTGTTTTTGTCTGTTGTGGGGCTTGAACTCTGCGCCTGGGCATTGTCCCAGAGTTCTTCAGCTCCAGTTAAGTGCTCTACCACTTGGGCCACAGCACCATTTCCAGTTTTCTAGTGATTAATTGGAGATAAAGAGTCTCATAGACTTTCCTACCTGGGCTGGTTTTGAACAGCCACCCTTGAATCTCAGCCTCCTGAATAGCTAGGATTACAGGCATGAGCTACCAGCACCTTTTCTTACATGTCTAATTTCTTATTGTAAATATGTATAAGTAGTTTGGATATGTCATCTCCCTGCATACAATGATGAGTTTGGTCCAGGCAGGCACATGAGTTTTCACTGTAACCCTATGTTGATCAGGCTAAACTAGTATTATTCTTTATTGGGGAGGAATCTATTCTGGTTGTAGCAGTCCTGAGCTGCTATCCTTTACTTCCAAACCATAGAGTACAACACATAGCATAGATACAAGCTCCCTGAGCTCCATGAGCTTGGTCTCTTTCTTTCTCCAGGCCAGACTAGAACTCCAATGTCACCTACAATTAATATTAGTAATCTCAGGGCCATGGCAGGCCTTATGGAGTAGGATTATTATAGCCTCACCCTTAGGGATTTGCATGACGAATTCCCACACAAACTTCTGTCTCCTGCACACTCCTTCCTTCTCCGATGCCCTGTTCTTCAAACTTCAACTATATCAGTGGCCGTCCACCCTAAGTCATTGCAAGAAATGGACTGCTTGACTAGGGGTCCACTTCCCTGGACGGCAGCCAGAAAAAAAGTCAGGGTGATCACAGGGCTCACCTTGTGTCTTCCCACCTCTCAGAGGGCACGCCTGTTCTTAAGTGCCTAGAAACAGTACAGTCATGTACTCTGTCTTATCAGTGATAAAGACATGATGGCTTAGCGGCGGTGGTCACGAGAATCAATGCAGTGATGCTCATGGTTGTAAAGCAGAGGTTTCTGTGCCGCGCTTGCACATTGAAACACCATCAGAATGTGTTTGTGTGTGAGAGTATATTGTACACGTGCTCCCCCTGCTCTGAGGGCGTGGCCAAGGCTGAGGAGCAGTCTCAGTACCCCAGTTCACACTGTAGCTTCTTACTTCCACAAATTTCCGGCTTTCCTCGTTAGAAGCACAAATAAATAACTAAGTATCTCTACAAATGGAGAGCTGAAATAGTATATATTTTTAGAAAGACCCGCTTAATAATATCAGCACTGAAACCCAGGCACTTGCAGGAGGGAAGTGAAGCCCAGGGGAGAGGGCTAGAGGAACGGGGGTAGGCGGGGAGCATGCAGCCAAGAAGGCATTATACATACCACCAAATTAAGAAAAGAAACAAGGGGCGGGCCGGAGAGGGGTGAGAATGTTGAAGGGATGATCGTGACCAAAACGCATTGTATTCATAAGCTGTTTTGTTAAATGGCACCTCCTTTGTACAACCACTTAAAGATTATAAATAAACAAATAAATATCTGTAAATCACTTTCATTCTGTCTTTGAAGCTGCCTCCTCCGTGGCTCAAGGACACGCGGACTCTGTGTTCTGTGGGAAGGCTGGCTTGCTCAGCTGTTTCTGGGACCTATGCTTTCCTTGTTCACTTGATTAATAATTTACAGTCATCATGAGTATTATCTTGCATCTGGAGGTCATCTGATTAAATGATAGCATAACCACATGCTCTTACATACATCCACCTATGATTACTGAGGGCTCGGGTGATCTATAGTCCTGAGACAGTTCTAACAGGACTGAGATATTGCATATTACAAACTACATTCAGAACACGACTGGTTCTAGCAGCTAGCAGTCCAGTCCCCAGGAATCCCAGTCCCTAGTTGTGGAATAAGGACAGCATTTAGCAGACGGACCAAGTGTCTGACCACTAAGAGCATCTTCAGAAATGTCTTGGAAATGCAGCTGTCCACATTCTTCTCTTCTTGTACGTGCAACAGTGGGGTTTTCCAAAATAATGATTTTTCTTTTATGTTATTACTGGAACTTTAAAAACCACTTCACATGATTTAGAATATCTTAGGTGAAGTTTGAATATCCCTTATCTAAATTGCTTAAGCCTAGAGCAGTTGGGGGTTATTTTCAAGTTTGGGAATATTTGAATTTCTATCATGAGAGATCTTGAGAAGGCAAAAAGAACCTCTCAACTTGAAATTCATCTGCTTCATATCTGCCTTACCCAAGAAAAGTTTGCACAATATCTGTAATACACCTATGTTTTGAACCATCTGGTCCCATAATATCAGGTGTGGGATTTTCTCCTTGTGAGGGTCAGAGCTTCAAATTCAAGAGAGAGAGAGAGAGAGAGAATAGGCAGATGTTGTTAAATAGGAGAAGAAGGAGGAGGAGGAGGAGGAGGAGGAGGAGAAGAGTCATCCCTTGGTATCTAAGAGGAATTGTCTCCCTGTGCAGATACTAAAATTCTCTTAATTCTCAATGGTATAGTGTTTACACATAACTTACACATATTTCTCTGTGTATGTTAGGCCATCTCTACATGAGTTACACTCATAAATACATTGTACTTGAGGTTTAAACTGGTTTGCTTCATTGCTTAGGGAATAAGAAAAAGGTCTATACATGTTGAGGCAGATATAGTGCAGATGTGTAGATGTGCTTTTTCCCAATATTTTCAATCCTCTGTGGGCACAATCTGCAGATTCAGGAGTTGCAGACACAGAGGCTTACTCTGTGTGCACACAAGATCTTGCTTTATAAGATTCTTATTTAGAAATGGCCAACAAAGTTCACATGAAAATTCCCTTGGCAATTTTGCATGACTTTCTCTGCAATAACTAATCAACTTATGTAATAAGTCCAGGGTCAGGAATGGTACCAGAGGTCATAATTCCACTGGGGGATCTGATGCATCCCTTAATGGTCTGCTATAATAAAAAGTCATTATAATGACTCTAAAGCTATCTCTAGCATTAATCCTTGCCCCAGAAGTCACAGCCAACCACACACACAAGAAAAAGCAAATCTAGAAGCTGATTAAACTCTCCATTTGCTTTGAAACCTCTGATCTGACATGAATCTTATCAGGGTTCTAGTGGACAAAGCCACGTAAGCTCTCCTTTGCTTAAACAATACATAGCTTCCATAATGTGCATGTTGATAGCACATAATTCCTAGTCATGCTGTACCCAAGGGGAGGAAGAGAGATTTGGGGAGAGGGGAGATTTGGAGAAGAAGAGAGAAGGGGAGGCTAAGAGGAAGAGAAGGAGAAGAGAGGGAGAATGGAGGAGGAGAAGAGAATGGGAAGAGGAAGAGAAAGGAGAGTGGGAAGAAGAAATAAATGTAGGAGGGAAACACTAAGGTGGAAGAAAAAGAGGGAAGAGGAAAGGAAGTTCAAGGAGACAAGGAGAGGGAGAACTTTCAAAAGGTCTCCTGTTCTGTTTGCTTATTTGGATCTAGAATGTAATCGAAAAAAAGAATTGTAGGTCTAAGTACCTCTTTCTACATTAGAAGTGACTGGGATCAGATGGAAAACCATTATTCCAAGGCTATCCATGCTAAACAACTTAGATAAAACTTAGATAAAAACAGGTCTTCTACCTGTGCACAAGTTGTGTCTGAAGTGTCTAAGATGAAAATCCTTAACCTGAGGCCATCTTCAGGTTTCTTTGTAACAAGGGTATGGTGAGGTTGTCCCCTTCCAGCTCTGTCATCCTGCTGTCATGTAGGAAAAATAACTCTGCCAAGACAATCTTTCTAAAGTTGTTATATTTGCACAGATTCTACTCTTTAAATCTAAATACAGGATATGTCAGCAAACTTTACTCAGTGCTACATGAACTGCTTGCCATCCCAATGTTCTGGGCTTATCACATTTAGCTGTATGTCTCTGTGACCCTGTAAAGTATCTACCACCAAAAACAGGTTATTCAATGGGCGACTGAAGATATTCAATGAATGGATAGATAGATGAATGGGTAGATAGATGGGAAGATAGATGGATGAATGGGTGCATGTATGCATGAATGGATGGATGGATGGATCTGCGGAAGGATGCATGGAGGGGCAGATGGACAATGTCTAGTTCTAGAACCAAGAAATGGAATAATTTGGGAAGTCAGTATGGCTCACTGAGAACCAGAACAAAAGACTTTTAGACACAAAGTAAAGAGGTATGGGGTGAGTTAGGTGAGGAACTCCAGTGCAGCTGCCTAGTTACTGAAGTCTGTCCTCCCAAAGCTCTTGGTTTCTTAACTATGGCCTATGGTCTGCTTGTCTACTGATTTCCCCTCCAGGAAGAAGATAGCTCCTTCTGTTTTCAGTAACTACTGTGCACTATCCAGGTGCCTCCTGTGAGTATCAGTGCATTGCCCTCGCCTCGGCACATAGAAACACCATAGTGTATCTTGAACAGATGAGTACACTTCGAGCAAGGAAGACCACTGTGTAGAAGTCACAGCAATCACTTCGTAACTGCCCTCACATCATCTTTGTGCAGTGGGCCTGCACTGTCTGAAACTTCTGTCTAACTTAGATGAGCTGATGACCACACACGTCTGCAGGGAAAGCATGCCAGCAGCAGAGCTGACACCTTCCTCATGGGACCTCGGTGAAGGTTGAATAAATTAGCAGACACAGAGTAGGTAGAATAGTGTCTTCACATCTGAAGTATGACAGAAAGTGTTTACCAGTGCTGGCACAGAGCCTTGGGATTGCTGGTTTAATTATTCGGTGAAAGGAGGGCATGGGCTACTTCAGCAACATGCACAGGTAGGTGGACACAGCAGCTCGGCAGTCACCCAAATGGCATTACTTCATCCCAGCCCCCAAGGGTCTGCAGCAGCACAACTCCAACCACAGCCCTCCTGCAGAGGCCTGGCACCCCAGAGATGAGGCAAATGCTCACGTTCTCTCACGAATCTGGCAGCATCTTAACCAAAACTAAAATATGGCCAAGGATTCTCTAAGGAAACCATCAACTGAGGAGGTCAATTTGAGTCAAATCTCTTGTCTCCATGAGATAAGAAGGTTTTCCAATTTCATGGTTGTGTGCACACAACTTGGTGGCCTTTGCTGATCCACGCCATGAAGCCCCTGGGGGAGGAACCATGATCTGTGAGTTCTGTTTGTTTCCACTGCTGTTGTGTGGCTGCTTCTCAGAGGATGAGTCTATGGGGCAGGGAGGGGTGAATGCACTTACACTGGGACCAATGTCCCTACACAGGAGCCTTTCTTAAAATCAAGAGCTGTCTCAAAGGGGACTGGGTGGAACACAAAGTCACAACAGGACTCCTGACCAGTGGGTGGGGGTGGGTGGAGGAGTGGGGGACAACAATAGCCTAGATGGGCTGCGAAAAAGGCCATCGTGAGGCACCAGACCTTCAAGTACGCTGATACAGTGCTCCACCGCCTCCAGAATGCCTCCACATTCTAAAGCAAATAATGAGGGCTGAACAGAAAGATCCAACTACCAAGAGTTCCCACTCAACTTCTTCCCACAATGCCTGGGTGCTCAGTAGACCAGAGGAGAAGTGCTGAAGCTGTGCACACACAAGACATCAAACGGCCTAACATGCAAAGTTCAGGGGAGGAGCCATGGAAAGACTCCATTGGATTCCTCTTTGGGGCCCCTTTCTGCATAGACAGCCTCCCACAAAATATGAATCTGGAAACTACAACATATTTAAATAAATGTTGACAGTCCTATATAATAATGATGTGATGAAGGAATGAAGGTTGTCATAGAGCAGAGCCGCCCGCATGTCGTGTTTATCAGTGCACAATCCCAAGAGCCAAGCTGTGGAATCTGCCTCACTGCCCATCAGCAGTGAAGAGACAAAGAAAATGTGGAACAATGGGGCTGGGAAGGTGGCTCAGTGGTAGAGCGCTTGCCTTGCATGCCTGAGGCCCTAGGTTCAATTCCTCAGCACCACATAAGCAAAAAGAAAAAAAAGCTGGAAGTGGCACTGTGGCTCAAGTGGTAGAGCGCTAGCCTTGAGCTGAAGAGCTGAGGGACAGCGCCCAGGCCCAGAGTTCAGGCCCCATGACCGGACCCCCCAAAAAAAAAAAGAAGAAAAAGAAAATGTGGAACAAATACGTAATGGAGAATCATTCGGCCATAAAGAAGAATAAAATTATATCCATGCAGGAAAATGTCCTGTGAGATAAGCCACACTCAGAAAAAGAAATACCACATGTTTTGGTTCAAATGCAGAATCAATAATAATAATAATTAAAAATGAAAATAAAACATGATTGCAAATAGGGGATTGTTGGGAGACAGCCAGTGGAAAGGGGAAGGGAGGAAACAAGTGTCAGGGTGAATATGATTGACGTGTAATGAAACCACTAAGAACTGTTCAGAGAGGGAAGGGGAGGTTAAGAAACAGAAATGTAGATGGGGTCAATATTTTTTGGCGAAGGGTCCAGTCATGGGGCCTGAACTCTGGGCCTGAGCGCTGTCCCTCAGCTCTTCAGCTCAAGGCTAGCGCTCTACCACTTGAGCCGCAGCACCATTTCTGGCTTTTTTTTTCTGCTTATGTGGTGTCAAGGAATCGAATCCAGGGCCTCATGCATGCAAGGCAAGCGCTCTACCACTGAGCCACCTTCCCAGCCCAGATAGGGTCAATTTGATCAAAGCATATTACATGAATGCCCATAAACATTACAATGAGATATAATCAGTATATGTTTAATTATATAATTATATCAACATGTAACTAATACATATTTAATTAAATGATGGATATTTGTGAAAAAGGAAAAGTTTGATACACACACATATACACATATACACTTACATACTTACACTTCTAAAGAAAAAGAGCTGAAGCCAGGCACCAGTGGCTCACACCTGGAATCCTAACAACTAGAAGACTGAAATCTGAGGCTCACAGTTCAAAGCCAGCCAGGGCAGAAAAACCTGTGAGACTTTTATCTTCAATTATGGGCAAAAAAAAAAAAACAGAATGGAGGTGTGAGAGAAATAGCCAAGCTAAAGCTCAAGGCTCTGAGTTCAAGCCCTAGGATATGAGAGAGAGAGATACAGACAGAGACAGAGACAAAGAAAGAGAGAGAAACAGAGACAGAGACACAGAGACAGAAACACAGAGACAGAAACAGAGACAAATAGAGACAGAGAACTAGCAACCCAGAGAGAGGAGTCCATTATTAACCGAAAGGTTTCAAAATAGCAACCCTTTACTCTCCCACTCCAGGGCCTGCCCAGAAGCTCAGGCTGATGAAACTCGGTGTGGTCATACCCCAGCCTGAGTCCTCAGAGTCACCTTCTGAGCCGCGTGAGAGCTGATGCATTATTCCACCACCTTCGTACTCTACTCAGCAGCTGGCCAACCCTTGCACTGTGAAGAGGTAACACCCTATAAAAAATAAGCATGAGGGAGAAAGAAGCAGTTTGCTTGGACAGCACTGGCACAGACGTGGAGAGAGAGGCTATGCCTGGAAGAGCAGCGTCTGCCAGGTCTCTATGCTAACGTGGATCTGTCACAAGCATCGTTGCAGAAGGCAGCTCTGAGGGCATGTGCCAGCTTTGATCATTAGCTAACCACCCCCTAGAGAAGAAAGGTTCTGAGCCCTCAAGGGAATTTTCCATTAGACTGGCTGCCCATCTCTTATGTCAAGAAAGTTATAACCTGAGCTGAAAAGCTAAGCTTTGAGGATGGAAGAAAGGAAGGCAGAGGACCTGTGGTGTGATTCCAGATCACACACATGCCACCCTCCAGCGCAAGAAATTACTGGAATGAATCAGTAAACGTCCTTGAAACCCAGAATTTAAGAAGAGAGCAGGGTGTTCTTGGTCCTGGATGGACGTGGCCTGTATGAGCACAACCGAGCCACTATGACGTCCACTTCTGAAGATCCTTTCCAGGACCCTAAATTGAAACCACGGGATTAGCATTCCATCTTCAGGAAACCAGAGTCTCCTGGTGAGTGAGGAACCTGAGTTTCTCTTCATGAACAGAACGCAGAGTTCTGGACCTTTTCTGAGAAGCCTGTATTGAGCATATATGACTGACACAGACCACCATAGATTCATTTCCACCATGCAAGGTTCCAAGGATGCAGAATTAAGGGGAATCAAAGGCATCAATAATCCTAGCTACTTAATCTGAAGGCTTAAAGCCACCTTGACAGAAAACAGTTGTGATTTCATCTTTAATTAACAAGCAAAAGATTGAGCTAGAGGCATGACTCAAGTGGTAGTTCCAGCAGAGCAGCTAAGCCAATGCAAGGCCCTGAGTTCAAGCCCCAGTACTGGAAGAAAAGAAAAAAACTACCCAAAAAACTTCATAACAAACTCGCAACAGAACCTTGTCAATTCAAGTCATATGCTGCGCAAACATCACTAGAGCCCACTTTAAACATCTGCAGTTCCTAAGGAGAGACTCAGTCAAGGGAAGAGGAAGTAACAAAATAAATGTGAGAGCAATAAAATCTTAGTGGCTCAGCTATTACAGATAGAGACAGCAACAGGATTGTACAAGGAAGCCAGGCACAGTTTCCTGAATTCTACCTCCGTTGGGTAAAGCAACATGAACCCTGAAAATGTAGACTTCATGACAACCACAGGTATCCAGAGAGAAGCCAATCTTCCTGTGGCAAACGTGACTCTCAGCATGCCTATCTTCAGATCCTGGGCCTCAATCCTCACAATATACCTGCCTAATGGCACATCTATGTATGCTGACATACACAGACCCACAAAATGTCTGTATCTATTTTTCCCCTAACTCGATTAAAGACGATTTAACCCTTAGCTGCTAACTTGTCAGGAAATCCAGTCTGATCCATACTTTAGGGTCCCCTCCCTTCATGCGTTTGGTCTCAGGCATGCCCTCTTGAGCCTCAAGAAGAAGGGTCTGTGGCCCCCGCCTACACCCACATGGTCCTGTAGAGCCAAGCCAAAGCTTTCTAGAGGGGCTCTTTGACGGTGGGGACACATAGCCCAGGGGCCCCATCCAAGAAGAGCAAGCATGAAGCACACACTGCGCCCCCATTGGGAACCTCCA
Organism: Dipodomys spectabilis; assembly: GCF_019054845.1. NCBI lineage: Eukaryota > Metazoa > Chordata > Mammalia > Rodentia > Heteromyidae > Dipodomys > Dipodomys spectabilis. Next base: position 18,600 of record NW_024870979.1, read on the forward strand.
AAGGCCTCGCTTCAAGCCATCACTCCATCCCCAAGGAGCGCCACCCCCTCTCTCTCATCCAATCAGTGGCCTCCTTCCTCCTGGAACAAGGATGGGGAATGAAGGAGTTGGGAGGGACAATTCAGGCTAATACTGTCCTCCCCAGCTGGAGGGGTGACAAGACCCTAGCCCCAGAGGCACAAGTCGGATGCTTCCGGCATCCGACTGAGGTGCTTTGGCTCACTTCTGTTAGTTTAGGTATTGCTTGTTTGTTTTGTGCTGGTACTAGGGCTTGAACTCAGGATCTGGGCACTGTCCTTTAACTTTTTCCATACAGGGCTGTGACTCTACCACTTGAGCCACAGCTCCACTTCTGGATTTTGGTGGTTAGTTGTAGACAAGAGTCTCACAGACTTTTCTGCCTAGACTAACTTCAAGTTTCAGTCCTCAAGTCTCAGCCTTCTAAAGTAGCTAAGATTACAGGTGTGAGCCACCAGCACTCAGCCCTCTATTTTTATTTTTTTTGTCAATGTTAAAAAACTAGAATTTTCACATTTAAAAAAAACCAATTTCCTCTCTTCTGCCTAAGAGCTGGTGCTCTGGCAATCATAGATCCACCTTCTCACAGGTCACAGTGCATCGGAGCTGATTGCTGACACACATGCACACAGTGCATGTGTTCTGTACTTTGCCACAGTCCCCAGTGAGCACTAGGGACACGTTACAAACTTAAAGTCTTTACCTGATCCTCACAGAGTTGAAACTGCAGTAGTCTTAAAGTTGCGGTTGCCTTTCTAGGACTAGGAAAAGGCATGATGACCCATGATGACTTGTCTTGTTTTTGCAGTGCTGGATTGAACCCCAAGTCTCACATATGCTAGGCAAGCACTCTACTACCAAGCCATACCCACAACCCAACAATTACCATTTGATTCCTTCAGCATTCCAATAAACAAGGGAAACCGTAATGTTTCAATGGCTTCTTTGACTGTCGCTGGCATGCAGACAGAACTCTGGTGAGAAGGCTCAGAAGCTCGACATTTCCCAGTCCACGTGGTGGACGCAACTGATCTGTCCGCAGGTTAAAGGAAAAACGACTCTGACCCTTGTGAAAACAGGAAGGCGGGAGTACTCAGGAGTACCCAGATTGGCTTAGGGACTACTGGAATGGCGTTTGGCAATCGGGAAAAGGGACCAGGCTCAAGTCCAAACATAACAAGGAATGGTGAAAATTCACACCCAAGAAGCAAGGCTGAGGGGCTCTCAATTGGATGAAGAAGTGAGGAGGCTACAGAAATCAATATGGAAGTTCTTCTGAAAACTAAACCTAGGCCATATTATCCACTCCAAGGCATCTATCAGAGGGTCAGCATTTGAAAGATGCCCAATACCAGGTTTACTACAACACTATTGACAACAGCCAAGTTAGGGAATCAGCCTGGGTGTCCATCACAGATAAATGGATATAGAAAATGCAGTGCATAAATACACTGTGGAGTATTATTCAGCTGCAAAGAAGAATGAATTTAAGTCATTTGCAAGAAAATGGATAGCACTGGAGATCATCAAGTTAAACAAAACAAACCAGACTCAGAAACACAAATATTGATTGTTCTCTCTCATCAGCAGACTTCACACATAAAAATAAAATAGGAGTTAATAACAGGAAGTGGTGCTGTGAGCAGAGCACGCTAGCCTTGAGCAGAAAGAGCTCAGGGACTGAGTTCAAGGCCCATGACTGACCACAAAGTAAACTGAAACGAAGACCTGAATGGAAAGGAGGAACTGTTTGAGGGGCACCTAGAGAAGAAGGAAGGGGTGCTGGATGAATATGACGGAAGTGGATTAAACACACCTACGGACACTGACTGTCAATTCAACTGTGCCATGTGTTAAATTAAGAATCAATATCCGGGGTCAGGGTGACCCTGGCTGAGGGCAGGCAACGGCGAATGGACATCACCAAGACAGTGGAAGCAGATAAGGGATTTGGTCAGATGTTAAGGTGATCCATCCATTCTCAAGGGTGGCAAGTCCTGGCTAAGGAGATGCCTGAGGAGTCTTGCTAAAGCTGGGCTTGTCGAGACAGGTCCCAGGTCAGGACTTATTTTGGGAACAGAAACCAAAGGGGCAGAACTGGAGCGTGGACCTGCACCTTCTGCAGTCCTGACAGCCAAGACGGGTGACAGAGGAGGAAGAAAACAGACGCTGGCACACCCTCAGTCAGCCCTGAGCGCAGCAGGAGACGCTGATGAGGGTGCTCCCAACCTCGGGAAGACGGGGGCCCCCGGGGGACGGCGGGTGCCACCCTCTGGCTGGGCTGGCTGGAGCCCCAGCTAGTTCATCCTATTCCACAGAGCGTTGCCTGCAACTCAAAACCAGAAGTGGTATTGCTGTGGTTCAAGTGGCAGAGCGCTAGCCTTGAGCACAGAAAGGCTCAGGGACAGCACCCAGGCCCTGAGTTCAAGCCCCACAACTGACACACACACACACACACACACACAAGAAATATTTTATATCTAATTAAAGAGACCAAAATGTTAGAGCAATGAACGTAACTCCAATAGGCTTCCTGATTCTTTTTCAAACCGTTGATGTTGGCTTTGAACTGAGCTGAAGGAAGGATGGGGCAGGAAGGAGGGAAGGAGGGAGGGAGGGGGGGGGGGGAGGCTCCGATCTGCTCTGCTTGAGAAAGGCTGAAGGAAGCCTTGGAGAAGGGTGAGTTTTAGGCTGGCTACATGGGAACATCACAAGATGCAGGGGAAGGTAAGTGAAGTTTCCCTCTAAAGTAAGGACTCTTCACTTAACGCGACAGCCTCTACCCCATGCCTCTTCTTGTTCGCCACCACATTTTCCCTCTAGAAAGCTCCTCCTCCAATCAGACTGAGCTCTCAGGAAAGTCAATGGCAGTGCATTGGTCACACACTGCCCAGTGCTGTGTTTCCTGGGTTCTGTCTCTGCTGTGTCTTTTTAGATGTTAATTGTACGATATCCTCAAAGGCTTTCAAATGAAAGAGGATTTGAAGTAATGAAAGAATCAAATGAGGTTTAAAGTTCTGCAAGCTGATACCCATCAGTCCCAGAAAGAGACAAAGGCATGCTGCAGAATGGGTTGGGCTCATAACTGAAACCACACGGAAGAAAACGAGGCAGGTGTCACCTCCAGAGGGGACTTTGCAAGGGGTCCACTTCCCAGAATACTTTACTTATCTCCAGAGATTTCTTTCCCGTCTAGCTCTCCTTATCAAGTCTCATTATTGTAGGGGACTAGAATCACCAGATGAGAACTGGCCACCTTTGATTCACGTCAACACAATGAAGTTCTCTGTGAGTGTGATCTTACATTTACATTTTAGGCCATTTGTAACCAGTCTCGTGCAAGACACCGAACTGGGGGTGACTTTTATACTTCACCTTACCACGGGAGGCTCTTTCCATTTGTCAGGGTTTTGTTACAAGTATTTGCCTCAGATGGAATGAGTCACACCAGAATTGGCTTACAACCCATTGGCTGAGATCCAGGTAACCAAGCCAGGAGGGAATGGGCTCAGAGACAGCGCCCAGCCCGGGGTGCACCAGCCTTAGGACAAGGAAAGATGAATGGGCTGCCCCAGGCACCACCAAAACCCAAAACCCAGCCACGGCTGGCACAGGCCTTCCAAAGGCAGGGAGGAGTTCAAGCAGCTGCTTTACTTTCTTCCTTTTTTTGTTGTTTTGTTTTAAGATTTCAAACATATACAGTAATCCCGAATCTTAATCAAACATGCCAAAGGCAGTTCCTAGTGCAGCCCTAACTCCATTTCTCTATTCCCCCAACCACCCCCACACACCTGCAAGCAGCAACTCCCTAACTCCAACTGCCTATTCCACCCCATGCACTTCTTTTATGACATATATAAAAATTGCTAAACATTAGATATTACTCTGCATGCTTTATGGCTTTATATTACAAAATTGCCCAAAGATGTAGGGGGGTCTGAGGAAAACATTTTTGTGGGTCTCCTGTCTCTACAAACTATTTAAGTCACCTGTCAGCCCCACTCCAGCTGCCCAATCTTGCGTTCCACTGTCTGCCAACAGGAGTCCCAGCTATCTGTACAAGTCTGCATGCTGTCCCTCCTTCCTGGAGCCTAGGCTGGGCCAAGCAGAGGGGCTCAGATATCGACTCATCCCTGGCTATCATGCAGGAGGTGGAAGGGAAGACAGGTCCATGCAGGTCTTTTTTCCTCCCCAGTCCTGGGACTTGAACTCAGGGCCTGGAAGCTGTCCCTGAGCTTCTTTTGCTCAAAGAACTTCAGCCACAGCACCACTTCCACCTTCTTCTGAGTATGTTTATTGGAGATAAGAGTCTTGTGGACTTTTCGGCCTGGACTGGCTTAGAACTGCAGTTCTCAGATCTCAGCCTCCTGAGTAGCCAGGATTACAGGTGTGAGCCACCAGCATTCACCTGTCACGCAGCTCTTGATCAAAGCTCAGCATATCCTCCTATAGAGCTGTCAGGCCTAGAACCTGAGAAAGGGGACCCAGAGTAGAGGCTCTACTGGCTCCAGCCTAAGATATGTACCTGTCTGCAACTCATTTTCTATTCAACAGTGTGAGATGCATCTGACTTGACCAGCATAGCTTCAGCCCATCCATTTCCACTGCTACTCACCATTCCAGTTGATGGATGGACAACTTATTTATCCATCCTCCTGATAATGGGCATTTTCAACTATGAAATACTAGTACTATAGCATGATCTGAAGGTAGATTTTTGGTCTTTTGACATCAAAAAGTCATTCATGGACACTTACACAGGCCTAGGTGAAGGCTAAGAAGAAAAACAACTTTGGTAATTGTGGGCCACTTGTTAGAGGTGTTATCTACAGCCAAGCTAATGGGAGCCATTTTCTGAATATGTGGCCTATGAACAGCCATAAAGGTTGATTACAGGTGTACAGGCCTACAGTAACTTGTCAATTACACATGTATAGAGCTACAGTAACTTCTCAATTACATGTGCATAGGCCTACACTAACTTCCAACTACCTTTCCTCAGGTCTCATATACTTCTGCTTCTTTAGAACCTAGTACAATACTGCGACAAGAGAATAGGAGAAACAAAGGTAAATTCAGATGACATGAAAGAAAACAGGGCAGCTAGACAGAGGAACATAGCTTTAGGCTTTGTCTTTTCAGAGACAAGCCTGGTTTGGTTTATCAGCATTCATTATTATTACCGATGTGTTTGAAATTATTCCTGATTTATTCTTTCACCCTGCTTGTCTATACTTTTACATTTCCCCCCTTCTCTATTGTGGGGATCAAGCTGTACCTTGCCTTGGAGACTCCATTGTATAAAACAGCAGTTTAATCCATGTTCAATGCACGTGCTAAATAAGAATGACTCTGAATCTTACTTGTGCAAATCACCTGTGGCCTTCTACCCAGAACAGATCATGAGGCACAGAATGAGAAACAACTTATGTATGCAGCTAAAACGTAATAGATATATGGGAGGAAGAAAACTATGAGAAAAACAAGGCTCTTGAGCTTATCCTACACTTGACCAAATAATGATGTAACCACCTCACCTGAATCATACAAAAGGAAGGACACCTGGCACTGGGGTACAGTGGCACCCACTGATCCACCATCAGAACATCAACGATCAACAGGCAAAGAACTGCTAGCCTTGTCCCCTGGGCATCAGCTCAGCTGCCCCCTATACATACACATGGCAATTGCTGCTTAAATTGATATCCATTTAGACCTAGTAAACCTCAAACCAGCTCTGTGCTTTGCAGCTCTGAGCTGAACAAAACCACTAGGCTTCTTCCTCTCCCCCAACCCCCAGTCCAGATATTCTTGCAATTTGGAGCCTTCTCCTGGAATCACTTCCTTTCTTCAAGAACAATCCTAGACATGTCTTCAGTGGGAACTGCTGGTAGTAGACAATCATTTTGTTTTCTTGTTTATTTAGTTCTACTTTGTTTTCCTTTTGTTGGGTTTTTGTTTGGTGTTAAAATGTCTTTTAGGCCACCTACGTTCTTCAGAGATAATTTAGCTAGTCATAGAATTCTGTTTCTATGTAAAGTTTCTTTGTCTCAACATTTCAAAAATGCTACTCTTCCACTGTCTCCTCCCTTCCATTGTTAACTTTAAGAACATGCTCTTGATCTTACTGCTAAGCTGTTCCTGCCTATGTCACTGTCCTTTTGTTATTGTACTGTTTCCTTCAATAACTGTAGTATCACAGTGATGTGTCGAGGTTATTTCTTGCACTTATTTATTCATTGGGCATTCACGATTACTCCTATATACAAGGATATGCTACAACTTTCAGCAAGTGGAAAAATTCAACTAAGCATTGCCTTGTTGAAAATCACCTTTACTTAATTCTGTTTATGACATTTTTAAAAATGAGAAGCCAGTAAATGACTACATTTCATTCTCTGTGACTTAACTCCTCTCATCTTTCCATCATTTTTCTCTCTATGCCATGTTCTTAGAAAATATTTTCAATTCTAATCCAGTTAATTCTATCGCTAATATTTCTTTAGCTATGCAAAATCTACTATGCAAATCATTTGATTTGTTGCTTTTTAAAAATTGATTATACTTCTTACTTCTTAGAAGTTCTATTTAATGCTTTAAAAAAATCTTCTAATCTATACTACAAAAAACAGGACAGTAGTTACCCTTCTAGAGAATATGGTGATGACAGGAAGGAAGCATGGATTTGAGGTGCCTGTTTGATAGATGTTTTCAGGTTGTGAAAATCCATTGAGCAGGAAGTGGCGCTGTAGCTCAAGTGGTAGAGCGCTTGCCTTGAGCTGAAGAGCTGAGGGATAGCGCCCAGGCCCAGAGTTCAAGCCCCACGACCGACAAAAAAAAAAAAAAAAATTTGGGCTGGGAAGGTGGCTCAGTGGTAGAGCGCTTGCCTTGCATGCCTGAGGCCCTGGGTTCAATTCCTCAGCACCACATAAGCAAAAAGAATAAAGCCGGAAGTGGCGCTGTGGCTCAAGTGGTAGAGCGCTAGCCTTGAGCTGAAGAGCTGAGGGACAGCGCCCAGGCCCAGAATTCAGGCCCCATGACCAGACCCAAAAAAAAAAAAAAAAAAATCCATTGAGCACACTGACAGTGTGTGTGTGTGTGTGTGTGTGTGTGTGCGTGAGACATCTTTCTTGTTTTAAATTTAACCAAATATTTTAATCGCATGTATTTGCTGAATTCCTTAAGTTTTTCCTAGTATTTACTGTTTTGTTGTGGTGGGTTTTTTTTTTTAATTTTGAAATGAGAATATATATCCAGCTATGACTCATGTGTGAAAATCCTAGCCAGGTACCAGTGGCTCACGACTGTAATCCTAGCTAATCAGGAGGCTGAGATCTGAGTATCAGAATCCAAAGCCAGCTCAGGCAGAAAAGTCTGTGAGACTCTTATCTTCAATGAACTACTTAGAAAAAGCCAGAAGTGGGGCTGCAGCTCAAGTGGTAGAGCACTAGCCTTGAGCACAAAGAGGCTCAAGGACAGCTTCCAGGCCGAGTTCAAGCCCCAGGATGGGGGGGGGGGGGGGGGAAAGAATCCTGTAAGGCCTCAGTGGAGACTGTGTCCCTCCACAGAATGTGCATTGTTGTGTCACAAGTCTAGAAGTGAGTGCTATGATCTCACATTCATAGGTCAACTTCTCCAACCACTCAGCATAAATTAAAATGCCAACCCCATCAAGGTGGAGATGTGTGGTTATAAATTCTTGGCAGCTACTCTTCTTTGCTACCTTGAAGAGTTTCCTTGTTATACCTCTCCCGTAAAGGTCAGGTCTTCTTCTTCCTTGCCCTGAGGATGCAGGCCTTTGTGTTGGTGCCATGCTGAGTTCTTAGCTTCCCCTCACTGATGTGCTCGAAGTCTCTAGAGCACCATCTGCAGCTAGCTCGGCATCTGGGTTACCAGGATGGACAACCCCACATCACAGGAGCACCCACACCAGCTTGCAACCCCAGGCTCTCTGCTGGCCGCCTGCATGTAATGTGCGCCACATTAAACCTAGCATGTCTAGGGAGTTTGAATTTGAGTCAGCTCCATTTGTGCTGCTTGTTTGTTCTGTTTGTAGAATTAGCAGAGATCGCAGTCAGTTTATAGCATAAAACGATGGTTTTGCTAAAGCTCTGGTAGAATTAGTTTGACTCAAAGGTCAGGTTGTAGCTGCACCTGCCAGTGTCTGGAGGCAAAGCTGCCTGTGTCAGGAATCACAGCATTCCTGAGCCACCAGATCTAGAACATTCTATGATCCCTCTTAGCAGGCCAGCATGGATACTGCTCCACCAGACTTCTAGTGTTTCATATATTATTTGACTTTGTCAAAGCTTTCTCCTTAAAATAGGAAGAGTAGTTTCTCTTTCTCTATCTGAACCTTCCCTGGCACAGACATCGATAGTCTAAATACAAAAGAAGTTACACATACACACACACACACACACACACACACACACACACACACACAGCTTTAACAAAATTTATAATTGAAGAAACACAATTTAGAGTATGATATGTTTTTTAAAGTTTTTTTCATTTATTATCACTATTTTTAAAAGACACGATTTTAGCTATTATAGCAGAAAAGATTCAGTAATAGGAAAATATTGAGGAGGCAGAGATACTGCCATTACTACTGCTGTTCATATAAAATTAGCACAACTTTTCTGGCTAATGACATTTTAAAACTGCATTTCACAAGCCAGGCACTGGTGGCTCATATGTATAACCTACTACTCAGGAAGCTGAGATCTGAGGATTGCAGTTCAAAGCTAGCTCTGGCAGATAAATCTGAGTGATGATCTCTAACCCGCAAAAACGCTGGAAATGGAAATATGGCTCAAGTGGTAGAGAGCCATTCTTAAGCAGACAAAGCCAAGCAAGACTACAAGGCTCTGAGTTTAAGTCCCAGTACTATCAGCACACACACACACACACACACACACACACACACACACACACACACACACACAGAGTAAGACATGTGTATCACCTTTGACCTAGTGGTTCTACATCTAGAAATTTAAAGGAATAACTAAAGATGTGTACAAAACTTACTTGTGTGTGGGAGGGAAGGGATAGTGGGAGAACAACAAAGGAGGGGGTAACAACGCTCGACAAGAAATGGACTCATTACCTCACTCATGTAACTGTCACCCTCCGTACAATAAAATACAGTTTTAAAAAATAAAAAACTTACGATTGTTCAGTGAATTTGCCTGTAATTTTTTAAAAAGAAAGTCATCTCAAATATAATTTTGTCACACGCATGCAATAAAACTGTTGGCTATCAGGAGAGGGGCAAAAAGTGATCAGCTGAGCAGCTGCAGAGTAAGCAAGGAAGGCTCTAGTTTCTTTCAATCTACATTATTTCCTGAGATGAGCCCCGCACTATACTAGCCTCTGGCCATTAGAAACTGGACAAGGAAGACTTTCCTCAGGCCATCAACAATGACCACTTCACACTAAGGTTTAGCTGGGGTGAGAAGGAAAGAAAAGAAATAGGCTATCAGAGAGGGAAGAAGGGAGGCAAGGAGACAGAGGACAGAAGGAATCTGTAAAGAACACAAAAGGTGAAACTAGTACATGCATATAACCCTGTCACTGGGGAGCTGAGGCCGGAGGATTGTGAGTTCAAGGCCACCCTGGGCTATATAGCAAAACCTTGCTATTTATAAAAATCAAACAGCAAAAACCAGACAAAAATACACACTAAAAGATGGTGGGATACTGATAGTTATTTTTTGCTTGTCTATATTTTCTAACCTTTTTTGATTTGTGATTTCACTATATAGCCCTATTGGCCTTGCATTTTCTACGCAGGTCCAGGCTGCCCTTGAACTCACAACCCTCCTGCCTCTACCTCCTGAGTGCTGGGATTTCATGAATGTACCACAATGTGTTTTTTACAACCAATGTCTATTGCTTGGGCAACAATAAAAGGAAGGTGTTTTAGGTTTGTATTTTGAGGTACTGAAGCCACATTGCGAGGTGGTAGGACACGCCCGGTAATCATCAGCTCCCAACTCGTCCTGTCCAGTTTTGATGGTCAGCCTGCCCTGGCCTTAGGTGATCTGGAGTGGTTTCAGATTTCAAGCTTGGTCTCATCTACAGTGATCTTGGGGAATTTATAAACCTTAAGAATGCTGTGCAAGAAACATGATTTGGCTGATAATCTTTTCTCTTGATAACAAATGACTAATCAGGATTCTAAGAAGGAAATCACACACACTGTGTGTTTACACCTGTCTGAGCAGAGGGTGCTGGGCACTCCCGTGTGGCACCCAGCTGGCCAGGACAGAGCTGGGGGAAGGAGTGTAGTACCTAGAGCTGCCAGGGCCTCGACTCCGCAGGCCCTCTTCCCTTTCAACAGTTTCCAGGAAAGTCTCTGCAGATTCTTCATACTGAGTTTACAAGTATCAGAATCTCACGAGAGTCTATAGTTGTGGCTATTTGAAAATAGTGCCAATTGCTGTGCAGACTGTTCAATGAGAGAAAAGCCCATTAAATGCGTTAATAACATTGCAGACAAGTTCTCTCCTATTCTGCCGCTCTAAGACCTGGCTGCAGCCATGACCACCCATCTCCCGCCTCACTGAACGCTCCACTTCCCACCACTGCTTGTGATAGTCCAGAGTTGTGCCACAATTTATTATGACATCGTGCACTGAGCTTGGTGGTCTGGGATGGATCCAGGAAGCTGTTCTGGGATCGGTAGGCTGACCATGTCTTGGAAAGATGCAAGCAATTGGAAAAAGCAGAGACACAGATTGCATAAGGACTGGGAGGCAGGAATGGATTGAAATGCATCTGGCTTGAGCAGAGAATTTTAATCGAACTTTCTCCCAGAAGCTATCATAGAATCTCAAGACACATTTCCGAAAGGATACACATCAATTTTCAAGATATGCCACAAGATGCATCCGCACAGGGTGGCTCAGGAAGGGTGAGCTGGTAATGAGGGAGCCAGGCTATGTGGAGGAGGGAAAGGGCTTTGGAGGAACAGGGATAAAACCAGTCATCGTAAAGTAAGAACCATTGCGTTTTATCTAAACACTAGTGACTGTAATCCTAGCTATTTAGAAGATTGAGCTCTGGAGAGCAAGGGAAAGAGTAGCATTGTCCAAAAAGAAATGTACTCATTACCTGACTTACATGCCTATAACCCTTCTGAACATCACCTTTATAGTAACAATTTGTTTGAGAGGGGGGGTCCAGTCGTGGGGCCTGAACTCTGGGCCTGGGCGCTGTCCCTCAGCTCTTCAGCTCAAGGCTAGCGCTCTACCCCTTGAGCCACAGCGCCACTTCCGGCTTTTTTTCTTTTTGCTTATGTGGTGCTGAGGAATCAAACCCAGGGCCTCAGGCATACAAGGCAAGCGCTCTACCACTGAGCCACCTTCCCAGCCCCCTATAGTAACAATTTTTTAATACACTCAAAAACAATAAACAAGGTTGAGATCTGGAAGACCATAGATCAAAATCAGCCCAGGTAGAAAAGTCTGCAGGATTCCATCTCCAAAATACCCAGCAGAACACTGGGCTACAGGCAAGTCTCAAGTAGTAGAGCACTAGCCAAACAAGCAAGCTCGGCTGGATTTTAGTGTCTGCCTGGACGTGAAGAGTCCAAATAAGGAAAGAATCGAAGACGGTGATTATCTGGGTGCTGGTGGCTCACACCTATAATCCTAGCTACTGAGGAGGCTGATATCTGAAAATCATAGTTCAAAGCCAGCCCAGGCAGGAAAGTCTGTGAAACTCGTATCTCCAATTAACCAGAAAATCAGAAGAGTCACCATGTGGCTCAAAGTGGAAGAGCACTAGCCTTAAGTGGGAAAAAAGCTCAGGGACAGTGCTCGGGCCCTGGGTTCAAGCCCCACAACTGACAACGAAAAGAAAGATGTTGCTGAACTATCAACCAATTCACTTTCATATCTCTTTCCTACTCTTCCATTCATTTGCTGAACATTGGGTTGAACACTTACTCTATGGCAAGGCTTGTGCAAAGAATTAAGAGTGTTAAAAGGTGAGTGGAAGAAACAGTATCTGCCCTCAAGAAGCTCAGAGCCCAGGGCAAGAGAAAAGCAAATCAAGTGAGCAGACAGCTGTAACACTGACATGAAGACAGGTTAGAAGCAGGCCTGCACACAGAGCATCAGGGAACAGGGCCATCATTCCTGCCAGGCATGTGTGGCCGCCCTGAGCCTGCTCGCTCTGCCAAGGCTTCAGAGAAAGACTGGAAACCTCCACCGCCCCAGGGGGCCACCACTGAGGTTAGAGCTCTGGTCCCTTTTTAGGCCTTCCTCCTAGGACTCTGCAAGATCGGGCTGAGAATCCTGGATGTAGGAGCTGGAAAAGATCATTTAGTCCTCACTTCCTTATTTTACTGATGAAGACACTCCCTTGGCCCTGTTTCTTTTCTTCATACCTCTATCCACCTGATCTGCCAACAAACCTGAGCTGCTTCATTAGGAAGTGAGTGGTAAACACATAATAATGGGCTGTTGAAGTTCTAGTCCAGTGTTGAGAGCTGGGGAATGACTTCATGTGTTTTTTCCTTCTAGGATCATTTATATTTTATTACAGAAAAAAAATTTAACAGCCTTTGATACAACAATAAAAAAAAAAAAAGAAAAGAAACCAAACACCTACTCCCAAAGGAGCACATGCCCCCAGGTGGAGAGTTTGGGTAAGGGCAGGAGAGTCCATGCTTCTCAAATTTCACTCTGGGAACACAGGCGGTGTCCTCTTGACCTCTGAATGAGGCTGGAGGTATGCGTGGGCCGGAGAGAAATAGCTGTGATAAAGAACAGACCCTGGAGAGACGACAGACAGGAGCCTTAGAACCCTCCACTCCTCTTTTCTAATATTGGCATTTGAAATCTGTTTACAAGTCATGTGAGGAATGTGGACCCTGATTGGGGTCATAAACCCTGTGAAGAATCAAATGACAGGCCCTCTGTCCCCCTGAGCTCTCGTGGAAGCTCCGGCTGGGATCAGCATCCACTGGGCTGGTTCACCAGGTTCCCGGTCCTCTGACCGGCCTTCGTACCCAGCACTGTATGCACTACAGGTCCTGACAAGGAGGCAGAGAGAAATCCAGTTCACATTCAATCCACGGGGCCCTGAGATGTGGATGTGGCCTGATCAACAGCAGCCCAAAGAAAGGAACACCTGTTGTGCGCTGTCTAGAAACAGCATAGATTAGGAAAATCGACGCCTGGAAATGCCAGCCCGTAATTTACAGATAAGCAGGAACTAATAAATAGCTTGGTTAAAAGTAAATAAACACTGCTTTCTTTGCTTGAAATGTCACACTCATTCATTAAGCTGCAACATTTAGTGTAAAGGGAAAAGGTGGGGGAAGGTAGCTCTTTTTCTCCCCTTGCCTGATTGCCCAAGTAATGAGCGCAGCTAGAGAGCTGAGCCGGGCAATCTGACGGAAAGGCATGGTCCTAGGGGATGGGAGACAGGAAAACGACTCCCCTGGACCCGTGATGCTTACCTGTCTGGAAGGGGTCACTGGCAGGTTCCAGCTGGTTTTTGTTTTTGTTTTTTGTTTTTTTTTGGTCGGTCGTGGGGCTTGAACTCTGGGCCTGGGCGCTGTCCCTCAGCTCTTCAGCTCAAGGCGAGTGCTCTACCACTTGAGCCACTGCACCACCTCCGGCTTTTTTCTTTTGCTTATGTGGTGCTGAGGAATTGAACCCAGGGCCTCATGAATGCAAGGCAAGCGCTCTACCACTGAGCCATCTTCCCACCCCCTCCATCTGTTTTTTTAAGGGGTGCTTAAACATCTATGTCAGAGTCACCCAAGGTTAATTGCAGACCAACTTTGAAATCCCTGCGCCCAACTGATAAAACTGTGCAAAACAAAAATGACTAAATATCCCAGATGTCTGAGGAAAGAGAACACTTACCCTAAGGTGTATTTGAGCCAAATCTGCTAACCTATCTTTAAAAACAAGAACAGTTCTATATGTCTCCGTCAGAGCACCCCGCTCTGCCTGTTGGAGAGTGGCTTTGGTTTCTGCTTGCTTGCTCAATGAATCTCTGCCACACTGCCTTACAATGGTGACTTGTCCAGAAATTTTACCCTACAATTGGAGTCAAGGACCTGGAACAAAATTCTGAATGGGTGAGGGAATGCTGTCCCTAACTGTGAAGGCAATCTTTAAGATGGCCTTGCTCAGAGAGCACACTAATTATTTGGGCATGTAGGCAAGGTCAGAGGGAGAAAGCTACTCTTTACTCCCCTTTTTTGTTATCAACGTTTTACTAAGTATTGCAGTTAATGAGTCAATGCCTACAGGCTCTCAATCAGGCTCAGCACCGTCACCTGTCAGTCTGACCAAGGTGAGTCCTGTTGCTAATAGGGACAAAGGCACGAGTGGGTCAGGACCATCCAGCCACCTCTTGCTCCCTGGGGGTGCACAAGACCAAACCGATGTCCCTGGAAGAAACTAAGGAGGCTCAGTCTCTTGAGGGGTGCAGGTGAGACCAGGCAAAACAAAACAGGTACTGGATTTTTTTTAACACAGTGGAGTCCAGGAAATGTTCACCCTCGCCACTTTCATTCCACACTGTACCAGAGCCCCAGATAGGGAAGTAAAGCAGGAGAGGAAGTGAAGGGATTCAGAGCATGCTGCCTCAAATGCACACTCATTATATTGACCTTAAGGCAACTGGGACCCACGCAGGAAAAACACTTCACCTCTCCTTCAACTATCTAAAATAAAGTATAGCCAGATGTGGTGGTTCATACCTGCCTCTACCAGAAAGGCAGAGATAGAAGGATCACTGCTTGAGACCAGCCCAGGCCAAAAATACCCCAAAATATTAGATCTGATCTTACACACACACACACACACACACACAAAGTTCGTCAAGGTGGTACATGTCTATAATCCTAGCTATGAGAAAGGCAGAGGGAGGAGGATGACAATTCAAGGCTAGCCTCAGGCAAAAAGAGACCATATCTGAAAAATATACAAAAATGACAAAGCATGGATAAAGTGATGCCTAGGAAACACAAGACCCTGTGTTCAAACCCCAGTAGTGCAAAATAGACAGATGATAGGGCATACGAGAGGGGGGGAGGGGAACGAAAGGAAGGAAGGAAGGAAGGAAGGAATGAAGGAATGAAGGAAGGAAGGAAGGAAGGAAGGAAGGAAGGGAGGGAGGGAGGGAGGGAAGGAGGGAGGGAGGGAGGGAAGAAGATAGGTAAATAAAGTATAACTTTTCCCTTTTGTAATGAAAATTTACATTTATAAAGGATATTTTCATTAGCAAAACTATCTGTATCAGGAAGAAAGCTAATGTGAGACTTTCATTCCCTGGAAGTCACTAACAGCAAGGCAGTCATGACTAACCTTGTATTTCTTCCCTCCTTTCCTAACTTACTTCTCCAACCCCCAGAACTCCAAGCCCCTATTCTGCTCAGTAACTCAGGATAATGTAGAAGCCTTAAGCATCTAGCTATTTCCTTGACTTTCATATTTTTATGGGATTCCCAGAAAATAACCACATGATTAAATAGTCTTTCTCTTATTAATCTGTCTTATGTCTAATTAATTCTTAATCTAGTCAGAATGGGTAGGAAGAAGCAATTTCTCCTTCCCTGGTGTAATAATTGTACAGGAAGAAGTAAAACCATATTTACTTGAAAGAGATCAAGGCTCATTATACTCAAACTGACATGTTGAAATGAAACCCCTCTGTACAACTAAAGATAACAAAAATAAACTTAGTAAAATACTGTATACTTGTAGATGACATAATTATAGACATAGAAACTATAAAGTAAATCAAAGTATAATTAGTAAATTCATCAAAGTCATGGCTGGAAATTCAATACAAAAACTCATCTGTGTTCCCATATACTATCCCAAAACATTGAAAATGGAAAAAATAATTACTATTTGTAACAGCAATTGAAGTATAGTTACCTAAAAATAAATCTGAAGGGGAAAAAATGCCTACCCTCTACATTGAAATTTGAAAAACATTTTTGAGAGAATAAATGAATTTTTGAGACAATAAATGAATAAAGAAATATTCCAATAAAAAGGAGGAAGAAGATTGGTGTTAGTGGCTCATGCCTGTAATCCTAGCTACTTAGAAGGCTGAGATCTGAGGACTGTGGTTCAAAGCCAGTCCGTGCAGGAAAGTCTGTGAGACTCTTATCTCCAATAAACCACCAGAAAACTGGAAGTGGCTCTGTGGTTCAAGTGGTAGAGCACTAACCTTGAGCTGAAGAGCTCAGGGACAGCACCCAGGCCCAGAGTTCAAGCCCCTGGAGTGACCAAAAAAAAAAAAAAAAAAAAAAAGGAAGGAGAAAAGGATGTGCATGGTGACAAAGTTTTTATTGTCATACCAAAACTCTTGAGACCACAGGCTTTCTGAAGTACAAGGGTTTAACCAACCAGAAAAAGGATCAGATTCTGGAACAAGTTTCCACAAACTACCAGCAGCAAGACTGGGTACCAATTGAGATACGTGCTAGAACAAAAATAAAAACTTTTTTTTTTTTACCTTTTTTTTTTTTGGGGGGGGGGGTCTGGTCGTGGGGCCTGAACTCTGGGCCTGGGCACTGTCCCTCAGCTCTTCAGCTCAAGGCTAGCGCTCTACCACTTGAGCCACAGCGCCACTTCTGGCTTTTTTCTTTTTGCTTATGTGGTGCTGAGGAATCGAACCCAAGGCCTCAGGCATGCAAGGCAAGCGCTCTACCACTGAGCCACCTTCCCAGCCCCAAAAATAAAAACATTTTTAGTAACACAAACTTGTAGTAAAAGGCATAAATTGTTAACATCAACTCTCCATTGGCCATAGACAAGGGCCAGATGCCACGAAATGGGCCACCCTAGATAGAAAAGCTGGCAACTTCCCTTCTCAATAGAGAGATGGACCTGGAAGTTGTTAGCCCAGGCCTGATGGGAAGCCTAACATACATAGCACCCAGGCAGAGACAGCAAGGCCCTACTTCACAACATCACCAGCAAAAAACAGGGCTGGAGAGGCATCTCTCAACATTTGAGCCACCTGTCTAGCAAGCACAAGGCCCTGAGTTCAAACTCTACTACCACCAAAAGGAAATGAAGAAAAATGTCTAAAGAGACAACACAAGCATCAGAATCTGGCTCAGATATAATATACATTTCATTGATGATAATAGAATTACTAGAGAGGGTTTTTTTTTTGTAAAGATGCTGTACGGGGTGGGGGGGGGGGGGCTACAGTTACATGAGTAAGGCAATGAGTACATTGCTTGTCAAACATTGCTACCCCCTCCTTTCCTTTAGAGAAGGTTTTAAAAATAACTGTGACCGATAGGCCTAGGGTAGTGAGGAAGGTTCATAACATGCAAGAATGGAAGAGAAATAAAAGCAAAGTTAGAACTCAAGGTGTAGTGGCTCCAACCTGTCAGGTCTGGCCAAAACTTATCCCATTACACCTATCAAAGAGATGAGTAGTGGTAAAGGGTGGGGGGGAAACACAGAGATGCATTTAATGCATATTGCCACAGGAATAAGGAGAGGAAACATTCAGCATGCAGGCTGGAAGGCCCGCTAAACCATTTCATACACTACTGGGCAGACGCGCCTGCTTCTCTCAGACCCCATCCACTGCCGAAGGCCCTTCTGCCTATATTGATAACTCTGTGTAGCCTCTGAATAATGTGGCCTTTGGCAGAAAAGAGGATCCCCAGCCCTGGAAGGAAGAATTGGGGCAGGAGCAAGCAGTATGTGTAATTAAGTAGTGCAGGTGAAAGGGGTGACACAGTTGGTCATCCTCTCAGGATTGGCTTTGTCACCGGAAGAAAGTCACTGATGCCTGGGGGATAGATCCCACTGGGTCACAAGGTATTTATCCATCAGGCCTGTGTTTTTCAGAACCCAAGGTGACTTCAGGGGAGAATGGCTCAAAGACAGAGGCAAATCCAGGTGCTGGCGGCTCACGCCTGTAATCCCAGCTACTCAGGAAGCTGAGATCTGAGGTCTCAGTTCAAAGCCAACCCCAAGCAGGAAAATCTATAAGACTCATCTAGAATTAACCACCAGAAAACCAGAAGTGATGCTGTGGCTCAAAGTGGTAGAGTGGTAGCCTTGAGCAAATAGAGCTCAGGGACAGCACTCAGGCCCTGAGTTCAAGCCCCACAAGTGACAAAAAAAAAAAAAAAAGTGCTCATCATATTTTCAGTTAACATGCAGGGCCAGGTGGAGAGTCAGTGCTTTTCCTTTTAAGCAAAAGCAGTTTCTAAGTACCAGTTATAAAAGAAGGAAATGCTAGAAGTAGAAAAATTAAAAGGAAAATGTCTTTATGAGATGAGCAGCAGACTAGACACACTCAAGAAGGAGCAGTGAGTGGTAAGCTATGTTGAGAGAGTCCTTCCAGGCCAAAACACAAAGGAAAAGGCAAACACAATTGAACAGGTCAGCCATGTAGCATGGCAATTACAAAGAGGCTAACATATACTTAACGGGAGTCTCAGAAATGGAATCAGATAAATAAGCAGAAGGAACACTCAGGAATCCTTGAGAGTTTCCTAGATTTAATGACGGGAAGATCAGATAATGCCGGACATGTCATACTCAAACCCTAGAAAACCAAAGACAAAGAGAACATCTTGAAAGAAGGCAGTAAACACATACTTTTTAGGCCTAGATTCTACATGTAGGGTAAAAATGGCATCTGACTTCAGAACAATGTAAACAAGGCAACAGTTAAAAAAAAAAAAAAGTTAAAACAAAAATCTCCACCATGCCAGAATTCTGTATTCAGTGAAACTGTCCTTAAAAAGTAAAGGAAAAATAAAGAGTGGCTCAGGTATGCAGAAACTAGGAGGATCTGTTGCAGAAAAAAATGGACAAATTTAAAACAAATAATAAAAAAGCATAATAACTAGAAAACAGTTTTCAAAAATATGAACATTTACTTTCAGTGTACATATTCTGAAAACGCCAATTAAAAGACAAGAGATCTAAGAATGGATTAGAAACAAAACTGAATATATGCTGTTTATAAGAACTTCTCTTTAAATATGAAGGCAGAGTGGGAGAAAAATCTGCCAGCTCTTTACTGGACAAAGTGATTTATATCCAAATTATATAAAGACCTCAAAAATTAAATACCAAAAAACCCCACAATGATTCAATTAATAAATGGGCAAAGGAATTAAACAGTTCTATAAAGAGTACAAATTACCTAAATAAAAATAAATGTTCAACATTCTTAGTCATAAAGGAAATATCTGAAAGGATATTGAGATTCCATCTCACCCTTGTCAGAATTGCTCTTATCAAGAAAACACTGTATCTGCCAGCTGCTCATGCCGAGAGTCCTAGCTATTTGGGTGTGATTGCAGTTCCAGGCCATTCCAGACAGAAAAGCTTCTAAGACCCATTTTCAATGGCAAGTTGGAAAAAGTGGTCCATGCCAGTTATTGCAGTTATGATAAGAAGCCTAACAGAGGTGTATCATGTCCAAGAACATACGAGAGAAGGAAGTGAGACCCTATCTCACAAATAACCAGAAACAAAACAGGGCTGGAGGCATGGCTCAGTGGTAAGAGCCTTGCCTAGCAAGTGCAAGCCAGAGTTCAAACCTCAGTACTGCCAAGAAAAAGAAAACTAACAACAGCAAATGCTGGCCAGAATAGGAAGGATGGAGAATCCTCTGATACCTCTGCATATATCTGAAGGAAGATAGCTTGACATACAATAGAGGTGCCTATGCAATCATGTTTATTACAGTACTACTTTCAAAAGCCAACATATGGAATCAGCCTAGGTGCTCATCAACAGATGAATGGATAAAGAAATATGGTATATATACACAATGGACTTCTATTTAGCCATTAAGAAGTGAAATTCTGTTGTGTGTAGGAAAATGAGTAGAACTAGAGATTATCATACTAAATGATAAACTCAGATAGACAAACATTTCATCTTTTCTCAAGAAAACATGTAGAATCTAGACCTAAAAATCAAATAATGACCTGAACGTAAAAGAAAGACTGTTCAGTGGAGGGAATCAGTAGGAGGGCAGATAACAAAAGGAGAGGGTGACAGGGAAGAGAGCATGACTGAGTTATGTTACATGCATGAAAGAATACAGAGTAATGAGCTGAGTGCTAGCAGTTCATGCTTACAATCTTTGCTTCTTGCAAGGCTGAGATCAGGAGGACTGTTGTTCAGGGCATACATGCAAAATCTCTTCTCAACCCATAGCTGGCCCAGTAGTACATATGTATCATTCCAAACTATGTAAGCAACTAAGACTGAACAATTATGGTTCCAGACCACCCCAGGCAGAAAAAAATCCCTAAGGCTCCATCTCCACAGAGAGAAGCTGGATGTTGCAGTATGCACCTGTAACCCCAGCAAAGACTGGATACCTAAAGTAGATGGATCACAACTCAAGCATGTATCCAAGAGGGAAGCAAGACCCTATCTCAAAGATAGCCATAAAAAAAAAAACCCAAGGCTAAAGGCATGACTCAAGTAGCAGAGTGCCTGCCCAGCAAGCTCAAGACCCTAAGTACTGCCAAGAAAATAATGAAATCCACTAAAAAAGTGTAAAAACAAAAAGGGGTACAACAGATAAAAAAGTCATAGAAGGGGTAAATATGATCACAGTGCATTATATGCATGTGAAAGGGTGGGCAAATACAGTCATAATAGTCAACATGGAGCTAGGTAACGGAAGGGATGGGTGGGTTGGGAGAGATGGGGAGAATGATAGAAGGGTAACATTGATCAAGACACACTGTACTCAAACCCATGTGTTGGACTGAAACCGCTTTGTATAACTACTTAAGATCATAAAAAATTAGGAGTGTTAATATTAACTCCTGGCAAATGTGTAAAGTAGCTGTAACTTTTGCAAACTGATACATTTGGTTAGCAAATGTTTACCTGTCATATGAGACAAAAACTCCTTTTTAAGTATATGCCCAAGAAAAAGCAGTGAGTTTACTTTCACCAGAAGACTATATGAATGTTCACAGCCATTTTATTTCACAGTGGCCCAAACCTAAAACAATCCAAGTATCCATCGATAGAACAGACTGTTGTATACTCATACAATAGACTATCAGCAATTAACAGTCTATAAACTAATGATGTATGCATTAACATGGATAAATCTAAAGACATTACGTTGAGTGAAAGAAAATAAGCAGAAAAAAGCACACTGCTTGATTGAGAGTAGATGAAGTATAAGAATGAACAAACATAATGCATAGCAATAGTAGTCTGAATAATAGTAACCTCTAGGTTACAAGAACTGACCTGGAAGAATTAGGTAAAAACTTGTGGTGATGGAAATGCTTCCTATATTGGCCTGGGGGCTGATTACTCATGAATTTCTATGTAGAAAGTTCACTTAGCTGTCAAGACTCCACTGAATAGTTTATTGGGTGTAAACTGTATCTCAGAATAATATTAGTAAAGGGAAAGGAAAAGAGAATGGAAATAAAATTAGTAAAATGAAAGGGAAAGAGAATGGAAAGAATTAAAGAACGGAGGGAGGGAAGAGGAAAATGGGACGGTCACCTTAATTTATACAAGTGTTAAATCTTTCAGAACTGTGCTTTTTCAAAAAAAAAAATATTATTCTAAGTTTAGAAACAAAATAACGAAATCATACATTGGACAGGCACAGACTGGGCGAATATATTCCCAGTGTATAGGTGTAACGAAAGATTGTCCTCCAGGACATAAATTGCGATCCTACCAATGGTAGGGAAATGGGAGGTGAACCAAGTTAAAAATGGACATTAGGCAGATGCGCATGGCTCCCGCCTGTAATCCTAGCTACTCAAGAGACTGAGATCTGAGGATCACAGTTTGAAGCCCACCCCAGGCAGGAAAGTCCATGAGACTCTTATCTCCAATGATGGAAAAAGCTAGAAGTGGCGCTGCAGCTCAAGCGGCAGGTAGAGTGCTAGCCTTGAGTAAAAGGAGCTCGGGGGACAGGGGCCAGGCCCGGAATTCAAGGCCTAAGGCCCGCACACTCACACACACTCACAGTCACGCGGGCATCAGACCTGAGCAATGTGCAGGGCAGGGAGGGAGGGAGGGAGGGGACGAGGCGCACGCGCGCGCACACACACACACACACACACACACACACACACACACACACACGGGCATTAGACCTCAACAACGTGCGGGGCAGGCAGGCACGGACGGAGGGGACCGAGGGGACCGAGGCTCGAGGTCACTCCGGGCTCCGTCCGCACCTTAGGGCTGCGGTGTCCGCCTGGGCAGACCCGGTAAGCCAGGCTAAGCCCCGACGCGCGGGAGACGCGGGGCCGGCTTTCCTGGGCTTTCCGGGGCTTTCCGGGGCGCTCCTCCGGGAGTCCCCGCCCAGCAGCTCCGGCCGGGGCCAGGTCTCCCTCCCCGGGGCTCGGCACCCCATCTCCCTCCGCCCGGACCCCCGCGTCCCCAGGGGGCTGTGTCTGCTCGAACGCGGGCCTCGGGAATCGGCGGGGAGGCCGAGGGACGAGCCTTCCGCCGAGACTCCATCCTCCTCCTTCGGGAGTAGGGCCGGTCCACCGCCGGCGGAAGCAGGTGTGGGGCGGGAGCGCCCGCCCACCGCGGTTGGTCCCGCCCACCAGTGCTGGCTCCACCCACCGCCGCTGGCCCCGCCCATCCACCTGTGCTCGGCTCTCCGCTCCCGTGCAGCTGGCTACCGGATACCCTCGCGCGGCCGGCATTTATACTGCACTATTTTGGTCGCGTGCCCTGATTGGTCGGCCGCGGTGATGTCATACTCGCGGGCCGGAGGGAAAGAGGGCGCTTCCGGTAAGTCAGCGGGGCGGCCATGCGGAACTACTGGCGGCCTCCAAAGGTGACCGGGTTTACTCCCACAGCCGCGGCGTGGCCTGTCGGGAGTAAGCGTTGTTACACTTTTAACACAAGGAGCCTTTGTGTCCCCGTGGGGCTCCAGATGCCAGAAACAGGTGCCACGCACCTTCCTAGAGGGGAACCGGAAGCCGCCTGAAGTGCTGGCCACTTGCCCTCTGCTTGTTGCTGACGCAGGCCTCTAGGCCTCCCGGGCCTCCTGGGCCGCACACGCCTGCCAGCTTCCACCCCCAAACGCGCTCCTCCCGCCTCCACCTGGATCTGCCCTGACTGCCTGTTGGTCAGGCAGCATCACTTCTTTTTAAACAAGATGTCTTAATGTCTCAGAGTGATAGACAGCTTTCGAACTTCGGTGAGCGTTATTGAACAAGTGCCAAGTGTGCGTCACCCAAAACCCTTACAACACTTAAAATGACAAGCACAAAGGGCCATTTGTATCCTCCTGAGAACAGGTTGGGCTTGCTTTGAAGTTACTTTGTCGGACAGAACAGCAACTTTGAGCCTATGTCTAGCTTTGACTTACTCCAATTTTAACCTATACTATTATATTTTTGAGTAAAAGTGCCAGGATGAAAATGACTATATTGTTTATATAAGTAAACACTATCTGCCAGGATGCACAAGTTGATCATTTGTGCCCATAAATAATTACACTTAAATCATCAGAAGTGCCAAACACTTGAGCTTATCAATCACCCACATACTGCATGCATAATCCCTCACCTGGGAATATGATAGGAGAAGTGTCAAGCACACTGACTTGTCACCTGGTTACCCATCACAAATCTCATTCAGGAGAATTGACAAAACAAAGGACCTCTGCCTCTGTCTCCAGGCTCCCCCTTAAGTTTCTCCTGCCCATGACACACACAAATTCTCTTCCATCCACACTTGGAACTAAAAACTCTGTACCTTGAACAGCTTTTCACCTTCAGTTAATAAAACTTATCTGTCTTCCTATAGAGACTTTTCTTACATCTTTTATTAGTTCTTTGCCTGTGCCTTCAGTATAGACCCTCTGAAGTCTGCAGCCTTTTTCACTTTCTTAGCCATTCATAGATGTGAGTAATCTGTGAGTGATATGAGAGTTAGCAAATATCAGGATAAAAGAACATACTTGTAGCTGGGAAGGTAGCTCAGTGGTAGAGCGTTTGACTTGCATGCATGAGGCCCTGGGTTCGATTCCTCAGCACCACATTAGTAAAAAGAAAAAATATGGAAGTGGCACTGTGGCTCAAGTGGTAGAGCGCTAGCCTTGAGCTGAAGAGCTGAAGAGACAGCACCCAGGTCCAGAGTTTAGGCCCCACGACCGGACCCAAAAAAAAAAAAATACTTGGTCAATAGCCCTAACAAGGAAATGCAATGATACTAAGAAAATTAAAATCAACAAAATGGATGTAACTTGTGGATTCAACAAATTCTGACATTATAGAAAGACACAAGCATGTCCATCTACGTTTCTGACAGCTTGATCATATCACCTCTGCTCCAAATTAGCTGAAAATTTAACTTGAAAAGGTTCTATTAATGTGTTTTGCTTCAGGCCAGGATATAGTTCAGTGCAAAGTATTTGCCTATCAAGTCCAACGTCCTGTGTTCAATCTCCAGTACCAAAAAAGAAAAGACAAAAAAATAGTTTAAAAAAAAAAAAGCCAAAGCTGGGTGCCGGTGGCTCATGCCTATAATCCTAGCTACTCAGGAGACTGAGATCTGAGGATCACGGTTCAAAGCCAGCCCGGGCAGGAAAGTCTGTGAGACTCTTATCTCCAATAAACTATTCAGAAAAAGCTGGACATAGTGCTGTGGCTCAAGTGGTAGAGTGCTGGCCTTGAGCACAAAGAGGCTCCAGGACAGTGCCAAAGCCCTGAGTTCAAGCCCCAGGAACAGCAAACAAAAAGAAAGAAAGAGAAAGAAGGAAGAAAAGAAAGGGTCTTCTTTCCTTGGACTCACAAATAGCACCCACAATCATAAAACCAGTAAAAATCCTGAGATTCTGGAGCTCAAAATCTTGAATATCATTTGTATTTTAGTGCAGAATATACATATTTTTTTCCAAAACTTTTAAAAGGTAAGTGTAAACAACACCAATAAAAATGAGCTTTTTAAAAAGTTCTTACCGTGTGCCAAGCACTGGAATTGCTTATCGGGCATTTAATTGAATCATTACAAAATGCTCAATGCTTAGATACTATTACTAATCCCATTTTGCAGGAAGGGAAACTCAGACCCAGAGAGCTTGCATAACTTCACATTAGCATTGACAATGCCAGAATGTCTAAAAAACAAGGTCATCTGGCTCTATGTACCTTAACTACGAAGCTCTGCAGTCTCTTCTTTTGTCTTACATTCTAATATCATTTATTTGTTTCCAAATACATCAAGTATACTGTATGAGTTCAAGGGTTTGATCCATTTGTCAAAGACTTTGCACCCTTTAAAACATTCTTCATATCTGCTGAATGGATACATTAAGACACCTTTGTTTCTTAAGCAGTTGGTAACTTGCCTACTATAAGAACAGCACAGTTCAAAGTACTATCATCATAATGAGTAACTGCTGTTTGTTTTCCTCAGAAAATGGCAAAGTATTCCAGAGCTCTCCTCACAATGACTCTGACTACAGAGGTTGCTTACTACCTGACCTTCTGTCCCAACATAGTGTTATTAGAATCCCAGAAAAATGCACAGAAAAGCAGCAGGGGAGGGGAATGGCCACACCAGACCAACCCATCCTTTTCTCGTGATCTTGTTCCCTTGTGTCTCCTTGCCTTACTCAGACTGGCCAAAAGGAGTTAAGAAAGATATTTGTCCTGCTGCTAGTTTAGGAAAAGATTTAGTAAAAGGGAATTGAAGGGTCCCTGGGTTCTTAACAATCTCTACTTTCCCAGAGAAACAAACTATATAAGACATGCAGAACAAAGTTTCAGAAAATATCCTAGATTCTGCTCAGTTCCCGAATTTGGAGGCAGAACTGTTTACAAAGTGGCCTCCCTTTGATTCACTTGGTTGATTAGGAACCAGGAAGCAAACTGATCATAACAAGGACTTTAAAACCTTTCTTTCTCACATTTTCCTGGGAGAGCTGGGCAAATGTCCTGATGCAAGTTACACATACAATGGCGACATTGCCACAGGAACTGCCTGGGCGTGAGGCAACCTGGATTGCATCCCAGCCCCCTGTCTGTCTGATGTTGTGTGGAATTCCAAGCCTCTCCCAATTGGTTTATTTGCAACCTACTTTGCTTCGAAGATTCAGTGAGATGCAAGAAGTGTTTGCATTCATAACATGCCAATAACCAAAAACATTGGTTCATTTATGTCCCTTCTCCTGAATGGTTAAAAAGAAAAACACTTGTCTTGATTATTAGATTCTTTTTTCTCTCTTAAAGAGATAAGTTCCTTGTACTAAGTTTCATAGTCAGGTAGCAATTTATAGTAAGACTTAGTTACCATCTATAATTTCATCCTTACTTAAATTTGTTGTTGGTGGTGGTGGTGGTAGTGGGGCTTGAACCGAGGGCCTGGGCACTGTCCCAAGCCTCTTTGTGTTCAAGGCTAGCACTCTACCACTAGAGCCACAGTGCCACTTCCAGTTTTCTGGTGATTAATTGGAGATTACACAGACTTTCTTGTCCAGGCTGGCTTCGAATGGTGATCCTCAGATCTCAGTCTCCTGAGTAGCCAGGATTATAGGCATGAGCCACCAGCACCTGGCCACTTTTAGAACACATTAATCTATACTTTGAAATTTATTAATCTTTCCTAAAACTTGTATGTGAAATTAACATGAAATATGTAATAAGTTATTAGCTTTAAAAACAGCAACATGAACTGAGCACAAAATGTAATAGATACCCAATATGGCCCAATACAATGGGTTTTTTTTTTGTTGTTGTTGTTGTTTTTAGTTGGTTGTGGGGCTTGAACTCAGGGCTTGGGCACTGTCCCTGAGCTGCTTTGTGCTCAAGGCTAGCACTCTACCTCTTGAGTCATAGCACCATTTCCGTTTTTGAGTGCCTAATTGGAGATAAGAGTCTCACAGGGACTTTTCTGCCTGGGATGGCTTCGAACCACAACGCCTGGCCAATATAATGGTTTCAATTTTCCTTTTAACTCCTGCCATTGCCAGGATGTGTTTGGTACAGATTATTTTTTGCTCCAATAAAAAACTAGTGTTGAAAACCTGCCTTCCTTGGGCTGGGAAGGTGGCTTAGTGGTAGAGTGCTTGCCTTGCATGCATGAGGCCCTGGGTTCGATTCCTCAGCACCACATAAGCAGAAAAGGCCGGAAGTGGCACTGTGGCTCAAGGGGTAGGGCGCTAGCCTTGAGCTGAAGAGCTGAGGGACAGCGCCCAGGCTCAGAGTTCAGGCCCCACAACTGGCAAAAAAAAAAAAAAAAACCTGCCTTCCTCAGTCTCTTTACTATTGTCCCAATGCAACATCTTCTGTCAACAAAATTGAGGACCCAAATAGTAGCTAGGAGTGAGAGCAAGTGAGCCCAGCCTCCACCCTGGAACCTGAGTCAACAGAAATCTACATTTTAAGTGGCCCATGTGAAGCATCCCTCCATCCCAGCTTCCACCAAGCCCTCCAGCCACCCTCATTCAACAGATAACTCTCGGTCTCTTTCTAGGTCCCAAACATACACAAATAAATGTGAGGGGGTGACAGTTCCTGCTATGGAAAGGAACCCAATTTAGTGGGGCTGAGGGATGAATAGGCAATCGATGCTCCTAAGTGTGTTCTGGGGTGAAAGGATGGAGAAGGTGACAGATTGTAGGTGACTGCAAGCCTAAGGGCTCAGGGACCCAGGGTGTAGGAGGATGAGACATTAATGACTTCAGGCCTACACGAAAAGGCATTTGGCCCCATTCTGAAGGCAGAGTGGAGCCAAGAATGGGTAAAGAGGTTATCAGGAAAGAGACTTCCTGTAGCCAGAGAACCAGTTGTACCATGGGGGGAGGGATCCTCCAAAATAGTTATACTGTCCCTAATACTTGCCACAAGGTATTTTACTATCTCTACATCCCCCAGGAGGTGAACTTCAGGTGAATTCATGGAGGTTTGAGGAAAATCACTCTAGGGAATTCATCTGTCATTGTTAAGTAGTAAAAAATGACCCCAATAGTCTGGAGGACAATTTCTGCATCAAATATATACAGTGTTCTACTACAGATACACGTGGCCAGCTGTCTCATAAGTGCACATTTGAGGATTTTCTTTTTACTGGCACTGCAAAATATAGGATGAGGCTCCTTACTGGCCCCTTGTCACAGGATCTATAGTATAGAATGCTAAAGTTATTAAAGGGACACTTCCTAACATAAACAGTATGGGTAATATCAAGGCAGGTTTCCTTCCAATGAATCAGGAGAGCATGAGAATTACATATGTGGAAAAAAATACCTAAAGATCAGTTCAGAGGTACAGCTGGGCCTAGGTAGACACTGGATACTATACTCCAAGAACAACTATCTCCTAAGAGTAACTGATTCAAAATCCATTAGAATGATATTCAGAAATAATCATAGCCATTCACTGTGCCTTCACTGGAGAATTTCAATTATTCCTTGACAGTAAAACTAAGAATCGGACCATAACCATCATTTGAACAAGAGGGCTCATCCTGGTAACATTTGACTGCAGAATCACAGAAATGCATGGCATATAAAGTAAAGCTGGATATGATAAACCATTCTATCTCCAGGAGGAGGAAACATTGGGAACATTCAGGTAGCCTTGGGAACAACCTTCTTCCAAAGTGTTGGGAGAAGTGAGCCTTGGCCAGGCTCACTCCACTTCTGATGACTGGGAGAGCCTAAAGTAGTGAGATCTCAGTAACAATGAACACACCTAGAACCAAAACCTTGGTGTGTAAAAATCATTCTCCATTAAAAGGAAACAAGGCTCCCTGACTCTGCAAATGGGTCAGGGGAAGTGAACATTATTTGGAATAGTTGTTGAGCTAAAAAGTCAGGAAACTCTAAAAAAAAAAAAAAATATGTCTTTGAGCCGGGCGCTGGTGGCTCACGCCTGTAATCCTAGCTACTCAGGAGGCTGAGATCTGAGGATCGCGGTTCAAAGCCAGCCCGGGCAGGAGAGACCGTGAGACTCCTATCTCCAATAAACCACCAGAAAACCGGAAGTGGCGCTGTAGCTCAAGTGGTAGAGTGCTTGCCTTGAGCTGAAGAGCTGAGGGACAGCGCCCAAGCCCAGAGTTCAAGCCTCACAACCGACAAAAAAAAAAAAAAAAAGTCAGGAAACTCTCCCTATAATGGCTATAAATCAAAAGGACACGGAAGACAACTTAGATGTGCTCCCACTGGCTAAATCTGGAATTATTTAAGTATCAGAATATATAATGTTAGGAGAAGATTATAAAACCATTGAATAAGAATCCATGAGTCCACACTGAGATAGGTAGATGATAGATAGATAGATAGATAGATAGGATATGTATATATGGAGATGATAGGTAGATAGAAAGATTGATAGCATTGACCTTCAGTAGCATATCAATCAATAAATGTAGATTGAATTATAGAATTAGAAAATCATCTCTTGGTAGCCATCAAAATAGCAGTTAGTTTAAGCAAGATAATTCAATGGTTGCTAAAACTATTAACTGAAGGTTTGATAAGGAATGGGATTCAAATGTTTTCAAAATTGTCCTAATTATTTAAAATGTCCTAATTGTTTAAAAATGAGAAAATAACTTAGTAAGGGAAGAACCTAACAGATACCACCTGATTCAAGTGATCAATGTTAACATTATTAGCCAGTTACAATGCAGTCACAGCCAAACCTGATTTGGACCACACAACTGGTCCCCCAAATGGCACAGCGATGGCATCAAGAAACTATAAGGCTATTGGTGAAAATAACACATAGTTTATCAAGAAGCCTAAGAAGGGCCTCAAGAATATCTAGCCATCAATGCCAGAGTCATGAGTTACCAAGACCTCATCAATTACAAAGAACTCAAACCCAATATCCACAAAGGCTTCCACTACAAGGTCAAGAGAAAAAACATGTCGATGCCCCAGTTACAAGACTGCCACGTCCCTAGTGTCTCAAGCTCTGCTCCAAGTCACCTCACCAAGGTCAGTTCAAACGCTCAGAGGTCAATTCAGCTCATCCTCCACGCATGCTACAGGGGTGCACAGCATGCTGCTCTGCCTCCACCTGTCTTCGCCCCTCATTTCCCTTTCAGTTGTCCTCAGTGGCCTGGAAACAGCCAACAGCAGGGATCACATACGACTCGTCCAGGGAGAACCCAGGCGGAGACCTCAATTGTTTCCATTTGCTTTGTTTATTGCATGGCAGGTTGTTGGCTAAACACACAAGGGACCTCAACTCAAAAACGCATCTATGGCTGGAGGCTGTAGCCCTTTTTGGGTAGGCAGCTAGGAGCCTCCCCACAATCTCACACCCCATCCCTCACTCCTTCCCCACCCCTCTCCCCCACTCCAGAAAAGGAGAGTCAGATGACATCTTGGATGGCCCTGACCTTGTCAGACTGGGACCTTCCTTGGGAAATTCTCAGGTAGGAGGGGCTCCTGGCTACTGTAAACCTTGCTCCCTGAGGCCACTGTAGAAGCAAAGTTCTCTCTGAGAGGCTCCTCGGAAGGATGTGGAACTCCCCAGGAGGCTCCCAGGGGCCCAGGAGAGACAGGGAGTAGGGTTCTGTGGCAGTGGGGAGGAGGAGGGAGGCCCCACGACACAGTGGGGGAGGGTGGCTTGTGTTTCTTCACATCTCCACTGGGAACATCTCTGAAGAAGCAAATCAAGAGTTCAAGGAGTTTCACGACCTAATAACAACACATAATGAATTCAAGTTTCCACGTACAGATCCATCTGAAATAAACACAGAGCATTGCCAACTGGCCCCAAGATTGTTTGCTTTGCCCTGATAAAGAGGAGGGGAAAAAACCCACAGGCATGAAACTGCCAGTAACTTTGGGAAGTAAATCACTGCTGTTTAGATTAAATCTGGCCGTGCCAGCCAGGCTCCTAGCCGCTCCTTGGGAGGCCCAGCCCAGCTGGTGCATGGCATTGCCTGATACCTTCTGGCCAATTTATCTCTGAAAGGGAAAAAAAAAGCAACTGTCCAATTTCACTGCCAGTGTCTCAGCGCCTCTATTCATACAGCTCTTACTTCCCATGGAGGATCAGGCTGGGACACAGGTATCAATGGGAGACTACTGAGCCTCTACCCTGAGTCTCATTCCACTTCCGCTTTTACTTACACTTCTTGCTGTATTTTGGCGGAATCTGGAGAGCTTGTCCTATGGACACATTTCCACTTGTTTGGAAGCTTTTTAAATAATTTTCCTAACTAAAACACTCTCCTCAAGTACCCTAGTCCTCTCCTGTCACCACCCACAGGCATGGGCAGTGAGGTTCTTTCCTCGGGGAACAAGGCCTTTCAGCCCTGTGCTCAGAGGCCTGGTGGCCTTTGTTTTCCATCCATGCCAATGTCATGCCATTACCAGACCTGTGGCTCCTTTGCTGAGGCTAAAGACACGGTGAAAGCATCCACAAGGATTGCGCGTGGAAAATGGGAGGGTGCTCAAGTACTCATTCTGCCCC
The DNA here is from genome assembly GCF_019054845.1 of Dipodomys spectabilis. Taxonomy (NCBI): domain Eukaryota; kingdom Metazoa; phylum Chordata; class Mammalia; order Rodentia; family Heteromyidae; genus Dipodomys; species Dipodomys spectabilis. Next base: position 50,050 of record NW_024870979.1, read on the forward strand.
TGTGGGAATAGGGTTATTCCTGATTTTCAGAGAGGGCTGAAAGTTAGTGAACTTCCTTGGTCTCCCAGCTACTGGCAAAGTGCAGTCTCCAAGGCTGACTTAACCCTCCAGCCTTCCTCTTCCCAAAAGTCCTTGGCCAGCTGATCCTGGACCTCGAATGGGGGACAGTGGCTTGCCACAGTGGGAATCATCAGGTCACCTCACTTCCTATCAGAAGGGATCTGGGGTGTCATCATTCCTCTTCCTACACGGACTTACCCCAGAACCCAGATCCATCTCTCCCTCAGGAAATCACTGTCCTGGTATCATGGGACCAAATCCCTCCCAACACCCCTCTGAAGTTCTTGCCACTCAAACACTGGCCCATGTCCCATGGCACTTCCTGGTGGAAACAGAGCATCTCAGAGCATCCGAAAACCCACACTTGAACACGATCCCTGGTGGCCCCCACACACCTGGGAGAAGTCTGAGTCTTCCGGTATACCTTGACCATTGAGTATCAAGTTTCCTGTCATTCTGGAGTTGTTTTTGTAGGGATGTTGTTGTTGCTGTTGTTGTTTAGGGGAGGGTAAGCGGAATGATGGTCTGCCTGAATCCCTAAGACAGCCCAAATTGCACACTTGGACTGTCTCCACTTAGAGTAGCCCTGGTGACTGAGGTTCTTGCCCCAGAGTGATTCACCACAGCCCTGTCAATGGTAGCGCAGGTGTCAGCATCACCCCCATGACTCCAGGGCCTGTTGGGTCCAATCTTCTCCAAGCCTTTCACTGAGGTCCAGAGGTGCATAGACCAACCCTTGTTTATGGACTTAGTGGGCTCAGCTGAGGTTCATAGAAGAAGTGGCACACTGATGTTTTTAATGTAAAAGAACCCAGACCCCACCCTGGAATTCTGCCCAGGGCTGCCTCTCACAGTTCGGGTGTCCCAAGTGCACGCAGAAGGCCCAGTGCACTGGGCAGCACAGCCTGGCTGAATCTAGAAGGAAGCCACCTCCTGCAGGCTCTGGAATTTCAGAGCCCCGCTTATAAAAGACTTTACAGGGAATCTCACGGTCATTGCCAGCCTCTCAGTCCCTGCCCCACCGTGCTTCCCCAGAGCTGTCTGTCACTGCCTCTTAAGTGGCTCTCTCCTTATTTAATCACCTGTTAACTGTGCACTGGCCCTTAAAGGAAAACCAGGTATTTGCTCTTTCTCACTTCCTGTGGGAAGGGCAGGGTCCACTGGACTGCTCTTCAGCAGTTGCTGTGACTCACTGTGGGCGGTGGGCCTTTTGCACTCAGGGGGGTGATGCGTGCCATCTTTGGACGCAGGTATGGGTCATTCCTCTGGGTCATTCCTCCAGATAAACAGGAGCTGTGAGAACACATGCTTGCTATGTAAAACCAAACAGTTCCAATGTGTGTGTGTATGTGTGTGTGTGTGTGTGTGTGTGTGTGTGTGTGTGTTGGAGGTGTGTGTGTGTGTGTGTGAGGTATGTGTAATTCTGCCTGCTTCCTCTCATTCCGTGGGAGCTGAGGACCCCTTCCATGCTCCAGCAGTGTGGGCAGGACCAAAGCTCAGAGTGTTCTGTCCCTAATGATTATTGGCTCCTCTCCCAGGGGGCAGCCCCTGCCCTGCAGGGAATGGGTTCTTAATGGGTGTTCCTGGCAGCAGAGCGTCTCATGGCTCCCTGTGAAGTCCATCCCCAGGCTTTCAGTCAAACGTGGGAGCAGCCTCTCTACAGGCCTGGTTCCAGGACAAAGGGAGTCCTCAATGCCACATTCGTTCTTCACCGACTCACTCACATGTCCAAGACTCTTGAACTTGATCCATATGATCCATCAATCCCAGCCCGGAGCCCAGTCAAGGAGAGGCCAGCTGGGGAGGACACTGGTTAGGTAGAGCTCTGCGTTAGGATTGCCGTGCCCTCTAGATCTCAGAGGCAGAGCCCATGGGGCTGTGAGTTCTGGAGTTGGCCCACCTAGGACCTGCCACAGACTTTCTCTAGAGGCCTGAGACAAGTTACTTGATTTCACCATGGTCTCCTGCTACAAATCTGCAATAGATGCAACAGCCTCGTAGGGTGGTTTCAAACCACAGAGGGAATGCTCACTGTAAAAAGCTTGGAACAGCAGCCAACACACAGAGACTTCAACGAGTGTCACCTGGGAACGCAAAGCAATGCGAGAGTGGAGCCAGGATGGGTTAAGGGATATACTTTGACCCTCTGAAATCCAGGAGGTAAGGTTCCTCCAAAGATTTTCCTACACTGTGGAAAGGAAATCACACCTGCATGTGTCTGACTTCCTGCTGTACAATACATTTTCAGATGATGGCCTAGGATGGTAGCAAAACCTTTACTGCTTCCGGAAACAGAATGGCTTTGGGGAAAATACCAAGCCTGTGAACTAGTAAGCCCAAGTACTTGCTTTTGTGGGACAAAAGGGGTGCTGGGGATTGAACACAGGGCCTCCAGCATGCTAGGCAACAGCTACAGCTCCAATCTAGTACTTCCTATTTTGAGAATTAATCCTATGATCCTAAAACAAAGAGAATATTATTAACAGTCTGAATTGACACCTGAGAGTTTCCATTGAAAACTACCCAAAACATATGCTTTTATGAAGGAAAGGAGGACTTTACATTTTGTACATATAGATTTCTGTCTCTGCTGTCTGCCTTCCTCTGTGTGTGTGTGTGTGTGTGTGTGTGTGCATGCGTGCACCTGTCAGCTGTACTAAGGCTTGAACTCAAGGCCTGAGCCCATCCCCTGGGCCTTTTACTCAAGGCTGGTGCTCTATCACTTGAGCACAGCTCCACTCCTGATGTTTTTTTGTTGAAGATAAGAATCTTTACAGACTTTCCTGTCCAGTATGGCTTGGAACCACGATCCTCAGTAGCTAGGATTACAGCTGGTGCCTGGCAATTGGTGTCTTTTGTAATACCTTTACACCAATCACTATACTACGTTCAGATCCCTATCTTGAGCCTACTTAAAATCCATCAGAAAATGCAATATTATGTTAATAATTTGTACATTTATTCACTGATACACTTCAAATTAAAATTTAATTGTAATCTAATTCTAATAAATGTCCATTCTAATTCAAATGTAGTTCAGATTCCTTACTTATTCTCCACTGTTGCCAAGTCCTATGTTAGATGGATGGAAGTTATAAAAAAAATCCTTTCTCAAAGGGGTTAACAGTGGTCAAGAGCATTGAATATTATGTTAAAAGTGATAAAAAGAAGAAATAGAGACTACAATGCAGCCTTACCTCAGGATTTGCTAAGAAGTTTGACATTATGAAATCCATTCTTATAACATCCCCAAATGTAAGCATGTTCTCAGGCCCAAAGTACTTTCACAACTCAATCTGGGTTATTCAGAGGTCTTGAGAGAAAGGCTATTTATCACACACAGACCACAGTCAGACAAGCAAAATAAAATAAATAAATAACAATTTTTTAAAAAACAAAAACAGCCAAGCAATCATTCAGACATCATCCGACATGAGAAATCATCTGGAAGCAGCTAGTCTTCTCAGGCAGGCAAATGATTTACAGAGGTAGCAACGTAAAAAAAAAAAAAAAAAAGTAGAATAGCATTCCCTCTCAAAAGCACTGTTTACTATAACACAAATCCTTGTGAACTCTTAAGTGCACTTTTCCTACCAAGAAAATAATCTGCTTTCCTTAAACAAAGCTTACTCTACTTCTTCAGAGGAAAGGAATTGTTGTCACATAAAACTCATTGCCTAGCAACCAAACAGCGACTCATCACACCTTTCTCCCAGCCACAGACACGCAGCCCCACCCACTTGCAGGCTTTTTCCTCTTGACTTACAAAGTACAGGGTTCTTTTCTTAGGGCCTGTGGTTGGCATTGCTGGATTTTAAGATTTCATTTTAAAACACCAATCAATGGGCGCTGCCCATGACATGCTCAGCATTTCATCGCCTAGTCACAGACTCTGGAAAAGTCAGGGCATAAAAAGAGGGAGGACATCTGGGCAGGATCTCCTTTCCTATCCCAAGTAGTGTAGCTGCTGCACTCCTTTGTCTCCTATGAGCATGGCTTCCACACTTCTATAAAATGGAGTCATGTGACCTAGTACTTACTTTTTATTTATCATTATTAGTCATGGGGCTTGAACTCAGATCCTGGGCACAGTCCCTAAGCTTTTTTGTTCAAAACTAGGGCTCTACCACTTTGAGCAATAGTTCCACTACTGGTTTTCTGGGTGGCTAATTGGAGATAAGAGTCTCATGGACTTTCCTGCCCAGGCTGGCTTTGAACTGCAATCCCCAGATCTCAGCCTCCTGAGTAGCTAAGATTATAGGCGTGAGCCACCGGCACCTGTCACACTTCCTTTTCAGAATCAAAACTCATTGGTAAAACCCCAACTTCTCCTCAATGCCAGATTCTTTCATTGCCTGGTGCCTCTGAACCATGAGTTACCCGGTGCACTTTCAAATGTTGTGTGTAACAGAACCATTGGACACTGTGTTTGGAAGAGAGTTGCTAACCAACATTCTATAGAACAGAGTGTATTTAGAGATATGACTCACAGATAAATTGCTTCACCCCACGGACCTCAAACTGGGTGTGCCATTTGCTGCCAATTGACTCAGGAATTAACCCTTCAAGGTATGGGAAATTCCACTTACCTCTCTCTCCGCAGTCTCAAACATTCCTTAGGTGCCACAAGGGTAACCCCAGGAGAAGAGTAGCAGCCAGGAAAGATGGCGCTACACAGGCTGACTACCTTAGCTCAGGACAACATTCACTGCACTTCCATGGGTTTCAGCCCTCAAGAACACTGCGACAAGTATTAGTAGTTCAGCAATTAAATCTAAAGTCAGGAGTATATCTTTCATCTCTAGTGATCCAGGCACTTTTATATTCAACAAGAGCTCAATATTCCTTGATATTAAACATGTCATCCCATTCCATTCGACTTATTACTTTTTTTTCCTTTTTTACAGTGCTGAAAATAGAGCCCAGGGCTTTATACATGTTAGGCAAGCACTTTACTATGAGTCTTCACTTCCAGTTCCTGCTACCCTTGTAAAAACAACATGTGACTTTCCTTGTTAGCTTTCCAAAGTCATAGAGCCCTTATGTTAGACAAAGGGCTGAATAAGAGGGAGAGATCTGTAGGCCCACATCTGTGTATGTACACGTTCCTACTAAGTGTACAAAAATGTCCTCGTGCAAATAAGCAGTGACATCAATTTAAATGCATTGAGCATCAGTCATAAGGACACACTCCCCTAATTGCTTCGTGATTTGGTGATTTGTCATTTTCTTCTACTCTTCTTTTCCTTTCGTTCAGATCACTTTTCACTGGAGTGCAATGACTCATGACAATAGTAAAGGCAAAAATATTCCATCTTGACTCTGAATGTTGTATAGTATGAATACTGCTCACTGAGGGCTGACGATTTCTGTAAGAATTAGGAAGAATCTGGAGTCAAAAGCCAGGCTGAAGGATGAGGAGAGGTCTAAGGATCAGTTCATTTCTCCACCACAGAAGCACCCTGCTGTGGTTTTGGTGGTGTCTCTATGACCCATGATGGGGTGAGACTCCCCCCCCAGGACAGAGGGGCTCAGATCCAATAGGAGACTTTCCCTGAAGATCTCTTATTCTGTACCTATCAGTTATTCTCATGTCTCTTTTCCATAAAGTGTAGAACTCTAACAGTCCCTATTTCTAGGGGCTTGTACAAATTTAAAAAGATATCACTGACTGGGGACATAGCTTTGTGGTAGAGTAGCTGCCTGGCTATCTATAGAGAGGTCCTGGGTTCAATCCCCAGCACCAAAAAAAAATAATAGTTATAATGATTTTAGAATATGGCTTGTACTCTGAAAGAATTGCTCATTAATAATTATTATTTCACAGCTTGGAATTATCAAGTAAACTCTTAACTTTGTGAATGGAAATGTTGGCCAGTTTGGCTAGTATTTGAATATGCTAGAGCCACTGTAACAAAATCCCACAGACTGGATAGCTGCATAAAAGTCTGAGATCAAGGTGTCAGCCAGGCTGGTATATTCTGGGGTCTCTGCCAGGCTTGTAGATGGCCATCTTCCCCGCTGTGGGGTCACACGGTCTTCCCTCTTCTGTTATCTATGTCCACACATTCTCTTCTTACAAGCACACTAGCTAGCCTGGAATAGAGCCTGCCCTGATGACCCTGTTATAACTTAAGCCTCAATTTGCTGGCCTTATTTTCAAGATGCAGTCACATTCTGAGGTCTAGGTCTGGTGCTTCAGTGTATGACGTTTTTTCCCTAGGTGAGAGATATAATTCAACCTATAACAGTTTGGAAAGCCTATCTACTTTGGTTAGACCTTTTCTAGAAAATGAGATAATCTCTGAGGAGACTAGGAAAAGGAATTCTCCAAACTCTCTGCCTATTGTCACTCCATTTTCCGGGGTGTGTGGCACAGGAGGGAACTAGCTGGCACCTAGCACAGCTGCCCTGTTATTAAGCAAGTTCCTCTACCTCTAGATGCTGCCATGCGCACAGTACCGCATGCTATCAGCTGAATTGTGCTCCCCAAATGTGTAAGTCAAAGCCCCAGAACTTTCAGGTATGATCTATTTGGAGACAGCCTTTATAGAGGTAATGAAGTTCAACATGAGGTTATTAGGGTGAGCTCTGATCCAGTAAGGCTCATGTCAGAAAAGGGCAAATGTAGCCCCAGAAATACACTTAGAGGAACTGGATGTAAAAACACAGGAAGATGTCCATAAGCTCTAAGGCAAAGGAAAGCCTGGAAAAGATCCCTTTTCTCAGCCCTCAAGAACTTTTACACCTTGATCTGGCACTTCTAGCCTCTTCAATGGTAAGAAAATTAATTTCTGCTTTTCCAGCTATCCGATCTGTGGTGCTTGGTTACAGTATCCCCAAAAAACAAATCTTTATTTCTTTGACAGTCATTTAATCGACGACTATAGTATGCTAGGCCTGAAGGTGCAGTGAGGAATAAGATACATCTCTCACCTTTAAGAAGAGTGCAGGCTTTGGGAGTGAGCTCTTTGGAGGAAATAATTACATTAAAAGTTGTTGGAAAAACAAAGGAGGCAACAATGCTGGATAAGAAATGCACTCATTTCCTTACTCGTTTAATTGTAAACTCTCTGCACAGTATTTTCACAATAAAAAAACTTAATTTAAAAAAAAGTTGTTGGAGTTCAATGTGGCTGTTGCTTCGTTTCTTTGAAGGTAGGACATATGCTTTTGGGTTTTGCTTTAATTGTGTGGCAAAGTACTGCATTTTGCTAAGGAGGAACCATTCTTCCCAGGGTGGGGAGGATTCTCAAACTCTCTCAACCCTCCCACCTGACTACCAAGGTCCCCTGATTCTCCATCCCATCTAATGACGCCCCATACCCCCTCTTAGATGAGAGAGCTGGCTGGAAGACAAATCAGATCTTGCCACAGCCCAGTCCCTGTTCAGCCCTCTCTGGCTGAACCAAAGCTTCCCGTTTCCCAAGGAAAAATCAAATCCTTCAGTGACTCTTGCCTTGTGTTCACCTGTCTCCTCCACACCAAGCTTCTTCTACCACTAGAGACTTGTGAAGCTCCTCTTCCCTCCTCTCTGCGCCGGCTTCATCTACCACCCTCCAGATTTCATTTATTCACCATCTCTTCCAGAGAGCTTTCTTAGAGTGCCCTTAAGTACCCAGCTTAGGGAAAATCTCCCTCAGTGTTCTCGTACAGCATCTACATCTTACAGCGTGTGAAATTTTTCACATATTTGTTTACTTCTTTAATGACTCTAAGCTCCGTGAAGACAGGCTTAGATTCACTCACTATGATATCCTTACTGCTTGGGTACACAGAAAAAGTTGAACATTTGAATCACTGAATAGAAACATGAATGAAACAACCCTGAGCCCAAGATATTCCACCCTGCAAAACAGTTACAGTATTTGAAAAACAGTGACATATCAGTGAACGCAGGCGAGGTCAATGCATACTTGAGTACGATTATAGAAAAAAATTGTACAGTTGCTTATCATTATGAAGATTTTCATAAACATATTAAATTTCTCTATCGCTCTCTAAATACATGTCCTGAATATTTACTTTGAATTTTTACCACTAAAAATCCTCTCGTTCAAGATCTTTGAATACTCCTATTCCTTTTTTTAAATAACCAGAAACGAATCAAGCAGTGACAAGCTACCAGATGTCATTGCTAGACTAAGGATTTTCTAGACTTTCCAGGTTTTATTTAAATTAATTGAATGCTGAATGAAGCTGAAGGAACTGTAGGGCAAAGGTGCACTTTCCATGAGGTCTGTAATTGACCTATCAAACATTCAATGTGCTGAAGTGGTATAAAGAGGATTATGAGTCCAGAGGCCCAGCCTTGGAAGAGGCTGTAATCTGCCCCGGCACAGGTAAGTGCAAACAAATACTAACAGGGCAACAAGATAAGTTAGCAGAGGAATGTGCAAAATGCTATCAGCTTCCCACAGCCAAAGGAAAATAGAAGACTTACACAAGTATCTCAGCCTCCCACCTTTTAGTAAGCATTAACACCTGGAGAAGGAAATACACCAGATAGAACCAGACCTAATCACAACAACTGTCCATTAGCAGGACAAGTAATTTCATTGAGATCATTCTTGACTCTTTAGACAGAGTGAGCTAGCAAGCTTATGCTGTCAGCTTTGGAGAGAAAAATCACTTCTTTTGTTCTTATTTTTTCTTCTGTTTTTGATGCATTTTTAAATGGGTCTCCTCATGGCTTTTTCGTACAGGTATACATTGTACTTGGATCATATTCATCCCGCAACCGCTCTGCTTCTCCTACACACATGGTTCCATTCTTCTTCCCAAAGAGACCCTCTTCTACTTTTTTTTTTTTTTTTTGTAGTGGGGCTTGAACTCTGAGCCTGGGCGCTATCCCTCAGCTCTTCAGCTCAAGGCGAGCACTCTACCACTTGAGCCACAGCACCACTTCCGGCTTTTTTCTGTATATGTGGTGCTGAGGAATCGAACCCAGGGCCTCAGGCATGCGAGGCAAGCGCTCTACCACTGAGCCACCTTCCCAGCTCCCTCTCCTACTTTCTTGTCCTTTCAGTCTGGGTTTCCCCATATGAGAGAAAACATTCAAAGTTTGTCTTTTCCCATTTGATTTATTTCACTTAACATGATGATCTCCAGTTTCATCCATTCTTCTGAAAAGGATATCGTTTTATTCTTCTTTATGTGCAGCTACAGAGCATTTTCTTCATTCATTCATCAGTGTCGCGCCTTTAGCTGATTCCACAGCAAGGCTATGCTGTGGCTAGTGCTGCAGTAAGCACGGCTGCTCCGACGTCTCCATGAACATCCTTCTGGTGCGCGTCCATCATCTCCTCTGCTCTTCTCATGACCTTCCTTGCGCTTGTCCTGTCTGTGCCTCCTGGACTGTAATTCTTGTTTCACTTTGTGGGTGATCTTTTGGCACTATGTTCACTCAGGCCCCCTATACCATCTCACTTTTGAATGAATACTCTTTCTTTTTTTAGGCCAATTCTAGGACTTGAACTTTGGGTCTGGGTACTGTCCCTGAGCTTCTTTTGCTCAAGCTAGTGCTCTACCACTTGAGTCTCAGCTCCATGTTGGCTTTTTCTGTAATTAATTGGAGATAAGAGCCTTTTTGAACTTTCCTATCCAGGCTGGCTTCAAATCATGATCCTCAGATCTCAGCCTCCTGAGTAGCTAAGATGACGGGCATGAGCCACCAGTACCTGGCTGATTTCTATTCTTTCAATTACCAAAAAATTGCAGAATTTTGAGTGGTAATTGGGCAGTCAGCATCCTAAGTTCACGGCTCAACTTTTCACTTACATTTGAGGCATATATGATGTAGTTAGGTAAACAACGTAGAAATCCAGGTAAGAAATATCAATGTTAACCACTGTATGCTGATGCTATTTGAGCTAAAAGTCTGATGTTTCATTAACTGCTTTTCTTCTGACCTCATTTAGGAAAATTGTTCTGTGAAGTTGAACTGTCTATTGCTAAAATACTTTTTAATCCATTAATTTCTGAAACAAGAGGTAAAACTATAATAAAGTATCTACTTCCATCCTTTTGTGTTTTATGTCATTACTTAATAAAACAATGTTTCTACGAAAAGTCAGCTATGGAGGTGGACCTGTAGGGTGAAAGAGAATGTCTCTGGTCACAATGTGTGTGCCTTTGGACCTCAACAGTGAATCCTTGGCTAATCATCTGCAGAGTTATATGATAAGGCAACTGATGATTTATTCATTCATTCATCATTCACTTAATTAATGCTTACTGAATGCTTTCTGAACTGTCCTGGGCCTGAGGGAAAGAACAGAGAACACAGCCCACGGAGTACTCTGGTTTTGACTTTGTACTTGTCCCTCTTCTGTCTGCTTCCATGGGTGAGTGTTCTAGAAAACAACACATAACCATAAATACATGAGCAAATCAGAGGCATGCTTGTAGAATTAAGTGTGGGAAAGACACTGAAGTCAAGAAGGAGTTGAAGCAGATGAGAGTTCTGTTGTAAACAGAATGAGTGAAGAAGGGTCTGAGGAAATCACTGCTAAGTAGAGGTCTGAGAGGTGAGGAATGGAGCCCATAAATGTCTCAGGGAGGAGTCTTGCAAGCAGGAGAACAAAGCCAAGGCCCTGGCCCTAGAGAGGACCCATGACCTGATGTCTAGAAACTTTCCTTCCTATTTTAATCACGCTAGAAGCAACATGTCTACATTCATTGTAGGAGACATCAACCATTTCTCAACTTTGGAGTAGCTTCTTGCTTCTTCACAGTTATGAAAACTCAGTCTGCATTTGTTAGTCTGGAAACTTTTTGTGTGTTTATTTTCTACTCTTTGATACTTTCTAGTAGCTGGAGCGGGGGTGGGGGAGTTAGGGCAAAAAGCTAATGAGAAAGAAAATTTGTTGGGTGGCATCTTGAAAAGACTTTTAAAAACTAAGAGTCATGGGGCTGGGAAGGTGGCTCAGTGGTAGAGCGCTTGCCTTGCATGCATGAGGCCTTGGGTTCGATTCCTCAGCACCACATAAGCAAAAAGAAAAAAAGCCGGAAGTGGTGCTGTGGCTCAAGTGGTAGAGCGCTAGCCTTGAGCTGAAGAGCTGAGGGACAGCGCCCAGGCCCAGAGTTCAGGCCCCACGACTGGACCCAAAAAACAACAACAACAACAACAAAAAAAAACTAAGAGTCAGCCAGGCGCTGGTGGCTCAAACCTGTAATCCTAACTACTCAGGAGGCGAGATATGAGGATCGTGGTTCAAAGCCAGCCCATGCAGGAAAGTCCATGAGACTCTCATCTCCAATTAATCGCAGAAAAAGCTGGAAGTGGCACTGTAGCGCAAGAACTCAGGGACAGCACCCAGGCCCAGAGTTCAAGCCCCAGGACTGGCAAAAAAAAAGTCAGAGTCATTTGACCAAGACCTTTCAACTTTGCCCTTCCCCCTCTTCTTAGCTGGGGTTAAGAAAGACAGAATGATAAAAATGAGGTGGGGTTAATCAAAGCACACGTTATAGATACGCATGTAAATATTACAATGGAACCCCTTAGTTTGTCAAGAAAAATCTTAATAAAAATAAAACAACAGCTTAATTTTATCATCATATACCCTAACAATACAAGCAATATTAGAAAAATGAAATTTTTAAAGAATTAATTTAGTTGTCTAAGTTACCTTCTTTTAATATTATCAAACCTTCATATCTATATAACACAAACTTATATATGTACACACAATAAATATACATATATGGATGCACACATGTACATATATATTTTCATATATGGATATGTATATTTATAAATACACATATACCTAAATATATATGAATACATGTTTATAATTGTTATATATTTCTGATAAATTGAAGGTTTTATTACTAACCTACATAATTTCTTTTGTTACTTGTGACAATTTTTTTGCTTAAAGTCTATGTCCTCTGACAAGTGTATGCCACATTCCAGCCCTAGTTTTGTACAGGTCATTTCTGAGATAGGGGCTCGCTTCCTGCTCAAGTGCACAGCTGGACTGTGAACTGCCTGTTATCTACTTCTCAATACCACACACCACCATGCTCCACTATTGGTTAGAAGGAGTTGCAGGGGTACACCCTAGCCGACCTCCAACACAGTTCTCTGGGTCTCAACCTCCAAAGCAGCAAGGATTATAGGAATGAGCCACTGGCACCCAGCACCAGCTCTCTTTTGGTTACCATTTGCATGATGTGGCCTTTCTATCCTTTCACTTACATTCTGTGTGAAAGTCTTACAGATAGCATCTTGTTGGACCTACCCATTTGTTTTCACCCATTCACCTGTCTTTGATTTCACCCATTCTTTGATTGAGGAGTTCAATCAATTTACAGGTAAAGTCATTACTAATGGAAGGATTTGTCTTTGCCATTTTGTTCACTTTTTTTCTGAGCTTTGTAGTTATTTGGTTCTTCATTATTTCTCCTGCTGCATTCCTTTGTGTTCTGTTGATTTCCTTTGTGGTGACATGTTTTGATTTATTCTCATTTCCTTTTCTGTATCCTCTGCAGGTATTTTCTTTCTGATTGTCCTCTGGATTACACGGAACATTTTATAACAGTCTCTGTTTAACTGATAACTACTTAACTTCAGTTTCATACAAAAGCTCTGCTCCTTTAATCCCCATGCTCACTCTGTGTCACAACATGTTACAAATGACATGTTTTGCTATTTTATGTCCATTAACAGTTTGATAGTTACAGCTGTTCTTAATGCTTTTAGCTTCTAAATGCTAAATCACAAATAAAAGTGATTTGCATGCTACCATTGTAGAATGATAATGTTTTGGATTTGGCTATCATTTTTGCTCTTGGCGGAACCTTTCATGTTGCTATGAAAGAGGGAAGATAGATGTTTTCCTCTTCATTTTTGCAGTGCTCAAAGTCCTGATAATTCAGCAATCTTGAAGACTTCTTGTTGTTGTCTTTACATATATAAATAATCCTTCCCTCTAAGCTGCATCATTTTTGAGGGGCCTTGGGCTCTTCCTGGGTTTTGTTCCCATAACTTGAGGTCAAGTCTCTGAACCTAGCAAAGACAAATCCCAACCTTCGTGTATTTAAAAAAAATCCTAACAGTTGAGAGTCTTGAATAAATTACTCTCTTCTCAGCTCAAGGCTCTCTTCAATCACCCCAGAAGCCTGTCAAAATGCAACATCTCTGAAGGTCCACTGACAGCATGCACGTGGCTGGACTGCGACAGGCAATCCCCTCGGGAATTCTGAAGAGGAAGATTACTGAGTCTGAGGTTTGAGAGCAACTTGGCAAGATAGGGACACTCCGTCTCAAAAGAGGGAAGGGAGGGAGGGAAGGAGGGAGGGAGGGAGGGAGGGAGGGAGGGAAGGAGGGAGGGAGGGAGGGAGGAAGTAGAGGCCTGGAACCATGGTGATTTTTTTTTTTTTTTTTTTTTTGCTGGTCATGGGGCCTGTACTTTGGGCCTAGGCGCTGTCCCTCAGCTCTTCAGCTCAAGGCTAGCACTCTATCACTTGAGCCACAGCGCCACTTCTGGCTTTTTTTTTCTGCTTATGTGGTGCTGAGGAATCCAACCCAGGGCCTCATGCATGCAAGGCAAGCACTCTACCACTGAGCCACCTTCCCAGCCCCCATGGTGATTTTTTAAATCACTTTACCTCTTAGAAAGATCCCAGACTGGAAAGTCCCTCGTCTAACGCACCCTATGTGACTCAAATAGAAACCTAACGTACAAAGCATGATGCAATTGCACTATACAATGAGGGAATTTATGAATGATTTTTTTCTTTTTAGTTTACTTCAGACCACAATGTTATAAATAAGCATAAAGGCTTGGTGTTGAAAATATATTGAGGTGGTTTTCTAATATGACGTCGGGTCCTCCTAAAATATCACCATGGGGTTACAAGTTTTATAGGTGTGGGCAACTCCCAATGGTGCTCTCTCAGCCCTGGCTGCCATCCAAGCTACAGGTGAAGTTTTAGGTACTTTCTACTGCACATTAAAAGCTCACCATAGCTCCTACATTTGCCATGTAGCATATTGGTGAAATTATAGGATAGCTTTTGCCAATAATTATCTGGGTTTCTGAACTTAAATTTCAGCATTTTTACAACATTATGTTCAAGTTGTATAGCTCACCAGATAGGATCATTCCATGTCATGCATTGCGGTTACCTTACCTGAGTAAATGCAAAAGCAATAAATAAATAAATACAGTATAAGAAAGGAAAACAGAGTCTTACAGTATTGGCCAGCTAGTTTTGGTAGTTGTTATTTGTACTTATGGAGGGTTTTTTCTTTCTTTCTTTCTTTCTTCCTTTCTTTCTTTTTTTTTGGTTGGTTGTGGAGCTTGAACTAAGGGCCTGGCCACTGTCCCTGAACTTTTCCTCTCAAATCCAGAGCTCTACCACTTTAAGCCACAGAATTATTTCCAGTTTCCTGGTGGTTAATTGGAGATAAGAGCCTAAGAATTTCCTGCCCAGGATGGCTTTCAAATGCAATCCTCAGATCTCAGTCTCCTGAGTATCTACAATTACAGGCATGAGCCATTGGAACCCAGGCCAAGCTAGTCTTGGCCTCCTGGGCTGAAAAGATCCTCCTGTCTTAGCCTCCAAATATCTGTGACTACTGCAGGATAGAAAGTGAATGTAGCCATGAACACATGCACTGGGGCCCTGTGCACTAGTTGGAGCTTGGTTACCAGGAATTTCTTCCCTTCTTATCCTGCTCCCACAGCAAGAGAACTTCTGGCACTCTATTTACTGCCTCCAAGAATGTGAGCTCTTTATTCTTTGACCTCACACTGTGTACCGGTCTCTTGGGTTATCTATGTGCATCTACTTCTGAGCCATCACTGCTAGAGAAGAAAACTTAGATTTAACAGGAAACTGCCTGTGTCTGGCTGTGGGTCTCCATGACCACTGATGTCTGGTTCTTACATGTGTGGTTCCTGGATGAAATTCCATCACCGTCTTGAAACTCTGCTTCCTACTCTGGTAGTCTCCTTGCAACACAGTTTCCCAATAAACCTCAAGGGGTTGAATGGTTTCTAGGGTAGAAGAATTCATCTTGCTCAAGACCTAAGAAGAACATATGCCAAGTCAGAAACAAAGGAAAGGCGAAGAAAAGAAAGTCCTCAAAATAAAGGCCTGTCATTTGGGATGTTAAGGAAATGTAGAGGATGAAGTGTGCCACGTAAGACCTGCAGCAGATGAATGTGGAACCTTAGTTTCTTATTTCGAGTAGTAATTAGCAGGTATTTCTCACTCCTTGTATAAATGAAAAGCAAAGCCAAGCCATGGAAATGCTCTGCAGCCCTCAGTGTGTTCTGCAAATGTCTCTTCCGAGACAGGCAGCAATGGCACAAAATACTAACAAATGGCATTTTTGTAGTGTCTCTGATAGGACAGATTTTTATCACTCCACACATGACAAAACACTGGTCACTGAGGTCATCTAGATCAAAGGCAGAGTTCTGTTTCAGACACAGGTTTTTAATTCAAACTGCTGGTCAGTACCCGCCTGTCACCTTCTGTCTGCAAAATCTTGGTCTCCACAGAAAGCAGAAAGCCACAGGAGCATGATCTCCAGTTCTGTGTTTTCAGTCTAGCCTGAGATTTATTGAGTCAGAAGGATGCCTGGTTCCTCTACCTCGGACTCTCAGGCATGTATGCATGAGCATGCATTTACATGCACGTGCACACACGCACGCACACATACACACACATATACATTCTTGGCTTCACAGTACAGATACTAGGGTGCAAAGTCCCTGCTTGTTCCACAGGGCCAGCCAGGAACTGAGCTCTCCCTGCAGTCAGGGCAGGGATGGGACTGTCACAGAGTGACTTCTGCAATTCCCACAACTCTGGGGACAGGCTAGGTTCTCTGGGACTCCCCAGCCACTCTTCAATGGCTCAGCTGCAGCTGCCAATTACAGAGTGACTCCTCCTCATTTAGAGGGGGCAGTGACATATAGTTAGTTACTAAGTACGCTGTGATCAACATACAACATGAATAATAATAATTGCAATTTCCTTTTTTTTTTTTTTTATCGGTCGTGGGGCTTGAACTCTGGGCCTGGGCGCTGTTCCTCAGCTCTTCAGCTCAAGACGAGTGCTCTACCACTTGAGCTACAGCGCCACTTCCGGTTTTCTGGTGGTTTATTGGAGATAGGAGTCTCACGGTCTCTCCTGCCCGGGCTGGCTTTGAACCGCGATCCTCAGATCTCAGCCTCCTGAGTAGCTAGGATTACAGGTGTGAGCCACCAGCGCCCGGCTAATAATTGCAATTTCCTGAGCACTCATTGTATGGCTCAAATGGACTCTAATAAATATCACAATGATTCTGGGTATTGTAGTTATCTACAGATTGCTTAGAAGTCTTGCTCAAGTAGATACAAAAAAGTGATGCAAACCCCTATCTGTCTCACTTCAAAACCTCTGAGCTGTTGGTATGGTGAGAGGCAAAACATTGTATGCAGCTAACTCTAAAACCAGCTGCTGTGCGTTTCATTGTGTTGGAGTCCTCACCCCCAGTTCTTCAGAACATGGCTGTAGGTAGCAATCAGGCTCTTGCAGATGGAACTGATTAAGGTAAGATGAGGTCACGCTGGAGTAGAGTGGGTCTTCAATCCAACGGGACTGGTGTCCTTACAAAACATGAAGCGAGGCCAGGCACCAGTGCCTCACGCCTGTAATCCTAACTGCTCAGGAGGCTGAGATCTGAGGATTGTGTTTCAAAGCCATCCTGGGCAGGAAAGTCCATGAGACTCTTATCTCCAATTAAACACCAGAAAACTGGAAGTGGCGCTGTGGCTCAAGTGGCAGAACACTAGCCTTGAGCTGAAGAGCTCAGGGACAGTGCCCAGGCCCAGAGTTCAAGCCCCACAACTGACAGGGGAAAGAAAAGAACGAAGATAGAGGGGGAAGATGTAACACAGGCAGTGAATCGAGGGCTGCTGAGACATGCTTGGAACTTGGGGTCCACAAGACACTAGACAAAGCAAAGAAGGTGCTTCCTCTACAGTTTTCAGAGGGAACATAGCCCACGCTTATCCTTCATTCCAGAATTGTAGTTTCTCCAACTGTGAACTAATAAGTTTCTGTTGTCTCACCACCCCCACCCCCACCCCCACCAATTTGACACCTTCCCACAGAGGCCCTAGAACCAGATAGATTAGGAGCAATGAGCTGGGTTTTAGTAGAGGCCCACAGCAAGGGGGAGAGAGGCTCAAGTAGATGGGGGTGGGGGGAAGACCTAGAAAAGGAAAAAGAAGAGCTTGCCAGTTTAGTCCTTGTTCTTAAAGGGACAGCAGGATTGGAGAAGTGAAGGGTCCAGGTCTCAGGGGCTGGAGTGGCCATCCTGGCAGGAGAGAGGGAGAGGCCATGGGTCTGAAGTGGGAAGTATAAGAAGCAGAAGCAATGCTAGACCGTGCATGGACATGAACTCTCCACAGGAGATTCTGGGCAGGATTTGGGAGCTGGGTAGTTGTCAGGCTGTGTGCTCCTCAGCCTGGTTCAAGGAAGAAACCCTCCATTCATGTGGCCAGTCCTTCCCCTGGGCTAGACTTCTTCCCTGTCCTGGTGTCCTTCCCCATCCTGGAGGGCCGGGCCCCTGGCCAGCTCTCCACTATTTTGTGCCTTGCATAGAATTGGCATTGAGTAAAAATGAAGAATGCTTGGTTAAGAAAACAATGAGCAGGTTATTCTGTCAAGAATGACCAGGTTTAGGCTATGATATGAAAACAAGAAGCCACACTAAGCTAAAAAAACAACTACAGAATGGGAGCAGACTTTGCCAGCTGTATGTCTGACATAGGCCTACTACCCAGAATATACAAGGAGCTTAGAAAATGAAATCTCTAAAGACTCAATAACCCAATTAATAAGCAAGCAAAGAAGCTAAACAGAGGCTTTAGAGGCAAAACTAGCCAATAAACACATGAAGAATTGTTCAGCATCTCTGGCCATAAAGGAAATGCAAATCAAAACAACGTTGAGATTCCATTTCACCCCAGTAAGAATTGCTATCATCAAGAAAACAAACAACAATCAATACTGATGAGGATCTAAGAACAAAAGGAACCCTATTATACTGCTGGTGGAAATATAAACTAATGCAACAACTATGGACAGCAGTTTGGAGATTCCTCAAAAACCAAAAGATAGAACTACCTTTCTGATCCAGCAATAACACTCTTGGGCATTTATCTAACAGATTGCAAGTCAGAATACCATAAAGCCCCTTACACACCCATGTTCATTGTTACACTATTCACTATAGCCAAAGTATGGAAACAGCCCAGATGTCCTACAATGGATGAGTGGCTCAAGAAATAATATCTATCTAGATGTAAAATATCTACCTAGCTATCTAAAGAAATTTTACTTATCTACCAGGAAGAATAATATGTAATGTTTAGGGATGTGAAAAAAAATATTTTAAACAAGTATGTCAGACTCAGAAAGATAAATTGAAAGTTAGATCTAATTTATAAATATATACAGAACACACCTACAGGACCATACACATATATATGCAAACCCTGGGAGCAAAGCTCAGAAGGGGCAGGGAAGGATATGGTGTTACTCTTTGGAACAACTAACTCACCCTTTAACAAAATGAATACCTGGAAACCAAAGCCTGTTTTGTCACAGGGGAGTGGAGCACACGGGGAGAGGGAGAAGTGGATGGAGAGAGGAAGAATGGGCAAAGGCATAATATTCAATATGCATATGTGAAAAGGAGCCAGGCAACTTGAGAGGGTGGGTAGTGGCGCTGGGACAGGTGGGTATTGAGAACTATAGCAGAGCTGACATTGATCAACATGCATTGTACTCAAAAACTGATGTTGAACTGAAACTTCTTTGTTCAATTACTTAGGGTAATCCTTTTTTGCGTCTGTGTGTGCCAGTACTGAGTTCAGGGAATGGGTGTTCTACCCTAGCTTTTCTGCTTAAAGCTGGCACTCTACCACTCAAGCCACAACTCCGCTTCCAGCTTTTTGACAGGTAGTTAATTGGAGCTCAGAGTCTCATCGACTTTTCTGTCCAGGGTGGCAATCCTCAGATCTCAAACTCCTGAATAGCTAGGATTTTAGGCACAAGCTGCCAGCACCCAGCTATGAAGATCATTTTTTAAAAACGAAGCAAATGAGATTTTGCAAAGAAACAACACATAATGCCAAAGCTAGATGTCCCTGAGCCATGTCATGGTACTGGGCTCAGGTTGGGGCTGACAGGCATACCTCCATCCTGGAGCTACGGAAGCTGGAAAGCAGGCTGGGAAAATAGTGTAGGGGGTGAGGAAACAGACATGAGTGCGGATGTCAGGGATGAAACCCGAAGGTGTAGGTGGGAGGAGAGGAAAAGAGAGTGAGCCAGGCACCTGTTTGCCGGCTGAGTGGATTCTTAGGCACCTCCAGGAGTGACTTGACCCTATGGCCTGTCTGGGTAGAAGTCACAGTGAAACAAGAGCTGTCTTCTGGCTCTCGGAGCCACTAGGAATGTGGTAAAGGCAACTCTGCCTAGTTATTCACAGGACACATGGGTGAAGCCGTCATCTAGGCCAGGATCCCTGGCCCCTGGGTAACAAACAGGCCCCTCTCCTATACATAGCGGCTATCTTCTCTTTGTCAGTTGTCTAAGCTAAACAAGTTCCCAACCTTACTAACCCAGGAGAAATGAAATGACAACCTGACTTCTATCACAGAAAACATGCACTCTTTAAGGAACCCTTCACATTCAATCATCAATAAATAAGTACAACATTGAGACAAAAATTAAGCTAATTATATCTGATGGCACAGCCCTGAGTCAGACAACTGAGGCAGACCCTGGAGAAGAAGCACCAATGTCTTCAGGGAGCCATGGCCCAATGCCTGCCTTCAATTAACCCACAGGATTGCATCCAGTTCCTCAAGCCTGCCAGACAAGCCCTCACCACCCCAACCACACCTCAGTCCTTTTGTGTGCGGTTTGTTTTTGAGCTGGAGCCTCGGTCACTTTGCCTGAGCTGGCCTCCAGCAAACGTGAGATCCTCTTGCCTCTGCCTCCGGTGTTGCTGGGTTTAAGGCCTGCATGCGTCACTGTGTTGTCTCTGAGGAGTATCTTAAACTGGGAAAAAGGCAGAATGGCTGACGATGGACAGCCTGAGAGGAGACTGGATGGAAGGGCAGCAGGAGGCAAATTTAGATAGATCAGAAACAAGGCAGAGATCGCAGCTACCAAGAACATTGGGATAAAAAAACCCTCACCGGAAAAAAAAAAAAAAAAAACCCTCACCGGTGGAGAGCACCCTGGGGAGTCTTTTAAGAAGCAGCTTCCATTTGTTCCAGGCCTTGGGAGATAGCTATATGGCCCAGATGTAGCAATAAATGGGTGATCATGCTTTTGGACACAAGTGAATGAATGGAGCATATACTGCATTTTTGAAGGGTCCTAATAAATATCATTTCTCTTTCCAATTCTGAGACTAATGAGAGAAAACCCCAACACTTTATTGCTGACAAGGCAACCATTGGAGAAGGGAGCAAGCTATGAGCAAGCAGACAGCCCACACCTGCACGGGGGAAGTGGGTGGGTGTGCAACCTGGCCACCCTACACCAGGAGCATGCATTCCCCCAGGAGCATGTGGTAGAGGAAGTCTGCTGTGACATATGAGGCTGGAAGGGGACAAGCTGGAGACCCAGAGAAAGAGCACGCTACACCGGCCCAGGTGAGTCATTCTCCACTGAAGGGAAGAGAGAGGCTCAACCTCATGGGCTCTCTTCACCAGGAAAGAGATGGTGAGTTTCACCCTTCCAGGGAATCCCTCAGTTGCCAGTTCTAAAAAGCTGTGGCCGGGCTTTTTAGGCTGCAAAGGAAAAAGAAAGAGTGCAGCTAGAGTGCTAGCCTTGAGCTGAAGAGCTGAGGGACAGTGCCCAGGCCCAGAGTTCAGGCCCCACGACCGGACCCAAAAAAAAAAATAAATAAACTTCTAAAAAAAAAAAAAGAAAGAGTGCAGCTGAGATGGTAAGACTGGACAGTCCTGAGCTCCAGGAGATTCACCAGACCCAGTCCGTCAACATTCCTGTGGACTTTGCCTCCTCCCTGCCCCCCGCCCCCAGGTTCACACCGGCCCCAACCCAAGGAAGCAAAGAAAACTACTCAGATGACATGAGAAACGGCAAAACGACTTTTTGATTAGGAGTGCACTGCTTTACTCTATCTTTCTTCAAAAGAATTGCAAAACCAAAGGGAGCTGGAGAAAGGCTTGTGCCTGAGGTCCCAGCTTCGCTACAGGCAGAGGCAGGAACAGAAACACCTTTGCCACCAGATAGGTAGGCCTTAAAAGGAAGCCAGTGGCCCAGGATGATGGAAACTTAGTTTGTGGCTGTCATTCCACCAACTCGGAGCAGGTTTTGCAAAGGAGGATGGGACACACAGATGAGACTGGGTTATCCGTGTCTGGAAGCAGAATCCAGCTCTCCCAGCAAGGAAGCATGCAGAAAGATGGAGAAAGACACTGTACAGGGCACACTGTATACACAGCACAGATACACTGATACAAAGACACTGATACACAGCACAGATTGGGCCTGCCAGGAAGGAAGAGACCTGGGCCGGCTGCTCAGGGTTGTATACAACACATCTAAGGGGAAACAGCTTCCCCATCCCTTAAGTCCACGGCCTTCAGTTAACAGCAGTGACAATTCCCAAAACAGAAAGTGCAACCACAGACTTGCCTTTGTGTGTGCAGAGAACAGGAGAGCTTGTGTGGACAGGCCTTCAGCCAGTACACATGGCTCCTGCCAGCACCCCATTCACACGGGGACGGCCCCCTCCCATGCAAGCCCAGGGACTGCATCGCACCCAGCTCACAACAGATGCAAAAGCAGCAGCCGCACACACACCCTGCCTGTGGAGATGCCCGTCTGGCTTGCAGAGTATGTGGATAAAAAGAAAATGAACTCCTGGGCAATATTTAAGAGCTGGATGATTCTCAGTAGAAATCAGAATTTCAGGCTTTTCTGAAAAATGAGGTAGGTGGCAGGATGGGGGTCCATATTCCAGTTTGGAGGCAGCCCTCCCAGCCGCCCCAACTCTACAGGGTCCCTGGGTCCTTCCATGTGCGTGCTGTGCTGAGCATCCATGACCATTGCCCGGCCAGGTCTGAGGTGATTGCTAATCCTCATGGTTCACGGTGGAGCTGGGCCCAGTACCGGATCCTGAAGCTGCCGCCAGCTCCACCGCCCAACCATCCACGAATTTACACACTGCTTAATTTCCGGGGTCACCTGAGGACCTCGTTTGAGGAGCTGGCTTGGAGCTGTGGATTGGCACGGAGGCCACACTGATCTCATACAAATGCAAGGGAGGTCGGCTACACCCCAGGCAGCCAAAGGCCAAATTTCAATGAAGTGTAAACTTGAGGGGCTCCTCAGAGGTCATCACCTAAGGAAGGCAAAAGCTCAATAAAGACGTGCAGAGTGAAGGACGCAGAATGAAGGACGTGCAGAGTGAAGGACGCGGCGTGTGATTCAGCTGAGGGGGAAGCAATGCTCAAGATGTCATCAAGATGAGTTTATCCTGGTGGAGGTCCTTTTGATATTCAGCTAAGATTCAACCAGGTCACAGAACACTCATTATATGCTATGGAAATGTGTTTGCTCAGGTATTAAAAAAATATATATATATTTTACTTTTGCCAGGCACATGTGGCTCACACCTGTAATCCTAGATTCTTAGGAGGCTGAGGATGGAGGATCAAGGTTCAAAGCCAGCCCATGCAGAAAAGTCCATGAGACTCTTACCTCAATTAACTAGAAGGGGGAAAAAAAACAAACATAAGGAGAAAGGTGGCTAAAAAAAGAAAAGTGATAGCCGGGCGCTGGTGGCTCACGCCTGTAATCCTAGCTACTCAGGAGGCTGAGATCTGAGGATCGAGGTTCAAAGCCAGCCCGGGCAGAAGAGACCGTGAGACTCCTATCTCCAATAAACCACCAGAAAACCAGAAGTGGCGCTGTAGCTCAAGTGGTAGAGCGCTCGCCTTGAGCTGAAGAGCTGAGGGACAGCGCCCAGGCCCAGAGTTCAAGCCCCACGACCAACCCAAAAAAAAAAAAGATGATTAAAAAAAAAAAAGCCAAGTGAGAGTTCAAGGCCCTGAGTTCAAATCCCAGTGGCAGCAGGCACACACAACACAAATAGGATTTTATTCTTAATTTAAAACATTTTAAATATTAACTATCAATCTCTAAGTTTAGAAGTCAAATCTCCAGGACCCAAACATCTGAGTTCCCACCACAGTGAGAAGCCAGGGCTGCCCATTCCACTCCATACGACTCACTGGGCTCTACCATGTGTAAGGCTGCATTCTAGAGACTGACACAGGAACATGAACAAACACTGGCCTTTCTAGAGGGGAGGGGAGGGGACAGGAGAGGAGAAGAGGGAAGGGCCAGCACAGGGAAATTCATGACTTTTAAATAGTTCTTTATATTCCACAATTAAACACCTCAGTAATAACATCTTATGCAAGTGGATTCTTTTTCGTATAAAACATTAACCTTTGCATAAGCAAAGAGACAGCATCTTTAGAATAATGGTTGTTCCTGGGAGGACTGGTTTACTAGTTTATTACTGCTTTATTTCTTTTCTTAAAAATCTGAAGTGAGCCAGGTGCCAGTGACTCACATCTGTAATCCTAGCTACTCAGGAGGCTGAGATTTAAGAATAACACTTCAAAGCCAGCCTGGCAAGAAAGTCCTTAAGACTCTTATTTTCAATTAACCACCAAAAAGCCAGAAGTAGAGATGTGGCTCAAATGGTAGAGAGCTAGCCTAAATCTAAAAAGTTCAGGGACAGTGCCCAGGCCCTGAATTCAAGCCCCAGGACCACCACCACCACCACCACCACCACCACACACACACACACACACATAATATCTGAAGATAAGCCAGGTACGGCAATTCCCACCTGTAATCCTGGAGCTTAGGAAGTTGAAGCAAGAGGGTTGAGAAATCCAGACCAGCCTAGGCTACATAGCAAGATTCTGTCAAAAAGAAAGCAACTGGGGCTGGGAAGGTGGCTCAGTGGTAGGGTGCTTGCCTTGCATGCCTGAGGCCCTGGGTTTGATTCCTCAGCACCACATAAACAAAAAGAAAAAAAGCGGGAAGTGGCACTGTGGCTCAAGTGGTAGAGCGCTAGCCTTGAGCTAAAGACCTGAGGGACAGCGCCCAGGCCCAGAGTTCAGGCCCCAGGACCGGACCCAAAAAAAAAAAAAAAGCAACTGAAGATAATGGTACCACTTGTTAAATCAAGATAGTAGCTACATAGTTATCTACTGAATGACAGCTGGAGACTGAGAGCATACTAATTATTTTTTTAATTATAAGGTAATGCATTTGTGGTAGTGGAGAGCAGACATCCATCTTTTCCGGAAGACACTATCTCTAGGAGGTCAGTCTACTCCCTGAGCTGTACTTTGTTCCCTCAGGCTCCTGAGGAATGCACTCTGCATACATGACCCTGAGCTCTGCCTCTTGCAGTCCCTTTTCCCGCCACCCCCAGCTTCTGAGTCACAAGAGAACGGCTCATCACATTTGACAGAACTGCACTGAAAACGGAAATGGATGTCATTTAATGAATGAGTCTAGGAAGGTTCTAAATACAGACATAAATAATCATTACTATGATTCTGGGGTTGATGGTTTTTCAAAAGGCTGCAAATAAAAGACACCTTCCACTGAGGGGGGGGGACTCACAACTGTAATCCTCGCTACTCAGCAGACTGAAACCTGGAGGGTAACAGTTTGAGATCAGCATGGACAGAAACATCTGCTAGACTCCATCTCCAAAAGAAGTTGCAAAAGTCAGGCTGGAAGCATGGATCAAATATTAGAGTGCCCACCAAATAAGAAGTCAAAATCTGAGATCCTGAGTTCAAAACCCACTGCCAGCTTCTTTAAAGTATGTACTAATGATTAACCCATGGACTGCAGTACAATGTACAGAAAACTAACCAGAGTACCTAACTGGTAGTGTTCATTCACTTGCTTACTCAAGAACTATTACTTTTCTTTTTGCTTGTGTTTTGGGTTTTTTGTTTGTTTGTTTGTTTTGTTTTGTTTTTGTCAGTTGTGGAACCTGAACTCTGGGCCTGGGCGCTGTCCCTCAGCTCTCCAGCTCAAGACTAACACTCTACCACTTGAGCCACAGCACCACTTCCAGCTTTTTCTGCTCATGTGGTTGCTGAGTAATCAAACCCACGGGCCTCATGCATGCAAGGCAAGCACTCTACCACTGAGCCACCTTTCCAGCCCCTTTTTTGTTTTTGGTTTTTTGGGTTTCTTTTGAGACACAGTCTTTCCCTGTAGCCCCAGTTGGCTTGAAATTAGCTTTGAGCCCAGGCTGGCCCTAACTTGTTGCCTTCCTGCCTCTGTTTCCTAAGTGTCTGGGATTACAGGAGTATATTGCCATGCTCAGCTAAGAAATATTTCTTGAACATGTACTGTGCACGAAGCATGGTTTCAGTGTGAGCCCAGCAACAAGTAAGATATCTGGGTGCTTCAATCCTTGGGGAGAGCAAACAAGGAATACCGAAATAACTACAGAGGTGAAAGAGACCTAAGGTAGTGGATTAGGCAGGGGTGCAATGGGAAAAGGAGGCACCTCGGATGGACAGCTGGGAAGAGCTCCGGAAGGAAGAGGCTCATGGGCAAAGACCTGGAAGATAAGGAAAGGCCAGGCTCACAGAGCTGGGGCCATACCTTGTAGGCTGACAGATCATTGAACATGAGCGGAAATGGGGCTGACGTGTTCGCCAAATGGAACCTCAGGCAATGGGAGCTGAGTGGCAGCACTGGCACTGGGGTAAAGGGGTGACAAAGAGTAGATGCAGCTGGAGAAGGAGGTTGCTCTCAGGGCCAAGGCAGTCTGAGTCCAAATTCCCAGCAGTGTGAGAAAGACTCAGTCTGCTCTGTTCTGGAAATGAGGCTTTGAGATCGGCTGGACAGAATACCTGGGGTAGAGGGGAACGTGGGGATCACGGGAAAGAGAAATTAAGGTTGACTCTAGATCTACTGTCAAACCACAAGACGCATAGCAGGGCTGCGAAGGCGGGGAGGTTAGCCGCTTTCAAAACAAGGAGCAGAGGTCAGGGCTGGGCGGAACGGAGCCTTGGGTAGCCTTGAGGTGATCAGGAAGGAGAAGACAAAGGTAAAAGCTGGCTGGGCAGAGACCCAAGAGACCAGGGAGGAGACACAGGAGGCCAGAGGCCAGAACACAGCCACACTAATGTCAGGATGTGCCAAGGGGCGCCAGAAGATGTCCAAGACTGAAGCAGAGTCTGGCCCCTGCATTCAGCAGAGCAGAGGGAATAGAAATATTGACAAGGGAATTTTGAATCCTGGAATGGGACCAATCTACTTAATCACTTCTTCCATAAAATGAGGATAACAAAACCCAGGAGGCTTAAGATTCCTTCTACTTCATTCACTACATTTTGAAGCTAGGAAAAAAAAAACATTTTTTTCCACAAAAGAGAAAAGCAATTAAGAGATAGAAAAAAAATCTAAACAAAGGAAGCTATGCTTTTTTGGAGTTGTTAGTCAAACAAGTTGAGGGGTCATTAGTACTCTCTTACATAAAAAATTATTAAGAATAGTTATGCTAATTTTTAAATAAGCCAAGGAAACAATAGAACAGAACAGCCATGGCCCATATCCTCCTTAACATGTCCAAACTGTACCACGATATGCCCGTGAGGCCCCACTATGGTATACCCAAAGCTATACATACCATCTAAGTAGAAACAAGGGACACTCTCCCTAGCTCTCTGTCCTGTAGAATCTCTTTACAATTATTTCTAGACTGGAGACAGCTGAGTGGCAGCTACCAGGCTGTCTGAGAGCTCAGTGTTGATTGCCTTCTCTCCACCCTTCCAGAGTCACAAAGAACTGATCAAAGACATCAGGAATGTGCTCAAGGAACTTCCTAAAATTCCATGATATAGGTATTTCTTTGGAGCTCAGCCAAGAAAAGCTGACGGTAGTTTAAAATAAATGTTTCAGCTAGGCACTGGTGGCTCACACCTGTAATCCTAACTACTCAGGAGGCTGAGATCTGAGGATCAGGGTTTGAAGCCAACCTGGGAAATCTTATGTCCAATCTGAGAAACTCTCTGTCCAACAGGCAAAAAGCCAGAAGTAGAGATATGACTCAAGTGGTAGAGCATTAGCCTTGAGTCAAAGAGCTAAAAGGCTCTGAATTTAAGCCCTAGTGTACACACACACACACACAAATATTTCAGCTCCATCAATGAGCTGACCACAACAGACTACTACAGACTACTACTTTGCTAAGTGTCACCAAGACTGGTGAACCTCTCCAGCTGTCCTTGTCTCTGGCCCCAGATACAGGCCCCATGTGGACTCTTCTTCCAAGGTGAAATGCTGACATATGACTAGAACCCCTGGTCTTGTCAAGGACACCTCGCAAGCATATAGTTCCCTCCTGCATGTTGACTGTTCTTTCAAAGCCAGGGAGGCTGGAGATTGTCACACTATTTGTGGACATTTTGTCACTGCTTGAGATTATCCCGGCACCGGTGTGGAGACAGACAGGCTGGGGGCTGATCTGATAGATTGCACTGTATCGGTGGATGCCACTTCCTGTGCAGTGATGCTGTGTCTAAACTGAGATGGTGGCCCGGGGCAGCCCCTCTCAATGTGCTTCACCTTTGTGTCCGGAACTCCAAGCCAGGGGCCAGGAGCCCTTTGCCTGGTCTACGAAAAACTGAAACTCTGAAAGGAGTGAGTCAAGGTCAACCGTTAGACTAACAGGAGGACAGCAGCCAGCTCCCAGGCCTCTTCCATTCATCACCCTGCATTAGCAAAACCATGACTTTCATGTCAGGGAAAAGCTTGGCCAAAGAAGGGCGAAGAGAGCCTCAAGGTAAGCAGCGTGGAGCTCTTGTCACATCCTAGAGTCGTAAGTTCTGAAAAGCAGGTGTACATCTGTGGTTCTTTTTTTTTTTTTTTTGCCTCTTTTTATTGTCAAAGTGATGCATAGAGGGGTTACAGTTACACAAGTAAGGTAATAAGCACATTTCTTGTCACCAACCTTGTTACCCCTTCCCTCATTTTCCCCCTACTTTCCCTTCCCCCAACTCCCCCCCCCCAAGTTGTACAGATCATTTCCAACATACTGTGTTGTGTATGTCACTGTTGCATTGTTCCCCCGTGTCCTTTCTCTCACCATCTTGTTGTTCCCCTGCCTTTCCCTAATTCAAATAAATATATATACAATACCCAGGATACCAAAATCATATACAGTGGTAACAGGGATATACCCATAGGGGGAAGAACATACAAAAGAAAAAAAATCACATAGAACATTAAAAACAACAAAGTAAAACCTCTTGTGATCATGTCTACACATAGAGCTCCCTTATGACCCAGCAATCCCACTTCTGGGCATTTACCAAATGATCACATCTGCAGTTCTTAAGGACACAGATTCCAGGTGCTATTACCTAGGACTCCTTGAGCCATAATGTCGGGGGGAGGGGGTGGCTCTATGAGAGCTTAAGCCTCACAGAGCGTCTTAAAATCTTATAGACTTCCTTGAAATTTAGACCTTTTCTGGTGCTAGGCAGAGGGATTTAACTTCTATCTACGGCAGGTAAAAATAAGTGATCCTTGAAGAACTACATTTTTGCAGGGACAGATATGTGCCCTGCTTAGTAACATGTAATTATAACATGTAATGCTTATGGAAATTATGAAAGAATATATATGTGTGGGGCTGGGAAGGTGGCTCAGTGGTAGAGCGCTTGCCTTTCATGCATGAGGCCGGCCCTGGGTTCCATTCCTCAGCACCACATAAGCAGAAAAAGCCGGAAGTGGTGCTGTGGCTCAAGTGGTAGCATGCTAGCCTTGAGCTGAAGAGCTCAGGGACAGTGCCCAAGCCCTGAGTTCAGGCCTCCCAAGACCAAACATGTGTGTGTGTGTGTGTGTGTATGTGTGTGTGTGTGTGTGCACACGCGCGCGCATGTGTTTTACATGACAGTGAATACAGTGAAATATGTATGGTTATCTCCTCTGTGTAGATGAAGCACAGGAGACAAAGGTCATATGCTTGCTCTAAGTGATCCACTAGAAAATGCTAGCACCAGAATGCAGCCTTTGTCCAGTTTGCCTCTAAACGGTGCCATCTTTTAATTTTAACTACATAGGGTAAAATGGCCATGGGTCATTTTTTAGAATTCTTCTACAGGGTAAAGTTCAAAAATTCTCTAAAGTCTAGGGCCATTGCTACTTGGAACAGCATATGAAAAGAGAATATACTGGGCAGGATTTTTTTGTTGTTGTTGTTGGTTGTGGGGCCTGAACTGTGGGCCTGGGCCGCTGTCCCTCAGCTTTTCAGCTCAAGGGTAGCACTCTACCACTTGAGCCAACAGCACCACTTTCAGCTTTTTCTGCTTATGTGGTGCTAAGGAATGGAACACCCAGGGCCTCACGCATGAAAGGCCAAGCGCTCTACCACTGAGCCACCTTCCCAGCCCCTGAGCAGGATTTTAAAACATATATCACAGGCAGGTGCTACTGGCTCATGCCTATAATCCTAGCTACTCAGGAGGCTAAGATCTGAGGATTGTGCTTTGAAACCAGACTAGTCAGGAAATCTATAAGACTCTTATCTCCAAATTAACTACAAACACACACACACAAGCTAAAAGTAGAGCTGTAGCACAAGTGGTAGAGCACTAGCCTTGAGCACAAAAGCTCAGGGGCAGTGCTCAAGCCCAGAGTTCAAGGCCCAAGACTGGCAAAAAAAAAAAAAGAAAATAGATTGGAGATGTGCTCTATCAACAGAGTTGGAAGCCAACAGTGGCTCCAACTGGAGATAAAATAGTGGAGTGGGTGTGTCAGGAGGAATAAATCCAATCTGAAATGTTTTCCTTGCAGAAGACTTAAATATCTTCCATAGTTCCTTCCTATTGCACTTAAATAAATACCTACATGGGGGCGGGGCAGGGCAGGTTAATACATTGTACTTCAGACATAAGAAACAACTATTAAATGTACTCATTACCTTACATATGCCCTCTGTACATCATCTTTATAATAAAGGCAAATAAAAAATAAAAAGAACACAACTATGAACTTGCTTGTGTGTGTGTGTGTGTGTGTGTGTGCACGTGCTGGTACTAGAGCTTGAACTCAGGACCAAGGCTATCCCTCAGCTTTTCCAATCAAGCCTGACACTACCACTGGAACAAAATCTCTATTTCTGGCTTTTTTCCCCCTAGATAATTGGAGATAAGACTCTCACAGACTTTCTGTCTGAGCTGTTTAAACCCTGGTCCCCAGATCTGAGACTCCTGAGTAGCTAGGATTGATTACCTGCATGAGCCACCAATTCCTGAGAACTAGGAACCTTTCTTAGCCACTCACCACTTGCAAGAGCATGGTGAAAAGAAAAGAGTTTGTTGATACAAATGACCCTTTATTCCATGGGGTTTCTACATGAGTCAACAATGAATACCTTTTGTTTTGTAATTTTAACCAGGTGTTGGGAACACGAAGCTGACTACACAGCAGGGATTACAGGAAGGCAAATACTCAAGCTTTCTACAAACATGGTTCAAATTCAACTAAGCCCTTCATATGTCTGGATAGTTTGAAGATCCTGACAGTTATCCTTGACAAAAGGTAGAACAAGCACCAATATTTGTGACTAAGGAGAATGAATGATCATTCACAGATGATGTAGCCTGCTAGTATTATGCTCACCTTTGGTCCTCAGCTCCACCCAGACCTGCCCCCCCCTCCCATCCTGGAGTTCCCTCCATACAGCTGGCCCCTCCCTCTCTCCACCCAGACCCACCTGGACTCCCATCTACCTACTTCACTTCCTACCCCTCAGACCCTCCTGCTACCTGGATGGGGATGAAGGCCACGTGCTCCCCTCCCTCCTTGGGGGAAATATGGCTCCTCTAATAGACCTTCTAATAATCTTTCTCCTGTGCCTGCCTGCCTCTGCGTGGTCCCTTGGGATGCCTGTGTGGGATCCTCCTCTTTCATAGCCTATTTTTAATTGCTATAGAAAAATTAATAATACTAATTATACTGGCATATGTGAATGGTGCAAGGCAGGGTTTGCTGTGATAATTCCATGGTTGGATATAAGGTACTTTGACTAAAGTTCACTTTTCTGTTAAATTCCCTTTGACACCACTTCCTCCCATTCCTCATTTCCTGTTAAATACTTGGTTAGTTTTCTTAAGCTAACTTCATAATACCCTTTAATACCGTCACTCCACTCCCTTCCCCCAAAAAATAATTCCCCCTTTTAGCCCAAGTCTCATTACTATTCCTTCTCCTCCTCATCGTCAGTTTAAGTCTGGATTCTACTTATGAGTGAAAACATTGACTATGTGCTCTTTCCTTTCGCTAGTCCTGGGGCTTGAACTCGGGGCCTGGGCGCTGTCCCTGGGCCTCTTTGTGCTCAAGGCTATCAGGCTCTTGGCTTGAGCCACAGCAGCATTTCCGGCTTTTCCCGAGTACAGTGGTTTTTCTAAGTAGTTTATTGCAGAGAAGAGCCCCTCAAACTCTTCTCTCCGGGCGGGCTCCAGCTCTCAGCTACGGACGCGCCCAGCTCATATGTGCTTTGTTATAAAGTTGGGTTTATCTCCCTCCACACGATAAACACCTGCATTAGAATGAGAAGAAATGCTTGGGGAGAAGGGAAAGGATGCCATCGTTCAGAGAGACCCCACTGTGACGACGGGACAAAATGCCAGGGCCTGCAGCTGGGAGAGGTTACAGGTGCAGGTGTGTGTGGGGGGGGCCAAGAAGCCGTGGCAGGTTGCGCACCACTGTCCACTCAGAACCGTGCTCAGCTCAGCACTCCCCGTGCACAACTCCATTTAATGTATGCGGAAGATGCTACCAGTGTCTCCATCCTACACACTGGGGGCAGTGCCCGAGAGCACCGGTCACGCTCGGTACCGGGATAGAGTGCTTTTGTACTGTCACAGGCTTTTTACTCGGCTAATCCTGATTACAAGCAGCAAAACGAGTCAGCTTTACAGGCGAGGAAACTCAAAGACCAAAGGAACGAAGGCTCCCAGTTCCCTGCCGGGGACCGGAGGCCCAGCCTCAGCCCAGGCCCGTCACCGCACCCGCCCGGCGGGCGGGTCCGGGCTCTGGGCAGTGCCGCGCCCGCCCGCCCCGCTCCCGCGCGCCCCCGGGGGGCGGAAGCTGCGCCCCGCCCGGCCGGCGCCCCACCCACCACCCAGGTCTACCGGTCGCCCGGACACCGGTCGAAAAGGAAAGGAAGAAGCCCCCACGCCAACGACTTCCGTTTCCAGAATTTCAGAGGCCCACCCCACGGGGCACGTGCTCGTCGAGTCCCCGAGGCCGCGGCCCGCGCTTTCCCGGGACGGGCGGGGCGCGCGGGGCCACCGCGGTCCAGCACGGCTTCCAGGGCCCGGCCCTCCGCCCCAGCCCAAGGGCGACCCGGCAGCCACACCCCGAAACGTCCCGGCCACAGCCGGACGTCCGCCCGTGGGCCCAGGCTGATTTACGTTTCCGTGACTTCCCCGGGTGCGGTGCGGCCCCGACACCTGCAGAGCCCCCTGCCGGGGAGAGCGGGATCGGAAGTGGGGGAACATGGGTCCGGGGCCCCGCCGGGGGCCTCCGTGGGGACGCTCGGACGGCGGCCGCGCTGGCCGGGCCGCACGGACGGCACCGGCTGGCGCGCGCGCGGCCGGGGCGGGGTCCCGCGCGTTCCGGACGGGGAGGCCGGCTGAGACCCGACGGCACCGCCGCGCACCCCCGACCCGGCCCGGCCCCGCGCGCCTCCGCCGCCCCGCCCCGTCCCGCCCCGCCCCGCCCCGCCCCGCCCGGCCGACCCGGTGGGCGGTGACTCACCCGGCGCCGCCCGGCTGCTTCTTAAGCCGGCGCGCGGCGCTCGGCGGGGCGCGCGCCGGGCTTCGCTCTGCTTTGGGTTCGGCTTACGTCGGAGCGGCGGCTGTTGTGCAGAACCGAGCTTCCGGGGCGTCGAGGCGTCCCACCTGGAACCGAAGATGCCGAAGCCAGTAAGTGATCCGGGCGCGGGGCCCGGGCCGGGTTTCCCCGCCTGGGACTCACCGGCGCCAGGTGCGGGGCGGCTCGCGGCGGAGCTCGGACCGGGTCGGCGGGAGCCGAGGACACGCGACGGCGGTCCTTTAATTAGCATCCCCCCACTGGGGGTCCCCGGTCCTGTGTGGACACAGTGAAGGAGCAGACGGCCGCTCGCACGCCGGGTGCTGTGTGTGGTCGCTGTCGTGCCGGCCGGGGCAGCTTTAAAGTTTCTTTTCCCACAAGCGCAAACCGCAGGGGGACGGCGGAGCGAGCTCGGCGCCGCTTCGCGTGCCCGGCAGCGCACGCCTTCCCGGGGCGACGGAAGGGCACCGGGGAGAGGGGGGCGGTGACTCACCCTCCGGGGCCCGCAGCCGGGGCGCTGCCCCTCGGCTCCCCCCGCCCGGGCGGCCCGGCCTTGATCGCCGGGGAATGTGCTGGTGGCAGCGGGATCGCTATCTATGAAAGGGTTAGCAATAGACCTGAATTGCTGATGGGTCAGCCCGCGAGCGTGATGAGGAGGCCCTGGCCGTGCCCGGCCCCGCTGGGCCCAGACTGCTGTCCTGGCCGGGGAAGAGGGCGGGGGGGGGGGGGGGGGGGGGAGGGGGGTACGATTAGGAAGTGGCACTTCTTAGAAAGTTGTATGTGTGCCATCCACGCTGGTGAGCTGGTGTCTAGACACTAGCCAGAGGTTGCTATTGTTACTATTATTATTGAATTTTGAATTGCAAAGGAGAAAATATCAGGACTCCATAATATGTATATATATATATATATATATAATAAAAATATATGAGGCATGTCTAGTTTTTCAAGGCTGGCTCTTGATCAGTGCTTATGTGTTGTGGTGGTTTCTGTTAAATTTTGTGTGCTCTGAAGAGAGTTCTTCATTCGAAGTCTTGTTTTAGGCTAGGTTAAAGGAATTATTCGGTCACTAGGTTAAGAGAGAGCCAGTATAGTTTGAGGAATAAGTTATATCATCACAGAAAGGCCAGGCCGACTGTTTTGGTCCTACACAAAGTTTTTCTTGTTCATTTCAAAGGTTCATCCAAGCCCAGCAATGCCCGTGGTATAAAACTACCCTAAACTCAGTGCAGGCTGTGCACAAGATAGCCAAGAAATTCGTCTCCCTTGTGCCCTTGTGAATTCACCAGAAACTACAGAGCTCCGCTGTTAAGATAAAACACAGAAGGAAAAAAAGAAATCATGAGCCTATTTGCCATCACAGCCTTTCCTTTTCTCTTCTTCATCAACTGTAATCTTTTTTATTCCTTTTTTTCTGTTTTTGTTATACTAGTAAAGTATAACTTAGGTTAGCCATTTTGAGAGTACAGTTCAGTGTTGTTAACTAGACCTTAAACAACCCTCACCACATTGACTCCACACTAACTTCCCATTTCTCCATAGCAACTGCTATCCAACTCTGCCTTATGAATGGGCCACTCCACGGACCTCATGTGGGTGAATCTGAGGGGACTTAATTTTAGAAGACTTGGTCTTCAGGGTTCATTCATGTTTTGCCATGTTGCACTGTGTGTAGGAATTTGCTGTACATTTTTAAGGCTCTTATTCACTGTGGCAGCTATGTTTGAATTTCAGTTGGTTTTCAATGTCTTTTTTTTAAGTTGGTAAGGCGTAGGAGCTGTTTTCTGCAAACGTCTGACATGCAATGGCAGTTGTTGGGTTGAGGAAGGAGGGTAGCCATTGCCAGGTGTGTTTCAATGCCTTGGGAGACAAAATAACTTTTTGAAAGGGTATCTTAGGCATAGTATTGCAAGCTAGTTATTACAAAGGTACAGGTTTCAGACTTCCTTGAGAATTCTCCTCTTAGCTAAGCGGAGCCTGAGTGTTGGGGACAGAACACAAATCCTGTCAGAACCACGCCGTGGAGAACAGCCCAGCTGTCCAAGGCGGTTACCGAGGATCCAGTTTGCTGATTTGGTGTGGGCAGTTTGGGTTGGTTTGCTTTCCTGCCTCAATCAATGTTAAGTGACATCCGCCCAACGAGCCTGAAGAAGCGTCCTTTAAGCAAAGCGTCATTCATCCCCATTTAGCCCAAGCTAACAGTTTCTTTAGGGGCTTTGGTGGGATGGGGCATTGCACAGAATTAAGGGGCCATCACAAGTACAGCCCATTCCAGAGGGCTTTTGAGCTCCTCCCTGGTGACTGAGTTTCCTCGGCGAATCTGTAGGTGGCTTCTTCGTAGAATAATACTCAGGTGCTGTGCTTTCCCTAGAGTACCACTTGTGAAACAGATTAGCATCTATTCGTTCCGGGGGCTGGGAGGGGGGCAGGTCCTGGCTCGTGGGGTACTAGCAGCAGCTGGAGCCCTGGCCCAGGCTCCGGCAGAGGGAAGGCTGTGCTCCGGCCAGGTGGGGCCAGGAAGGGGCTGGGCCGGGCCGCGCCCGCGCGCCTGTCGTCTCGGTTTCCCATGGCTGCTTTGGGTCCCCATTCAGTGGGGCTGGTGGACTTCGAGGAGGGCAGCCAGGTGCCTTCCCAGCTCCTCTCCGGGACGCCCGCGCCGGGGCCGGGGCGCAGCTGAGACCCTGAGCCCCGCTGCGGGGCCCCACCCACCCACCTGGGGGCCGGTGTCTCCGGAGCTCCGCCCTCCGCTCCTTCCCCGCTGGCTTCTCCGGATTGGGGCCGGGCCGAGACAGGAGCAGGCCGCTGGCGGCCAGGAAGTGAAAGGTGTTGGTTGCCTTTCAAGCCAGGTCTCTGAGCAGCCCCAGGGGAAGGAGCGCGGGGCCTTCCCGGTTCTTGTCTGCCAGTGGTGTTTCTAATGTGCGAGGTTTATCTTCCACTGGGAAAATACTGTGTATGTGCTCTACCCTTTGCCAAATGTGAACGCCTTCTTCTTCAGCTGTTAAGGGGGGAAGGGGGATCCTGGAGATCAGACCCAGGAAACTAGACCAGTGCGCTACCACTGAGCAATGTCACTTCTGAGACAACCTGACCTCTTTGGGAAAACGTGCCCTTCCACTGAATATTATAATAGGGACAGCATTTACTGGCTACTCTGGTAGGTTTCTAGGCCCGCCTCCTTCGTTGAGGAGGACCCGGGGGATGCATTTCCACCCCAACCCCTCCTTCACCAAGGGCAGATGGTGAATTAAGTAGCTAAGATTTTGGCACTTGGGGGTGAGAAATGCTGGCTAGGGTTACTGATCTGCCATCACCAGGCTGTAAAGCATGATGAGTATTTATAGCCCACCCGATAGTTCCAGCGTTTAAGGGAGCACCTGTGAGAGGTGGGGGGGGGGTCCCCAAGTGGCAGGCACAGAAGTAGCCCTGGCATGGTGGAGTAGCACTGTTAGTCATCATGGAGGAGCCCTGGCATCATGGATCGGCCTGGTTGTGGCACACACGTTAGCCTAGTAAATGCAGCCTTGTGGCTCTGGAGGTTGATTGGAGGGGGTGGGAGCTGTTGGCAGGAGAGACTGCCAACAACTAAAGCCAAGACTAAGACTTGAAGGGAAGTATTGGGAGAGAGCAACTCCAAGTAAGTGTACGGGCTCTGCCTGGGAGGAAGTGGGAGGAGTCAGGGTTCTGCTTAGAAACCTGCATGTCTGTAGAGAAAATCAAGTCAGGCCCAGTCATACTCAGGCATTTTTATCTTAACTCAGAATTTGACCTTCTAGAAAGCAAATCAGATTTTCCTTTTGCAAACCTGTTCTCTGTAACATGAGAATGCACGGGAGCAGGAGGTGGCAAGACTACAGCCCAGCCAGTAGCCCTCTGAGTAGCGATGAACCACGGTGATGGCCTGGGCAGTGGAGGTCCAATTGAACAGCTTTGGTGGTAGATTGGATGCCCAGGACTGAGGACAGTACCCATGCTGCCTTCCTGTTTCTGGTTTGCATAAGTGACTGAATGGTAGAGCCACTACTGAGATAGAGTCCTGGAACAGGGCCAGCTGTCTGGGACAGGGGAGTCCAGTTCTGCATGCATTAATACATTTGTGGCTGGTGGATGTAAGAGGTGCCTGTCGTCTTCAATGTCCGGCTTCACCTCTACGATGCTATTACTGGTATGTGGATCGTGATGAGATTGGAAATGAGGAGATAGCAGGATTCTCAACCCCACAGAGACAAGGCTTGAGATGGAAGGGGCCACTGCCTCTGGCTTGAGTTTCTGCAGGGTGTGCCCTAGCTTTGATCAGTAGTGTGTCAAATTTTGGCTCTTGGCTTTATTTATTTATTTATTTTTCTGTTGGCTTGTTTTTGTTGGTGGTATTGTTTATGCCTGTAATGGGGTTCACACTCAGGGCATTACATTCTCATCTGGCTTTTTTTTTTTCTTTCCCAATGCTAGAGCTCTACCACTTCTGGCTTTTTGGTAGTTAAGTGGAGTCTCAATGGCTTTTCATGCTTGGGCTGGCTTTGAACCATGATCCTCAGATCCTCAGCCTCCTGAGTAGCTAGGATTACAGGTGTGAGCCTGATTTGGCTCTGCTTTTAAAGGGGAGAAAAGACGCCAGTCCTCATTCCTCACCTCTCTTCTGTTCCACACCAGTCTTCTTGTTAGTCACTGCTCTGAATGAGAATGTTGTAATTTCTAACAAAAGTTTCAGTAGCTTTGTTAATCTGTAGTTTAGTGGGTTATAATTCTTCTTTCATTTCCCTGGTTCTGGGATTAAACCCGTGACCTCATACTTCTTAGGCAAGTGCTTTACCACTTGAGCCACTTCCTCATCCCTCTTTTGAAAAATTTTTTTAAACTTAAGATTTTGTGTATCTTTGATAATTTGGCGATTCATAAAATGGTTCATCATTCCTACTTTCTCATATTACTTAGATGAGTCCAGTCTGTAATCTAAGACAATAAAGTTCAGTCTTCTCTCAAAATCAGGAATGCATATGAAGTTAGACCCTATGTTTTACTTCATTTGGTAGTAACTACATTGGGACTCTTCAGCTACTCTAATTATTTTTTAATATAAACATTATATGTGTGTGCTACCGCAAATTAAATACACTGAAAGGTAGCATTATTTCCCTCTTAATGTATATATCATCCATGCCTATTGACATAAGGAATGAATATTGTTATTCCAGAGTTTTGTTTTCTTTTGTTTTAAAGAATCAAAGAAGCCAGGCACTGATAATGCACATCTGCTAATTCTAGATACTTAGGAGGCTGAGATAGGAAAGCCAACTTGGACAGAAAAGTGTGTGAGACTCTTATCTCCAATTACCCAGCAAAAAAAAAAAGAGTTGTAGCTCATGTGGTAAAGCACCAGCCTTAAGCAAAAACGCCAAAGGAGGATGTGAGGCCTTAAATTCAAGCTCCAGTACACAGAGGGGGGGTGGGAGAGAGAGAGAGAACCATTGTGCTGTAATGTGACTTAGAAACTTTTTACTGAAATAAATTATTTATAATGTATATTTTTCCAACTAAACCCACAAAGGACCATGAAAGAATAATTTCATAATGTACTATTTGTGCCTGAGCAAGCCTTGTAGTGAATCTCAACTTGGGGAATAAAAATGCTAAGTAAACTAGGTTGAAGCGGTGCTCATCTCTGAAGACCAGCTTGTCTTTGCCTGCTGTGAATGCTGGTGCCCGCATGCTTTTCCCCTGGAGGTGTCCTACAGACTTTCAGTGTAACTTGTAGCTAAAACTTTTGAGTTTGTGTTTGCCGGTGGCCTTCACAGGAAATGCTTATATTGACCTTATCTCCGTGGATTCTCTGTGTGTTCTAGTTGTCACAATTCCTTTGTCACTCCTGGACTTCATTCTCCTGAGTCAAGCTTGGTCACACCCTGTGTGCTCCTTCCAGGACCTTGAACATCAGTAAAAATGGCGTCTACTTTAAGGAGTTCACAGTCTAAGGGAGTAAGTGAATGTGTAATCGAAGAACAGCAGTGTAGCAAGAGAGACACAGAAGCAGATGGAGTCCGCAGGACTGCCTGTTGGCAGAGAGCAGTCGAGACTCAGTGGGCTTCCCAGAGCAGAGGGCATTTCTGGCAGAAGTCTGTTCCATTTCCCTTTCTTCCTGAAGCCCTTTTTATTACCTGCAGATAAAATGGCAGTGCAGTTGCAAAGGGGGAGAAAAGCCTCCTTACTATAATTACCCTTTTAATCGAACAAACCTTAGAAGCAAATAAAAACATTCTGACTTTGGCCCAACTTTTATTGATAAAAGTAAGAGAGAAACCAGCACTGATGGCTCACATCTAAAATCCTTAGCTTCTTAGGAGCCTGAGATCTGAGGATTGCAGTTCAAAGCTAGCGGAAGCAGGAAAGATGATACTCTTCTATCTAATCAACCAGCAAAAAGCCAGAGGTGGTCAAGCACCAGTGGCTCACACCTGTAATCCTAGCTACTCAGAAAGGAGATTTGAGGATCACAGTGAATCCAGCCTGGGCAGGAAAGTTCATGAGACTCTTACCTCTAGTTAATCACTACAAAGCTGAAAGTGGAGCTATGGTTCAAGTGGTAGAACACTATCCTTGAGCAGAAAGCTCACAGACAGTTCCCAAACCCTGAGTTCAAGCCCCAGGACTAGCACAAAAAATAAAGGTGGGAGAGGAACAGATTATCCTCTGTTGGTCAGACTACACAAATCAGTACAGGTGTGTCAGACTTTGCCTGTCCTTTTGATAATTTTGAAGTCACTCTTGATGTAATTAATTTCACTTTGCATTTTTGCCCTAGAGAAAATCAATTTAGCATTGGCATCTCTGATAGTGTGAATAACTGTTCTCCCTTAAGAAAGGGGCCAGCAGCTACGGTTGTGGCTCAAGTAGTGAGTTCAAACCCCACTAATACCCAAAGGGCAGGAAAAGATGTAGAGGAAGAGGCAGGTATACTGTCATCTGCAGGGTAGCATGGCTGTGACCTGCTTTTCTAATGTCTACTTGATAAGAACATTTCTTTACATTTTTGAAGGATTGTTTTAAGGCAATACAATACAACAGACTTCAAGGAAGGGCTGGAAATATCTATTCTGTGCTTCTTTATAGGAAATTAAACAAACAAACTGCCAAATCCTGCTTTGAGAGTAAAGCAAATATTATTAAACTTTCATTGTAACCACATGCATATTTTATGGGTAGGCTAATATTTGGGAGGAAAGTCACCCTATTCGTTGTTTGTGTTGTTGGTTTTTTTTACGCCTGTTATCAAAGAGCAAAGACTCTGTTTTGTTAACCAGCGTGCTGAGAGCATCCGAATCCTGTCCTAGGATGTCTGTTATACGAATTGTCACCTTGCAGCGGACATGATTGGCACGGAGGTGGAGGTAATGTGTTTCATGAGCCTGGATTCTGTGGCTGTTCTTTGTTACATGGTGAAAGTGGCAGTATCTTGTGTCACACTTGCTAAGCCATCATCTAATGACAGATTTCTGGCATATGCTAAATGTAATTTGTACCTGTATTGAGCAGAGAGGAGATTGTTATATGAATGAATTGCTGTTTTTATCACTGAAAGTATACAGTCATATTTTGGCATACTAATATACCTGGATATAGACGATTGATAGATACATGCATAGATATATAGATACATAGGCACAGATACATGAGTTTCTGGGTGCTTTGTGTCTCAGTCTTGTGTTTTAGACCATCCATCTAATAATCAAGCCCATCAGCACCTACCCTTTGTCCTTTCTGTTAACTTTATAGAACATATCTCTGCCTATAGTTGTTTTATGCTTGTTTATTGTCCCCTGGCTTTCCTGGCTGCAAAGTAAGAGACTAGGTGGTTTAAAAAAATACAAGAAAAATGAAAGAAAGCGGGTGCTTGTGGCGCACTCCTATATTCAGCTACTGAGGAGACTGAGATCTAAGGACCCCGGTTTGAAGCCAGCCTGCACAGACAAATCTGAGAGACCCTTATCTCCAGTTAACCTGATGTGCTGGCCTTGATTTAAAAATCCAAACAAGAGCACAAGGCCAAGAGTGCGAGGCCCTGATTCAAGCCACCATATTGACATGTACACACAAATTATTATCTGTTTCTAGAACAAACTTTAAACACCCCCTGCCTCTCTGGGTGATCTCCGTGAGTTTTCAAACACTTTCTCGCACCAGTCTCCAAGAAGCTGATTTTGTGCCTGGTCCTGGTGTGTTCTACTTGCATCTACTGAGATCTAATCTGATTAAAAGCTTTGCCATCCCATGTTAGTCATTCTTGCCCTCCAACTTAGCTTAACGAAGTCATGCAGGAAGTAGGCTGTACCTCACTTTGTGTCCCTGGCTCTGACAGCCCTGCAGTGTGTAGAACGTCCCTTTGCAGGTTTGTAGGACCTGGGGTATAGCGGTGACCTCTAGGGCCTTTGAGGGGATTGGACTTGCTCCCCTGCACATAGTTGTCTCAACGGATGGCAGACCAGTTTCTAGCCAGCCAGCCTCCAGGCTTACTTCGAACCTTGATCATCAGATCTCAGCTTCCTGAGTAGTTAGGATTATAGACAAGAGCTACAGCTACAGTGGTAAATTAGTTTGAATGAGCCAACACAAACCCTTGTGTTGTAGGATGATCTTCTTCCTTGAACTTGTTTGTATGTAGATTTGGCAGGCAAGGTACAGGTGCCTGAGACTCTTGCATGGTCTTGTAGATGCTGTGGGGCAGGGAAGTTGGTTGGGTAATAGTCTGCCCATTGCTCAGTTGCTGCATTTGTAGGTATCTTGCACAGTATGTCGTAGAAGGAAGTCCAAACCCATCTCCATGCTCTTAAAGAGAAAACAAAACCCACATCAGAACTTGGAACATAAATGTTAGATTGAGATCTGCCTTTGTGAAATAATACATGACCATGTCTATTAACTTTCTCATTAGTGTGCTATATTATCTTCCTTAGATAATTGAGTATTTGCTGATGCAATGCATTGCTCTTTGAATGAGACTCTTTAGTGGAGCTCAGATGGAGAAGTACGGAGGGAAGATCTTATTAAGAACTTGGTTGGTCAGCCGGGCGCCGGTGGCTCACGCCTGTAATCCTAGCTACTCAGGAGGCTGAGATCTGAGGATCACGGTTCAAAGCCAGCCTGGGCAGGAAAGTCTGTGAGACTCTTTATTTCCAATAAACCACTAGAAAGCCGGAAGTGGTGCTGTGGTTCAAGTGGTAGAGCGCTCGCCTTGAGCTGAAGAGCACAGGGACAGCGCCCAGGCCCAGAGTTCAAGCCCCGCAACTGACATAAAAAAAAAGAATTTGGTTGGTCAAAGCAATATGCATGCCTTATAACTTGGATCTGAACAGATCAACTGTGAAAGGAAATTTTAAACAACAGGGAGGTGAATGAATATTGGCTGAGTTGTAGATGTCAAGGAAATGGTCGTGCTGGCAGTAGGGCCATGCGGGCCTACCTCTGTTAGTGCTGCCTGTGTGCTCACGAGTTCACGAGTGAGATATTAAACGACAGCCTTAAACCATGAAAGAGCTGTAAGAAGAAGAATGCAAGAGAGGAGTTGAGGTGGGCAGTTCAGGTACCTGTTGCTTTCTTTCTTGATTTTTGTGAGTTCAAATGCCCTACAGTAGAGTTTGCTTGTTGAAAGCATTTTACAAGCCAACTGGTACCCAGGGCCCGTGCCTGTAATCCTACCTATTTAGGAGGCTGTGATCCAAGGGATGGCAGTTCAAAGCCAGCCCAGGCAGTAAGACTTCATCTCCAATTAACCAACAAAACGCCAGAATGGAGGTGGTAAAGCACCAGCCATGAGCAAGAGCAAGAGCCCATGAGTTTCAGCTTCAGTACTGGCACACACAGAGAGAGAGAGAGAGACAGAGAGAGAGAGAAGCATATAAGCATATTACAGGCACACAAGCCAGAGATGCTTCCTTTGCACTTTATGAAATATACAGTGTTCGAGTGTGAGGGGCTTGGCAGGACACAGTCCCTGATCTGGGGAGCTTGTGCCCTCCCTGGGAAATAGTGAGGGGTTCTCCATGGGTCCCAGAACTGAAGAGTAGCACTGCAGAAGAGTGTTTTCCAAGCAAAGGAGTAGCCGATCTAATCCTACCTGGGCCATCACAAGGCAGTAGCCTAGGGATACTCCAGCTATTCCATTATTGCTCTATTCCTAAACTTGTGGGAATGGCAGGAGGTGCTGGGAGCCAACTGGGAACAGGCCATTGTTTTAATAGCAACTTTAGACTTGGAAATTAGTAAATTAGGAGCTATCTACTGAGTGGGGTCTTCGGCAGCCATTTTAGGAGGTCCCAGTGTGTACCATCAGTGACCTGAGCTGTGGCTGGGAGGGAGGGGAAGGGGGAAAGGGGAAGGGAAGGAAAATGCAGGAGTTGGAGTGGGGGTGGTCCTGGGGCTGTGAAGTGTACCCACCAAGTATTTATGTACATAATTACAATTTCCTCACCAGTGAAACAAATAGTACTTGATTGGAACAAAGTATAAATGGAAGAGTTCTTTAAAAATATATATATAACCAGTAACAGTGGTTTCAAAGTCATTTTGCTGGAGTTTGCTTATTCAAGTGAGTTTTGTAAGCTTATGAATTTAGTTTGGATTTTAACAAAATAATAAAGCTATTGTGGCCTTCCTCTAGTTATTTTTGATAGATGGCAAAAGGACTATGAGCAAATTCAAGTAAATCTTGTCTAAGCTCCTTGTAGGAGAAATGTTTAATATTACAGAATATCCCTGCTCACATGATCTTCACTGGATTTATCTCCGAGATAGCACTAGATTTAAGTATGACTTATTTTCTGTGTGGCTCAAACAACAGGTTAGCACTGGAATTCTGTTGTGTTGACATTTCCATTGTTTCTCCAGCTCTCAGCATCTCACTAGTCTGGACAAGACTTCTAAATTTACAAAGAAAATAGTGCACTCTGGGTGCATAATGAATTCAGTCTGCCTCCTTTAGTTTCCTATGTTTTGTGAGCCTGGAATTAAAAACCAACAAGGTGTGTAATAGCCGTCTTTGCCCTGTCCTTTATTTTTTTCTTGACAAGATCCTGAGTTTTGTGTATATAATCAACTCCACATTTGAGCGCACTGAGTTGGTAGGGAGCCTGTGGGGCATACCTAGTAAACCTAGTCACATGATCAAGACACAACTTTATTAGATAAAGAGAAAGTGACCTTGAGGGGAAAACTCTTGTCTGCTCTGAGGTGGGGAGAGGAAGATGTAGGTTGTTTATGTTTCTGGAAAGGGTAGCTTTTGCAGGTATTCTTTATATTCTTTCTCCTTTCTGAGGAAGAGTATTGTCTAAGAATAATTCAAGTTAAGTTTCCGGATTGAGTTTGCAAAGGCAGTGGATGTCATTTCTAATGTGGAAGAAGTTTCATGGAAAAAGAAGGCTGAAAGCAGGTGTAAGTAGAGGGGCAGGTCAGGAAATATTGACCCAGGGTGAATTTGCCGCACAGACATGGCCCGTGGGGTGACCTCAGGAGTGATCTTGGGGTGAGTCTGGGCGAGCACTGAGGTGCAGCTTCTCCCCGCTTCTGGCAGCAGTGTCTAACCTGGGACCTGCAGCTTCTCCCCGCTTCTGGCAGGAGTGTCTAACCTGGGACCAGGCGTGGAGGGCTCAGCACCTCAGAAGGCCGGG
Organism: Dipodomys spectabilis; assembly: GCF_019054845.1. Taxonomy (NCBI): domain Eukaryota; kingdom Metazoa; phylum Chordata; class Mammalia; order Rodentia; family Heteromyidae; genus Dipodomys; species Dipodomys spectabilis. The sequence goes on from NW_024870979.1 coordinate 94,698, forward strand.
TGTTAAGGGGGAGGGATCCGACTCTTTTTAATGTGAATGCTCAGAAAGTTCCTTCTTCTAGGGAGGTGATTTTCTCGGATCATAGTGAGTACAAACAGGACCGGTTGGGCTGCTTTTTGTGGTGTTCATTAAGCAACCTTGGCTGACTGACAAGAAGCAGTGGGTAGGGGGCAAGAACCAGCTTACTGTCAGGCAGAAAGGAGCTCTTGAGAAGGACGTGAGACCCTCCGGCATGCGCTGAGGTGAGGGGACAGCGTTTGTCTATTTGGACTCACAGGTACATCTATGAAAGAAAAGTTCACATCTTTTTTACTCTGGAATTTAGAAATACCAACTTTTTCAGTTCAGTTGTTTAAAACAGCCCAAGAAAAAAATCTTAAGAATAGCATTGAGAGTTACACGTGTAAATACTTTTGATTAGCAGAAATGGAGAAAGTTGTACAAACATTTCTGAGCCTCAGTTTCCTCATTCATTGAAAAGTGGGTTGGTAAGCTGGGCGCTGTAATCCTAGCTACTCAGGAGGCTGAGACCTGAGGATCACAGTTCAAAGCCAGCCCAGGCAGGGAAGTCTGTGAGACTCTAATCTCCAATGAGCCATCAGAAAAACCAGAAGTGGCACTGTGGCTCAAGTGGTAGAGTGCTAGCCTTGAGCTGAAGAGCTGAGGGACAGCGCCCAGACCCAGAGTTCAAGCCCTACAACCGACAAAAAAAAAAGTGGGTTTGCCAGGTGCCTGTGGCTTATACTACAGCTACTGGGGAAGCTGAGCTCTGGGGATTGAGCTTCAAAGCCAGTTTGGGTAGAAAATTCCATGAATCTTTTTATTTCAACTAACCAGCAAAAAGCTGGAAGTGGGAGGTGTTCTCAAGTGGTAGAGCACCCTTGGCTATGAATGAAAAAAGCTGAATAAGACTCAAGTTCTGCCGGGCGCTGGTGGCTCATGCCTGTAATCCTAGCTACTCAGGAGGCTGAGATCTGAGGATCGCGGTTCAAAGCCAGCCCGGGCAGGAGAGACCGTGAGACTCCTATCTCCAATAAACCACCAGAAAACCAGAAGTGGCGCTGTAGCTCAAGTGGTAGAGTGCTCGCCTTGAGCTGAAGAGCTGAGGGACAGCGCCCAGGCCCAGAGTTCAAGCCCCACGACCGACAAAAAAAAAAAAAAGACTCAAGTTCTGAGTTCAAGCCCCCAATAGTCTCCCTCTCTCTGTCTCTGTCTCTGTCTCTGTCTCTCTCTCTCTCTCTCTCTCTCTCTCTCTCTCTCTCTCTCTCTCTCTCTCACACACACACACACACACACACACACACACTTACCAGGTGAGGCTTACCTACTGCTTGAGAGATTGAGACAGGAGGATCAGGAGTTTGAGACCAGCTTGTGCAACTCTGGTCTCACAAAAGAAGACTGTCAGACCAGGACAACCTTATCCAAAGCAGTACCCATTTGGAGGCACCTACAAATAGTTCTACCTGGTCACTGCTTTGGTTCTATTTAAAATACATTTAGGTAGCAAATCTGACAGTGTAGATAGACCACAGCTGGTTGTTCCCTGTGATGAACGCACGTGTAGGCCTTCGGCTCTACATCTTAGCCTCGCCGAGAACTGGGGGTTAGAGTGGCAAACGGAGTTGGGAAGAGGAAGTGGTTGGAGTCCCGTGTCAGTTTTCATTGTGAAGTTTCTTACAGTACTGTGTACTCTCTATAACATGAAATTAGTACCAGGAAACTGGACTGGACAGGCCCACCCCAGGCCAAGGATAAAATGTATGGATTGTTTTGCTTTATTTTTATTCATTTTATTTTATTTCATAATTAAATCATTTATTAAATTATTTAATAAATGATTAATTTAATAAATTAATGGGAGATAAGAGTCTCATGAAGTTTTCACCTGGGCTAGCTACCAACCGTGATCCTCAGATCTCAGCCTCCTTGAATAGCTGGGATTACAGGCATGAGCCATTAGCACTGGGCTCTGGTTGCTGTGCTTTAGAGGAAGGAAAAAAAAAAAAACTTGTCAGTTAACCAGTATTCAGAATGCAGTTATGAGGCATTTGTAAATAATTGGATATAAATGTGAATCTTGCAAAAATACATTCCCCCGCAAAATTTCCAATGAACATTTGTGGAATTTGGTGACCTTACTTTTTGCCAGTCCTGCTGGCTCTGAACAATTTGAGACAGTGACTGTTCAAAGTTTCCTTTCAATGAAAGTTTATACTATTTCCTAAACCTACAGAAAGGACCGTACTTGAGGTGAACTGAGAGGCTCTAGTTACAGCCAAGTAGTTTTTCAAGGAGTTAAAGTTAGAGAAATCGCTTTTCATTAGTGATTAGCACCTGGGCAAATACTAACCACAGTGCTTTTAAACACATCCTTCTCAAGAAGGAAGTGAGGAGTTGGGGGTAACAGGCAGGATTGGCTTTTAATCCAGAAGGCTCTAAATTGTGGTGGGTTGATTTAGATTTGTGTGTGTATGTGCCCAGCTGGCTTTGAACCCACGATCCTCAGATCTCAGCCTCCTGAGCAGTTAGGATTATAGCTATGAGCCTCTGTTTGGAGATGTTGCTCATTTAGTGAAAAGTTGGCTGAATTTCTGTGTTACTCATCTTTTCTGTGTGATTTCCATCAACATCTTTAGCACAGCAGTTCTTATTTTGGCTCTTTCTAAAAAGAATAACATATAACTGGAGGCATTAAAATGAAATGTTTAGCTCTACACTTACTAGAAACCGTAATAATGTAAAACTTGGTCAGTGGAGTTCAAGTACCCCCTGTTTTATGTAATGTAGTGTCTTATATTAACAGTCATTAGGTTGTAATTTTTCACATGTAGCTTTTGAAAGTTACCGTTTGTTTGGGAGTAGTAGATAAACAGTGGTTATCTTTTAAGAATTCAACCATTGCTCTTATAGATCCTCAGAAGGAAGGGCTGGTAAGAGGGAGGAAGAAGAGCAACAAAAACAAAGCCAACCCACAAAGAGTCTACCTGCCAGCGGGTGAGAGTCTTCATTTCTGGACCCGGCCGGTTATGGTTTGCTGAGTTATTGGTAATGTGTTGCAGAAGCTGGTGATTCGTTAGCCAGCCTTGGTGGAAAAGGACCACTGTGTGTCCTAAGACCCTGTGATGGCTGAAACGTTGTTGGCAGAGATGTGGTTTGTGTCTTCCTCCAAGGTTACATGGAATCAGGATACAGAGGATACTAAAATTGCCCTTCTGGTGTGGGTTTGGTGAAGGAAAGCCATCTTCAAGAGCGATGTGTGGGAATTCGAGACACCCGAGTCATTTTCCAGCGGCGGATCTTACTAGCAGCTGTGAGTGCCTTGGTCTACACAGCAGGAGCTGGGACTTTCTCCATCTTGGCTATGCTAGTCGCTCTCCCTTCAGCACTAGACTTGGGAGATGTAAATTGATAGACCTTTTCCAATGGCTGCGTCCTGACCAAGTCCAGGAAACGGTGTTAATCAGCTCTCCGTGCTCCGGCGTGAGCCTCAGAGGTCTGGAGGAGCTCTGGGAGCCGGAGCCTGCCATGTTTAAATGGTGGGGAGAGGGTGGGAGGCCTCCTAATGCCCAGCGTTATCAGACATGATGGATGACCCATGTCCTTTGGCAGCAGGAACCAGGTGTGTGTGTGTGTGTGTGTGTGTGTGTGTGTGTGTTTGTGTCTGTCTATCTGTCTGTCTGTCTGTGTGTCTCAGAGGGTGTGTGTTAGCCAAGGTGGGAGAGGGGGGAGCATTGAGCCAAACAAGTCTAAGATAGGAAGGAGGTGTTCAGATAAAGAAAAAAGTGTTAATTCAGTTGGGTTTCTGTGGCGGTGTGCTGGCAGGGTTGTGGTTAAGTGGGGAATGCAGACTAAGTAGGTCCCCTGGGCTATCTGAGGAGGGGCGGGGTCTGCAGGGAGGGTACTGGGAGTTCCTGGCTGTCACCCCTGCTTTGGTGGAGCTGCTCACTCAGGGCCATGATTGCTGCCCTCCTCCCACCCCTGCCTGGTAGCCGAGATGGAGGCCCTGGGTCACAGGTGCCTCGCTGCTGGCTCCTCAGGCTTTTGCTTGGAGGCCGATACTGCCTTCCTAAGGAGATGAAGAGCTTTGAACAGAAACCCAACTTGACTACTAAGTTTTGAGGTTTTGAAAATTACCCTCATTTTCATGTTGGTTTCACCCTAAAGATTTGTTGTTGTTGTTTATTCAAACTAGACTATCTAGGCTCATATGTTTTTCTGCTGTATCTATCTGCACCAAAGCAACAGGGAGCAAGTTAATAAAATATGTAACCCAATGTCCATGAAGTGGCAGAGCAAGGCATATACATCCGCGCGGTGGAATACTATTTGGTAGAGAATGGAGTCAAGAGCTTATTTAAGCTGCAATGTGAATGAACTTTGAAAAAGTACTAAATGATAGAAGCCAGTCCATGAAAGACCCACATACTGTAAGATTCCAATTATATGAAATACTTAGTATAGGCAAATCCGTAGAGCCAGAAAATATTGGTTGCCAGGGCTTGAGGAATTAAGAATAATGGGAAATGGCTGCTAGTAGGCACCACATTTCCCTTGGGGGCGATGAAATGTTCTAAAACTTGCAAGATATGGTGGCATATGCTTACAATCCCAGCACAAAGAAGGCAGAGGCAAGAGGATCAGGAATGCAAGGTCAGCCTGAGCTCCATAGAATGACCCTGCTTCAAAAACAACAGATTGAAATAACAACAACAAAAACCTACTCTAAAACTGTACAGAACTGTATAGGTTGCATAATCCTGTGATGTACCAAAAACCTCTGAGTTGTCCAGTTGCCAATAAATGAATTTTATGATATGTAAATTTTATTTCCATAAAGCTGTTATAATAAACAGCACTAGTAACTCCGCATGAAAATGAAACTTCTGTATTGTCTCTAGTCAGTTGAATGAGCCAAAACAGCATCTGAAAAGAGCTTTTTGTGATTGTGTAGCTCTCTCTTTTGTGAGAGAACATTACTACATCCACTTCCTAATCAGAGCAGTACGTAAGCATTCAAAAGATCTTATCCAAATATTTGAAAGCTGTTAAAAGTTGCTGAAGTGGCACCTTCGGAAGAAGGCTGGAATGTTGGAAAACAGCATTGGCTTTTCAAATGATAAAAGAAGGTCATGCTCTTGGTATAATCTCAGCTGATTGGATAGGTCTACAAAGACCAAGTTTTGCTTGAATACAGGTGTGATAAAACAGGTATGATAACATAGGAGTGAACCTCTTATCACTGAATCCACTGCCAGAAATTCAAACACTCAAATGCTGCCATTCATATTTCCCTTTCTACCCTGATCCTTGAGTATGGAAGAAAGCCACTACAACCGCCCCCCCCCACCTTTTTAAGCTACTAAAGTTAAATCAGGTTCTCTAAGGGTCTCAGTCACTTCGTGCCAGTTTGGATCTTGGATTAGTTCCTTCTCTCTGATCTTTTATTAAACTTTGCATTTACTCTGTGAAAATGGGAATGTACAAGAAGTCTGAAAGTGAGTTCAAATTCTTTCAGGAGAAAAGACATTTCTAGAGGAAAACCTTAATGACTACATTTATTTACCAAAAATGAAAAAGCAAACAAAAATAATGGAAGGTGAGCCAAAAGATAGCAGTCGCACAGGAAATCTAATAGTTCATTTGTCAGCTTAGTCTTTGTTTCTCAGATTCTTAGAACCATGTTAGACACTTCAACTGAAGATTCAGAAGTCATTCACCAAAGTGTATTCTGGACAATCCTGCTTCTTTGGGGTGTTCTGTGGAGAACCCTCCATGGGCAGAAGAGCCTGTGAAGCCCAGACTGGTCCATCTGCTGTCAGCCAGTGTTCATCGACGTAGCAAACCCAGGAGAAGGCTTTACATAAGAAAAAAGAGCACTGGATTGGAGGTGCCACTCAGTTGGTAGAGTGCTAGCCAGTGAATGAGGGAGGGTCTGGTGAGTTTGGTTAGAAAATGAAACCAAACCTTGATATATGGCCACAGATCTCCTCTCCCCCATAAATCTGTCCTCTTCCCATAAATGTCCTCACCTGCACAGCCACTGCTGGGAGGGCACTGGAAGCCACACACGGTCATTTTTAGAAGTTGTAGACTATTCCGCTTGGGAGATCCTCATTGCCCCGATGGCTTCTGGCCACTTCGTTTATGTCTGCAAGGGTGGGATGGGGTGGGAGCCGAGAAGGAGGGCTGGTTGTCCTCAACAGCCCAGTGCCTGGCCAAAGAGGACACTGGGTTTATTCTGCTTGAACAGGATGAACTGTTAACGAGTTGACTCAAAAAGCAAAACAAAATCGGATTGGGTTTTAAAGACTTCAGTTCTGGCAGTGTCAGGAGAGCTCAGCCGCTGCTGTCTTCATCTGTACCAGGAGATTTGTCCATCTGGGACATGGAGAACAGGCGTGAGCTCTTTGTCCAGAATCCTGGCTGGCCCCGATCCTCCCCCTCCGTCACGTGCACCCCTGAGTAGGCCGCCCCCCCCCCCCCCCGCACCAGCCCCAGCCTTGCACCCAGCTTTTCAGAACCGGAAGGAAGCTACACCCTCTTTTCTGCAGATCAGGTGACAGAGGCCAGCGGCAGGGAGTGTCACCCACTTAGTGTCTGTACTAAAGTACAGACCCCATTTTTACAACCCAGGTCTTCTGCCCGCCATGTTCTAGCCTCTGTTCCACTGACTCTTACCTTTGGCTTGTGCTCAGAAGCACTTGATAACTCAGAAAGACGGATTCTGGACTGAGGCCAGACACGCCAGCGTTTGCAGAGCTGCTCTGTTGAAGCCTGTCTGCCTTGGCTCCCTGGTGGCCATCTTCTGAGCAGGAGATCCCATTGCCCTGGGTGCACAGTGCACAGTGTCTACACCTCCTGGTGTGCAGTTGGTGTTTGTAGACTGAAGGAGCCTGGGGCTTGGGCCTGTGGAACATTCAGGAGCAGGTATTAAGGCCTTCTGTAGTTTTGAGCTCAGCAAAGCTAGAGTAAGAACCACAGATAACATGTATTTAAGATTTGTAAGAAAGGGGTGGGTAGACTCAGTATAATCAGATTTCCATTAACTTCATTAACTAAGGCAAAGGTAGATTTATGTGTTAAGTCCTTAAATATGCTTATGTTGTTGCCTGGTGCAAATACCTATGAAATGAGTCATTTTCAATAGTTTTTTGTGTTATGCACAATTTTGCTTGTTTTACTGACCAAGTTGTTTACGTTTTGTTGTTGTTGTTGTTTTAGAAATAAAATTCAAGTTTGTCTCTATTTTTGTTGACTCTTTTTTTCCCTTTAAACATAGACCAGTAGCATATTCTTTTTTTATTCATATTTTTTAATATTATTACTATTTTTTTTAACATGAGAAACTCACCTTTCCCGCTGGTGGGGTGTGAGGGGGAACTCAGCTAGACTGGGGCCAGAAAAAAAAAGTAGGAGCCTTTTTGACTTAAATATCATCAGTATGAAAAATACACATGAAGCTGGGAGCTGGTGGCTCACGCCTGTAATCCAGCTATTCAGGAGGCTGAGACCTGAGGATCACAGTTCAAAGCCAGCCCGGGCAGGAAAGTCCGTGAGACTCTTATCTCCAATAAAACCACTAGAAAACCGGAAGTGGAACTGTGGCTCAAGTGGTAGAGTGCTCGCCTTGAGCTGAAGAGCTGAGGGACAGCGACCAAGCCCAGAGTTCAGGCCCCATGACCGGCCCTCCCCCCCCCCCCCCCCCCCAAAAAAAATACACATGAGCTCATTAGACCCTTGTTTATTTATTTATTTATATATTTTTTGGGTCCGGTCGTGGGGCCTGAACTTTGGGCCTGGGCACTGTCCCTCAGCTCTTCAGCTCAAGGCTAGTGCTCTACCACTTGAGCCACAGTGCTACTTCCGGTTTTTTTTTCTTTTTGCTTATGTGGTGCTGAGGAATTGAACCCAGGGCCTCATGCATGCAAGGCAAGTGCTCTACCACTGAGCCACCTTCCCAGCCCTCGTTTATTTTTTGTTTTTTATTTTTTGAGGGGTTCAGGTATCTTCAGTTTTCCTGGCTTGGATCCAAGGCAAGTCATTCCAAAACTCTGATTGTATATAGCTGTAGAAAAACTCCATTATCATGCTATGGAGTACTACTTACCTGAACTTACAAACTTCCATTATCAGTAGTATAGTATGGTTATATCTAGTTCCTTACGTGTTTTCACACTGTAATTCCAGCTGTGACCTCATGTCTCAGCTTCAAATGGGCAGAGACTGGAAGGGAGACAAGAATCATTAAATTACCCTTAGCACCATCACGAAGGTGGTTGCATTATGGGGGGGAGGGGGGCGAAGAAATGAGCAAAATGAAACTTATCCTCACTATTACTTCCCCCAAACCGGTGTTGTCAGTATTGTTAGCAGTCCTGCAGTGTGCACTGCCATTCTTAGGGTAGAGTTTAAGTGACGAAAACTGTAGTGTGCTGGCTGCTTTCAGAACAGGCAGCTTGCTAATGGCCAGCATTGTTGCCTCCAACCTTAGCTTGTGTCTTGGATTTGTAGGCTGGTATTTATGAAGCTGGTAGACTTGGGTCCTTTGTGGGACCATCCTTATGCATCAGAAACATGAAGTCTTGTTTTATTTGTGGCTCTGTTTTATGTTTGTTTTTAATGGTTTTGGGGTTTTAAAATCAGGCCCTGGCACCTGCCGGGGAGATGCTCTACCACCTGAGCCAGAAGCTCAGCTCAGTTTGTGACATTGTTCCAAATGCAAGCGCCAGCTTGCATTCAAGTCTCTGAGTCCTTCCTTCCTTCCTTCCTTCCTTCCTTCCTTCCTTCCTTCCTTCCTTCCTTCCTTCCTTCCTTTCTTTCTTTTTTTCTTTCTCTCTCTCTCCCTCCCTCCCTCCCTCCTTCCCTCTCTCCCTCCCTCCTTCCCTCTCTCTCTCTCCTCCTTCCTTCCTTTCTTCCTTCTTCTTTCTTTCTTTCTTTCTTCTCTTTCTTTCTTTCTTTCTTTCTTTCTTTCTTTCTTTCTTTCTTTCTTTCTTTCTTTCTTTCTTTCTTTCTTCTTTCTTTCTTTCTTTCTTTCTTTCTTTCTTTCTTTCTCCATGGAATCATAACACCAAAATATTAAAAAGGAGAGTTGAGATTCAGATGTGTTTCCTTATTTGTTAAAACTTGATTTAACCCTTGTGTTGTATGTGTGTTGATAAATTTTTTTTTTTATTTCCCTCCGCTCCCCTTCCTGTTGATAAAATTTTTGTGGAATGATCAGCCCAACTAAAACTTGGCAAAAATCACTTGCCATGTTACTGCTGCTGTTTGGATTAAGTGCTTACGGTAAAAGTGGATTGATTTCCACTTCTCTGCGGACCTTAATTTTTAAGAAGTGTGCTGAGTGGCTGCTGTCAACCTCAGTAAAACCACGCATTGTATTTTATTGCTTGTTTTCTTCAGAGTTGTGTGAACTTTTTTTTAACGTCCTGGGGATTTAACTCAGGGGCATAAGCTTGCTAGGCAAATGCTCTTCCACTTAAGCCAAACATTTGTCCTTTTGGCTTTCAGTTTTGGATCGGAGGTCATGCACTTTTACCCAGACAGGCCTCAGATCTCAATCCTCCTACTTTTCTACCTCCCAGTGACTAGAATTACAGGTGTGAACCACCCATCCATCTTGGTTGTTTGTTTGTTTGGTTTGGTTTTTTGTTGGTACTGGAATTTGAACTCAAGGCCTCATGAGTAAGCACTCTGCCACTTGAGCCACACTCTCAGCCCTTTTTGCTTTTTTCAGATAGGGTCTTATGTTTGACCTAGGGCTGGCCTCTGACCAGGATCCTCCTACTTAACTAGCTTGGATTATAGCTATGTGCTCCCATGCCTGGCCAAGTTGTGTGAACTTGGAGTCAAATAGGAACCCAATTCAGAACCTTAAGCTAATATATTTTTCTTCCTTATTAATGTGCTTTATCAAGCTTGGAAAATGTTTACTATTGTCTTCTCATGATACTTAACTGGCTTTGGAGGTATTGTTTCGCTGTCCTAAATTTGGAAGTGATGGAGATGCATTCTAAACTCTTCTTGGCATTGAGTCTGGTCTTTCCTGTTTATTTTAACCAGGCAGTGGCTTGCAGATCAGTTAATGTGGTTCTTTCTGTTTCTCAGTGGGTGAAGAAAGACATGCCCCTCTGCCTGGCCCTGACACGCCCCCTCCCCCCCCCCCCCCCCCAACCTCCTGACGAGCCTGACGTGCCTGAGTGCTGTCTCCTTGTTGGTTTCTGTGCGTGTGTTATTGGAACTGGACTTGTTACAGAAATACTTGACTGGAACTGGCTGGCTTTCCCATCTAATACATGCCCTTAGAGACATCATTAAAAGAGGTCCTTGTTTGAACTTAGGCTTCATAAGATCTACTTTATTGAACTAAAAAAATAAATAAATAAAAAATAACCCCAAACTTGCTAGCAGGAAATGAAAGAAACGAGAGTTTGATATTTTAATATGATTAAAAACCTTAAAACATGTCTACTCATTTTTCAGTAAACCTCAATGTTTACCATGTGAACTTGGGGAAAAGACTTTTTGTTTATAAAATATCCAGAAAATGGGCTGGGAAAATGGCTCAGTGGTAGATCGCTTGCCTTGCATGCCCGAGGCCCTGGGTTCGATTCCTCAGCACCACATAAGCAAAAAGAAAAAAAGCCAGAAGTGGCGCTGTGGCTCAAGTGGTAGAGCACTAGCCTTGAGCTGAAGAGCTGAGGGACAGCGCCCAGGCCCAGAGTTCAGGCCCCACAACTGGACAACAACAACAAAAAAAAAAATCCAGAAAATATTGCCTTTGCTATTTAGTAGTAATGCTAGCCAGTAAGCTGTTAAGGTACCTGGAAGTATCTCTGTTTCTGCAGTCTCTTTTTTTTTTTTTTTAAGCAGTGCTGGGGTTTGAACTCAGGGCCTGGGCATTATCCCTTAGCTTTTCCACTCACCACTTGGGCCACAGCTCCACAACTAGCTTTTTGCTTGTTCATTAATGAGCAGAATTCCACAGACCTTCTTGCCTGGGCTGACTTTAAACGGCAGTCCTCAGATCCAACCTCCTGAGTAGGAAGGATTACAGATGTGAGCCACCAGCCCCAACACCTGACTCTTGTTACTGCAATCTTGCATGTTGGGAGAAATGTTTCAGAAAGGCTTATTCTGTTGCTGAGGTGGAAATGGACACGTGTGTGTGTGTGTGTGTGTGTGTGTGTGTGTGTGTTGACTCTAACTGGTCCTGGGGCCTCAGTGAGCCTGTGTGTGTGTGTGTGTGTGTGTGTGTGTGTGTGTGTGTGTGTGTGTGTGTTGACTCTAACTGGTCCTGGGGCCTCAGTGAGCCTGTGTGTGTGTGTGTGTGTGTGTGTGTGTGTGTGTGTGTGTGTGTGTGTGTGTGTGTGTGTGTGTGTGTGTGTGTGTGGTGTGACTCTGACTGGTCCTGGGGCCTCTGTGAGCCAGCAGTAGACACCGCCTGTCTGTCTTCATGACATCTCTACCCATGTAGTAGGGTCCAAGCTGATGTCTTTCCAGCTCTGACCATTTCCCCTGTTCAGTGATGGAAGCCAGCATCTCTTGATTTTAAGTGTTGGACAAGCTGCTGTGTGTCTGGTGTTTTCCTTGGGATAGGTCTGAGTGGTTTGCATGTGCTTTTGTCAGTTCTGGGTTTTCTCAAGTGGGAAATTTGAAAACTGCTTCAAAATCAGTTTTGCCTGTTTTTGTTGTGTGTTGGAGGGGATTGTTTGTGTTTTTTAAATTTTGGACATAAGAAACCTTGTTAAGGGGCTCCCATATCCTCAGATTGTAGATCACCTTAGCTCCTGTGACCCTTCCATCCTAATGCTACTTCTGTTGTACCTTCTCTTGTCTAGATGGATCCTGCATATTTGCATTGCTTGAAAGTGTACCATTTTGCTTTCCACTTCTTTTAACTTGAGAAGCAATTTACCTCATTTCCATGGTCTATAATTACCATTTAAAATAATACCTTTACTATATCTAGAATAATGTAGCTGTACCTAATGATAGATTTTATAATAACAGTTTCATAATATCCCATCCCTTGTGTCTGAGGCCATTGGGCCGACATTCCTCTGACATTTGGATGGTTTCTAAGGGTGTCCAGACCATGGAACATTTGCCTGGTCCTCTCTCCTCCACTTTCTGTCTCAGTGTAAACTACACCCCATCGGCCTCACCTCACATCGTGAGGGTCAGGAGATAGTGTGTGGAAAAACACGAGACACTTGTCAGACAAAATTTTTTTCTTGTTAAAGAAAAGGCTCCTAGCCCTACGTGTGAGAGCCCTTTATTAAAGCAAAGAGGTCACGCATTTGACCTTGGCTCTGTGTGCTTGTTCAGTCAGGGCGTGTGGAAGGTGGCTTATGACTGGTCTGGGCGTGGGTGTGGAAGGGGATCCCCAGCTGCCATGCTCCTGCGGAAGTCGAGGTCATCAGAGCAAAGAATGTGATGTGTTCTGTTCTGTCTTGCAGATCAATGTTCGAGTTACCACCATGGATGCCGAGCTGGAGTTTGCCATCCAGCCAAATACCACCGGAAAGCAGCTTTTTGATCAGGTTGGTCTCTACGCCTTGAGAGAGGGAAACTTTTGTGCAGCCTCCAAATCATTGTTTGCTGAGTGACCTTGATTTGCCCACTTGATGCAATAGATGACAAAAAATCATCTTTGGAAAGGAGAAAATGGCATTCGTGATAGCATTACAGAACACTTTAAAGGACGGATATTTTTGTTAAATATTAAGATACTTGGTTTGTTTCCTAGCAGCAACTGTTCCAGACATAGTCATTTCTAATGGCTCAGTCTTCCTGAAACAAGCTGGGACAGAAAGCCATTCCTGACAGATTTTATAGCTTTGGGTCACAAGTTGGCAAACTTTTTTCTGTAAAAGGCCATACAGTAAAAATTTTTAGGCTTGTAGGCCATGCAGTGTAGGTTGTAACTGTATAATCTTGCCATTGTAGTATTGAAAGCATCCAGAAACTTGTGAATGAATGAACAGGGCCTAGTTCCAGTAACACTATAGAGGGACAATGACCTCCCTCCTCCCCCACCCTTCACCATCTAAAAAATAGAAACCATTCTTATCTTACAAATAGTCAGCAGACCAGATTGGACCAACTCATCATTCCTGGATGTCTCTGCTTTATTTAAAAACCATCTCTGTGGTTCAGCTTTGCTATCCCAAGCACCACAAGGAGGGCGTGCCATTGCCTAGCAGACAACCCTGGAAAGACTCCAGAGGCATTGGGCTCTCTAGTCTCTCCTGTTTATATTTTTATTTGTGTGTTTATGCTTGAATTCAGAGTCTGGACACTGTTCTAAAGCTTTTTGGCTCAAGGCTGGCACTGTACCACTTGAGTCACAGCTCCTCTCCTGGTAGTTTGGTGGTTAATTGAAGATAAGTCATCATACCTGGATCCTCAGATCTCAATCTCCTCTCAAGCAAACACTGGAAATGGTCAGCCAAGCCTGTAGCCCAGTGTGCTGCAGAATACTGGTTTCAAGTGAGACGGTTCACCAGCATGTTTTTTGTTTTGTCAGTCCTGGGGCTTGAACTCTGGGCCTGGGCACTGTCCCTTAGCTCTTCAGCTTTAGGCGAGCGCTCTGCCGTTTGAGCCACAGAGCCACTTCCAGTTTTCTGGTGGTTCATTGGAGATGAGTTTCATGAACTTTCCTGCCTGGGCTGGCTTTGAACCGTGATCCTCAGATCTCAGCCTCCTCAGTAGGTAGGATTACAAGCGTGAGCCACTGGCGCCCGCCACCAACATGTTTTAAATGAGGGAGTGATGCCCTAGCTCTCACTCCGTAGTTGGTTTTAGAAAACCCAGACTTCCCTCTGGCCTTTTTGTTCCTCTGCCCACCTTCATTGACTCGGAGACTTGAGACTGTGGCAAGGGAAGTAGCACAATGCTCTGTGCTAGCCCGCAGCTTGGTGACTGGCAGACCCCATCATGCAGGGCCTCACTGAGGTTAACAGCATGGCCCACGCCACTGGAGTGACCTGGTGATGGCAGGCAGGTGCCTCTGCGCGCCTGCCCCTCCTGCCTGGAATGGCAGAGGTTGAATGAGAACACCGGGCCACCACGAATTCTCCGATGCATTTCCATGCAACAACTCCAGGCTGTGAGCAGGACCTACTTTACTAGGATAAGTGTGTTCTGCTCAGGGGCAGGAGTCCAGGAGGCAGAGGAATTTCAAAGCACTTGAACCAGAGCCTGCTTCCCTGAGAATCCTGCTGGCTGCAGCTGTGCCTGCACTCAACCCCCACGCCCCATGTGAAGGGCTGGGAGGGCAACCAGGGGTTCAGAGTCTCCAGGTGCCTTCATCTGGTCTTAATCCAATCTCCATCTCCTCCAGAAAGGGAGCACCCGGTATGCAGGGCAGCTTTTGCAGCCAAGCCGTGGTGCCAGGGTGTGACCAGGGTGCCAGGGCGCACCCTGAGCTGGTCCTGCAGGATGGCCGTGGTCCGGGCAGCCAGACAGTCACTCCTCTTTAGAGGTTGTCCCTGGGTCTGCCTCACATAGCAAGACTAAAGACATGTACTGCTGAATCTGAGGAGCAGATATGTACTGCCTGGGCTGGCTTTGAACCGTGATCCTCAGATCTCAGCCTCCTCAGTAGGTAGGATTACAGGCGTGAGCCTGTACATATGAGGCTGAATTGAGGTCTTTCCTAAGTGACAGTCCCAGACAAGTTGCGTGGAGCCCGCTGGGTGTTGTATGGCGCAGTGGCCTGTGCAGTGGCCTGGCTTCCGGCATTGGCTCTGGACCCCAGGCTGGCAGGTCCCCCAGCCATCCTCCCAGACAGCACAACCGTTCCCTGTGAGTGAGCGGTAGGAGGAGCATTCTGAAAGCAGAGAAAGAAACCGCAGGACACGAGGAACAACTAGACCGGAGTGGTAGAGAGACGTGGTGGGCCAGGCTCTCCCAGGTTGTCTTTTCAGGGCCAAGTGGGAGAAGCTCTGGCAGCCATTCTCCCGCCTCAGCCTGCCCATCCTCTTAGTGCCTCAGCGCCAGGCCCTGCCCACCCCGCGGAAGCCCCCAGTGCCACCACTCAGGACTCCAGGCGGGAGGCCCCCTGAAAGGTATCTTGGCAGCCAGCTGCCACATAGGGGCTGGACGAAATTACCACCAGGCCTCCGGCTCAGCCATGGAAGAGATGGTAGCTGGTGCTCAAGGTCAGGTAGAGCCGATGTCCTCTGTCTTGTTCTTCTAGTCCTGTCACCCAGACCTCTGGAGATGGATCTGAGTGTTTCGCCCCCTCTCCCCCACTATGAATAGGCCTGAAAGCAATGATAAGGGGCGTTGTGTGGGAATGTGGGGTTTCCCCCAAAGGGAGGGTCTATGGGATGTTTTTGGAATGCATTGATGAAAGGATGGTTGTTTTAATTCCAGTGTGTCATTTTGAGGTTACCATGGTGATAGAAATAAGGCTCAGTAACAGATAGGGAGGATCATTTCATGGGAAGTAGATTTCTCTAGTGAAGATGTGTACTAGGATAGAGTGCCGGGGTTGGCTTCCCACTGAGAGCGTGGGGGTCCAGAATGGTTCTGGATGCTGAGATTGGTTCCGGCATAGAGCAGATGCAGGAGGGAACCCAATGGTCAGTAGGTGCTGAAGGGCAATGGAGAGGGTGGTCATCTGGGCGGGAGCTCTTACCGGCTCCTTCAGGACTAGGCTGAGGCTATGGGTGGACCTGAGGGGGAGGACCTGATTAGAGTGAGCACCTGTTCATTTATGCACGCGGGCCTTAATTGCACACTTTTTGACGGCCTCAGATGACAAGGGGCAGGTTGGCAGGAAAGAGGAAATAAGCAGGATCGGGTAGACCTGGTCTTGGCTCTCTCCATGCTCGGCTGCCATAAACACAAACAACCCGGGAGCAGAACACTGTGCACGGCTGAATTTCCTTTCTTCCCGTGAGGAAGAATCTTAGGTGTAGTCCATTCTCCCTGTTGGGGTGGAGGAGTGGAAGGAGAGGTTGAACAAATCGACCGTAGGCACTTAATAAAAAGGTGCTCAAGAGCATTCGTTAGAATCTGCCCCTGTGGACGGCGAAACGGTCTAGGCCAGGTGTTTATTGAAGATTGCAGGGTTTACCTTAAGCAAATACCTCTCGTGTGGTTTCTTGTGTTCAGCCCTCTTGCTCCTTCAACATGGTATTTGAAGGATAGTCATGGTTAAACATTTTCTAGAGGATTTACATTATATGCCTTGGGATTTAGAATGGTGTGTCCAAGCTGGAGGACTCACTTCATGTTCTGCATATCCAACTGTTGCTGTTTATTTCCAAGACATTCATGAGAACAGCCCGCAACAGGTGTTCTAGGGAATGCACCACAGGACACAACCCTGTGTGGTGGTTGTGAAGTCCTTGCTGTTGGGTAGACCGGGGATCCTACCACAGCTCTCCCAGAATTTCAGTTCCAGAGGCCTACATGGCTCTGTTGTATCTGTAGCCAAGCAGCCAATCCCTGCTTCCTGCCCTCCTTCCAGGAACCACTACTTCCCTGCTCCTAAGTCCCATTCCTGATTGCCAGTGGTCTTTGAGGCTCTGGTGACAGCAGAGAGCTCAGGCATTGCACCGATCACTTCTGGCCACTTCCCACATGGGCATTTCTGATGAATGACACACACCTGTGCACACGGATTGCAGCTGGAACGGGTCCCACAGTTCCGTGCTTTGCATTCAGACTTTGGAGGAGTAGGAGAAAGAGTTAACAAGATTTAAAGATAGTGATGAATGCCTTTGCATGGATGACAACTTTGTGTGGCTCAAAGGCCACAGGAGACAGGGCAGGACAGGCATAGCTAGCTGCTACAGAGCTTTTCTGGGGACAGCATGGCTGCCGGTGGCTGTCCCGTTTCTCATGCCAGGGCCTCTGTCTCCCACAGGTGGTTAAGACCATTGGTCTCCGGGAAGTGTGGTACTTTGGCCTCCAGTATACAGACAATAAAGGATTTCCTACCTGGTTGAAACTTGATAAAAAGGTAAGGCGGGGTTAACTATTTACAGGCTATTAATTGGAGTTTCTCTGCCCAGAGCACTTTTAACTCTTTTGTCTTTTTGGTTCCTTTTTATTTGTGTAAAAGTTTTTACAGGCCCGAGGGCTGCAGGTTTCCAGTAAGCCAGGACAAGGGCTGGAAATTGGATCCTGGCCTTCCTCCCTGCTCCCCCCTTGTTGGGTGATGGTTAACAGCCTCCCTTTTAGTTGACCTTCGTTTTGTGGGGTTTTTTCCAGTGAGATTAATCTTAGAAACCATGAATCACCCTCTGTGTTGTAAGAACCTGTTATTGCTTTGTTTGAATATGTGATAGATTATCTTCCAATTCCAAAGATTGAGTAATTCCACTAACAATTATAAAGAGATGCCATCAGCTGAACATATGCTCTTCCTATTCCTTTGAAAACTGCTTTTTCTCCACCTGGCCCCACCCTGTCCCACCTTTCTGCAATGTCTTGAGGATCTGGAGGAAGTGTGGCTCAGTCCCAGAGCCTGGGGCCAGGCTGACAAGTGGGCAGTTCCAGGATTGCTAGACGTAGGAGAGGAGCACCTGCAGATCTGAGTTCTGTGGGACTGACAGGATCGTCTGTGGACAAGGGCTGGGAAGGATAGCGTGGCCCGTGGTATAGCTTTCCCATGGAGTGTGGTTGCACAGTAGTGCTTCTGACTGACCTTTTTTTAAAAAAAAAAATCCTGAGTGCTAAAATGATGAACTTGAGAACAAACACTATGAACTTCAGAACGGACACCTGTCTTCTGAAATCCGTGCTGAGGACCCCTCGTGAGTCACTCACCAGCAGTCTGTAATGACAGCTGGCTTGTGTCACACAGGTATCTGCTCAGGAGGTCAGGAAAGAGAACCCTGTCCAGTTCAAGTTCAGGGCCAAGTTCTACCCCGAGGACGTGTCTGAGGAACTCATCCAGGACATCACCCAGAAGCTGTTCTTCCTGCAAGTGAAGGAGGGGATCCTCAGCGATGAGATCTACTGCCCCCCAGAGACAGCCGTGCTCCTGGGCTCCTACGCTGTGCAGGCCAAGTTTGGCGACTATAACAAAGAAATGCACAAGTCTGGATATCTCAGCTCGGAGAGGCTGATCCCTCAGAGGTGAGCAGAGGTGACCTGGCCCAAGTGAGCACGGGCATCATCCCTTGTGGGAGAGGGCTGTGGAAGGGAGAGCCTGACAGGAAGTGGGGGACACTCAAGGTCAGGTGCTCCTTTAGGCTGGGGGTTCTGTTCCTGCCCTGAGGGCTCTGGACCTCAGAAGTATTGAGCCCCAGCCTCCTCCACGCACTGCTATTCCTCAGAGGACCAGTGCATTTCTCTGTGGGACCAGACAGGTGACTCAGTCACTGGCTTCTCATGACCTCCATGCCTGGCTCTGTGTCTCCCTCCTTCAATCCAGAGTCATGGACCAGCACAAGCTCACCAGGGACCAGTGGGAAGACCGGATCCAGGTGTGGCACTCGGAACACCGTGGCATGCTCAAGTGAGTGATGGCCAGAAAAGGCCTGCGTTCTTCTCCGAGCACCCCACGTAGTGCTAGCCTGAGGCCTGAGATGAGGTACCCCCAGCCTAGCCCCAAGTGGCGGGGCGGTGGCTCCTTTGTGGGTGGGGAAGGATTTGGTTTGGCTAGAAGCCACTGAACCTTCAGGTCCAAAGAGCTCCATCCCTTTGCTTAAGAGGAGAGAACGTCTTGGCGATTGCTTGTCTGTGAAGGCGTGGTCAAAGTTTCACTGTCTGGGGACTGGAGCGTTGCTCACCATCACGCTGTGCTTCATCTTCCTTCCCTAGAGATAATGCTATGCTGGAGTACTTGAAGATTGCTCAGGACCTGGAAATGTATGGAATCAACTACTTTGAGATCAAAAACAAGAAAGGGACAGACCTCTGGCTTGGTGTTGATGCCCTGGGACTAAATATTTACGAGAAAGACGATAAGTGAGTTGAAGTTTCTCTTTCTCTTTAGCTGGTGGAGCAGCAGACCTGGAAATGGACAAAAATGGCAGTGATTGCTGGGGGTGGGGACGATTAAGATATATATATATATATTAATTTTTTATTTATTTGTTGTTGGTCGTGGGGCTTGAACTCTGGGCCTGGGCACTGTCACTGAGCTTTTTTGTTCAAGAATAGCACTCTACCACTTTGAGCCACAGTGCCACTTCTGGGTTTCTGGTGGGGTTAATTGGGCTTAATTTCCTGCCCAGATTGGCTTTAAAACATGATCTTCAGCTCTCAGCCTCCTGAGTAGCTAGGATTACAGGCGTGAGCTATACCCCGCTATATATTTTATTAAATACTTTATTGTTTTTATAAAGGTGATGTACAGAAGGGTTAGCATTTCATAAGTCAGGTAATGAGTATATTTCTTCTTGTACAAGGTCAACGCTTCCTTCTTACTCTCCCAGTTACAGGTGTACGGATTGTTAAGGCTCTTGGACTGTGCTGTAGCCATCTTGGTGGGTGGCCCAGAGGTGAACTCTGTCAGCTACTGATACCCTAGTCTGCTTAGGCACAGGAAACCTGGAGGGAGGGCTGGTGGGACAGACAGCAACCTTGGGACCCTTGGAGAAGTGGGGAGAGTCACATCTGGAGAAGACTCCCTCCTTCCCACTGAGGCCCCCACCCCGGCTGCCATAGGCCTCAGCCTATACCTGGCTCCTTCCCAAGCAGACCCCGGACTCCTGGCTAGTGCTAACCATCCAGCCAAGACTATTTCTAGATGATACAGCCCGCTTGTATGAACAATTAGCTAAATCTCCTGAGCTTACACAAGGTATCTAATTGCTTCGCGGGAATTGCATTATTTGTCAGTCATGGTCAGTTGAGTGCAGAGCAGTTTGTAGAGGAGCCTCTGGCGCAGGGAGCTGCCGATGCTGTGGTCACTGAGCTGCTGCCTGCCTGTGCCTTCTGTCTACCAGGAAACCCATCTGCCTCCGTGAGGACAAGTTTCCTCAGAGGAAAAGCCTGGATTTTCTGTGCTCCCAGATGGTGTCCCTGACTTAAGCAGTAGACACCAGTGTGGACATGCTGGCCTGTAATCCCAGCATTCGGGAGCCAGAGGCAGGTGAATAGCAAGTCCTAGGCCAACATGGTCCACGGGGCAAGACCTAGCTCAAAACAAACCAAGAAAAGAGGGCAGTAGACACCACCTCCCAGGCAGGACAAGGAGCCTTGGGCCCCTGCTGTGAGTGTCTCTGAGCTTTACCCGCCCTGCAGCCCAGCCATGGCTCAGGGACAGGCAGTAACCAGCAAGGATCTCAATGCCCAGCCCTGCGGACTGTACATGGTGCCCAGCTGCCTAGACTCCTGGGATGTACCTGAGCCTGTGACAGGCAGTGTGTGTGTGTGTGTGTGTGTGTGTGTGTGTGAGTGAGTGTGGGTACTGGGGCTTGACTTTGTCATTCACATCTGGTGCTCTTCCTTGAGCCACAGCTCCACTTCTAGCTTTTTGGTGATGAATGGGAAATAAGAGTCTCATAGACATTTCTGCCCACACTGGCTTCAAACCGTGATCCCTACATCTCAGCCTTCCCAGTGGCCAGGAGTAGCTAGGATTACAGGCATGAGTCACCAACACCTGGCTGTGGCTCTCATCCGGATCCCCACCCTGGCCTGGTGCTGTCTCTTTAAGTGACACTCCTGTCTCCTCACTCTGTTCCAGATGTCTCTTGCCTCAGCTCCCCATGCCTCACATTCATCATAAAACCTCCTCTGCATTTGGGGGCGGGGGGTGGGGGGTGCTGCGGCTGCAGCTGCCTCTGACGCAGGATATGCACATAAAGAATCTGCTGCGCCACAGCAGTATGCCACGGTGGACAGAATCACGCAGCACCAAGTGACGTGCTTGTCAGGGTGTCGCAGCAGTGTGGCAGAGGTAGGTGACCCGCTGAGGGCTTGCAGCCTGCGCCTTCTGCCTTCAGTGTGCCAGAATTTGGTAGAGAACCCAAACAGTCTTACGTAAAGGAACCAGCCTCCAATCCTTCCTGAAGACCCCTGCTTTGGAGGAAGGGGTGGGCAGCTGCAGGTATGGGGTGTCTGAGAGCACCCTGTGTCCTCCTGAGAACTGTGTGGGAAACCTCCTCAGTCTTTGAACTCCTGAATGGCTGGATTTTGTAACTGAGCCACAGCCTCGACCGTCCAAACAGGTTTTTCCAGCTGCAAGGAACAGCCCTAAGGCAGGCCTTGCTGATGTCAGCCTGCAACTGCTCCAACCCACGGAACTGCGCAGCATTTCACCAAGTAAAATCGGAGCTCGGAGCCCCTTGCTCCCACCACCCCAACCCAGCACGCCCCTGCCAGCTCCCACCTCCCCAGTCTTCACCCCACAGACAGCGCAGGGCCCTGGATAGCTCCACATCTGGGCTCCCTCCTTCCATTCCCAGTCACACCCTCTCTTCAAAGGAAAAGCCCTCAGGTGGACATTTAATCAGCTGTCAGCCCCCCCTCCCTCTGCAGAGATATGGACCATGTGATTTGAGGCATAAGCAGGAGATTGTTCTGGAGGCCTGTGGACCCCAGCGCTCTCTAAATGGTCTGGGTGTTGAGTTGCTCTTTTTACCAGTAGAACTAATGGTGAGAATTAGATAGTCTTAATACATTGTTCATGGAGGAAATCTGATCCATCGAGTGTGTAAATTGAGCTATAGGAGACGCCATGCTCCACAAATAAACCACCACATCTTGATCGTGTCCTCTTTGGAATTCACCAGGCTGTGACTGGAAGATTCTCCTGGGCTCTCCTTTCATGAAGTATATTCCCATTCTGCCAGAGTACACAGGACTCTAAGCATTTGACTCCACCCCCTCCCCCATCCTCTTCCTCCTCCACTCTTTCCTCTTCCCTCCTCCTGCCCTCCTCCCCCCTCCTCCTGGAGGTAGACAGGTGAGCATGCACAGGCAAAGAGAGGAAGTCCAGTGCAGCTGTACTGCAATTCTACCTGATACTCTCTGCCCAGACAGAAACTAAAAAAATGGCCGTTCCGGAAGCCAGCCAGGGTTATGAGCTCTACCCCTTTAAGAGAGGTAATGCTGGGGAGCTTGGGGCCAATGAGGACTAAACCTATTGCTGGTAGACCGGGAGGTACTCAGACCAGTACTCAGGAAAGTACTCAACACAGCACTTGCTGAATCACATCTCTTAACTCCATATCACTGTAGCTCTCCAGCTTCTTATTAGCACACTGCAGAGTAAATTGTGGCACCGGCATGCTTTCCCTGAAAGGAGAGCACAGAGCTTACTTCTGCTCAGTAAATGTTGAGGTAAAATTTAAATACGATGAAATATGATTGTTAAAGCTACAAGGATTCACACTTTTTTGCGGGGAGGGTGGCCTAGCAAGGACACTTCAGGAATAAGTCCTAGGTAGACCATGTGCATCCGGGTGGTGTATACAGTCTCTAAAAAGAGGAAGGGGGCCCTTGTACTTTCATTTTCCACCTATAGTTAAAAATTAGTAGGAGTTTAGCTACTCAGGAGGCTGAGATCTGAGGATTGCAGTTCAAAGCCAGCCCAGGCAGAAAAGTATCCATAAGACTTTTATTTCCAATTAACCACTCAAAAACCAGAAGTGGCACTGTGGCTCAAGTGGTAGAGCACTAGTGTTGAACACAAAGAGGCTCAAAGACAGTGCCCAGGTTCTGTGTTCAAGCCCCACAACCAACAACAAAAAAAAAGGAAAAAATTAATTAGTGGAAGTTCTCTAATCAGAAGTGAGTTGTAGCTTTCATGTTTAGCTCTCATTTTTTGATTCTGCAATTATGCCTATGAGTGGCTATGGATTTTTATGAGGTTTTAAAGACAGCTGACTCCCGCCTCTGATCCTGGCTACTGTGCACAAATTCAGATCCAGAGGACCACAATTCAAAGTTAACTTGGGCAAAAACGTCCTCCAGACGTAATCTGCAAAAATCTAGGCTGGAGGTATGGTTCACGTAGTAGAACACAAGCCAAGCAAGTGCAAGGCCCTGAGTTCAAACCCTGGTAATGGTGGGAGAAGGGTTGGGGTGGGGGGAGTCACACTTCCCAGACATACCAGGAAATGGGCTAGAAACTGATGTACCCAACCCTTGAAAGAAAGATGCCTGTTAATCTTAGAAGTCCACGTTCAGGCCAGAAACTGTTTGGAGAGGTCTTCTAATGCCAAGAACCAGAGTCCAGAGCCTGACCTCCTGAAGCTTTGGGAGTTGCAGCTGGTGTGGCCATGTTTGTGGCTGTGGATTGAGCAGTGATCACTTGGTCCATAGCATCGCCCTGGGAGGCCGGAGGCCAGTGTGCCAAGCAGCAGCGGGCTCCAGGGTTCCTCACACAGCCTTTCTGTGTGAGGGAGACGTGAGCCGCAGAGCCCTGCGTGATCAGGCCACAGCCTGTGTTCCTTCCAGGGGCCCTGGGACCTGCCAGCAAAGCCTCTAAAAAGTCCGTATTCCATCCATGAAGAGAAAATAACTGAACCAACGCCCTGTGTGTTGGATCGCCAGGAAACGTGTCAGTCAGCTGTGTCTTCCAGGCATTTAGTGCGCATGTCAGGACAGAGCTGCAGAAGAGGCTTTGACAGGCCAGCTGGTCTGGCCAGTGTCCCGCGTGCCTCCTGCAGGCAGATGGTGGCTGCTGGACCCTCTGCAGCCACCGGGCAGGCTGAGGCCTTTTGCGGCCTGGTGGTTACCATAGCCAGACCGTCCCTACCCATCAAGCTTCCTTTCAACCTGCTAGTCCGCAACAGGTCCCTGCCCCCTCCTGCTGTGTCCTGTGGGAGGTGACACGTGGCTCTGCTTGGATGGTGGTGTGGGGGTCTCTCCTTGCTTCCAGAGCACTCTTGTCCCCATTGATGGGGGTGGAGTGGGGAGAATCTGGTTCGCAAGAGGTCAGCAGGGCCACAGGGTGACCACCGAGGTATCCAAACACTTTATGCCTGAAGCCATAAAGTGGAGACTTAGCACCGTCCCAGCCCTGAGGCGGTGGGGACTATTTAACAATAGGTTAGCATTCATTCTTTATACAAATTGAGTTCATAGAAACTTGCAAATCTCAGTCAGAACAACGGAGGACATATATTTATATGAATCTAACCATCCCAAACTCCCCTTCTTTTTTTACCCTCAGGTTGACCCCAAAGATCGGCTTTCCCTGGAGTGAAATCAGGAACATCTCCTTCAATGACAAAAAGTTCGTCATTAAGCCCATTGACAAGAAGGCACCTGTAAGTTCACGTGGATTCCCCACGGCGGTTCCCTAGGCCGGGGCTTCCTGTCCATACAGCTAAATCAGTTAATGGAAGAACAAATAGTCAGACTCCTCTGTGCTGAGCGGCACCCGCAGTCGGTCACTGAGGGCCAGCTCGCTGGCCGCTGCCTCAGGAGGTCTTTGTGGAGACCAGGTGTCTACAGAAAGCTAGGTGTGGTAACCGGAGATTGCATATGGGGAAAAGCGCATCCTAAGTCACTGGCCTTGGCCAATGGCAAGCATTGCTGCCCCCATGGCCCGCCTGGCTTAGAGAATGTCTGTGTGGAGAGCCAGCCGGTGCCAGCCTCGCTCCACTCCCCTCGCGGAGAGCAGTGAGGCCTGCCAGTCTGGGAAAGCAGAATTTGACTTTTTTGGGGGGGCGGGGGAAGGGGTAGTGCTGATACTGGAGCTTGAAATCAGAGTCTGGCCGCTCTCCCTTAGCGTTTCCAATCAAAGCTAGCACTTCACTGCTTGAGCCATGCCTCCACTTCCAGCTTTTTACTGGCTAACTGGAAATGAGTCTCACAGACTTTCTTGCCCAGGCTGGCTTTGAACTGAGATCCCCAGATCTCAGCCTCCTGAGAGTACAGGTGTAAGTCATGGGTGCTTGGCTCCAAATTTGACTTTGAATTTAACCCTAGTTAAGAAAAGTCCCACCCGGCGCTGGTGGCTCACACCTGTAATCCTAGCTACTCAGGAGGCTGAGATCTGAGGATCACGATTTAAAGCCAGCCCAGGCAGGAAAGTCCGAGAGACTCTTATCTCCAATAAACCACCAGAAAACCAGAAGTGGAGCTGTGGCTCAAGTGGTAGAGCGCTTGCCTTTAGCTGAAGAGCTGAGGGACAGCACCCAGGCCCAGAGTTCAAGCCCCACAACCAACCAAAAAGGAAAGTCCCACACATATCCTGAGCATGGCTGGCCCCCACAGCTCCCTCTGGGCCCCCAGCCCTACTTTCTCTCTGGTTCACTGTGCCCCTGACACGGGCATTCCCTGGTCTGTCCACATGGGAAGAGGAGCCTCATACACAGGAGACTGGCAGCTAGAAAAGGACATAAAGATTGTTGCAAGCTGCAAAGACCAGTGCATTATGGGAATTTATTTCACTCTTATTTTGTCAGCATGTGAACTTTTAGCTGATATTTGGGATGTATACATGACTGTAACGTGGTCAGAAGCAAAATTGGACCTTAAAGCCTGCCCTGAATGTTACCAGAATTCCAGACATAGTGTCCCATTGCCTCCTGGCTCCCCTCCTTGGGCTAAGAGAGGCAGACAGGGCTGTGCCCACACCTGGGCGGGTGAGGCCCCTTGGGACAGGGCCCCACTTGGCATGGTCGCCCCACTTGGAATGCCACATGGTATTGCTGTTTAATGAACCCCTCCTCACGGAGGGGTCCTCCTGGCATCATTTTAAATCAGCAGGTCTTGCTTTTACTGTTCTTTTATGAAAGCGTTTTCTTCTTTATTGAAATGTGTCCTGCTGTTCGTAAACTCCAGACGATGCTCCATGTGTTGAGGCACCGTTCTTTAAAATTAACCTCATATTTAGCACAGACCCTGCAGCTCCATGGAAACGGTTCACATGCTGCAGCCCGGCCAGCTGAGGGTCCTGGCATGCCAGGTTCCACGGGCAGTGGGGTTGGCATGGTTAGAAGGCACGAACTCTGAAGTAGGTGGGTGTGCTCTCCAGTGTGATGCTACTAACTTTAGTTTCTGGAAATTTAGCTGATAGGGAATATAAATCTTTCTGGGCTGGAGAGAGAGAAAGAGAGAGAGAGAGAGAGAGTGAGTGTGTGTGTGTGTGTGTGTGTGTGTGTCCTGGTGTGTAAAGCTTTAGCTTCTGACCTGCTAAGAATACTTAATTACAAATTCCAGCAGGCGATGACAGTTGCTGTGTCCTGCAGCAGGCCTGTGGGAGACGTAGAAGAGCACGGGCCACTGCCAGCTGCCTCCTGGCGCCTGACAGTGAGGATGCACACAGGGCGCAGACAGGCACGAGTGTACATTCCAGTGTAGGCACCGAATGAAAGCCAGGCAGATAGGAAGCTTCCTGGTGGTAACTCTCACCAGGCTGGTAGGATAAACAGCAAAGCAAGCTAAGCGGTTGAGGAGATGGGAAGAAGTGGGTGATGGGTTCGCGCCGGTCAGTCAGGAGCCCTCACATGACACAGCATCTGTGTGGGGGCAGGAAGGCAACTGGCACTCTCCACACCACACCAGGGCTGCCAGTGGCTCTGCCTGCCCCCCGCTTTCCCTGGAAGCAGGAAACTGTGTGTGTGTGCGTGCATGCGTGTGTGCGTGTGCGCACACATGTCTGCTGGTACTGGACCTTGAACTCAAGATCTGGGTGCTGTCCCTTAGCTGTTTCACTCTGGGCTGGTGCTCTAACACTTGGGCCACACCTCCACCACACCTTCTGGCTTCTATTTTGGTAGTTAAGAGATAAGAGTCTTAGAGACTTCCCTGCTCAGGCTGGTTTTGAACCACGATCCTCAAGTCTCAGCCTCCTGAATAACTAGGATTACAGGTGTGAGCCACCAGCTCCTGGCAAGCTTAAACTTTCATATAAAAGATAAAAAGGAGAACCTGGTGGTGGAGGGCACAAGGGAGGTGTGGGAGATACTTTATCTGGTGCAGCCTTATGGAAAGCACCAGGGTCCGGGTGTCTTCTGCAGAAAACTCACAGAATCTGCCCTAGTGGAGCTGGGATGCTCCTTTGAAAGTCAGCTTCTCACAGTCACACAGCAGTTTGGGGCCTTTTTTTTTTTTTTTGGTCAATCATGGGTCTTGAACTCTGGGCCTGGGCGCTGTCCCTCAGCTCTTCAGCTCAAGGCGAGCACTCTACCACTTGAGCCACAGCACCGCTTCCATTTTTCTAGTGATTTATTAAAGACTCACAGCCCGGGCTGGCTTTAAACCACAATCCTCAGATCTCAGCCTCCTGAGTAGCTAGGATTACAAGCGCGAGCCACCAGCGCCCAGCTGGGGCCGTTTGTTCACCTCCAGTCCCACGGCCGTCACAGCCTGCCCGGGTGACCCGTGAAGGCTGAGGCAGCCACCCTGGCCTTCCGAACATTCTGAAGCAGTGGCCCGCTTAATCACTTGTGGAGTGTTGGAAGGTTTTGGCCAGCCTTCCGCCCAGCTACATCCTTCAGAGCAGCCTTCTCCAGGCCCATCTCGGGGATCCCTGCCTAGACAGTGGAGACAGGCCCTGTGGGGAGCTTCTGGAAGTCATGCTAAGACTTCTATCAGATGGTAAGGGTCATGGCTTACTCTCTCTGGACCTTCCCTGGTTTACATGTTTAAGACACAGGTTGCCCACCAGTGTGGAAATGCTGCCTGCGCCCGGTCTCTTCATATTGTGGCTTTGCATAGTTTGGGGATTTGGACTAAGACATTTTTGTGAAGTGTTTTCTTTTTCTTTCATTTTGTGCCTTCCCTGGGGCTTGAACTCAGGGCCTGAGCACTGTCCCTGAGCTCTTGTGCTCAAGCAGCACTCTACCACTTGAGCCAGAGCTCCGCTTTTGGCTTTGTGCTGGCTGATTGGAGATAGGAGTCTCAAAGATCCTCCTGAGCAGGCTGGCTTT
Source organism: Dipodomys spectabilis (assembly GCF_019054845.1). Classification (NCBI taxonomy): domain Eukaryota; kingdom Metazoa; phylum Chordata; class Mammalia; order Rodentia; family Heteromyidae; genus Dipodomys; species Dipodomys spectabilis. The sequence goes on from NW_024870979.1 coordinate 122,507, forward strand.
GGACTGCAGTGGTCAGATCTCCGCCTCCTCAGTGGCTGCGATTCCAGGCGCGAGCCACCAGCTCCCAGCCTCTTTGTGAGTTTTGATTTTTTTTTTTTTTTTGGGGTCCGGTCGTGGGGCCTGAACTCTGGGCCCTGGGCGCTGTCCCTCAGCTCTTCAGCTCAAGGCTAGCGCTCTACCACTTGAGCCACAGCGCCACTTCCAGCTTTTTTTTTTCTTTTTGCTTATGTGGTGCTGAGGAATCGAACCCAGGGCCTCATGCAAGCAAGGCAAGCGCTCTACCACTGAGCCAACTTCCCAGCCCGTGAGTTTTGATTTTTAACGTGAAGTTAGAACGTGGCCCCTTTCAAAGGCAGAGGAAGCCATGTCTCCACTGTCCCCTTCCCCTGCTCAGCAGCCGTTCCCAGTTCTCTGTGCTGCTTTCCGGTAGTGTATAGGGATGTGTCTCCAGGCAGAGGTAGGAAGATGCTCAGGTTAGCCTGCACTTCCAACCCTTGGCCCTTTCTGATTGATTTTTTGTTCTACTCAACATTTCTTTGCAAATCCCTGTGCGTCAGAATGGAACCTCATTGGGCCGTGTGCCTCTGAAGCCGTAATACAAGCTTATTTTCTCTTGTGTAATAAGAGATAGGTGGGTAATAAAAATTCCTTTTTCTCCCAGCTCTGCAGACTCCTCCCTGGGAAACCTGATGACTTAATAACCAGTGTGTGAATCCAGAGGGGAGCCCCACCCAGGAAGTTCAGGGGTTCCAGCCTTGGCCTCGGCCTCCCACCCCGGGCTTCTGGAACTGATGAAAGACTGGGGAGCTTCACAGGCTCCCCGGGGCGTGTGGCCTGACTGGTTGAGCGGGCTGTGCTCTGGAGGCCTCTGACTGACACGGCCGTGGGGTGGGAGGCTGCGGCTTTGCTCGGTCCCCTTTCCCTGGCGCACACGGTCAGGATCTGCACACACTGGGGCGCCGCCACGGTCAGGAGGAAGCTCATGCGTCAGGGGCATTTCCACATGCCAGTCGTCCTTCTGTCCCTCAAGTGAACTGTGGCAAGGACGAGGCGCTGGGAGCCCCATGGTCTATAACCCTTGCCCTAAATGCAGGCCACAGGGTCCCTGAGAACTTTCCTCTCAGGAGGAAAGCCTCTTCTGGTATCAGGTCCATGAGGGGCCACTTGGCATGCCTTGTTGTCTGGGCCGCCATTCAGGTCCTAGGTGTCACCGCTGTGTGGTGACTGACACAGAGGCTGGGCCATGGAGTGAGAGGCTTCAGAGCCTGGAGCTCGGGCACAGCAGCGGTCATCGCTGCCGCCCAGCACCCACAAATAGTGGGCATTGGTTTGGGCTTAGAAAGGTAAAGCTTTACCTGCTCTCATGGAACGAGACAACAGAAGACGGTGCTGTAGTGACATGTGTGCTCACAGTAGCCGCCACCTTGGCCTGGGAGAGCAGGCAGGGGCAGGGCTGCAGTCCTTGCACAAGGATACTCGCAGGAGAAGGGCGCTGGCAGGTAGGAGAGGGTCCGCTCAGACGCACACGTGGTCAGCACCTGGGTGCTGCAAGGCCAAGACATGAGCTGGGCTCAGGAATCCGAAGCATTCAGGGTCAAGGTGGTGATCTGGCCCTGTGCTCATCGCCATACAGGAGGGGAAGGTTCTAGCTGAGGAGAAGCTAAGTTAGTCCATGCCAGAATGGGTGTGGAGGGCAGAGACCCTGGCTGGAGAGGACAAACACGCCCTGGGTTTCCCAAGGCGGATTGATGGCTCTCCTCAGAAGAGCCAGTCTGTGATTGGGTGTGTGTAACACGAGGAGCTTACACCACCCGCCAGACTGGCACACCCTGCCACTCACAGGCCACACGCAGGCATGTGCATGCTGGCCCCTGCGCCCTGCACACCAGACACACTCCCTCTGCATCTCCCAGCACTCCGGCTCACAAGAAGGGGTGTTTCCCGCCCCTGGCCCCTGCCATGTGTCCTTTTAGAAAGGTCTAGTAGAACCTGGGCATGTATAGCCTGGGGAAGGAGGCTGGGTCTGAGGCGTCGAGTTCTCTTTGGCAGGACTTCGTGTTCTATGCGCCCCGCCTGAGGATCAACAAGCGAATCCTGCAGCTGTGCATGGGGAACCACGAGCTGTACATGCGCCGCCGGAAGCCGGACACCATCGAGGTGCAGCAGATGAAGGCGCAGGCGCGGGAGGAGAAGCACCAGAAGCAGCTGGAACGGTGAGTGGCCCGGTGCGGGGCGCCATGGCCTGCTGTGCCCAGCAGTGCCCTGAGGTGCCCTGACGTAGCTGTGCTGTTCCCGGTCGGACGGGCCTCTCACCAGGCCTCCAGACCCGGGGCATCAGTGTTCTTAGGGTGTTGCTCTGAGCCTGGGCCGTGTCTGGCAGAGGCCACCCCAGAACACCACTCAGCTCCCAGCATGACCGAGACATGGCACGCCGGCAGCCCCCACGGGAAATGCCCACTGCACCTGCCCAAGCCTAACCTCCCTGTGCCTCTGTCTCCTCTCTGTACCAGGCAACAGCTGGAAACGGAGAAGAAGAGGAGAGAAACTGTGGAAAGGGAGAAGGAGCAGATGCTGCGGGAGAAGGAGGAGCTGATGCTGCGGCTGCAGGACTATGAGCAGAAGACCAAGAAAGCTGAGAAAGGTCAGGAACTGACTGTCGCCGCACCGTGGGGTTGCTGTGGGGTTGGCATTTCTGTCCCACCAAAGGTCAGGCAGGCCGGCAGCCAGGGAGGGCGTCCTTCCAGAGTGCATGTGTCTGTTTAACACAGCACCCCAAAACAGAGGCGTACAAAAGAGAATAAGAGGAAATGATCAATGATTTGGGTTCAAAAATAATTCTTGAGTTTGGCACCAGGACTCCTAGCCACTCAGAGGACTGAGATCTGAGGATCTCAGTTCAAAGCCAGCCTGAGCAGGAAAGTCTGTGAGACTTAATCTCCAATGAACCCAAGTAAGAGCAGGAAGTGGAGCTGTGGCTCAAGTGGTAATACACTGGCCTTGGGCAGAAAAGCTAAGGGACAGCTGAGTTCAAGTCCCAGTATTGGCGTGTGCACACACACGCGCACACACACAAAGTCATTTTCCCCTTTATTTACTTCTATGCAGATTATTTGCAATTTTCCCACCTTTTGAAATAAGTGCCAAAGTACCACCATCATCCCAATGAGAACATTAAGATTTAGCAAGGGGGAGTTGTCAACCTGTAGTCGGTCCGCAGGGAGCAGCCGAGCTGTGTCTCCAGTCAGCTTGACTCAACTCCCTGGCCAGACCTCACTGCCCATCGACAGCTGCCCACAACCCAGCTGTTCCTCCAGCCAGTCTGGGTCATGTGATCAGCCTGCCCTTGAGGGGCTCTCATTGTAGCTAGATTGCTGTCTGCTAGAGCCTGGGAAGAGCCTGGCAAGGCCTGTGTTCTAGGCAGCGCCCCGGTGATATGGGAGCCAAGGTCAGACCTGGCCGGTGAAGGGATGTCTGACCAGTTCCACGCAGCAGTTTCTAGCCATCTTGAGGAAGTTGTCATGGAAGCACAAGGACTCCCGAGGGGAGGCTCTTGGTCCAGCGAGTGTGGTTCTCCTGCCTCCCCTGGGGTGGGGACAGAAAGCCAGGACTGTGAGTCCCTGGCCCGGGCTCGAACCGTTCACTCTGGCCTCCCCTTCTGCACAGAACTCTCGGACCAGATCGAGAGAGCCCTGCAGCTGGAGGAGGAGAGGAAGCGAGCGCAGGAGGATGCGGAGCGGCTGGAGGCCGACCGGGTTGCCGCACTGCGTGCCAAGGAGGAGTTGGAGAGACAGGCGCAGGATCAGATAAAGAGCCAGGAGCAGCTGGTGAGGATTGCCTGGGTTTCAAGACGCTGAATTATGGAGAGACTGACTCTGGGGATGGAAGAGGCGACACCTGCCTTGCCGTGGCTTCCTCTGCCCCTGAAAGCGGATCTGCTGCAGGCGATGGCAGCTGCAGGGCAAGGGGCTGGGGCCTCGTCCGCAGCCCGTCCGAGGTGGCCACAGGTGTCCAACAACCCTCGGTGACCGTGGGCGGCCCGGATGGAACCCGATGGCCCTCAGTGGGGGAGGGGCTGGCTTAGCTCGCCACAGGAAGGCCGTTGGCAGACACTGGAGAATTCTCATTCACAAATAGACTGCCTCAAGCGTTCTAGAAACCAATTTTGCTTTGTCTTTTCTTCCCAGGCCGCAGAACTGGCGGAGTACACCGCCAAGATCGCGCTCCTGGAGGAGGCGCGGAGGCGCAAGGAGGACGAGGTGGAGGAATGGCAGCACCGGGTGAGTGTGCGCCTCGCGGAGGCCCCGGGTCCGAGGGCACCGCTGGGACTGCCCCTCCGCGCGGGCTGGGGGCTTCACAGCCCTTCCTGATGCCAGCTGACCTCGCGCAGTAGAAATCGCCGAGGAATAGGCCCAGCCTCGTACTCTTGCGTGGGATTAGCAGCCGAACAAAGACCTGCTTATTCCTTCCCACCACCTGAGCGTTGGGCCAGGATCGGAAACTTGTTCGACATCCAGTCTCCTGTGCCCCCGTAGCAGGGTTGAGGTGGCTGAAGTAAGACCTGGCAGTTGGAATTTGCTACACAGGACCTTGCACGACTCCATACGGGTGCCAGGCTGGGCCTGGTGTTGAACAGTGTGGCGGAAAGGGGCGCACTTCTGAGCCCTGTCTCTTTACTGCAAAACAGCTGTCTCCAGCTCGAGAGCCCACCCTGTGAACAAAAGACCATGTGTGCGGCCCCCAGGCAGATTTGATCAGCTGTAGCTGTAGTCAGGATGTTCCCTCCCTGTGGTTCTGCCTGCCCCGCAGGACGGCCGGGAAGCAGCAGGTCACATCATGGACCCCATAAGCCCTCCCCCACACTCCCTACTGCCTGTGTCCTCTGCCTCTGGGGTCCCTGCCAGGTGCTGCTCCTTCATTGTCTTCCACCACATTTCCCAGGCCCCATTCCGGCTCACCAACCTGTGATAAGCAGATGAGGCGCAGCTCTCTCCGTACTGCTGGCGGGGGTGGTGGGATGGGCCTGTGCCCTGGGTCGCTGCAGGACAGATTCACGGCAACAGATAAGGAGGTGCCTGAAGTCCAGTCGCTCGGGGAGAGAGGAGGCCCACACCCAGTGCTCCTGTGCCTCTGCGGGTGCTCATAATGGGGGGTTGGGTTCCTTTCTTGCTAGGCAGGCCTGAGTTGGGCCACACGCCCACCCCCTTTGGGCCTCTGTTTTTATTTTGTTTTATAATATGGATAAAGTCTCATGCTTTTCCACAGTCCAGCCTCAGACCCCAGTCCTCCGACCTATAACCTCCCACGTAGCTGGGCGCACTGGTGTCTCGCCACACCCAGCTTCTTTGTTGAGATCCAATCTTGTTAACTTTTTGCCCAGCAGGCCTCAAATGTCCACCCCCCGAGCAGCTGAGATTACAGACATCAGCCATAACACCCAGCTCTCCCATTGTTAGCATATGTCAGGATTCTATGCAGATGAAAGGGGGAAAGGCGACCCGAAGAGATGTCCAATCTCTGCCATGTGTTTGCCATGTGCCGTGGACGGCAGGGGGGAGCTCAGCCTGTGGGACTCCCCCGAGTTGCTTCTGAACCCCTTGCTCCTCCGAGGGGACCCCACCTCGTAAGTGTCTACCCCTCTCCCACCATGCAAGAGCTGTGGGGAGGAGCTCGCCTGTTATGTCATTTGCTCCCCAAAGGCCAAAGAAGCCCAGGACGACCTGGTGAAGACCAAGGAGGAGCTGCACCTGGTGATGACCGCGCCGCCGCCACCGCCGCCCCCGGCCTACGAGCCGGTGAGCTACCCTGCCAGTTACCACGTGCAGGAGAACCTGCAGGAGGAGGGCGCCGAGACTACCGGCTACAGCGCCGAGCTGTCCAGCGAGGGCATCCTCGATGACCGCAACGAGGAGAAGCGCATCACCGAGGCCGAAAAGAACGAGCGCGTGCAGCGGCAGCTGCTGGTAAGCGAGGCAGCCCGGTCCCCCCGGCCCCGGCCCTCCGGCCCCTCCAGCCCCCACGTCCCTGACCCTGGCTGCTTCCCACCCACAGACCCTGAGCAACGAGCTGTCCCAGGCCAGAGATGAGAACAAGAGGACCCACAACGACCTCATCCATAACGAGAACATGCGGCAGGGCCGGGACAAGTACAAGACCCTGCGGCAGATCCGGCAGGGCAACACCAAGCAGCGCATCGACGAGTTCGAGGCCATGTAACGGCCGGGGCCTGAGCCAGAGGCCCCAGGCTTTAGCGTAATTCAATCTAGAAACCCCTCCGTGTGTCCCGGGGCCCTCCAGGGGAAGTGTTCAGGGCCAGGAGCCCTGAAGTCCCCGGCTTGCTTTCCCCCACTTGTATCATAGTGCCAAAGAGGCCTGATTTGTCTTATTGTTTTCGTTGGGGTTTTTGTTTTTGAGTTATTGAATCCCTGCCTGTTCTCTACTTGGAGCAGGGCAAATGGAATTAAGTTGCCTGTAAAATTCTGCGTCGCCTCTGTTGGTCCATGTGACCCAAGTTTCTGTATCATTAAAGAAAACCACGTCGTGGCTTCCCTCTGTGCCATACTGCCTCTGGTTCTGAGACGAGCTCAAGCCCCTGTGCCCTTGGTTTCCAGGAAAGGTCCATCTGCATGTTTCTGCGGGGAGGGAGAAAGTTATTTTGGAAATCTGAGCCTATACCACTCCTCCACACAATGATTCCCTTCTTCCAGCATCCGCTGCAGCAGTTCGAGTCTGCAGTGGTCATTCACAGAGAACGGTACAGGACTCTTGATACACTGCGATGTTAGTCTTCTTCATAGAATATATCGTTGGGCTTCTATACCTAACTCATTCATGATCAGCTCTAGGACATAGTATTTATATATAAGGGTTTGTAACATTAGTTTTTAAAAGGGAAAGTTTTGTTCTGTATATTTTGTTACCTTTTACAGAATAAAAATTACATATTAAAAATAAAAACACAAAAACACATGTGACCATGGCACCGGCTCTGGAGTAAGAGCGGAAAGCCACAGCCTGCTGGAATCACAGCTGTACAAATTGTTTCTTTTACTGTTCTTTGTACATATAACCACACGCGTCCAATACCTAAGCTGCTTGTTCGAAAAATGCTGTTGCTAGATGATTCCGACTCCAGCCATGAAGGGACTCTGACCTGCTTCCATTCGTCCACACTCCTGAAGGACTATCAAACAGCTGCTCTCCCGAGCCCAGCTCCTTCCCCCTGCTACCCTGTGCGGCCTTCCCAGTCTGCGGGCGAACGCCAGCCTGCAGGTGTACACAATAAAAGCTCTCCTAGGCACCGCAGCCCAGGGTGTCTGCTTGTGTGGGGGTGGGGTGCCAAGGACTTACCAAGGGTTCTCTGCAGGGCCCCCAAGTCTGAACATTTATTGAAATCTGACCGTTTCCCCGTAACCCACCCAAGTCTCATCTGTGTGATGCTCTGGTCCTTGCGTATACAGATGTGGTGTGGACGGCGTTCTAGGCTCCTGGGGTCTTGTCCAGCAATGGCCCCTCAGTGCCACCAGCGCGCACCCCAGCACGGCAGCCTGGAGCTTCGCCTCAGTGCAGGGTGAGGGTCATGTCTGTCCATAAATTGGGGCTGGAAAGCACTTTCTGCCACCGAAGCTTTGTCTGAGAACACGTGCCCGCATCGTCAGCTGCACCTGCCTCTGTGATGTTACAGACAAATGAGCGTGGGGGTGGGGAGGACCAAGAAAAGTCTTCCTTCTGACTGGAAGCTGTATAATAAAGCTGACCACAGATGACTGAGAGTGACCCCACCACAGCCCCGCTGATAGGAAGTACACGGCATTTCTGAGGTCTGGGGGGGAGGGGAGTCAGCACCCAGGGCCAAGGCTGTGGGCAGAGGGGTCACAACAGGATTCTGTAGGGGGTGGTGCTTGGTCAAGCTTCCTTCCAGAAACTTCACAGTCTTGTTTAGCAATTCTCAGTGGGAGGCCGGCGGCCTGTGCACAGGTGTGGGGGATGTGGCAGTGTGGGAGCTGCTGGCTGCTGGGGCAGAGTCTCCCCACAAGCAGAGGGCTAACCCCCCTCCCAGCAGACCCCGTGAGCCACACTGAATAGTCCTTTCTGATTTGTCATTTGTTTGGGGTAAGGTATTTTCCTTTCAGAAAATAATCCTCTTAATGGTTGACACCAGCCACAAAATTAGATTCTGTGCTTGCCCACTTTAAGGCCTAAAACTTTCACTGCTTTAACAGATGTAAATCTGATTTAAATTGCCCACATACTTGGCTGTATTACCGTTCTGTTGCCGAGTTAAACCTGCATCTCGGGATTCCCATTTAGGGCAGTTTAGGCAATTTCAAAGCTAATGAAGTCACTGCCACCGTAGACTGATTTTTCTCTCTTCTCATGACTGCAATGAACAGCAAAGCTGTGGCCCGTTACTGGATAAGCACTGGGGACTCAAGCACGTACCTGAGCCCAGTCTGGCTCTGCCCAGCAGGCGGTCGCTCATCCCAAACAGGGCCTGGTCCCAGACAGTCAGCTCCAAGCTGGACTGCCTCAGCTGAGCCGGGGTTACGCCACTGAACACAAAGGAGTGCTTCCACTGCGGGCAGGCCTGCTTCTTGAGCACTGGTGACCTCAGCCGCAGTTTCTGTTGGTCCGGCAGAGTGAGGCAGCTGAAGAAGGGACACAGGAAGCTCTGAGCTCCGTGTCCAGCAAGCAGCCTCCCCCCTTCCCCAGTAAGACCCATGACCCAGCGTGGACACGTCCGACTTAAAGTGAACGCTCTAAACCAGCCTGGAAAGCTCAAGGTCTGGCCTCGGGCCCTCACAGAATTTCTCTGAATTTAGGTCAGCGATGAAGGCTGCTGGCATCCTCAGTCTCTCCTTCCCACCCATTGGTGATAGAACCCATGAGGTGGGCACTGCCCGGGGACCGGGGCTCTATAGACTTGGGATCTCATTTTGTTCCCTTCTCCTGAGGCAAATACATTCTGAAAGCCCAACTCTCCCAAGGCCTGACACAGAAACAACAAGGTTAGGACACAGGCTTCTGTGGGGATGAGGTAGGCCATGACTTGACATTCTGTCAGCCACTGGTGGTCTGCTCGTCAGTATAACTATTGGTGCTTGCTTTTCCGTCGGAGAAACCAACACACTCGTAACCTATAGTAACTAAGAATGAAATGTGGAGCCAGGCGCTGCGGGCTCACGCCTGTAACGCTAGCTACACAGGAGGCTGCGACCTGAGAAGGGAGGTTCGAAGTCAACCTGGACAGGAAAGGGTGAGATTCTTATCTCCACTAAATTACCCAAAAAGCAGAAGTGGAGCTGTGGCTTGAAGTGGTAGAGCAAAAGGTCAGGGACAGCACCTAGGCACTAAGTTCAAGACCCAGCACCAGACGGAAAACAATGTGGAGCCATCACAGAGTGGTTTGTCCAATTAAGTGAGGAAATACTGACTTGAACCCACTATTCTTTCATACTTGATTTCAAAACTGATCGATATAAAATAAGAACTGGTACGATCTGAGTTTCTGGTTAAATGTAATGACTATATCCCATGAATTCTTGGATACTGGACTTTCATAGGAGAGCTACAGTAAGATGAAAATTTAAATGCCCTGTACTTTCTGGTATTTCCTACAGGTTCTGGGACTGGAGTACAGAATCAGTAAACCGTATTACCTCTACTAACACTTACCCCTTAACAAATGAGTTTAAGCTCCCATCTGAGCGCACAGGTAAATTCTTGGCTCCCAGAACCACCAAGCAGAGTTGACCATCAAGGGTCAGCTGATCTGTCCCTGGAAGGAAAGACAGAGCTTCCGTCAAATGCATTTCTCCTGATACCTTGAGCGGGTAGTACCAGCTCCTCAAAGCCGGCCATTCTGCCGGATGATGGTATGGCCTCCACCCCAAGAGCAGGGGGAAGGGGTACACGGGTCCTGCCCATGCACTGCCTGCTAAGTGGTCAGCGTGATACCCAGGTCAAGGTTTCTAAAGCCCTAGGAAGGCAGGAGCTGCAGAGAGGGCTGGGAGGGAGGGAAGATGGAGAAGCTTTAGTCTGGTTGAAACCAATGGTTCTGGAAATGAAGAACCTCAGCCTGCTGCCACAGAAGGACAGATAGACATGGCCACGGGTGCTGGCTGCTGGTGGCCTGTGAGATGAGAAGCAGAATTTCCTCTGTTTGCCAGTAGCAAGTCACTGAGCAATGCAGCGGAGCCGTGAGCTCTCCCATCTCCCCTCTCTGTCCTCAGGTTCATGTGCGTCACATTAGCTAAGCCTCTGTCTACGGTGCTCATGTCACATTAGCTAAGCCTCTGTCTACGTGCTCGAGGCTCTGTCCTTTCTCACTCAGCCGGCTAGTCCCCTCTGAGCCCTGGGATCCAGTAGCTTGCGAAGCCCTGGTGGTTTCTGAAAAGCCAATGCCCCCCATGCGACACACACTGGCGTTTCCCTTCTGGCTGTCCAATCTGCCACTTGAGGGAAGGCAGAGGGAGTCTAGGAGCCAGTGTCTTTACAGTGTGTGAAGTGGGCGTGAAGGCCTTGGCTGCCATGGTCCCTCACATAGTGGTTTGGGGACATACACCACCCCCTTTCCAGGCTGCTTCTCCATCACCATGTGAGTTCCTGGGGCACCCAGGATCTGCAGGTGGTGGGAAGGAAATGCTAGGAAGTCCTACAAACCTGTGCCCACCTCTATGCCTGCCTGCCTGCTTGCCTGCCAGGCTTTGGGAACCGAACCATGACCCAGACAAGTGCTCAGCCGGCCTGAGGTCACCTACCTTCCTGAGCCTCTTGGGGCTTTCTAGGCCCCGCAGGAAGGACCAATTTAGCCCGGACAGCAAGTTCTCCATTATTCTGAGGAACATTGTCTTCGCATTTCTCACCCTGTGGGAAAGAGGCAGACTTCAGAGGCGGGATCCCGCCCCTCTTCACCCCTACCTCCAAGCCATCCAAGAACCTCCTTGCTATTCTGGTTGCCTCAGCCGTGTCCATATACCGCCCCCCCCCCCCGCTTCCCCTGCAAAAGCTCTCGGGCCTGCAGAGCCTGGGGTGAGGCGGGTATGGGTGTGACACACAGTCCTTCTCCATCCTTGGACTTATCTCGGCATGCTCACCACCCCCTGTAAGCCACCGCTGACAGGGGCCAAGAAGCAGGCCGATGAGAGCAAGCCAGCCCTAAGGAAAGCTGTGCACAGATCTGAAAACAGTAAATAAGATCTGGCTTCCCCACCCTCCACCACCCCCCCCCCCCCCCGCCCACCTCAGCCATTCCATCCAGGTCATTAGGGACTCGTGCCAAGGTTCACGGTGAGCACTGGAGTTACAGAGCTCACAGATTGTGCCCCAGCCCAGGACTGGACACTGAGCTCTCCCGGCTGTGGGTGTCTGGCAGCACCTTGTCCTGACCCCCTGCTGAGCCCCCCCACCCCACCCCGAGGCAGCTTCTCTGGTCATGAGTCATTTTGCCCACATGTAAAGAAGAGCCCAGGGAAAGATGACCCTGAAATCCAGCCAATCTTTCACCCCAGGATGGGCACAGCAGGCTGAGAAGGATCCACGCACAGTGGCCTATGGCTCTAGCATAAGGAGAAGCTCTTGGTGATCACAAAGGGCCCTGGTTCCTCAGGAGCCACGCAGGCTGGCCTGTGTCCACGCTGAAGCGTTTCTGCCTGGTCTGAGATGCCCATTGAGATACAGCCTCTGCCATCCTGCGAATCTGGAAATCAGATGCCAGCGCCACAATCCTCTGCTGTCAGAGCCCTGGGGTGCAGGGCCTGTGAGCCACACCGCATTCAGTGTTGAGCCCTGATTTCTTAGCTGGCCCGGGGAGGGACACTGTTGAGATTGGCACACTCTGCTTCCGACCTGCTTGCCTTAGGAAGCTCTCTAGAGGAGGCCCCATCGGACAAGCCTGCTGGTGAACTGTGTAAGCCCAGGCCCACACCGGATGCTGCCCACAGAGGTGTTGCAGCAGGAGAGTGACTTTCACAGGAAGGCTAGCCTCACAGACATCACCTTGGCCCAGAGGGAATACCAGCAGAAGGCCCGCGTCGCGCTGTCCTCAAAGTCCCACGTGGCCAAAGGAACGATCACTTCGCCAAGGAATGCCCTCCGAGCCAGAGCGCCTAAGTGCCACACGGACACCTGCAGCTTCCGGGTGGCCAGCTGGGAAAGGTCTATGTGATACTGCAGGAACAGAGCGGAGGTGCTGAGTGGCGGCCTCTGGCCCTGCTCCCCGGGCTGACAGGGGCAGTGCCCCCCACCCCCACCCCATCCCCAGAGCTGGCTGCAGCTTGGCATGGTATGGCCAAGCTGCCTGGAGTCGGGGAGGGCGGAGGAAAAGGGTGTGCCCTCTGCCCTCTGCCCAAATTCACCAGGACCCCCACCCACAGCCCGGTTCTGTTCCCCTCCTAGGACCCACTTCTCAGTACAAGGATGGAAGCCCTAAGATCTGAACTTGCACCTGGCCCAAACCATCCCCAGCCAGCGCCATCCTAAAGTAGTAAAAGCTAGGTTTAAAAAACATAATAACGTTTGTTTGTATCTACATGTGTCCTGCTGGTACATGGGCTTGAACTGAAAGACTGAGCACTGTCCCTTAGCTTGTTGCTCAAGGCTGGCACTCTACCACTTGAGCCACACCCTCACTTCTGGCTTTTTGGTGGTTAATTACAGACAAAAACCTCCCAGACTTTTTCTTCCCAAGCTGGTTTTGGACCTCCATCTTCGGATCTCAGCCTCCTGAGTAGCTAGGATTACAAGTGTGAGCCACCGGAGCCTGGATGTTCTGTAAGAGTCTTGAGGACCTGTCTGCCTGAGGCTGCCTGCAACCTCAATCCTCCCACACCCAGCTTCCACAGTAGCCAGGATTGCAGGCATGAGTGCACAGTGCCCCACTCAGAAAACTTTTGATGATCGATTTTGTGACCTTCAACTTTCTTGTGCACTTTTCTCAAAACTGACTGGAGACTGCTGTCATAGCTCATCATTTCCCAGTCTTCCCTGATGCCCGAGGTGGCAAAGCCTGGGGAAATGTGAACGGCTGGTTTGTGCAAGGCTTTCAAATGACCGACTGGCTCCCTCACCCCCATCTTTTCCATCCAGTTCAAGTCTGGCCTGTGTGGAGATGCTCTGAATATGGACTAGAGCCATGATTCTTTCAAACTTCCTTGCAAGAGTTTTCCAGGACTACAAACTACTCACAACAGGCTGAAGAAAACCCACGGGCAAAAACAATTGTGGGTGAACAAATGCAGCCGTGGTCCTCACTAAACACTACATTGAAAGTGAACTTCCAACTTATAGGTGAGGAGGGAAAAACTGAGAGAGAAAAGGGAAGGGGTGTCACTGTCCTAAAAGACACGCACTCATCACCTGAGCTATGGACCTGCAGCCCCTCTGTCCACCAGCTTTATAACAATAAAAAAATTAATTGTGATTTCCTTGAGCTTCTGTGTGCAACTGAAATTAGATAGCTGGGGTGTGGTTCAAGTGCTAGAGCATCGGCCTCCCAAGTGCAAAGCCCCGGTTTCAAACCACAGAAACCAAAGGAAAAAATTCCTCAGAAATATGTGCATATGGTTAAAAAACACACTTTTAAAATTATATAATTAGGGCTGGGAAGGTGGCTCAGTGGTAGGGTGCTTGCCTTGCATGCAAGAGGCCCTGGGTTCGATTCCTTAGCGCCACACAGGCAGAAAAAGCCTAAAGTGCTGCTGTGGCTCAAGTGGTAGAGTGCTCGCCTTGAGCTGAAGAGCTGAGGGACAGCGCCCAGGCCCAGAGTTCAAGCTTCACAATCGACCAAAAAAGAAATTTATATAATTAAGTTTGTCTAAAATAGCCTTTAGAAACCTCTGTCTAGCATAAAAATACCTCATTAAATATTTAATGATGGAACTGGAGGTATGGCTCATCTAGCAGAGCACCAGCCTTGAATGAAAATGCTGGCTGAGCCCCAGCCCAAAAAAAGTATGATGAGTAATTTTAGGTAGCAACTTAAAATGTGTGAGGTGACATCGCTTTAAATTTTCTCCTAGTGGGCACGTGGCTTGGCAAATAGCCACATGACTGGCCTAGGATGGCTTGCCTGTGTGTGGCCCGGCTGCAGCCAGCAGCATGGACAGACGGACGTGTGCAAAAGAGGTAACAGAGCCTCTCAGGCCCCAGCCACACCTGCTGAGTCAGAGCTCATAACTTAAAGAAACAATCCCAGAGGCTTCCCCGGGGGCCGCCCGGGGGCCCGGCTTCCAGTGAGGCTGCTGCAGTCCCAGCTCTGGTCGGTAAGCGAGGATTCCAATGCCTGCCTCAGTATACAGACAGCCCTTGGCAACAGCAGGGACCCAGGAAACAAACAATGGCTATTATTATTTAATGAACTTGGGCTCTGTGCCAGCTGCCCAGATGGCCCCTGGCTGCCAGTTCACAGACACCCCTACTTGCCAAGGAAGACAAACAAAGCTCTCTCTTCTTGCCAGCAGCAGACAGCAGAGCTTGTGGAATACCTAGTTCTGGCTGAGGCCCCCAGGGCTGGGCTGCACGTCTGGCTGGGGTTCCCACAGCCAGCTCTGTGCCCAGGCCCAGTCTCCCTACCCCAAATCAGAGCAGAAGGCCTGGGCTCTGCCCTAAACCTAGTCAGATTTCTTAGCATCAAAGAACACGGGGGGGAAAAAGTCCTTCATAAAAAAAAAAAAAAGTTTTCCTTCATATGTGGAAGTTAGATCTAAATGATAAACATATGAAAATATATGCAGAATCATAATTAACAACATAAAAACCAAGAAGGATCACGTGTTGTTGGGAGAAAAGGTCAAGAGGAGCGGGGCACAGGAATGGGGAGAGGAAGGGTAGGCAATGCTCAATGTACATAGGTGAAAATGAAACCAGGTAAATCGAGGGGATGGCTAGAGGTGGGAGAGATGGGGAAAAAGACAAAAGCGCTGACCCTGATCAAGATGGTTGCACTCACAAGCTGAAACCACTTTGAGCCAGTTACCAATGGCTCACATCTATAATCCTAGCTACTCAGGAGGCTGAGGTCTGAGGATCACGGTTCAAAGCCATTCCAGTCAGGAAAGTCCTAAAGACTCTTATCTATAATTAACCAAAACAATATCAGGAAGAGGAGTTGTGGCTCAAGTAGTAGAGCACCGGCCTTGAACAAAAAACCCAAACGAGAATGTAAGGACCTTGAGTTCAAGCCCCAGGGCTGGCATGCATGCGCGCAGGCGCGCGCACACACACACATATACACACACGCGCACACACACACACATGCGTGCGCGCGTGCGTGCGCGCGCAAAAAAAAAAATTACTAGAGTTTTTCCAGTACTGCAACCATAAGCCCTTGTACTGAGACCAAAAGTCAGTGGTTTCATCTTTGGGGATTCCCACCTGACATGATTCAGATACTTCATCATTTGACCCTTGCTTGCAACAAGCAAAGCCAACTCTTGAGCCACGCTGTTTCCGGGTGTTAGGCTGAGACTCAGAGGCAGCCCAGGCTCATTTTTGTCATTTCCATTTGCTCAGAAACCATTTCTCAAAAGCCATTCTCCTCCAGTGGAGCCTGCGCTGTCCCTGTACAGAGGCCTATTTGCTGGCACCAGCCGCTGCTAGGCAGAGCCGTGGAGAAGCATACAGGCGTCTGCACTTACAGGATGTGGAAGAGCCTTGTTGAACCCGGACCCTGTGCCCAGCTGGGTTGGGAGGACTCAGCTCAGGAATAGGTGCCCAGCAAGTACCTTCAAGGTCTCCTCAAAGGTTGGGTCTGTGGTATTCTTTTGGACTCCAGTCTTGCGTTTTCCCCGGGAAGATCTGTCGGGCAGTAGATAGGTTTTCACATACCTAGGGGGCAGATGCAGGAGGACAAACTCAGAGCTCAGCATGGGGTAGCCAGAGTTGAGGGGGCAGAACGCACATCAGCGTTTTCTGCACTCTGCTTCCCACTGGGCCCAGCGACGCTTGTGCTGGTGGGCGGCTTCTGCTTCACACAGCTCTGCCAGAGGCTGGCTATGTGACCTCCCAGAATATTTCTGCCTCTCCTGCCCTTTGATGAAAACGAGGGAAGAGAGTCCTCAGTCTGCCGGGATGGCCGGGCCAAGGACCCAGCTCCCTTCTCCCTCTCCACTGATCACTGCCCTCTAGCACCCCAAAATAACGAGGAAATGGAAAGCTCAGGGAACCTCAGAATCGCCCCCTCCTGACTTTGGAGGGTCCTGAGTTTTGCTGCTGTTCTGTTTTGTTTCAGGACCTTCACTTTAGCCTCATCTTTTTTTTGCTTTACGTTTTTTCTCGCTCTCTCCCTATAATAGAATTTTACATTTCTAGCTAGGCCAGGCTAGACACGATCCTCCAGTCTATGCTTGACACATAACTGGGGGGGCATGCACCGCATCCAAGCCTCACACTGGTTGAGATGAGGTCTCTCAAAATTTTTCCCCTGGCTGGTCTTAAACTGTGACCCTCCCTGAGCTCCTCTCCCAAGTAGCTGAGATTACAGGAGTCAGCCATCACATCTGACAGCCTCTTACTTTTGAACTTTGATGTAAATAACATCATTCATATGTGTTCTTCTATTACTTGTTTTTTTTCCTGAATATAATACTGAAAGTCATTCACAATGCTGTAGGTAGCCTCATTGATTTATAATCCTGTATATTATTCTACTACATGAGTATCACAATTTATTATCTTCCCTTTTTGCCTTTTTTTTTTTGCTTTTTGCCTTTTAGGTGTTAAGTTTTTGCAATTACAAGCAACTCTGCTTATGATGACTATCCTACATTCTAGTTGTAGCTGAGCAAGAGTTTCTCCAGGCATAAAACCGAGAATGAGAGGGTGTGTGCTTGTTATGTAATGTACAGAGCCAGAGAACTTGAACTCAGGACCTTGCACATACTATGTAAGTATGTGACCACTAAGCTACACCCCCAAGCAGTACATGCCCTTTCAACTCTGCTAGATCATGCTAAGTGACTAATATAGTATGAGACTACTCAAGTTTTCTATTTCATCTCATATCAGCTCAGTTAATTTATGCTTTTTTAAAAAAGTATCCACATAGAACTGGAGTTGTGGCAGAATGTCAGCTATGAGTGAAAAAGGGTCTAGGAACAAAGAAAGTTGATATGAGCAACAACCTATTGCTTTACCCACCATTGCTCTTTAGCTTGGCAATGAAAAAAAAATGTAATGATGAGGTCCTTGCCTTAAAGCTATATGCAGAATATTCAATGCCAGTTCTGATTTGAAAGGAGCTTATTGTTTGTTTGCTTACTTGTGGCACTGGGGCTTTGAACTCATGGCCTCCCCTTAACAGGCAGATATTCCATAACTTTAGCCATTCTCCCAGTCGAGAGGGGGGAGGGGAGGGGGAGGGGAGGGGGAAGGGGGTAAAGGGGGGAACTCTCTTAGGAGAAACTAGAAAATGTATTCACCACTTTCTGATGGCACTGGAGTTCCATAGACACACAAAAGAGGCTGTCGTGTTAGTTTATTTTCCCTTTTTTGAAATGCAAGCTTTAACGGCGGAGCCTTGCAGTGCTCAGCACATAGTCTAACTCTGGAGGAAAAGGCCAGCAGAGATGGGTGGGAAAGAAGAATGTTCACAAATATGCTACTGTCAAATTCTCTATAAGAAAAGTCATCATAAATGATCAAAAATAAGGAATAGCTGGGATGGATAGCCAATGGAGAACTTTTTCAAATCTATTTAAAATAAGTGCTTTGGGGCTGGGAAGGTGGCTCAGTGGTAGAGGGATTGCTTTGCATGCCTGAGGCCCTGGGTTCGATTTCTCAGCAACATATAAGCAAAAAGAAGAAAGCCAGAAGTGGTGCTGTGGCTCAAGTGGTAGAGCACTAGCCTTGAGCTGAAGAGCTGAGGGACAGTGCCCAGGCCCAGAGTTCAGGCCCCATGACTGGACCCCCCCCAAAAAAGGGGAATATAAATATAAAATGTGTGGTTGGGTATTCATGGTTCATGCTTGTAATCCTAGTTACTCAGGAGGCTATGATCAGAGGACCACAGTTCAAAGCCAGCCTGAGAAGGAAAGTCTACAACATTCTTATCTCCAATAAACTACTCAGAAAAAGCTGGAAGTGGCACTGTGGCTCAATGGTAGAGCGCTAGTATTAAACAAAAGAAGTTCAGAGACAGTGTCCAGACCCTGAGTACAAGCCCCAAACAAGCACACACACACACACACACACACACACACACACACACGCACGCACACAAAAGGTGCACATCTCTGTTAGTGATCAGGGAAATGGATATTTAAATACTATTTAAATAGTGATGATATTTCATATCAGTCGGGGAATTATTTAGTCTATGAATTATATATGAGGCAAGATTTTAATGTTGTTATTCCTTTTTTTTTTTATTTTATTTTGTTGGTCATAGGGCTAGAACTCTGGGCCTGGGTCAGCTCTTCAGCTCAAGGCTAGCACTCTACCACTTGAGCCACAGCACCACTTCCAGCTTTTTCTGTTTATGTGGTGCTGAGGAATTGAACCCAGGGCTTCAAGCTTGGGAGGCACGCACGCACTCTACCACTGAGCCACCTTCCCATCCCTAATGTTGTTTATCCTGTATGGAAGTCTTTCAACTTTCCAACACCATTTATTGAAGCCTACCTTTCCCACCGGCACCCCCACCCCACCCCCGAGTACTGGCTAGTAATAGCCCCTTGATAGATTAAATGTTTATGTTCCACTAAAATTCACAAGTTGAAACTAAAGCCCCAGTGTGAGGGTCTTTGGCGGGAGCTCTGGGGGTGATTCGGCCTGAGTTCAGACTTCAGGAATGGGATGAGTCATCGGAGAGCAACCCCGCACTTTCTTCCATGTGATGACAGAAACCAATGGGCATCCGGAAACCAGGAGCTAGCCCTCAACAAACACCAAACCTGCCAGCACCTCCCATGTGCCAGCACCCACAACTGTGAGAAATTAATCTCTGTAATTTAAACCCACAGACTTACGTTACAGTGACCAAATGGTCTAAGATAACCCTTGACCAATCAACTCCCATAAATACTAAGCTCTAGCTGGGCTTCTGATTCTGTTCTGTCTCCCAGTGTGTGGACAGCACAGCTTTACTGATATTCCTTAAAGCAAGTCTTTTATGATCATCTTAGATATTCTTGGACTTTCCCTTTTCCATATAAAACTTGAGAAATCTGTACATAGATCATCTTGTACTAAAACTTTTTGAAAAGAGACAAAACTTACGGATTGCATTTTCTCTTCTTTTCCTCCCCATAAGCAAGATTCTTGCAGGTCCTGATGCATATTTCTAAAGAATGGGTTTTAAAGCAATAACGCACGGCAAATTCTATTTCTCCAGTGACATTGACATTGTCAAAATTACCCATCTCCGTGCAAGTGCTGTTGATGCTAATTAAGCTTCCCTAGAACCAAAATGACAGATATAATAATTATTACTTCACAGTACATTTTTTGGCAGTTCTGATTTCAAGGTATCAAATATATCACAGTTCACACAGAGCATGCGTCCTCCCCATAATGCACCAGCTTGTGCTTTGCCAAAGTAAGGGGCCACCTGTTCTAACTTAAAGAGATGAGGTCTCCTGAGAAGACCTTGTCACATGAGGGTCATGGCCTAGCAACAAAGGCTGTCCAAGCCCACTTGTTCACACGAATCACTGGCAATGAGTCAAACTATCCTGTGCAGTTCTACAAAACCTGCGTCAGGACCAGACTGCATCCCTGTCAGGACATGAGGCCCCCACCAGGTGTGGAGCCACTGGCCGACACTGGAAATCACACAGACCTCAATTCCCATGCCAGCTCATTAGCTCTGTCAAAGTCTTACTGGGGAAAGTAATCCTTGTCCCTCAGGGTGGTGGCCAGGACAGAGTGAGGCTTGTGATGTGTGCAGAGGTCACACTAAATTGTGTTTCAATTTTTATGGGTACCTAAAAATAAAACAAGGAAACTGCCATCGTAAACCGAGGCCCTTCGAGCTTCGAGGATGGGTAGAGATGAGTAACACCAGATGTCTGTGCTGAAGGATAAAATAAACCACCTTATCACTATTAAATTTGCTCTCACAACTGATACCATTTGCATGAGATCAATCTCAGTGCTGATTTTACAGAACAGAGAAGCCTAATTGGTTTCAAATTCCTAACTAGACCTGCCACACTACAAAACACCAAGGGAAGAAGCTGAGAAAGTCTCTGGCCAAGTTTCAGAACTGCTAAAGAGAGAGAGAGAGGCAGAGAGAGAGAGAGGCAGAGATAAAGAGAAAGAGAGGCAGAGAGAATGAGCAAGAGAAAGAGAGGGGGGAGGGAGAGAGAGAGAAGAGGGAGAGAAAGAGAGAGGCAGAGAGACAGAGAGGCAAAACCAGACCAACAACTCCTCAGAAATCCTAGAACCTGAATGCAGCCAGCCACCCCACACCCAGTTAACTGCTGGTTCTGAAAATTGTCATCTGCCAATGACATATGACTGCTTTAAAAATGTGTACACAGTGAAAACCACACAGGAAGCTGAGACAGCATGAATGAGGAAGGTAGGCACGTGATTGGCAGAAGTAAGCTGTGGGGGCGGGGAGGGGAGGATAATGAGGGGGATGAATGGAGATCCGAAGAATTCCCATCATTAAAACAGCACTCAGCCAGGCACAACTACTCAGGAGGCCGAGATCTGAGAAACTCTGGCCTGACAGACAAATCCATGAGACATTTTATCTCCTATTAAATTGTAAAAAGCAGGAAGTGGAGGTATGATTAAAGAGGCTGACCAAAAAAGCAGAGCAAAACAACACAAAGCACTCATCTTGGGACTTCACATTGAACTGTGTTCTACCAACTTCTCTGCCAAGAATAAGTTGAAAGTTGAATTAAACAACCAAAGTGCTCCAAGACATTGTGGAGCTACCAAGACAACCAGAATGCTAGGGTCCAAGATGCTAACGAGAAGAAAAGCAATCGAGGTCCTTCTGGTGCTCTGAGCACCTTCTCCCACAGGCATTTGTGCAAGGAGCCAGGCAGGCAAGTCCACAAGACTCTTCATTCCAATTAAGTGCACGCTCACACATGCACGCTCACACATGCACGCACACACACACACACACACCCCAGAACTGGTAGAGAACTAGGAACAGCACCTCAATGCTGAGTTCAAGCTTCAGGACCACCACAAATAAATAAATAAATATTGAAGTTGGTGAAATGAAGAACTCTACAAATTAATTTAGGATCATACATAGCTGATTTGAACACAGGAAGATAAGTCAATAGAAAATACCTAGAGTGGGGGCTGGGAAGGTGTCTCAGTGGTAGAGCGCTTGCCTTGCATGCTCAAGGCCCTGGGTTCGATTCCTCAGCACCACATAAGAAAAAAGCCGGAAGTGGCACTGTGGCTCAAGTGGTAGAGCACTAGCCTTGAGCTGAAGAGCTGAGGGACAGTGCCCAAGCTCAGAGTTCAGGCCCCACGACCGGACCCAAAAAAAAAAAAGAAAAAAAGAAAATACCTAGAGTGAAGCTGGGCACTGGTGGCTCACGCCTGTAATCCTAGGTACTAAGGAAGCTGAGATCTGAGGATCAGGATTCAAAGCCAGCCTGGGCAGGAAAGTCCGTGAGATTCTTACCTTCAATAAACCACCAGAAAACCAGAAGTGGCACTGTGGCTGAAGTGGTAGAGCACTCTTCTCGAGCTGAAGAGCTAAAGAGCTAAGGGACAGTGTCCAGGCCCAGAGTTCAAGCCCCACGACTGACACCCTTCCCCCAAAAAAACCTTAGAGTGAAAAGAAAATACACAGAAAATATCTAAGTGAGAAAACAAGGTGAATAGAAAAGTGTGAAAAATATACTGTACATAAAGAAAAAGTATAATATACATTTGAAAAATCATAAAGAATAAAAATGGGGCAGTGATGTATTTAAAGAGATCAGAGCTAAGAATTTTGCAAAAACTAACAATGACAATAAACCTCAGGTTGAAGAGTGAAAAACATTTTTATAACATGGAATGACACATAGGCCATCAGAGTAAAATTACAGAAAATCAAAGGCAGGGGCTGGGAAGGTGGCTCAGTGGTAGAGCGCTTGCTTTGCATGCATGAGGCCCTGGGTTCAATTCCTCAGCACCATGTAAGAAAAAAGAAAAAAGCCGGAAGTGGTTCAAAAGCTGGAAGTGTGGCTCAAGTGGTAGAGCACTAGCTTTGAGCTGAAGAGCTGAGGGACAGCACCCAGGCCCAGAGTTCAGGCCCCACGACCGGACTCCCCCCCCCAAAAAAAATCAAAGGCAGAGAAATATTAATGGCAGAGTGGGGGGAAGATACATTACCTTTGACAGAAGAAGACATACTACCTACTGCTCAAGAGAAGTGGCAAAAACCAGAAAGATCTGACAAATCCCAAAGCAATCACTGGAAGAGGGAATGGAGGCAGACCATAGATCAGGAAAAAAATAGGTAACACGAAAAGTAGAAAGCAAGTAGGTAAGACAGATTTAACCCAAAATATATCAGAAATTACTTTAAAAATACAAGTATTTCATAATGATAAAGGAGTCAACCCACTTGAAAGCATGAACGAAGCATAAATATAGGAAAAACTGACAAATAGTCATTTTTATATACTCTTCTTATAAGTAAAACAGATAAATTTGTTAGTAAAGGTATAATTGACTTTAAATAATACAACACACCTGACTTCATGCTCATTATAAAATATTCCTCACAGCAAATGAAGACTTATAGGCACTCTAACAAAAAAAAAAATTGCCACAAGGACATAAAACAAGTCTCAGGGTTGTTACATGGATTAAAACAATAATGTAGATGAAATTCTGAGCACATTGCCTACCTGACCCAGAAGCATTTTAAGGAGGTAACTACTATCGGTTTGTTGTTTTTCTTGTTTGTTTGTTCATTTCGCCAGTCCTGGGGCTTGACCTCAGGGCCTCAGCCCTGTCCCTGAGCTTCTTTCACTCAAGGCTAGCATTCTTAATACTTTGAGTCACAGCACCATTTTCGGCTTTTTCTGAATAGTTGATAAGAGTTTCATGGACTTTCCTGCCTGAGCTGACTTCAAACCACAATCCTCAGGTCTCAGCCTGCTGAGTAGAGAGGATTACAGGTGTTAGCCACCTGTAGTAGCCACTACTATCATTATTAATAGTATTCGTATTGATGATAACATGTATGTACATGATGGTACTTGAGTTCCACAAACTGAAAATGAGAGGCTAACTTTGTTACTCCCCACACTGACAGATAAGGAAACTAGAACTCAGTGGGTTAAGTCACTTGGCTGAAGTTACAGAGGGTTAGGACAACCATCCAAGACTCATGACTTAATAACATTGACCCTCTAGGTACAAGGAAGCTCAATCCTTCATGCCATCATCTCTACATTATTTTAAATCAAGATACTTTAAGTGCTCATTTATTAACTTCATAAACATTTCTAGAAGACTTCCTAGGAACCAGACACTGAACAAGGTGTTGGAGGAAACATGGAAAGCAGAAACTCCCAGTCCCTAATCCCCTGGAGTTTAGTCTAATGGACGAGATGGATCTTGCTAGACAAAAATCCAGCTAGAGAAGTAGGGACAAAAACAAAGGCAACCTTGAAAATAGGAAGAAAAAGAGTAGATTCTGAAGGGATGAGAGGTCAGCAGTGTTGGATGCTGGGAAAAGGTCAGGTGAAAGGAGGTCAAAAGTCATGACTGGACTCTGTGATGTGAAGGTCACTGGTGGAGGGTGAAGGGGTGAGACCCCCATCAGCAGGGTGGGCTGATATATGAATGGAAGAAAAAACAAAGGTATGACAAGTGACAAAGGACTCTGGAAAGTTTGGCCAAAGAAGGAAGGGGAAAAAAGGTAGCTGGGGAAGAATGGACAGTTATCCAAAATATTAGAAACCAGGATACAATAAAGCCACCAGTACAACCATGTTCATTGCAGTACTATTCATCACAGTCAGGCTATGGGATCTGCCTCGATGCCCTTCTGTGGATAAATGGATCTAGAAAATGTGGTATGTATACACAATGGAATTTTATTCATCCATTAGAAATGATACTGTACCATTTGTAAAGAAATGGAAAGACCTGGAAAAGTTATATTAGGTAAAGTAGGCCCAGAGAGATAAAGAATATGTGTTCTCCCTTGTGTGGAAGCTGGATTTACCCTGTCAACTTATAAGTAAGTGTGTTGAGTTCTTATGTGTGGAAGCCGGATCTACCCTGTCAACTTATAAGTAAGTGTGTTGAGTTCTTATGTGTGGGAGCCAGATTTACCCTATTAACTTATAAGTAAGTGTGTTGAGAGGTATGCAAACATTTACAAGTACATTAACTGACATACAGTAGATTCAAGAGATCTCAAATAATGGAATTCCTTAGGCAAAATCAAAGTTCAGCAAAATAAAACACCAGGAAATGGGTATTTGAAAGGGGGTGAGGTGAGATCTAGGGGAAAGAGATGGACAAATGAAGAGAAGAGCTGGGGCAGGGGGATGCAGTCAAGAATCCAATGTAGCCAGGCACCAGTGGCTCACGCCTGTAATCCTAGCTACTCAGGAGGCTGAGATCTGAGGATCACGGTTCAAAGCCAGCCTGGGCAAGAAACTCCATGAGACTCTTATCTCCAATTAACCACCAGAAAATCGGAAATGGCACTGTGGCTCAAGTGGTAGAGCACTTGCCTTGAACTGAAGAGCTTAGTGGGTCAGCGCCCAGGCCCAGAGTTCAAGATCCACAACCAACAAAAAAAAAAAAAAAAGAATCCAATGTATATCCTACAAAATTAAGAAGAGGGAGGGAAGAGGTGGGGATGGGATGGATGAGAAGATAATTATATTCATAAACTGCTTTGTTAAATGGCAACTCCTTTGTACAACTACTTAAAGATAATTATAACAAGAGAGACTTTCACGTGTTTGAGGCCGAGAGAAGGATTCAGCTGAGTAAAGGCTGAATATATGAGACGCGAGAGGAAAGGCAAGAGAATAAGGCACCAAGAGAGCAAGCGAGGACAGGATCCAATGCTCAGAAAGGAAAGTGGATGGGAACAAAGGTGGAGGGAGAGGCGAAAGGGCAGAGATGAGGCAGGTCGGGAGAGGCTGACCCAGTGGAGGTGATGCCCCTGGGAACCCTGGGAGCTCTGAGCCTGCGGAGACCACCGCCCTCCCCTTCCTCAACACCCTGGGGAAGTGGGATGAGCCCCCATGACCCTAGAGCAGACCCACACAGGGGCAGGGGACCCTCCCCAT
The DNA here is from genome assembly GCF_019054845.1 of Dipodomys spectabilis. Classification (NCBI taxonomy): domain Eukaryota; kingdom Metazoa; phylum Chordata; class Mammalia; order Rodentia; family Heteromyidae; genus Dipodomys; species Dipodomys spectabilis. Next base: position 147,736 of record NW_024870979.1, read on the forward strand.
GTGGTGAGGTGGGCAGTGACCCAACCAGATGCCAGAACCTGAGACCCCCCCAAAGGAGGGGGACCCCTCCCGTAAGCACTATAAGTGGGCCCCGCTTCTCACTCTCTTACACTGAAGAGCCTGTTGATTCTCTTCCTCCTTTTCCTCCTCTTCCTCCCCCTCTTCTTCTTTCTTCTCCTCCTTTCTTCCTCCTCCTCTTCACCCTCCTGTTCCCCGTTCTCTTCCCCTCCCCCCAAGCATGTGGACAAGCCCTCAGATGGCAGCCCTCCCTGCTTGGAGAGCTGGTTGGGAGCCTGTACCACTCAGCAGTAGCTGAGAGGCTTTCTTCCCTCACTTCCCCTGTCTCCTTCCACGTTCAAAGAAGCTTTGCCTCTGCTCCCACTTGCCCTGCCTGGGAATTCTACATGTGGAGGGACAAAAGGGCCCCACACTCTTAGACAGCCTCAAGGTCAATTTTGGAATTAGGAGGATAAGGAATTCCAACCTGCCATTTTCCCTTTCTCTCCTGCTCCCTTTGCTGGCTGCAGTAAGAAAGGAAAGTTCCTTGTGGACGAGGGGTGTTTGCAAAGGCTGGAGAAGCTGTGGACTGGTGACGGAGAAGGATAGACCTGAGCCCCAGCATGTGGATGGCAGGGCTGAGGATCAGGCTGTGTGCCTGGCTCCTGGGAGCACAGTGGTTGGGGAGAGGGGTGAAGGTGCACAGCGGGGCTCATCTGGGTTGACTCCCAGAATCCCAGAGCTTCCAGGAAGCGCTGCGGTGACAAACAGAGGTCAGGCCGCTGGCTGGAAACACACCCAGCGGCATCACCCGTCAGTGGCTGAGCTGGAGGGGCCTCTGCTCTTCCGGCCGCGCCTTTGGGCTCTCTTAAGTCCACGGTTCTGGGCGGTGGGAGAGGAAGGGCTCTGCCCTCGGAGGACAGGAGGAGAGCAGGGCTCACTCCTGTCAGCTGCCTTCCTCCTGAGGTAACTCCCAATTCCCGCAGCAGGACCCTGCAGTAGTTCCAGTCCCCTCCACCCAGAGCCAGCACAGGATCTTGGAGCACACTGAAAATACGGAGCCGACCCAGAGTCCGGCCTGGAAGAACGGCCCTGAACTCAGCCTGGCTGCCTTCTGTGAGCCAGGGGCTCTCTGGGTTTGAAGGAAAGTCAAACCCAGGCAAAAGCAGCCCCTGGGCAGGCTGGGTTCTGCTTGACCGTGAGCTGAAGGTTGCAAGGTCATTCCCTTTTAACACACGCAAAGCTCCATGCCTCCCATGTCACAAAAGCAGAAAACTGGGAGCTACCTGGAACCACAGCTATCCTTCCAAATAATAATGGTGACGAATGGAGAGGGGAAAGGTGGGAAAATGCAGTCATTATATTCAATGTACATAGGTGAAAATAAAGCCATGTGACTTGAAGGTATGGTTAGGGCTGGGAAAAATAGGGAAGAATGATGGAGTAGTAACGTGGAGCAAGATGCATTGTACTTACAAACATGTGTGTTGAATTAAAACTCCTTGATACGACTATTTAAAGGAATTTTAAAAACTAACAATAAGCTAGGCGCCAGCTACTCAGGAGGCTGAGATCTGAGATTCCCAGTTCGAAGCCAGCCCAGGCAGAAAAGTCCCCGTGAGACTCTTATCTCCAATTAACCACTTAAAAACCAGAAGTGGTGCTGTGGCTCAAGTAGTAGAGTGCTAGCTTTAACCACAAAGAGGTTCAGGGACAGCCCTGAGTTTAAGCCCCACAACCAACGATCGATCGATAGATAGATAGATAGATAGATAGATAGATAGATAGATAGATCGATCGATCTTGAGAAGAACACACAGAGCCATGAAAAACTGTTCACAATAAAGTGTGTCAAAACCAGCCTTGAAGTACAGTGAGGCTTTCTCCAGAAATACCATGTCTAAGTTCTACTGTCGTGTCCTAATTTCTCTCACAAGGCAACTGTCTATCCCTGTCCTTGCCTTTCAACCAAGTTTTATGTTTCTGGTTTGGCTAGTTTTGCTCTGAATGCTGGGAGTGAGACGCAGGGCTCTGGATTCGAGGCTGATGCCCTAATGCTGAGCTGTACCCCCAGCCCATCTGATATCCTCATGGCCACACGACCCATGTCAGGACTATTAGGACAAGACTCACGTGTCTCAAGCCTCCAGAAAATAAAGTGTTGGGTGTTGGACTCGAGGGAGGAGTCTCCTGCTTCAAAACAGGGCTGGTCGAGTGTTTCAGATCTTCTTGATGGAAAGGTTTCAGAATAGCTGGTGCACTGGCCTTCTGCAGAGGAAAGAGCAGAATTTCTATTACAGTCTACTTCCCCATCTGACTTCGCTCCAATATGGCAACTCTAGCCGGGCGCTGGTGGCTCACGCCTGTCATCCTAGCTACTCAGGAGGCTGAGAACTGAGGATCACAGTTCAAAGCCAGCCCGGGCAGGAAAGTCTGTGAGACTCTTATCTCCAATAAACCACCAGAAAACCGGAAGTGGTGCTGTGGCTGAAGTGGTAGAGTGCTCACCTTGAGCTGAAGAGCTGAGGGACAATGCCCAGAGTTTAAGCCTCACAACCGGCAAAAACAAAAAAAAAAGGTGACCCCAGCAGGCACTGACATGTAGAAAGGGAGATGTGAACCCACACACCCCTAGGGCTTGGAGGCAGACATCAACCAAACTTATATTCAAGAACATGATGGGTTAGATTAACTATCTATTCATAAAAGTCTTAATGATCATATTTTAGCCTTCACCATGATAATGGCCATTTCCTCTCAGCTCTAAAATGCTCATAAAAATGGGAGGAAAATCAAAATTTACTTGGCTAAGAGTCCGCACTGCTGTTGTGTGTACCCCTGGGCTTTCCAACTACCGGCCGTGTGGGATGATTTGAACTCAAATTTACATTAATTGAAATAAAATGAAACTCAGCTCCTCGGCTGCACCGACTCATCTCATCGGGTTCTTTCAGGAGCCTGGTGCTGTGTCCGGCCGGGCCTGGCTCAGGAGGCGGGCAGAGGACGGAGATGAGACTCGCTACTTACTGCAGAGCGTGTGCACAGGTGCAGCAAGGCTTGGGCTCTCTCACACCTCGCCTAAAGGACAGTCTGGTCATCTTGAGTGGAGCCCACGGCTGCTGGGGGCTGCAGAGGTCCTGGCAGCTGACCAGAGTAACCATGACACCTGTCTAGACTGGCCACTTTGAATTCTCACCCTCTTTTCCATGGGCCTCAGAATAAGTGACTGTTAAGGTGTTTCTATGAAAGGAAAAGGACATCTACAGAGGAAACAGTCTGGAAGGCTCTGGAAAGACACAAAGGTGGTCAGGGCAGAGGCACCAGAGGACTTGGGGTACCCTGGAGGTGACATTGACGGCCGTGTCTGACTGGCTCCGTCTCTCCGTCTGGCTCACATCTGGCCTGGGGCACGTGGCTAGAAGGTGCTTCTCAGAAGTCACATCGTTCTGGGACTTGGAGAGTTCTAGAAGGCAAATAAGGGGGTGATAGCTGGGAGCTGAGCACGGCTGAGACCAAGGGGAGCCCTCTTCTGAATTCCCCGCCACCCGCGGGCCCCGTGGCTGGCAGGACCAGGCGGCGCAGGCTCAGGGTGCGGGTCCCCTGTGGGACAAGGAGACCACACAGGGTCTCGTGCTTTTAATCAACTTTTTAACTTCAGGTTAGAGATCTACCCTTTGCGCCACATCTCTACTTCCAGCCTTTTGTGGGTTTAATGGGAAATAAAAGGTCTCACGGATTTTCCTGTTCAGGTTCGCTTTGAACCCTGATCCTCATATCTCATCCTCCTGATAGGATTATGAGTGTGAGCCACCAGAGCCCAGCGAAAGCACCACATCTGGCTGCGAGACCTCAGGGATCCCAAGGCCCGCGTGCTGAGAGGCTTCCGTGAGGGACGGAGGCTCCAGGCCAGCCCTGTGTCTGGCTGAGACACTGCCACACGAACCTCTGTGCGATTGTGAGCTCTTGGGCCTGCCCAGCCTGGCAGCGGGGCTGTGCGCCTCCTCCTACGAATCCCTGACGTGCTTCCCCCGACAGTCACACAGCCCTGCCCCTCACGGCCGTCATCCAGAAACCTCTCCGGAATCTTTCTCTGACAGCAGCTAGAAAGGACTCACATCTGTCTTCAGCCTCCGCCAGGCTTAGACAGGCTGTGATGGGCTCTCGTTTCTGACTCTGGGGGAGACAGCATCCCTGACACATCTACTCAGGGCCTACTCCAAGGCCTGTGCCCATCTGGCCCCTATTCAAGTTCATAGCTAAAGGACCAGGGAGAACTTTCCTAAGTAATTTTGGTTCTGACATGCAGACGTGTGTCTGGGTACAATTAGGGAGAGAGAGAGAGAAAGGAACAGAAAGTAAGTTGGCTCGTTAAGAAGCAATGTCACTGGGCACAGGTGGCTCACAGTGGTCATCCTAGACACTCAGGAGGCTGAGATCTGAGGATTGTGGTTCAAAGCCAGCCTGGGCAGGAAAGTCCATGAGATTCTTATGTCCAATTAACCGCCAAAAAGCCAGAAGTAGAGTTGTGGCTCAAGTGGCAGAATGCCAGCCTCGAGTGAAAAAGCTCAGGGACAGCACCCAGGCCCTGCACCAGCAACAGGACGAGCACACAAACACAACACACAAAACAACAATGTCCTCTTGCTCTGCTGAGGCCCTCTCTGCTGCCTCTCCTACACGTGTGGGGCTGCAATCGCCTGTCTTCTTCCTCACTGCCCTGGGCGCCATCTGCAGCCAGCCGCGGCCATTCTTGGCCAGCTCTCTCAATCCTGGGAGACCAAGACCTTCCTGCACGAGGATCACTGGTCCTGGAATGGCCTAAGACCCTCTCCGCCAGTCCTCCCCACCCCCGCTTCCCCACGCAAGAAAATAGAAGACTTACTCAAAACCTGAGGAAACTGAAACTAGCACTAGTGCAGGGCCTCGTGCCCCTCCCGGGCGGCACGTGCCGCCCCTGCCTCTGGAGCACAGCTCCCAGGCTTCAGTTGACTTCCCTTGCCTGACGGAGATGCCGCTCTGCTTCTGGAGATCTCCAGCCACGTTCCACCCATGGCTGAGCGCTAGCTGTCCACACAGGTACTGGGCAGATGTGCAGAAGAGGCTGCAGGCTATCCCTTAAGTGCACCTTCGTGCACCCCTGTGTGTGTTCAGGGCCACGGGCCCAGGAAGGCAGTGCGCAGTGTGACCCCAGTGTCCCCTGCCTTTCTGACTGATCTCTGGGGCTGAGGGATCTCAGGGTGGGATGACTCCAAGGCACTGGCTCCACAGTATTCATGCAAGTGGGAAAGTCACACAGTGACTTGGATTGGAGGCGGGGCTGAGCATCTAGGAAGATGCAGAGAAACTCGGACTGGAACCAGGCTGTGGTGGGAAAGAGCCAGCTGCGCTGCATGACCCTGACATGGGCCACGACCCTGACAGGGACCGCAGGGAGGGAGGGGTGGATGGAGGACACTGTGACAGACAGGCCCAAGCCACACCCCCTGCTGAGAGACCGGACAGGCACTCACTGCTGCTGCTTAGCAGAAGAGCGGGGCTTGGATTTCAATTGTCCTCTTGTGACAGGGCTTGAATAGAATACAGACGACTAATTAAAATCAAACCTTGAGATTGTCTCAGAGCCAATACAGCAATGAGACCATCCACAGACACCTGCAGGGAAAAGGGTGAGAAACAGAAGCTCGGAGAGGAGAAATGGGTGCCCAGGATCCCTGGCTGCTTTTTATTATTTATATATCACATATGTATACATAGCATATATATGTATATATAGCATATTTGTATATATATGTTTATATTTCCCCGTAGGGCTTTTATTGATATGATAATTACATAAATGTTACTGATCCATCTTAAAATAGATCTCCCTAGAAAAAATTATATGTATATGCAGAAAAAATTACACAAAATTAATGCCTAAAGTTCAGATAATTAAGAATATCACTACATTAAAACACTATTTTGTTTAGGCTTTGGTAGAGATGACACAAGTAACATTAGTTTTAGAATAAGACTAATTGCTTAAATTACAGCAGTCTTCTATCTAATAGATATGCTTTTTTAGCTAACAAAATCTCTGCAGTTTAAATTATCTTTTGCCATTTAGAACAAAATTTCACAAATGACTGCAGAAACTCTAGCGATGTGCCCGCTACGCTGGCACAGGCCTACAATCTTCACATTTGGAAGGCTGAGACAGGAGGACCTCAAATTAGAGGTTGGCCTTGGCTACAAAATGAGACCCTGGAAGGAGAGAGAGACAGAGACAGAACAGAGACAAAGAGAATAGTGATGATGCATGCTAAGCTTTTCGTTCTATAAAATCTAAGATGCAATAAATTAAGCTACTGTTTAAGGACATTGTCTAAACGCCCGGCTAGCCTGATATCTTAGGCAGCATGAGAGAAATCTGTCCTCTGGGATTTGCATATTAATAGAAGGAGGAGGGAAAACACATCTCTGAGCAGAAAAGACACTGCAGCGAGCGCTGTGATTATTTGGATGTGCAGATGTCCTGCAAACAGAAGGACAGACATTGTACCAGGGAGGAGAAGAGAATGGACCAGAGCCCAACAGATATTGGGCTCCATGGAGCTCAAAATGTTCTGATTTCGGATGCACTGCAGTGTGTCTTTATGTTTTGTTGTTGGGCCTCTCGAGTCTAAATCTGCCAAGCTCCTTTGTTTGTGCTGCTCAGCTGGGCAGGTACAGGCAAGAGGAGGAGGAATCCAGCCAGTTGCAGGGCTGAACCGACATCCTCTCCCCCACAATGACCCAGAGGCTGCTCTGAGGGTGAAGACAGAGCAGCCTGGCTGCTGTGCTTCCCTGGGTCTCCAGGGACAGTCTGGCCCGAGGCCCCCTGGCTGCCCACACGGCTGGGAAGAACACCACTTACTTTTCATGTGGGTGGTAACAGACAGAAACAAATTTTCCACCGACTTATTAAATCCTCTAAACTGACCAAGTTCATGTAACTGAAACAGAAACAGGAGAGAGAACAAGTTAAACCACCTGCATTTGTCCCTTAGTCCCCAGGCTGCCCCTGCGGGTGTGGTGCTCAGGCTGTGCGAGTGTGAACGAATACAAGCGTCTCTACAGGCGGAGACAGCACAGCCCCCCAAGAGGGGGCGTCCTCTTCCTTCCTCTCTGCGTTTGGGCATCTTCTTTAAAGGGGGAGCACTATCAATGAGCTGTTCACAGATAACAACTGCCTCTTAGAGGTGAAAGGTTATACTCACATAAATTACTTGTTTAACCTTTTTACTTGTTTAACAGGTAAATTACTTGTTTAACCCATCCTGACTCCACAGACAAGAGTGCCAACATGGGCAGAAGGCAGATGACATGGGGCAGAGGGTGGGATAAAGCACAAGATGACCAGGGTGGAGATAGGAAACTCCATCTCCCACAGCAGGAAAAGAAACAACAGAAGGAGATCACTTCTTTCTCCAAGTCTCATTTGACCATGCATCCAACACTCCATCCATCTGCACATCTACTGTCCATCCATCCAACCACATGCTGACCACCCAACTATCCACCCACCCACGGCCAGTCCACTTACCCAGTATCTATCTACCATCCATCATTCACCATCCACCCATTATCAACCATCTACCCATCATTCACCATCCACCCATTATCAACCATCTGCCCATCATTCACCATCTATCCATCTGCTGTCCACTTATCCATAGATGATGACTAATCAACTACCCATCCACACGTTTTCTATCCATTTATCCATTACCCATCCACTGTCTATCTATCCACCCACAGTTACTTTGACCATCCACCTATCCATTCTCCCCTACACTGTCAATCCATCCAATATCCATCCAACCATCCATCTATCCCTCATCTGACACTGTCCATCTAGCTACTCAATAAATATGTCTCAAACACACCACCAGCTTTAGAGATTTTAAAATATCAAGGAGAAACTAGAGCAAGTAGGTCACCCCTGAGCCTCAGCTGGAAATTTAACACCTGGCACTTTACAGTTTCCAAGTACTCATGAGGAAATTGTTGTTTGACTTGTCACAATAGCCTCAAGAGACAAGGCAGACAAAATGAACTCTTTCCACCATTCAGGTTGGAAAAACAGGTGGCTCTTCCAAGACTGCACAGTTAATTTCTTTGGTCAGTAACGGTGATGTTCTACTTTATACAAGGACTCAAAAACACACAGAAGACACATCATCATTCCCAAGAGCACCCACACTCACACACACCTATATGCAACCTGTAAGGCTCTGCATACCTGCCTGCCAATCCAGACATTCAAGGCACATGAAGAGTTGAGAACCAGAGCTGATGACAGGAGTGAGGGGAAGAGGGCAGAAGATGGCCAGCTGACAATGCTCGCAGTACATTGCCACAGCCCAAGAGTGGAAGTGCTTCCCAATCTCCAACTGCGCCTTTGCTCTCTGCCTCCCGGGGAGTAAAAGTTAGATTCCTGGGCTCCGAGGCTGTTCGCCCAACTCTGTAACGTCCTTCCTCCCTTCCCTCCCTGGCTTCCCACCCAGAGGTGCACAAACAGACATGTTACCCTGCCAGGGTTGCCACAGCACTGGTTCTCACTGAGAGGTGGTGGAGTTGGAGGAACCACAGAAATTTTACTGCCAAAGAGAAACATAGGGGTAAGAAATGGGAACTAGGTAAGATACTAGTTTACAAATATACAGCTGTATCATTGTTATATTTCATCACATGCTGAAAAAGTAGTACCTGGAAGACGCTATTGATGATACTTTTATAAACCCATAGTAATCAGATATGTGAATTATTGCCAGCGTCAGGGCTGGTGGGCTTCAGCATTTTGGGCAGAGAGATGTTCACATCTCTCAGACCAATATTCGATACCAGAAATGTAGACCCTACAAATACCTAAGGTATTGGACACTGCGTAAGGTGTCAGAGATATTAATGATTAATAAATGATTGATTTAGAATGTCATAGAATTGCATACAAAAATAATGTCTCTCCTGGTGCCAGTGGCCTACACCTTTCATCCCAGCTACTCAGGGGGCTGAGATCTGAGGATCAAGGTTCAAAGTCAGACTGGGCAGAACAGTTTGTGTCTTAATCACCAAAAAAAGCCAGAAGTGGAACTGTGGCTCTAGTAGTAGAGCTCCAGCCTTGAATGAAAAGCTTGAATGAAAGGGACAGCACCCACACCCTGAGTTCAAACCCTAGGACTGACACAAAGAAAATTTCATTTCCTTAGAACATTTCAGGAAAATTTGAGAAACAAAATAGAACATGGAGTGAGAAAAATACTGGTAAGTAGAAAGTTTCTTATGAGACTCTGCAACCATCTCTGAATCTCTTGCAGGTGATTTAGCCCTTTAAAAAAAAAAAGAAAAGAAAAGAAGAAAAGAAAAAGAAAGAAGTTACATTCCAAAGCGCTGAGTTCTGTGAACCATAGATTGGTGAGTTCTTTCAGGGCGTCCTCTGGGCTCGGAGAGCCGGACGCCCCGTCCTTGCTAACACTCACCTCAGCCTCTGATAAGATCGCAGGAGCTTTGCCCCGACTGTCTCCCGTGTACCTGGAGGACAGATGGATAAAGGTCACTTCCCAGTGAGATCGAATCTGAGGTGACTCAAATACATGAAGCAGTCAGCGAAAATCATGTTCCCAGATCGCTTGTGACTAAAATAGAGATATTTCAGGGTGATAGAAATACTCAAAACTTAAGATTTTGGGCTCTCTATTTCCTGAAAATCACTGGTTTGTACGCTTAAGTGATAAATTATGAACAAATTCCACTAACCCTGTTGTTTATGTAATACAATATACACACAGAGATGACAAGGGTTAGAAATTACTATTAGGCTTTATTTTTAATCATTAAAAGTTGATGTGAGATTAAACCTGAGTAATTTGAACAAATCTCCAGGCTTTGATTCATCCTTTGGAAACATTTCATAATTCGCATGAATATGTTCTTCTAAATGCTCCTTGTGATGAAGATTAAAACAATCTCTTTAAAAATGTAATCAGCTTATTTCTACTTGACGTGGCTAATCATTTCCTAAATCAGACAGCACCTGACACATGACCCTTTTAGTTTCAAGGATAGAGGTTTGTTTGCAGTAGTTTTAAGACCTTGGAAATAAAACCCTGCCTGTCCTCAGTTCTTGAGCCCACAGGGTTTTCCTAGCCTGCACACAGCAGAGGCCAGGGCTCCTGCTCAAACAAGCTTCCAGAAGCCCAGACCCTGCCCTGGACACAGCCTGACTTACTAAGCCAACACGCGATGGGTAGGCTCGCTCTTGCTTCATCTGCCTAGGTTTTGCTTCATTCCACAGAAAGACCTAGTATTAGCATCATTTCCAAAGGACATTGGAGAGTATGACAATGAGCAGGCTATGGGGGAAGGGTGCACACCTAGCAGGAAGCCCCTGAGATCAGGCCCCAAAGCCCACTGCCCAGGGCAGCCCTGGTCCTCAGCCCTTCCCCACGCTGGCCTCAGGACAGGAAGCCTGGACACCCTGTCTGACACTGTGAGTCTACCTGCCTGAAGATGCATTTTCAGGGCTTCACAAGGGGGTCTCCTTGATTCTGAAGCCTCACCCCTTTCACACACACACACACACACACACACACACACACACACACACACACACACACACACACACACACACACAAATACTTCTCTAAGGCAGAAAAAAGGCCTCACCCAAAGCTGCGAGCTAAACTAGTAGAACAAGCTGAGAGGCAAGAAGACAGCGTTACAAAAAGTCAAGAGTCCCAGTGCACCCCAGTCCTGGGGTCAAGACAAAGGAAAGACAGTGAATTCTGGGGGCGAGCCCTGGGGTCTGGCTCCACGGGATCTCACGGGGCTTTGTTGTCATTTTTGTCCTGGACTGCCACAGCAGTGTCCCCTGAGACACAGCCATGGAAACCCGACCCTGCCGCGGCCCCGCCCTTCGCCCTTCGGGGCTCCCCACTGCCCTCTTGCTGCTGGAGCCCAGGCCCCACGTGGCGTGGCGCCCACAGGTCCTGCCCGCGCTCTCCACGCCCTGGTGGCCTTTGCCCTTTCCACCCCAGAGACACCAAATTGCTTCGTATTATCTCACTCACCTGGGTGTTACCTGGCCTCTGCTCCATAATTAATGTCTTCCCCACCTCTCCTCCTCCTCCATCCCCTCTCCCTCTCCCGAATTCCTACTTCAGGCCCCCATCTCAGACCCTCCACTAGAAAACCCCACCTGGTGCCTCCCCCTCCCCCATCCTCCTTCCTTCCTCCCTGCCTTTGACCCCTACAGGTGACCTTGCTGTTGCATGGCTCTTTGCTGCCCCCTTCTGGCTTGGCAGGCTGGGAGCGGTTCTTTCTGAAAAAGGCCACACAGAAAATGGCCCCACTCCTCCAAGGTCAAGGAGCGGCCTGGCTGGGCTCTGATCAGACTCTGCAGACTCTGCCATTTAACGTATCGGATATGTCTCAGATATAAATCGTTCACAACCATTTAAAATGCAAACACAAACACAAAATATTCATTCTTAGGTCACAAGATAAGAAAGGAAGCTGGGTGCTGGTGCACTTGCCTGTAATCTTAGCTACTTATGAAGCTGAGATCCAAGGATTGTGGTTCAAAGCCAGCCCAGGCAGGAAAGCCCACCTTAGCTCCAGCTAACCACCCCAAAGCTGGACATGGAGGTGGGATTCATGTGCTGGCCTTGAGCAGAAAAGCCAAGCAAGAGCACAAGGCCCCAAGTTCATACCCTAGTTCCTAGCACCAAAAAAAAGACATGAAGACAGGAAGTGGGGCATGGTGGTCCCCAGGGCTGAGTTTTGTTGAGAATCACCGGGCGAGGCTGGTCCTGTGGACACGCTGAGCTCTGTGAGCCCGTGAATCTCTGCTGTTTGAAGCCATGAACTAGCAAAGGTTCTTGCCATGTGTTGCTCACCCCAGCAAGCTACAACAGAGCCCCTCTGCAATGAACCCCAACCTTCCCATCCAGGGACACCTGCACGCCATCCTGGGGCCTGGTCGTGAGCCTCTCAGGTGCCCTGTGCCCCCTCCCCCTCCTCCCCACCCAGAGTTTCCTCCACCCACTCCCCTTCCCCAGTGCCTTCAAGGGGCTGTTCGCAGGGTCCCGGCCTGTCCTCACCACAGAATCATGTGGTGACCGAACACACTCACACCGACTGGACTGCAGGCAGCTGCGTGTCCGGCTCCCTTCTGCTCCCCTCCCTGGATGTGACACCTCTGAGGTTGTGGGCCACAACATCTATGTGTCACAGTGTCCTCCCTACCCAGAAGAGGGCTTGGCTAAAACAACACTGATAGTAATTAATACTATTTTTGTATATGTGCATGACCTGAACTCAGGGCCTCACACTCTCGTGGCTTTTGCATTCATGAGTGGTGCTCTACCACGTAAGCCATATCTCCAGTCTGGCATTTTGCTGATTAATGAAGATTCAGAGTCTCTTTCCATTTTCTATGTAGACTAGCTTTGAACTGCAATCCTCAGATCTCAGCCTCCTGAGGAGCTGGGATTACAGGCATGAGCCACCCATACCTGGCTAGCAACCAACAACAGTAAGCACAGCCTCATTTAAGCCATTCCACCAAGGCTGAGTTCTCTACGACTTAGCTCATATGCCACTTCATTTGTTCACATTAAGTGACTGTAATACACACAGGCTCTTCCACAGAGATAAGGATAAGAGAAACACAAGCTCTGCTCAAGGCTGGAGGTGGAAGAAGGTGCCACTCAAACCACTGAAGGGAGAGAGCAATCAACAGCTGGGCTTTTGTTCAAACCCAATCCAAATCACTAGACAGCTTCACATCATTTTTGCATCTAAAGACACAGGCACAGATCCACACAGTAGCTCTATGCCTGCAATACCAGTTAAAAGAGAGGCATAGGTAAGAAGGTCCTTTTTTCTTTAAAATAGTTTTTGTTATTCTTTTCCATTCCATTTTAATTATCTTTGGTGCCAAAACTGTGGCCCCCTTCTTGCTCCCTCACCTCTCTCTTCCCCTTCATCCTTTCCTCCCTTTCTCTCTCTTTTTTTTTCTTCCTTGGCACTAGTGCTTGAGCTCAGAGCCTTACACTCTTGCTCAGCTTTCTCGCTCAAGATTGGCACTCTACCACTTGAGCCACGCCTCTGCTTCTGGCATTTTGCTGGCTACTTGCAGGGAGATGAGTCTTGGATTTGTGTTCCATGCTGGTTCTGACCTGAGCATCTACCTCTGCCTCCTAAGTCACTAGGATTAGAGGCATGAGACACTGGTGCTCAGCTCAGAGTGCATTTTCAGTCTATTTTAGCCCTGGGAGACGTTCTGTGCTAACTCAGCCCTGAGGCTGAGCCCAGAGCTTGAGCTGAAAGACAACAGAGTGCTTGCTCCACTTAGAATACACAGTTCCTATTCCAGGAGGGAAAAAATGAACAAGGACAGATTTATAACCTGTATTCCTCATGCCCTGGCCTTCCCACGCCAGGCAGCCCTGGCTGCAGGCAGGGAAGTACCGTGTGGCCACCCCAGGGGCATCTCTCCAGGAGCTCTGTGGAAGGGGTGCAGTGCCTCTCTGGTCCTCTTTGGGAGCTGGGAGCTGAGAAAGGCTGCAGGGCTCACATCATGGAGCAGCCAGAGAGGTGTAGGTGGCCAGGACCCCAGGGGCAGCCCCTAAGGACCAGGCCTCCACCTGGGAGAGGAGTGAGCCTCCCTCTCTGTGCATGCCCATCAACCAGTTCTGGTGAGCACCGTGGCCACCGGGACTTTGCATAGCCATGGACACTGACTCTGCCCACTGCAATCCAAGATGGGCTCTCAAGTTCCTCCCTTCAGGGGCAACTTAAAGAAACTAATTGAAAATATAAATTAACAAGATAATAGTAGCTGTAAAGCTCCCCAGACTTAGAAGAGATGGACATCCAGCAGTGTAAAACCCAAAGAGGTTTTTCTGAAAGGCATTGTTTAGACCAAGCTGACTAAAGTTAAAGACAAACAGTTCTAAAAGCAGAATTTAAGAATGCCAAGTCACACACTAAGGAACTCCCTTGCAGGCCAGGAGAAAATAGGTTGGTAAAGTCAAAGTATCAAAAGAAAAAAATGCTATTCAAACATTCTATACCCAGCAAAACTATCCTTCCAAAATGGGGAAAAAAAACAAAAACAAAAACAAAAAACAAAGCCTTTCTTAGACAGGCAGGAACTAAGGGAATTCATCACCACAGATAGACCTTATGAAAAACACTTAAGGGAGGCCTATAAAGAACAGACTTATGCACTTCTACCAGACCAGCTAGGCAAGAGAGAGAAACAAAAGGGAAGGAAGAAGCTGAACTATCCCTCTTTACAAAGAATTGGATGTTAAAGCTAAAAATTCCATAAACACACACACAGACACACACCTTATTAGAATGAATTCAGTAAAGTTGCAGGAAATAAAGTCAATATACAAAGAACTCTACGCTGAGAACAATAAAACATGGGTGAAAGAAATAAGAAAACACGGAAGTGGCACTGTAGCTCAAGTGGTAGAGTGCTCGCCTTGAGCTGAAGAGCTGAGGGACAGCGCCCAGGCCCAGAGTTCAAGCCCCACGACCGAAAAAAAAAAAAAAAAAAAAAGAAAAGAAATAAGAAAACACATGCAAAATGAAGGGCTTCACACACTCGTGAACTGGAAGAATGAATACTATTATCTTTCCTGCAAAGCAAGCCACAGATTCAACGCCATTCCTACTAAAATACAGCAACGGTCTTCACAGAAAGAGAAAACAAAATCCTAAAACTTGTACAGAACACAATAGACTCTGAACAGCCAAAGCAACAATGAACAAAACAAACCAAGATGAAGACATCACAACACTTGACAAGTCTAACAGTAACACAGACAATCCGGTCTTGGCATAAAAACATACAGATCAATAAAGCAGCAGAGAGAACCTAGAAATAAATCTGTACATTTATAGCCATCTAATTTTAATAGTGGCACCAAGACTATATGCTGGAGACAAAACTTCTTTAAATAAAAGATGCAGGGAAATCCCACACACAGAAGAAGGAAACTAGACTCCTGCCTCTCACCAAATGAGAAAAGTGAACCCAATATGGTTCAATGACTTAAATGTTATACTTGAAACTAAGAAACTACTAGAAGAAAACAGAGAAAATGAAATATTAGTCTGGACAAAGATTTTTTTTTTGCATATCACCCCTAAAGCACAGGTAACAAAAGCAAAAGGAAAAAAGAAAAGTGGGATCATATTGATTACAATGTTTCTTCATAGCATACTAAATAATCAGCAGAGTTCAAATACAACCTACAGAATGGGAGCCCTGTGTCCTCAGCAACTTGACTTCATTTCATTCACGAGGCTGAGTGTCCTCAAAATTCCTGTGATCTGATGGGCTATACCATGCTGCCCATATAAGAAGATAAAACTCTGAAAAATTGGCCCTGGAAGGGGGCAAAGTTATTTTCCATCATAATAATCATCATCATAGATAATGATCCTAGGTAGGTGTACCATGGATCACTGAGAGAATGAGTGGGAGCTATGTTAAGATTTGGTCTTCCTAGATTGTTTTATTTCCCCAATAATTACTGGTAGGGTGAAAGCCTGAGTAACTGGCTTGCATGATGCATTTAACCGTGTTTAAACCTGAAAGGTGTTAGTACTGAAAACTGTCAGCTGTCTGATTTTTAAGCTTGAATAGCTGGCAATAAAACTGTAAAAGAAAAAGAGAGAAAGGAAGGAAGGGAGGGAGGAAGGAATGGAGGGAGGGAGGGAGGGAGAGGAATGGCGAAAAAGAAAAAGTAAAATATGTGCATTTATTGTAATGAACCAACAGAGGGCACAATATTATATCCTTAGCAGGTGCCAAAAAAAATGAACATTTCTAGTTCCAGTTTTCTAGTTATTAGAAACCTAAAATAACACACAGCATAACTGCTCATTAATCTGACTTCCTCATCTATAGTTCTCCAATTTAGAGTGCATTTTAAAACACTCCTAGAGGGACCTGTTGGACATTGCCTCGTGGACTGTCCACGCCTTGCGGAGTCAAGGCCTCTGAGTGCAAGCCCGGGAAGGTTTGGGGCTTCCTGACACTTGGGGGTCCTGCGAAGGTCCAGTGCAGCACAGAGAAACTCCCACTACAGCATATAAAGAAAATGCATAATTAAGCTCCTTAGAAAAAAAAAATCCAGTATATAATCAGTAAAATAATCAGTAGATTATTTTGTGCCCTCTCCTTGCAAAGTGGAAACTCCTCGGGCTCATTTTTGCTTTTTCTCAAATGTTTATAATGGTTGGGAAATTAACACAGTAAACAGTGCCACAATGAAGCGTTCTATCAGTGTAATCCTTACTACTCTGGAGTCTGAGATCTGAGGATCAAAATTCAAAGTCAGCCTGGGCAGGAAAGTCTACGAGACTCTTACCTCCAGTTAACCAGCAAAAGGCCAGAAGTGGAGGTGTGATTCAGTTGGTAGAGTTTCAGTCTTGAGCAGAAAAAGCCAAACAAGAGTACAAGAGCAAGCCCTAGTACTGACACATACATATAAAAATAGTGCCACAATTAATGTCTATGATTCTTTCCTGAATTATTATTTATCTCTGTCTACTTTCAGGGAGATTCTGGAAACATTTATCTACAATAGCACATATCTAGGAGGACTATTAAAAGAGAAATAGGAGAAGCAATAAAAAGGAAGTTGACAAGTGGTAGAGCGCTGGCCTTGAGCTGAAGAGCTGAGGGACAGCGCCAGGCCCAGAGCTCAGGCCCCACGACCAGACCCAAAAAAAAAAAAAAAAGTTGAGTGATGAGAACAGAATGGCTGCTGGGATTACTTCAATCAACATTAAGCTCCTCTCCAGGAGAAGGGTCTCGCTTGGCGTGTGTAGCGTAGTCACTCAGTGTAAACCTGACCAGCGCTCCTGCCAGGGAGCCCTGAAAAGAGGTAGCAACGTGCTTGCCTCTATCTGCTGTCTGGGCGCCATGTTTTCTTCCAGATTTCAAATGAGCTTGGCTGAGAAGCGTCAGGTCCCGCTCCCCCACCCCATCAGAGGAGTCAGGAAAACCATCCAGGGGAGAATCTCACACCAGCCAAATCTGCAGCTCAACCGCCAGCGCTGTCCCTAAAGACGAGGCTCACACACACACTGACTAAGGTAGGGGCTTGATACAGCATCACGCGATGACTTCCAGGATGCTGAAACCCGTGCTTGTGGAAGGGGGGGGTCCTGAGAGGGGTGGGCAGACAAATGGGGAGAGGAAGCTGGGCGAGTGCTGTCCTGATATTCAATGTACATATGTGAAAATGGAGCCCGGTAACTTGAGGGGAGGGGGGGTTGGGGGAGGTGGGGGAGAACGTGGAAGGAGTGACGTGGATCAAGATGCATGTCATTTAAAACAGTAACAATAAAGACAGACCTCTTGTGTCCATATCTTGGGGTTCATTTCACTTAGCATCAACTTATATAGTCATCTGTACATGGTTTTTTGAGCTGTTCAGCTCATCTGATAAGATTATCCTATATGGATGCTAATTATTGCAAATAAGGGAAACCATGGGACCTAAATTTCTTTGGGACTGGGTAACTTCACTTAATATGATTTTTTCCAAGTCTTTCCATTTCCTAACAAATCGGGTGACACAAACTGACATGCTGCGTTGGACCTTCTTGCACAACTACTTCAAGATAACAGAATAATGATAACAAAGAAGATAGAAAGAAATGGTAAGGACCATCAAACACAAGGCTTTCCTTACCACCAGCTGATTTGGGGATAAGGTTAAATGGTCTATTTCTCTATTTTAACTATGACTAGCAAATGTGTTTCAAGTCACCCCATTTCCTCTGAGTCAGCCTGAGTTGTTTTTTGTGTTTGTTTGGTTTGGTTTTGTCTTTCATGGGGACTGAACTCTGGTACTGGGCGCTGTCCCTCAGCTCTTCACCTCAAGATAGCGCTCTACCCTTTGCACCACAGCGCCACTTCCAGCTTTTTCTGCTTATGTGGTGCTGAGGAATCGAACCCAGAGCCTCATACATACAAGGCAAGCGCTTCACCCCTGAGCCACCTTCCCAGGCCCTCCGCCTTTGTTTCCTCATCCTCTCCCATTAGGGATGAGGAGAGCCACCCCCTGGCGTGCTGCCTCCTCTTCAGGGTGACACAGCCGTGTCTGGGGTTTGTCATGCTTCCACACAGGCATCTGGGCGACCAAAGCACCATCTGTTCTCTCTATGGTTTAGTCTCAGCTTCCGATCACTTCGCCACGTCATGCTCAGACGTGAGTACCATAGCATATAACTTGTTAAGTTTAAAATTCCAAGGCCTTCACAGTTTAATCATGACCTGAAGGAACCGATGTTAGCCAATCGGCTTGTCTCTTGTTCTGCTTCCCAGTTCTCACCTTACAAAACCAACTGTCCTGCTCTTCGCAGGGAGGCAGAGTCTCATTTGATTTGTGTGGAGGAAGCTACCCCAAGTCCCAGATCACAGTGAAAGCCAATTAAATCTAGGATTAAATGTGTTGTCTAAATTCATCTTTTGACAATTCTAAGCCCATAAGGCATTTTAAAAATAAAGCCTCAGCACCAAATACATTAAAACTAGGAATCACATTACTTTTGTAAAGGTTTTAAGAGCACTTACCTTCAGTTGGAAATTTCTTGGCTCGTTCCTCGAAGAACCACTCTCCAGTTTTTATTTTCACATTTCTGAGAAGCAAGCAGAAAAGAAGCCTCAGACAGAGGCTTTGTATTTGGTTCCAAGAGATGTGGAGGTTATATCACAAAATACTAGTCTTACACAGGACCAAACTTTTCTGCACAGATTCCCCAAAGTTCCAGAGTCTCCTGGGCCAGCATATTTTACCCTGCACACAACGCATATATGTGAATGCAAGCCTATTGGTAGATGCTTGTACCCAAAATATCAAGTTTTAATATTCCTGAATAAATACAAAAAGCAAAAACAAAGTTGTCACAAAATGACCAATTTACCACATTCACAGTGGAAACCAAGGGCATGAGGGAAAAGCTCAGATTTCCCTCAGAAAATGACCTTTAAGTTAATTTTAGTTTGTGTTTGCCAGAATATTTACCACGAGCCAACAGAGCAGACCAAACTGAGCTGGCTCGTGGGAGGACCTTGAGCCTGGAGTCTGGGGCTGATCTTCTGCGATGGAGATCCGAGGATGGGGCCCGAGGGGACCTGACTCAAAGCCTAGGCACGCACAGGGCCCTTCATAACCGGAAACCGAGGCACCCGTGTGTTTCACTCCCCATGGTTTCTACATTTCTACATCTCCAAGAACCTCAAAAAAATGTAAACTTCTTAATGTCCTTTTAGGATATCAAAGGGAAATTTCCACAAATATTATAAACTGTACCCTTAAAATAGTGTACCATATGAAAGCCGGGCCACTGGTGGCTCATGCTTGAAATCCTAGCCACATTGGAGGCTGAGAGGTGAGAATCACAGTTCAAAGCCAGCTTGGGCAGGAAAGCCTGTGAGACTCTTAGCTCTAATTAATCACAGAAAAATCTGGAAGTGGTGCTGTGGCTCAAGTGGTAGAGCATTAGCTTTGAGCAAAAAGTTGCTTAGGGACAGTGCCCAAGCCCAGAGTTTGAGCCCCAGGACCAGCAAAAAAAAAATAGTGTACCATAGGAACCACAGGTGCTTGTCCTGAGTAAAGCCCTGGGTTTAATCCCTAGTGAAAACAATCAGCCAATGTTTAGCGACATTAACTGCAAAAACACCAGACAAAGCAGCTTGCAAAGCTGAAAGCAACGTGACTTGTCTGTACGCGTTTGCCCAGCTGCTAGGTAAATCCCGGTTAAATGTCCTTCTCTGGTGGTTCCTGTCTGTAATCCTAGCTAATCAGGATGCTGACTTCCGAGGATCAAGATTCACAGCAAGCCCAGGCAGAAAGCTCCATGAGACTCCTATCTCCAGTTAACCAGCAAAGAGCCAGAAGTGGAAGTATGGCTCAAGTGATTGATCACTGTCTTGAGTGAAAAAGCCAAGTGAGAGCTAGAGGCCTGGAGTTCAAGGCCCAGTACCAGCACCAAATAAGCAAGACCTGTGTGCAATATAGTTGAAAACCTCATTACTCCAGCTAATCCTGCAGCGAAGATAGCAAGCTGCGAGACAGCTTCCAGGAGAATAAAATCGTGAGGTTTGTCATAAGGTCAGCTGATCTGATTTCAATGTTCTTACAGGAAATAAAAAGACTGATTGATGAGATAAGCTCCTAGGCTATGAGAGGAATCAGAGGATCAAGATGAAGATAGAGAGATGTTTATCAAACTTCTAACAACACTTCTTGCAAAATATTAACTGTCCCCCTCTACACAGCCTCAGAAAAACAGCAGGCATCCCCTCTGACACATCTGTGCCAGCACAGCCCCAGGGGCTGCGGCCGAGAGTGAATGGATATCTTCCCCCTACCAGCATGTTAAAGAGGGATCCAAGATGCATGGCGTCCAGGGCAGAGTGTAATGTATGCCACGCCCTCCAGGGACATAGAGCTGGGGGTTGGGCACCCAGACACCAAGCAGAACTGTACTGAGAGGAGAAGCAGGGGTTCAGAGAGGGGCTCACCCTGGTGAGCTCGCAGCCCATAGTAAGCATTAAAATGATATGGATAAAACATTGTATAGGACAGAACACTAAGGCCCCTGAGCCATCTGCAGTCCAGTGGTCGCAAGATAGAGGCCGTGATTCTCAGTGTGGAACATCTAACTAGGCAATGAGCTAAAGGACAACTCAATGCAACCTTGTTTAAGGCCCTGACTCAGAAAATGGGCAGGGCCCCATGTATCAACCTATAGATCTAAGCTGAGGCCATGAGAAAGACACAGGGCAGGAAACACAGCCCTACCCTGGAGGCTGGGGAGACGAGCCAAGAGCACCTGGCAACAGACCATCTGCAGGATACACCTAATGGGCAGGACTCAAGGAGCCGCCACTCAGCCAGCATCACTATGGCAACCAGAGGGAACTCCCAAGAAGTAGCCCATGTTCACAGACATGGCAGACCTGCTTCTGTGAAAAAGAACCAGAAAGATCTTAAGAAAAATGCAGGCCAGCATGAAGAAATGGGACAGAATAAAGAAAGATTTAAGAAACCATCCACACCGAAGCAGTGAATTCTGTGTTGCCACAGTGAAGGGGAAAACAGTCTGGAAGGTTCAGAGTGAGCAAAGAAAAAAAGCCATGAAATAATAAGGGAGAAGGCAGTACAAACAGAGGCCAAGGCCAGCTCGCTCATGCACAGTTCTTCGCTAAGCAGCCAGGACAAGTGACACTCAAGAATAACTGGATGTAACTGAAGAAGATGTTAGGCAAACTCAAGGGGCTGAACGATCTGCTCCAAGTAATTTTCTTTATTTCATAAAGATCAGTGTGACGTGACTTCTCCCACACAGATATTAGAAACTGTTTTTAATGACAGTAACACAGTAGTGCATAAAATCCAGATGATAAAAAATTTAAAAATAGTCTTAGATGACTCTATGTAATACCAAATTTCAAAAGACAAGGATGTATTTGTTGAATTTCTTTTCTTTTTGGAAATGCTGGAATTTGAACCCAAAGCCTTGAGTTTGCTAGGCTAGTGCTCAACCACTCAAGCCATTCCTCTAGCCCTGTTTCAAGACAGGATCACATGATCTTTTCTGCCTAAGCTGGCCTTCATCCACAATTCATCCTTGACTTTCAGCTAAGATTACAGGCATGAGCCACTGGATTGGCTCTCTATTGAATTTCTTAATTAAACGTTGGGACCTAGGACTAAAAACAAACTCAGTGAGGTTATTATTGCAGGGAAAGCCACTGGAAAGGGCTCACAAATAACACAATGGCTCCAAAAGCATGGCATCCATGTGGCCTTGTCAGGAAAATATCCTGCAGGAGGTATTTTCATTAATTGAGAAATAAATTGCAGTCAAGAAATTATAGGCTGAGAAATCATGGATCGGCAATAAGCCCTGGAGTTGGCTAAAATGTAGAGTTAGTTTAATAAATTAATTTCTATTAATAAATATAAAACAAAACAGGTATTAAAATGTGGCAGGAGATGCCCTATAACATGGCAGGTGCAAAGGGTAAGATTGGCCAAATGGATGCAATCAGGAATCCAATATTGTCACTAGGACTGCCACACATCAGACTCTTCCCTGCGCCCCTCCAAGGGCCATGTGTACACTGCTTGTGTTTTACCAGGGACCCAGAACCCCACCCAGGCTCCCACAGCCAATCACCACTCAGGAGCTGTCTCTAACATCCACTTGCCTGTCTCTGTTCTTCCAAAGCAGCCAGCTATCTCCACCTGACAAATGCCATCAGTGCAGAACTCCTCAGCTGATTTACACACTCAGCTGACACCTTGGATTCCTTTTGGGATTCTTGCTTGCCAAACCCAATGGCTTGTCTCCATTCATTCACTGGATAAAGAAATTCCCTAACATCGTCCACAGCTCCAACACATAAAGAGCTATAGAACCAAGTCTCCTAATCTCTCTTTGCCAAACACACTCCTGGCCTCACCCCTAACGCAAAATGGAGGTAAAGATTTTCTTCCTCTGAGCAGGCTCCTTGCCTGACCAGGCCCAACCACATCCCAAGATTTCAGCCATGACTTTCCAAAGCAGTTAGGAAGCCCAAGTGGAAGTATGGCTCAAGTGGTAGAGTGCCAGCCTTGAGCAAAAAAGCCAACTGAATGGTCCTGAGTTCAAGCTCCAGTACCTGATCAAAACCAAACTAAAACAAGGGAGAAGCAAAGGTATCATAAGCAGCATCAATATCCTTCACTAGGTCCCAGAATATAAGAGGGAAGAAGTCTAAACTTCCTTGTTGGGTTCTCAAATTGTATGGTGGCCAAGAGGGGCCAAAGCTAGAGAGAAGGCAAGCATGGTGAAGAGACAGAAAGCATACGTTGTTATAGACTAAACTCTCTCCCCACACAGCTTCCGGTGTTAATTCACTCACAGTAGCCATTGCAATTGCCTTAAGCATTTTGAAAAACATCCTTATTTCAAAATAAGGAAGCTGGGGCTTTAAAAATGATCCTCAGTGTACTTAGAAGGTCAAGTTACAACCCCACTGCCCTCCCACACAGAGCCCTTGAGGTGGGGATTGCAACAGCCCAGCTTCCTTGGAGATTGCTTCCGCCCCTTCTCCTGTTTTGATGTTTACTTTACAGTTAACTCTTAGGCGAAGAAGGCAACTAGGGAATAACTTAAGGCCTTTATGGTATGGTTTCTCATGAGATTTCAAATCTAGGCAGTTGATAGAATAGGGAAAAAAAGTCTGCAGACCTTTCTAGAAATAGTTTAGAATCATGATCAGCTCTCTGGAGAGTCCTGGCCGGCATCAGCGCTATGTGGTCAGGGCAGCTCACGCTACTGCTTTGGTCTTTGCTCTCAAGCTTACCAAGGTCTGAAGGGCACAGGCTCCAGAAAACCAGAGAAACAAGGGTAACCGATCCGTCACTGCAGCGAAACGAAGGACAGAGAGAGCAGGCACAGCCACTTTTCTGGCTGAACAAATGAACTGCAGTAAGCCCTTCAAAGGGGCAGGAACCTACGTGGATGAATGCCAAGGTCTCCAAGAAAGCAGCCCTCCAGGGTTTGGAGGAGAGGTGCCAGCACCAGACCTGCAGGGGGAACCTCTCCATCCTGCCCCTGAGCCCTGACACCTCTCCAGCAACACTGAGAAGCTGCTTCCAGGTCTCCGAGAATCGATTCCCAAGTCAAATGTGCCTTGTGTTCTTCCTCCCTTCTGCTAAGTTCTGTGATGGTCTCCTCCATGTACACTCCCCCCCCCCCAACCAACAGAAATCTACCACCATTCTTGCTTTGAACAATGAGCATTCAAGTCAAATATGTGCCTTCGTTTCAAACTCAGTACTTTGAAGACATCAGTTCTGTGTTTAAATGAGTTTAACAATTTCACCACTGAAAGGTTCAAAGAAATGTCAGTTTGGTAAATGGAAGGTGTCATTTCTGCACTGAGTGTTCAGCTTAGGCCGGCTGTGTTTGGCTTCCTACCTCCTGGCCTCCAGCCCTGCACTTTTACTGAAGCAGGTATATGAAGGTCTAAGAAAACCAAGGCATTGGTTAAGAGACCCACATGAACCTACATTCCAGAGTTAAGTGCATCATCAGCCATTACAAAGCAGGAAACTGAAACATGCTTTTATATACTAAAAATTATTTAGAAAAAAAATAAAAGGAAGAAAGGGAACTCTACCTTAGGCACTTGATCAGATTTGAGGAGAGCTGGCTTTGTCAAAAATTTTCTAAGAGAGCTGGGCGCTGGTGGTTCATGCCTGTAATCCTAGCTACTCAGGAGGCTGAGATCTGCAATCACCATTCAAAGCCAGCCTGGGCAGGAAAGTCCATGAGACTCTTCTCTCCAATAAACCACACCCGCCAAATTGAAGTGGAGCTGTGGCTCAAATGGTAGAGCTGTAGCCTTGAACACAAGTTGCTCAAGGACAGTGCCTAGGTCCTGAGTTCAAGCCATAGAATTCACATTCACACACACACACACACACACACACTGAGTTTTCTAACAGATACCTAGAAACTGCTTTTGCTGGAAAACACTGACTTCTTTACTTGGGCTATGAATTAAATAGGAACAAGATAAAGACTCAGCATCCCAGCCTTTGCAATGAGGTTTGTTCTCTCTCCAATCTCTCTCTCCTGTCTCTCCTCTGTCTCTGTCTCTCTCTGTCTCTCTCCTGTCTATCTCTTTCTTGTCTGTCTCTGTTTCTGTCTCCCTGTCTCTCCCCCACCCTTCCCTCCCACCTCCTTACCCCTGTAACCACCCTGGGCTCCAGGAAGGAGAGAACCATCTAGAAATACCTTCACAAAGGAAAGAAAGCAGAGCCTGCACAGTGCCGAGCAGCTGCCAGGCAGCAATGACTCTCGGTGGTAACCAGGCCCTGCCAGGCAGACCTGGGATAGGCCGGCCCCAGACGGCCTGTGCCCGCTCCTCTCGCCGCTGGAGCATCTGTGACAGGGACTGATGGATGATTACGCCTCTCTCCCCTTGCTCCGCCATCTCCTTTCAGTCAAACGGAAGGCTCTGAGTGTGGACACAGCAGCACACTTCCGCTTCCACCTGCCACATGCCGGAAGTGGGGCAAACCCCTCACCTGGCCAGCGCACCTCCCCTGGGCCCCCTGGGGTGAGTGGAGGCCCGGTCCCCCAAGCCTTCACCTGTGCTCCAGGCACACGGTGCACCCCCAGACGCTCAGCTGTTCCCCACATGGTGCACCCCAGACGCTCACCTGTCCTCCAGACACACGGTGCACCCCCAGACCCTCACCTGTCCTCCAGACACATGGTGCACCCCCAGACCCTCACCTGTCCTCCAGGCACACGGTGCACCCCAGACCCTCACCTGTCCTCCACACGGTGCACCCCCAGACGCTCACCTGTCCTCCAGGCACACGGTGCACCCCCAGACGCTCACCTGTCCTCCAGGCACACGGTGCACCCCCAGACGCTCACCTGTCCTCCAGGCACACGGTGCACCCCCAGACTCTCACCTGTCCTCGAAGCACACGGTGCACCTCCAGGCCTGTGACGCCCGTGGGAACACGCGGCACGCGGCGCACACGCGGTGGCTGCAGCCCTGGCACGCGGCCCCGCGGTCCCGCAGCAGCCCCAGCGCGCGTGCGCACCGCGCGCAGCGCCTGCCCCGCTCCTCTGCGCTCAGGCCGGCCGCCCCGCTCCACCGCAGGCTCTGCAGGCGCGTCTTCAGTTTCCTGTGACCAGGGAACGGAAGGAGATGCGGTTGGATGGTGTGCTGGCCCAGGCCCACCACGGCGAGGCGGGGTCCCCTGGTCCCCACCCCGGGGGACCTGGCTGGCTCCAGTGTGTGCAGAGTGAGCTGCTCTTCTGTTCTGGGTTCTTCCCTTGTGCCCAGGAACAGTGAGAAGAGGAGGAGGAGGGGGAGGAGGAGGGGGAGGAAGGGGAGAGGAGGGGGAGGGGGAGGAGGGGGAGGAGGAGGAGGAAGGGAGGAGGGGGAGGGGGAGGGGGGAGGAGGGCAGCCCAGGGAGCACCCAGCCCGACGCAGGCACAGAAGATCCCCAGATCCCCAGATCCGCAGATCCGCAGCTCCGCAGCTACAGCGCACACCCCGCCGCTGCCCGGAGACACCCAGTCGAATTCTGTATTATAGTTTCTCATGGAAGAGAAGACACAAACACACTTCAAGTAATTTGGAATAACAAGGAAAGGGGGTTTTATGGGTTGTTTTCTTTTGCTTTGTGTTTAGAAAAACAAGATCGTATCTTCCAAAGGATCAGAAAATGTCCTCTGGCGTTGCTCAAGCCTTGGTTGTCCACATTTTTATTTTATGCGAGTTGTATTTTTGTTGGCAGATTCTGAAAGCGTTCTGCAAAACCAAACACATCCCGTTTGGTTGGTTTGTTGTTGGGTGCTGACAATGCTGGGCCTTTCACTCACCGCACAAGTGAGCTACAGCCTCACTCCATCCACTTCTTGAAACTCGTCTTTTCCATAGCAGAGGCTGGTGGCTCACATCTGTAATCCTAGTTACTCAGGAGGCTGAGATCTGAGGATCAAAATTCAAATCCAGCTCGGGCAGAAAAGTCCACGAGACTCTTATCTCCAATAAATCACCAAAAATGCTGGAAATGGAACCGTGGCTCAAGTGGTACAAAGCCAGCATTGAGCAAAAAAGCTAAGTAAGAGCATGAGGCCCTGAATGCAGTCATAATGTTCAAAACAGCTCATGAAACTAGGAAAACCACCAAGCTGCATTGTACTTATAAAGTGACATGCAAATGGTAACCTCTTTGTACAACTAAAGATAATTTTAAAAATAAAATAAATAGGGCTGGGAATGTGGCTTAGTGGTAGAGTGCTCGCCTAGCATGCATGAAGCCCTAGGTTCAATTCCTCAGTACCACATATACAGAAAAAGCCAGAAGTGGTGCCATGGCTCAAGTGGTAGAGTGCTGGCCTTGAGCAAAAGAAGCTCCCTGAGTTCAAGCCCCAGGACTGGCAAAAAAAAATATTATTATTGTTAATAAAATAAATAAATTTAACAACAAAAACAGACTGTGAGCTCAAGCCCCAGAATCGGCATGAATAAAAAAGGCAAATATGGGACTTGCCAGCTAACTACAGATTAAGCCTAGCACTGCCTTCAAGCGTTCACACACCAGCTAGCAGGAAAGAAAGTCCTATTGGCAAAGCAGTGAGAGAACGGGCTGAGCAGGTTCACGTGTTGTGTTTTTCCCTCATGCCAAAGGGGAAGGAAAGGTGAGCAAAGAAGAAAGACAGCAGTGGTGTTTCTAAGCCACCTTCTGGGCATTGAGATACCCCCAAAGGAAGGGCAGGAAAACTTAGAGCCCCAGGTCTTGACCCCCTTGTTGGGGGGCAGGGGAGCAGGAGGAGAACGGGACACCTCCAAAAGCCTGAGGGTTTCCCTCCAATTCCTCTCCCAAAGTGAGCAAATAGACAAACACACAAAAGCTGCCAATGAATGCAAGTAACAAGGGCAGGCTCCCTTCTTCCAGTCTTCTGAGTTTAGCTCTACTGCAGAAATAATTCCCACCCCAAGTCTCCATTCAGACCCTTCTCAGTCCAAAGCCAGCAGTGAGCAGAGGTAACAGCCAGCAAGCAGTGAAGAAGCCAAAATGCAGCCGCTCCAGAGAAAAAGCCACATCCCGTAGATCGGTACCTGCAGTGTACCCCGCTGAGGACAGCTCAGCCCACTGAAGAGGAGTGGGGGACAGCACACCTCTGAAGACAGCTTACCGCGTCCGCTCCTCCTCCATGCTCTGAACAGCCTGGTCTCGATAGAGGACTTGGAGAATGACCTCGCGCTCTAACTCCTTCAGGGACTCCAGATCTACCCAGTGGGCCATTTTTTTCCACCCACGTGGGAAGTGTTTCAGGGCCCTGCAGTCGAGCCCCAGTGCAGCTGGAACCCTGGGTCCTGGAAAGAGCCTCCCTCCGATTTCACTGGTGCCCGCGCTTGCTGTGGTTGCTTTGATTTCACTGGTGCCCGCGCGCTTGCTGTGGTTGCTTTGATCTCACTGGTGCCCGCGCGCTTGCTGTGGTTGTTTTTCCCCTTCTGCCGGTGTCACGCTCCTCCGGAGGAGCGGGCTAGCCGCGGTGCTCTGTCCTCAGAAGGCCTTTGCTTTCCGGCTCTGCCACCGCCTCTCACATCGGCCTGAGGCAAGAGTATATCTTTTCCTGAGATTTTGCCAGAGATCGTTACAAATCATGCATGGCTTCTAGCAGATAATTCCTGTGAAGCGGAAGTCATCGCCACATGGAAGAACTTCAGAAGTAGCAGAAAGAATGCTTGGCAATGCCTCCTTGAAAAAGCCTCCAGGTGAGCCCAGCATGGTTAAAAGCCCAACCTGATTAATACCTGCAGGAGAGAAATAAAATAGTATCAGTTTTCCCAGCTTGAGAACTTCACAGCTTTACAGAGATTAAAACAAACTGGTCTACAAGGTTAAATCTTTTTTTTTTTTTTTGGGGGGGGGTCCGGTCGTGGGGTCTGAACTCGGCCTGGGCGCTGTCCCTCAGCTCTTCAACTCAAGGCTAGCACTCTACCATTTGAGCCACAGCGCCATTTCTGACTTTTTTTTCCTGCTTATGTGGTGCTGAGGAATCGAACCCAGAGCCTCAAGCATGCAAGGCAAGCGCTCTACCACTGAGCCACCTTCCCAGCCCCTACACAGTTAAATCTTTACCTTTTCTTTGGTGATGATAATGTAAGTTTTTAAATTTCATAAAGGAAGGTTTGTTATATTCAAAACTTCCAAAAACATCTAAAACATGGATTTTCTTTTTTGATGTTGTTTGTTTTGTACCAGTACTGGGGTTTGAGCTCAGGGCTTGGGTACTGTCTCTGAGCTTTTAAGGTTAGCATTCTACCACTTAAGACACAGCTCTACTTCTGGCTTTTTAGTGATTACTTGGAGATAAAAGTTTCACTGACCTTTCCTGCCTGAGCTGGCTTCAAAGCATGATCCTCAAATTCCAGCCTCCAGAGTAGCAAGGATTACAGGCATAATCTAAAACATTACCGCTTTACCCCCAATTAGCCAGCCCTGAGCAAAAAGATAAATGAGAAAGAGAAGCCTTGAGTTCAAACCCGCACACTAGCACGTACAACACACACACACACACACAATTCTGTGTGATCAGGGATGTATGAAATAAGATCTGGGAGTAATCTAAAGATTTCCCTAGGGCTGGGAAGGTGGCTTAGTGGTAGAGCGCTTGCCTTGCATGCCTGAGGCCCTGGGTTCAATTCCTCAGCACCACATAAGCAAAAAGAAAAAAGCTGGAAGTGGCACTGTGGCTCAAGCGGTAGAGCGCTAGCCTTGAGCTGAAGAGCTGAGGGACAGCGCCCAGGCCCAGAGTTCAGGCCCCATGACCGGACCCAAAAAAAAAAAAAAAAAAAGATTTCCCTAGTTTCAAAATGCTATCCGTGTGAACAGTATTTTGAGATACACACAACACATAATACAGTGTGAAAATATCTGTGCTTTCTATTATGGACCAAATTGTAAGTCCTGCTCATTCTACTAGGTTTTTGCCATAATCTAAGGAAACGCTAAATTCTGGTTAAAAGCTAATGAACATAATCATGTACTATTTCCCCACCTAAATGCACGGGCCTGCCTTCTAAGGACTGAGGCTTAAGTGATTCCATATTTATTGGTTTATCTATCATAAGATAAAGCTGTGATATATTGCTTGCTCTAATTACAGAGATTCTGTGAACAGGAAAACTCAGAGTTCTGGAAAGGGATGACTTAGCATCTAGTCTCCAGTAAAATGCACTGAAGTTCCTACTCTCCAAAGACTTCCTGCAAAGACAGCCAGGAGCCAGGAGCCAGGAGCCTGAGCTCTGACCAGGGGGCCAGCACCTCTTGGTGCCACCAGGGGCAAAGTCTGGTGCCCTTTGATTCCAGTGTCCAGCTGAGCATGCAGGGCTTCATTTCCTGAGGCTCTGAGGTTCTGGCAAAGTGGAAAACAATCAAAGACAGCCAAGTCAAGTGGTCAGGAGCAAGTTTTCCATCTTTTCACTGCCTTTTAAACTTCACCCTCAGTTCTTCTTGTTCTCTTATTTCTACTCTACTAAACACACTTCTGGGTCACAAGCTATTGGCCATTTAAAGACTCTCAGGTACTTTGAATGAAGTCCTCCAAACATGGGTTGTGAGCCCTGTGGCTTTCTCTTCCTGTGGCTGTTGGAATTCTGGTCTCCAGCTCTTCATGAAGCTGGGTACGGTAAGAGTGATCCTGGGCTGATAATATCCGCACAGAGTGCTTCAACCAGAGGAACCTGGGAATCCTCCAAAGCTTGCTCATCAGATGTCTGGGCTTTCTGCATTCCAGAAACACAGGCTCCAACTGTCATGACAAAACACCCCTCAACACTCCCTCACTCCAGCCTATGGGCCAAGGAAGTGCCCTTTCCAGACAGAAGTGGGAGCTCAAGCTCCCCCTTGTGGACACAAACTTCCACTTACTGAAAAAAGAAATGAGTTTATTTTCCAGAACCATCCAGTCATCCAGCAAATATTTACTGAGCGCTTTTCAAGTGCCAGGCCTTGTTCTGTGTGCTTAGGGCATGGCACATGGCTTGACCAACTGTTTTGTTTTTTGTACTCTAATCTACTCCTAACAAAAATATACAGTAAAAGCACACAGAAATGGAAAAGTCAGAGAGACTCAGCTGTGGGAAAGAAAAGGGGGCAGATGGTTCTACCAGGAAGCTGGAGGGAAACAGTCACTATGCTTGAGCATTAAATAAATTCTGACTTCCTAGTAGCCACGGAGAAACAATCACAATGAAAAATCAAGATATACATAAAAATTGCAGAGCTTCTGCAGGGCAAATGACATAGCTAGCAAGATCAATAGAAAGCCCACGGATTGGGAGAAGATCTTTACTAGCCATACAACGGACAAGGGTCTCATATCTAAAATATACTTGGAACTCAAAAAATTAAACCCCCCAACAACAAATCCTCAAAGAAACAACTGCCCAATAAATAAGTGGGCTAAAGACTTAAAGAGAAACTTCTCTGATGAAGAAAGAAGGATGGCCAATAGACACATGAAGAAATGTTCAACATCCCTAGCCATAAAAGAAATGCAAATCAAAACAACATTGAGATATCACCTCACTCCAGTTAGAACGGCAAAAATCAAGAACTCTAACAACAACAGATGCTGGAGGGGCTGTGGACAGAAAGGAACCTTACTTCATTGTTGGTGGGAATGTAAACTTGTTCAACCACTTTGGAAAGCAGTATGGAGGTTCCTCAAAAGACTTCACATAGAACTCCCCTATGACCCAGCAATCCCACTTTTGGGCATTTACCCTAATGTTTACAAACAAGACCACACTAAAGCTACCAGCACAACTATGTTTATTGCAGCATTATTTACCAGAGCTAAGATATGGAACCAACCCAGATGCCCCTCAGTAGATGAATGGATCAAGAAAATGTGGTATATATACACAATGGAATTCTATGCCTCCATCAGAAAGAATGACATTGCCCCATTTGTTAGGAAATGGAAAAACTTGGAAAAAATTATATTAAGTGAAGTAAGCCAGGCCCAAAGAAATGTAGGTCCCACGGTTTCCCTTATTTGTAATATATAGTATATGTATGAGTCAAGCGGAAAAGGTCAGATAATGTGATGTCAGGAAAATGAACCCTTAGATGTGTATTTTAATGTTTTTTTCTTTCATGCATGTGTTTCTAACACATTTATAAGATTATCTCTTTGTTGCTTTGTATGTCCCTCCCCCACAGTATAACCCCTGCTTTCACTATATTTGATGTCAGTATAACTTGTGGAGGAGATGGGGGAAAACCAGTTGTTTAAGGATACAGGTGGACCTGTTGCAACAATGAGAAGTACAAGTTGTCATGTCCAAAACGAGCTTTACAACGTTGGTGCGGGGGGGGGGGGGGTGTGTGAAGGGGGGGAAGGAGAAGGATTGGGATTGGGGGGGGGAGGCTGGGAAGGGATGTGAAGGGTAAACAAAGGAGGAGGCTGCAATGCTTGGTAAGAAATGTACGCATTATCCTGCCCATGTAACTGTAACTCCTCTGTACAGTATGTTCACAAATAAAATTAAATTAAATTTAAAAAAAAAAAAAGATATACATAGTTGACAGTAAGAAATACAGCGCACCCTCAAGGTAGGAGGACTAAGAAAAATGTGCTCCCGGAATCACTACTGAACTGATTACAACGTAAAGCTAAGGAGATAGCATAAAATGGATTCATAAGGAGGTAAGATGGCAGGCTCACAACATGACCTGCTACAGAGCCCAGGCGGGCCTGCTTGTCATCAGTCTGCCTATTCTTCTCTTCCAGATGGCTCTCATAGCCATCTGAAGCTTGCTTCAACATCAAGTGGCTGGATGATAGAATGTCCACCCTTCTGTGGCCATTCCAGGGTGGACATCCCACAGGAACACAGAAAACCCACCCCTCCACCAGATCCTGGGCATAGTAATGAAGACATGCATGATCACATTCTGAAAAACCAAATGGGAAGAAAAAAATCATTTTGAGCGAGGAACCATGACAGAACAACTTAGCAACGTCTTCTGCACTGCTCAGCACTGCCAGCACCCTCGTGGACAGTATCACAGACGGTGTGAGAAAGCAAATCTTCCAAAAGACAGCTGATATCGAGGTTCTAAGAAGAGTCAGAGAGAGAAAGAGATAATCCTGTGCTTCATTTGTGACTTGAGAAAATGCAACCTGGTGTACTCACTATTAGGGTACGTAGTAAAGTAATAAAAAAAAGTCTTTTCATAAACTGCAAAAATAACTTATGATTCACTGAATGCATCTCAGATATTGATCAGGGAGTTTTCTGGTCTTCCAAGCCGATATAAGGCCAAAGCTTAGAAAACTTGAAGTATGAGTCTTCCAAATCCTTCCAGCTATGGTTACTCTTTTTTTTTTTTTTAATTAATCTTTTTTTGGGGGGGAGGGGGTCTGGTTGTGGGGCTTGAACTCTGGGCCTGGGCACTGTCCCTCAGCTCTTCAGCTCAAGGCGAGCGTTCTACCACTTGAGCCACAGCGCCACTTCCGGCTTTTTTCTTTTTGCTTATGTGGTGCTGAGGAATCGAACCCAGGGCCTCATGCATGCAAGGAAGTGCTCTACCACTGAGCCACCTTCCCAGCCCCCTACATTAATCTCTTTTTGTTGTTTATGTGGTACCAAGGAATCGAACCCAGGGCCTCACACATGCAAGGCAAGCACTCTTCCACTAAGCCACAGTCCTAGTCCCACTGTGGTTACTCTTGATCATTAGACACTTCAATTCTAATCTCCCCCAACATTCAGCCAAACCACTGATTTAGATCTTCACTTCTATAGGTCTTGAGACACTCAAGGGAATAAGGACTGGATAACAATTTACTTACATCTTAAATCTAAAAAAAAATAAAATTAGTGCCAGTACTGGGCTTGAACTCATGGCCTGGGCACTTGAGCTTTTTTTCTCAAGATAGGCACTCTACCACTTGAGCCACAGCTCCACTTCCAGCTTCTTGGTGGTTAACTGAAGGAAAGTGTTTCATAAGCTTTCCTCCCCAGGCTGGCTTTGAACCACCCTCCCCAGATCTCAGTCTGTGCATAAGCCACTGGTACCTGTTTCCAAAGCTATTTTTTTCTCTTTGATAATATTTATAATCTCACTCATTCAGCAGATTCTTACATCTTGTTCATGATCCAGGCCCTGGGTTCAAGAACTGCCCTCCCACACAGAGACTTACGGGTCAATTTCCTTGGCCCTTGAACTTTCAAATTTGTGGCTGCTTCTGCATTCTACCACTTGTCCTGTCAGCCTAATCTCAATCAACAGTTAAAAAGAACTTAGCCGGGCTGGGAAGGTGGCTCAGTGGTAGAGCGCTCGCCTTGAGCTGAAGAGCTGAGGGACAGCGCCCAGGCCCAGAGTTCAGGCCCCACGACCAACCAAAAAAAAAAAAAAAGAACTTAGCCCCGGTATTGGAGGCTCCCACTTAAGCTCCTCGCTCCCCAGGAGGTCGGGCTCCTGAGGCTCATGGTTGAAGGTTCACCGTGTGGGGAGGGCAGAAAGGACCAGTGGGACCAGGAGAAACTTCCTGGAGGGGAGAGACGGCGACTTTGCCAGGAGGTGGAAAGAGCCGCGCGTCTGCCAGCACGCGGCCAATCCGCTGGTGTCCGCACGTCCTCTCTCCTCTTGGTGACTAAAGCGGCTCCGCTTACGTAAACGCACGCAGCTGTTACGTAAACGCACGCAGCTGTTAGTAAACGCACGCAGCTGTTTTCCCAGTGATGGTTTTGAACGGCGCCCTTCCCAGCGCAGCTCCTGGAGCTACGGCACAGCGCGCTCTCCGTGGCCTGCCCGGAAGCCTTGACCTGGGCCTTGAGATCTGTCTGGCTGGTGGCAAAGTAACCAGAAAGGTAAAGGAGGAGAAAAGGAAAAGGCGAGTGAGAAAGGGAGGGATTCTCTCTGCAGATGAATCGTGTTCTCTGTGCGCAGGCAGCCGTGGGGGGAAGGACGGAGCCTCCCCCCTCCCCGCTGGGGCCCCGCTGCAGAAGCCACCAGCACCCCGCGTTCACAGGAAATGACGGAGCGCCCTCCGCGTGGCCCTCACCACAGCCATTTCCTCGAGAAGCCTCTCCATGTTGGCAGCCACAGCCTCTGCCTCACACAGGGGAGAAGCTGAGCGCTGCACTGGCCTTGGACCTCTACCCCGAAATGTCATCCTTTTGCTTTTGCCTGGCCAGATTCTTAATGGAAGATGACACCCACAGAAAATAACACCCCCCAAGATAGACAAAGAACACCTCCTGTCTCTCCTTCCTACCCACAGGAAGCCTGGGAGGGGCACTATTCACGGGCTTCAAAGATACGTGTTACCAAGAGGAAGTAAAGGAAGGTGGACTTTCCAGAAAGCCTGAGAAGTCCCAGCTTTGCCTCCTTCCGGTGCCAGGCCCCGGCCCATGCCCATGTGTGTCAAGTTGGTCTTTCCAAGTGCGCACATGTAACATTCACATCCAAACACACGTGTGGGCGTGCACCGTGAAGCCCGGAGAGGCTGGAGAGCCCGCACTCAAGGGAAGTCTGTGTTCCTTGTTATTTGGGGGGACTCTGGACGGTAACCGTGTCTCCCCTCGGTCAAGGCGCATTGTACTTATAAACTGACCTGGTACAACTTCGTACAACTACTTAAAAATAATTTTGAAAATATGACTTTTGAAAAAGCAAAGAGAAACCGTGATTTTCTCAGCTTAAACCTGACCTCTTCTTCTGGAGGACAAAATGATCATTGATATTAATAGGGACTAGTCATAACTGTTCTTATGTTCAACATTGGTCCAACAACTACTATTTATTAAGTACCTTCTCTGGCCAGCTTCTCTGTTTCTGTTTCAGGCATGGAAGTTGAAAGGTTACAATCGCCAAGTATTTTGGCTGAATAATTTTTTTCTACACCAATTCTAATTTTGTAATAGATCTTTAGTACCTATTGTGTACTTTCATCTGTTTCTCTCTTACCAAAATGTGTGGTAAAGACATTTCATGAAAGGAATTTTAATTTCAACTCTAGTTAATTTCTTTACCCTCAAATTATATTCCACCTCCAACCTAGAGATTATAGGTGATCCAAACATTCGGAGTTAGTGCAGTTGGTTCATGCCAATGACAAAACCATCAAGTAATAGTCTAAACAATTCACACCAATGGAGCCTGGAGGTGCATGCCTGTAATCCCAGCATCTGGGAGGCAAAGGCAGAAAGACTTAGGTTTGAAGCCAACTTATTACAGAGCAAGATTCTGTTTTAAATAAATAGCTATATTGCTGTTAAGTAGTGTTTTTGTGTTTTTTTTTTTTTTAATGAATCCTAAAGTAGCCTCCTCCATATAATTTAAACAATTCTGACTAGTTTGGGGGTTTGTTTCATTTGGATTTGCAGGGACGAGGGTTTGAATCAAAGCCTCACGCTTGCTGAGCCTACTTGCTGCCCTTGCATGTCAGCCAAAATTCCAGCCCAGCTTTTTGTAGGTTGGAGATGGAATCTCTCAGAACTTTCTGCCCAGTCAAACTTCAAAGTTTGATCCTCCAGATCTCAGTCTCTTTATTAGCTAGGATTATAACTGAGAGCCACTGGTACACAGCAATTTCTACATTTTAAATGTATTTATCCTGTAAACTGACAAGTCATCTTTTGTCCAATTTATTATGAATTTACTTCCTACCTTTTCCAAGTTTCCAGTTTAAGGAAAGTTACGATAGCTGTCATCTCAGCCGGCCCCGTGGCCCACGCCTGTCATCCTAGCGACTCAGGAGGCTGAGATCTGAGGAGGGTGGTTTGAAACTGGCCAGGGCAGGAAAGTTCATGAGACTCGAATCTCCAATTAAGCACTAGAAAACTGGAAGTGGCGCTGGGGCTCAAAGTGGCAGAGTGCTCACCTTGAGAGAAGAAGTTCAGGGACAGCGCTCAGGCCCTACGTCCAAGCCCCATGACCAACAACAAAAATAAAAACTTTTCACATGTACCTGCCCCATCCCGGCTGACCTCGATCCTTCATCCTACCTCCTCGTGCTTCAAGAGACCCGAGTCGGCTGAGGGGAGGAGAAGTTGCTTCCTCTTCACAGTGTAGCTGGCCGGCTTCTCACTCCTTCCTGTCGGGCGCCGGCAGAAGCAGTGCCTGTGGCCACTGAGTGCCACTGAGTGCTCCTCCCACGTCACCAAGGATCGGGCAGAAGAACCACCCCCAAACCACACCGGGAGCCCGGCCGAGAGCCGGGAGAAACCAAGTTCATCAGATCACAGCCAGTGTTCAGGGGGGACAGCATCTCCCGGCTGCGCGGTACCTGTGTGGTCCGCGCCCTTCAAGTGGATCTGATGGAGTACTTCCTACCCTGCCCGACCCCCCCCCCCCCCCCCCCCAGCACAGCCATCCTCAAGGGGCGGACACCTCTAAAGAACATCTGCTGACTCAGAAGCCATTCATCACCAGCCTGCCATGGGGTTTTCTGAGTTCATTTTGTTGGTTTTTGTGTGTGTATGACGGATAGCGTGCGCACAGAATACAAATCCTAAGCCCAGGGCAGTGGCGTGACTCCCAAGCCTGCGTTAAGTGCGGCCGCCTCTGTCTTAGCAGCTTTCAGAGATGAGATCTTTCAGAGGTGATTACACTGCGAGGTGTATGCCATGACGGTGGCTTCCTTAGGCAACGATGAGTTTGTCCCCTCCCCCTCCCCTCCCCCTCCCCCTCCCCCTCCCCTCCCCCTCCCCTCCCCTCCCCCTCCCCCTCCCCTTTCCCTTCTCCTCTGCCCTCCCGAGCTTCCCCTTCCCTTGATGCCTTCCTCTAGATTAGAACACAGCAGACGCCTGCACTGGACGCTCCAAGGTCAAGGCACTTCCTGGACCTTGGGCTTCCAGTTTCCAGGACAGCGAGGAACAGCTGTCTGTTCTCTTTGACATTCCCAGTCGGTGTCTCCTGTTAGAGACACACATGGACAATGACATCCGACTTGGTGAATGCTGTAAGGTGCCCACACCACAGCCCATCCAGAAACAGGACATGAACGGCATCCCCCAAGCCCCTCCCTTCTCCCAGCCCACCTTCCTCCCTGCAGGTGCCTGTTCCCGCGACAGCGGCCATTCTATTTCCTGCGTTTACACTTCATCCAAATGAAATCACCGGTACAACCTCTTCCAGGCCGGCGTTTGCTCAGCATTGCCTGCGGACACACCGCTGCGTGGAGTTGTCGTTCATTCTCATTTCTGTGTTGCATTGCTATATATTATTTCTCATCTATAAATTATTTCTCTATCATGCTGTTAATAGCAGTTTCTGTGGTTGCTCTGGAGTTGCTCAGGATGAGTATCTGTCCATTGGTTGTGTGTGCGGTGAGACTCTGGCTCCCAGGCTGTGACCACGTGACTCTTCTCACACTCCTGCCAGACACAAGCGCCCGCTGCTCCCCATCCTGCCCACGCTCGCTCCCGTCTGCCTTTCTCATCCATCCCAGTGGGTGCAGAATGGCCCCGCATTAGGGTTTGATACATGGTCCCCTGATGTTTACTGAGGCGGAGCGTTCTGAACATTTTATAGTGAAACACCCACCCTGTCCCCGGGCCCAACTTTACAGCAGAGGCCCCTGGAATTTTACAATGAATGCCATCAGGAGCTTATGAAAAGAGAAAATACACCGTGAAAGCAAATCATTGAACTGTGATGTCCTGCTTTACAACCCACCTGGATCACAAATCCCCTAACTTTCACTTCTGTTTAAATTAAGAGATAGTCAGCACCAGAGCTGTCTCCTCATCTTGGTGGGGCCCTAACCTCCCCCCCCACTAAGCATAAGTAAATTTTCCGGTGTCTGCCTTTAAAAACCTCGATTAACTTGCCCTCAGGGACAAGAGATCAACAGTAGGTGTGTGTGTGTGTGTGTGTGTGTGTGTGTGTGTGTGTGTGTGTGTGTGTGTGTGTGTGTGTGTGTGTGTGTATGTGTTTCAGTTGGCTCATCTGCCTTTTTCCTATTGATTTGTAGAAGTTCTTTGCATATTCAGGATTTGAGTCCTTCTCAGGTACATATATTACAGATTCCTTTGTTCTGTGGGCAGGCTTTCTCATTCCCTAATGGGCTCTTTGGGGGTTTCAGACTCACTCCTGAGGGTGAACTAATGTGTATTCAAATTGAAAAAAGCATGTTATTTTTGCCCAGTCATCTGATGGCTGGAATTAAGGTACTCTGCGTGGCTCTCACTACACCTCTCAGAACCCTTCCAGCCTTGGCTTCTTCATCTGTCCACCGGGTCACATGGTAATCGATTAAGCTCATTTCTGAAATTTCATTCTTCCATGTCCTGGGCATAATGTCCAGAAATGGTGAATTACACCCGTGGGGGAGGGGGTAGGAGATTGGGGGAGGGACCTGGAGTGGGAAAGCTCAGAGGATAGGCTGTGGGAAGAGACAGGGCTGAGTGGCCTTACCCAAATCCCTCAGGGTCTCTGAGACCTTTCCTAGTGAGGGCCCGAGGTTTCCTCCTCGTGTTACCGTTTGATCAATTCATCCACAAATGTTTATTGTGTATCTGTTATGTATCACACACAGTGCCCATGGTTGAGGATTTCTCGAAAGAAATGCTCAGGAAAGAGGAACTGGTATTTACTTGGTAGCAACGTTCTAGGTGTAAAGCATGAGATGCTAAGCCAATTGGAATACTTGGAAGGAAATGTTTCCGGAATGAGAATCATGATCTCCAAGGCAGGTGTGTCCCTGTGCTCCAGCTGCTGCGAAAATGCCACAGAAACACCCTCTTCATGCGGTTCTGGAGACTGGAAGCCCATGGTCTGGCTGGATGTGGGCTGGGTTGGATAGGTCTTTCTCCTCCATTTGTAGACAGCCATCTTCTTTCTGTGTCTTCACATGGTAGTTTCTTTGTGCCCCTCTGTGTCCTGAACTTCCTTTCTTTCTTTTTTATTAGTTTGAATTCGAGGCTTGATGCTTGCTAGACAGGCTCTACCACTCAAACCATGCCTCTTGCCCTTTTTTGCTTATTTTGGAAATTGGATCTTGCTTTATACTCAGGGATGGCCTAGACCCAAATCCTCTATGTTTCTTGCAGAGTGGGGGTGATAGATGTACATCACTAAACTCAGCCTTTTCTGTTGGGATGAAGGTATTGAGAATTTTTTCCCTATGCTGGCCTGATCTCTTCATCTCTGGCTCCTGAGCAGATGGGATTACAGGCATGAGCTATCTGCACCCAGCTCTAAACTCCTCCTCTTATAAGGACACAAATGTACTGACTTCAGGCCCACACATGTGACTTCATTTTACCTTGATTAGCAAAGGTCTTTCCTCCAAATAAAGTCACATTCTGTAGTATAAATTCAGGGGCTAACATAATTCAGATAACAACTGAAGACAGAGTAAGAAAATATTAGAACTTCTACAGTTCAGAGTCTGGGCTGAGGCCGAGGGCTACTGTGGACAGCAAGCTGAGAGGCTGGCAAAGACTGGCGTCACTGGGGACAGAACTTGAGCAGGTGTCAAGCAGATCAAACTGAAAGCCAGGGGACAATTGGGGCTGCTGGAGATTAGGCTAGTCAGCAGCGGAGCAGCGGCACGTGGGGCTGGTCACTGTCACGGACATCTCGATGGAGTCCTAGGGGACCCTTCAGAACGCCACGGGGGCGGGGGAGGGGGCGGAGCAGGTGGAGTTTCCTGCACCTGTCAGGTGTCCCGGCTGTGGCGGCTCAGGTGTGGCCAGACACGGGTTGATGAGCCCCAGGCAGAAGTGACTTGTGCTGGAGGTAGCATGTTCTCAGGGAATGCTCAGGCAACCACTCCTCCATGGACCCTTCCACTGTCCACCGAGGACCCCAGAGAGCCCGTCCATCAGCGTGGACCCCTGTGCAGAAGACACAGGACAGAGCCATAGCGGGTCTTGCAGGGAGACCCATCAATCTCAGCTATTGCCACCCACTGTGAGTCTGGGGTCATTTGCTTCTGCAGCTGACCTAGTCCATTCTGACTGATGTGTAGGTGTTTCTCTCACATGCACAGAACTCATCATGAAAAGATTTAAAAACCACTGCAGCATGGATATTAGTGCTCTAGTGGCTATTAAGTCATTTCATTGTTGGAACCTATAAAGGGATCACAAAGGACAGAGCAGCCGCTCTCTCCAGATGTTTCAGAGGCATGAGCTATTTCTGTACAGCTGTGGAAGACCCCACAGAAGCATTTCTTAGCTCCTCTCCTTAGCGTGTAATTTCTCCGCACAGGATTCTCACTGTAGATGTGTCAGCCAGAAATACGTTTCCTCTCCCTTTACACTTGACAAACCTCACACTACTCTTCCTAGATCTCTACATCAATAACACAGCAGCCATTTGGGAAGGTTGTAAAAGAAGGCAAAGACATTAAAAAATGGTTCTCATGCCCCACACTCTTCTATTCCAGATGTTCACTTAGCATCTGTT
This sequence comes from Dipodomys spectabilis, assembly GCF_019054845.1. Classification (NCBI taxonomy): domain Eukaryota; kingdom Metazoa; phylum Chordata; class Mammalia; order Rodentia; family Heteromyidae; genus Dipodomys; species Dipodomys spectabilis. The sequence continues at coordinate 188,766 of NW_024870979.1, forward strand.
TACTCTTGCTTTGCACTTAATTCTAAGACCCTCAGGTAGTGAAGTCAACCCACAAAGTAGCAGAAGGACACGAGGAGGAAGTTTAAAAGTCAGGGTTCAAGATGACGGTGAGGCTGAAGTCCTGGCATCAGACAGGCAGAAGAGGCCTAAAGGGATCTCAGACAGATCTGGGAATGGCAGAACAAAAGAATGTCGGAATTTGAATCGTGTAGACTGAGGCCCAAGCCTGAAACGCTGAAACAGGTTAACCGAAGCCAGATAACACAAAGAAAATCAACAGGTAAAATAGAGTTCAGAATCTGACCCCACTGATGTCCTTGCTCAGGCGCTGTGCAGGGCAGAGCAGCCTTGGGTGCGCGCGCGTGCGCACGTAATCCACTCCATGGTTTTCTCCATCTAGGTGGAGGCCACACTGGAGAAATCATCCCTTCAAACAATACACGTTAACTGTGCACCTACTGTGCGCGGCCCCATGTCAGGGACAGGCACCCAACAGAGAATAAAAAGTTCCTTCCTGCACAGAACGCCGAGTATGGACGAAGACACTCCATCAACGGGCGCCACAAAGAAAGCCACCAGTGCGGAAAGGCTGGCGGACAGGCAGGCCTCTAGTAGAGATGCTGAGCCAGGGCCTTGCAAGCCCGGGAGCGAGTCGTGGAGCCCAGCGCTGGGAGCGCGGCCGGGGCCAGGGCAGAGGACAGCCCGGGAGGGCTCCAGTGGCCCGGGGGGAGCGCCCCGCGGTGGAGCCGCAGGCCGTGCGGGCCCCGGAGCTCATCCTCCCCGGCCCTGGGCCCGACCGCCCCGCGTCCCGGAGGCCGGCGGTGGAGAGGTGGCCGGGAGCGGGAGGCTCCCGATCCAAGTGCCCGGGGAGCCGGAGCACGGGCCCCGACGTGCAGACAAGTCCGGGCCCGGCTCGGTCCGGCGTCAGCGGGCCCGCGGCCACGGCATTCTATTAAAGCATAATACTGACCATCCACCCCGCACGACTCGCTTTCCAGACTGCAATGCTTCGAGGAAGGCCGGTGCTGAGGCCCCTGCGTGGGCCCTTCCCCGCCGGGACCCAACCCCAGTCCCCCGGGCGGCGCGCGCCACGCCTCGACAGTCAGCGGGCGGTTTGTTGTTTCGGGTCGCGCAGGCCACGCCTCCCCTCGGGCCCGCGGCCACGCCCCCCGTCCGGGCCCGCGGCCGAGGTTGGCTCTGAGGCGCGGTTCAGCGCACCGCTGCGTTGACGCCCGTGAGCAGCGGGGCGCCGAGGGGCGGGCTCGAGGGCGGGGCCGTGTGGGCGGGGAGAGGGCGGGGCCTACGCGCGCCTGCGCAGTCCGCTCTGCTCGGGGCGGCGGAAGCAAGGCGCTGGAGTGAAGATGGAAGACTTCCAGGCTTCGGAGGAGGTAACCGCCCGGCGGGCGGGCGGCCGGGGGTGGGGGGGAGCGGACGGCCCCGAGCGTGGGGGCGCGGCCCTGCCCGGGGACCTCGGACTGCGGTGGTCCTCGCCGGACTCTCTAAAGACCGCCGGGCCGGGCCGCGGGGCTCTGCGGCGGCTGCCCGCGGGGAGGGCGGCGGCCGGGGCTCGGCTCCTCCCGCGCCGGATCGCAGAACCGCGCCCCCGACCCCCGACCCGGAGGCCTGCGGGGAGCGCGCCCGGACCGCGGCCCCGGGCTCGGCTCCTCCCGCCCGACCCCCTCCGCCGGTGGCGGGGGGGTGTGTGTGTGTGACACCACCCCGCCCCTTGTTCGGTGGAGCCGCCGGGGGTCCCCGCCCCGGGGTGCGGAGCCGGGGGGCCGGGGGGCCCCGTGCAGGCCGCCGGCCCTGCCCGCGGGCGGACCCGCGGCTGCCTTTGTCTCGGCTCCGCTCTGGGTCCCCGCCCCCGGCGCCGGGCGCCCTCCACCGCCCGGCCGGGCAGCGGGCCGAAAAGCCCCGAGCCCCGCGCTGCCGTGCGGCCCGGAGCGTGTGCGGGGCGGAAGGAGGCTCGGTAGCCCGGGCCGGGGCCTCGGCGCCGGCTCCTTTCCACAGCCGCCTGGGCCGGGTCCGGTCGCGGCGGTGTGGAGCGCCGGGCGCCGCGGGAGGAGCTCCTCCCCACCGGCCCGCAGCGGGGCGCCGCGAGGCCGAAACTTCCTGGAAGGAAGCCGTGACGAGGCCGAGCTCACGGCCCCCACCGCCGCGGAGCCCCGCTCTGCGCCGCCGAGCCCGGCCCCGGCCAGGCCCGCGCCCTCGGTCATCGTTGGCGTGGAAGCTGGCACCGTCCGGGGGTCCGGTCGGGCCGCTGGTGTCCGCCGTCAGGGCTCTGCCTTGCCCGCGCGGGCCCACCGGGGATCGTGGTGGAACCTGCGCGGATCCTTTCAACTTCCACAAGTGAGATCGTCTCTGACTGCGCCCAGCTGCGTTTTTCTTTTTCTCGTTTTGACTAATCTCGTGCTGCGGGTCCTGGAGCTGGACCCTGGCGTCTGGGAGCCGTCGCTGAGCTCTCGTGGCCCAGGCTAGCACTCCGCCACCGCCCAGGTTTGGTTCTGTGTGCGTGTGCGTGACTTCCTGTGACGGGCAGGTGGCTTTGGGCAGAGCAGCGCATGGACAGCGGCCTGGCAGGAAGGAAGACCTGCCGTGCGGGCGGCCTGCCCTCAGCTCACCAGGGGGCATTCACTGCGCACCCCAGGGGCCAGCTGAGTCCATGCCACCTCAGCAGCCACAGCTTGGTCTCGCTAAGCACCGTGACCCAGGGCATTTTCAGCAGGAGACCCAGGGCATCTTCAGGGTAAACTTGCATGTGTACCAGCCTACACACACAAGACTTGCTGCCTGCTGGCCAAAGTAGCCTGAAACAGCATGAGGAAACCTGCTCCAGAAATAGCATAAACCTTGAAATTTTGACTAATAATGGCAAAAAGAAGACTTAAGTTTTGAGCCTTCTAGTCACTTTACACCAGAGAGGAGAAGCTACAACTTTCAAATGGACTCCTTAAGAGGGCCGGGCCTCCCGGAGCCACCACGCCACCTCACCGCCCGCCCAGCCGCCCAGCGAGGGCGCACAATGTCCTGACCTCCTCAAGTAATATTAGATTGCTTAAGCAAATTCACATAGTTTATACACAACACACAACGCATTTGAGTATCTCACTAACCATCGGTACTAGGTAATGATCTTAACAGTGTAAGGAGAGACAGAATTAGGGAAGTCTTAGCCAGGTGCTGGTAGCCAATGCCTGTAATCCTAGCTACTCTGGAGGCTGAGATCTGAAGACCACAGTTCCAAGTCAGTCCAGAAAGAGAAGTCCATGAGACTCTTCTATTCAATGAACTAAAAAAGTTGGAAATAGAGCTGTGTGGCTCAAGTGGTAGAATGCTAGTCTTGAGCAAAAAAGCTCAGGGACAGCACCCAGACCCTGAGTTCACACCTCAGGACCAGCACCAAAAAGAGAAAACTGATAATAATTAAGGGAAATTTTTGGTTATAGTATGACTTACACAAAATAGCTTTAAATGATCTGCATGTGTCATGGTCTGAGATTGCATTCAGTTCTGTGTTGTTCGGTGGCTGCGGAAGTATTTCTGAATTTCATAATCTTCAGAAAACTGAGGATTACTTAGGTGATTTCTAAAAATCTTTTTGTTGTTTTTATTTTTGGTGGCACTGGGGTCTGAACTCGGCCTTGCGAAGCTGGCACTACCACTTGAGCTAAATCTCCAGCCCACTTTCTTACCAGCCCTGGGAGCTGTCCCTGAGCCTCTTTGTGCTCAAGGCTAGCGCTCCACCACTTACAGCTTTTTGAGTAGTTTATTGGAGGTAAGCGTCTCACCGACTTTTCTGTCTGGGAAACCATAATCCTCAGATCTCCGCCTCCTGAGTAGCTAGGATTACAGGCGTGAGCCACTGGCACCTGGCTAATTTCATTTCTAAATTATGTACATTGCCTGTTTGCTTTTCTTCTTGCCATGGAAGCAGTTCTAAACAAGTCACTTATCTCCTTCCTTGCAGACTTCTTTTGTGGTTGACGAAGTGAGCAACATTGTCAAAGAGGTAAGAGACAGTATGCTTGCTGGTCAAGTGTTGACAGCGCACGGGAGTGAGACTGCTATACTACTACACTATATGTCTTCAGTTAACTTGGCAACTTTTATTCTTTGTTGTTGGGTCATTAAAGTATCTTGTGTGGTGCTAGATTCAGAATTTGATTGTTCTTTAGTTATCTGAAATCTGAAAAAAATTGGGGAATGTGTACAGAAAAAAAATTCATGTTCTTAAAAACTATCTCAGAATAGTTCCAGCAATTGAGCTATATATGTTTCAGCATTTCAGTTAGCATTTTTACTTCATGACTATGTAGATAAGAATGACTCCCATATTAAATAATGTGAAGTCAGATAGGAAATTTCATGTGGCATTATTACTGAAAGTTTCCACACTATATTCTGCAACTAGCCTAGAGACTCACGACATACAATGTACTCAATGAAGCTGAGCACGAGGAGAGTTGTACATCTGGTAGGATCTGGTGATGCGGTTTGAAACTGTTCAGTGTCCTTATGGATCATAAAAACTCCCCTTAGCTGAAAGACCAGAGGGAGATTTGTTCTTCTTTGACTCAGAAGGCATATAATAAGCAGGGTGTGGCTCATTTAAATAATACGAGCTTCATGGGAGAGGGAAGCTGAGATAGGAGGATGGCGGTTTGAGGCCAGCCTAGACTCTCTCAGAAACAAAATACAAAAAAAAAAAAAAAAAATACGAACAAAAGAGCTGGGGTTGTGGCTCCAGTGGTACAGTGTTTGTGTGCCTAGTGTGCCACAGGCCTTGGTTTATTCCCCAGATGCAGGAAATGTGCATAAGAGGGCGCCCTGGGGTGCTGGCCTTCGTGGAGGTTACACAGCGGGGGCGGAAGGGCACGGAGCACATACTCACTGACTGTTAGCCTGCCTTTGCTGTGTGGCCAGGCCGCAGACAGGGCACTATGGGAGCACTGAAGGGGGAAGATGACCCTGGGAGGAGTTGGTAGCAGACAAGGACGACACCACTGTGGGCTGTAGACAGCACGTGCAGAGGCCCTGTGGTGGCAAGCATGAAGTATGTGGGGAGTTGCAGGACCAGCACAAAGTACTGTACAGAGAGCCGGGCATTTCTCGGACAGAAATGAAGCCAGAGGTCTTCCCTGCCAAGGCAAGGCTGGCCTGGATGCCCACAGCAACACTCACTGTCATGAGATGATCTGGCCTGAAGGGTGTGTGAGGATCCTTATGTAATAATGCAAGCTATCCTTATAGTGTCAGTTATGATGGGCACAAATTATGGCATCACGCTGGAATGACAGCTCCAGCCTCTTCTGTGAAGCGTCCAAAAGCAGAATGATTGTCTTTTGTTATAGATTGTTCACCATCAGACCCTCGGCAGGCTAGGTCACAGGAACCGGTGGGGTACAGGAGAGGTGGGCTGGGTCGTTTGCATCCAGTTTTGCCTTGGTTACCAGGTGGCAGGTACAACCGACAAACTCATCACCAACCTCCTGGGAAGCATGAGCAACAGTAATGTCCCATAACTTGTATCACCAGCCTTTGCAGCTTGTTTGCCCTGGTAGTAGTTCGGTCTGTACTCAAGCTACTTTTGTTTAGTTTGGGTAGACATAATTTAAGTGGATGCAAAACTGGAGGGCCATTTTCCTCTCTGAAAAAGTGAATTTCCACATGCACAGGGAGGGTTGCAGAGTTGGCTGTGAACAATGCACGTCCCTCTTGGACAACACCAGGATCTAAAAGGTACCTTGGAGTCTCTAAAGCAAGAATGCTGGGTCCAGAGACTGCAGCGTCCTCAGCCAGGCGGGGCGGACATGCAGGGCATGAGGAGGAAGGTCTGGAGGTGGAAATTCCTCCACCCAGCCATCACACCCTCCACAAGCAGCTCAGGCCCTGGACTCCTGTGTTCTCTGCCCATCTCAGGACAGATCGCAACTCTGAGAACTTCCAGTTTTAAGTAATAAATTGTCTTGAAAATGCAGTATTTGGCTCTGGCACAAGAGTAGAAAAAAAATGGTTCAAAGCCAAACAGGCATCCGTGCAAGAGGGGTACTGCCAGGGAAAGAGCAAAGTCACTTGGTGGGAATCTCACGGCAGCGAGCTTAGCCGGAGCAGGCGGTGAGCTGTGCCTCCCACATCGCAGAGCACAGCACAGGAAGAGGGACGCTGAAAATGAGGACATTTCATCAAAACTTTCAAAATGTCAAGGAGAGAAGGGCTGGGAAGGTGGCTCAGTGGTAGAGCGCTTGCCTTGCATGCCTGAGGCCCTGGGTTTGATTCCTCAGCACCACATAAGCAGAAAAAGCCAGAAGTGGTGCTGTGGCTCAAGCAGTAGAGTGCTAGCGTTGAGCTGAATCAGAACTGAGGGGTAGCACCCAGGCCCAGAGTTCAGGCCCCACAACTGCACCCCCCCCCCCCCCAAAAAAAAGAAAAAAAACCACAAAATGTCAAGGAGAGAACTGCACTCATGTTGTAACATTCCCAGAAACATGGCTTAGAAAAAGAAAAACATTTGAGTACGAGACTGCATGGATAGATTCCTATGTTGTCAGTTGTGCAAATAGCCAGCAATTCATCTAACACATACTGTTAGGTATATACTAGTATATATAAATACAACATATACTTATAATAGATATAGATATAATAGATATAAACTATAATATATACTGCTAGTATTAGATAAAAACATCTATTAGCCAGGTGCCATAGGCTCATGCCTGAATCCTAGCTACTCAGGAGGCTGAGCTCTGAGGATCATGGTTTGAAGCTAGCATGGGCAGAAAAGTTGCCATGAGACTCTTATCTCCAATAAGCATTCAAAAACCAGAAGTGGGAAGTGGCGCTGTAGCTCAAGTGGTAGAGCGCTCGCCTTGAGTTGAAGAGCTGAGGGACAACGCCCAGGCCCAGAGTTCAAGCCCCAAACAAAACAAAAAACTATATAGAGCACTCAGAACCTCGGCAATTTAAAACATTATTGGAAGTGGCGCTGTAGCTCAAGTGGTAGAGTGCTGACCTTGAGTTGAAGAGCTGAGGGACAGCGCCCAGGCCCAGAGTTCAAGCCCCATGACTGACCAAAAAAAAAAAAAAAACCCAGAAGTGGCACTGTGGCCTAAGTGGTAGTAGAGCTGTAGCCTTGAGGACAAAGAGGTTCAGGGACTGTGCCCAGGCCCTGAGTTCATGCCCCACACTGACAAAAAATAAGTAAGTGGGCACTGGTGGCTCACACCTGTAATCCTAGCTACTCAGGAGGCTGAGATCTGAGGATCGAGGTTCAAAGCCAAGCCCAGGCAGGAAAATCCATGAGACTCTTATCTCCAGTTAAACACCAGAAAACCAGAGGTGGTACTGTGGCTCAAGTGGTAGAGTGCTAGCCTTGAGATGAGCTGAGGAACAGTGCCCAGGCCCAGAGTTCTAGCCCCATGACTGACCAAAAACAAAAAACAAATCTACTATATCATATATATATATATATATATATGTATGTGTGTATGTATGTGCATATATATATCTATATATATATAGATATAGATATATATATAGATATATATATGAATGAAAGGATGCTGGCCTCTGGTGGCTCATGTTTGTAATCCTAACCATCTAGGAGGCCGAGATCTGAGGATCAGTTTGAAGCCTGCCCCCAAAAGAAAGTCCATGAGACTCTTATCTCCAGTTCACCACTAAAAAGCAAGAAGTAGAGTTGTGGCTCAAGTGGTAGAACACTAGCCTTGAACAAAAACACTTAGGGACATAGTCCAGGCCCTTAGTTCAAGCCCTAGGAGTGGCATGCACATATAGAATAAAAGGGGGTACAGGGGCACTTGGCAAGGTAAAATATTTTCTAGCCTCAGTAAAAGTGTTGTTTATCTCTAGATTAAAACGGCAGTGAACATCAAGACCCAGTTGTTAGGTCAAAATGTTAAACACATTTGACAGACCCTTACATAAGTTCCAGGATCTTCTAGCCAGCATGTAGCTTACTCAAGTGCAATAGAATCTGTTAAACAGTACTGTGAAGGCGTTCATGATCAAGTGTGAACTCGCATCTTCCATGTTTCCTGTTGTCAGTGCCTCTGGCGGGCGGTTGGGTATGGACTGGAAGGGGCTGTGCATGTGCTGGTTGTGCCCTGTGTGCTTTTTTTCCAGGCCATTGAAAGCGCCATCGGTGGTAATGCCTACCAGCACAGCAAGGTCAATCAGTGGACCACAAATGTTGTAGAACAAACTTTAAGCCAACTCACCAAGCTGGGGAAGCCATTCAAATACATTGGTAATGGATTTTTGTTTCTGGTGGTTCTTTAAATACTAGCCCCAAATGTGTCAGGTACCAGAAGGCCATTTGATAACTCCAGGAGGTCCCTTATGTGGTGTGCATTACCACACACAGGGCTGTGTGGCTGCAGTGCGCTCACCAGGCAGGACTGTACAGGATCTGACTGGAGGCCCTGGGTAAAGAGGGGAGGGTGGAATTTGCCAGCAGATGAGATAAGGAGCCCCTACCTCATCATTTTTATTAGGAATGTCAGCCTTGTGGTCTATAGACATACCTTAGGCATGGGCAGTGTGAATTGTATGCTACTTGGATTCCTCTGATTACATTTTGTTTCAATTTAAGTGACTTGTGTCATTATGCAAAAGAATGGCGCTGGATTACACACAGCAAGTTCCTGCTTCTGGGACAGCTCCACTGACGGTATGCTTTCCGTGCTCCCCACCACGGGCCCAACCATCTTGTCATTGCATGTTTGTAAAGTCTGGTGGTGTGGTACACCTTGTTCTTGTCTTCAGTGACCTTCCTGGACCATGCTGATAGCTAGTGTTTTATGTAACAGATGCTTGAATGCATTGTGTCTCCAAGTGCACCTTCTAAAAGTTCCTTGACCTCTTAGGGCACACTAAGAAAGAGCAAGTCCTCATAAGAGCTATGGACTGGCATGTTGGCTTGGTATAGAGATGAGGTTCCTCATTTTATTGCTGATCTGTCTCCCCTGTACCCCCAGGAAGCTGCACCGTGCGATGGGAGAACAAGACGATGTACTGCATCGTCAGTGCCTTTGGGCTGTCCATCTGACCCCCGCGTCCAGCCTGGGCTTCCCATGTCGCGTCTCTACTCCATCTTCTAACCACCAGCTGTGAATTCAGTGAACACCTTCCTCCTCTTCACGTGTGTTGTGGCAGTCTTCAAACATGTAGAGAAATAAACCAAATGACTGTCCAGTTAGACAGTAATTCTCTGTAGTATGCAGCCCGTATTGCCACGTCTTAACCCTGTATTTCTTTTCAAAGGTGCTAAAAACTGAAATCTGCTAGTGGGAAACTTTCTCTTTCTGAAATGATTCAAATACACTAATTTTCCATACTTTATACTTTTGTTAGTATAATAAATTATTCAAATTTAAACTTTGTGTTGGTCTTCAAAGCCTGTAGAGTATCACAAATGATTCTGCCCAGTTCCTTCTGAATCCATAAAACACAAGTAGTTGAATCCAGTCAAGTTCAGTTCTTCTGTGCTGCCCTCGAGAGGCATGGAAGCCCTGGCCGCATCAACAATAGGGAAGAGAGTGGCCAGACCAGGTCCTGCCAGACCTCGCTCTGCGGCTTCGGCCTGCTTCTCACAGTGACGGGACGGCAGCCATGGTTGTGAGCCTTGCAGGTGAGAAGTGCGGAGATCTGATCTCCCATCCCGTCATTGTGGTCTTCCTGTACTGATGCCTCAGCTGGCACCATGGCATAAGGAGTGAGGCAGAAACAAGAGGGAAGAGCCTAGAATCTCTTAGGGATGTGATACAAACGAATGCCTTCATGCAAAAAAGTTTCACCTCTGCATAGTCCTGTCCAGGACGACGATTTGCTGACTGCCTCATGGGGCAGGGCCCTGACCTCTTGGCCGAGCACCCTACCCTTCTTTTCCTCCTGGAAGTTTATGGGACAGCAAGTGAGCAAGCTGGAAGCTCTAGCACACGTGGTCCAAGGCTGCGACTCTAATGTTTAGTCCTGTGTTACTTGGAGCAATCACAAATCGTTTCAGTACTTTATGGCTTACGAAATGCTTTCACAGTGGTTCACTTTATTTGTATAACAAGCATACAGTTGTTTGAAAAAGAAAGGAACATCTGCTGTGCCCTGAGCACCTCAATGAGACACCCCACTTCCACTGTGCACCTGAGTTTCCCGGGGGCCTCTCAGTGCTCTGCAGTGAGTGCAGGGGTGCCCTATGCAGCCAAAAAGTCATGAGAGCAGCCATGGCACAGCAGAGGTGACGAACTCGGGTCCCACCTACGTCCAAGCAGGTCTCCAGGGACTGCCTGTCTCAGGCCAGGCCTCTCAGTTGGCCTGACAAGGCAGACAAGGGACAAATAACAGAAGGGCTTTGAGGAGGGCCACATGGAGCCCTCACACAACAGGCCCCTCTGTGGAGCTCAACTAGTCACTCAGAGCTGTGTGGAGCCACCAACTCAGACTCCCACCAAGCCACACCTAACATCTCTGTGCCTTTGTATGTATAATGGCGATACCAACTGTCACTGTTCTGAAGAACAGATGAGCATAAAGGGCCATGCCCCCAAACCAAGGTAACATCAGATTAAAGTCACGCAGCCCTGGGCAGTGGGGAGGTGGACTCAAAGACTAGTCCTCTGGGGTCCCTATGGGACTCGCCCAGGCAGCATGTGCTGTCAATATGGTGCCATAGAGCTGCCAAAATGAACAGCCCACTCGTCTCCACAGACCGATGAGGCCACACGAATGCTGCGGGCAAAGGGCAAACGAGAGCGCGCGTACAAGCGCTGGATGTCTGACACTTAGCATTTACTGGAAAGGGAGTAAGAGAATGAAGTTACATTTTGCATAGGAGATGAAGCCCATGGACTCAGTTCCCTTCTCGCGGTGCTGTTGGGAAGGGTGCAGTAGGTAAGGCCTACCTGCAGTCAGTAGGTCACTTGAGTTGTCCTTGGGAGCCAGCTCATGCCCTGGCCCCTTCTTGTCTCGCCACTTTCTGGCCACCATGAGATGAGCGACTTAGTTCAGTGCTGCTTTTGCTGCCAGGATGTTGCACCTCCCCAAGGCCCACAGCACGAACCGGCTCATGAGCCCTCCATACCACGGACAACATAAAGCTCCCGTCCTTTACAGGGTCCTCTCGGGTTTGTGTCACAGTGACAACAGATCTGACACAGAAGCATTGCTTGCTATAAATAAACATTTATTTACTTCCTCCTGATTGATTACAACAGCCACCTTCAAGGCGTGCTGTCCTCCAGTTCCATACTAATGCATAATGCGAGCTCTCCTTCTGAGCATAAAGCTTGTTTTACAAAGATTTAATCTTTTTGTAAAAAGGCAGTTTTCAGTAGCAAAATCCCTCTATTTCATAGGACAGAATTACACTTCCCAATACATCCAAACATCACATCAAGATAAATTGTTCATCAAGATGTCACAGATAAAGTGATTTCCTTTTGGCCTGGGGAGCAGATTTCTGCCCCCTCCCCATCCAACCTGTAAGGCAACTGGCTTCTCAAACCTCAAACCCATAAATGCTTTAATGTCTTTAGTCTACCCTAATGTTCAGAAGTCCCTCTTAGTTTTCCCTTTAATGGGTGCCTGTTTTTCCTGTGAAGAAGATTTAGGAAATAAGTTGCTGGCTACATTGTAACTTATTTATCACAGCTGGGCCTTTTATAAATAGTTCATGAAATACTTATAACCTTTCCATTTAGTGCACTGAGTTTACATCATGTGTCTGAATTTGCTACGATCTGTAATTATGTACAATGACCATCTTCCAAGCCTTGAAAACTATATACATTATTTATACACACACACACATGCACGCACGCCTGTGCATGCACACGCGCACGCACATACACACACACACACATATCCTCTAGGCTTTTAGATGGGGCTTAAAGGCACCACTTCACTGTTGTAATGATTTAATAATAAATCAAGCAGAGCGATTATCCACATGGATAGTGAAGCACTCCCTAGGGAAGCTATGCAGTGTCTCTGTTCATCTTCCAGGTCCCCCATGACTGGACCAATATTAAAACTATCCCAAAGTTGATGCAAATCAAGCCATTACCATGAAAGAACTAAAGCCAGCCCTTCGAGTTTATAATTAAAGGTTGCAAAATTTAGACTAAAAGCCAAACAATTTTCTTGTTTTGGTAGACTTTCTGCCAGTTTCTGACAGACATTAAATGTTTTTACCTACTAGCTATGGCACATATTCTACAGCTAAATGCCATGTATTGTAAGCAAATTTTTACATACAGTATATATTGTGTTTCTACATGAAACTCTGAAGACAAATTAAAAACACATGATTTAATAAAGAACTATTTCCCCTTAAGTACTTTCTCTGAAATATTTTTGTTTCCAACAAAAAATACTCCTATATTTTTCATTTCATTGGTGCCAGGAAGAATCAAAATATAAAGACATTAGCAATCAGTTTATGAGTACATTATCCAAGACAGACAGGTTTTCAAAAGTGCTAGTCTATGGCTAAATGCCTCACCTATCTTACACGTAGTGATAAATAGCATCTGAATCATAGACAACTTTTATAATGATTAAAACATATAAACTATATTACATATTAGAATATGCCATTCAGTACAAGTCAGTCTTCATCAGTGTACATAAAACTAAGTTGGAGTAATCTTATTAGAAGTTCAAAAGTTTGGTAACAGAAAAACTTTTTCAGTATCAGTATCTCCACGTACGTGAAATCAAAGTCATCACAGCATTGCAAATTTAAAAGTCATGTAAACTTGAGCTACCCTTGCTGTATAGTTGTTTTCATTCATATTTACAAGGTTTTCTAAATGATGTCAGTGGAATCCGTATTGAAGCACAGGATCAAACAGTACAAGTCGGGAAGTCACAATGTCAGTCTCCCCAAGCCTGTCTAGGTCTTGGTGGGCACCAGGTGAGGCAGTGGAAACAGCAGCTCTAAGTGGTCATCTGAGCGCTGGTGCAGAGATGAGTACAACCTCACCAAGATGGCAGCAGAAAGGAGGACGGGTTGCCACATGTCAGCCAGCATTGCTGCGCGTGGTAGGGAGCAACAGGACACAGCCACACCCGACTCTGTCCCGAACTGATAGAAGAACCGAGCTGTCAGCAATGGGGTGTTAAGAGCCCCAAGCAACACACTTGGCTCACTTGACCACAGCAGGGCTCGCCACAGGCGGGAATGACTCCAAACAAGCTACCTGGACCTCAGGCTTGAAATGTCTTTCTCTTCAAATAGTTTTCAAATCTGAAACTGAAAACCTTTTTGGCTATAAAGCAATGTTTCATGGGGTTCACATGGAGGGGTCCCGTTCCCCAGCCCATGCACAGACACCCGGACAGCACCATGGCACAAGACCTCGCCCAGGGCTGGCAATGTATAAAGTAGCTTTCCTGTCTTGTCAGCTCCCAACCAATCAGAACTCATGGCCCTTCGCTTCTACTCCAGTAGTGGGGTCGGGCCGGCATATGACGAGTTACAGGAGTCACACCAACATGGCTCACCACACTGCACTACTGACCTGGCTCCAAAGGCCTGGACGCCAGCCCTGGGGAAGGACCGCCGCCTGGACCACAGACAAGGCTGCCCTTGCAGTGGTACCACGAGGAAGGGAAGGAGGCAAGGGAGAATTTTTCAAAAAAGAAAACAAAATACGTAATTCTTTCTTCTAAAAAATAGTAATTTCTCACACTAAAAACATGCTCTTTCTCACTGGACAGCTTCCACCTCTTCATCAGCCTCTCTCCTCAAATAATGCAGCCACCCTGATGATGTTGCTTGGCTCCACATTAAAATCTGCTCTGTTTTGGTTTTTCTTTTAAGAATATGTAAACAAATAAAGAACAGGAAACCTTTGCTTATGAGAAGTGTGAACATACGCAGGTGGCGGGCTGGGCTGCAGTGGCTGAGGAGAGGCCTCGGCCTCAGCCTCCCCCCACTGCCAGGGCTCAGTCACTGTCCGACTCCTCCTTGTACTTGGCACGAATGGCCTGGCCGTTCTGCAGGGGCATTTCTTCACAGTCGCTCCTGTGGTAATGAGACCGCTCTGGGGATTCCTTCACACTCACCACTGTTCTCAAAGACTTCACCTTACAGCTCCCTGGGGAGCATCCCACCCCAAGATGTAAGACCAGAGAGAAGTTCTCCTGTGGTCACTACGCGCCGTGAGCGTCCTGCACAAGAGTGTCACTACACACCACGAGCATCTTGCACAACAGATTACCACTACACCTAGTCACTACACACGGTGAATATCCTGCACAACAGATTACCACTACACACCGTGAGCATCCTGTACAACAAAGTACCACTACACCTAGTCACTACACACGAGTGTCCTGCACACAGAGTACCACTACACCTAATCACTACATGCTGTGAGCATCCTGCACAACAGAGTACCACTACATGTAGTCAGTATACACCGTGAGCATCCTGCACAACAGAGTACCACTACATCTAGTCACTACATGCCGTGAGCATCCTGCACAATAGAGTACCACTACACTTAGTTACTACACACCGTGAGCATCCTGCACAACAGAGTACCACTACATGTAGTCACTACACACCGTGAGCATCCTGCACAAGAGTACCACTACACCTATCCACTACAGCCTTGAGTGTCCTGCACTCACTGTACCACTACATGCCTTGAGCATCCTGCAGAGTACCACTACACTTAGTTACTACACGCCAGGAGCATCCTGCACAACAGAGTACTACACCTAGTCACTACACACCGTGAGCATCCTGCACAACAGAGTACTACTACACTTAGTTACTACACGCCAGGAGCATCCTGCACAACAGAGTACTACACCTAGTCACTACACACCGTGAGCATCCTGCACAACAGAGTACTACTACACTTAGTTACTACACGCCAGGAGCATCCTGCACAACAGAGTACTACACCTAGTCACTACACACCGTGAGCATCCTGCACAACAGAGTACTACTACACCTAGTCACTACACACCGTGAGCATCCTGCACAACAGAGTACTACTACACCTAGTCATTATACACCGTGAGCATCCTGCACAACAGAATACCATTACACCTAGTCACTACACACTGTGAGCATCCTGCACAACAGAGCACCATTACACCTAGTCACTACACGCTGTGAGCATCCTGCACAACAGAGTACCACTACATGTAGTCACTACATACCGTGAGCATCCTGCACAACAGAGTACCACTACACCTAGTCACTACACACCATGAACATCCTACAGAGTACCATTACACTTAGTCACTATAACACACCGTGAGCATCCTGCACAAGAGTACCATTACACCTAGTCACTACACACCGTGAGCATCCTGCACAACAGAGCACCATTACACCTAGTCACTACATGCCGTGAGCATCCTGCACAACAGAGTACCATTACACCTAGTCACTATACACTGTGAGCATCCTGCACAACAGAGTACCACTACATGTAGTCACTACATACCGTGAGCATCCTGCACAACGGAGTACCACTACATGTAGTCACTACATACCGTGAGAGCATCCTGCACGACAGAGTACCACTACACCTAGTCACTACACACCATGAACGTCCTACAGAGTACCATTACACTTAGTCACTACACACCGTGAGCATCCTGCACAACAGAGTACCACTACACTTAGTTACTACACACCGTGAGCATCCTCTGCACAACAGAGTACCACTACACCTAGTCACTACATACCGTGAGCATCCTGCACAACAGAGCACATTACACCTAGTCACTACACGCCGTGAGCATCCTGCACAACAGAGTACCATTACACCTAGTCACTACACACTGTGAGCATCCTGCACAACAGAGTACCACTACATGTAGTCACTACACACCGTGAGCATCCTGCACAACAGAGTACCACCACACCTAGTCACTATATACCATGAGCATCCTGCACAACAGAGTACCACTACACCTAGTCACCACACACTGTGGGTGTTATGCACACAGAGTACCACTACATCTAGTAACTACAAGCTGAGTACCGCTGTACTTAGTCACTACATGCTGTTGGTGTTTTGCACAATAAAGTACCACTACATTTGGGCCTGAACCATGAGAAACTGAATGCTGTGGATCTCCAGAACCTCCCCACACCCAGCCCAGGTAATGGTCTTCTAGTGGCATGGGTCCAGTACTTGTATGGAGCCAGGCCACAGTGCTCCTGGGGACATGACTTACCCGTAAATCACTTCATCGTCGGAGTCATTCAGCATAGAAAATGCAGGATTATCCTTCAGCTGAGACTCTGAAACCAACAGAAGCCTTTCTAACATTTTTAGCCAAGACAGAAGCCCAGAAACTATGTGTTTGTCTGTGTGCACCTGAACAGGTCACCTCATGCATCTACCCGGGCACTGTGCACACCGGAAGAGACGCCTGTAGGAATCAGCAGGGAACCACAGCGAAGGCCCCATAGCAGCAAGACATAAGTGGGGCCCCCCGAGGCCTGGCTCACCCGGGCTCTCTGTAATGAGGCTGTTCCTTTGTCACAGGTGCGCAGGAGGAGGAAGGCTGAGCACTGTTTCCTGTCAGACACACTTGGTCCCTCACTCCCATTCCTCCTGTGAGGCTCTTATTCTGGAGAGGCTCTGTTTTTTACAGTTTGGGCTCCCCTTTGCATGGTTATGACATTTTATTTCATATGACTGGTGGGCATGATGCTTGTGCTAAGACCCACTAACCAAACAAACTTGGTTATCACATGCTACAATGCATTTTCCAGGTGTAGTGCACCTGTGCTGTGATCAAGACTCCACAGTCTTGGTTTAACTGCCTGGTATCTCTGTGCCCAAAGAGAAGGCACCAAAAGCCAGTGCCTGGCATCTGTGGAGAACCGCTAGTGGGCTCTGAACCAACACAGGCTTCTGTTTCAGCTGCCTAGCCAGCAACCTAGAGCCCGGGTAACTTACCATACAGAGCATTCTTTGATGGAGAATACACAAAGGCCAAAGTGTAGAGATAAAAGTTCAGCAATCCATAGAAAGATAAGAACTCAGCTGGTGATGCCAGTCAAGGGAGGAATGAGGTTTCTGACACATCCACTGGTGCCTCTGCCTCCCCCCAACCACCAGCAGTCCTTTCTAGTGCTAACACAGAACCGCTAGAGTCCGCAGCCTGGACACCAGGATGCCAGAGTTCAAGCCCACTGCTGGAGGTTGCAGCAGCCTTCCAGGCTCACAGGAGATACAGGTGAACTGTGACCTTTCTTCTCTGTGGACGTGGGCTGCCAAAACCACCTCACACCACACAGCAAAGGGAGAAGGGGCAGGAGGCTCATGAGTTGCAGGACAGCCTACGTTATATAGCGAGACCCTGTCTCAAATAAATAAACAAACAACAAAACCCTGAAATAAACTCAAAGCAATCCTTCACCTCTGAGCTGCAAACCTCTGTGAGATTTGACAAAAGTGTGGTAAGCAATTCAGTCACAAAGATCTGAAAAATTGTGCAAGAGTTCTAGAGACATCGTGGCTCAAAATTCAAGGCACCCCGCATGAGGAGGGAGAGGGCGGCAGCCCCTGAATGGGACAGGGAGCCTGGGAGGAGCAAGCTGCTGATTGGCCTTGAGTAGCCTGAGGATGGAGGATGCCCCTTCTTCTGTCCACAGACTCAACCTGCCACTTTGTCTGGGGTACATGAGGATGCTGCTGGAAGGGGGATGTGAATCAGCTCGATGCTCTGCCAGGGGAGATGCAGCTCTGGACTGACCCTCATGTCACTCAGCTGCACGGTCCTGCCCCACTGAAGGAAAGCAGTGCGGGGCGGGGGTGGGGGGTGCTCCAAGCATGGAAGTCCTGTCTGGCTCCAGGCTGTGCCCCACAGTGACTCAGCGCAGTGTGCTCCAGCTTCCTACCCTCAGAGTGGGCTGACAGAGCTGGCAGGAGGCCAGAAGCCAGGCCAAGAGTCCCTTTTTAGCACGGATAGAGTGATGAGGCCCCGAGGCTAGCAGAGCCCAGGTCACGGGAGCCGATCTGTGTCCTGCAGCATCCACACCCTAAGGTGCTACCAGCGCCCCCAAACCCCTGCTGCCGGTGAGAAGGATATAGTTCTGGTAGTGAGTGGACAGTTCTGCTACAAAGTTGTCTTCTAAAACTTGTGCTCCAAACCTCAAATAAAGGATGACAATGCTGGAAAAAGGAGAGGGCAGAGATAGTTGTCAAAGTGCACAGTGGCATTATCGTCACCTCACTGTTGGCACTCTGTTAGCGCCTGGTCTAGCCACTCACACTTCTCTGAGACTGCTGTTCCAGGGCCCTCGTGCTGGGGGGAGGGCTGGCTCCCTGCTGGCTGGAGGATGGGGTGAGCCGACTTGAGGCATAAGCGCCATGGTGGCCCATCCGAGCCTGGTGCAAGCTTGGCATGTTCTCCTCCTTCCTCTCTTCCTGGTGCATACTTCAGAGGTCAGTCTCCAGAGGGGGGCACTGCTCAGTTGCACCCCCTCCAGGCCACAGCGGCCCACCCAGCAATGAAAGCCACTCCCCACTTGCTCAGCCCCCACACCTGCCACCACACTCTCTGAAGAGTCCCTCTGCACCAGGACCCGCTTCCCATCCGTCCTGTGGGTCAGGCTCCCCCTGAAGCCCCAAGCTGCAAGATGACCTGGACCCCTCCTCCCTACAGACACCTCCCATGGCCATAGGACTGGCCAATAAAAATGAAAGGTAGCCCCCTTCTCCTCTGCATGAGCCCCAAGATGCATGGTACAGAGATTAGACCATGCTCTTCTGGTGGCCTGCTCCCCCCCCTCCCCCGCCCCCACCCCTGTAGGCCTCTGCTGATGGAGCTCACGCCCACATCCACAACTCCTATGCCTCCTACTCAGAGCTGTTCCCGCCAAGCTGGCCCAGCCCTGCGGCCACTGCCTCCACTGTCCTGGGCATGGCACCTTGCTCTCACTGGGGCACAGGGCTACTTGTTTACTTGGTTCCACTGTCCTCCATGGGCTGGGTGATGGGATGGGATGCTGTGTGTAGAGAGTATTAGTGTGTGAATGGGGCAGTTTGAGTGTGGGTGTGTTAGTGTGGAAGGAGGCATGTGTGAGGTATTAGTGCAGATGAAGGGGGTATGGCTAGTATGTTCCTGTGTCATATGTAAGGGTGTGTTAAGTGTGTGAGTGGGTGTTACTGTGAGGGTGTGTGATAGTGTGAGGATATGCCAATGTGTGTGAGGGTGTGTATTAGTGCATATGTTGGTGTGAGATCTGTGTTGGGGGGGTGCGATGGTGTGAAGGGGTTGTGGTATCTGGTGTGGGTGAGGGGCTATGCTGGTGTGAGTAAAGGTGTGTTGGTGTGGGCTGGGGGCTGTGTGTGTGTGAGTGGGTATGGAAAAGGGCCAGAGGCTTCCACACCTCAGAGAGAAGAGACTGATGGACACATTTAAACACACATGCGTGTTCTCCCGTGAACTCAGACACTGATTGAAATTCGGGTTCACTCTGAATTCACACTCAGAGTGCGAATCCTCGCTCTCAATGAGGCTGCGGCCCCAGAGCCACTCTGCCAAACCTGGCCAAGGGCCAGGAGGCTGGAGGCCTGTGCTCCATCTAGGAAGAGGCCACATCTGCTCATCTGCCATCCACACAAGGAAAAGAGACATGTGATAATTAGATCTCCTCTCCA
The DNA here is from genome assembly GCF_019054845.1 of Dipodomys spectabilis. Classification (NCBI taxonomy): domain Eukaryota; kingdom Metazoa; phylum Chordata; class Mammalia; order Rodentia; family Heteromyidae; genus Dipodomys; species Dipodomys spectabilis. The sequence goes on from NW_024870979.1 coordinate 208,433, forward strand.
TCTGGGGTTTGATTTTAGATGGAGACAAACTCAACAACCGGTTACCTGGGATGGAGTTAAATAACTCCCGCCTAGGGGCCTTGGTGCATAGCTCACAGCTCCCTCCCTGGCCTGCAGCTACCCACCATTTCCCCAACTTCCACGGCACTAAGTCACACACAGGCGCTGGTCCTCAGAATACCAAAAGGTCCGGTGAACCTCGTGCCGCCTGGCATGCCCTAATTCTCTGGTGCTCATGACAAGTACCAGAGCAACGCAGACAAGGGCTTGGCACACAACACAAGCCCGCATCCTCTGGGCACCCTTCATACTCAGCTGCCCCATCTTGGGGCTCAGGATCTGTGATTGGAGGAATGGGGCCAAAGTACCCTAAATGAGCTCCACACAAGAGTGACTGGATACTCAGGACAGTGACAATGCAGTGTTACTAGGTTCTAGAAATAAAATCTTACCTAATGACAAGCACTACAAAGGTCAACGCAGTCAAAAACTTTAACCTGAGATCTGAAAAAAAAAGTACCTCTGTGAGCAAATTTCCTTCTCATCTCAGATCTTAAGAACAAAAGCAAGCCCTCCCTTAGGACTCTCGGCTCTGCTTGACCCCAGGGTCAAGCTGCTCAGCCAGCAGCTTGTCTTGACTAAGGATGAGCATGCGGCCCCAGAAGGCCCCAGGCAGTGTTCACTGCTGGGCAGGAGCTGGACCACTGGCTTCCACACAACGGCTCCCTCGCAAGGGCCAATCACCACGGGGCCTCCTGCGGCTCCCTGAAGAGCCCTGGCTTGGGAGAATCCAGCTACCACCCGTGGGGTTCCTGCAGTACACTCACCCACATAAGGCATGTGCCGGAGCTCAGAACATGCCCGCACTATCAAGAACAAGAGGTATAAGATGTACACAGCTGCCACCACCATGAAGAAGACTTTCATGCCCTGGAATCAACAAGATGGATACTTGGGTAAGGGCAGGCCTTGGGGTCATCTCCTCTAGTACCCCCAAAGGGAGCTCCCCTGCAAAGACTAGAAGGGACCGCAGACAGAACCAGGAGGGGCTCCCCGAGCACAGGCTGCCCACCCAAGGGTATCGCCAGCCCAGTGGACCAATAAGGCGATCCTCCTCAGCACTGTGCCCACTGCCGGCTGCCCAGGGCCTGGGGTCAGAGTGTTGAGCACCTGTAGGTGGCCAAAGCTTCTCTCTCCCTGGCTGGGGCCCAGGCCCTGCCCCAACAGTGAAGAAGAGGCCTGTGCCTAACGGGCCCCACGTGGGGCTGAGCTATGCAGTGCTAGGCAAGTCTCAGTTGCCCCAGACCTGGGTTCCATCTGCAAGAAGAGGGTGTGCGAAGGACACCACAGGTTCACAGGCAGCACTGCTACAAGCTGACGCAGGAAAGCCACCTCTAAGGGCAACGGCCAAGCAGCCCTGGCCAAGGCCAGTCCCCTGCAAGGGTGAGTGCTCTCCGTGCTGAGCCCTCCTTCAATCCTACCCTGACGTAGGTGCGCCTCCACTCCTCTTCTCTCTTCCTGTACCAGAATCCCTCTCCTTCTCTGTCCCAGCACTTCCACCAGAGAGTATGTGTCTTGACTGGTAGTCAAGACACAGTTTTTGTGTGCATGCATATATGTGTACTAGTCATGAGTTTTCATGCTCAAGGCTAACGCTCTGTCATTTGAGTCACAATTTCACCTCCAGCATTTTGCTGGTTAATGAGAAATATGAGTCTCACAGACTTTCCTGCCCAGGCTGACTGTGAACTGCAATCTTCAGACCTCAGCCTCCTGAGTAGCTAGGATTACAGGCATGAGCCACTGGTGCCAGGCAAGACAGTTTTAAGACTTTATTTTTTTTATTTTATTTTTTTGTGTGGTTGTGGGGCTTGAACTCCGGGGCCTGGGTGCTGTCCCTCAACTCTTTAGCTCAAGGCTAGCACTTTACCACTTGAGACACAGAGCCACTTCTGGCTTTTTTTCTGTTTATGTGGTACTGAGGAATCGAACCTAGGACCTCAGACATGCAAGGCAAGCACTCTACCACTGAGCCACCTTCCCAGCCCTAAAACTTTATTTTTTGTATTGCTCAAAACACTTTCCCCAAATTTTCTACCTTTGAATTCTCTGTACTTCTGCTCAGCCATTTAGCAAAACCATATCAACAGCACAATTTAAGTTACAAAATTCAGTCATTTCATAAAATGGAACCTAAAAAAAATTCTCAGGCTTCATTAACAGTTCTTACCTGAAAATTTCCGGTGTCAACTCGGTACTGGTACATGGGGTCATGTAATTCATTAGCTCTTTAAAAAGATGTTTAAAACACAAATTAATTACAAGCTTTACATTTTACACTTTTCTCACTCCACATTTTAATAGTACTTGCTACCAACAATGAAAGATTTTAAAAAAGCAAGTAAAGCAGGCCAGAGAGACAAAGGATGCATGTTCTCCCTTATATGTGGAGGTACATTTAGCTTATAAATGCCATCTGTAAATACATTAGATGGTATGCGAATGTATACAAATGTATTAACTGAAATATAGCAGATTCAAGGGAGAATTCAAACAATGTAATTTCTTAGAAAGACAAAATCAAAGATTAACAAAACACCAGGAAATGGGTACTCAAAAGGGGCAGGGTGGGGTCAAGGGGAATGGGGTTGGCGAATGAAATGGAGAAGAGGGAGAGAACACAGTCAAGAGTCCCAAAAATCCCACATATATCCTACAAAATTCCAAAGAGGAAGGGAAGGGGTAGGGAAGGGGTAGGGAAGGGAGGGATGGGTAAGAATGTTGATAGGGGTGACATTAATTAAGATAATATTAAAATAAAAATAAAAAATATATTAATATTAAAAGAAAAAAAGTCCTAAAAAAGGGCAATTATAAATTTCACATTTCACAGTGAAAAACACCCAATACTAATCTTCCCTATTCTTAATCAGTATTGTAGAACTTCAGTGCTTTTTTTTCTTAGAAAAATCCCAATCACCATTCTTTTAAGAGTTGTTTTATTTTGATTAGTTTATATTATATATACTGCGGGGGGGGGGGGGGGGGGGGAAGAGGGTGAAGAAGGAAGGGGGGATTTCATTGTCACATCTACATCTCCACATCCTTATACTGTAGTAAGAGTTGTTTTATTTTTATTGGCTTATATTATATATACTGCGGGGGAAGGGGGAGCAGGAAGGGGGATTTCATTGTCACATCTCCACATCCCTAGACTGTAGTTAGAGTTGTTCTGCTGGCACACCTGGGCACAGCTGAGCAGCCAGGAAGGCAGGGATGGGAGGTGAAGTAGAAGAGGGCCAGGTCCTATCAGCACGGGGCCACTGACAGATGAGGTATCCAGCCAGAAAGCACTCTACAGGAGTACCCCTAGGACAGGTCGCCTGGAGGCTGTGACACAGGCTCTATGGCAGTGCCCATTCTGATAAGAATAAACCTTGTTGCTCATGCTGAGGATCAGGAGCCCAGGAGAACCAGATCTGCTGAACAGTCCTGGGCGTCAGCTGAACATCATCTCTCTACAGGAGAAATGAAAGTCCACTGTGGTGTTTTTCATGTGCCATCTTAAGACTAGGAGAGCACTGTGCTCTCTCCAAGCCACTCCAGCAAAACTGACTTCCTCAGTTCCAGTCCCCTGACTTCCTGTAGCACAGATGCTTCCTTTCCTCCTGGATGAGGTCACATACAGAGTGAGGTCTGGTCTGTCCACCCGTCATGCTTTGTAGGACAGTTTCACATGGAAAAGAAGTACTCACGTTTGCCATATTCCCAGTGTCACAGAAGCCAGCCACAGTAGTCCAACAATGAGGAATTTTGGCAAATAGAAAGTTAAACACTTCCTTTCTCCCTAAAAAGAAAAAAAAGAAATACAGAAAACAAGTTCTTACAAAGCATTCACTCTAGCAGTCTATCAGATCAGAGATTCCACACCACTGTTATCAAAGGTGCACTCTGCTGGTCCAGTGTGAGGCCGAGGAAGGCTTGAAGGCTACGCTCACTTAGACTGCCGTCAGGATTCAGAGTCCAGGGAGGACCTTCTACAGCTTACCTGAACTCGTATTCCATGGTATGCACACAGCCAGAAGAGCAGCAAGGCACACAGAAACAAAGACTGGAAGAAGTCATCCAGCATCCCTGGGAACCAGCTGTTCACCAGAAAGGAGAGGGGGAAGAATGGGTCTGGAAGGCAAAGGACAGACATGATGAGAGCAGGGCTGCCAGCGCCCAGCACAGAGCCCCACACTCCCACGCGCTCTGAGCTCTCCAGGCAGAGGTAGCGAACCAAAGGCTGTTTTGTTTTCCAAATGCCCAAAGGCCACTGCACACACACTGCCCTGAGTCATCTCCTCACGCAAGAGGTGGCCTGGAAACTCTAAACATGGAGTTCAGGCAGCAAATGCCTTCTGGAGCAGAGACAGCCATGCCAGCACCTTCAGCCAAGTCCCAGGACTGCTGCATCTGCAGCTCATCCAAGTTTTAACTACGGAAGCACTGCTGTTTGTTAAAGACCCAGGCATCTGCCACAACCTGTGTAACATGATGCCCGCGGAGCAGGAACCTGCCACCACCCGCTTGTCCAGGGCTCCCATGAGCTCTTCCGGCATCAGGCCAGACCACCTCTGGGATGCTGGCCAGTTTTAAAGCAGAGAGGGGAAAGTTTCAGAGAAAAGTGGCACCTACCGTTGTATAGCAGCAGCAGTGGCAGGAGGACAGACATCCACTTCTGCTCAATGCCCCAGTCTCTCATGGAAAATTTGCGCAGGGAATGTGCAAACAGGCACTGCAAAGCAAACAGACTCAGACCCCTCACCTCCTGGACCCCAGCAGGGTCACTGGGTTCCATTAGTGGCCGGGCTAGATCTGCTGGGTTAAGTCCTGGCTGAACTAACTACTGGGGTCCTGGAGGTGGTCAGGACAACCATGATGAGATGAGATGGGTGAGCGCTGCCTAGGGCCAGAGATAAGGTGGGGCCCAGCCGGCCATAAACCCTCTACAAGCAGAATGACACCCATCCCTCTCACCTCCCCCTGGTCAGGCTGCTGTCAGGCCTGAGAGCAGATGGCACTCCCAGAACTCCTCAGGGTACAGGAACATCTGTGGACGCAGGAGGCCACGTGCTCCAGTGGACAGCTCTTACAGAGAGGGGTACCGGCTTCCAAGGACAGTGCTGGTGCCAAAAGTCAGAGGCTGAGTTTATTCTCAAATTCTTCCCTGGTGAAGATGTGTGGGTCCTGGAAGAACCTCCTGAAGCTGTTTTCAAACTCTATACATGTACCATGTTTAGGCCTGAAATTTGGGGGATAGGTTGTTTTTCTATAAGCCAACACAAACCAATGGTTTTCTAGGCAGTCTGGCTACCCTGCTTCTTGTCCACTTCCCTAGTCTAAGTTCTGTGCAAGGGTCAGGCCCAGTTCCTTCTGTTAGGAATGCCTCAGGGCCACAAGTACCAGACCTTGGGCCCCAGAAGAGTGCAGAAAAATCCCAGGCAGAAGACAGTCCTCAAGAAACAATGTGGACTTCCAACAGACCAGCCATGAATGCCGGCAGCCCCATAACCGGTACAATTCCTAGAGGAACCCTGGGAGTCTCTGGGACCCCAGGCTCAGCATGGGACAACCAGCCCAGCTCCTGACCAATTCCAGGGCCGTGTCTTGCTTCCTGCCACATACCGCTCACAAGCTCACTATGTGCCACGCTCTCCTCTACTGGGGAGTCTCTCAAGTAGCCAGGGTGCCTAGATGGCAGTACAGGAGCCATCACCACAAAGAAGAGACACATCTAAATATCACACCTTCTCCAGCAGCCTCAGGAGAGCCTCTGGAGAGGGCACAATCCCCCTTAGATGGTCCTCAGCCACTGAACACACCACACTCCCTTGGTGTCCAATTTCTAAATCTCCTTCTTCACAGATGGGCTTTCCTGGCACCCTCTGTTTGTAGGGATATTCCCCAAACCAATGCAATCTTCAGGTCCCAAACAAACCAAAAGCTTGCATTTCTAAAACCATTTCTCTGCAGCCTATTTCTGAAGGGCCCAAACTCTGAGATTCCTAAACATAAAGACCCAAGAGAGTGCCGTTCCAGAGCAGGTCCCTCACACAGGGCAGAATCCCTTTCACACAGGTGAAATGGAGGTTTTATCGCACCACGATGACATTGTATTTAAAAGTTAGTGACCTGCCACACTACTCCTTACTGAAGGACTGTGCACCACTTTTTATACCACAGCATCTTGGCATACGCAGACTGTTTAGGGAAAAGGGATAGACCACTGGATGGCATGTCTCCATGTCTTAGTGTCTAGACAGACGGGGACACTCATAACTGCACACACTAGCTCTGCCCTGACTTGGCCTTGGGTGCGGGGTGCCAGGCCCTTGATACTCACGGTGACGATGAAGGTGAGCACCACAAACACAAAGCGGAACCAGATCTCCAGCTTAGAAAAGGCAGGGTCATAGGTCTTCCACTGAAAAGATAGGTGGAGGATGATGAAAGATGTGCAGATGAAAGAAGTCACCAGATGACTGGTAATGGTCCTGTCTAGATGTGAGGCTAGAGGAGCTTGAAAGGCTTTCCCTTGTACTAGCCCACAGGTCGCCAAATTCTACCACAGTACTTTCATGTAAGCTGGGCACTAGTGGCTCATGCCTGTAATTCTGGCTGTTCAAGAGGCTGAGATGTGAACAATCAAAGTTTGAAGCCAACCCGAGTAAAAGAGTCCTCTAGACTCCATCTCCCAAATAATGAGCAAAACATAGGGCTAGAAGTATGAGTCAAGTGGTAGAGTACCAGCCTCGCAAGTGACTACAGTGTGCGTGAGGACCTGTGGTCGAGTCCTGACACTGTCAAAATAAATAAATAAACAAGCAAAACAACAGAGATGTACTGCCAATAACTGAAAAGAGTCAGGTAAATTATTCTATAATCATAGCAAGGGCACTTGGATTTTTAAGTCTCTTCATTAGTGAAAAGTCGACTTCTCATTAAAAGAAATAATGTGTGTGTATTTAGTACTGGGGTTTGAACTTATTAGGGCCTCAATGCAGGCTAGGCAAGCAATGAACTACATCTTCACCCTTTTGTTTTTTATTGTTTTTGATGTTTATAGACCATTGTTTCAATTAATTCTGTATAATGCAACTCCAGGCTACTTTCTCCCAAAGTTGACACCATAGCTAAAGTTTCTAAAAATTCACATGTGTGCATATATATATATATATATATATACACACACACCAATAATAGCGGTACGTTATATGCCAATAGCAGCGACAGTTCTTCCAGCTACTGAAGCCATCTGTGCAAAGTTATAAAGCAGGTAACAGACATTTTACACTTACTGAATGTTGTTTTGGAATGTGGCCTTGCTAAGTTTGGCCTTGAACTTGTGATCCACCTGCCTTGTAGCCTCCTAAGTAGCTAGAATCACCGATGCATACAACCATGCCCAGCAAAGTAAATATATTTTATAAAATACAAAAGTATAAGTTACATTTTCTTTAAAAACGTATAGAGATGGTCAGATCTCAGGAGGCTGAGATCTGAAGATCACAGTTAAAAGTCAGCCTGGGCAGGAAAGTCCATGACATGCTTATTTCCAATAAACCACCAGGAAAAAGTGGCACTATAGCTCAAGTGATAGCCTTGAGCTGAAGAGCTGAGGGACAGCGTCCAAGCCCTGAGTTCAAGTCCCATGATCGACCCCCCCCCCCAAAAAAAAAAATCGGTAAGAAGAGCAATGCTCAAGTGGCAGAGCAAAAAAGCTAAGGGACCATACACAGCCCCAGTACTGGCATAAAAAAATATAGAGTGCGCAAGAGGACTAGTAGAGGTGTGGATGAGGACGGAGATGCCAATGAGTTTGCTGCTGTGCATGCGGAGCAGCAGGAGCAATGGATTAAGACACCACTAGACTATGAAGACACAGCTGGAAACCACCAAGAACAGAGGTGAGGGCAACAAAGCCAGGCAGAGCCTCAGGACGCAGGGGAACACCCCAAGTGGACGCAGGGGAACACCCCAAGTGGACGCAGGGGAACACCCCAAGCGGCCTCACAAATGCGCTCGGAGTCCCTGAATTTGAGGAGGGGAGAAGAGGACAGAAAAAGTATTCTAAGAAATGGCCAAATTTTTTCCAAAATTTAATGAAAAACCCAGGAACCTCAATGAACTCCAAGCACAAAGAGCATGGAGAAGTACACAAATCAAATCTGTCAAAAAAGTAACCAAGGAAAATGTTAGAAGGTGTAAAGAGAGAACAATGGTTCAGAGGGCAAAGACAGGAACAAAGATAAGGATGACAGGTTTTTTTGTTTTCTCTGTCAGAAAGATGCAAGCCAAAAGGCGGTGGTCAACATTTAAGTACTATGAGTTTAAACCATGATGCAACTCTTGGGAGACTGAAAAGCTTGACAGACTGAAAGCCTGACTCTGCTGATTATGGACAGGATGGCTCACAGCACCACTGGTAGGGATGTAGGATATGGTGTAAACTGCCAGCTTCTTCACCATACACCCAACCACCCTGCGACTCATGCTGACCCAAGGCCCGTAAGAATGATGCCCATACCAAGACCTAGTCACAAATGTCCACAGGGCTTCTATGTAAAAACCCCAAATGGAAACAACCAAATACCCATCACAGACAAATGAAAATCAACAGTACTATATCCACATGATGGAATATTAGTCAGGAACAAAAAAGGAATGGACTAAGGATATACTCAACCTTATCAATCAGCCTCAAAAGAATTTCACTGAAAGAATCTCAACATATTTAATAAGTATGTATTATTGTGTTACTCCATTAGTTTAAGTTCTAAAAAATGCAAACGAATCTGCAATGAACTAGTATAGTGGTGGCCTGGGGACGAGAAGGGACAGAGGAAGTGGAAAAAAGATGTCCAGGGCTGACAGGAGTGCTCCCCATGTTGATTATGAGACCAGTTCCTCAGCTCTGATGTCATATGAAATGGGTCACATCTAATATTTTAAATATGTGTACTTCCCCCTGTGATCAGAATACTTCAATAAAGTTGCCAGACAAAGTTGCTTACAAAGGGGTTAGCAGGAAGTGAATTGTGAAGTCAGAACCTCAGCTCCATACCCCAGCCCTACAATCCCAAAAATCTCACTAAGTCTCAGTTTCTCTCTACAAAGTGGGGATGCTGTTACCAACTTCACAGAAGTACAATGACATCTGTATGGCACAGAATAAACGAACGAGTAAGTCTAAAATGTTAACTATCATGATTGCCGTTAGGCTTATATGTCATGACAGGACCGTGTCCTTCACAGATGATCATGGTGACATGGGGAAGAGAGAGGGGGAAGTGGGGGGCCAGGAGTGTCTACCTCAATGACTTGGCTAATGAGAAGAACAGGAAACACAGGAAACAGATGATGTAGTGTGACTGTAAGCCCAGGAGGGGGCAGTGCTGAGGTAAGCACAATACTCATAGCAAACACCATGTGCATGTCTTAGTAGACTAGCCTTAATCTAAGGCACAATCCGGAAGAGAAGGAGGGAACCAGGAACGTGGACTGCTTTAGTCTCACCCCTAGTCCAAGATCATGGCTGAGAAAAAGAGAGGAGACGAGGCATTTGGAGCTGGCTGGTGTCACTCAGGTTCATCCCCGAGTACACTTCATTAGGGGAGAATGCCCAGATTGCTGGTGTGCGGAGAAGGTGCTGCAGACACTCAGGAGAAATGGCAGGCAGAAATCAGGTGCTGTGTGTTGTGCCAGAAGCACAACACAGGCACAGGCAAGGTAGCACTGCTTTAACCCCAGGAGGGAGCGAGCATCCCCTCCCCCCCTCCCGGTGAGGCAGCACCCATCCTTCCTCACTGCCCCCTGCCAATCACAGCTCAAAAATATCACAAGGAAAATTCCATCAACAAACAACTCACAAGTTTTAGTTCATGCACTATTCTCACACTGTCTACTCTTTCTTGTCCAGGGCATGAACCATCCCTTTACCTGTGAGTCCACACTATTGTATGTGTGTGTTTACATACATGTATCACTTATCATATATATATATAAAACATATCACATATACTATGATGTGGATACGCTATATACTATATGGTATGATATATAATATATACATATGAAACAACCCAAACACCTGACACTGGTGAGTGGATAAACCAAATGTGACCTGTCCATCCAATGAACTATTACTCAACAAAATAAACAGATAAAGAGTGGTCTGCTAACCACCAACAAGGTAGAAGAACCTTGCAAACATCGTGCTAAGTGAAAACAGTCAGTCACAAAAGACCACATTATATAATTCCATTTCCATGAAATGTCCTGAACCGCCAAGTCCAGAGATGCAGAGAGTAGATGACGGGCAGGGACTGTGAGGAGGAAAGTGGGAAGTGACAGCTGAAGGTTTCTTCTGAGAGATGACTGCTCTGAATTAAGGCCAAGGTGCTGGTTACACAATGGCGAGCATACAAGAAGTCACTGAACTGCACAGGTTAGCAGGCAGGTTTCATGACACATGATTATCAATGAAGTGCTTTTTTTGGGGTCAGTCGTGGAGCTTGAACTCTGGGCACTGTCCCTCAACTCTTCAGCTCAAGGCTAGTGCTCTACCACTTGAGACATAGCGCCACTTCTGGTTTTCTGGTGGTTAATGGGAGATAAGTCTCATGGACTTTCCTGCCCAGTCTGGCTTTGAACCAGGATCCTCAGATCTCAGCCTCCTCAGTAGCTAGGATTACTGGTGCCCAGCCAGTGAAGTGTTTTTAAATATCTATTATTAATTTCATTACTGACATAAAAAAAACTGAGGCTCAACAGTCAAACCAATATAAACTGATGGAGCCAGGCTCTGTCCAACCCAAGTCACCCCACCAGTGGTACCGGCTTAGAAGGAGTGGAAGGATAGTGAACAGACTTCAAGTGGACAAGGGATTGCTCTATTTTAAATGTCAGGGCGCCTAAGATTTCTCCCATTTCTATGCTGTCTTATATACTTTTCTTAGTTCCACATACTGAGGAAACTGTGGTTTTACTGTGATAAATAACCTTGCTAAAGGCCATGGTATGTTTCTATCACTCAACAAAGGAACCATGGGACCAGGGAGGGGCACAGGACAGTACTCACTGTAAAGTTCATCTCCTTGATGGGAAGCTTCAGGCGCTCGAACCCCACGGACACCGTATATTGTGTGTAATTCAAGTAGCCCAGGTGAGCCACAATAATCTCTGTGCATTTCTGCAAACACAAGGAAGAGCCATGTCTTTCTTCAAAGCATGACAGAAGACCCTCCCACACGTAAGAGACACATTTGGACAACAGCAGCAGAATTTGTCATCTCCAGGGAGCTTGCCAAAAGTCCATAAAAATCAGATGCCAGATAAAAGGTTCCTAGAAAGTACCAAATGGGTATTTTTGGAACTACAATATATGACTTAAAGTAATTAAAATTGTCCTGCTTTGGATGAGTGAAAATGATATAGTACCTAAATAAAAAAAGACAACCAGGCAACAAGACAGACCTGCCATTTCTACAAACATAGTAACTGCAAGTTACAACGCAGGAGAATGGATGGTGTGGCCTGACTTGTCCTCCTGGGTCCATACTTGCAACTGTCATAACTATACTCACAGCGGGACCACACTTTATCAGATAGTGTTCAACCACCATTCCCTCTGCAGAGCGGCTACCCCACCCAGCATCAAAACCAAGGGGCCTCAAGGTATCCCAGGCTGTGAATGCTGAAAGGTCTGCTAGTTGTCTCGCTCTGTTCTGCAGAATCAGGAAGCTTATTGTCTCCCATCTCCTCTTTGTGGCCGTCCTCTTCAGAAGTGGTGAGAATAAGGCCCACTCTGGGGTGTGGCTCTACAAGGGCCAGCCCCCAGGCAGTAGGTCAAAGATCTGGTCCAGCCCTGCCTCTCAGGCCAACATGCCCTGAATGTCACTCCATCATCCAAGCAGACACATGCTTCCTGTGCCACAACAGTCCAGCCACAGCCTAGAATCTCTGTGGCTTTCGGAGTGGCACCTATTCTTGCTGTGGCTCTGAACAGAACAATCAGTCCTCTAGTAGATCAGAAGATCCTCAAGACAGGGAAGAAAATAGACTTGGCTTTTACATAAGAAGCCTCAAAAACATGATTGGAGGGATGAGGGCCTGCTTTCCCCTGGCACTGTTCATCTAAGGGACAGGAGGGAAAGCAGGGGGATGGTGCAGGGTCTAAAGAGGTATGAGGCCCCAGGTCTCAGACATGAAGGTCAACTGGCCACCGGGTCTGCACCAGGCCCTCTGCACTAGGTGGGGCAGGACTGGCTGGAGCTCTCTGGCTATCACTCACTCCTTTCCCACCTCCAACATCAGCACAAGCCACCTGCTATAGTTTATCCCATCTGGCTGTGCTTCCTTTCCACCAGGGCAGCTCCACCCATCTGAGTTGGCCCCTGTCCTCTCGGCCTGTGTGTGTCCATGTTCCCATCATGACTACATCCCCTACCTGTCTGTCAGCAGCTGCAATCACCTGCAGCTAAGGCCTCAAGGGGCCAGGAGCTGAGGTTCAACATCAGTACACACACTGCCAACCAGAGAAGTACTTCTCCCACAGCGAGAATCTGTCTCGGTGCCCCACGGGAAGTTCTAATGAACCAATGTGACAGCTCAGGGTGTACACACTATTTATTACACTCAAAAACACCACAGCAAAACCACCTAAGGATTTGTGGGTCCCAAGCCTGTGCTGTAACTCTGCCTCAATACAGTGTATCTAGGAAAAAAGACCACAGCACCCTCACCTACAAGGGCAGACAACCCTGCTACCCAAGGCTGAGGTGTTTTCCATTACATCAACTAATAATAGTAATAATAATAATAATAATACTATGAAGGTGGTAAACCTATCTTTACAGAAAACCATAAAAGGTGTGGCTCAAGTAGCAGAGTACCTGTCTCACAAGTATAAGGCCTTACATTCAAACCCCAGTACTGCTCCTGCAAAAATTAATGCCAAGTTTTCTTACGCCAGGCCAATGCTCCTTACAGGGCTAGGGAGAAAGTTGAATGGAGTGGTGGCATGGCATGAACTGAGGCAAAAGCCCAACCAAGAGCAGGAAGGAAGCACAGAGATGCTCTGCCAGCCACTGGGTAGCCTGGCTCTCGTGAAGCTGAGTTTTTAGCTGAGGTCACCGTCTTCCTGAGGACTTCTATTTTCCTTTTGGTGGCATTTGAACTCAGGGACTTACACTTGCTACAGAGATGACTGACAACTTGAGCCACGCCCTCTGCCTTTTCTTTTTCTTTTGCTTTAGTTATTTTTTGGATAGGTCTCTTGCTTTTCCCTATAGTCAGCCTCAGGCCTTGATTCACCTACCTGGCACCTCCCATGAAGCTTGGATTACAGGCATGATCTCCGTTTTTTGGCATTTTTTTTTCACCCGAGTTAGCTTTGAACTATAATCCTTCCAATCCCTGTCTCCTGAATAGTTCTGATAGCAGGTGTGAACCACCACATGCAGCCTAAACTGAGTTTTAAAAATGAAAGTCTGAATAATGGGAGCACCACCACCCCACCAGGGCGAACCAGGACAACTAGTCACAGAAGCTATGGGAGAACTGTCATGGAGCAGCTGTGCGTCCTGCACCTCCTCTGAGCAGCAGCAGCAGCCGCCGCCGCTGCCACAGGGTGTGAACTCAAGTGTGCATGGAGGTGAACGTGGCTGCCTCTTGCCTAGGGAATGGGAGAAGGCCCGCTGCTGGACTGTGGTCCTTTCTGTTACATGTTTCCCTCCTGCCACTCGGCAGGAGTGACCAAGCAGCCTTCACACGGGACGGAGGGCATACGTGGATGTCTCACCCCCTCCCGGGAAAGTTAGGGAGGTGGAATCTCCCTTTGCAGACGAGGACAACCCATTCCAGAAACTTCAACTCATGTGGGTGTCAAGAGGAAGGCAGGGTGGGGGCCAGTTACTTCTGGAGCCTTCTCTGATGCCAGCCTGTTAGTGAAGCCACTGCTGTCCCAGCTCTGCTGGAGAGCGCTGCACTGTGCACACAGCTCACCTGTCCAATGGCTAGGACTCTAGTGACTGGAGAAGGTGCCAGCCCATGCATAGTCTTCCACCATGAGAAGCAGGCTGTTCTGCCCACTGTAGCCGCGAGGCAGATGCATCATAGTCAGGCCAGGAGCTTCAGCACAAGGGCATACTTAGTATCTGTGCCATCCTGGGCAAGGGCTCCATATCACATGGGTTATTTCTAATACTAAGTTATCCTGTGGCTCCTGTGAGGAATCACTGAGCACGACATGGTGTAGATGTGGAAAGGCAATGCACCATGCAGCTCTGCCATCCCAGGTCTAATCTCCCATCAAATGCACTACTGTTCTTGATGCTTCCCAAGTGCCCTGTGTTACAGTCCTCAAGTGGCTCCTTCTGTCACGGGAGAAAGTTCCCAGTCTCTAGATTCTGGGTGTGAATTTAAGCTCCCTGGCCACCAGAATTCTGTCCAACAGCCACACACTGCAGCCTGAAGTCCATACCCAAAAATTAGGCCCCTGGCCTGAGAGGTCTGGACATTTGGGCTCCATCTCAGAAGGGTCAGGGCATTGGTCACCCAACAGAAACAACCCAGAGCCTCATGACAGGACCTGAACATGAGCAGTAGCAACCCTTCTCTGGGAGGCAACACCCACCACATCCGCCAACAGATACTTCAAGCTATAGGCTGCCTGTATGCCCAGGTGTTAAGGGGCAAGTGCCCACTTGCATAGTCAGGGTCTGTGTCTGTGCATGTGCAGGAGCTGAAAAAACTTCTAAAGTTAGGAGAATTTCTTTAGGATCACTCCATTTTTCTTTCACTTTATTTATTTTTGGTGCTGTCCTAAGGCCTGAACTCAGGGCCTGGATGCTATCCCTAAACTTCTGTGCTCAGAGTTAATGCTACCATTTGAGCCATGGCTGCACTTCTGGCGTTTTGGAGAAAATTGGAAATAAGAGTCTCACAGACTTTCCTGCTCAGGCTGGCTTCAAACCACCATCTCAGATCCCTGTCTCCTGAGTAGCTAGGATTATAGTGTAAGCCCAACTATTTTTCTTACAGAACAATTTTTTGAAGGCTCTACCTTTTTTGAAGGAATCTGCTTCCTATGATGGAGAAATAGAGTGCATAGCACACTGTGACAGTATTTGTAACTGGTCAAAACACTCACCCCTCCTGCACCGCAGGTGAGGGTCCTTGTCCGATTGTGAACCTTGTTATGAACGTATGTTGTGGTTCCATCTTGAGCCACACCATTGACTTTCACGGTCATGGGAAAACTGGTCTGAACAGAAGTTTCTATGAAAGAAAAATTCAGGATCAGAGACCACCCCAGGCACCTCCCATGGGCAAAGATCCTGTGGCTGAACCTGGCCTCGGAGCCAGGAACACATGGGCCATGCACCTCCTGAGCTGGCTTACCGCCCCATGTTGGAAAAGCCCACCAAAAGCTTCTCCATTAACACCTATGCCCCACATTACTGATGGACCTATGTTAAAACCTACAGTTCAGTGCTATTTAATTTTTATTAAATTTTATATCAAACAAATAATTTCTATTTTTCTGATTACAATTTATTTTTCTAATTATATTCTAATTGTAAATGAAGAGTTCAAAAATATAAAGATGGCCCTAAACACAATCCTACAGGTAACTGTAATTAACATTTTGTGTCTATGTCCCATGACACTTTCCAAATATACAAATATATAATGACAAAATATTTATTTTTGGCAGTACTGGAATTTGAACTCAGGGCCTTGCTACCGCCTAGCAAGCACTTTACCACTTGAACCATAGCCCACTGACTGTGTGTGTGTGTGTGTGTGTGTGTGTGTGTGTGTGTGTGTGTGTCTGTGTGTGTGTGTGTGTGTGTCTGTGTTGTGACTAGAATTTGGAACTCAGGTACCCTGAACATTTCTTTTTTTTCTTTTCAGCTGATTCTGGGCCTTGAACTCTGAACCCAGAAATTGTCCCTCGGCTTCTTTTGCTCAAGGCTAGCACTCTACCACTTGAGCAACAGCACCACTTCCAGCTTTTTCTGTAGATTAATTGGAGATAAGAGTCTCATGGACTTTCCTGCCTGAGCTGGCTTCAAATAGTAATCCTCAGATCTCACACTCCTGAGTAGCTCAGCAGCCTTGAACTCTTCAAGCTTTTTCTGCTCAAGGCTAGTGTTCTACCACTACTTCCAGTTTCTTTGGTGATTAACTAGAAATAAAGAATCTCATAGACTTTTCTGCTCATACTGGCTTCAAACTGAGATCCTCAGATGTCTTCCTCCTGGGTAGCCAGGATTACCGAGCCTCTGGTACTCAGCAACTCAGTGTGGCTTTTTAAATTTATTTTTTGCCTAGACTGGCCTTGGACCTCTACCTGCTGAGTAGCTGAAATTACATGAAAAATGGTGCCATTTTTCATGCTCAGAAGCTAATCATGATTCCTTAGACATTAGGGCAGGGTTTCTCAGCCCTCAACCGTTAATGAATGATCTGGGTTTGGGAAGTGCTGTTGAGGCTATCCTATGTCTTGTAAGATGTTATGTGACACCCCTGGCTGCTACTTGTAGATGCCAGTTATACTCCCTCACCCTAGTGACAAGCAGGTGTGCCCGAGGAGTAGAGCACCACTTCAGAGTATCAGCACACAACCCTCTGCAGCTTCTTAGCTCAGCTGGCCCTTCCTGCAAGAGGTGCTCCCTCACATTGTCAACTAAAGCGATGGGCTTCCTGCTACACTTAGCTTTTCAAGTCCTTGCTTCCTCTTAAATATGACAGCTTATACCAGAAAAATCATCCCCAAATATCAGGCTGCTTACCTTTTGATTGTTCCAACTCAACCACACACGTCAGCCACAGCTGTTGATTATATGTAGACAGAGGCTTTGAGCGTATTTGAATGGGCTCTAGCTGAAAAAGGAAAAAAAAATTCCATAATCCATGTAACCTTTTTACTGAGTCTACCAAATAGCTCATAACTCTTTTACCTTTCCCTTTTGGTAGTTCAGTGTGAATGCACAGCCTCTCTCCCTTTTGTTCTGCTGGCTTTCTCAGCTGGCGTACTGCCATTTGAGCCATGACACCTACTCAGAAAGGGAGCCTAGCAGACTTTTCTGCTCTTGCTGGCCTCAAACCACAATCCTCTGGATCCTAGCCTCTTGAGAAACTAGGATTACAGGTATAAGCCACGTGTGCCTAGCTCCAAATAGCTCATCTTAACATAAAAAATTTACATTTAGCAAAAGAGACCTCAGCGTTGGCTCTGAAACAGAAGCACGTGAACTATTCTTTCCAGAAGAGAGGGCAAGCTTCCAGCTGCAATTCATTTCTTTTTTTTTTTTTTTTTTTGGGGGGGGGGGGGGTTGGTCATGGTGCTTGAACTCTGGGCCTGGGTGTTGTCCCTCAGCCCTTCAGCTCAAGGCTAGCACTCTACCACTTGAGCCACAGCGCCACTTCGGGCTTTTTTTGCTTATGTGGTGCTGAGGAATTGAACCCATGGCCTCATTCATGCAAGGCAAGCTCTCTACCACTGAGCCACCTTCCCAGCCCTGCAATTCATTTCTATGTATCCAAACTCTCAGGAGGCCATTGTCACCACTTGGGATGATATACCTACTTAAGTGCCAAGAAAAAAGTTATCTTCAAGAAGGAAAGGGAAAAAGCAGAACAATGATGAAATGTGATGAGAATGATGATGAGACACTTCCGTGTGTCTCAATACTTCGTTAGCCTCAGTAGGCCAGATCCCTTTGACATCTTTTATTTAGGGCTTTATTAGTCTTAAAGTCCCTGGAGAGAAAAAGGACTATGCTACCAATGATTCTTATGCCTTGTCTTCCAAAAGACGTGCTATTGGTGTCTCCTAGCAATGGGACGGTGAGGGTTGGTTACGGCGAGGGTTGGTTACGGCAATCACCTGCAGTTGCAAAGAAAAGCACTACCTTTGATTCTGCATCTGAATGCTGGGTGAGGGACCACACGCATCCCAAAAAGCCACAGGAGAAATGAAATCTTCCAGAGAATAGGATACAGTCTCTTTGAAGGGAGGATGGTGTCTTGGCTGCAAGTCAGTTCAATTGTCCAAAAGAGATTTATACTGACAGAAATGAAAAACCAAGTACTGCTACTGTGGAGAAAAGCCACGTTGCAATCTCCAATTCAGACCACCAGCCCAAATGTTAAAGATAAAAGAAAGCTAAGAAAATGTGAAGACTAGCCAGAGAAGAGCGTCTTTCAAACTAGAGCAGCAAGGGCTGGGAGCTGGCCTAGTGGGACAGGCCTGCCCTGCCTGAGGGCACGTGCTGGGCAGCACCAAAAACAGTAAGAAAGAGCTGCATGATTTAGGACAATTTTCTTCTTTTGTTCTTTTGGGGTAGTGGGGAGCAGAGAGAAGGGGCCTGGGGTAGGCAGGCTGCACCCTATGATGCTGAGCTGCTGTCATGCAGGATGGCTGCACCCTGCACATGGATAAGGACTGTGTTTGACCAAAAATCTGCAACAGGAAGGACCTCTGTTTCCTCTAAAGATGGTAAAGAACCAGGCACTTAGAAGAAGGAAGAGATGCTCGTTTAAACAGAGCTCATGGGAGGAATGCCAACAATCAATAAAAAAGACTGTTGCTATTAGAAGATGACACCGAGACCAAGTCTGCACTTGGATAAATATGGGAAGAAAGGGTCAGATACCTAAATAATCATTGTTAGAACTCTTGTCTACTAGGACTTCTGCCTGGAAGGAGCCAGGATGAGTTCATTGTCCTTTGGAGTTGGACTGGGTTTCCCTAGGAAGTGATACCAGCACATTCCTGAGTACAAAAGTACTTAGGACCTTAGAAAAGGTAATTTCATTAGACAAGAACAGCTGCCTGCTGTGAGCCTCTGCAGAGCAAGCACAGTCTGCTGCCCAGCCCCTCCAAGCAGGACCACCTCTGCGGCTCCACAGATCCTTCTGATAATGCCACTTACACCCAAGCCTTACCTTTTTGCTATTGTTTTGTGAAAAATTAGCTGCAGAAGTCTGGATCACTTTGGGTCCTAAAGTCCAGCAAAGGAGAGAAGGGGAAAGTGGGTTACAACGCTAGTCACAACTTATTTTTTCAAATGCCAATAAAAACTCATGCATTATACAAAGATTATCTTATTTATTACCTGGTCTTTCTTTAGAGAGTGTACGTATATAGGAAAAACACACAAACTCTTACTGTGTATCACAACTTCCCGACATGGGTCAAGGTAGAATCTTACACATACACACTGAGGCATACATATGCACACATGTGCGCACACACATGCTCTCTCTCACACACACAGGCAGAACTGGGATTCTCACGGAAAACCTCTCACACTTTCAGTGAGGGCTCTCTATAGTGCATGGTCCTGAGGGAACATTTCTATATGGATATTCCTACATATTTTGTAAAGTGTAAGGCGAGGCATGGTGGTGCAGGCCTGGACTTGGGAGGCTGAAGCAGAAGAATTCCAAGTTCAAGCTCCATTCACTGTATCAAGACTTTCACGTGGCCCAGTTTCCCCTCTAATAGCAGAGACTAGATGGAAATGTTTGCATGAGTGGACATGATGTAATCCCTGTACTTGGGAGATAGAGACAAGAGAATCACAAACTCAAGGCCAGCCTGAGCATGACAGTAAGCTCTAGACTAACCTTAACTACACAGAAGGATCAAGTCTTTAAAAACAAGCCGGGCGCTGGTGGCTCACGCATGTAAACCTAGCTCAGAAGGTTGAGAACTGAGGATCAAGTGCAAAGCCAGCCCAGGCAGGAAAGTCCGTGCGATTCTTATCTCCAATTAACCACTAAAAACTGGAAGTGGCTCTGTGGCTCAAAAGTGGTAGAACGCTAGTCTTGTGTTGAAAAAGCTCATGGACCGTGCCCAGGTCCTAAGTTCAAGCCCTACGACTGACCCCCCCCAAAAAAAGTATTAAACAACAACAAAAATGGGGGGTGATGATAAAAAGAGTGACAGATGCATCGTATTCATAAACTGATTTACTATACAACTCCTTTGGACAACTACTTAAAGATAATAAAAATGTAATTTTTTACAAAGGAAGAAATGTTTGGATGGCCGATGAAGGACAGATGATCAAGGTCACTAGCATAGCCAAACTGACCTGAGACCCCAGCTGCTGCCAGGGTCCTGCTCACTGCACACCCCCCCAAGAACAGAGCCGGAACCCCCTGACCACTCCAGCCCTGTGGCTCATGGAGAAGGCAGACTTCCTCTATCCTGGAGCCCTAAGCGGGAGGAAGGGGTGCCGCTGAGCTGGCTGAGAAGTCACACACCAGTGTGGCTGTATGTGGTAAAATGACCAAATGATCACAAACAGAACATTAAGCCAGGCGCAATGGCTCACAATGTAATTCCAGTTACTCAGGAAGTGGAGATTATAGAGACCTTATTTGAAAAATGAACTAAAGCAAAAATTAAAAAATGCCTTTCTAGCATGTGTGCAGCTCGGCGTTCCAAACCTGTTCTCACCTCTGATTCCAACGAGGACAGTCAGGCCAAAGCAGATGAAGAAGACGACAAACACGAGGACAAAGTGGCGCTTGGAGAGTGTGTAGAGCCGCATGGGGGCCAGCCTGAAGAGCAGAAACCGGGAGGGAATGAGGGACAGACAGGGAGACACCTGGGCCCGCATGCACCATGTCCTGCCCGAGGCCAGTCATGCCCCCACAGCCCTCACCTCAGAAATGGACCTGCTTCAAAACTGTGTGAGCACCCTTGACAATCCATGGTGAGTTCTGCAGGGAGTGAACCATTCCTGTGTGTTCTGGGCTGGGCCCTGCCACTCCGTCTATACCCAGCCCTCGTGGCAACAGAAGGTGCTATGCTCTATGCCCACCAGACCCGTGTCACACCATGGTGGTGGCCCAACTTTTCTTCCCACCTCACCTCCACTCACAGAGCCTGACTCAATCATGCTCAAGTGCACGGCTGCAGTTGCGCCTGAGCCCAGCACACAGAGGCCCTCCCCTGCCCAGCAGCCTGGGCCAGAGCAGCCCGCTTGCCACAACACGCAGCAGCAGCAGCAATGCTGAGGCCACACAGGCCCAGTACCCTCCCCTCAGAAGAATACGCAGGCAAGGAATCCTGCCTGGCCAAGGCTTTGCAGCCCACATGCTGTGCCTTCCCAAGTGAACAAGGTGTCACAGACACCCAAGTGAGGTCCGCACACAGCTGTGCCAGCGACACCTGTGCCCTAAAGAGGTGCTCCCGCCTGAGGGAGGCGCTGGCCTCGCCTTGCTTGGCTATAGGCCTCTGTAGCCCCAGCTCTTCCTGCTCTTGGGAGCCAGGGTGGCAGCAGGAATCTGACTCTTACACCCGGATGTAGGTGTGGCCCCACACCTCTGGAAAGGTTGTTGATTTCCTTTCCACTGTGTGACTAGGATTGCAGCCACAGGGCGGAAGTCAGCAATGGGCTGGACAGACTTGGGACGAAGGTGAGGGCCAGAAGCCACCACGGCTCTGACGTGGCTCTGCAGAGACACTGGGGCACACTCAGCCAGTGGACCTTGAGACCCATGTCAGCAGGCCCATCAAATGACAGTCCCGCCGAAGCATCCAGTGTCCTTGCACCCTGCTCCATGAGAAGGGACACTAGGGAGTGAGGGACTGGTCCCCAGGCAGATGAGGGCCCAGAGGGCTTTATGTGTCAGAGCTGGACACGGCCTCTGGGATGAGGCCACCTTCAGTTTACACTGAGGGGCTAGCTGAGGTTGAAAGGTGAAAGACCTGCCCAGGCATCACAGCCTTGCCCAGAGCAGCACTTGCTACACCCTGGAGGGAATTCTGGGAAGTAGGCCCTAGCCCCTTACTTCTCTTCTGGGAAAGTCCTGTGGAATACAACCCGGCAAGAGATGGGCCTCCCCTTTATCCCTTCTCTGAGACAACGTACCCAGTCTATTACTCTCTTTGCACAATGTGTTTTAATCCATTTTTAATACTCTAAAGAAGGGCAGATTTCCAGGCAAGTGCAAAGGACACTACCATGATGACAAAACGTATATGACGCTAAATGTACTAGCATTGCACAGATGAGGGTGGCAGCTTTGACCAATGAGCCAGGTGACGTGAGGCGCTGACACCAAGGGAGGCTGATAAGCAATGTGTATCCAAACCTTCGCTGTCTTTGCCATTCTCCTCTGAAAGTTAAGTTGAAGAAATTGCACTGAGCTAGTCATGAGTTTTTCCATTATACTATTCTCAGAGTGACCTGCCACCCCAAGCAGGTCTGTCCAGAGACAGAGCAGCTCCCCAAGCAGACACTAAGCAGGAAAAACAGGATATTACATTTCAAATTGTTTTTTTTTTTTTGGGTCCGGTCGTGGGACCTGAACTCTGGGTCTGGGCGCTGTCCCTCAGCTCTTCAGCTCAAGGCTAGCACTCTACTACTTGAGCCACACTGCCACTTCCGGCTTTTTGCTTTTTGCTTATGTGGTGCTGAGGAATCGAACCCAGGGCCTCAGGCATGCAAGGCAAGCGCTCTACCACTGAGCCACCTTCCCAGCCCTCAAATTGTTCTTTAAAATACATCATTGACATCTTAGCATCAGAATTCTTAGCAGATAACAAGGGAGGCTGAATAAGGAGACATTTAAAAATGGATAAAGCCTGGTATAGCAGTGCATGCCTATAATTCCAGCTGCTTAGGAGAAAAAAAGCAGATAGATCACAAGTTCCAGGCCAGCCCAGGCAAGTCACCATGGGACTCTATCTCAAAGATAAATTATGAACCAAAAGGCTAGGGCCATGGCTGGAGAGAGGCAGAGTGTTTATTCGACATGTATGAGGTCCTGGGTTTAATCTCCAGTAACTAAAGTAAAAAAAAGGCGTGCCAGCAAAGGTCAAATAGAAGCACCATTGTACTCCTGGGAAGGCTTCCCTTTCCTTTAAACTTCTACTTTAACCCAATATTGGAAAATGTCCCAGCTCAACAACCAAGTCAGTAGAAAGAAGGCTTGGCATACACAGCCAGCACCATGCTGGCCCTGCTGTATGGAGAGGGTAAGCACCAGGCTGGCCTTCCACTGTCCTCATGTCCTAACAAGCAGCAACGTTCTCAGACGCCCGATCTGGGAGGCTGAGGTCTCTTCCAGCCTGCAGAACCATGACGGGCTGCGAAGAGCACCCAGACAGAATGCTTCTAGTCACCCCCTCACCTAAAAGCCTTGAACTTGGGACAGCTAACAAACCTCTCACTATGGATGATAAATCGAATGTCTAGAACCACTGCTCAAAGTCAAAACATGAAAATATAAGGACATGGGCTGGGAAGGTGCTTCAGTGGTAGAGCGCATGCCTTGCATGCCAGAGGCCCTGGGTTTGATTCCTCAGCACCACACATAAGCAAAAAGAAAAAAGCCGGAAGTGGTGCTGTGCCTCAAGTGGTAGAGCGCTAGCCTTGAGCTGAAGAGCTGAGGGACAGCGCCCAGGCCCAGAGTTCAGGCCCCATGACCGGACCCCCCCCCCCAAAAAAAAAAAGAAAAAGAAAACATAAGGACAAAGAAGTGAGAAGTTTTTGCTACAACTGGCCCAGCTGGGACCAGCTTGATGTCCAGGCCTAGGCATCATCCTGAACTAGGCACCACCGATGCTCCATCTCCTGTTCATCTCATGTTCAGGGGCTCTTAAGAACTAAGCTGGCCTGAGCTAAGGCCACGCTAGTCTGGGGGACCACAAGGGCCTGTCACCTTTGACCGGACCAACAGGAGGGCACTTCTGCAACCACTAGAGGCAAGGCTGTAATGCAGAAAACAGACGGAGCCTGTGGTTGTGAGACTTCTGGTCCCCCAGCCTGCTCTTCTTTACCCCTGTTCTGTGGCTATGCTCTTCTTGAAATTCATACCCCCAGATTCTAGACATCACCCACCACGGACTCTCTCCAAATGCTGGCTATCTGCTCCTCCTCTAACTAGCTTTCCTACCTTCAAAAACCCTCCACCAGCTCCTGGCCCAGGGCGATCCCACTCTGAAGCAGCATCCCACAAGGTTTTTCCTAAAATATGTGACACATAAGTCCTTCAGCACTTCATGGGCAATAAGTTCAAAACTGAACTCACTGCAAGACAGACTGGCACAAATGAAAACATCGCAGAAGCTCCCTTGTGTCAGTCCCACATCTTTGAGGATGAGGTGGCCCCAGCCTTCTTAGCTCTCTCCATTCCCACCATGCCAGCCAGGCCACCGACCCCTCACCTGCCTCCCATAGGCCCCAACCCCTCTGGGATAGGGCTAGGATGCATGCACAGACAGGTGGTCAGGTAGGGCTGGGGTGTCCTGCAGACAGAGTGCAGTGTGTGTGGCAGCCCAGTACACAGGAGACCTGGGCTCCATCCCAGTAACAAACATTAACCCAGTTAGGCAACTTGTCGAGATCACAAAGCTACTTAAGGGAAACAGTCAAATGTAACGTCCATCATGCGACCTGGTGGCCAGGGTCCTGTCAGACTCCAGCTCAGCTCAGCCCACTCACTCAGAGCTCTCCATCCAAATGTGTCCTACCTTCCTGCCTGTCGGGGCAGGCCACAGCTCCACCATCACTGTGTGGCTGAGCACCTGAAGACAGGTGTCCTCCGGTCTGATGCACCTGGCATGGCAAGAGCTGGCATTCAAAGTGCTTCTCAACTCAGTGGCAGTCAGCCACTTTGAAAGCTCTGGAGTTCCCACGAGTTGGAGGTGAGATGTAGGCAAAGGAAGGGACTCACTGCAACCCTCTCCACCCAGGCCAGGCCCCGCTGACCAGCTAGCCGTGTGGGGAGACTTCCACAACACTGCCAGCTCTCGCATTTTTTTAAGGGCCACACTCCCACCCCCTCTTTTTAAAAAACAAACAACAGGGCAGGCAGGCAAGCAAGCTATTTTCCATATAGAGTTTCACCCTTTGCCCAAGGCAGCTTCAGATCACAATCCTTCTAGTTATGCCTTTCATGTAGCTGGGACTTCAGGTATGAAACATTATTCTTGGTTAGTATGTTGAGATGAGATTCCTGAACTAGAACAATGATCCTCTCAATCTTGGCCTTCACAACAGTTTTGATTATAGGTATGAGTCACTAAACCTGGCTTTTAAAAAAAAGCAACTCTTGGCCCATGATGCTGGGATTGGTTTTTATTATTTTTCCCTTTGATTTTTTTATTAGCATGTATTAATTGTACAAAGGAGTTTCACTGTAGTATTTCCATACAAGCATAGGATACACTTTGATCGATATTCCCTATTCTCTTTCTTAACCCCCCTTTTAAGACAACTTTAATGAGTTTCATTATTCTTTTTTCATACATGTGTATAAAGTACTTTGGTCATATCCCCCCCACCCCTCACCTTCTTCCCTCTCCCAGCTTGTTTTACACTTGTATTGTTCATCTAATTTTTAGGTCTAAGTGTTGTCCTTGTTATCTTTTCACAATAGGCATCTACTAGGCACTGTCTAAAGCCCTGGCCCAGTTGGCACCCCAGGCCTGGAAGAGCTTATATACAATGAAGTATGTAACCCCCTGGACTCCCCAGGCTCCTAAACTAATCTCAGTTCCAGGGTGCTTTAAAACATCATGAGGCCCTGGGTTCAATTCCTCAGTACCACCATAAGCAGAAAAAGCTGCATGTGGCACTGTGGTTCAAGTGGTAGAGTGCTCACCTTGAGCTGAAGAGCTTGGGTATAGCACCCAGGCCCAGAGTTTAGACTCCTCGACCAAAAAAAAAAAAAAATCACAGACAAGCCGGGTGCCAGTGGCTCATGGCTGTCATCTTAGCTACTCAGGAGGCTGAGATCTGAGGATCACTGTTCAAAGCCAAACAATTATCTCCAGTAAACCATCAGAAAACTGGAAGTGGCGCTGTGTGGTTTAAGTGGTAGAGCGCTCTCCTTGAGCTGAAGAGCTCAGGGTTAGCGCCCAGGCCCAGAGTTCAAGCCCAATGACCAACAACAACAAAAAAATCTTGGACATTGTTTCTTAGGGGGGAAAAAAAGCCTTTATTGGAAAGCCAGGTCCCAAATCACAGCCATCTACTTGTGGAAGCCGCCTCCCTGCTCCCCGCTGCTACCACTTCCCACCGAATGGGAGAATCCAGGTGAGAACCCAGCCGCTGCCCTGGGGCGGCTCTCCACTCTCTCCTTCAAACACGGCTGCTGGCAGGGTTGCTCCCTGCCTCAGCCCTAAGGCATGAGCAGGCTCCCTCACCTCCAGTTCCTCATTAAACCACCCACTTGCCACGGCAAACCTACCTCCCCCAGCCTTGCCACTGCCCACCTGCTCACACCCAAACCTGGAGGTGCTGCAGAGCCTAGTGCGCATGCTGGCAGAGACTGCTAGCACCTGGTGCTGTGGACCTGAGCCTGGTAGTGTCCACCTCAACTTCCGGAGAGCTGAGGCCTGTCGACAGCCCCTGCGGGCCAAGCCCGCTAGTCTATCAAAACCAAAAGCTTCACAGGGCCTGCCACAGAGACACTATGCCACCCAGTGAGGAGCATCACTTCAGAGCACAGTACAGTCTTGAGCCATCCTCTAGAGGCAGGCACTGCCTTCCGGCTGCCCAGGGGAGGGGGAGCAATACCTCTCCTGCCTCTATGGCAGACCCCAATCTCCCCTCCACCCTGGGATTTTACCTTTGTGGTCCGTTGGCACCATCTCCACAGCCTCACAACCCAAGCTGCCCCACCCTACTGCCCGCTGAGCTACACACGTGAGCACCCCACGAGGATCACTCAACGTTCCTAGGTTTTCCTCTCACCCTGCCCTACTATGTGCATGCTGTGGTAAATGTGGCAATCTTCTCCCAGACATCTGTTTCTGCTGCCTATGGCTCTGGCTTTGTCCTCTGCATCTGAGGATGTGCAGGACATGTCACTTTAGGCCAATCACTGCAG
This sequence comes from Dipodomys spectabilis, assembly GCF_019054845.1. Taxonomy (NCBI): domain Eukaryota; kingdom Metazoa; phylum Chordata; class Mammalia; order Rodentia; family Heteromyidae; genus Dipodomys; species Dipodomys spectabilis. Next base: position 235,346 of record NW_024870979.1, read on the forward strand.
TTCCCAGGCCGAGCTGGCTGCAAAGACCCATCCCATTAGCCTGTCTAAGTGCCTTAGACCCTGCACCACCACTAGGCACCCACTAAGCACTTCTCCCTCCTATGGGGCGCCTCAGCCCATAACAGCCCTGGAGAGAGGAGGGGGGGGGGGCAGGCCTTAGGCACCTCACTTCAGGGGAGTGACCACAAGATGAACAGGACTGGGCTGGGCAGAGACTATGAGCACGTACCTCAGGGTGCCAGCCTTAGCACCACTGGGGTCTTTACAGCACCCCAATGCCAGCTGGCTAGGCCTGAGCCATCATCCAAGAGGCAGGTTTGATCTCACCAGGCCATTAAGATGCTGGCTAAACCAGACTGAAAACACGTCAGTGTAAGCAGCTTGCTACTTGTTGAACGCATACCCAGTTTTTCCTTAAAATTCAGATCTGAACGGAGGAAAGGGACTAGGGATCTGTCTGCCTGCTCTCTCGTTTTAGCTAAGGTTTTGTTTTTTCACAACTGACATAAAAATAATCCGGGTGCTGGCTCGGTGCCTCTCATTTGGTTTCTTTCTTTCGGTTCTGCAACTGTGGCCCAGTGAAGCTCTCCCAGGGCCCCTCTGCAACAAAACAGATTAAGCAGAATACTTGCAGGGTTGTTGGGAATGTGAGCAAAATAGAAATAAAGTATCTAGAATAGAGCAGCACGAAGGTGGCAAGAACTCCATCAGGTTAGTTGTTCTTAGTAATAAATGAGCACTGTTGCGTATTTGTTTATTGACAATTTTAGGGCTTGATACTCAGATTATCAAGTTCTTTCTTGGCTTTTCCACTTAAGGCTCACCCTCTATCACTTTTGACTCTCTGCTGGTTAATTAGAGAGAAGACTCTCCCAGATTTGTCTGCCTGGGCTGGTTTTGTACCAGAACACTCAGATCTCAGCCTCCTGAATAGCTAGGATTATAGACAAGAGCCACTAGTACCCCGCACAAGATCTCATTCTGTAACCCAAGTTGGCCTCAAACTCCTAGGCTCAAGTGATCCTCCTGCATCTGCCTCCTGAAGCACTGGGACCACACCCTGCATCTGTATGTCTTATTTCCGAAACAGTTTTAGTCCTCTTTGCACAGAACCGCTAAAGACCCACTGTATAGGGCAGACGATGTGGCTCAAGTGGCAGAGCACCTGCCTGGCCCGTGAAGTCAGGGTTCAATGCCAGAAGGGAGGTGGGAGAGATCCAGAAAAATGGGGGTGGGAAAAAGCAGCCAGGAACTCAGTTTTAAACATGGCATTAACGAGTCACTTTAAGCTTTTTGGTTTTCAGTCATGCATCTCCTCAATAAGCACCAGAAGTTAGTAAAACCATAAAAGGAGGAGCAGCTCTCTTTGACCTTGCCCACTTGCCCAAATGGTTGGCAAAGTCAGGGACTTAGCAAAGATATCACAGAGTATAACAGCCTAGAAAAAAAAAAGCGAAAAGCCATTTACAAACACCTGGGAAAAAGACTCCTCTGGGTACAAAAAAAAATTTATTTCAAGAATGTACACCTGTCTTGAAGGGAACATCCGACAGAACTCATGCTTTGTGTAGAGGGAGATTGGACACTCCTGCCATTATGTCCCAAAACTTAGTAAGCGGCTGACCTTGAAAACTGGGCCCCATTGATAAGGCAGTGTGACTGCACCAATGAAGGAGCATACTAGTTGTCAGAGCATAGGGGAGCCTTCAGCCCAGGCTAAATTAGTCAAACCCCAACTCACCTTTCCCATTAATACTAGTGATGTCACAGCACTCGGGCACCTGTTATCAGATGTGCCGCACCTGGGTCTGGGCTGTGTACTATCTTTCCTTCCCTGTGCTCTGCTCAAAAGCTCTGGCATTCTCAAAGAGGATAGAGAGGCCAGAAACTCTAGGAAGGGCACTCTTTCTTTTGACAGCAATCCTTCTGCCTTTTTAAGTGAAGCAGGCTGGGCCTCACTTGTGCAGGGAGGTGCCAGGGCCAACACTTGCACTGGGGCCATGCCCAGCCCCTAAGTGGTATGTCTAGGCTGCCCCTGCTCCTTCCTCCCATTCCCTCCCCCGCCTTGCCTTCTCCAGAATTCTCCTCCTGCTCCTGTCCTTGTCACTTTCCTCATCCCCGACAGTACTCTGACTCTACCAGGACCCAAAGTCCGGGGCACACTCAAGATGAAGTCGGTAGTAGTATTTATGACTGCAGTAGCCAAAAACCTTTGCGGTTCCCAGGTCAGTGCGGCTCAGCAGGCTGACGACCTCCAGGAATGCCCCCCTCTTCTTGCCCAACAGAGCTGTGGGAACCCGCGCCCCCCACACCCGCAGAGCAAGAGACCCAGTGCCCCCACCTGTGAGCCACAGTCCTGCACGCAAACTGTCGTGATGACTTCCTGAGGGTCTAGTTCCCAGTCTTGTGGCAGGAGGAACGGGGGTGGGGAGGAGAGCAAACCCCTCGCACCCCCGGCCTCTCTCCCGGCTGGGGAGCCAGGCCCAAGCGGAGGAGTCCCCGTGGTGGCGTCCCCGCCGCAGGACCCTCGAGGCCGGAGGTGACACACCCACGTGAAGGCCGTCGCTGGAGCTGCGCGGAGGCGCCCCGGCCTTAAAACACCGGGTCTGGCGGCGGCAGGTGGGGTTTTCCTGCACGCGCCTGAAGAGCGGGGACGGGGATCCCGCTTCCGCGGTACTTCCCGACCCCGGAACCGCCGGGCGGCCTCGGAGCGCGCGCACTGCAGCCGGGGCCGTCGTCGAGCCTCCGGCGCGGGGACGCGGGCGACTGCGGCGTGAAAAGCGGGCTCCGGGGAGGGCGGGCGGCCCCGGGGCGCGCTCACCCGCCGGAGCCCCCGCGCCTCGCAGCGGGACGCGGGCCACAGGCCCAAGTCGGGGACCTCGGGTGGCCCCGGCCCAGCCCGGCCGTGCCGGCCCCGGCGTGCCCACGTCACCAAACGCCTCCCGGGAGCGCCGCCGGGCAGCGCCGCGCGCGCGGGCCGGGCGCCCGCCACGACCCCCCACCGGACCGCTCCGCCAGACCCACGTCAAGCCCCGCACGGCTGAGGAGCCCCGCGGCAGCGCGCCGGGAAGCCGGGGACCCCCGCAGAACCCCCCGCGCCGCCCGCCCCAGCACTCACGGTTCCATCTCGGCGTCCCCTCCCGGGCCTGGGCCCCGGCCCGCGCGCCCCGAGCCCTCCCGACGCCGCGCCTCAGGCAGCGCAGCCCGAGCGACGGCGGCCGCCGAACCGCGGGCCTCGGAAAGCGCAACAGCGCGCGACGCGCTGTCACGTGCGCGGAAGCGCGGCGAGGGGCGGGGCGAGTTGGCGAGGGGCGGGGCTGGAGGCGGGGCGACGGGGCTCAGCCTGGCCGCCCGCGCAGGAACGTGCGCACCCGCGCTGCGAATGCGTGCCCGGCCCCCGCTCCGAGGCGAATGGCGGGGGAGCGGGAGTCTTTGGCGAGTGAGTGCGGTGCTTCCTCTCCAAAGTGAGGCATTCATGCACAGGACTTTGACAGTCTTGAAAGTTTGCGTTGTGCTAAGGCGTGCACACGTCTCAGCGTGACTCCTTAACAACCTTGACAACCAATGCCCTCCTCTTTCTTGGCAGTCGCTGGCTTCTGGGATTAGCAATCAGGAAGTCTAGCCTTGGGCCCTGCATCACCAGTTCTGGTCTTTGGATCCTGTCAATTTACTGCTTGTCTCTTCCCTTTAGATTTCTGGAACCCAGGGGTTTCCTGGGAAACGATATTAAATGCTGAAACCAGGATGAATTAGTCACTCTGTGTGACCTTTCAGCCCAGAGCTAGCCTCACTCAGAGGTCGGGCAGAGATTGCTTTCTCTGCGTTGGGTACTATCCTTCTGCACCCCACAGATAAAGAGTGTGCATGCACGTGTGCTCTCTCTTTCTTTCACACACACACACACACACACACACACACACACACACACACACACACACAGCCCTCTTCCAGGCTGCCAAGCTTTCAATCATCTCTGCAGATGGGGCAGAGGACAGATAAAGGTTACACTCTTCAGACCCACAGAGCCAGGAGCACCTGCTAAGGAGGTTTAGAAGCAGGAGAGCTGAGAGTGTTCCGTGAGATGTGCAGATCAGCTTCCAAGTGCAGTGACTGATGCCAGCCAACACCCACTCCATTTATCTTCATTTGTTCTACGGACATGCCGCTGCTGCTTTGGGCCTAAATTCACAGCCTGTAGGCTGACTGGACTCTCAGGAAGATGTTCAGAGCCTGACTCCAGTGCCTGGGGGTGTGTCCTTGTTTGGATCTGAAAAACACGGTCTTTGCAGATGATCTAGTCAGTTGGTCAGTTTGTTTAACAGGGGGTTTGGGCACAGGGTCTTGCATTTGCTAGGCAGGCACTACTTCTTGAGCCACACCTTCCTGCCAAAGATCAAGTTAAGATGACACCATTAGGATCAAGGTGACTGTGAAAATGGGGAATTTCTTTTACAGAAAAAGCAGAGGTAGACTGCGGGGCAGGGACAGAGATGAGACAGGGGAAGATGTAGTGAAGACTCAGAGAGATGGAGGTCATCTACAAACCAGGGACACCTGAGGCTGCCAGAAACCAGGAGAGAGGCTGGGACACAGTCTCCATCGTGGAACACAGGGAGTGACAACTCCACCCCTTTAACATCTGAAACCCCTCTGGACTTTAAAATGGTGGGAAAGCGCATTTCTGTTGTTTTAGCCCTGGCTTATGGTCCTTTATCTGGTGGCCTAGCCCAGGATGCAGATGCTAGCCTTGATATTTCAGACATGAGGCACACTTCAAGCTCATGTGGCAAATGATGCTCTCTCAGAAGGCAGAGTGAGTCAGCGCTGGGTCTGATGAGGGCCAAAGTCCCAGGAGAGCAGACGTGGTACTCACACCTGCTCTGCTCTCCAGGAAATCAATCTTTTTCATTTTCCCTTCTTAAGCCCAGTGCAAGACACAGCTGTAAGAAGACAGAGTCAACAGCTCTACTCTCAAGTACACCAGACCCAATTAGGCTGGGACAGCCCTTCCCACTACTGAGGCTCTGGGGGCAATACCAACCCAGAGGACTGGCTAGAGGCATTTTGGGGGTGCTTTAGCACAGAGTAGCACAAGCTGGCAGCACCCAATAGTGAGTGGAAGGAAACACTATGAAAGAGGCCAGGTGGGTGCTATGGCACCTGGAAAGCCCCACAACCTGAGAAAGTGTGTTTCAGGCCTAATTACACGATGCCCCCTTTCAGAGGAAAGAAAACGCCATTCTGTAACATGTAGTGCCCACAATTCACACCAAGATTTTTCCAGGATTTGGTGCTATTCGCTTTGAATAAGTGAAGGATCCATTGAAATTTACATAGTAAAAGGAAGAGACCCTGTCAGAGGGGTAAGAACCAGAGAAAAGACTATCACTGAAGGCAAGCGGTTAAGAGTGCTCAAAGATCCCAGCTCAGAGTCAAATCCCGCAGGACTAACTAGTGTGAAGCCTTGGATTAGAGGTCACCAGTGACCTGATGGAGCGGGTTGCGTGTGGCGGCTGGAGGACTTCAGGCTGATGGGAGAAGGTGGGAGAGATGAAGAAACTGCACAACGCAACTTTTCTGGGTGCTCAGGAGGCAAAATCTCAGCAGGAGATACTCAGAGACCATTAGAGGCAACTCCCAAGAGGAGAGGCACTGGAGGGGGTGCTTATGGTTTGGGTGACATTGCTTAGCAAAAAAAAAAGGGGGGGGGATGGTCCTGTCAGATAGCAGCTGTTTCTCTTCGTGGACCACAGGGTTTCGCTAGCAGGTGTTGGTACCCTTTCGCAGAGTAGGCAAGCAAGCAGATCCTCAATGGTGTTGAAAACCCCACTTATTTGGCTTGGCCATGTGAGATTTGAGTTGACATCCAGAAGCTCTAAGCTAACAATCCTAGCTTGCTGTCAAGAAAAACAGGACACAGGAGTTGATGGGAAGGGTCCATATTTAACCCAGTACATGGCAAGGTGGAGGAAAAGTAGGACTGCAAGACTGGGGACGCTAGCATGGCTGCTTCTAAAGGAGGCTAGACTAAGGGAAGATGGACAAAAGCAATTGTAAGCAGTCAGGGAAGATTCAGATTGAGACATAAAACCAGTGAGAATAACTGATTTAGTAAGAGCCCAGAAGTGGAGTGGAGCTGCCTGTGCGACTAGGCGTAGCTGCGAGACGTGGATGTGTGTGGGTCCTCAGATCTTAGCCTCATGAGTAGCTAGGATTGCATGGGTGAGCCACCGGCACCGGCAGTTGTGTACTTTTTATGTTAATGGAATGTAGCTATATGGACTCTAGCATCTTTTGCTTTTCTTGTGTGTTATGTGCAGTTGTGAAAGGTTTAATTGATCGTTGTACAATATTTAACTATAGAAGAAGTCAATTGTTTCCATTCTACTGGCTGCTTTTGTTTTCTTAGCTGTTGCTATTTGGAGTTTGTTTCAGTACTAGGGTTTGAAATCAAGGCCTCAAGCTTTCTAGGCACAGGTGCTTTACCACTTAAACTACAACCCAAACTTTTTTTTTTTCTTTAAAAAGGGGCTATTTTTGTAGGTGCTAGTCTCAACTCTGATCCTCTCATTCTGCCTCTCCAGTAGCTGAGATCATAGGCATTTTAACCATGCCTCATTCTCTTGTTTAGAGGAAGTCTCAAGCCTTTTGCCTCAAATCATGATCCCTCTGATCTCTGTCTCCTGAGTTGGTAGGATTACAGGGGTATCCTCTGCACTTGACCTCTTGTATGTCATTTGGTGGGCATCTATGTGCATTTTTTTTTTTTTTTTGGTCAGTCATGGGGCTTGAACTTTGGGCCTGAGCACTGTCCCTCAGCTCTTCAGCTCCACAGCGCCTCTTCTGGTTTGCTGGTGGTTTATTGGAGATAAGAGTTTCATGGACTTTCCTGCCTGGGCTGGCTTTAAACTGCGATCCTCAGATCTCAGCCTCTTGAGTAGCTAGGATTACAGGTGTGAGTCACCAGCACCAAGTTTATATGTGCATTTTTTAGGGTACACACCTGAGAGGAAATGCTGGGTCATAAAAAACATGTATGTGGGGCTGGGAAGGTGGCTCAGTGGTAGAGTGTTTGCCTTGCATGAATAAGCCCCTGGGTTTGATTTCTCAGTACCACATAAGCAGAAAAAAGCTGAAATGGCACTGTGGCTCAAGTGGTAAAGCACTAGCCTTGAGCTGAAGAGCTGAGAGACAATGCTCAGGCCCAGAGTTCAGGCTCCACGGCTAGCAAACAAACAAACAAAAAACCATGTATGTGCATCTTCAGTAGATACTGCTAAATGGGTTTTTGATGGAAGTCATACCCATTTAACCCCATCTTCAGGGTATGAAGTTCCCAGATCAACATGTCTGTCTTCTTCACTGTTATTGTTTGATGGGGTTGTAAAGGACATTCAATGAATTTGGCTGTAGAATTCAAGTTATTCCTTCTCCTTTTGAGAGAATCATAGGAAAACAGCCATTTCTCTCTATGGATATGCATGAAAAGCAACAGTGCAGTACTTATTAGCAGTCAATGGCAGCAAATCACTACTAAGTTAAAAAGAAAGGTGAGAGATATCATTGGCACTGGACCAACAACAAGTTGATCCACTACTCTATTATTTAGGCTAGTTTGTTTTGGTAAGTTGTTGACTATGGCTGACAGCATCTTCTGTTATCTTCCCAAAAACTGTGCATCTCTTGGGGCTGGGAAGGTGGCTCAGTGGTAGAGCGCTTGCCTTGCATGCAAGAGGCCCTGGGTTCGATTCCTCAGCACCACATAAGCAAAAAGAAAAAAGCTGGATGAATGGATCAAGAAAATGTGCTATATATACACAATGGAATTCTATGCCTCCATCAGAAAGAATGACATTGCCCCATTTGTTAGGAAATGGAAAGACTTGGAAAAAATTATATTAAGTGAAGTAAGCCAAGCCCAAAGAAACATAGGTCCCATGGTTTCCCTTATTTGCAATATCTAGTATATATATATATATATATATATATATATATATATATATATATATATATATATATGAGTCAAGCAGAAAAGGTCAGATAAGGTGATGTTAGGAAAATGAACCCTAAGATATGTATTCAAATGTTTTTTTTCTTTCACGCATTTGTTTCTAACATATTATAAGATTATTTCTTTGTTGCTTTGTATGTCCCTCCCCCACAGTATAACCCCTGCTTTCACTGTATTTGATGTTGGTATAATTTGTGGAGGGGAAGGGGAAAAACAAGTCATTTAAATAAGGATACAGGTGGACCAGTTGCAACAATGAGAAGTACAAGTTGTCATGTCGAAAACGAACTTTACAACTTTGGTGGGGGGGGGGGAGGATTGGGTGGGGGGTGGAGGGAGGCTGGGAATGGATGGGAAGGGGAAACAAAGGAGGAGGCTACAATGCTTGATAAGAAATGTACTCATTATCTTGCCCATCTAATTGTAACCCCTCTGTACAGTATTTTCACAATAAAAAATAAAAAAAATTAAAAAAAAAAAGATTCACTTAGAAAAAAAAAAAAAGAAAGAAAAAAGCTGGAAGTGGCGCTGTGGCTCAAGTGGTAGAGTGCTAGCCTTGAGCTGAAGAGTTGAGGGACAGTGCCCAGGCCCAGAGTTCAGGCCCCACGACTGGACCAAAAAAAAAACAAACAACTTTGCATCTCATGTCCTTCTTGTAAAAGAAGTCTAATAAGCTTCTGTTAGCAGACAACAGCTACAGGCCTCATGTTTTTTCTTGCTTGCTTGCTTGCTTGCTTTTTTGGTTGTGGGGCTTGAACTTTGGGACTAGGAACTGTCCCTCAGCATTTCAGTTCAAGGCTAGCCCCTACCACTTGAGCCACAGTGCCACTTCCAGTTAATTCGGAGATGAGTCTCACAGACTTTCTTGTCTTTGAACCATGATTCTCAGATCTCAGCTCCTGAGTAGTTAGGATTACAGGCATGAGCCACCAGTACCCAACCAGGCCTCACTTTTCTAATATATAAATTGACCATTTGGTGAATTCAATGGTAAGAGAGATTGGAGAGGACTGAGCTGTACTCAGAAGCCAGGATTCCAGCTCCCTAGCCACTACATTTGCATCTTCCTCTCCAGTCAGGGTGTATAACTGTCATCACTGGTTTTGCTTGGTGGAAATGACTGCGAGTCTTGGGATGACCGTCCTGCAGATTTCCAGCATTGGCAGGTTAGGTAATGGCTAGACACATGACTGCGTCAGCATCGGAGGACTAGCCACCTTTTGAAAATGCATCATTAGCAGCAGTGTCCCTTGCCTTAGCCTGTGACAAGAACACTGTCAACTACGTGAAGTTAGTCCCTGGCCCTCTAGGAAGAAAAGGGCTGGTGCATTTTAGTCATAAATTATGGAAGAGGAAACAGCGATGGTGAGAAGGGCTGAATGAACAGTGTAGTAGCACGTTTGCCTTGCGGGGAGGCAGCTGAGGCAGCTGTGACTGTCAGCTCCCTAGCCTAAAACCCAAGAGCATTTCGCCCGGTGTAGAGGAAAGCCCCATTGATATACGGCCTACGTGGAGCATCTGAGAAGAGTTCAGTGACCTAAAACACAACCTTGCTATGAAAGTCTCTGTGATTCCGTCCAACTGCTCTGACTCCACAGAACACTGTAAAAAGCACCCTGCGGGCCGCTTGATCTCTGGGCAGGAGGCAGAATTCATTTTTCCAGCTGTGGTGAACCGGTCTTCCAGGATCTAACTCGGCTGATGAAGTTGCTTCTGAGCAAAAATTCACAAGCTTGCTGGAGAACAGGCAGGCAAATTGCTCTGGTCACATCCTCCCGGTGAGCGTTCCCTGCAAGTGTCTGGGCATCCATGTTCGTTGCCGTGGCTCACACTCCGCAGCCTGCCCAGCTCTCTAACCACCATGCTCCACATTCTCTTGGCTCCTGTCTGTCCCTTGATCAGACCACGTTTGTATGGCCTCAAAGACTTTGCCTTTCTCCTTCCTTTTCTTGACATTTCCTCTCCTCACTGTTTTATACCCTGCTCTGTAGTTATCAAACAAATGCCACCTCAAAGAGATTTCCTTGACCACCTGTTTGAGGTAGACCCACTAGCACCATGCCTCCAGGTTTACTAAATTGCTAGCATTCATCACAGTATGACCATTTGTCAGCAGAAGTCCCATGACAGCAGAGATCCTGTCTCTCTTGCTCAATGCTGTATCCCTCACATCTAGAATAATATCAGGAGCATAGGAGATGCCCAATAATAACTGAAATAGATACATGAGTAGTCGATAGCCCAGTCTAGATCAGCCAGTGGTACGACTTGGTTCTCTTCGATCTGTATTCATTGAGACAACTTTCTTATTCACCAGCCCCTTTGCCAAAGAAATGGGAGAGGGGATCGGAGTGGATGAAACTACAAGGAAAGGAAGTTGGAAGTATTCTTATCTCACCAACATAATCTGAAATTATCTATGGATTTCTTTACCTGTCAGGTCTCCCAGGAGGCTGCATTAGTCAGATTGTAGGGCCAATCCCAAATCTGCAGCCTATGACCTTGGCAATATAGTTCTTAAAAAGGTGCCAGGTGCTAGTGGCATACATCTGTAATTCTAGCTACTCAGGAGGCTGAGATCTGAGGATCACAGTTCAAAGCCAGCCAGGCAACAAAGTCTATGAGACTCTTATCTCCAATAAACCACTCAGAAAACTGGAACTGGTGCTGTGGCTCAAGTGGTAGAGCACTAGCCTTAAGCTAAAGAGCTGAGGGACAGTGCCCAGATCCAAAGATCAAGCCCCATGACTGACAAAAAAAAAAAAAAAGGTTGCCAGAGACCACCTCAAAATTAATGCCCCAATTTATAATTGGCAAAGGGGCTAAATAGACTTCTCAGAAGAATGGCCAATAAACACATGGGAAATGCTCAAATCCTGCCCATAAAGGAAATACAAATCAAAACAACATTGAGATCCTCTCACTCCAGTAAGATTGGCCAACCTGGAGAATACAAACAACAACAAATGCTGGTGGGGATGTGGGAAAAAGGAACCCTATTACACTGTTGGTAGTAATGTAAACTAGTACAACCACTCTGAAAGGTAATTTAGAGATTCCTCAAAAAACTAAACATAGGGCTGGGAAGGTGGCTCAGTGGTAGAGTGCTTGCCTTGCATGCATGAGGCCATGGGTTTGATTCCTCAGCACCACATAAGCAAAAAGAAAAAAAAAGCCAGAAGTGGCGCTGTGGCTCAAGTGGCAGAGCGCTAGCCTTGAGCTGAAGAGCTGAGGGACAGCGCCCAGGCCCAGAGTTTAGGCCCCACGACTGGACCAAAAAAAAAAAAAACTAAACATAGAACTACCTTATGATCCAGCCATACCACTATTGGGCATCTACCCAGATCACTACAAGTCAGGATACAGTAAAGACATCTGCACATCCATGTTCATTGCTGCACTATTCCCAATAGCCAAGTTATGGACACAGCCCAGATGCCCTATAGTAGATGAGTGGATCAAAAACTGTGTTACCTATTCACAAGGGAATTTTACTCATCCATTAGAAAGAACAATATTATGTCATTTTTAAGGAACTGAATGGACCTGGAAAAATTCTGTTCAGTGACTATCAGGAAAACATGTGTTGTTATTTTGGGGGGGGGGGGTAGAACAAAGAGGAGACATAAGAATGGAGGGAGGAGGGCTGGGAAGGTGGCTCAGTGGTAGAGCGCTTGCCTTGCATGCCAGAGGCCCTGGGTTCGATTCCTCAGCACCACATAAGCAAAAAGAAAAACGCCAGAAGTGGCACTGTGGCTCAAGTGGTAGAGCACTAGCCTTGAGCTGGAGGGCTGAGGGACAGCGCCCAGGCCCAGAGTTCAGGCCCCACGACCGGACCAAAAAAAAAAAAAAAGAATGGAGGGAGGAAGAGTGAGTAAATGAAGTCATTATATTCAATGCACACTATATACACTATGAAAAGACAAACTGTGAGCCGGTGGCTCACACCTGTAATCCTAGCTACTAAGGAGCTGAAATCTGAGGATCACGGTTCAAAGCCAGCCAGGGCAAGGAAAGTCCATGAGACTGCTATCTCCAATAAACCACTAGAAAACCGGAAGTGGTGCTGTGGGTCTAGTGGTAGAGCGCTAGCCTTGAGCTGAAGAGCTGAGGACAGCACCCAGGCCCAGAGTTCAAGCCCCACAACTGACAAAAAAAGAAGAAGAAGGAGGAGGAAGAGGAGGAGGAGGAGGAAGAGAAAAAGAAAGAGAAAAAGTGAACTGTGTAACTTGAGGTAGGGATGGGAAGGGAGAGATAAGGAGAATGAAGGAAGGGGTGCCATTGCCCAAGAAGCATTGCACTCACAACCTGACTTATGCAATCGTAGCCTCTTTGTACAACTCCTTAATAAAACCCTTAAAAAAATGGTCCCTGGTCAGGCTGTGATGGACGGCTGGTCTGCCTCTGGGGACGTTATTAGGCATTTGAGAATGCTTAATGATCGCATGACACATCTTCTGGGCACAGACGTGTACCTGCGAGCACACCCCTCACTTCAAAGATGGCAGGCATTACACGTGCCACTCCTGGGCAACTTCTCCACCTTCGCAAAGTGGGTTCTCGAGGCGCAGCTCTGGCCCTCGGCCTGGCCTGCCGGCAGGCTCTGAGAAGGGCCTTCTCAGGTCTCAGTGGAGTCAATCTAGGTCTAGGTCTAGACAGAGCCCGTTCTCCACACGACCCTGGCCAGGGGCCACTGGGCCTCAGAACTGCAGGGCAGCGCAGAGCAAAGGGCCGGAGACAGAGACCACCACCAACCAGCCCAGACCACCAGCCCAGCCGCTGGGCGCGTTCACACCAGGCCTCTGCACCTCTCCCTGCGGAACCCACAACTCACAAGGAGGCCTGGCCATGCTACTGCGAGGGGGTGGGGGACAGGCCCAAGGGGGAGAGTGAGCGAGGGAGGGGAGAATGAAGGAGGGAGAGGGGAGGGGGAGAGAGAGGGCCAGGCCGGGATGCCACCCGAGCCTAGGTGCTGGGGATGGAAAACAGCCTTGGGCCGGGCTGCCGGGATCTGCCCTGTACCTCCAGAGCGCACACGTAGCCGGCATCCTGGGCCTCAAGCCCTTCCCAGCGCACCCCAGCTCCACGTCCCCGGGATCGGGGTCCCCCTCCCCGGCTCAGAGCACCCCAGCTCCACGTCCTCGGGATCGGGTTCCCCCCCAGCTCAGAGCACCCCAGCTCCATGTCCCCGGGATCGGGGTCCCCCCCCCCGCACCCCAACTCCAGGTCCCCGGGATTGGGTCCCCCGGGCGGCGGGGAGCGCAGACGCAGCCCGGCCCGGCCAGCCGCGCCTACCTGTAGTAGCGGTCGTCCCTGAAAGGCGCGAAGTCGGCGCCCAGCTCCCGGTAGGCCTCCTGCAGCCGGCGGCACAGGTGCTGGAGTTCGCCGCAGAGCGGGGGTTCCAAGGTCGGGTACTCCGCGTCCATGGCCGCGCCGCGCCGCGCCGCGCCCCGCCGGGCGTCCCCGCCACCCGCCGCCCGCCCTTCCTGTCGCTAGCCGCCGTCCCCGCCCCTCTCCGCTGCCCGCGGGGACCCGGGAGCTGCCTGAACTGCGATCCGGGCGCGGGCCCGAGGGCGGTCGCGGGTGCGGGGGGGGGGGGGGGGGGGGGGAGGGAAGAGGGGAGGGGCGGGCGCCGGGGAGAGGGGCGGGGGGCTCCGGGAGGAGCGCGGGTGTCGGGGAGGGGATGGGCGTGGGGAGCCTGCCGAGCGCGCACGGACGTAGGGGGTGGGGGGCTCCGAGGGGGGCGCGGGTGCCGGGGGTGGGAAGGGGGCGTGGAGAGCCGGCCGAGCGCGCATGAGCGCAGGGGGGGTCGCGGGGGGGCGGGTCCCGGGGGGAGGGGGCGTGGGAAGCCGGCCGCGCGTGCGCGCGGGCGCAGGGAGGGGTCGCAGGGAGGCGGGGACTCGGGGGGGCGGGTCCCGGGGGAAGGGGGCGTGGGGAATCGGCGGAGCTTGCGCCTGGGCGCAGGGGAGGAAGGAGGGGGCGGGGGGAGCCCGAGCGGAGGGGGCGTGGGGAGTCGGCCGCGCGTGCGCGTGGTTGCAGGGGTGGGGTCGCAGGGAGGCAGGGCCTCGGGGGGCGGGTGCTGGGGGTGGGGAGGGGGCGTGGGGAGCCGCCGAGTTTGCGCGCGGGCGCAGGGGAGGGGTCGCGGTGGGGTGGGGCGGGGCGCTCGGGAGGCTGTGGGGGGAAGCGAGAGAGGGGAAGTCCAGCACAAAGTCGTCAGCCGCCCTGGCCAGAGCAGGTGTCCAGAAGGGTGAAGGGCGGGGGGGGGGGGGGGGGGGGAGGAGGAAGGGCCCGGGAGGGAGGGCCGGAGCCCCTTCTGGATGGGAAGGAAGGTCAAAGGCCTAGGCGGCCTCCCGGCTCAGCACCGCGGACAGCTCCCGCGCAGGCCCGGGCTTCTGGGGTGGCCCTTGGCCTCAGACAGGAACACAGTTAAGGCTTGAGCAGGGAGCTCACGCCTGGAACTCTAACTACCCAGGAGGCTGAAATAGAAGGATCAAGGTCGGAAGGCAGCCAGCGCAGAAAAGCCTTGGAGACTCTTAGTTCCAAATAATGAGCTGGAAGTGGAGCTGTGACTCAAGTGGTAGAGCGCCAGCCTTGAACAAAAACAGGATGGCTAGCGTCCAGGCGTTGAGTCCAAGCCCCAGTGCTGTCATTATAAAAACCAAAATCTTTCCTATTTAGACTAAACCTGTCACCCTGTCACGGTCATGTAACAAACTGAACTGTTAATGATAATTGAATAATATATCCAAGGAGGATATCTCTTCCCATCAAAAAATGGGTAATGGGAGTCTCATCCTGTAAGAGCTCAACACTGATGTATGGCGGGTAAAACTCACAAATAACTCATTCCCTGCGAGACTACTCAAAAAAAAAAATTACTCTTGGGACTGGGAAGGTGGCTCAGTGGTAGAATGCTTGCCTTGCATGCATGAGGCCCTGGGTTCAATTCCTCCACACCACATACACAGAAAAAGACAGAAGTGGCGCTGTAGTTCAAGTGGTAGAGCACTAGCCTTGAGCTGAAGAGCTCAGGGACAGTGCCCAGGCCCAGAGTTCAAGCCCTATGACCAACCCCCCCCCCAAAAAAAAAAAACTCTTGCAGATGTTCTCAATAAGTATGAAAGTCTACATTGCTACCTCTTATGCTACACACAACTAGAAATGAGATAAAGTATCACACATACACATTCATACAAGACTGTAAGTATTATGCACAACTGAACCATAGAGCGCATTATACTCTTGTCTTCTCTATACTTGTACTGTAAAATTAGTAACTGCCTTTTTGCTTTTCTTATTTAAACTCGCCTCCCCAACCAATTTTCTCTCTCCCTCCTTCCCTCCCTCCCTTTCTCTATCCTCTCTCTCTCTTTCTCTGTGGGTCTTGGAGCTTGAACTCTGGGCCTGGGAGCTCTTCAGCTCAAGGCTAGTGCTCTACCACTTGAGTTACAGCGCCACTTCCAGTTTTCTGAGTGGTTTATAAGAGTCTCATGGACTTTCCTGCCTGGGCTGGCTTTGAATCTCGATTCTCAGATCTCAGCCTCCTGAGTAGCTAGGATTACAGGCATGAGCCACTGGTGCCCAGCTTAGTCCCCTTCTTTAAGATATTGAGGTTCATGAGGCCACCTACCAATTTCCAGCTGGTGAGATAGTTCTCTGCTGGGTCATGTGTCCTGCTGTGTAATGGCTGCTCCCATGACAGCATATGGTAAGGCTCTGAGAAAGCTCCTCTCCTCCATGCTGGTAATTTTTCTCCTGGCTGTTTCATCTGGACCTCTTTCTTTCTTTATTGATGGACCAGCATCTTGAAAATGGGTGCATGAGCATGCAAATATTTTGAGCTCAGGAAGGTAGGAAAATGTCATTTTTGCTAATTTGGCTGGAAATATTTTTCCCTCTAATTTGAAAGTTGTCTTCATTCTCTTTGATTCTAGTAGTACTGCTCATCATAAATTCAATTCACACTATATAAATACTGTTTTTAGTCTGTTGTCTATCTGTGAAACTTTACTCCATCCATAGTGTGAAGCCATTTTCAGATTATATGAGGCTTTTTATCCTCTGTGTTGGACTTTTGGAGTGCTCTCCCTTCTACCTTGATAACCCAAGTCCATCAATTTAGTGTCTTTTGAATGATTTCCTTGATGATGTCCTTTTTCTATGCTGAGAGTTCTTAATTCCTGTTAGGTGGAAATGGGCTGTCCTAGATTGGTCCTCTAATTTCTCTACCAGTCTGGAAATGTCTACTTGCTGTATTTTCCAGTTCTATCAACATGTTAATTTTTACTATAACACTTGTAGTTTCCAATAGCTTTCATTATTCAACTGAGTATTTTTTCTTACAAAACAACAGACTGTTCTTTCTTCATGATGTGATGCCTCTTCTTCTCTCTTGACATGAATAATAATTTAAATATTTCTGTCTCTTTTTATTGGACTGTATTAGTTATTTGGGGGCAGGAGATGGATTTCATTGTTAGATCTCCACATTTACATGATATTACAATCTAGTTTACTCCCTCTGTCATACTCCCTGCCTCTTTCAGTAATTTATTTCATGGAGGACATATAGGACTTTGGAGGTGGAGGTGGGAGGATCCTGAGTTGAGGCCAGCTATAGAATGAGTTGCAGGCTATGCTCACCTACAGAGTGACACCTACCTAAAAAAACACGATTTTCCCCCCTTAAGTTGTTCTTTACTAGTTGTTTATGCCTCTGTCTGTCAACTTATAAATGGCCTTCAGATATTCTTATTTGTTTACTGCTCCTCCTTCAAATGGGGCGTTGAAACACTTGAAACTCGAGTGAGGGGAGAAGGTGAGACACCAGGGTATCTGTTGTATATAACACTGGATGAAGAAACATATAACATAGGACATATAACATTTCCTTGAAGAAACCTTATGTCAACCGTGTTCAGTCATTCCTCCTCCATGAAACAATACTACTGAGGTCAGGGTTCCCCCAAGGAAATAGCTCAGCCATTTGATGTAATTTTAAAAGGCAAAGATGAGGCCGGGCACCAGTGGCTCACACATGTATTCCTAACTCCTCGGAAGGCTGAGATCTGAGGATCATAGTTCAAAGCCAGCCCAGGAAGCAAGTCTGAGACTTATTTCCAATTAACCACTAAAATAGCCCCAAGTGGAGCTGTGGCTCAAGTAGTAGAGTGCTAGTCTTGAGCTGAATAGCTGAGGGACAGCTCCCAGGCTCAAAGTTCAGGCCCCATAACCAACAAAAAAAAGAAGAAGAAGAAAAGAAGGAGAAGGAGAAGGAGAAAGAGAAGGAGGAGGAGGAGGAGGAGAAGGAGAAGGAGAAGAAGAAGGAGGAGGAGGAGGAGGAGAAGGAGGAGAAGAAGAAGAAGAAGAAATAATAAAGAAGAAATACTATTTCAGATGAACCGGTTGCATCTTTGCCTATTTGGGAGAGAAGTCATGAGACTTCTAGTGTGAAACACATCTACATCCCATCCATACTGGCTTACCTGTTTTTGTTTGGATATTGTTGTTGTTGTTTTGGGTCGTGGGGGCTCAACTCGGCCTGGGCACTGTCCCTGAGCTCTTCAGTTCACGGCTAGTGCCCTACCACTTGAGCCACAGCACCACTTCTGGTTTTTTTCTGCTTATGTGGTGCTGAGGAATCAAACCCAGGGCCTCATGTATGTGAGGCAAGCACTCTACCACTGAGCCAACCTCCCAGCCCTTGTCTGTTGTTGATTACATTTAAAGGACATATTCTCCCTGAGAACATAACAGACTTCCCAAAGAATTATCAGATCCCAACACTCTTCAGCTAGTTTTAGTTCTTTGAGATGACTCAGGAAGGGCTTAAGGAAACCTTTCTAGAAGAGGAGGCAGGAAGGGTAATGACTATGACTGGTGTACTTCATTATGGCTGCATCACAAGAGTCAGGCATATTTGCTTTGCTCTTCCTAAGAAACCACACAAAAATCATCCACTCCCTGGATGCATGTTATCATCAAAAACTTAAAGAAGAGGCATTTTATTGAGCATGTACGGTGTACTGGATGCAGTAATAAGCACTTGCTGGCATTGTCTTAGTGTTCTCAACCACTTCATCACATAGGTACTATTATTGCTGTTTTAAGGTAGGTGAGACTTATAAACAATGTACCTCACCAGTGTTTCTCATTCCAACTTCTCTTCTGTGAATCATGTTAATACTTATCTGTTGTGACTAATCCATCCAACATATCTCCATTAACCCTGTTATAGGGCTCATTTGTTTTACTTTCTGCTTGTAATTCTACTGCAAAGAATGGGACTGCTATCTGGATCAAAGTGCCTGACTTCCAAATATTCATTTTTGTTCAACATAAAGTGCAAGGCACTGTGCAGGAGACCAATGCGTTTGGAGGTTGAGGAATTTTAGCTCTATTAAGAAACAACACTTGGAGCTGGGAAGGTGGCTCGGTGGTAGAGTGCTTGCCTTGCATGCATGAGGTCCTGGGTTTGATTCCTCAGCACTACATAAACAGAAAAAGAAAAAAAAAACAAACAGAAAAAGCTGGAAGTGGCTCTGTGGCTCAAGTGGTAGAGCACTAACCTTGAACTGAAGAGCTGAGGGACAATGTCCAGGCCGAGTTCATGCCCCACAGCCCCCTCACCTAAAATGAACACTGACAATACTGAGCTGGGTGAGATGGCACAGGTTGGGGCAAATGGATCTTGAGTTCCAGGCTAGCACAGTGAGACCCTGTAAAGAGAAAAGAAAAGAAAGGGAAAGGGAAGGGAAGGGAAGAGAGGAAAGAAAAAGAAAGAAAGAGAGAAAGAAAGAAAGAAAGAAAGAAAGAAAGAAAGAAAGAAAGAAGGAAGGAAGGAAAGAAGGAAGGAAGGGAGAGGGAAGGGAGAGAGGGAAGAAAGGAAGGTAAGGAAGGAGGGAAAGAGGGAAGAAAGGAAGGAAATAAATGGACAGAAGGAAGGAAAAAAGGTAGGAGGGAGGGTAGAAGGTAAATAGGGAAGAAGGGAGGGAGAGAAGGACAGAAGTCAAATTTTCTGATTTCATGTAGCAATACATAACTCATTGGAGATACACTCTATTTAGTTCTATATGGTGACAGTTGGGTGAGAGGAGGTCAAGGCCAACAAGTGGCCCAGGATGGGTCAGAGATCCTAAACATTCAATAAGCCACATACTCTTCAGCCTTTACAGAAACTTCCCAGTCTGCTCAGGTCTAGGGTCACCAAAGACACCACATCACTTAAGTTTAAAGAGACCATCACTTCTAAAAAGAGGCCCAAGCTGGGGCTGTCTACTCTAATGGCTGGATGAGGAATGCTTCTGCTTGGGATTTAAAGCAGTCAGAAGCTCCATCAGAGCACTTCTGAGTATCTTTTTTTTTTCTTTTTTTTTTTTGGGGGGGGGGGTCCAGTAATGGGGCCTGAACTCTGGGCCTGGGCACTGTCCCTCAGCTCTTCAGCTCAAGGCTAGCGCTCTACCACTTGAGCCACAGCGCCACCTCCGGCTTTTTTCATTTTTGCTTATGTGGTGCTGAGGAATCGAACCCAGGGCCTCAGGCATGCAAGGCAAGCACTCTACCACTGAGCCATCTTCCCAGCCCTACTTCTGAGTATCTTGCAGTCAGTAGCAGGTACTTAAGAAAGGCAGAAAGTAGGACTCAAGAGTACCATGTGGGCTCAAGTACAGAAAAAAAGTTATTTACCTGAGCATGATGCTTCTACTCTATGGTGGGAGTGAGATTCCGATGGTGTGGCAATCTGGTGCCTGGGCGGCTGGTCTTTTTTCTGAAGAGAGCAAAGAAAATGTGCTGCTAGTAAAATATAGACATCAAGGAACTGCGTCCACTACTAGGCAGTGTGTAAGATCTTGCTAGGAGACCCTTGAGGTGACACCTGGCAAGGCTTCATGTGAAAGGAACTTCACACCACTTGTATGAGCTGAAGGATGAACCATGAAATGGGGAAAGAGTTCAAGACTAGGTGTCTAGTTTGGAAAAGAGTGGAATGAGGAAGCCCCAGCTTTCTCTTCATAGCAGGGCCCCTGGGAGTGGGAACGGCTGGTGTGACCAGGAGTTAACTGTATTAGTAGTTTCAGAACTGCTGTGTCCAACTCTCATATGCAAGCTTCTCCATCTTATTTGGGGAGTGGGACAAGGGAGCTGGGTGTGTGTGTGCAATGAAGACGCCCAAGCCACTGGCTTCCTAATTTCTCCTGGGAGAAGGCACAGACTATTCACATGACAAAGGAAAAAAAAATGTGTAAAGTGTTTGGACACTGCCCTAAAAGGATTCTAAAGTTTATTAAATTCCTCAGACCTTCCTCCTTAAGACAAAAATCAGTAATTGAACTTTTTTTTTTTTTAAAAAGCTGTTCCTGAGGCTTGAACTCAGGGCCTGGTACTGACTTTGAGCTTCTTTTTGCTCAAAGTTAGTGCTCTACCACTTTAGCTACAGCACTACTTTTGGCTTTTTCTGAGTAGTTTATTGGAGATAAAGAGTTTCAAGGAGGCCTGGGAAGGTGGCTCAGTGGTAGAGCGCTTGCCTTGCATGCATGAGGCCCTGGGTTCGATTCCTCAGCACCACATAAGCAAAGAGATAAAAGCCGGAAGTGGCGCTGTGGCTCAAGTGGTAGAGCGCTAGCCTTGAGCTGAAGAGCTGAGGGACAGCGCTCAGGCCCAGAAAAAAAAAAAAGTTTCAAAGACTTTCCTGCCTCAGCTGGCTTTGAACCTCAATCCTCAGATCTCAGCCTCTTGAGTAGCTAGGATTACAGGAGTGAGCCACCTGTATCCAGGTACTAATGCACTTTTAGCGTTCTGTAGTTTTCAGAGCTCTAGCCTTGTGGAAATCCAGGAAAAGGAAGCAGAGCTGTTGAGGCAGCACCATTTCCTAAACTAGTGCCAGGTGGGTGTGGGCTACTGCTGGTTTCTGCTCCACACCAAATACCTTCTTCATCTGAAACCATCAGTCGTCCTGGAAGGTGATCTAAGAATCCAGCCTGCTCTGCACGTGGCTTTGTATTCTTTTTTTGCCAGTCCCGGGGCCTGGATTCAGGGCCTAGGTGTTGTCCTTGAGCCTCTCTGTGCTCCAGGCTAGACATGGCGTTACTTCTGGCTTTTTCTGAGTAGTTTATCAGAGATAAGATGGAGATAAGAATCTCAGACTTTTCTGTCTAGGCTGGCTTTGAATCACGAGCCTCAGATCTCAGTCTTCTGAGTAGCTGGGATTACAGGTGTGAGCCACCAGTGCCCAGTGGTGTCACATTCTTTAATGCAACAAACAACTGATCTCACATCTGAAGAAAATCAAATCCACACAAACCTGTGCCCTGGTGATTTCTGGCCAAGGAATATAGCTTGTGAACCAAGCCTTCTGTCTTTTGAGAGTTCAAAAGTACTTACACAAATACTCACATTTGACTCTAAGGATCAGATGAGCTCACCAGAGGAGGGGCAGGGATAGCCCATTTATAATCCCTTTTTCACAGACGACCAAGTGTAAGGAGCTCATAGCTCTGTATACACGAGTGAGAAGCTGGGAATAAACTAGGTCTATTTATTAATGTGACCCAGAAACCTTGGCTTCTATTTCAGGATTGGTTGTCTATGGAATCCAGAAATTATTTCAATTTCTCAATGCTCCAATTTTCTCCAGAAAGGAAGGCAGAAGGCAGGCACTTCATAATGAAGTCGGATTTTGTTGTGGTACCTCTGCCTTAGAGAGCTGCAATACTATCTCCATGACGTAGTCATTTCTCTTCTGTGTTGTTTTTTGGAGATTGGATATGAGAGTTAGATTCTTCATTCTTGTAATGTTGCCAGAGTTAAAATAAAAATAGGATGTATCCTTTTCAAAGTAAGTTTGGAAAGGGATTTGTTAAACTTTTTTCCCCAGACTTTTAAAAACAAATTGCATCTGGGAACATTGACTTACACAGAATGGTTCCCAAACTGACAGCTGTCTCGTTCAGTGGAGGCGGTGGCTCTGGCCAAGTATCCTTCCTTCAGTCCCAGATAGGAATAGGTTCAGACTTTGATGGGTTTGTTATTGTGGTTGCTTTTGGCAAGGGTGGGGAAGGGGTAGTTGAGGAGGTGGGTTTAGCTTTGGCTGGGTCTCTCTGCTGCCTAGTTTAAATGATGAAGATGTTAGAAATATCACTCAATGATCACTGACTGCCTATAATAAAATGAGATATACTTTAGTACTAAACCCAATACCTCTTTACCATTTAAGTTATACCTCTAGCCCTAGAATTTTGCTGACTTTGCCTTGTTTGACATCAAACTCATGATACTCTCTGCTTCTGCCTTCTGAGTAGCTGAGGTTTTTAGGCATGCACTAATATGCCTGGCTATATTTTAATTCTCATGCAAAGTTCAAGGCAATGAGCCATCTATGACTATTCAAAGATTTACGATCCTACAAGTACTTAAAAATAATTTTTAATTAAAACTTCGTTAGACTTGACAGTAGTTGGGTTCTTCTGTCTCCTAAAGCCTGAGTGACTCCATGTCTATTTTTACCTTGAAAAAGACTAAAAGGGTAGTTTTGTAGACACATGTATAGTGCTTACAGATACGACTCCTGTGTTCAGCATTCTGCCTCATCTAGTCCCAGGAAAACTTCAGATAAAGAGCTTGCAAGTACTCAGTGATAACAAGTTACATTAGCACTTTATAGCTGAATTGGTTCTATTACATTTCATACAATGTAACAAAGAAGGTATATATTTATCACCCCGATCTTTTAGGTACTACACAGGTGCCTTCTTAATTGGTCTCGCTTTAAAAAAAAAGGTAAAGGAAAAAAAAAAAGAAACCCAAACCAATCTGAACTCTGAACTCTCAGAGGGCCAGCACAATGACAGGAATCTCAGGATCTCTTGTTCCCAGGGGACCCTGAAACAACTGAAGGGTGACAAGTCATATCACTGTCTGAGGTGATTTCTATGTAAAGGACTGAAGACTCACAGTCTGAATTAGGCACAGAAGCAACTGATTTCTTTTTGATCTGCAAAATTTTATTAAGCAATAGCTGGACAACTCTTACAATTTTAAATCATCAAGAAAAAAATAAGATTATTCATCTCAATAATAAAGACAAAATATTTTGGACAAACCACATCATTTTGAATGCAAACCATTAATGCCTTCTAGAATACCTCCTGCACAGTCAGGTACACAAAATACGTAAGAAGATAGGCAAATAAGAGAGCTCACTGAAATGCAATCAGGAATCACAACAGATCATGTTTGGAAACTAAGACAAAGTAGGATGCTGATTTAAAAAGAAACCGACAGCAGAGGAACTGGTATGCAGGAAGAGTGCATGCCAATCCCAGGGTTTGGACAATAACATGCTGGTGGTGGTGTTCGGTCTGGAGCCTCTGTACCTGCATTGCACTCTTATGGGAATAATAAAAGAAAAAAAAACCAGTAGTAATAAATGCAGAAATGACATCCAAATTTACAGTACCAAAATAACGCATTTATAAACAAATGCAGAAACAATACCCCTTTGGTAAGTAACACAGTGCCTTTTCCACCCAATGCATAATCCATGCTTTTCCACAACACAAGAAAAAAATTATCTACAATAAACAAGCTTAGAATCCTACCCCTCCCCTTAGAAAGAAATTATAAACAAAAAATATAGGTGTAAGGAAAGTTACAAGAAATTGCACAAAGCCAAAGAAAGTGGAAATGAAATAAGCCACAATCCTTCAGGGTTTACCAACTAGAAATATGGAAAATACACAAATGGCGCAGAGTTTCGGTTGTGAGTATAAAGACCCAGGAACTCAAAGGACAGTTCTGATCCATTTTGTCTCAGCTAACTGTGCTACAATCACTGACTTGAGCAAGTGACCCACAGTTCAGGGACACCCTGGTTGTTTTCTCACGGGTCCCTTTTCAAGCAAACTTTTGAGTCTGAGGATAGTACTAACAATTGAGGACAGAAACACACTAAAAAACCAAGTTAACCTGGATCCTCACTCCTCTGTTCTTTTTGGATCCACCATTTTAGGGACTAGTGGTATATTATGGGGTTGTTCTTGAGGGTGCTCACTGAGCAGAGTATACTTATGGGGGAAGAACTCTTCCATCCTGCTTATAACTATATGAGAACAAATATGATCTCAAATTCATTTAGAGATGGCCTTTCTACAGATGATTTGTTAACAGAACTGGTATGTATTCAGTAGACAGCTCATAAACACAGAAAAAGAAACATGTCTCCATAAAACTGCAATGTTTTGCTAGGTGCTGGTGGCTCACACCTGTAATCCTAGCTACTTAGGAGGCGGAGATCCGAGGATCGCAGTTCAAAGCCACCCAGGCAGGAAAGTCTTATCTCTAATTAACCACCAGAAAAACTTGCAAGTGGTGCTGTGGCTCAGAGTGGTAGAGAGCTAGCCTTGAGCAAAAGAGCTCAGGGACAGTGCACAGGCCCTGAGTTCAATCCCCATGACTGACCAAAAAAAAAAAAAAGGCAATGTTTTGAAACATACTTTCACCCTCCTGAAGTGAGAAGCTGAAGCTGTACCCTTCTGAGCTCTCAGGCTGCTGAAGCAAGGGAGCTTAAGGATTTTCCTCATGTCCTTTTCATTTTACAAATGGACATAAGGAGGTCTGGCAGCCAAGGTCACCCTCCAACCTTGTAGGAGAGGAGAGCAGAGCAGAGCCAGGCTTGAGACTGGGCCTCCTTACCAGCTAGTACTGAACATCACATGCTTCTGCATTGCCTTAGCTAGTGTGAAACCCAGCCATCTGCACACAGCCAGCCTTTTTTTTACACTGCAATTACAGCTTTGAATTTTCTGCTTCTTTGGTCTCATTTTTTGTCAAGATATACATTCAGTGAATATTTTGTACATGTCTATTGCCTTTGGTCTGATGAAGTTAGAGCCAAATAAATTAAAACTGATTTTATATTTATTAGTTTAATGCTTCTCATGCCTTTTGGGGGGTAGGAGTGGGATTTAAACTTGGGGTCCTGAGCTTGCCAGGCAAGCACGACACCACCTGAGCCACACTCCAGCCCAATGAAAATCTTTATGTACTTGATATTTTATTAGTTCAATGTTCTTTAATTTAGGAAGCCAATGAGATATCTAGACACTTATACATTGCTATTGAGAAACACGAAGTATCTAGAATTCTGTTACTTAAAAGTCCTAATTTTAGTAGCACATAATCAACTGAGACTGACTGAAGGCAATTGTTTTACATAAATAAAGCCACTATTATGGCTTTAAAAGACAGCATATCTTAACTGCGGCAGCCAGTGACTGATTTGGCACCTGAGACTGAGTCTCAGGCCTGGGGTAGAGTCAGCCTGTAGGTGGTGTAGGTGGTGTGTGCTCATTCTCCCTGCAGACTCGTTGCTAACATCTCCGTGTGTGTAAATACCTTTTGGGGAGTGACTGACCATTTGTTTGTTCTTACTAAAAAAAAAAAAAAGTTTTAAAAATTTACTTATTGTGTGGCCTTTATATCTGTAGAACCAGAACTTAGAAAGTTGAGTGGTTTCATAAGAATTCCTCCTTCCACTACTTATCTCCTAGATGCCCACTTCCCCTATTTCCTTCTATTCTTGTTTTAATTAAATATACACACTTCAAATAAAAGAAATATTATTTTAGGGTATGCTATCTCAAAGAAATACCCTCCTCTGTATAAACCACCACCATGAAATAAAAATGAATTCTTTTTAAAGGACTAATAGGACTTTTTCCCAATTAGAAAAAGTTACAAATTATTGGCAAAGCATCTTCGGTCATGTTCTCTTTTATTTCTTGAGGCGAAATAACTGCTACCAAATAAGTCATTACAAAGATACCATTTCTTTTCTAAATAAATAATGGGCATAACTCACAAATACATAGAAACAAAATAACTCCAAAAATACTATGAAAAACAAGATAAATAATTACCTTTTGGACAGGCAAAAATAGAGGAATTACATTTAAATCATTTCAAGATCAGTCTACAACTATTATTGCACTACTAAAAATAAGCAATGAAATGCTATATCAAGCTATAAATACCTAAATAAAAAACTAGGGAACTCTGAAACACACCACTAATTTCTTTCTGGAAGAATTTACCCACCAAAGAATCTATCTCCACACATTTAAGCATAAACTGGGAATTCCAGTATTAGCTGGAAGATGTCCTTTACCGTATTTAAAAACCTACTCAGTATTGATTTGGAAGTTGTAAAGAATGGTAAGTAATTTGGCAAAGGAATAGGCCGGCTTCTTTTCTAATTCTCCAACCAAATTCAGTGAGTTAAAAAAACTACTTCAGTTTGAAAATTAAATTCAATTTGAAAATACTTTCCTGTATGCATCTTCCACTTTCCTGTTTCCAAATACAATCTAAATTTATGTGTCAAAGCTAGCAGTCAGCTGTCATGCTCTATCCTGAAACAATATCAGTAGGAGTAACCAAAAGCAAACTAGGTCGTATTGGCAGCATCTCATTATAGATAAGTGGGCAAAGATCTTCTAGGCTGAACTAACAAAGAACAGACATCTAACCGCCATAGGTATAGTCATTTTTTAACGATGTTTTCTTAGTAGTTTCTCACCTCAGTAAAAACAGTCTAGACGGATAAAAAGCTCTCCCCATTACCTGGAGAGTATCATGGAGCAGTTGTCAAGGATTTGACTACACTGCTACTTTTTCATATCCTGGCAAAGCTTCAATTTTGGGGGGTTACATATGTAACTTGATGGAAAGCATTTCTAGTCAACTGAATTTTAATGTAACCAAGAAAGAATTGCTTCAAATCAAGTCTCATCCATACTTTTAGAAAGGGAAATGACACATCAATGATATCTAATGAGAAATATGTTTGCAATAATGTGTTTGAGATTTTTTTAAAAAGGCATAGAGGCAATACCATCTTGCTCAGTAAATTGGGTTCTACTGACTGTCATACCCTTTATCAGACATAATCCCTGGGCTCTTTTCACTGCTGTCTCTTACCTTCAGGACATCTTACTCAACAGTTATCATTGATCCTATGCAACATCTGACATCATATGTGATGTTTATATTGGAGTCTTCTGGAAGAGAAGTGTAGTCTTTATATAAATCACACCAATGAGTCCCCCAAGTATTTGTCTACATGGGCACATCATTCCTCACCTGTTTATAACCCCTTCTTTGACACCAAACCACATCCACGCTGATGATAGTACCTCTGCACATACCTACTTTCGTGAGTGGAATACAGTGCATTTGCCCTCATATCCTTCATCCATCAAGTCATCTTTTGGGGAGTACCATAATATATGTGAATTAAATGCTGCCCTCTCCCCATAAAAGAGCCTGAATCTTCAGGATTTGGGGTTGTTTTTATTTTCTGAAGTTTGTGTTTTGCACTAGTGATAATGTTGGAAGAGTAATAAAGGCCAGATGTTGTGGAAAATGAACACTAACACACACTCCCTATGTCTAAAATAGCAGGCAGGCTAGAAGGCAGTCTGTCTTCTCTCCAAAGGCCCTTGTCCTGGTCACTGAGAAGCAAACTCAGCAGAGTGTTTCTGCAGCCACTAAACACTGTCTGAAAGAACACCAGGCATTTCACACCCTTGCCTTGCAAATAACACTTTAGTTAAAGAAGAAAGGAAAGACAGATGATAAAGGTAATAGAATAAACGACACGCCGAAAGGCCAGTGCCTTCCGGGCTTGACGGGCTCTCCCACTTCTGCTGTTGTCTCCAGGTCCCCTGGCTAGCAGCAGCATGGGCTCTACCTCTGAAGGCTCTGTGGCATCTTTCTTCCCGTACTGGTCTCTTCATTTGAGGCGCTGAGTCACATTGGCCAGGGCAACAGCAAAGGCTTGCACAGCTGAGAAGGGGTACTGGAAGTCTAAGATGTATGCATTGCCATCAATCCGTCCAAACTGCATCACCTAGGGGAGGGTGCAAGAAGCAAAGCCATGAAAGAAAAAGAAGGTAGCAGACACCAGAGCTGCCGGCTCCCGAGAGAAGTAGACAGCAGTCCACAAGAGTGGACTGAGTCTGACTGACCTTCTAGATCCACCTAATAATTTGTAGGAAATGGGACAAAGAAACATGTGAAATGATGAAAGAGGAGACAGTGAGTGTGATTCACAGCCAAGGAAGCTGTACAGCTCAGATGAAATGGGTTCGTCACTAAGGAAGGAGCAAGGGAGAGATAAAAAGAAAAAAAAAGAACTTATAGGCTAACAGAGATTTCAGAGACACATCTACTTCACTTGTCTTCTAGAACACTGCTTTCTTTCCAGCATGCTCTAGCTCCTCCACTTCCTGTGGTCCCAGAACTTGACAGCATTGCATGATGTTGTAGGATATATACTGATTTGTCTGTGGTCTTTCTCTAACTGTAGGAAGTGCTGTGATGGCAGTGACTTTCTTCAATGCTCTTATTTCTCACTTAGAGTAGGAGTTGGTAAGCTTCTGGTACAGGTTTGACAATATACATTTTAGGTTTTGTGGGTCATACACTCTGCAACCATCACTCAGCTCTGTTCATGTCAGATGAAAGCTGTATACAACACCCCTAAGTCAAAGGGAGGGGTTGCATCTCAATAACACTTTACTTACAAACAGAGGGCAGTGGGCTAGTGGAATAATGGGCCAGATTGCTTAGATCTGGCTTAGAGGACTGCTAGATACACAGCAGGTTCTCAATAAATAGTTGATGACTGAATTAATGAAAATGCAAATTTAAAGATGAGTGGAGAAGGGGTTTCCCAGGGTGGTTAAGCAGGTTGGAGCAGGACGCACAGACCAGTCACTCACAGTGCTGAGTGGCATCAAGAAGAGACTTAACTTACGAGTCAAAGTCCTATGGATGACTTAGCGATACGTTCACAGAAAATAAGCAAACAAAGAAAATCCAAGCAGTTAGTAAGTCTAGGAAAAACTGTAATACTATACTGTCATACAAGGCTCAGGTGTAAATCCTACTCACTGACAGAACAAGGTCACTAATGACTATTGCTTTAACTGGCAAAGGGGGAGGAGAGTGGGGATGAAGAAAACAAATATTCTCAAAGTCAATGCATAACTGAATGGGTGCTGGAAATATTCTCAAAGTCAATGCTTAACTGAATGGGTGCTGGAAATATTCTCAAAGTCAATGCATAACTGGATGGGTGCTGGAGGTTTAGAATATAACCATCAGGCTTTCAACCTCTATCACCTGAGAGAAAGAGGGTGGTGGAGAAGCAGAGACATGAAAGGAAAAGAAGGTGGGAAAGAGGTAACGAGTTCAGTGCCGTTCCTGGTAGAATTAGCACAGAGAGAAGAGTTTCTCAGGAAGAATACATGATGGCAAAATAGAAACACCAATAAACAGAAATATAAACATATTCTTACATTCTTTGCAAGGATGATGGAAAATTCCAGGGAAACTTTCACCTCCATGAGAACAGATGTGATGGGGGGAGGGGAGAGAGTTGCAACTAGCCCTTACAAATTTCATGGAATCATTTGGCTATCAATGTGTGCATTACTGGGTTGAAAAAAAAATACAAGACAGTGGTAGGAATACTGAGAATTCAAAGCCTATTGCTTCCACCTAAGAGATAGGAACTATCTCTCCCCTTTTGAAAAAGTGCTCCTGGAGGCCAAAGCACAGACTGTCATGCAGCAGCTTCGGTGTCACAGCTTTCTTACCTGCCGCCCCTCCAACTCGATCTGGAAATTCTTGGCCGACTCCTGGGTCACCCGTCCTCCGAAGTCCAGCTGGTACACCTGTGTGGCCTCGTTCCACAGAGGCTGCTTATTGGCCATCACATACACAAAGCCCTGGCTGCCCAGCCGGCCATCGTCCTTCTCGCTGGCTTTGCGGCACTTGAACTCCTCTAGCTCACTGGCTGTCCGAAGGCTCCTCTTGCTCTTCCACCCCTTCTTGCTGCCCTGGCTTTGGTTCATCAGCTCGTCCCCACTGATGAACAGCTCAGGCTCACTCTCGGAGCTGTCCTGGAATTCATTTGTCTTGTTCAACTTCTTTGACTTCAGTTGGTCTTTCTGACTCTTCACTTTCTTCTTCTCTCTCCCCAAGCGGGGGCTGGAGATGAGAGAATTAAAGTCACTCAAAGTTCTAGCCTCCTTCTTCACTTTGCCCTCAGTGATGGCCTGAACACTTCCTTCCTCTGCTCGGCTGTCCAGGCGTTTCCGGTTCTTCTTCCCAAACTTTTCTGTCCTCTGGGGGACCGGGCTTTCCGTCAGGGAGAGGACTTCTTGAAAGTTGTCAGCAGTCTCTACCATCACCTCTGTGCCCATGTGGCTTTGGACGTCAGCGGGTGGTGGGGATACAAGGGGCTTCTCCACCACTAAATGGGGGTTAGACGGGAGAGTGCCCTGGGGGTTTTGCACAGGTGGGCAGGTGCTGTAGGAATTCCATGGGTGCAAGGCGACAGGTGGCAGCTGTAAACCAGAGCACGTGCTGCTTCCTGGGTATGTGGGGGGCAGGGTGCAATAGGAGAGGCTAGGCGGATACGCTGGCTGAAGGACGACAGTTGACTCCTGGTGTGCGAACTGTGCTGGGGACAGGGCATCTTTGGGGGAGCAGGGAGCCTGCACTCCGGGCAGAGGGGGGTTGTTATAGCTTCCTGGATATGGCACTCCCATCCCATAGCTTGTTTGGAAAGTGGCAGTGGGGCTGGCAGGGGACTTGGGGGAGACAAATGGCACTCGAGCCACATCCAGGTGCTGGCCCTGCCCTAGCATCAGAGGGGGCAGTTTTAAGGGGTTGGGCACTGCAGGTTGTGCTGTCCTTTCCTGAGGAACCCACACATCCTCACCCAGCACAGGGTCCCAGTGGTAAGGAGGCGGCCTCTTCACGGTGACAGTGGCTTCAGGCAGTGGGGGATGTCTCAGGGGCTTCTCAAGCTGACAGTGGGGGGACAGGGCCTCATCCTCCGTGAAGGCGGAGTTGACGTAGTCGGTGCGGTCACGGGTGCTGTCAGGTGGGCTCAGGAGGTTGTAAGAGGACTGGGAGGTCAGTGGGGAGGAGCTGATAGCATGAGCTAGGACAGTGCCTGACTGTGCACTGGGCCCTGCACCACTGCACTGGCTGCAGGTGTACAGGGCTGGTGGGGGCCGGGCTGGGAGCTGTGCCACTGCCCCGCCAGGGCCACCCTTGGGCTTGGCTAGGGGCTGCAGTGGCACCCGGGAGCTGTCAGCCAGCTGAGCCATTTTCAGTGCCACCTCACGGTTGTTCCTCCGCAGGGTGGCATGAATGAGGCTGCTGTCTGGCCTCTGGGCAGTGCCCCGCCCCTGGGCAAGCTGACTAGCAATTTCAGGGTATGGTGGTGGGTCCCCTGTGGGGATGGAGTAGCGGGGGACAGTCAGGCGGTTCAGGGTAGCACTGGTGCAGGGCTGAGGGACCTTCTTCTCAGTGGCTGTGAGCCTCAAGGTGGCAGAGCTACCTGGGCCAGGAAGGGTGTAGGTGTTCTGGGAACAGAGCATCCTAGTGCGAGGCCGGCACACCTCCTCCACATTGCCACTGCTGTCAAAGGTGGTGATCCGCTCATAGCCCAGGGGAGGCTGGTAATGTACTGCTGTGGGGTAGAGGGAGAAGTCGCCCTTCTTTAAGCACACATCCACTGGGGGCTGTGGTGGTGGCAGAGGGGGTGGGGGTGCTGCTGTGGTGGGGGCAGCAGGAATGGTTCCTGGGTAGGGAGGTGGGGGGTTCATTTTTGTCACCTGGACTTCCTGGGGGGCACTGAAAACTACTGCATCCCCCTCAGCCGCCAGCTGGGGCACTGGCCGCAAGACCTTGGTTGACTTCTGCAGGTGTTCGTGGTCTCGGTCTCCATGGTCCATTACAGACATCTGCACAGCTCCTTGTGGTGGTGGTGGCGGTGGTGGCAAGGGCAACTGAGGAGGGTTCTGAATGATGCGGCCCATTTCTGCACCTCCGAAAATCACCTGTCCTGGGTTGGAATACCGGTTGGAAACTGGATACTGGGTGGCGTTGTCTCCTGCATGTTCTACTGCCCCCACAGCTGTTGTCTGATTGGTCAGGACATCCAGCTGCACATTCTGATTGGCGAGCAGAGATTGTACCAGCCCTATGCTCTGCGTGGGGGACATAGCTTGAGCAGAGCTGTGGATTGGTGCAATTGGGATGTTCACGGTACAAGGTGGGTTGTTCTCGGGGACACCAGAGGCTCCTGTCACTGGAAGGAAATTAGAAAAAGGAACTCTTTGCAAAGCAGTGTCATGAAACAGGGTCAAAATAGGCAATAAGTCTGGATTCACATATTTTGAATCATTTATAAAACCTCTCTTATATTTCTGAAAGAATACATAGGCACTTGTGGGGGGGTGTCTGTAAGGGTATGTGCCTGTTGAACATGGGCATTATCAGAGGTTTTTTTTTTTTTTTACTATATTTTTTTATTGTAAAGGGGTTAAAGTTACACGAGTAAGGTAATGAGTACATTTCCTATCAAGCATTGTTACTCAAATGACAAAAAGAAAATGTGTGATACTTTAGCAGATATCAGAGCTTTTTAATGAAAACATTTAAACCTTTTGTGCCCAAATAGTATCCTCACAAATAATTAAGTCTCTGAAGGACTTGCTTTACTGGTAATACTAATAAAATGGCCATTCTTTGCAGGAGAGTGGTGGTACAGTAAGGAATCCTGCCGAGGAATACTGTGCCTAATCTAAGCAAGTTCACTAATGGTTTTGGATTCTTTTTTTTTGGGGGGGGGGGGCGGGGGGAGGTCTGGTCATGGGGCCTGAACTCTGGGCCTGGGTGCTGGCCCTCAGCTCTTCAGCTCAAGGCTAGTGCTCTACCACTTGAGCCACAGCGCCACTTCTAGCTTTTTTCTTTTTGCTTATGTGGTGCTGAGGAATCGAACCCAGGGCTTCAGGCATGCAAGGCAAGCGCTCTACCACTGAGCCACCTTCCCAGCCTCTGGTTTTGGATTCTTAAGTGTGGTAAGTCTCATGAAATGTCTATCTGGAACATGTTCTATGAATTTGTACTTGAGAATTGAAAAAAAACATGTAAAATATAGTAACAAAACCATTAAATAATATAGCAAATATGCATATTAGCGGAAGGATCACTTCCTAATGTGTCTACTTTTTATCATTTCAAGTAGTATATAAGATAGATTTTGCTCAGTGTGGTTCCTGTAATTTGAGCTACTCAGTGAAATCTGAGAATCATGGCTCAAAGCTATCCCAGGAAAGAAAGTCCTTGAGACTCTTATCTCTAATAAACTACCCAGAAAAAGCCAGAAGTAGCACTTTGGCTCAAGTGGTAGAATGTTAGCCTTGAGCACAGCAAGGTTCAGGGACAGAGCCCAGACCCTGAGTTCAAGCCCCATGACCAGAAAAAAAGATAGAGCCATACTAAAGAAAACCCTGTAAATATTCCCTACTTATACACGGTGGGACTTTCATGGACTGTGTGTGAATGGTAAATTGCAGGAAGGCTTTAGAGCCCTTGCTTATTGTGCCTACTAAGCATCCCAGCAATTTTGTTCCTCAGCCCTTCCAGCCACTGTAGCTTTCCTTAGACAGCAAAGGCAGGCCTGCAACCTGGTTCTGAGTGCTAAGTGGCAATGACTACTTGGACAGAAAATAAGATCTAACAGGTTTGTGTTCAGGTTGGCTGACCTACTACCAGCCAGAATGAGCCTTCTGGAATCCTGTTGCAGAATCTAGCTGGCTGAAATGTCAGAATTAAGCCCACCCCTGGACTATCATCTGGCTGCAAAGATCTGAGTCCTATCTCATTTTCCATTGCTTCTATGCAGATCTCACTTCCAGATATTCTCCAGTCTGCAGGGAACACTGACAAGCGGAGGCTCTGTGGAGTCATCATCATCAAATGTGAGCTTGAGACAGCATATTCCCACCACAGCAACAAATGAATGCTGACAACAGTTATATTCATCACATGTGTGCAGAACAGGGAGGGAATGAAGATACTTCTAAACCGAAGATTCTGAAATAGCAGGGGATGCGCTATCAAGATCAAGTATGTAACACTTTAGTCATGGAGCTGTGGACATTGATGTTGAAAGTAGTTTCTGAACCTATGAAATTACAAGAGGACTTTTGCTTAGAAAGTGCTCTCATGTAATTGAGAATAGTAGTATATAACTAATAGTAATCATTCTGATCTATTAATCAAAATAGAATCCTCTTAGGATTCCCCCACTTGGAAATTAATTTAAGATGCTACAGATATTTGACAATGTGCAAAGTGGAATTTAAAAACCGTGTACTAGTTTAACACACGCCAGGTCTCCATGCAGAGATAAGTACTGTATGATTAAAGAGAAGTGTTTAAATGCACAGGCTGTGTGTTGTAGACGTGGGGCATATTTAAGAAGTTCAGCTGTGTGGGTACCATAGGCCAATGGAGAGAGGAGTTCTCCAACCAAGGATGGAAAGGCTAGCCTCTACTAAGATGGGGCTTTAGTCCTTCAAATTCATCTTTATCTGGCACATGAACCAGAAAGTTGCTGTAAGGATAAAAGGAGACAGGAGAAATGCTCTGTGAGTTGTCATTGCCCCCTTAACCACTCACACTCTGGTGACTTCCCTTCTTCAAATGGGTGCCTATGTGTGACCTTTTTCCTGGGACTTACCACAGAATCTATCAGATTACTAAAGCAGGTGTGTCTTTTCCAAACCAAGGCAGTATGCTGTACTTGTCAATGACTTACCCACCCCCCTTCCCCTGTTGTGTGAGGAACAAACAAGCCTATGTCATATGAACACACCTGGTAAATCATCTTCATCTTCACTGAAAACATTTGGGTTGAAGACAGGTAAATTAATATAGTCCATGGAAATCTTCCGAACTTCTGGGAGATAAATGGTCATCTGCCGTGGCTGAAGATGCAGCAGGCTGGTTTTATAGATTACTGGTGAGGAGGAGGAAGGGCACAGTTAATAGAGACACACCAGAGGAGAGCCAAAGTGTCAAAAGAATTGCAAGAAGAAAATTGGAGTGCTGTGGATCTCTGCCATCAGAAGACAAACCTGTATGGCTGGGCCAAGAGCCTAATAGGAACTCTTCATCTCTCCTATATATGCCAGGCTATACCAGCCATGATTTCCTTTCTCTCCTTCCTCTGCCTCCCTTCTTTCCTTCTTCCCTCCCTTCCTTCCTTCCTTCCTTCCTTCCTTCCTTCCTTCCTTCCTTCCTTCCTTCCTTCCTTCCTTCTTTCCCTTCCTCCCTCCCTCCCTTCCTTCCTCCTTTCTTTCCTTTATGTTGGTACTGGGACTTGAACTCAGGATCTTTCACCCAGTTTTCTTGCTTGTAACTGGCACTCTACAAATTGAGGTACACCTCAAGCACAGCAGTTTGCTGATTAACTGGAGTTGGAATCTGACAGAATTTTCTGCCTGAAATGGCTTTGAACACATTTTTCCAATTCTCAGCCTCATAAGTAGTTAGGATTACAGATATATACCATTGACATCTGGAAGAAAAAAAAATTTAAGGATTCATTTGCAACCAGAGGATAATTTAGTGAATTCAGTAGTGATAATGAGAGTGTCAAACCCAGGGGAATCTTTGGCAATCAAGGCACTGCTTGAAAACAATAGAAAATAGGTGAAAGGTGTCATGCTGGCACAGAACACTGTGATCGTCAAGGAATGAAGTATTTTCTTATTGACTTTTAATTTTAGTGGGATAGGGATATCTAGAAACTTCCATGGTGTTTTGTTTTTTTTTTTGGGGGGGGGTCTGGTCCTGGGGCCTGAACTCTGGGCCTGGGCGCTGTCCCTCAGCTCCTCAGCTCAAGGCTAGCGCTCTACCACTTGAGCCACAGTGCCACTTCCGGCTTTTTTCTTTTTGCTTATGTGGTGCTGAGGAATCGAACCCAGAGCCTCAGGCATGCAAGGCAAGTGCTCTACCACTGAGCCACCTTCCCAGCCCCCATGATGGTTTTTTTTTAAATATTAGTTTTCTAAATGTTGAAAATGTGACTGAAATATATTAGAAGAGACAAAACAAAATTAAAAGTGGTGACTCTTAAGGAGGAGACAACAATGCTTGATAAGAAATGTACTCATTACCTTGCTCATGTAACTGTAACCCCTCCTCTGTACAGTATTCTCACAATAAAAAAATTATTTAAAAAAAAGAAAAAAGCTAAAGGACAGCACTCAGGCCCTGTTCAAGTCCCAGTGCCAGCACAAAATAAAAATAAAAACAAACAAAAAGAAAACAAAACCAAAACAATTGTGACTCTTCAGCATATGTTAAACAGGACAGGCCCTGTCAACTGTCTTTTGTGTTCCTGATATTTCAGCTTACTTGTATTTGCTGGGACTTGCTGTATGACCTAGGATATGATCTATTTTGGAAAAAGTCCCATGGAGTGCCAAGAAGAATGTGTGTAGTGCAGCTACTGTGAGAAGTACTCTGTGGATATGTTAATTCCATGTGGTATGTGGTGGAATTTAATTTTAAGGTTTCTTACTGATTCTTCTGTTTGAAGGGGCTGGGAAGGTGGCTCAGTGGTAGAGTGCTTGCCTTGCATGCATGAGGCTCTGGGTTTGATTCCTCAGCACCACATAAGCAAAAAGCCGGAAGTGGTACTGTGGCTCAAGTGGTAGAGCGCTAGCCTTGAGCTGAAGAGCTGAGGGACAGTGCTCAGGCCCAG
Organism: Dipodomys spectabilis; assembly: GCF_019054845.1. Lineage (NCBI taxonomy): Eukaryota > Metazoa > Chordata > Mammalia > Rodentia > Heteromyidae > Dipodomys > Dipodomys spectabilis. The sequence goes on from NW_024870979.1 coordinate 271,996, forward strand.
AGTTCAGGCCCCACAACCAGACCCCCCCACCCCCCAAAAAAAGAAGCTATCTTCTGTTTGGATGACCTATCTTGGTCAGAGTGTTGCGGTGTTGAAATCTCCCACTATTGTGTTGGTATCCATCAGTGCTGTAAGTCCAGAAGTGTTTGAAGAAACAGTGTGGATATATACTAACTACCATAATTAATCAATTAATATAAAGACACTTTTTGTCTTCTGACTAGTCTTAGCTTGAAGCCTACTTTATCAGATGTAAGTATGGCTACCCACGTATGCTTTTGGAATCTCTTGCTCAGGTCTTTTTCAAGCCTTTCACCTTAAGCATGCATTTGTCTTTGTCAGTGAGATGTATTTTGCAGGCAACAAATGGTTTGGGTCTTATATTTTATTCTAAGTTGCTAACTCCAATTTTTGTTTGTTTGGGTCCGGTCATGGGGCCTGAACTCTGGGCCTGGGCACTGTCCCTCAGCTCTTCAGCTCAAGGCTATCGCTCTACCACTTGAGCCACAGCGCCACTTCTGGCTTTTTTCTTTTTGCTTATGTGGTGCTGAGGAATCGAACCCAGGGCCTCTGGCATGCAAGGCATGCGCTCAACCACTGAGCCACTTTCCCAGCCCCTAACTCCAACTTTTGATTAGAATGTTGAGTCCATTGACATGTAATGTTAATATTGAGAAAGATACCATATTTCCTGTCATTTTGTTGTGGTTTTTAAATGCTTGCTTCTTTCCTCTTTGCTAATCTACTCTTCTAGTAGGGTTCATTCCTGTATATAAGGATACTTAAGTAGAATGTTATGTAGATACTTAAGTGCTGATTTAGTAGTCATGGATTCCTTTAGCTTTTATCGCAGAAGGCTTTTATTTCTCCATCAATTCTGACAGCTAGCTTATCTTTCAGGGCTTGAATTATGTTTTTCCGTGCCTACGTTGCATTTAATGTCTGGGTCAGGAAATCTACTGTTGTTACAATGGCTTTTCCATTGTAAGTTACTTACCTCCTCTCTTTTGAGGCTTTTGATTTTTTTTTATTACATCTATTTAGTATTTTTACCATAAAATATGTAGTGTATTTCTTTTCTGATCTGGCCTGTTTGGAGTTTTGTCTCTGTACATGGGTTAGAGAAGTTTCTTCCATTATTTGTTGAAGAGGCTCTCAATGTCTTTAGTTTTCTTGTTTCTAGTCTTATCTCTATTATTCAAGTTAGGATATGGTCTGGGAGGGTGCATCTGTCAACAAATAGTCAATTTCAGTGCTCAGGACACTGTGTATGAGGCTTTTTTCTATTCAGGATGAGGAAGTTTCATTCCAAGGTTGTTGCCAGAGGTAAACTATGGTTAGGTTTGTGTTAAATTCTAAAAGACAAGTCACTGCTACCACTCCAATCTCTTTGAATGACAATGGTTTCAAGGTATATCTTCATGCTCCAGAAAAACCTTCCCTAATCAAGGTGACAGAAATAAAAGATAGTCCTATTGGAATACATGCTATTCCAATACTAAGTTGTATGGCTAAGGTTAGTGGACAGTGGGGTGAGGTAAGCAGAAAAAAATATAGTTAATGCCAGGTGTCTATAGCTCATGTCTCTCAGGAGGCTGAGATCTTAGGACTGTGAAGCCAACTAGGGCAGGAACATCTATGAGACTCATCTCCAATTAACCACCAAACACTCGGAATTGGAGCTGTGGCTCAAATGGCAGAGTGCTAGTCTTGAGCAAAAAAGCTCAGAAGTAGTGCCTAGGCCCTGAGTTCAAGTGACTGACTGACAGACAGATAGACAGACAGACAGACACAGACACACACACACAAATCAGTTAATACTGTGTTGGGTGAGGGAATGGTGAAGATAAAGTGAGGAGAGATGTATATGTAAATATATACACACAAATTAGACAACATCAATGATCAAAGAGAAATAAAGAGAAAAAGTAAGAGAAATACAGAGACAAATAATAAATAACAGAAAGCAAAAATGAAAAATGAACAGAACAAAAATGATGTTCAGGTAGTTTATTTACCAGGTATGAAAGTTTAGGTATTGAGGAAGACTGAAGAGTAGGAAAACAGAGGTAGAAGCGAATATGAATAAATAAGAATTCTACTTAATTATATAGAAAATATAAATGAGGTGGGCTATAGGAAGGGTATATAACTGTGATTCAATACAGATCACTAAAGACAAGTAATAAAGTTCAGATATTATGGTTTGGAGTAAGAAGAAGAGGGAGAAGCAAACTACAAGATTAAATGGAATAGGGTAACAAGTCTACTTTAGAATGTTTAGATTAATAAGGAAATGGCTTTTACCTAATTTACAGAAAAGAAAAAACATATACTTAAACAAGTACAATACTCAAAACACTTGAACTAATACAGGAACAAAGACAGATATAACAAATATGACTTTTTGACTGTTCTTATGTGCCTATACATATTTCTTTTTTTTTTTTTTTTGGGTCCGGTCCTGGGGCCTGAACTCTGGGCCTGGGTGCTGTCCCTCAGCTCTTCAGCTCAAGGTTAGCACTCTACCACTTGAGCCTAAGTGCCACTTCCGGCTTTTCTCTTTTTGCTTATGTGGTGCTGAGGAATCGAACCCAGGGCCTCATGCATGCAAGGCAAGTGCTTTACCACTGAGCCAACTTCCCAGCTATATATGTTTATTTATTTAAAGACTTCTCTCCAGGTCGCAAAAGGCTGTTTCAGCCCCAGGTGTGTTGTTGCTTCCCTCAGAAGACCTTACAAGGGCAAAGGGCTTCAGAGCTGATAGTTGATGCCTCCGTTTGGCTCAGCAAAAAGTCCCAAGGCTGCTTACCTGCCAGACTTGGGACAGCTGTCAACCTAGTGGTAGACCATGCTTTTTTGTTGAGCTGCCATGGTTTGGTGGCACATTCCATATGTGCACTGAGTTTCTGAGCATTTGGTGAGATGGGACCTCCACTATCAAGCAGGTGTCTCTGCTCTCTAGCTAGATGGGCATTTCTAATCCTGTCTCCTGATACTGCAGCCACTGGCCTCTTGTAGCCTCTGGCTTCCTGGCTGCAGACTAGCTTCCCGAAGCTTAAACTTTTGCTGTTCCCTGCCTTGTCTGTCTTCCTTCCCACTTCTCTTCTAACTGATTAGCAACCATGTTCTATGGTACAATCACCGGCGGGTTGCTAATATGTAATTACTTCTTTACCCTGAAATCCCAGAAAAACTTTCTCAAGATGGTGACTCTCTATCCTCATCTAGGATAAAGGGAACACAGAACATCTTAGTTTCTGTGGCCTAGTCTCTCACAACAGATTACTCTCAGCTTTCCAAAGCCCTGAACTGTTAAGGTTTCCAAGTTATGTTTTCCTCCCAAACTGAATCTGGCAATCCCTTGGCAGGACCATCTAAGTTTATCCAGTGTGTTCCTGTCCTAACTCCCCATCCCCAAATGGAAGAGCTAGTACTGCTTTCAAACTCTTCTTCTGCTTTGATTGCTTCTCTGTAATTTGCTGGGTCCCCACAAACTCCTTGTAGTTCCTTTCTCCTGCCTCAGAATTTGGTCACTTTTGAGTTACTGGACTCTCCTCATCCATGGATTGAAAGTGGTAAATACTTTCAATTGAGCACCTTCTCTCTTCTCCTCTCTTCCTCTCCTTGCTCTTCCTTCCTTTCTGTTTCTGTTTCTTGATTGGATCTTATTACTGAGTCCAAGCTGATCTTGAACTCTTTTTTTTGTTTGTTTGTTTTGGTCGGTCATGGGGCCTGAACTCTGGGCCTGGGCACTGTCCCTCAGCTCTTTAGCTCGAGGCTAGTGCTCTAGCACTGGAGTCATAGCGCCATTTCTGGCTTTTTCTGCTTATGTGGTGCTGAGGAATCGAACCCAGGGCCTCATGCATGCAAGGCAAGCACTCTACCACTGAGCCACCTTCCCAGCTGATCTTGAACTCTTGCTCCTGTGGTGTCAACCTCCTAAGTGCTGAGATTATAAGTATAAACCCAACAGGGGGCTGGGAAGTGGCCCAGTGGTAGAGTGCTTGCCTTGCATGCATGAGGCCCTGGGTTCGATTCCTCAGTACCACATAAGCAGAAAAAGCTGGAAGTGGCGCTGTGGCTCAAGTAGTAGGGTGCTAGCCTTGAGCTGAAGAGCTGAGGGACAGCACCCAGGCCCAGAGTTCAGGCCCTACGACTGGCAAAAAACAAAAAACCAGCAGGGCTCATTTCTCCCCAAGTCCCCCACAAATGCCCCCCCCACCCCAGTACCAAGGCTAGAACTCAAGGCCTCATGCTCTTGCTTGGCTTTCTTGCTCACAGCTGGTGCTTTACCACTTGAGCCATACCTCCTGTGTAGCTTTTCGCTGATCAATTGGAGATGGAATCTCTAGAACTTTTCTGACTAGCCTGACTTTGAATTACCATGGTCCTCCTTGTACGGGCCTCCTACATAGCTAGGGCTATAAGTGTAAGCTACTAGTACTCAGTCTGGCAGTGTTCTTAGGTAAATCTCTGAAGATGCACACAAGGCAGATAGGTCCTTTTCTTTTTGTGGTGCGGGAATCAAACTCAGTTCTCATAAGCAAGTATGCTACCATCACTAAGCAACAACTCTAACTCATCATTATTTTGGGGTGGGGTGCTGTCCTGGAGCTTGAACTCAAGTGCCTGGGTGCTACCCCTGAACTTTCATGCTCAAGACTAGCACTCTACCAACTTGAGCCACAACTTTACTTCTGGATTTCTAGTAACTAACTGGTGGTAAGAATCTAATGGCCTTTCTTGCTGGCTTCAGATCACAATCCTCAGATCTCAGCCTCCTAAGTAGCTGGGATTACAGGCATGAGCCACCAGTGCCCAGCTAATCAGTTAGTATTTTGTATTTGATTTGCAAAAAATAGTTTATAAAAAAGCCGGGCGCCGGTGGCTCACACCTGTAATCCTAGCTACTCAGGAGGCTGAGATCTGAGAATCGCGGTTCAAAGCCAGCCCGGGCAGAAAAGACCGTGAGACTCCTATCTCCAATAAACCACTAGAAAACCGGAAGTGGCGCTGTAGCTCAAATGGTAGAGCGCTCGCCTTGAGCTGAAGAGCTGAGGGACAGCGCCCAGGCCCAGAGTTCAAGCCCCATGACCGACAAAAAAAAAAAAAAAATAGTTTATAAGATCAGTGTTGAAAACAACCTTCATAGATTCAGAATTTATGAGAAACAAACTTAAGTAGGCTGCAGAGTGCATACATAGGAAATAACACAGATCCCACCTGGCCTCATTGGCCTCCTAGATAGGTATGTATAGTGGAAAATGCAAAGACAACCAAGGAAGGTGGGTAATGGGGGAGGGGGAGAGTGAGACACATAGCTCTGTTACCCAAATAGAAATGGGAATCCACTTCGCAGAAGGAAGTTACTGAGAAGAATCTTCTCTGCTGTTTTCACTTGTTAAGGAACTACCACTATTCATTTGGGCAGAAATGTAAATGAAAACCTAAGTCTAGATTCTGGCTTAGCCTTTTACTCCCCTGGTTCAATTTACCTCTGTCTCAAATTTGTCATGGGCAAGATGTCTGATACTGGAAAATAAAATATATGAATATGTACCAGTTGGCCAACATCTTATAAGCTTTAGTTTGTCCTCTTCTCTTTCTTCACAAGTTTCTTGTGATTCAAGAATCTAGAGGATGTTACCCAAATCTGCCCAGAAAGGCCCAAATGTTTAGAAAATGTTGAAAGCTTTGATGGAGATTTTGGATATTTCTTTCATCTTTGTATTGCTATTATTTTAAAAGCCAGAGCTTATTAAAAAATTAAAATGCCAGTGGCAAAAATCAAATTGAGTGATGATTCTAATTATTCTGAAATCACAGTGTCTGGAGTCAAATCACAGTGGCTTATTATACACATACTAATATTGTGCTATCTTTTTCTACTTTAGGCTGCTAAAGGTTGAAATTGGATTTTTAAGATCTATTTCCAAAGTCAGTAAGAAAATAGGATGAATTTTTACCTGCACCGAGGTTGGTTGGCAGGAAAGCAGCCAAGCCCACAATCTTAAATTTGGTTCCCCAGATATTGGATGTGACCTGAGCAAGATAGCTGTGCTGTAGAAGAAAAAGGGGGAAGAAAGGAAGAATCTCAGTCTATTTCCACATTTTCTATTGGTTACTTTGTAAAAAACATTAATATTTATTGCTTTAAAAATCCAAGGTGCCCTGTCAGAAATGTTAATACCTTCCATTATTCTGTCACTTTTTTTTTTTTTGGTGATACTGAGGTTTGAACCCTTCCACTGGAGTCGTGTCCCATTTCCTTTCTGCTCTGGTTATTTTTAAATTATGACTTGCTATTTGCCCAAGCCAGCTTGGATCACGAACCATCCAAATTTATGCTTTTTGCTGTAGCTACAATGATAAGGCACATATCACTATGTCCAGCCTTTTCTGTGGAGACAGGTGTCTCACAAACTTTTTTAGTTTAAAAAGTAGTTTAAAAAGGCCAACAAACTGGTCATGGCAGGATATGCCTATAATCCCAGATACTCAGGGGACTGAGACAAGTGGATCACTTGAGCCAATGAATTTAAATCTAGTCTGCACAACATAGTGAGATTCCTATCTCAAATAATTCAGCAAATAACTAGCTAGCTAAATAAAGTCAGATGTGATAGTCTATTGTCCAAATAATTGGGAGGCTGGGGCAGGAAGATCTCAATGTCCAGACCATCTTTGGCTACATGGTGAGCTGTCTCAAATAAAATATATAAATTTTTAGAACATAAAAAATATTTTAAAAATAAATAAAATATTTTTAAAAAATATGAAAAGGTTACCACAGTGTTGAGAATATTTTTCTTCCCCTCTCCTTTCTCTCAACCACTGGACTAGAGAGGTACCCTTGTTCTAAATCTACTTTTATCCGTGATATTTCTCTTGAAAACATCAGATACACTGATACCATTATAGTCCTTCAACTACTCAATTATCCTCTCAATTTAAAAAGTTACCATTATGTTCAAGGTGTGTGTGGGGGCATGTATGGCATAAAGTGCAAAAAATATAGCTCCTCAAGCATCTTATAACCTAATGGAGAGATGAAGCCTTTAGTGATATCAGAGTCCTTGAGGAACATCAGGAGAGGGGAAGATACCAAATGTGCTACTACACTGGTGGCTGTGTCCAGGGCAGGAAGCCTTCACAATGGAGGTGACACTGAGTTAGGTCTGGACATGGGAGCAGAAAGGAGGACAAGAAGGAGGACTGGATGACCTAACAAAGGCATAGATAGGGCAAGGAAGAGGCAGTATCCAGGGATTTCAGTTGGCACTGGGTGGAGGTAGGCAGACCAAACTCTGGGGGTTATGACGAGGGTTGATGAGGAGTCTCCACAGACACTAGGGAGTTTTCAGGAGGGTTCTGGGGCAGAGGGGCACAAGGGGAAGAGCCAGGCAGCCTGCATACAAGCCTAGCAATAAGCAGTCCAGGCAAAAAGGGAAGAAAGATAGTGTTTCCAGATAGCTGATGGTTCTCACCCACACTGAGGTAACTCTGTCAGATGTATGCTACTACCTGAGTGATGTCTTCAAAAGGAAACTCTCTGCGCGTCAGGCTGGGTGAGCCGATGGAGGGCTTGCGCATCGGCAACCGAGGAGACCGGGAGATCTCCTGGGCAGCCCGGGGCAGCTTGGGAGACTTGCGGGCCTCAATGCTGATCCTGCAGAGACAAAGTCAGGAGGAGTCAGGTATGCACAGAGGGGTGCAGCTTAACCAGCATCTTCTTTCCCTCTAGATGGTCAGCAGTGGACATTGATTCTTGGTGGCCAGAGCCCTAATTTCATAAAGCTATTGCTCTCACTTCTGCTTTAACTTCTTGAGAAATGAATGACAACTACATTCTAAAAATATACACAGTAATTTAAAGTACATTGAGTTTAGATCACGTATCTTTTTTTAGGAAACCTCACAGAATTAACTCTCATTTTCTAGTGACTTCCAGTAAGTCTAGAAATGCCAACATACTTTTTGCCAGGGGTTTGCACAATTAGTCTTGTGAAAAATGGTAGGAGAAAAGAATAATTTCTTTCTTTCTTTCTTTTTTTTTTTTTTTGTCGGTCGTGGGGCTTGAACTCTGGGCCTGGGCGCTGTCCTTCAGCTCTTCAGCTCAAGGCGAGCACTCTACCACTTGAGCTACAGCACCACTTCCGGTTTTCTGGTGGTTTATTGGAGATAGGAGTCTCACAATCTTTCCTGCCCAGGCTGGCTTTGAACCGTGATCCTCAGATCTCAGCCTCCTGAGTAGCTAGGATTACAGGCGTAAGCCACCAGCGCCTGGCTAAGAATAATTTCTTATCCTAAGATCACTATGATTTTTTTTGGGGGGGGGGGGGGGTCTGGTTGTGGGGCCTGAACTCTGGGCCTGGGCACTGTCCCTCAGCTCTTCAGCTCAAGGCTAGCGCTCTACCACTTGAGCCACAGCACCACTTCCGGCTTTTTTCTTTTTGCTTATGTGGTGCTGAGGAATCGAACCCAGGGCCTCAGGCATGCAAGGCAAGCGCTCTACCACTGAGCCACCTTCCCAGCCCTCACTATGATTTTTTAAAATTTGTTCTATATTAATTTGGATTTTAACAGATTTATCTAACACTTTACCATCTGCAATATTTAAGCCAAATCAGTACTAAAGCATTTCTGATGTCTTTTGATCCTATGTTCTATTTATCCTATGTTCTTATTTATAACATGAGACATGTATTAATGTCAGTCCACACTTTTAAGCTTGATGAGAAACTCTAGGCTTCTGAGTGGGAGGATGGGGGACTGAGCTAAGGCTAGGACCAGCAGCTTGACTGCTGGGTAAATGGGGTATGATGTGGGAAAAGGAGGAGGAAGAGAGTTAGAGAGCCACAGAGAAGCAACAGTCTTAACAGGTCACCAGAAGGCAAAGATTTAACTGTGTACATGGAAAGTGCTCTCCCTATGTAAATAACAGAAAAAGCCAAAACAGCGTGGAAGTGTTGGAAAACATCTAATTTTTCATGCAATTTTTCACAAGGTTTAGAATAAAGGTAAGAAAATCAGTCAATTATATTACTGGAGCAATTGGCTATCTATATGGAAAAGTATTTTACCCCTAATTTATACCATACCCAAAAATTAATCTGGATATAAAGATAATCTGAAATATAGTGAGAAAGCTAAAGCTCTAGTTCTAAGAGAAGAGAAGACTGCAGTCAAGGCCTTAGAGTATACAAAGATTTCCTAAACAGGTCACATAAGGCACTGAACGTATTTCACATGTTAGACTAACAAGTATATATGTATAACTGACAAAAGATTCTTTTTTTTTTTTTTTTGGTGAGTCATGAAGCTTGAACTCTGGCCTGGACAATGTCCCTCAGCTCTTCAACTGAAGGTTAGTGCTCTACCACTTGAACCACAGCACCACTTCCAGTTTTCTGGTGGTTTATTGGATATAAGAGTCTTACAGATAGCAGGGCACCGGTGGCTCACACCTGTAATCCTAGCTACTCAGGAGGCCGAGATCTGAGGATCACAGTTCAAAGCCAGCCTAGGCAGGAAACTCCGTGAGACTCTTATCTCCAATAAACCACTAGAAAACCGGAAGTGGAGCTGTGGTTCAAGCGGTAGAGCACTTGCCTTGAGCTGAAGAGCTGAGGGACAGCACCCAAGCCCAGAGTTCAAGCCTCAGGACAGACCAAAAAAAAAAAAAAGTGTCTCACAGAATTTCCTTCCTGGGCTGGCTTTGAACCATGATCCTCAGATCTCAGCCTCCTGAGTAGCTAGGATTACAGGCCTAAGCCACTGACACCAGTTGACAAAAGATTCTTAGTAGACTGCACACAAAAATTCTTACAACTCCATGAGAGGAAAACAAACAAACATACAAAAAAAAAGTAAAATAAATAAGGGCAGACACTTCACAGGAAAAGCTAACCAAATGGTTGGTAAACATGTGAAAGGTGCCCAGCCTCTTCAATCATCAGAGAGTAGACTTAAGTGGTACTAGGTATCACAACATATCCATCAGAACGAATAGACTATTTTATACACACAGACATAGTAGACACACACAGAGCCAGTATTAGGGTCCTTGGCTTGTTTGCTCAGTTTGCCCACTCTGCTGGCACCACTTCAGCCATGTCTCCAGCCTAGCTTTTTGCTAGTTATTTTGGAGTTAAGAGTCTCACACTCTTCTGCCTGGAGTGGCAGTGAACCACAATCCTCCAAGTATCAGCCTTCTGAGATAGAGAAATCAATCCTAAAATGCATATTGAAATACAAATGGTGCTGAATTGCCAAAGCAAAATTGAACAAAAAAAAAAAAGGCAAGGCTGAAGGTATCAGAATTTAGACCTATGATACTACAGAGCCAAAATAACAAAAACAGCATGTACTGGCACAAAAACAGAAGACCAATGGAACAGACTAGACCCAGAAATGAACCCAGACCCTACAGCAATCTAATTTCTGACAAGGAGCCAAAAATGTTGGGGAAAAATAAAAAGACAGACACTTCAACAAGTGGGGCTCAGAAAACTGGATGTTCATGTGCATAATACTGAAATTGGATCCCTGTCTTCACCCTGTACTAATTCAAAGTAGATTGAAGATTTTAAGACCTGAAACTTTGAAACTACTACAGGAAATAATAGAAAAAATACTACAACTTATTGGCATAGGCAGGAGCTTCCTGAATAAAACTTTAGTGGCTCAGAAAATAAGAGACAATTAACAAATGAGATTGTATCAAGCTAAAAATCAGTACAGCAAAGGATGTAGTAACTAAGCTGAAAAATCAGTCTACAGAATGGGACAGCTGTATATGTGACAAGGGTCTAACATGAAGAGTATATAGACAACCTAAAAATTACCCCCCCAACCTATAAATCTACAAGTAAGCATACTAGATAGTAAAAGACAAAAAATTACACTTGGACATGATAAGTTACTCCGGTCTCTAGACATTCACACAGTGAGACCAAAGGAGTATATTCTTAGGAGAGGATCACAAAGGCTCAATAGCTATGTGCATATGATCATATAACATATTTATAGAAATAAACTCCAAGAAATGGAAACAAAAGGTTTTCTTTTGGACTTTGTTGCTGTTTTTGTTTCTATAGCTTTTGTCTTGTTTGTAAGTTTATCTGTTTTGAGGAGGGTAAAGGGACAGCACAGAAATGGTGAGGATCTACTCCTTAATATCCACAGGTAAAAAAATTCTCATCTTCATTCAAGGTCATACAGCTGTAGTGACAGAGAAGAGGAAGGTGGTATTCTACCTTGGGTAATTCAGGTCCTTTCATCTTAGTATTTTGACTTTAGACAGTTATTAGGAACCATGTTTCTGGGTTTTTTTCTTTCTTTTTTGGTTGTTAAGTTTACTATTATTTCCTCAATTATACCATTATAGGTATTTTTCTTTTTTGGCAGTACTAGGGTTTGAATTTAGGGCCTTGCACTTGCTAAGCAGGTGATCTATTGCTTAAGCCACACATATAGCCTTCTAGGCATTTAAGTTGATGTTTTCTTCAACACATCTATATAAAGCCTTTTTGTTTCTTAAAGTAAAAACCAGGGAGCTTTAGCCAAAACTAGATTAGCTACTGTCCTAGCTAACACCCAAAGAAGTCCTGAGGGCTTAATAAACTTTCTATTAAGTGTCTTTCTAATAGAAACTGTAATTATTCCAGGCAGAGTCTGCCAGAAGAAAGGGTGCTCTTTGAGGTAAGCCAAGAGCAAAGAGACAAATGGCACATGGTCTCCCTGATAAGTGGATGTTAAATCCAAAACGTAAGGTGATATGACAAAATTAACAAGGCTTAAGAAACAAAGGACTTCCACTCATCTGGTCGAATCACTACTAAATAACCCCATGCTGCTGATCACATATATGGTATATATGTGCACACCAGAGGGAAACCAGGAGGACGACACAGAACTAGAGGGAATCAGGGAAAAACATACAACAGTGGGACCCATCAGCTGCACTGGACATTGATTAAAGTGAACTCAACGGCAGCGATGGGAAAGAGGGAACAAGTGGGAAAGAGGGAACAGCTGATGCTATGCAAAACATATCACCCAATGTGGAAGAAATAACTGTATTGCAAAGCTCACAGAACTCATAAATGTTATAGACCATGATAGACAATTTGCCCCATGAAAGTTAGAATGTGATTGTGACTTTAACTAAGCATCACTATCCCACAATACTGTGAAATTTGGAAAACTATGTAATCACTTAATCACCATAAAGAATTTGAAAAACAAAAAAAGAAAGGGTGCTCTTGATATCGCACAAGGGGAATTATTGTCCAGTTCTCTCTCTTTCCCTCCCTCCCTCCCTTTTATCTCATCTCTCCTTCTCTTCCTTCCTTCTACTATAACAAAATGTATTTGAGCAAGGAAAGGTTTTGGAACTGGCAGTATTCTGGGCTCAAGTCCCTATTAGTGTCAGTTTTGATGGGAATCTATACAAAGACAGGTCAGAAGCACATAAAGGGAAATGACCCGAAGACTGGGATTACCTTGGGAGTTTGGGGGATTTGCTAGCTCTGGAAATTTTGGGAGATTTCTTGGCAGCCCAGTCATCACTCAGTTCAATGTCACTGGAGTCTGAACAGTTGCAGCTGTCAATCACAGTAGAAATCAAGCTGTTCCCATAGATCTCATCTGTAAGACACCAAGAAGCAAACTTACGGGAAGCTGTCAAACTCTAAGAACAGTCACTGCTATAAATTAAAGGACAGACTAACTTTATAGTCAATCATTTTAACTTTAGAAGTTAAAATAGGAGCTCAGTAATATTTTTTCTTTTATGTTTTCATGCTATTTTCTAAACGAAAGTTGGCAATTTCATCTAGTGTTGTCAAAATAGCAAATCTTACTGATTACAGGAATGTAAAAAATAGTGCACTTTTTTTTTGGGGGGGGGGGGGTCCGGTCGTGGAGCCTGAACTCTGGGCCTGGGCGCTGTCCCTCAGCTCTTCAGCTCAAGGCTTGCGCTCTACCACTTGGGCCACAATGCCACTTCTGGCTTTTTCTGCTTATGTGGTGCTGAGGAATCGAACCCAGGGCCTCAGGTATGCAAGGCAAGCACTCTACCACTGAGCCACCTTCCCAGCCCTTGTACACTTTTTGCTATAACAAATCCTAACACAAAAAAAGGCTTTCTGTTGTGCTTCATGACACACAGGTTCCATTTGTACTTGTATAGCTTTCAGGCAGCTGGGAACAGCTGAGGGAAGGCTTGCTGCTTCTGACTTGGGAGGGCCATGGTTGGTCCAGGCCTGCTGGTACTACAGTCCTGACAGCTGGGTCTGTGCAAGGTATCCTAGCAGTTCTTCTGGTATGCCACTGGAATTGTCAGAGGCTGGCCTGGGGGCCTGGCAATTGCACCTGGTGCCACTGTTTAAGAGAACACTGTGGGGTTGGAACTTTCAGTATTAACTCTAGGTTGTTCTGTGGGTATTTTGTATGAACTTTGCCAACTGGCTAATTAGGAGGAAGATTAGAAGGCCCAAGGCAGAAGATAACAGGATGTGCAGAGAGTGCAGATACTGCAAGGTAGACAACAGTGATCTTCCGGAAATCTCCTCTTGTTTCTTTTTGCCCTCCTTGCCATCATTTCCTAACTCTCTCAATCCCCAAAGTCCTGCCCCAAGTCTACCCTCAATGTGAGTATCTCATTTTTCAGATTTCCTTTGTTTTGCTGACTAAAACTTCATTCTCTCAAGGCATCAAGATCCTTGCAAACCTCTAATAAAAAAGTTGATTCATTCAATCACAATAAAATAATTCAGAGAATGTGAGTGATTTCACCATTTAAGATGGCTTTTGGCATTTTAAATAATGGGTTTGTTAGTACACCTCAGAGTTTCTGAGCACATGGACATGAATGTCTATGAACAGGACTTCTCTAGGGACAAACCAGCTTCCTGCTACTTCAAAGGATGTTTCTTCTGGGTAATTTCATAAAACTCCTTCAATGACACAGTCCAGTCACATCTGCAGTGTTCTCTTCAGAATGTGTTTTCCTATGTCTTGCAATATTGACATACTGAGACTTCAATCTACACATTTTGGATTCTTTCTGGTTAGCAACTCCTTCATTTTCTTTTCTTTTCTTTCCTTCCCCTCCCGCCTCCCTCCCTGCCTCCCTCCCTGCTTCCCTTCCTCCCTCCCTCCCCCCCTCCCTCCTTCTCTTCCTTCCTTCTTTCCTTCCCCCCCTCTTGCTTTTTTGCCAGTTCTGAGGCTTGAACTCTGGGCCTGAGCACTGTTCCTGAGCTTTTTTGTTCAAGGCTAGCATTCTACCACTTGAACCACAGCTGCATTTCTACTTTTTTTGGTGGTTAAGTGAAGAGTCTCATGGACTTTGCTGCCCAGGCTGGCTTCAAATTTCAGCCTGCTGAGTAGCTAGGATTACAGATGTGAGCCATCAGCACTGGCCCCATTTCCTTCCTTTTGTAATTAGGGGAACCAAGACACTTTGTCAACGTTTTGCTTTATTAAAAATATTTTTTTTTTTTGGTCGGTCACAGGGCTTGAACTCTGGGCTTGGGCGCTGTCCCTGTGCTCTTCAGCTCGAGGCGAGCACTCTACCACTTGAGCCACAGCGCCACTTCTGGTTTTCAAGTGGTTTATTGGAGATAAGAGTTTCACGGAGTTTCCTGCCTAGGCTGGCTTTGAACTGTGATCCTCAGATCTCAGCCTCCTGAGTAGCTAGGATTACAGGCATGAGCCACCGGCACCCGGCTTTAAAAATATTTTTAAATATTCAATTTGATCTCTTGACATTATATTCTCTCTTCCACACAATATCAGAACATAGTTCAGCCAAATTCTTTGCCACATTTTATCTATGTTTTCAACAATATGGACATTTTCTTCTAATATCTTCTTTTCTTGGTAGTATTGAGATTTGACCTCAGGACCTTACCTCTACCAGTTGAGGCATATCCCCTTCTGGTTTTGTTTATTTATTTAATGCCTATGTTTAGGCTGGAATTCAGGTGCTGGGCACTGTCCATCAGTTTATTTGCTTAAGGCTAGTGCTCTATTACTTGAGCCACAGCTCCACTTCCAGATTTTTACATGAGTTAGCTTTGATCCACAATCTTCAGACCTCAGCCTGAGCAGCTTGGATTATAAGCTTGACCTAGCAGTGGCTGGCTGGTTTATTACTTAAAATAGGGTCTTGCGTTTTTTTCAGGGCAGGACTCTCTGGGATTACAGACCTCTCTGCCATGCTCAGCTCCAGCCCTCTTCCTCTTCTTATAAGATTACCAATTCTATCAGATCAGGTCTTTACTATGCAGCTTTCCTTTGGAAGTTAAATGTTTGCCAGCCCTACTTAGCTGATGCCTTGTGCTTTATTGCTTAAGCAATATTCTATGTTAGCTACCACAGTCTCCCATTTCATAAACAGGCAAATCTTTAGATTTCCCACAACCATATAAGAACAAGATATCAGTCCCTCCAGCATGGACTCTACCTGATTTGCTGTCTGTTCGCGGGTCCATGATGACAAACTCTGGCCGCAGCTTGCTGATGCGCCGCCCCTTAAGGATGGGCACAAGCCCACCCAGGTACTCTAGATAAAGTGTGTAGCATGGGCCGCCCACTTCTGGGTCATCCTCAGTGCGCTTCATGGTGCAGTGCAGACGCTCATTGCCCGCTGAAGGATAGCTGACAAAGTCTCGCATGTTGTTGGGGTCTGGAATTGGGGGCTAGAGGTAGGATATGGGCAGAAAAGGCAAAGCTGGGACTCCAGAGATACATATAGAGAAATAGAGGGCATAGAACAGGCTGGTTGTACAAAATCGCTATCACTTTGACAGAACAGAGGCTACTATCTTGGCAGGCTTAACTATATAGTATGAAACCCTGCTCACAACTGGATGCTTTTAAATAATGTCTAAGCCAGATCCCACTTTACAAGATTGAAGTACAATCTCTGGGTGGTCTGGGCATCTATTTTTCTCTACTACAACATAATATACCAGGATTGAGAATTGCTGATGTGGAATCAATACTGTGAGGCAATTTAGAAAAAAAAATCAGCTGGTATACTAAAACTCTGATATATTAGGAGACAATCAACAAACACTTTTGATACTTAAAAAGAAGGGACAGAGTACAGAAAAGGACTTAGGGTGAGGAAGGACTGAGGTTAAAGGGAAACCCAACCCAGGGCAGTAACTGGCAGGTCTGTTCTCTATACTCTCATCACTAGCAGGCAGTTCCTGGAGTTATATACAGTCAAAGATGGCTTGCGCCAGGTGCTGGTGGCTCACATACAATCCTACCTACTCAGGAGACTGAGATCTGAGGATCATGGCTTAAAGCAAGCCTAGGCAGGAAAGTCTGTGGGACTCTTATCTCTAATAAACTCCAAAAAAGGTGAAGTGGATCTGTGGCTCAAGCAGTAGAGTGCTAATCTTGAGCAAAAGGTCCTCAGGGACAGTGCCCAGGTCCTGAATTACTGAATTCAGCTCCAGGACTGGCTAAAAAAAAAAATCGGTGACTTGTAGCTACACTGTGAGCAGCTTGCTTCTTCTTATGGAGAGGACAAGAGCAGGCCCGAGTATTGGAATGGGTCTCCCAACTAGTTACTATAGAATAAGTTACTTCTACCAACTTGCTTTCCTGCTTTATCACATGAGAATAATGTCAGCATTTGCCAAGAAGTCAAGATTGAACCAACTGGGTTTGTAATAAGTACATGGTATAATAGCCAGTATATAGGAAGCCCTAAACAAATGTGTACTCTTTTTTTGATCATCAGGATGAAAACCTAGAATAAAACTGGCCACAGTGAAGCAAATTTCACTCAGACACTAATGGGAATGCTCAGAGTGGGTCGAAGGCTTAAAGAACGTGTGGGGCTCTGTCTAGCCATAAGTGGCCATCCGCAAGCACTCTGGTAGAGTGGCTGTCCCCACCACTTTGGGAGAGGAGCAGAGGAGCCCCTTTGTCCTTTCTCTGAAACTCCCTATCCTCCAATCTCTCTGATGTCTGTGGCAGACAGGCAAGGAAAGAAACATAGGAAGGGTGAGGGCTCTTTACCTTGATGGTGGGGATGAAGGCAGTAGAGAGGTAGGAGCAGAGGCGGGGGGGTAGGTTCAGCTTGCTAACATCCTTGTCTTCTCGCAGGTTACTAGCAATGGCCTGCTGGCACAACAGCTGCAGGCTGGACACTCTGTGCTCCACACGCACCACATACAGGGCTGGTCCTGATGCCATCAGCAGCCGTGAGTCGCGGTGGCCCCAGCATATGGAAATGATAGGGCGCTGCAGGGATGCAAAATAAAGATAGTGCTTAAGCTTTGTTCTTGTTTACAAAGATAAAGAATGCATATTTGTCTCGGCAATATAAAGTGAATTAACAGTTCAGGGAGTTTTCATTTTGAAATTCCATACATGTATACATGTATCCTAACAAACTTATCCCATCTATCATTCTCCCTTACCCCACATCCTTTCTTTTTTTGTTGGTCTTGGGGCTTGAACTCTGGGCCTGGGTGCTATCCCTCAGCTCTTCAGCTCAAAGCTAGCACTCTACCACTTGAGCCACTGCGCCACTTCCGGCTTTTTTCCTTTTGCTTATGTGGTGCTGAGGAATCGAACCCAGAGCCTCAGGCATGCAAGGGAAGCGCTCTACCACTGAGACACATTCCCAGCCCTTCACTTCTGGATTTTTGATGGTTAATTGGAGGTATGAGTCTCATGGACTTTCCTGCCTGGGCAGGCTTTGAACCATAATCCTCATATCTGAGCCTCCTGGGTAGCTAGGATTACAGGTATGAGCCACCAGAGCCTGGCTACAACCCAGGTATTAACTCATTATTGTTCTCAGCCATGATTGGAGCTAGGGGAAGTAAGCAAAAGCTTTGTGAGGTTGGGGGAGTAGGGCTTCTGTGGTGACCTCACCAGAGAGTTGGTTGTCATCATGTTCTGTGAAAAGGTAGGCGGAAATCCAAATATGCATGTTGAGATCTTCTTACACTGGGGATCCCCCCCCCTCCAAACCCCTCAAAACTCAAGAGTGCCATCCAAGCAAGGAAGAAAAAAGTAGAGGGCAGTAATGGAGAAGCAGTGAGGGATTTGTTCATCCTAACCCAAACAGATGGAGGACAAATACAATGAGGTCTTGGGAGTGGGGAGTACTGTTTTCAGAGAGCAGAAGTGGCCATGCCAGCTCTTTAATATGAATGACAGGAACAGAACTGTCACAACACTTTAATGACAGGCATCAAGATAAAAGGAACACATGAAGACACTTTCTTAAATTAGCTTCTAGGGTCAGTTAATCCTGGTTTCAACTTCAAAGCAAAATGCAAGGCTGCATTTCTCCCTGCCAGGCAAGGCAACAACAGGGTGATGACCATAGCTTCCCCACTATGGAAGATCATGATTTTATTAACAGTGGAGCCTGGAACTTAAGTCAGGACCTTCTGGAGCATTTCCATGCACATCTCATGCTCTACATGAGATGATCTCCCTCTAAAGGTAGACCTTAAAGAAGAAACCTACTAATTCACAGCAAGGCAGAATCACTGCTGAAGACCAACATATAGAAAAATACATTTTTTTCTGGTATAATCAAGCTCTGTAATCACAGATGAAAACAGAGGTTCTATTAGCACCCAAATCATGCTTCATCTTTGTTTTTTGGCTGGTACTTTGGATCAAACGTTGGTCTCATGCACGGTAATATGTATACCACCTCATTCAACTACAATAGCCATCCTCATGGTTTGTTCCTCCCCCTCATTCTGCTTTTCATAAACTGTCTCTTTGAAACAGTAGATTACATGTTTTATAAAATTATGATAAGGATGTATCTATTATCTTTGTACTAAGAATTTATACCACTAATACAGACTTTGAAACTGAAGAAAAAGCCTCAAACACTCACTGTTCATAATAACAGAATAATCACATCTTCAAAACTCACTATATTTCCAGTGGCACATTAAGTGCACATATACATGACCTCATACAGTTCTGTCTATCACACAGATTATTCCATCTTAACATCTGAGAAACACTGGCTCAGAGGCTAGTTCTTAGTTACAGGTAGTATCATCAGTAGGTGAACAGGAAACAGCAGTAGGAGCACATGTCTGAATGGCAAGGAAAAATGGCTATACACTAAACTGTGCATGAGATAATTACAAAAGAGAATTATCAACCAAATTGGAGTGAAAAGACATGAAAGAATATTGAAAACCAGAACCCAAGGGGAAAAGCTGAAATTATTTAGCTTGTGGTATCTATAGTCTCAAAGAAATTATTATCTGGAGCAAGATTAAAAAAATTCCTTCTAAGAAAGAGGACAAAAATATGAACAAGTATCTACACATTAATTTGGGTACAGTGATATTTACTTGTCCAAGCCAGTGGCAGTGGGAGGGGAATATATTAATTTGAATTAGTTTCATAGTATATATTCTATACAACATGAAAAAGTAGTAAAATATATGCTATAGTTTCACCATAAAAATTTTAGTGCTGTATTAGAAAAAAATTAGGAGGAATTTTACAGACAATAAAAGTTGTCACACTTCTCTGAAGATTTTGAGGTGCTGTTGATGTGGGGAAAATTAGTTATTATGATGATCATTTAGTAAGTCATGACTTTTCAGGATTCTCTAAATCTTGTTAAGTCCACAGAAAGTATCTGTACATGTCACTTTTTTGACAATAAGATTTCCTGTGCTGCTCTTTGGTACTTAACCCAAAGTCCATAGCTACAAATATCCTAGAGTTTTGGAAGGAACCAGAATGTATATGTCATGGCATTGTGAGAGGAATTCAGTAAAAGTAAGTCTTGACTTGGCAGACCCACAGACATGGATTTCCATCACTCTGTGCTCAGCCACGCTAGCAGAACATGAGTCCTTCTGTCTGCTCACAATACAGAATATCCTTCCAGCAGAGCTATTTCTACCTATTGGGGGATGAATTGCTGAAGTTCATGTTCAAAGCCAGTAAGCCTCGGCACATGCATTGATTATCACCAATTGTTAACTGAAAAGCTGCTATCTGCTAAGGAAAACTCAGGTATAAGATTGTGGACTTAATCTCTTTTTCAAATCACACAAAATTACTACTTTTAGAAGCGAGAGCTAGAATTGCAAAGTTCAAACTATTCAAACTTAATTTACATAGAGAGGTGTACATATTTTGCACATATAAATCTGATATAAAAGGGTAAGAAAATGAGCAGCACTTCAGGGAGTATAGCGGAAATCTGGTGCTTCTGTGATTAGTCTTTTCATCAGAGAGCAATTACTCAGGATGGAGAAGAATCTGTTCTTAATGGCAGTTTGAGGGTGTGTGGTTAATGGAGTCAAGTCGTTCCTCTCAGTAGCTTTCTCTCTGCTTGGTCCACGTTGAACCCTGGAAGGAGTAGTTCGCTCTTCCTCATGTCCCCAGGACAGTCCATGATCAGCGAGAGGTGGCTTTCAGCTCCTTACTGTAGTGCCTCATTTCCTGCTAGTGCATTGTGCAGGGCCTGTGACAATCCACCCATTTATTCATCTATTGTACTGTTGATTAGTCAATTTATATATTTATGCAGTGTATAAAATGAGCCATTCTAAGTATCAAGGGATTGATGTTTAATAAGAAATGTCTGCTCCCATGCCGTTTACCTTCTGAGATAGGAGGGAAATAAGTATCTTAATGTCTTTGACAATGACTACCTGATTATACAAGGTAGCAAAATACTATGAAACGAAGAAGGGTAGGTTAAAAGTCCCCTGCAAATAGGGGACTAAGGCAGCTACTTCAAGGAGATAGTTTGGACACAAGCCTAGCAAATGTTCTGTGACTCTCGAGTGAAGCAACCATTGCATTTGCTTGGGCTCACCTGGACCACAGTCCTATTTGTTTCTTGTGTAGCTGGGTTGATAAGCACAGCTTACCATGCTCATCCTTTTTATTGGTAGAAATGTGATCCTGTGAAATTTTTGCCTGGCTGGCCCCCAGATATGATCCTCCCAAGTAGTTAGTATTACAAGCATGAGCCATCAACACCTACTTATAGTTCCTATATAGCTGGGATGACAGGCACACACCTCTCTGAGATGGTTGAGAAGGGAAATCATATAAATAGTTTGCCTGGTCTGGCCTTGAACCATGATCCTCCTGATTTCAGCCTCCTGAGTAGCTAAACTAGGACTACAAACATAAATTACTATGCATAAATGTACACTATACATTGTACACTGTACATTGAACAGAGCTGTACACAATGGACAGCTTTGGGTATGAAATTATAATGACTGGGCCACCAATTAAGTAAACTAGTTCAGGATTCATCCAGCCAAGCCTCAGGTTAAATCCAGGAAGTCCAAGCATTGTGCTACTTGATCCATGTTCTAGCCTCAAATCTCAAGAATTCTTTTTTTTTTTTTTTTTGGGTCCGGTCGTGGGGCCTGAACTCTGGGCCTGGGAGCTGTCCCTCAGCTCTTCAGCTCAAGGCTAGCGCTCTACCACTTGAGCCACAGTGCCACTTCCGGCTTTTTCCTTTTTGCTTATGTGGTGCTGAGGAATCGAACCCAGGGCCTCAGGCATGCAAGGCAAGCACTCCTGAGCCACCTTCCCAGCCCCTCAAGAATTCTTTTTTTTTTTTTTTCCCTTTTTTCAGTACTGGGGTTTGAACTCAAGATTTCATGTTTGCTAGCAGGTGTTCTACTACTCTAGGCACACCCCAGCCAGAAATCTCAGGTTCTGGTTTTTTTTTTCCTTGTTTGGTTGGTTTTGAGTTTTCTGCTTGCTTATGCTTTGGCAACACAACAGTGTGCGCTCAGGACCTCAGGTTTACCAGGTAGTTATTGGAGCACATGACCCACAGTACTCCATAAACAAGTAACAATCACAACATTTACAACATAGAAAATGCACAACTGGGCTGGGAAGGTGGCTCAGTGGTAGAGTGCTTGCCTTGCATGCCAGAGGCCCTGGGTCGATTCTTCAGCACCACATAAGCAAAAAAGAAAAAGCTGTAAGTGGCGCTGTGGCTCAAGGGGTAGAGCGCTAGCCTTGAGCTGAAGAGCTGAGGGACAGCGCCCAGGCCCAGAGTTCAAGCCCCACGACCGGACCAAAAAAAAAGAAAAAAAAAGAAAATGCACAACCATGGAAGCCCCCAGGGGCAGGCAAAGTGACTCTTCTATAAAAAGGTTATTATAATTGTTTGCTATGGGATTCTCCTTCAGGAGTATAAAAGCCTATAATCATAAATATAATCTCTTATTTAATTTTCCTGTTTTCTATCTCTATTTTCTTCCTTCTCTTTCTACCAAATCTCTTATACAAGCAACTAAACTTTTTAGAATACAGAGTAATCCCCAACTTGCTTCTAATGCCAGAAGTTCATTAAAGAAATCAGGCCCAAATTACTGAAGTCTGCAAACTCAGTCAGTAGTGCTAAGTCTAAAAATCTGTCACCATATTATCAAATATACAGCTTGCATGGATGGTCACACATAACAGCTTATGAACTAAATTACAGAATTGTAAAAGACAAATGCAGTAAAGAAAGGGGAATGAATTACAGTATGCATCTTGTAAGAGCTGTAGTCACTGCTGTCATCAGTGAATCACAAGATCAAGTTAAAGTTGTCATATATTGTTCCAACCAGCAGCTTTGTATGCAACAAGCTACAATCTAATTAACTTGTAAATAAAATCTGAATTGCACTGAGTACTTTTCATAAGCAATAGCCTAAAATCTTTCTTGCTATTAAATGTCTCTGCCTTTGGACTCCTTCAATAGTAAGGCACAGATCATATGACATTTTATCATTACTAAAGAGTTAAGCTGGTACTATAAGTAATTAATACTGTACTTGATTTACTAAGGATCATTATTTAACTTTATTATATTAAGACATGCTTTTCAATGGTTGGAAAAGACCCTTCAATAAAAATAATCAGTAATTAATTAAAATGCTGAGACATTATGGTGCTATCTTTTCACCCTTGAGCCCAAACAATTAAAATGAGAACATTTCTAATAATTACGACCATCAAGCCTTTACCATATATTTTAGGCATAGTGAAGGTTAGAAAATTGAGAAAACATGGTCTCTAGCTGAAGAAAAATAAGACAAGAAACTGTTCTATTCACTAGACTTTCAAATGAGGTTTTTTATTTAGGCCACTGAGCTCTTCATTTCCAGGACTTCACTTTGATTTTTTTTCCCCCAAGATGTCTATATCTGTTGATTTCCCCTTTCACCCCTGTATTGCTTTCTCTATTTTATTCAACTGTTTGCTTGCGTTCTCTGGCTGTTTGTTTGAATCCTCTTTGAATTGGCTTAGCTGTTTAAACATTACTTCTTTTATTTCTTGACATTGTTTTATTGCATTTGAGCTTTCTTCCTCCTCTTCATTATCACTTAAGTCCTTTATTGTGGAGTTATTGGCTTTCTTTCTTTCTTTCTTTCTTTCTTTTTTTTTGGTCAGTCATGAGGCTTGAACTCTGGACCTGGGCACTGTCCCTCAGCATTTCAGCTCAAGGCTAGCACTCTACCACTTGAGCTCTACCACCATGCCACTTCCAGTTTTCTGGTGTTTTTTGGAGATAAGAGCTTCACAGACTTTCCTGCCCGGGCTGACTTTGAACCGCAATCCTCAGATCTCAGCCTCCTAAGTAACTAGGATTACAGGCATGAGCCACTGGTGCCTGGCAGTTGTTGGCTTTTAAGGGAAACATGTTGTCTTGATTGTTTATAAACTTGTGATTTTTAGTGGGATTTGTGCATCTGGAATGAAGACCTGGTGATTTCACTATCCTATGTCCTTTTAGTTATTGAACTCATAGACTACTCAAGACTGGGTAAATGGTGGAGCTAAGGTGTATTTTCCTGCTATTATATTAAAGAAGTGGGTCTTTCTTGTCAAACAGTCAATTCCAATGCTTGGAACACTGTGTGCAGAACTCTTCTCCACTTAGGGTAAGTAAGCTTGGCAATCGCCTTTATTGCAGGTGGTAAACCAGAGCTTTGTGTTTGAGGTATGAAGACCAGCAATGAAGACGAGTCATCTCTATTGCTCCAATTTTAGATATATATAGAAGTACAGATGTCTCTACGCTTTAGGAAGATCTTGGTTAACCAGGGTGGTTACCTGAAGATATCAACTAGGGTTTTTTGTTTTGCTTTTTTCTTTTAATATAGAGAAGAAAAGAACGGTGGCTAAGCCCAATAGGAAAAGTTACAGGAGTAGGGTGAGTTGTAGTGAAGTCTGGCTAATGTTGTCATGTGGGGTGGAGGGGGAATACAAATGAAGAGAAATGAATAGGAAAACACACAGAGACACAAAAAATAACGTAACTAACAAAAAGAGGAGAAAGCAAAGGAGAAGCAGGAAGAAAGGAAAATGAAAGAGGCAACTTCAAAAATGCTTTTGCTGGGCTCATAAATTAAGTGTTCCAGCTTAGTGTCTGTACTCTTTGATCTGATCTCTGCTGCAGTCACTGAGCAATCACCTTGGGCTCCAGGAAAAACAAGATACACCAGTAATCATCCTGTGACTGAGGGCAAACTGCCTTTCAAACAGGTAAAAGCTTTCTTACCAGCCAAACAGCTAAAAGCTCAGGAGACCACCCCCCTGGCAACCTGTTTCTGTTCCTCCACTCCAGTAGATCTCAGCTTCTAGAGCAAAGGAATGCGTCCATAGACAAAGAGTGAGATAATGGTCACCTATGATACATTATCGGGCCATAACCCAAAGAAGAACTTTTCTGAAAGGTAGAATATCCTGAGGGCTGAACAGGTTGCTGTGCAGTTTTTATGCCAAGACTGAGAGGTGTGTCAAGTAAGCAACTGGATCTATATAGGTCTCTCTTCTACATTCCAGATTATTATAGAGCTATAGGAGTGGATGATTGCTAATAAGAAATCACTACTCCTATTATAGAGCTATATCAGTGGTAGATTGCTAATAAGAGGAAGGACTGGGAAGACCCAGAAAACTGCTCATAAAACCCAAGTCTCAGTCTGAGTCCTCTTCTCCAAATCACCACAATCCTGGTATATAAATCTAATGTATTTGTGTGTAATTATTTATTTATCGGCCTTATCTGACTTCCAAGCTCCTGAGAGGTGTGAATTTTGTCTTCCTTCTTTACCTCCTAAATACTGTACTTAAAGCTCAGTGCTGGACATCAAATATTTTGAGTAGCCTCTCCAAGTTTTTGATGGACAAGTTTTGTTTGGACAAATGAGTGAACAAATGTATTTATTTGCCCAAGAATATATTGCATTAAAAGATGTATTTAAATTCTACAATTCAACAACCAAAAGACATGTCAAGAAAAAAAAGGGCAAGTGACTTGAACAGAAATTTCTCTAAAGTCATACAAATTGCCAGTAAAAGGTTCACCATTACTAATCATCAGGGAAATGCAAATCTGAACCACAATGAGATATCACCTCAGTATTACAATGAACACCTAATAGCAAGCTACTACCAAGGAAACTCCAGAAAGTAATAAGCACTGGCAAGAACAACGTTAACGGTAATGTGTACTGGTACAACTGCCATGGAAAAAAGTATAGTAAGTCATTAAAAGAATTAAAAACAGAATTACCAAGTGATCCAGAATTTTACTTCTGGGAAATGAAATCAGGCATTCTGGCTAAAGGAAAAACTGCTTCCTTTCCTGTTTCTCCTGGTTTACACACAATTCAATTAAGAAACAAAAGAGATTAAAATAAAGGGTGCCAAAGGTAATTACAATGAATAACTACCCCCTTAGTATAACCAACAAAGGGTGTTTTACCGAGATGTACACTAGCCTGTGGCATTTCCCAAGTGTCCTTACCTGCACAAGTGTGTCCAGCGTGAAGATGTGCTCCCCTCGGACATTGTAGAACTTGACCATAGCACTCTTCAAAAGAGGACCGTTGGGGAGCTCGCTGAGCTGGGCCTGCCGCTCCATCCCAGCGACAGCTAGCAAGTCTCCCTGCGTGCACCACTGGGCCACCACCTCTAAAACCACATAGAAGAGACAGTCAGCACAAGGACTCAGCCCTCCTGTCACTCTGCCATGCCACATATGATTTCAGTAGTTTAAAACAGAAATGCTATTTATAAGATTATTTCTTTGTTGCTTTGTATGTCCCTCCCACACAGTATAACCCCTGCTTTCACTGTATTTGATGTCAGTATAATTTGTGGAGGGGAAGGGGAAAAACAAGTCATTTAAGTAAGAATACAGGTGGACCCATTGCAACAATGAGAAGTACAAGTTGTCATGTCGAAAACGAACTTTACAACTTTGGTGTGTGGGGGGGAGGATTGGGTGGGGGGGTGGGGGGAGAGGCTGGGAAGGGATGGGAAAGGGAAACAAAGGAGGAGGCTACAATGCTTGATGAGAAATGTACTCATTATCTTGCCCATGTAATTATAACCCCTCTGTACAGTATGTTCACAATAAAAAATAAATAAAAATTTAAAAAAAAACAGAAATGCTAAGCAAATATAAAATAGCCTCTCTTTCCCTAGAGACTAATGACCTATTTCTTTGTAGACAATATAATACATGGATAGGGTTTGCAATTTTCCTAAAACCAAAATAAATAAGGTAGAAACCTGATTATGCCAGACCAGAGAAAAGCTGGTATGTTGAAGCTAGCATGACAATATATACTGAAATCCCAGGTATCAGCTACTTGGGAGACTGAAACAGGGTTTGAGTTTGAGACCAGCCTGGACTATGTACAGAGATTTTTCATTTTAAGAAAAAAGTTAGCATGATAATTTATACTTGTATAACTAGCATTTCCACAATGAAACTGGGGGACTTTATAAAAGCAATAAGATAATGAGACTGATGATTCACCCACAGAGAACTCAGTTTATAAATACTAAAAAAGAAAAGAAAAGCCCAAGTTTATTCATCTGCTGTCTGGCAACACTGAACAGATGAAGTATGAGGGCACTAGGTTTTATTTGACACTGGATTATGATGTATATAGGGGTTTATTAAAGAAGAAAGATAATTCTGCTGGGTGGCAGATAGTATTGAGAGAGAAAATTTCTCACTGGAAATTCAATGCCCACCTACAGGCTATCCACTATCTAACGAATGGCTATTAAATGGTCTGGCTTATCCCACTGTGAACAATCACTTCCTGCTGGTAGAAAAAAGTTATTAGTACTATAAGATTCCTAGTACTTTTTCTTATTCAAAACCCCAAAACCATCATCAGGCTTATACAGAAATGTCTAAAATCTAGACTTGAGCTGTCCATTTTGTAGAAGCCAAACTAAATTTCCAGAAGGCACTCTGCCGCAACAAGTACCTGTATTTCAGAGCCAGACCCAGTACAGCAGTCTCTGAGCTCTACTACGTCACAAATGACCATAATGCCACCTCTAACACATAGAAATGATTCTGAATGCATTTTGAAGTCACTGATGTTCTTCTACCTCCTGTGCAAAACTAAAGAGCATTCCTGAATCAAGATGACCATATTGCAGAGATGTCACTTCTCCCTTCCTCTTTCATCTCCCTTCCCTTCCTCTCCCATCGGAAAAGAATATGGTGAATAAAGACAAGGATGACGAACCTGGATGGGCCAATTGTGAATCACAGCAAATGCCAATTAAAACAATTCATCTCAATATTTCTTATTAAAACCTAGGTGCAGTGGCTCACATCTATAATCATAGCTATTTGGGAAGTAGAGCTAAGAAGATCAAGGTTTGAGGACAGTTTAGGCAAAAAGTGTAACAAGACCCCATCTCTCCCTCTGATAATCATTCTCCCTCCTCTCTTTCTTCTCTCTCCCCTTCCCTATATTTCGTCCTGAGGCTTGAACTCAGTGCCTAGGCACTGCCCCCAAGTTCTCAAGAAATTAATAAACTTGGTCAAAGGTATAAAATTTCTCTCTCCTCTCTCTCTCCCTTCCGCCCCCTCTCTTTTGCTGGTCCTGAGGCTTGAACTCAGGGCCTAGACATTGTCCCTGAGCCTCTTTGTGCTCAAGTTTAGCACTCTACCACTTGAGCCACAGCACTACTTCCAGCTTTTTCTGAGTAGTTTATTGGAGATAAAAGTCTCACAGACTTTGCTGCCTGGGCTGGCTTTGAACTGCAATCCTCAGATCTCAGCCTCCTGAGTAGCTAGAATTACAGGTGTGAGCCACCAGTGCCCAGTTGAAAATTCCAATTTTCAAACAAAAACAAAACTTTTGATTACTCTATATATGAAGGAATTTATGCTAAAACCATTCCTATATGTTAATTCCTAAAATATTCAGAAAATGACATAAAACAGCACAGTAATTTAAGTTTATCATCAGCACAAAAGTACTCAGCTTCTAACGAAGCCTATTTGTGGTACTACATGGTTTGTCCCATAGTTTATGGGCTAAATCATTCCTTACAAGTACAGCTCTAAAATAGCAGAGTGGATACCCAAGAGGGAGTATAATTCAGTGCAAAAATATTCCAGTTTAAAAATAAAGTTAAGTGCTTGTGGAATATTCAGACAGGTTCCATATGTTACTGACAACCAACAGCTACATATCTGGACCTCATTCACCCCCACCATGCACACACTCTGGTTCCAATCCTGGGACTTGAACTCAGGGCCTGGGGACTGACTGACTGTCCTTGGCTTTTGTGTTCAATGCTAGCATTCTACCATTTGAGCCACAGCTCCATTTCTGGCTTTTTGGTGGTTAACTGGAGATAAAGAGTGCCATAGACTTTCCTGTGTGAGCTAACTTTGAGCTGTGATCCTCAGATCTCAGCCTCCTGAATAGCTAGGATTATAGGCATGAGCCACCAGTGCCCAGCTGAACCCCATTCTTTTCTATCTGTAGTTCCTAAAGAAACCAGGTAGGAGCACAAGGCAATGTCTGTCTAAGCTATGGCTACTTTTAAGTAACAGTAACTAGATGCACAGTTGGATCTAATATAGTAAGTCCCTGTAACATCAAAGACTAGGGACAGCATAGGAAATTGATTCTGAAATCTCTCTACATTGTACCTCTCCACCCTGAGTCAAGATTCCTAAAGAACCCATCAGAGTCACATCATTGATGAAAAGCAAAATTCAAAACATTTTCAATATTTTTATGCATTAATTTTGCTTACAATAACAACATTTCAAAATGTCTGCCAGGAAGGCAGTAGTACTTGACTGCCATCCTTCACATCCATCTGAGCACTGTGGAACCTCTCCATAAGTTTTCAAGGTAAGTTTATTATACAATAATCAGTCCCAGAATATGCCTCCCTAAATGTCTCTCCATAAATGATGATTTGAACACTATCCACTGCTTCAAGAGTAGCAGCAGCTCTTGTCCAAGTAACGTGCCACCATAGTGCCAGCCAGATGCAAACCACTCTAGGTAGTTACTATCAGAGGGAAGCAGATAAAGGCAGGACCAAGTCAGGGTACTGGTGGCTCACTCTTGAAATCCTAGCTACTCAGGAGACTGAGATCTGAGAATCACATTTGCAAAGCTGGTCCAGGACAGATAAACCCAAGAGATTCTTAATCTCCACTTAGCCAGTAAAAAGCCAGAGAGGGCTTCACAGGGGCTGACGGTGTGGCTCAAGTGGTAGAACGCCTGCCTAGCAAGCATGAGGCCCTCAATTTAATCCTCAGCATGGTCAAAAAAAGAACGTATGTCAGGAACCCTGTTCTAGATAAGACTAAGTACTGATTTATCAGGCAAGCAGAGGGGCTTTGGATACCACAAGCCAGAAGAGTCTATCACAAGGACAAGAATCAATTGATACTGGTGTATGGCATTAGGATGGACGGCAGATGTGTACAGGGTTGATCTGCAGGGCTGGGACATGGCAGTGTTTTGTACCTTTCAGCCCTGAGCGGATGACAGTGGGAGACAAATCATCGTAGTTATTCATTAAGCTGATGTCTCCCGAGGTGAAGCTGATGGTAAGCAGAGGCTTGATGTTCTGTACCGGGATGGGGTACGCTGCAGGACCATCTGTGGAAATACAAGTGCTGAGTGAGAAGCAGGCAATGAGCATACAACAACTCAGTGTAAGTGCCCAAAGCTAGACTTGTTTGTTGTCTCCCCTGCCCCCCACTCAAGTTGCTTGACAGTGTAGCAACTGCACTAAGAAGCAGTGTTTCACCACTCAGGAGTTACACACATGGGTCACCAGTAGAGTTTCATCAGAGAGAGCAGATATGGAATATGTAGCCCTAGAGGCAACTACAGGGTGGTGAGAATCTGTGAGCTAAGTTTATTAACTTATGTGCAATGTGTTTCTAATGAGGTATAAATGCAAATTACTTTAATGACATGCAACATAAAGGATGGTGGGAAGAGTGAAAAATGTTTTAGTTCTGTTTCACTGCATAGAACACTAACTGCTCTTTTACTGAGTGGTACAGGCAATGAGCAGCCACAGTAGCTACTATTAGTTTTACCAGAAGAGAGCAAATTTAGAGAATGTTGAGGCACATAAAGCCCTTGCTACATCCGTAGTGCACAGCCAGCCTGATGAGCACCAGAAGCACTTGTGTGTGATAGGTCAGCGACCAACTCTTTCATGTGGTAACATCAAAGTCCTCTGCACACCCAGGGGACTGGGGCTCACCAGAGGTTCTGTAGGTGTCACAGCCATGCTGCGCACACCTCCAGTAGCCACATCTACCTTCACGGAGAACGCTAGTGTTGCTCTCCTTCACATCACTCTAAGACACTTCATTGTACTGAATTCCATGGGACATACCAAGGAGAATGTCGGTGGCTCTGACAGGTGAATGCCTGTCACCTCTGAAGTGCCCCACTGTACTGAGAAGAGCAACTGGTCAGAGGAGGAGCATCAGGGGCCAACTGCCGCCTTAGACTAACTCCGTTTCTTTTGATAATAAAACAGAATGAGCAAATCTAGATTCAACCTACAATATAGGAGTTCTGTTTTTAAATATTCCAAGTGCATTTTTTTTCCGGTCATAGGGCTTGAACTCTGGGCCGGAGTGTCGTCTCTGAGCTTTTGTACTAAAGGCTAGTGCTCTACCTCTTGAGCAACAGCTCTACTTCTAGCTTTTTTGTAGTTTGGGGAGACAAGACTCTAACTAACTTTCCTGCCTGAACTGCAATCATCAGATCTCAGCTTCCTGAGTAGGATTACAAGTGTACACTTCCAAGTGCATTTTATGACATGGACTTTATTACTATGAGATTGTAGAAATATGGCCAATACTTCTCGAGGCTAGCATCCTATTAAGAAAGGGATGGTTACTACCCAAATGAATATATGGGCTCTAGGAACTCTCCCTCCTATAGCAAGTGATCCTGAAACCCTTCAACCAATTTCCTTTTGTTTCATATATAAAACACAGGCCTTCTATACACACATGTAGAGAAAGTGTGTGTACAGTGTATACACCTTTTTTGCTCATGTCATCAAAAAGCCAAGAGTATCATCTGTCTCTGTGACAAGAGGGAAAAGACAAGTGCCAGGGAAGGCAGACACTGATGGGGGTGGGGGCACTTCCACATCGTCCCTTGCACCAGCCCTTCACAGGGTGACACACCCTAGAATGGAAAACAAAGCAAACAAAAGACAAAAACAAACAACAACAACAACAAGGAATTGCCCAGCCTTCACTCAAGAGCACATAGCAATTTGTACACATCTGTTTGACTAAGATGCAGTTTGCAGCAGTGATTCCTAATCAAGGAGCCATTCTCCTCTACCATTTCATAATATATCTTTACTTAAAAAACAAAAAACAGCAGGTCTTTTATATTAGGGGCACTATTTGTTTATATGAATGTATTTATATGTGTATGTGTGTGTGTATTAGTCATTCTTTGAAGTTAAATTTCAATGATGAAAAAGAAATTCTTCAGCAGACTGGAAATCTGCTCTTCTGTATACTTTTCCTCCCTTGACTTCACAGATTACAGTCTGTGTCTCTGGGTGATTACATCTCTAATCTCTGGTTGCTCATAATTTAGCCATACACTAGAAGTATATTTTAACTTCTTATCCATGAGATTAATTATCTCAGATAACATATATTTGTTCTATGTATATATTTGTTAATGTCATTTAGATCTTACAGCAATTACTTATTTACTATATTATACATTTGTAGTTAGATTTCAAAAAATCATTTTATTATATAGTTTTTGGCTCAATAAATATAGTACTTATCCCAAACTGAAATATATTCTTAATTATACATTAAAAAAAGGTAGGTGCAGAGGATGGAAGATTGTTGCCCAGTGCAGGCCCAGTGCTGGCTCTGATGAAGGTCAACATAACATCAGAGACTTCCACTTTTCTGGGGGGGAGGCAAGGGAGAAGGTGTCTTCTTACTCATTTGAGGGATACAACACACACTGTTAGGGGTAAAAAAGGATAGAATCTAAGCCACCCCTACCTCACAGTGAGGTTTACAGAGAGTCTGCTACTAGGGCTTTTTGACTGAGAAGGGGAAGCACTTCTGCCTGAAATCAGGAGCACAAAGGCATGGAATACCAGAGTTCCAGGGGCTGACCTTTAGAAGACTTTATCCTTTTTTGATGCAACTAAAGTTACAGGTTTTAGAACCACTAGGCATTTGGCTATACCACATATTAAGCACAGAATTTTTATTCTTGCTAAGTAGCTAAGCCTAAAACACCTGAGGGATACAGGACCAGCCATGTATCTGATTTTCTATCTAGAAAAACCTAAAACCATGGAGTATAGTCTACTTCATCAGTGATCTTGACAAAGAGATGGCAGAGAGGAGACAGTTATATCAAGAAAGAAAATGCCAGACCTGTTTGGCATTTTAGTTTAAAAGAACTCTTCCCAGACAGGCACCAGTGGGCTCATGCCTGTATTCCTAGCTACTCAGGAGGCTGAGACCTGAGGATCGTGGTTCGAAGCCAGCTCAGGCAGGAAAAAATCCATGAGACTCTTATCTTCAATACACCTCCAGGAAACTGGAAGTGGCACTGTGGTTCAAGTGGTAGAGCACTCACCTTGAGCTGAAGAGCTGAGGGACAGCATCTAGGCCTACCAGAGTTCAAGCCCCACGACAAACCAAAAAAAAAAAAAAATGAAAGAAAAGAAAAAGAAGCTTCCCAATAAATTAGAGGTGTGTATATGGCAGGTCTTTACCCTCCCTTCTCTAAATTGATCCACTCTCCCTCAGTATTCCTACATTCTCTTCTGTTAAATGGCCAAAGTGAGGGGCCAGGGAGCCAGCTACCTTGGGGAGGAGAGTAGTCATCAGAGTCTGTGTCACTTTCGCTGCTGTCTTCCACCAGGAAGATGGGGTAGTTCCAGGACATGCTGAGGATGCCGTCAGACTCATGCAGCAGGACGTGGGCCAGCATCCTGCCGTGGCAGTCCATGACAATCACCTGCCCGTCAGCTGTGCCAAACAGCACCTGCAACCAAGGACCAGCACTCTTGATTTAATGGGAGTAAGTCTCTGTATCAATTTGTTTTATGAAGACAAAAATGTACTTTGAAATAACAAAACAACATCAACAACAAAACATCTCCCATTTAGGTAACCTATGGGTAGCAAACATTAAGTAGTAGAAACTAGCTGGCCATTATTTTAAGAATCTTAGACCTTTAATATTGAAATGTGACTAACAGCACAAAGAACATACATTGAGATTCCAAACAAGATCAGCAAAATGAATTTCATTTTTTGTATTCGTTTTGTATTTTGATTAGAGAATAGGGCTTAAATGGTAACATTCATTTACTTTTGTGGAAAATAAAGATGCCAACTGAGATTCACTATGGTGATTTTCTCATTTAGAAGAGAATGTTTGGTTACATAAGCATGTTACCTAACCATATTTAGAAAACAAGATGATCTTGAAATCATTTTATTTCTAATGTTTAATTTATAAAGTTTTATTTCATGGAGGATGGTCCTGAGTTTAATTAATAATGCAATGTTGTATGAAAGGCATTAATACATTCACTTAGTGGTAACTTTGTACTAATAAGCAAAATTCTAAAATCTTTACCTCATTAACTACTAAAATAACAGGCACTAACACAGGGTAATCCCCCTCCTACCTCCTCAGCACTACCTCAGGTGGGACTGGTGCCCAAGTACCCCAAGGGTCTTTCCTGAGAACTTTTCCTTGGCTCCAAGAGGTCTCAAGAGTATACACAAGAACATGGTAGGTGGTGAAGGCAGGCACACTGCCTGAGCTAAAGAATGCTAAGGGAAGGTTGCAAAGTATTAACCTTGCCATGAGTCTAAGAACAGAATGGGATGGCTGCTGAAGTTTCCCTTGATGTGAGCATGTCACTGGCAGGATGTCCCTAGAGGAACCTTGAGACCTGGGAAGCAGGACTGGCATTAGCATCTGCTTTGTGTGATGGTCTCTGGAGAATCCTGTACCTATTGCCATTAAAGCCTTCCATATATATATATTTTTTTTTATTGTGAAAATACTGAAGCCTTCCATATTTTTATGTTTAATGCAATCTGTCTACCAGCATTTCATCATAACAACAACAAAATCATTATTTCCATTTCACAGACACAAAAAACTTAGGAGAGGCTAAGCTAACAAATCCAAGAAACTGTCAAACCAAGGCTGTCTGACTAGAAAGACTACACTTCATACACAGGGGCAACCTATTCTATTCTAGTTTACTGTTGAGATTTTTATGTTAAGCTACCTGGAGGCAGGCCCTGCATAGCTATTTCTGGCACCTGACAACGCTCTAGGTATACAGTGGGCACTTAATGTCCCCTGTGTACACTCAGTGCCACCCTAAGCCCTGAAGAAAGGCAGTGTAAGAACACAGGAAAGACAGTCATCAGAAGTAGGAAAGGATCCCTCCCCAGGAATCAAATTGACTGGCACCTTAACTTTGAAGTTTCCAGCCGCTAGAGAAAGCAAAATCTGTTGTTCAGCCACCCAGTTTGTGGTATAATGTTATGGCAGCCTGAATTGAAACTTGAACCATGTGAGCTTTGCTTACCAGTATCTCCCCAGGACCTGTCATGGCCTAGGATGCCCAGGCAAGTGGTTGTGAAAGAAGGAAGGACATGTTTCTGCACTGGACAACACATTTTTCCATTTTGGAGAACAAACAGACACCAGATAGAAGTACAGACATATAATTACTGAATAAAAGACTGATGATGCAACAAGTTATCAGTGTTCAGCATTACACAATAGCAAAACAGAACAAAGCTCAAGGAGCTGGGAAGGTGGCTCAGTGGTTGAGCGCTTGCCTTGCATGCATGAGGCCCTGGGTTCGATTCCTCAGCACCACATAAGCAAAAAGAAAAAAGCCGGAAGTGGCGCTGTGGCTCAAGTGGTAGAGCGCTAGCCTGGAGCTGAAGAGCTGAGGGACAGCGCCCAGGCCCAGAGTTCAGGCCCCACAACCGGACCCCCCCCCCCCAAAAAAAATAAAGAACAAAGCTCAGGTCCCAAGTTTGCTGCTATTAATCCATTCCAGCTACAGCTCCTACAGGAAGACAGTCCACTATTGAGATGGGAAGAAAGGGGAAAGAAGCAATCACAATATAGTTGTCAGTAATGATGGAGGGAGCAATTGTGTTTTGGGACAATCGGCCACAGATAACTGAAGAACATGGATACAACATGAATTCAGACTTTAAGAAATATCTTTCATTACAAGTTCTTTTCATGCCTAATCACTTCCAGTGAAATAAAGCTTATAAAAACAAAACAAAAAACAAAAACAAAAAAAATCCCAAAACTTCAGGAGAACAAGACAGAAAGCCTAATAGTAATGAATACGAATATATCAAAGGTATTAATCTCTGCTGCTACTGCTCCCATGTTTTGGCCAAGTAACAAGTATGATGGGGACCCTTTCTTTTTTTTTTTTGGTCCGGTCGTGGGGCCTGAACTCTGGGCCTGGGCGCTGTCCCTCAACTCTTCAGCTCAAGGCTAGCGCTCTACCACTTGAGCCACAGCGCCACTTCCGGCTTTTTTCTTTTTGCTTATGTGGTGCTGAGGAATCGAACCCAGGGCCTCAGGCATGCAAAGCAAGCGCTCTACCACTGAGCTACCTTCCCAGCCCCGGGGACCCTTTCTTAGACAAAGCCTCAATTCCAGGATCCTTCCTGGCTTGTTCCTAAGGGTTGATACTAGCCTTCTCTTTGCTCTCTTCGAGACCACAATCACACCCACAGACTCAGAGGTCTCATTTATAGCTAAGTTCTTGCCAAGTCTTTCTCCTAGCCCCCAGATCACACATCTAACTGTCTACCAGCTATTTCCCTTGGATGTGCCAACTCAACCTTTGCAACTTCACCTGTCTAAGATGAAATGCATATTGAACGTATTGAAAATACGTTGAGGGCCAGTTTCATGAGAGGATTTGAGCACTGATTTCTAGTTTTGGGGGGTTATTTCTAGTTTAAAGAAGAAAGGAAAGAAGTTACCCTTTCATTTGTAGCAAAATGCAAAAGCCAAGATTGGGGGTGGGAGTTCATTTTTTAATAATCGCTAATCATGCCCTTGTGATGGCACCATGTGACAGACACACATGAAATGGTGTGGGATTCAGAGTGCTGTGGAGGCATGGGAAGAGGGAGATTATTTTGGGTTGTAGACCCTCAAGCCTTTGCACAGGAGATGTAAGCATCTGTTAATGTGTCAGACTAAGTGCTAGACATTGGAGATAAAGTCTTTACTGAGAGTGACCTGGTTGTATGCACTTTTCAATGATGGTGTATGCAAATTTCTATCCTACTGCTTCTTCTGATGACTTGTAAGCTTCAGGAATGCAGGTGAAGTGTACACCAATACCACATAAGGTAACCAAGAACGGTAGGTGGGGCTATTCAAGTTCAGTGCTTTCTTTGTGCTTAATTCACTCTCAGCCTAGAATATATACCCTGAGGATAGTTTCTAATAGCAATGCAATTACAGTATCTGTACACAAAACCTTTATTTCAATATAATCCCTTTACAACTATTTTTAGAAGTAATTATTCCTAAATAAAAACAATTATTACCAGTAGTTTGAAATGAACCAAGCCATACTCGAGTGGAAGAGTGCTAGTCTTGTGAGAAAAAAGCTAAGAGGCAGGGTCTAGGCCCTGACTTCAAACCCTAGTACAAGTGCACCCAGGTGTGCATGCGCGCGCGCGCGACACACACACACACACACACACACACACACACACACACACACACACACACACACACACACACACACACACACACACACACACACACACACACACACACACACACACACACCAAGCCCATCTACAAAACAAAGCGTGATGAGAAAAGAATGTGAAATTATTTTAAAAAATCTTTGTTTTTTGGTTTTTTTGGTCGGTCATGGGGCTTGAACTCTGGGCTTGGGCGCTATCCCTGCGCTCTTCGGCTCAAGGTAAGCACTTTACCACTTGAGCTACAACGCCATTTCTGGTTTTCTAGTGGTTTATTGGAGATAAGAGTCTCACGGACTTTCCTGCTTGGGCTGGCTTTGAACCGTGATCCTCAGATCTCAGCCCCCTGAGTAGCTAGGATTACAGGCATGAGCCACTGGCGCCCAGCCAAAAATTTATTTTTTGAAAACACTAGATCTCATCTAAATTTGTCAAGAAAAAGAAATACTAAAAAATTTCACTTCAAACGTGCTTCCAAGAACTCCAAGTTTACTCTTTTGTAACAGGATTGTAATTACCAGCATTAGTACTATACCTAAAAGAGGAGACTCCTCTCATTTGCTTTATGATTTAAAACTGGAAATACATAAAAACTATTGAAAAATTCCTCCTGGAAAACAGAGCAATGCAGATGGCAGATATCTGAATGGGCTGCTGAGAACAGAAATGAGAAGGGCAGCTGCTGACAACTCCTTTTCTCAGAAGGAGGTTTGTGTTTTGATATGCTGCTGGAGCACATTTTTTCTCAACCTTCTGGTAGGTTTCAAATGTTGGACTTCAAAAGAGCTTGAAGGCCACATTTGAATATTTTGCAACTAAAAATAGTTACTGCCAAGTGCTGGTGGCTCACGTCTGTAATCCTACTTACTCAGAAGGCTGAGATCTGAGGCTTCAATTAACCACTCAAAAACTGGAAGTGGCCCTATGGCTCAAGTGGTAGAGCACTAGCCTTGAGCACAAAGAGGCTCAGAGACAGCATTCAGGTCCTAAGCTCAAGCCGCACAATCAACAGATAAAATACCGAAACCAACAACTGCAACTACAAAACTGTTCACTTGATAGAATATTTCCCATTTTTGTTTGTTTGATTTTTTTTTTTGAAGACATAATTGCAATTTCACAGTTGACTTTAATAACCACTTCTAAATCTATACCCTAAGGCTAAATATATCATTGTAACATCATCTCAACTCTTTGTTAAAGAAATAACCACTTCTAAACTAACTCATAAAGACAAGAGGCTATCCAGTGTTTATAAAGATTTCAGATGAGATATTCTACCTGCCTTAGGCCTCAAAACATGAATGTCTTGACATTAAATGATTTCTGTCACTAAAATATTTCCCAAAAAATATTCAGGCTCCACACAAATTTATAAAACCTTCTAATCATAGGGTGGATAAAAATGCATTTATCAGAACTAGAAGAGCATTCAGGTAACGTCTCTAAGAAGAACTGGCTGGCCTGAAGACAGAGGAAGGGATCTGTTTGTCATATATGCTTTTAGTTTCATACAATGTGGATATAACATCAAAAGTACATTTAAAATATACTTTGAACTAGGAGAGAGAAATGCTTCCAGAATGCAGCCCTATGCCAGGTCTTTGAAGCAAGACATAACTGCACAGCATAGCCAGTTATCAAGAAACCTGAGAGGGATGTTCACTTTTGGTTCATGGGAGATGCCAAATGATGCTATAATCTGTCTAGCTTATTCAGTGTGAATGGGTTAGGCCTACTGGGGAAGAATTCATGACAGCAGTCAGCTTGTGACTGGGTTAGGTCTATCATGACTAGAAACCATCTAGCAACAGTGCTTATTTGGTCTCCCTGAATGCCAGTCTCTCTGAGAGCAATGAAGTTATATTACACAAACTTTTAAGTTGTTTCAAACTATATCTTGATATGTACTTAACTATGATGAAACCAGTTCCCCTCCCGTGGACTACCAGTAAACGTCCCTCCCTAAAAGCTTCACATCTGTGAAGAAACATCAGACCCTACAGCTCTGTGGATGGGGCCAATGACAAAACGTAAAAGAGGAAGGACAGATTTTAACTGGCAATAACTATCATGACTGGGAAGAGCCCAGTGTGAACTAAACTCCACCTGTACCTGTGAGAAGTGACCAAGCATTTTAAGGGAAAAATGAGGGAGGGAAGAAGGGAGTATATGTTGGGGCTTAAGTAGAATAGAAAAAAGAAGAAAATCAAGAAAGTCTGTCAATGTGAATTGGGTCTGCTTATATCATTTGAATCCTCTGCCACAAAAAAAGATGGCCTTGTCTCGGCTTAGAGCTTGTACAAGCAATCTCCCTGTAGCCTTGAGCTTTCCTACATAACAACTTAAGCGATAGTGTCATTATTATCCATTATTATTCTTGAGTTGTTAGAAACAATGCCAGTTTTATTCAAGTCACTCAGTACATGAAAAATGCAAAGGGGCATGGATGAAAACATGTATGCTGAGTTTCTGTGGTCTTCATAGGCC
The DNA here is from genome assembly GCF_019054845.1 of Dipodomys spectabilis. Classification (NCBI taxonomy): domain Eukaryota; kingdom Metazoa; phylum Chordata; class Mammalia; order Rodentia; family Heteromyidae; genus Dipodomys; species Dipodomys spectabilis. The sequence continues at coordinate 311,621 of NW_024870979.1, forward strand.
CAGAATAGGTACAGTTCATAAGAGGGCTCAGACTGGACAAAACTATAGTCAAAGAAAGTCTCTGTCCCAGGAATAGACACATGTTAAACACAGCATACATCTTATCTTCCCCAAACATGGCAAGATTAATACCATGATTCCAAAAGAATGTGACATGAAACCCTGGGGATACTGATTCTATGATTTAGCCATCTGGCCAAACATTGGCATTCAGACAAGATCTCTGAGTTAAAATTAAGGCTAAGGTACTAATAAAGGCATCTGAAGAAAATCTAACCCAAAACAAACAAGAAATCAAGGCTAAGAAGGTACATATAATAAAAGACAATGTATATCAGTAATTCTGTTCCATGTTCCATTGTCAACCTAATTTGTTCAATGTAAACTTCAAGAAAGATTTTCAGGTAGAGTATTTTATGATTCACATATACGAAGTCTTTACCAAGTAATTCAGCAATGATTTGAGTCAGACATAATATTAACTGGATTTCTCAACTTTTTTTTTTTTTAGATAGTCTTGCTTTACAGCCTAGGATGGTCACTTCAAGTAGTGATCATCCTCTTTCAGCTTCCCAAGTACCGAGATTACAGGTTTGAATCACTACTCCCAGCTTTGGAGTTTCAAACATTTTAACTGCCATTGTCAATGACCAAAACAATGCCAACAAAAGAAAATAAAAGTACAAATATAGTAGTTGTCCATCTTTCTTTCTTTTTTGGGGGGGAGGGGGAGGGTCCAGTCGTGGGGCCTGAACTCTGGGCCTGGCCGCTGTCCCTCAGCTCTTCAGCTCAAGGCTAGCGCTCTACCACTTGAGCCACAGCGAAACTTGTGGCTTTTTTTTCTTTTTGCTCATGTGGTGCTGAGGAATCGAACCCAGGGCCTCATGCATGCAAGGCAAGCACTCTACTGCTGAGCCACCTTCCCAGTCCTGTCCATCTTTCTTTTAAAGAAATAAACTTTTCTATTTAAAAGTTCACTAGAATTTCCAGAATTGATGTAAAAACAACTATAATCAAAACAACACAATCCCCAAAGATATCCAGAAAAGAATGTTGGGGTGTCCCATCTTCACACTGCTTTTCTGAATGATTTCCACATTTGGCTTTAATTGTGCTGATAACCTGTATTCCTTGTCTATTTTGGCAAAGACCATCCCTATATATGTTCAGTTCAGTGCTGAAAACTAAAAAGGGTTTTCCTTTTGCAGTAATGCACAACTACAAAGTCATGTTCAGGTCCTCAACACAGTAACGGATCACCCTACTCACCAGCAAGGGCATTCAGTACAGGCATACTCACAGGTTTTACTCTACTGGGTTCGTGCTTTTTTTTTTTTTTTTAACAACAAGCAATCTACTTCAAGATCCTGTGTCAAAGACACTAGCATGTATTTTTTGTGTTGGGTAGAGCTTGCCAGCTTTTGAGCTTTTCCAGGAAAACTGAAGCCTGTGCTATAGGATAGGATGGACGTCGCCCGAGGCACCAGGGAAGGCGAACGAAGTGATGGTGGGAAGCCACTTTTCAAGGGCCAACAGGGAAATCTTCCCTTACAGTAGATAAAAATGCATTGCAAATAATGAATCATGACTCTTACTTTGCTTTTGTCACTCTGACTTATATCAAAAGGGAGTCCTTTTCTGTGTTAGCCACTACCTGTGTGTCAAATCTAACTAATTACCTTTCATTTAGCAAACTGCTTATAGCTGAAAAAGCAAAGGATTTTTATTACTTTTTAAGTCCCAAGTGTAAGTCCTTTCCTATATACAGTGCAAAATAAAGCAAATATTCAGAAGAACACCACATTTTGATGCTTAGTTCCTCCTCTCAAGTCATCGCATACCAAAGTCCACACAGCCCATTTCAAGATAAGAACCTTATTGGAGGAAGGTGATTTTAAAAAACAACAAACAGCACAGTGATCATAAGGGAAATACCACATTCTGAAGACATTACCCTGAGAGTACCAGTTTAAACTGACAAGCCATTGGGATTGGCTTTAGAGTGCTTGTACTTCAAGCCCTGGGTTTGATCCCTAGCATAGACAGATAGATTAGATAGATAAATAGATAGATAGACAGACAGACAGACAGACAGACAGACAGACAGACAGACAGATAGATGGAATAAATTATCTTTAAGAAGTTGTACAAAGGAGATGCCATTTAACAAAGCAGTTTATGAAGACAATGTGTCTTGATCCATGTGGCCCCTTCAGCATTCTGACCTCCCTTTGGCCCACCCCTTCCCTCACTTTTCTTAATTCTGTGGGACATACAATGAGAGCTTAACTGCACTCTCTCCATTTCCCCCTCCATTCATCTACCCCTCTTCTCTCCTTGGCTTTCCTCTCCCCTTACAAGTACCTGTTTCCTGGTGCTTATTTTTTGAAGTTCAACCTAATCTTTCTAAAATATTATACTATTTGTGTTTTCCATAGAGTCTATTATGCTTCAGTTAAATCTTATACAAGTTTAAAATATTTAATTCACATTTTAGGCAGAAACTGGTGGCTCATGATACCAATTTAACTTCCTGAGAGGCTGAGACTGGGAAGAATGTGGTTCCAGACCAGCCTAGCAAAAAAGTTTGCAAGGCAGTGGTCATGCCTGTTACCCTAGCTACAGTGGAAAGCCTAACATTAGCAAATGTAGCCTGGATGTATGATCAGCCAGGAAAGAAGAACCTATCTCAAAAATAACCAGCAAAATCAGGGAAGGTTAGAGGCATGACACAGTGGTAAGATACCTGCCTGGTAAGCATGAACACCCAAGTTCAAACCCCACTTCTGCAAAAAAAAAAAAAAAAAAGGAAGCTTAATTTACAGTTTAAAAGGAAAAGGAAAAATAGACAATTAAAAAATCCCTACAGAGCCACTTATTATTTGGATTATTTCTGAGGAGGTAGCAAATTACCTTGAATTCAAATCTGTTACTTGTCATTACCTTACATTTTAAAAGTGTAAGAGTGACAGTTTCTTTTTTTAATTTCTTTCCTTAATTGTTGTTTTGTTTTTGCTGGTTATTTTTGGAGATAGTCTCCCAAAGCCACATCTGTAACGCCAAGAATGAGACAAGGGAAATGTTTCTCTCTCTGCTCTTATTCGCTATAGAACATGTAACTCCTAACCACAGCAATAAGGTAAGAGAAAGAAAAGGGATACAAAGAGAAAGCACACGTGTATATCTACCACACTTTGCAAATGATACGATTCTATAATTAAAAGGCCCTAAAGGTTTCCTCCTGATAAGCACTTTAAGCAAAGCAGCAGAATACACAAGTAACATAAAATATCAGTAGCTTTTTATGCCCTAACAACAAAAAGGCTGAAAAGTAATTAGAAAAAAAAAAGAAAAAAGAATCAGGAAAGCAATTGCATCTACAAAGAGGCTAAAAAAATAATAAAATAGGATCTGGGAAGGTGGCTCAGTGGTAGAGCTCTTGCTTTGCATGCAAGAGGCCCTAGGTTCGATTCCTCAGCACCACATAAGAAAAAAGAAAAAAGCTGGAAATGGCACTGTGGCTCAAGTGGTAGAGCACTAGCCTTGAGCTGAAGAGCTGAGGGACAGCGCCCAAGCCCAGAGTTCAGGCCCCAGTTCGGACCCCCATCCAAAAAAAATAAAATATCTAGAAATAAACTTACTAAGAAGGTGATGCCAGGAGCTGGGAATCTGGTAGAGTACTTGCCTAGCATGCATGAAGCCCTGGGTTCAATTCCTCAGTACACATAAACAAAAAAAGCCAGGAGGGCACTATGGCTCAGTGGCAGGGACAGTGCACAGACCCTGAGTTCAAGCCCCAGGATGCCCCCCCCACCAAAAAAAAAAAAGAAGGTGAGGCCAGGCACTGGTGGCTCACACCTGTAATCCTACCTATTCAAGAAGCTGAGATCTGAAGACCATGGTTCAAAGCTAGCTCAGGCAGAAAAACTTGGGAGATTCTTATCTATATTCAACTACCAAAAAGCTAGAAGTAAAGCTGTAGTAGAGCACTAGTCTTGAGCAAGAAAGCTCAGGGACAGCACCCAGGCCCTGAGTTCAAGCCTCAGGACAGAAGAAGGAGAAGAGGAAGACTACAAAGAGGAAAAGGAGGAAAAGAGAAGAGGAAGAGGAGGAGGAAGAGGAAGAGGAGGAGGAGAAAGAAGAGGGAGGAGGAGAAAGAGAAGAGGGAGGAGGAGAAAGAAGAGAAAGAGAGGAAAAGAAAGGAAGAAGGAAGAGGAAGAAAGAAGAAAAGGAGATGAAGAGGAAGAGGAGGAAGAAGATGAGAAAGATGAATGAGAAAGAAGAGAGAGAGAAGGAATAAGAGGAGGGATGAAAAGGAAGGAAGGAAGAAAGGAAGGAAGGAAGGAAGGAAGGAAGGAAGGAAGGAAGGAAGGAAGGAAGGAAGGAAGGAAGGAAGGAAAGGGATAAAAGACCTCTACAATTATAACTATAAAACACTGAAGAAAGATTGGAAAAGGTACAGAATATGGAAATACATTCCATGTTTATGGATTGGCAGCACTAACATTGCAAAAATGGTATATTACTGAAAGCCATCAATGCAATCTCCATCAAAATCTCCATGTCATTCTTCACAGAATTAGAAAAATCAATCAAAATGTATATGGAAGCATAAAAGACCCTGAGTAGCCAAAGCAATACTGAGCAAAAAGAAAAACATCAGAGGTATCACAATACCTGACTTCAAATTATATTCCAGAACCATAATAAAATGCAGAGCACAAAAACAGACCCAAAGACCAATAAAATAAATGATCCAGAAATAAACTCTCATAGCAGTGGCCATCTGATTTGTCAAAAAAATGTCCCGGAGGGAAAGGCAGTTTCTTCAACAAATGCTGGATACCACAGGTACAAGACTGTGAAAAGACTTCTCTCTCACACACACTGAGAGAATGATTCTATAAGAGGCCTTTGCAGCTCCTCTCCTGACCTCTCCTCCCTTCCCAGCCCCAGGGTAATACCGCACCCTCATGCCCTAGAAGCATTACCTGCTGGTCATCAGGAGTCCATATGCCACATGTGATTTGACTTTCCAAGTTGATCTCAGATGACCAGTGTCTTTGTCCACTGACAGAACCAACCAGGACAAACCCATCTCGATATGAAATAAGCGCTTGAGTTCCATCATGGCTCCATGTGAAATCACTCACCTTTGAGATAGAGAAGAAGCATCAGTTCATAACTGGAAAAGGAAAACATTTACCAAGGCCCAGATACAATCATTAACTTAGCCTTTTGACTATGATTGTCAAGACAGTTTAAAGAACAATATAATAGGTATTATTTGAAAAGTTATATTGTGTACTACATGCTACCACTATTATATGTGCTTTGTGTACATTAATTCATAGACCCGTAACAACTACCTATAGACATCACCCTATCTACAGAAAAACAAAACAAAACAAAACTAAGGCACAGAAGGATTAAGTGACTTGTTCACAGATACACAGTGGTCAAGCAGCAGTCACAATTAATCCCAGGCTCCAGGGCCCTTGCTCTAAACCACTGCTTATCCATAGGTTATGACTGGAAACAGCTTCTCCATCAGTGTCTTGCTTCCCAAAATAAAATAACAAGCTCCAAGTTTCTTACTCCCTTATAGTCTTACAAATAATACTTCCCAGATCAAAATGAAGTAAAAGAAATTTAACTTGAAACATTATTTCTTCTTGAATATTGAGTCTAACAAATGTCTATTTAAATGATTACATTTTTTAATGTTAATCTACTGAGGTGAATTACTATGGATTTTCCATGATATTACTCTTATATATTGAGGAATACTGCATAAATAATTAAGGCTACATTAGGGATATAGCTCAGTAGTACAGCACTTGCCTAGCAGGAGGCTCTGGGTTTGATCCTTAGAACTGGTAGAAAAATGGTAAGATTATACATTTTTCTCACATTACCATTTTAATCATATCTTATAAATTTTGCTACATGTTTTCATTATCCTTCAGTTCTAGGATTTGACAAGTGTTCTTTTTTTTTTAATTGTGAAAATACTGTACAGAGGGGTTACAATTACATGGGCAAGGTAATGAGTACATTTCTTATCAAGCATTATAGCCTCCTCCTTTGTTTCCCCTTCTCATCCTCCCCCCTTGACAAGTGTTCTTAAATTTATTTTTTCAGCTCAAGAGCTATTTAACCATGCATTAAACATTTTCAAATAGGCAAGGATCTCTCAAATTTATCTTTTGTCATTGACTTCCAGCTCAGTTGCACTGTGTCCAGAGATCCTGCCTAGACTCCTGATACAAATCATGACACAAATCTACTGACATTTTGTTGATGTCCTGTTAGGTTGGCCTGTGGAACAAATCTGTCAGTCACCTGTTTCTGTGTACTCTACAAAGTGAAAGTGGTTTCAGATGACTGAAGAAACAAAATTAATAGTAGATTAATATTTGGTTGTTTATATAAAGATTTTATTTCATCAATTCATTTTTTTAAATTGTCTTCTTGGGCTAGGTTGATGCAATCAAGCTGACCATGGCTAGAGGTGAGCTTCGGCAAAAAGTTCTCAGGATTCCATCTTAAGAAAACAAGTTTATTTTGTTTTGTTTTGGGTCCGGTCGTGGGTCTCAAGGCTAGCGCTCTACCACTTGAGCCACAGTGCCACTTCTGGCTTTTTTTCTTTTTTGCTTATGTGGTGCTGAGGAATCAAACCCAGGGCCTCAGGCATGCAAGGCAAGCGCTCTACCACTGAGCCACCTTCCCAGCCCCAAGTTGTAAGCAGTGACACATGCCTACACATCATCTCAGCTATTCAGGAGGTAGAGACTGAGAGGATTTCTAGCCTGGGCAAAAAGTTCTCAAGACCTCATCTTGACAAAATATGCTAAGTATGATAGTACATCTGCCTTCCCGGCTTAGCAGGAGGCCATAGGTAGGAGGAGGACTGAGGAGGGAGGCTGGCCTTGAGCAAAAACTGGCACTCTCTGAAACATAATCTAGAAAGGGCTGTAGACTTAAGAGCAAGTGGTAGACTGCATGCCCAGCAACTTAGAGTCCCTGAGTTCAAATCTCAGTACTACTAAAAAAAATTGTTTCTCTTTGCTACATAATACTTAAATTAACATACCTAAAATATTCTCGGGCTGGGAAGGTGGCTCAGTGGTAGAGCGCTTGCCTTGCATGCATGAGGCCCTGGGTTCAATTCCTCAGCACCACATAAACAAAAAGAACAAAGCCAGAAGTGGCGCTGTGGCTCAAGTGGTAGAGCGCTAGCCTTGAGCTGAAGAGCTGAGGGACAGCGCCCAGGCCCAGAGTTCAGGCCCCATGACCGGACCCCCCCCCAATAAAAAAATAAAATAAAATAAAATATTCTCTATCCACACCTTTACAAGAAATGTTTGTGGAATGTTATCCAAAAACATTACTGATTTTGTTAACTGATTTGTACTTAAAGAAAAAGCATGTAGGTTCAGAATCTACATATGTCCATTAGGGCTTGCTTAAAATGCATTGCTTGTGAATATCGCTGTTGTAATATATTAGAAATGATCTATACAACTTGGGGGGTTGGAGTGAGGGAAAGTAGGAGAAAAATGAGGGAAGGGGTAACAAATTTGACAAGAAATGTACTTATACCTTACTTATATAACTGTAGCCCCTCTGTACAATGCTTAAAAACTGCACTGTTTATCTTTGCTGGTTGCTGTTGAAAACTCAATGGATGACAAGGGCTGTTTATTTTCTCTTCCAGTTCTACCAGTTTCCTTCAAATATTCTTAATTTTTTCAATAAACATATGAATATTTAAAATATCTTGAAAAACTGCAGTCTTTATTGGTATCTGGTATCTATAAACCTGATACTTTTTGTTTAACTCAGAGACCTCACTTGCAAGACAGATACTCTACCACTTGATCTGAACCTTCAGCTCTTTTTGCCTTGGTGATTTTTGGGTGAGGTCACACTTTTATGCCTGGGTTAGACTGGGCTGTGATTCTCCAACTTGTGTTCTCGCTGCGGATGGCAGGCTCAAGCCACTGTACCTGCCACTGGTTGAGATGGAGTCTCACAAACGGTGTGTGTGTGTGTGTGTGTGACACACATGCCTGAAACGGTGTGTGTGTGTGTGAGAGAGAGAGAGAGACACACACACATGCCTATGCTGCTCCTAGGGCTTGAACAAGGGCCTAGACACTTGTGATGAAGTCTAGTGCTCTATTACTTGAGCCACAGCTCTACTTCTGGCTTTTTTTTGTGGTTAATTTGAGATAAGAGTCTCACAGACTTTCCTGCATGGGCTGGCTTTGAACCATGATTCTCAGATCTCAGACTCCTCAGTAGTTGGGATTACATGAGCCACCAGCTCTTGCCTCTCATAAACTTTTAATTCTGGAACAGCCTTGAACTTTGATCAGCCAATCTCTGCCCCCGAAGTAGCAGGATCACAATCTTGAGCCACCATGCCAGCCAAGCTCTAGGTTTTGATTGGTGACTTTAGTCCAGTTATATCTATTCTAACTAGTCATAATTATGAAATACATCTATGGTGACAGTGGCTTCAATTAAGGAGCCAGCTCTTGGATACAGCTTTGAGGTCACTGAGGAAGGTAACTGTTTCCTCACATAAAACAGAACCATGGTTTCTTATGCATCAGGTTCCAACCAATTATATCATCTAGCTTTTCTTAAAATTTTTAAACAAAATTCTTTCAGAGACAACATATTATATTCTTCAATAAAATTGAAAACATTCATTTTGCTATGTATCATGGAACACTCTCTGGTTTTTAGTAACCACCATTCTATGAGATCAACTTTCTCAGAATCCATATAATGAGTAAGATCATGGGGGTACTTGCTTTTGCTGTGCCAGGCTTATTTCACTTAACATAATGATATTCAGTTTTATCCATGTTGTTACAAGTGACAGAATTCATTTTTTATTATTGGATAATATTCTTGTGTATGTGGATTCCTAATTTTCTTTACCCATATATTAGTAATGGGATGGTGGATTACATGAGAAACTTCTACACTGTTTTTCATAACTATACAAATTTAAACTCCCACCAAAGGTGTACAGGTTCCCCCTTTTTCTATTTCCCCATTAGAATTTGTTACTTTTGTCTGTTTGATAACAGCCACTCTAACTAGAGTACAGTGGTATCTTATTGTGGTTTAGATGGGCATTTCCTTGATGATTAGTAAAGTTGTGCACTTTTCCATATTCCTGTTGGAGATTTGTTTTTCTTTTGAGAATGTCTATTGAGGGACACTGCTCAGATTTTAGCTGAATCATTTGGGTTAGTAAGCATGGAACAACAAGAATATATGACAACTGGCCAGGTATAGTGGTGTATGATTTTTCTCCCAGCATTCAGAGGCAGAGGAGGAAGGATCCTGAGATTCAGAGCAGCCTCTATAGCAAGAAACTCTCTGGGGAAAAAAACAAAAACAAGGGCTAGTGGATGTAACTCAGTGGTAGAATGTTTTCCAAGTATAAAGGGTTCAATCTGAAACACCACAAACATATACACATATAACCAGGAAAACAAAACTAGAAGCCAAGTGCCAAGTGCTAGAAAAATTCAAAATTAAAAAAAAACATAAATCCTTTCCTTGAGGTTGTTTTTTTCAACTGTAGAGGGTTGCAATTCTGTTGGTTTACTGAAGAGTTTTCTCAGACATGGAACAATTGAGACTGAGCAGCAGCCTAACTGCACACTCCTTACAGCAGGCTTTCACCACTGTCTCCAAGTGTGTGTGCCTGGCACAGCCGCCCTCGATGACTCACGCTGTAAAACAACGCATGCCACTCCTCCAGTCTCACTTTGAAATAACAGATTCATGATCAATTCCTGAAAAAGCCAGTGTTAAAATATCACTTAGCTTGTGCCAAATATTTGTGACAATGCAAGCATGCTCTACACTAAGCAACCCCTGTCATTCCTTTCAGAAAGCAGTAGTTTTCTCTGAGTAGTTTCAAAGATGCTCTTCCTCCAATCCACAGGACTGCTCTTGTTCTAGCACTGTTTCCAAAGGTACACATCACCACCGCCAAAATCACGTGTGGTATGTTTTAACTCACATAACATCTGATTCCAAATAATTTAACACTAAGCCTCTCCCAAATGTCAGCATTTAAAGATGACAGTTGCTCAATGGGTTTAATTGTAAAGATTCAGCTTCAAATAGCAAAATTACATCAAACAGAATAAGGCGATTACTCCAGTGGCACATGGCATGCACAGGCACTTGTGAGGCCTGGTGGCTGCCAAATGTTCTGTGGTTCACACAGCCTGTTTACCTCCAGGCTGACTTCATTTACCTTTCTCATGGCAAGCAGGCTTGCCTGCTCCAAACTCTCTATGCAAAGAAGCACGGAGAGATGGGCCGGGTGGTTGTGGTCACACAGCTGCCATACGGAAGTGATGGGGGCCCTTTCAGGCTGGTGGCAGCAGAGAGCCGCGTGCTGCTGGCGCTGTCTGGCTAGGGGGCAAGCCTTTCAAACAAATAAAGCTCTGAGCATTTTGGATATACTATAAATATATGGATTTCTTCCAAAAGAGAAAAAAAAGGGGGTTTTGTCTGGGAACAATATAATAGAGTATTTTAGATTAAAACTAGGCTTCTTGAGTTCTAGCTTCACCAATCATGAAACTATTTGAGTAAATTACTAAATCTCTCTCCCCTTCTGCCTTCCTTCTCTCTCTTGGTCCTCCCCGCCTCCCCTCCCCAGGACTGGAGCTTGACTCAGAACCAGAGTACACCCCCTCAGCTTCTTCTCTCAAGGCTGGTGTTCTACCACTTGAGCCACAGCTCCACTTCCAACATTTAAGGGGCTTGGGGCTGGGAAGGTGGCTCAGTGGTAGAGCGCTTGCCTTGCATGCATGAGGCCCTGGGTTCAATTCCTCAGCACCATATAAGCAGAAAAAGCTGGAAGTGGTGCTGTGGCTCAAGTGATAGAGCACTAGCCTTGAGCTGAAGAGCTGAGGGACAAAGCCCAGGCCCAGAGTTCAGGTACCACGACTGGCAAAAAAAAAAAAAGGCCAAGAACCAACATTTAAGGGGCTAATTGGAGGCTGAGAGTCCCATGAACTTTCCTGCCCAAGCTGGCTTGGAATCATGATCCTCAGATCTCACCCTCCTAAGAGCTAGGATTATAGGCATGAACTACCAGTGCCCAGATGAATTTTTCTCTTATACCTAATAATAAAACCATTTTCAGAACAAAGTTCTTACAAAGTGAGAGAAATGTCATTAAAAAAAAAATCTAAGCACTTAGTTGGCTTGCTTCCAAGTTCCCCTTTTCTTTTATCCTGAGTAATGATGTAAAGTGTTCTTGCCATCCTAAATCTGAAGCCAAATCTCACTGAGTCACTGGACCGTACTATGGAAACTGTCTTCTGCTTTGGTAGTTTGAGAAAACAGCACTTTAGAGACCTGATGGACAACCTCACAGAAGTGTCCACTCCAGAGAAACCATAAACATCACTCACTCTAGGCCTTCAACTTTGGGGATGACATACAGCTACTAGTCAGAGGGCCACGCTGAGTTAGAGCCTATGAGGCAATACTTGTACAGAATACTGAAGGAACTGGGATAATATGCAGAGACAGCTGCTACCTAAAAACAGAGGTAGAAGTACTTTGATCACAGAAGCTTCACAGTGAGGCAGAGGCCATTACTGTCCCTGTATTACATATAAGAATAAGCACAAAACGGGTGACATTAAAAAAAAATGTACTCATTAACTGACTCATGTAACTTTAATCCCTCTGTACATTACTTTTATGAGAATAAAAAATAGAAAATAAATTTAAAGAATAAGCACAGAGAACTATGTACCGAAGTCTGAGAGTGAGATTTTTTTGACTTGTGCAATCTGATTCTAGAGCGTGTGCTCTTGACCACAATACCCCTGCTTAAAGTGAAATACACTTCTCACAGTGATAGGCATTACTGCATTTGCAGCTTCTCTTTAAAAAGGCTGGTATTCCTTTTCCCACTCTGTGGAGGCATGCATGAAATCGATGCAGCTTTATCAGAGTCAGTATCATTATGTTTACTCCACTAAATATACCCACAAAGAATGTTCTGTTTTCACAGAGAGATATGTTTGTCTTCCATGATGACTTCTGTGAGACCTCAGCCTGCTAATACTCACTGATGATAATACAATGCCTTTATGCCTTGCAATTTTCGGCCACTTAACTAGTCTGTGTATTAAACCTGAGAAGTTCATAGCTCATTTAAGAAATAGGTAGGAAAGGGAAAAATGAGAATCCAGTCCCTTAGAAATAAATGGCAAGGCAATCAGGAAAATGATAGTGGGAGAGTTCAAATAGTTCAAGAAGCATTTCATCAATAAACATTCTCTGAGAACTCAGATCCTCTTGTCATAGTTTTGCCAAATCCACAAGACAAGAACCACCTGCTGCCAGGCACTGGTGGCTGACGCCTGTAATCCTAGCTACTCAGGAGGCTGAAGTCTTATTCAATGTCAGCATGGGCAGAAAAAGTCTGCAAGACTCTTTTTTAAAAACATTTTCCATGAGACTTTTATATCTAATTAACCACCAGAAAACCAGAAGTGGTGCTATGGCTCAAGTGGTAGAGTACTTGCCTTGAGCTGAAGAACTCAGGGATAGTACCCAGGCCCAGAGGTCAAGCCCCATGACCGACCCCCCCCCCCAAAAAAAAAAAAGAACTACCTGCCCTGACATGTCCTAAAACATGTAAGAGGAGCCACGCCAAGTAGCCTACCCTCCCATTACAGGAGGACTATACCACAAGCCCACACAACCATGGAGTAGCTCTAGAAATAGCACAGTTAAGCAGGGTATCCATGGAGCAAGCGTTTTCTTCAGAGGGAAGACAACTTGTATCAGAAAAAGCTAAAATGACAACAGGTAGCTATACTAAGTGAAACCTGATAGAAAAGTGTATTAAAAGCACTTCACTTGTGAAGAGTTCATGGAGCTCATGGAGCTCTCAGTGAAAAAAGTACAAAGATTATAGTACAGGGGAAATACCTTCTAAAAGGGAGCAAAAAAGGGATATGCCGGAAGCACTTCAGAGGATCCAAAGTTAACATGTAATCCCAACACTAACAACACATGATTCACAGCTCGCTCACACTGACAGAGTTCTCACAGCTGCAGCCTGTGAAGGTCTCCCATACTCTCTCTAGTGACATAATCAAGATGGGTCAAAGGCAAGATTCTCATTTCTTTCTTTCTTCTTTATTTTGTTCCGAAAGTTTTGGGGAGGGCCAGGGGGCTCAAGTGGCAGAGTGCCTGCCTAGCAAGTGCAAGGTTGAGTTCAAAGTCTACTGCTGAAACAAAAATCAGAAAACAAAGAAAAAAAAAAAAAAACAAGGGCCAACAGCATTTGAGCTTGGTGCTAGGGTTCTGCCGATAGCTTCTGTAATCCTCACTACTTGGGAGGCTGTGACAGGGACAAATGTTTTGAGGCCAACCTGGGGGGAAAGCAGTTCATAAAACCCCCTTTCTTGATAAACAGCTGTATGTGGTACACATCTGGGAAACTAAAATAGGAAGACTGCTGTCCAGGTATATATCTGAGTAGAAAGCAAAGAAGCCAGACCATCTAAAAAACAACCAGTGTAAACAATACCTGGAGACACGACTCAGCAGTAGAATAGCTGCCTATCAAGCATGGGGCCCTAAGTTCAAACTCCAGTAAGAGTGCAAGCAAGCAAGAAAGTGGTATTTTCAGTGCTTTTCAATGTTAACGCCGTTATTCAAGGGCACTTGGCCTTGTGTTCTCCGTGCTGCAGTCTTTCATCGGCAGTAGTTTGCTGGCTACTTACTCACCTGAGCCCCTCGGTCATTGACCAGCTCTACAGACCATCTGCCTTCATACTGAATCCACACAAATATTCCTCCATCTGCATCACATGTAGCCAGCTTCTGGTATGGTTCATTCCACCTCACCAGTACCACCTAGAAAACCAATAGAAAAATATTTATTACAGGAAAGAAACCAGAACTAAACACAGAGTGTAGACAGTCACAACAACAGGCTGGGGAAGGATTAGTGGAGAATCAGATGGGAGAGTCTACACATAAGAGTCTCATGTGGATCCAGAAACACTGGATAATGCTTCCCAGAAAATAGCAGACATCTGGACCAATAATACAATACGAATACATGCATTGCCATAAAAACAGAGAATACATATGACTCAGTACCTGCCTCCCACAGGTGTACAATGATCCCACATATGCTGGTCCTGTGTTTTTCAATTACAGTTATTTAATTTAGTACAGAAGAAGAATGGAGGTGAGTCTTAATTTCATTTTCGTACAGGAGTGGAAGTTTTTTCTCTATACTACACCTTATTTCTGAATAACATGGCCAAGTTGGAAAACATGTGGTTGAAATATCTACGTTATTCGGGATTTATCACAGCAATAATGTGAGTATAAGAGCCTCGGCTTTACTGTGGTGAGCATTCCTTGAGGCTGTCCCCAGCTGGCCCATCTTAATGACTGTGATGAACTGGTTCAGTCAGACGTTTGGCACATTCTACGTAGCTAACGTTGAGATGGAGGATATAAAGCACTCCCACTGCCTTCATTAAAACAAAAACTGAATGGGGAAGCCAGCACATTCACAGACATGTGGATACCACTGCCATGTGTTGATAAAAGAGGACCGTCTCCATTAGCAGGAGCACTCCTGCTATTCATCAAGGCATGAGCCCTGTTTCCTTACAGCATCCTGTACATAATAAGCTCATTATGACTTTTGTATATAGGAGATAGCACTGTGAAGTTTCCAAATTCTCACATACGTTCTGAAGTAGAAAATAAGTCTGAGGAATCACCACAAGGCCCACACTCTTTTGCACACCCACCTGTCTGTCCAAAGCATGCTTCATGTTTTCAAACCAACATACAAATCCCATAACTTCTCAAAGTTATGCAATGGATATACCTAATTTGAGGGTCTCTGAATGTGCTGCCAGGTTACTAAAGAGTTGGGAGAAACCCCAAGAATGGTCTGCCTAAGCCACAACGCTCAACATTTTCAAGAAAATGTTGATTGTTCTTCTAAAATGCGGTAAAAAAATTAAATGAAGCTGTGATCTTTGGAGACCTGCCAATCTCGAGTTAAATCTCAGGTGTATCCCATCTTGAGATTGCATCCCCTGTGCTTAGCCCATCTCTGCAGGTGCAATGCTGACACAATCCAGCATAGCTATCAGCTTGTAAACAGATCTATACCAGAGGCAAAAGGACTCTTTAAATACTGACACAGCAAACTTGAATATATTTTGCCAATTATAATATGCAATTACCTTACAATTTTGTAAAATTATACTCTTGAACTATTAAAAACTATGTCCACTAGGTTATCTTAAACTTCCAAATGCATTTTAATAACACTGTCTGCCTATGATAGCCAGATACTGTTAGGTGCTAAAGATAGAGATGAAGACATCTTTGGCCCCATGGCCAAATACTGTGCTCTATACAGAATTACAGAGCTAATGAACACAATAGGATTTAATTTTTCTTTAAAAAGCCAAATCAATCACAACGGAAATCTTTAAATGACAATGAATGTGTCAGAAAATTGAAAATGTCTGAACATTCAGTAAGGCCAGCTTCATATATTCCTTTCAGATGCATCAGTGTTTTCGCCTAAGCACTTCAATCTATGACTTGGATGCAGGTGCAGTTTGTCTCTACAGACCATCATTAGTCACAGAATCTCACACTTGTTTCCACTCTTCAGAATGGTGCCACAGAATAGCAGCCACAGAGTGGAACATGACAAACCTGATACTCATGACTAATTTTTAACTTATTTTCTTAAGTTAAAACAGTGAAGGTTCAACTACTAGGAGCTTCTCTGTAAAATAGTATCTAACAATGAGGTGTCATATTTCAGAGGTTAGTCGTATCATTTCTACTCTTCTCTCCTCGATCATGTACTACCATGCATAGTTGCATATGTAGTTAACATCAACAACAAAATCCATCTTCTTCACAAAATTAGCTTGCACAATCACAGCTGACAAAAACACAGAAGACCAAGCAAAAGGAAGTAGCGCTGTGGCTCAAGTGGTAGAGTGCTAGCCTTGAGCAGAAGAGTTCAGGGACAGCACTCAGGCCTTGAGTTCAAGCCCCATGACAACCACCACCACCAAAATAAAATTTTTTTTAAAAAGGCAAAGATACTTCTAAATGATTTCTAATACCAAATTATCTTAAGACAGTTATCCTGTTAAACATTTGTCAAACAAAACCTCCACAGACTCTATTTCATCCTACTGTAATTCTTAATCACATGAAATGCAATGTGATCTAGAAATGTGATTCCAATTAAGTTCTTCTTCACTTGGATTCTATCTAGCATAACCCAGCAGTAGAGAGTTAATGCCGCTGAATTGGGGACGGAGTCCTTCCAATGATACTTGGTATAAAAATGAATTGGAACTAGAAATATTGTTTTCTTGGATTAATATTCATTCTCATTTCCCTTCCTGTCTACAGTGCATAGCTGCCTACCTTATCTCCCAAGCTTATTTCCTGTTCTCCAAATCCTTCCAGCCCACTTGGCAAACCTAAGACATACCAGAGTGCTGAAAGGTTACCAGCCAGGGGGACCATCTGGGTTCTTAGTCAGTCAGATCATGCCGTAAAGTGCAATGGATCTGCCCCAACAGCCTATGGCACAGCTTCCTAGCTCTCTAAGGGAAAACAGGAATCTCATTTAGTCTAAGCAACAAAGAACTTTCACATTTAGGATGTTAAAGTATGCACTCTTCTACTAAGAAGAGGATGAGCTAGGTAGTGACCTATGCCTTCAATTATTTTTTCAATGCCAGCCAGTTCTGCTCATTCTATTATTTTAGTGGTATTGTTATCAATAAATATTTATTGAGAGCTACTAAAGGAAACTTGCAATAAAAACACAGGGCAGAATTGCTGAAAATCTATTTGCACTATAATCTACAATCTTGATGGTTAGCTTCATTTAATATGACTAGAATTGTTTTTTCTTTTTTTCCTTTTTTTGTTGGTCATGGGTCTTGAACTCTGGGTCTGGGCGCTGGTCCCTGAGCTTTTCAGCTCAAGGCTAGCACTCAAGGCTAGCCACAGTGCCACTTCTGGTTTTCTGGTGGTTAAATGGAGGTCAGAGTCTCACAGATGTTCCTGCCCAGGCTGGCTTTGACCCTCAATCCTCAGATCTCAGCTGCCTGAAATTACAGGCATGAGCCACCAGTGCCCGGCATGATTAGAATTATTTTCAAGAAGAGAAAAACAAGTGCTAATAACTGAGGATGGTCATCTATTGAGGTAGGAAAACCCTCCAGAAAATGTTCTCAGGAGACTACCATAATAAAAAGCCATATCACCAATGTTCAAAATGTTTCCTCAATCTAAAAAGAAGAAATTTGAATAAACATTAAATACTAGTTGAAAGGAATCCCTATGATTATCATCACTCTGTAATTTATTCAAAACAACAGTAAGTTCGAATATAAAGAAAAAATAATGGCTAGTTTTTAAGATGCATTTAGACATTTTAACAAAACACCCAAAGCAACTTAAAACAGAGGATAGAAGACATTCAATGAAAACAATGGTTTTACAGAAGCTGCTCTCCATTAAGTGATAATAAAAAGCCACATGTGGAGGAGGGCAAGAAGTAAGTCCTGGTCTTGCTACATGCCTACCATCTGCTAGGCTGTGGGTAACCTGGGGACCTTGTTTTTGCCCTTGCCCCTCATCTACTAAGGAGGGGTGATTACAACACACCTTTGGCCATGTCATTGTGAAGAGCAGGAAAACAGCGATCAGAACACATGAGGAAATGCTCCTTATCCCTGGCCATAAAGGAAATGCAAATCAAAGCAACTCTGAGGTTCCATCTCTCTGCAGTTTAGATTGGCTAACATCATGAATTTGAACAACAAATTTTGGTGTGGTTGTGGGGGAAAAGGAACCCTACTGCACTGTTGTTGGGAATGTAAACTAGCACAACCACTCTGGACAGCGGTCTGGAGGTTCCTCAAAAAATTAAACATAGATTTTTCCCTATGACCCAGCCAGACCACTCCTGGGCTTCTACCCAGAACATCACAAGCCTGAATACCATAAAGACACTTGCACAACCATGTTCATTGCTGTACCATTTACAATAGCCAAACTATGGAAACAGCCCAGATGCCCTACAATAGATAAGTGAATCAAAAAAAAAAAGGGATACCTAAGGAATTTTACACAGCCATTAGAAAAAATATCAAGTCATTTGTAGAGAAATGAGTGGGCCTAGAACAAATCATGTTAAGTGAGATAAGCCAAGCTCAAGAGAGACAAATGGTGCATGTTTTCTCTCATATGTGAAAACTAGACCTAAAATATACAGGGACATAAGTTATACAGGCCTCTAGGCATTCACACACAATGAGACCAAAGTAGGACAGTCTTAGGAGTGGAACACAAAGGAGCAATGCCTATGTGCCTATGATCATATCAAATAATATTTATTGACCCTCCCCCCACGGCATAACCCCTGTTTTCACTATATTAGATGTTGGTATAATTTGGGGACGGAAAAGGAAAAAACAAATTGTTTAAATAGGGATACAGGTGGACCCACTGCAACAATGAAATGTACAAGATGCTATGTCGAAAAATGAACTTTATAACTTGGGAGCGGGCGGGGGGTGCTGCTATGGGAGGGCAGGGATGGTAGGGGAAACAAAAGAGGAGGCAACAATGCTTGATAAATGTACTCATTACCTTACTCATGTAATTGTAACCCCTCCGTACGGTATTTTCACAATAAAAAAACTTAATAATAAAAAATATTTATTGAAATGAACTTCAGGAAATAGAAACAAAAAGTCTTTGCTGCAGTTTTTGTTTTCTTTTTTTTTGTCTTGGTTGTTCTTCTGTCTTTGGAAAGGTGAGGGGGAGCACAGAAATGGAGGAACAAACGGTAAACAAATGTAGCAGTGGTAGTCACTAGACACTGTTGAAAATAAGCTACACAATTTGTGGGCAGGAGTGGGAGAGAAAACTTGGGAGAGAGCAAGGGAAGGGGTAACATTATCCAAAAAGAAATGTACTCTTTACCTGACTTCTGTAACTGTGACCCCTTTGTACATCACCTTTATAACAATTTTTAAAATGTTTTAAAAAGAGAGGCTGGGAAGGTGGCTCAGTGGTAGAGCGCTTGCCTTGCATACCTGAGGCCCTGGGTTCGATTCCCCAGCACCACATAAGCAAAAAGAAAAAAAGCTTGAAGTGGCGCTGTGGCTCAAGTGGTAGAGCGCTAGCCTTGAGCTGAAGAGCTGAGGGATAGCGCCCAGGCCCAGAGTTCAGGCCCCACGACCGGACCCCAAAAAAAGAAAAAAAATGTTTTAAAAAGAATGGTGCCAGGTACATGGCAAACACACAATAGCCAAGACCTCTATCTCATTAATCACTATTCTGTGAACCCAAAGTTCACAAAGATAGCACAAGGTAGTTTCTAGACCCAACTTTTGTCACTTACACCCCCCTCCACCTCTGGCCTAGAAGACCAGCCTCACCACTTGCTCTCCATCTCCTCAGCATCAAGTATTTCTGCCCTTATGCCTGGGAAAGCTTTCCCAGGCCTCCTAAGAACTCCCTCTTGCAGTGACGATAGCACCTTCTATACATAGTCAGTTCATTCAAGACTGATTATCCCAATTTTCTCACTAGAGTTTTCTCTTCTTTTGGTGTCGGTGCCCAGCACCAAGCAGCCAGCCAGGAAATCTTATTAAATTGAATCGATCTGGTTAGATGATTAACTGTGTTTCTGTAGAATTCTACAATATGTCCTAGCTCTCAACAGTGAGAAGCTAACATTGGTTCAAATGAGATTTTCTTTTCAGTCACAGTTTCAGGCAAAATTCACATACCATACAATGCACTCAATGAAAGTGTACAATTCAGTGGTTTTTTTAGTACATTTAGAATTGTACAACCATTACAGGACATTTTAGAATATCATCAATACCTCTCCCCCACCAAAGCCCTGTACTCTTTAGCTATCACTAAACTAGCCTCTTAATTTTCCACCCAGGGATCCATCTAGGCATCTACTGATACTTTGTGTAAATGGAACCACATAATATGCCATCTTTTGTAAATCAATTATTTTACTTAGCATAATGTTTTCCAGGCATATTCATGTTGTTTCAGTATGATCAAATACTATTTCATAATATGGATGAACTTTTGTTTATCCATTCTTCAGATGATGAATATTTGGGTTGCTTCTATATTTGACTCTTAAACATTTGTGCACAAGTTTTTATATTTTCATATCTCTTTATTCGATCAAATGATAGATAAGTTTAACTGTGTATATGTGTGGTGTGTGTGTATGTGCACACGTGCATATACCAGCTCTGATTATGAACTCAGGGCTTAGGGTACTGGCTCTGAGTTTGTTTTTTGTTTTTGTTTTGTTTTGTTTTGTTTTGTTTTTCTTTTTTTGCGCAAGGCTAGAGCTCTACAATTTGAGCCACATCTCTACTTCAGGCTTTTTAGTGGTTCACTGGAGATAAAGAACTTCAAGGAGCCCATCCTTACGGCTTATACCTGTAATCATAGCTAATCAGAAGGTTGAGATCTGAGGATCATAGTTCAAAGCCAGCCTGGGGAACAAAAGTCCATCTGTGAGATTCTTTTTTTGTTGTTGCTGCTGGTCATGGGTCTTAACTCTGGGCTTGGGCGCTGTCCCAGCGCTCTTCAGTTCAAGGTAAGCGCTCTACCACTTGAGCCACAGCACCACTTTCGGTTTTCTAGTGGTTTTTATTGGAGGTAAGAGTCTCACGGACTTTCCTGCCTGGGCTGGCTTTGAACCACGATTCTCAGATCTCAGCCTCCAGAGTAGCTAGGATTACAGGCATGAGCCACCAGCACCTGGCTCATCTGTGAGATTTTTTTTTTTTTTTTGTGAACATACTGTACAGAGGGGTTACAATTACATGGGCAAGATAATGAGTACATTTCTTATCAAGCATTGCAGCCTACTCCTTTGTTTACATCTGTGAGATTCTTTATCTCCAATAAACTACTTAGAAAAGGCTAAATTGGCATTGTGATTCAAGTGGTAGAGCACCAACCTAGAGCATTAAAGAAGCTCAGAAGACCCCAGGCCCTGAGTTCAAGGCCCAGGGACCAGCAAACAAACAAACCTCAAAGGTTTTTATGATACTGGGCTTTCCTACCTGGGCCGGTTTAGAACCGTGATCCTCAGATCTCAACTTCCTGAGTTAGCTAGGATTACAGGTATGAGCCAAGAGCCCTCCCACCCCCCCACCCCTCCCACCCCCGCCCCACCAGTTTATATTTAACTTTTTAAGGAAATGCCATACCATTTTTCAAAGCTGCTATACCAACTTATATTCCCACCTACTACAAATGAGTGTTCCAATTTCTATACATTCTCTTCAATGCAGACTATTTTCTTGTCTTTACTTATCATAGCCACTCTAGTGGGTGTGAAGTGGTTTATGTTTCTCAGATGGTTAATGATACTGACCATCTTTTAGGTGCTTCTTGACCATTTATGTACATCGCTATTCAGGTTCTTTGCTCATTTTAAATTGGTTGTTTTCTTTATTGTAGAATTGCAAGATTTTCTCACCTTAAGCCCTCTCAAACACTGACAACATTTGCTAAAAACTTTAAACTTTATTTCTAGGTAGCCTAATTTATTTTTCACTTAAATATTTGTAAATCCAGTCTTCAGCCATTCATTCAATTTATTTATATTTTTATTTATATTTTATTTATTTATTGATATGAACTCCACAGGTAAAATCATCCAGAGACAATAAAAGGATTCAGAAAGCACAGATCTATAGTTAGAACTCTGAACCAAGGGACCAAGGAGCCTCTATAGGACTTTTGGCCTAAACATGTTGGGGTGAATTTGTAGTCTCCGTCATTTCAGGATACTTCCTAGGAAGCTGACAGATACATCTTTCTTTCTGAAATTTCCAATCCTTGTTGGAAAACAATCTATCTTCCAATATTATCTGGCAAAGCTGATTAGAAATAAAAGAACTTTATGTCTCTGAGATGAATGTGAAACTACCATTTCAATCATTTTGTCTGCTGAGTGTCAGCAAGATTCCTCCATTCAAGCAAAATTAAAACATTTGAATAGCTACATTAAACCTATAGTCTGCCTGAGTGCTGGTAGCTCACACTTATAATCATCAGGAGGCTGAAATCATAGGGCTGTACATGGTTCTAAGCCAGCTCAGGTAGAAAAATCCATGAGACTCTGTCTTCAAAATAAACTGCTAAAAACTGGGTAGAGGTGACTCAAGTGGTGGAGTATCATCTGAGTGAATAGCAAGTGAAGCATGCTCAAGATCCTCAGATGCAACCCCAGTACCAGCCCTCACAAAAAACGACAATCATTTGAAATGCCAGTGAGGGTGATGGGGACAGTGGGAACTCACTGAATACTGGAGAACGATGTAAATTAGAAGACCTGAGTATAATAGTTTCCTCTAAAATGTTTATCATCTTAAAAGATGAGAGATGTTTCTTGTTAAATGCCATTAGTTCTTTAAGGACTACATGCAAACCGAGTTTCTTTCTTTACTCCTTTTTCTGAATGAAGAAATGACTAACAGTACAAATATAAACAACTTATAGAGCACTAGCAACAGACAAATGACTATCACAATGAACAGGTGGCTGACAGCGTGTTGAAGGAGACCACAGATTGGGAAAGCACTGGCAGGTGAAGGGACCTGCAAGTTTTTCCCATCCCCTCTCCTCAAGGATCTTGAGGAGACATGCAATCTGAAACTTTTCAAACAGATGGAAACTCTCAAAATCTAGAGGAACGAAAGAAAAGACCTTTCCATTTCCAGAGGCGTGGCGTGGAAGAAGAAAGGTTTTTGTTTCAATAGTCCTGTCAGTCATCTTTTGGCAGAGGTTAGTTGTTCTTATCGGAAGGACCTGTTACTCTCTACTGACTTTTCTGAAGCTCCACTGACTGTTCCCAAAGCCTTCCTGCAGCTTTAGGTAAGGCTGGGAGACACTGAATGTTTTGTTAACATGTAATATTGAAACCTGAAACCTGAGATCTTCCATCTAAGCCTTTTGATAGGTCAGACTCCAGCTTCACGACATTTTTAGGAGCCATAATGGTATCTGATACTCCATGTTCCTTTTCAACAATGATCAGAGTAGTCAGATCCTGGATTACTTCAAGACTAAATTGAGCGAGTGATACTCTAAATTGAGTTTCTTTGTATTACTGCACATTATATGATACTTAATTCTTTTTTTTTTTTTAATGAAAATACCGTACAGAGAAGTCACAATTACATGGGCAAGATAATGAGTACATTTCTTATCAAGCCTTGTTGCTTCCTCCTTTGTTTCCCCTTCCTATCCCTTCCCATATCCTCCCCTCCTCCGCCCCCCCCCCCCCCAGCCAAAGTTGTAAAGTTCATTTTTCAACATAATGACTTGTACATCTCATTCATATATGATACTTAATTCTATGTGGCAATTTGTAACTCTTTTTTTATTTTTTTTAGTTCTGGTCGTGGGCCTGGGTGCTGTCCCTCAGCTCTTCAGCTCAAGGCTAGCGCTCTATCACTTGAGCCACAGCGCCACTTCCAGCTTTTTTCCTTTTGCTTATGTGGTGCTGAGGAATTGAACCCAGGGCTTCAGGCATGCAAGGCAAGAGCTCTACCACTGAGCCACCTTCCCAGCCCCTCTATGTGGCAATATGACTGGTCATCTTTCGATTTCAGAGCAACACATTCCTTATCAGAATGTATTTACTCCAGCATATTTACTGAGTGACCCCCTCCAAAACTGTTCCATCTGAGTGTGGCCCAGAACAAGAGAAGGCTGCGCAATAGTCCAGGCTGCCGTATAAGCTGCTCTGCCATACAGCCACAAAGTCTAGCAGAATCAGTGTGCAATACCTAGCAATATTCAGGCAGGAAAGCCCTGGGGTCACTAAGAGCTAGGCTTTAGGAGTCTTTTTTTTTTTCCAACTTAAAAAGTTTAAAGCAGCTCAAAGGAATTTTACTAAACTTATCTTTATAATATCCTTGGGAGCCTTTCTAACATTCATATAAGTCAGGGTGCATTTTGCATAGAAGACAACAAACACAAAAGTTTTATCTAGAACCTTCCATTACTTACTTATAGAACTAGATTTAGGCTACTAAACAGCAGTCACAACATGTTCAATCTTATTAAGGTTCAGATTTGAAACATCTCACAAAAACCAGGTGGTCATTCAAAGTGATAAAGGAGCTACCTACATTTAAAAAATAAAAGAAAGAATGAAGAGGTATGTCTCCTCTACTACGCTGATTCCAAGTAGAATACTAATCAGAAGAAGGAAAGGTACGAGAGCCACAGGTCAAGTAAGTCACAAGCTCGGACAAGTGATCAGTAGGTCATCGAAAGCTGACTCACAGGCTGGTCATGATTCCTCCTGCCTGTAATTTTAGTACTAAGGAGGTGGAGACAAGAGGACTACAATTCAAAGCTAGCTTATTTCCTCCATCCCCCCACCCCAAAAGTTAGCAAACCCCTCACATGAAAAAAAATGCCACGAGTAGTGTTGTGTACCTGTGATCTTGGCTAGGCAGCAGGTCATAGGCAGAAGAATTGCAAGACAGGCATCAGGCAAAAGCTTGAGACCTTACATGAAAAAATTAGCTAAAGCAAAAAAGGCATGAAGGTATAGCTTAAATAATAGAATGCTTGCCTAGCAAGTGCAAGGATCTGAGTTCAAACCCCAGGAACCCTGTTCTCCCCCAGGAAAACAGGCCCAACTGGCCAGGGCTGGCTAGAACTCCTTCATCCCACACAGGTCCTCTGCAGAGACTCCAGAGGAAGAGGCTCGGCGTGGTCCATTTTTTGTCACTAACCACTAACATTTACTTTCACTGTTTGGATTGTGAATCACTTTACACTTTGGCTCAGAACAGGTTCAAAACATAAAAACAAACACATTCACTATGTTTTATGCAACTCTTGAGAACTGCCAGGAGAAAACTGCTTCACAAAAGATCAACTGGGAACTGTCTGCATGTTATAACTTTGCAACCCAGAGGCTTTATTTTCTGCTGGCTCCAGTGCATAGTCTGTACCATGTTTGCCTACATTAGTGGTTCTGTGTTGAAGGACTGAAATATCATCACTCTTTAAAGTTATTTGTTATGATGTCAATAAAAATGTGAAAAATAAACAGAAATTATAGGAAGGGAAAGACTATTTGTCTTTCTCATCACATTCAATTATGATTCTTTTCATATTATGAAAAGCTCAACATTAAATTCTAGAGTACTCTAAACCATTACCAATATGACAAACCATTTCCAGCCAATTCAACTGTTTACTAAAGTACTGTTGTCTAGACTACAAGACTAATAAGCAATAATACAGGGATACATTATAATTAAAATGTAAAAGAGATACTAGAGATGCCTTAAGTATTTCTGACATTGATAAGAAGTGACCATGTGCCAGATACCATACTAGTGCCAAAGACACAGCTAAATATGGCACTTGATCATACACCCAACAAGTGCTCAGGATAGGATGAAACAGGCAGGTGAGTAATGAGCTCAGTGCAATGCCCAAGATAATTGCCAAGTGCCCTAGAGCAGTGTAGAGTATCATGAGCTCCCTAAGAAAGAAAGGAATTTTTCTGCAAACATCAGAGAAGGGAGAACTTTAGCACTCCACACTAGAATGCGAACTACTCAAAAATTCCTTTAATAGTCCCACAACTTCCTTTCTGTCATCCACATTTGCTTTTAGTTAGGTCTATTTATTAAAACTCAGTTTTTTCTTACAGTGCTGAAGGACTCATTCTTCCTTCACATCTGCAGTCTGTTGGAGATGCACAGTGATATTTTTTTCAAAAGGAATGATCAAAGCCAGAAGTGAACTGTAAAATCAGGAGTCAATTGTATTTTCTTATCAGTAGTATCAAAAATAGGACATGTTATTCACTAGGCAACTTCAGTTAGTTATACAGCTTCTATAAAGGGGCTACTGAACCTCAATGTCTTCACCTGTATACCAATCCTGTTCTTAACTACCAGTATTGCTGCAAAAAGTAAGCTTTTAAAAGACTGTAGTGATTACAATCTTTGTAGATGAACATTTCCAGCTTTTCACGTATATCACTGTACTTAATCCTTCTGCAAAACCTCAATAAGGTAATTAGGACAATCGCTTTTATATATAACCAAAAAAGCTTACAGATGCTCATAAACTTGCCCCAAATCTCCTCAAAAGAAGAGACACAGCCAGGAACCAGCCCTTATGTTGACCAGACCCCAAAGCCTGTGCTCTGAACTGCCTTCTTACTCTGGGAGATAATGCAAAAATCACTATAGGCTAGCCTCTATACAGGACAGGCCCCAAGAAACAACATCCACATGAATGACCACTATTACTGAGTGGCATGTTTTCCAAATATTCTTGAGAAATCCTCAACTAAGACAGCACCTGGCCATTCCAATCCCATTCTGCATTTTCATCATCATACAAAAGTTGGTTTCCTTCCTTTCTGTCAGGCCTGCGTTGTATCATCCCTGTCTCCTGGATCCATCACACAACACTCTCCTTCTCTTCCCACCTGCTTGCTGGCTGGATCTGAAATCCCACCTGACATGAGTGTATCCTCAGGCAGCTGTCCTCTGCATGTTCAAAGAACAGCCTGCACAGAAATGACATGCATATCAAGACAGCATCTAAAGCCAGTGTCTGCTGACTCCGATCCTAAGCTCTTTCTGCCACACTATATTTCTTATTTTGATCAAAATCAGTGTCTGTGGGCTATAGTCAATTCTATGGCACAACCTTTTGGGCACCAAGACAGAATTCCTTATAGACATGCACTGCATAATGCAGCCAGGTACAACAGATTAGCAGTAAGAATGGTCCTACACTTTTTTGCCTAGAATGAACTGTCACAATAAACCAACCTGATATTGATATATTGAGTCAGTATTGCAATCCTGATGAGTAGAGAGATAGAAAGTCAACAGGTGATCATTTATTTTTCTATATTCTTGATTGTTACTGAGTGGTACAATCAAATTCGTAACAGCAACACACTAAGGCAGATGAGAACAACTCCTTTCCAGATGAAAGTTTATTTTAGTCAACTAACTCTTAACTCAAAAACCTGTCTTTGGGGTTGGGGATATAATAATATGGACTTAAGTTCAGAATTTTGTTGTTGTTGTTGTTGTTGGTCATGGTGCCTGAACTCTGGGCCTGGGCACTGTCCCTCAGCTCTTCAGCTCAAGGCTAGCGCTCTACCATGTGAGCCACAGCACCACTTTCGGCTTTTTCTGCTTATGTGGTGCTGAGGAATCAAACCCAGGGCCTCATCCATGCAAGGCAAGCACTCTACCACTGAGCCACCTTACCAGCTCCAAGTTAAGAATTTTTTACTTTTGATTTTTTATTGTGAAAATACCGTTCAGAGGGGTTACAATTACACGGGCAAGGTAATGAGTACATTTCTTATCAAGCATTGTTGCCTCCTCCTTTGTTTCCCCTTCCCATCCCTTCCCCACCCCTCCTACAAACCGGCCAAAGTTGTAAAGTTCGTTTTTTGACATAACGACTTGTACATCTCATTGTTGCAATGGTTCCACCTGTATCCCTATTTAAACGGTTTGTTTTTGCCCTTCCCCTCCACAAATTATACCAATATCAAATACAATGAAAGCAGGGTTATACCATGGGGGAGGGCCAAGTTGAAAACTTTTAAAGCTGCTTCTGGGAATTTTTCCTAGCAGATCATTTGATCTGTGATCACTTTGCATTATGCACATAACAAATATTTATTTGATGATCCCTTGAGTATCCTCTGAACCAACAACCACCTCAATCCTGCAAACTTAAGAACATCTTGTTCCCAATGTCCTTCAACTACAACCACATTCAATCCAGACAGACACATTAGACTCATGTGTAGTCATTATTATAATGCCATCTCAACCCAGTTTATAGACAGCTAGACACTCCCTTGTCAAATAATTCAAATAACTGCCTTGAAAAAAGCATCAAGCAATACCAAGTTTTTAAATAAAAATTAGGTTTCTAGCAAGGTACGATGCTATCTATCTACAGATTCACCTACTTGGGTGGCTGAGGGAAGAAGATTGAATTCAAGACAAATTTCTGAATCAATTAACTTGTTACAATACATACCAATATATACTAATAATACACTACAGGAATAAAAAGAAATTAAAAGAATAGGCTTTATAGGCTAGAAAACTCAGCATTTAGAATACCTGAGATAACTGAGAAGGGTAGTATAGATTTCATAAGACTCCATTAGTCTCCCCATCTCATCAACGGGACTTCAGTAGCTACTGAAAGACCCACTTCTCCTTTATCCAGTCTTAGGATAATGTCTGCTTCTTTGGCATAAAACCTTGGCCATTTGTTTCTTTACAACTTCAACATCTTCTCTGACTTATTTCATTCAAATGGCTTGCAAACCACACTGTTATAGAGGACAATTACTGCCCTTGGGAGTCTTGGGGAGGGGAAGACATCATCAAATGTGTTCATGTAATCATCCCTGCTACAAGCACACACTAAATTGCAGAGATCACAAGTCTCCTCTGCTGAGCAGCAGTTACTACTCTACTCTCCCCTCATGCTTGAGGAGACCCAGACTTTGGGGTCCAGGAAGATGCTCAGCTTGATATTCACACTCAGAATGAGCTGCAGTGTTCTTCTGCATCCCTAAAGGCCTTTTCCATCTAGTTCAAAAGCACAGCTCCCAGATAGACTGTCGACCCCCCAACATCTCCATTCTAGATATAGGTAAGTTTGTTATTCATTTTAGAAGCTTAATGGCACAATTCTATCCACCTTTATCGATTTCATCTCCTTGCAATAATCTGTGACTTTGAACATAAACAACTACCTCCATTCATACATGTAATATATGGCTAAATATGTACATCATTAATACATACAACTTTTGTCATTTTGTTGTAATCATCCCAACAGCACAATTAAGACAGAATCCTCAGCATGGAAGGTAATCTACAGCACAAAACTAGACACAAGATTTCATTGAACTTACACAGTATAGCAATACTTTCCTCAAGATTGAAACCTACTGGCATGTACACAGGGTGGGGAGTGGTTTTCTAAGTAAGAGTGGGATGGCAGAGACAAGAATGAATTTGGGTCTAGGTCATGCACATTAATGGCCATGGGACCTTAAGCTAAGCAAAGTGGACTGGTTTTGGCCTTCAATTAAATGAGCTTCCAGCAAATACTTCTTATAACCCACTAGTAGCAAAACTGGCAATGTCCTGGACCCTTGATCCTGAGTTCTCATTCTGTTTTTGGCAAAGCATCTTTTTTTTTTTTACAAGATTAATAGCATTTGTTATGTTGGTTGACTAAACTTACATAAAAATGATATTGCTCTAATTAATATAATCAACCCTTGCTGTAATGACATCTTAATTGTTCAAGAAATTCCTAAGTTAATGATCCCTGAACTTCATGGCTTACAAAAGGATCCTCAGTGATGAGATGGGCCCTACCATCTGAGCAGGCTTACACTATGCCATGTTGTCAGTGATGAGATGGGCCCTGCCATCCGAGCAGGCTTACACTATGCCATGTTGTCAGTGATGAGATGGGCCCTGCCATCCGAGCAAGCTTACACTATGCCATGTTATCAGTGATGAGATGGGCCCTGCCATCCGAGCAGGCTTACACTATGCCATGTTGTCAGTGATGAGATGGGCCCTGCCATCAGAGCAGGCTTACACTATGCCATGTAATCGAAAGTAACTTATTTCACCCTTACTGCACACCTCTAAGGTAGATTTCATCTATTCACTACCATCATTTCAGAAGTGAGAAGCTGGCTCAAAGGCTTCCTGAACAGACAGGCGTATATATATATAAGATCTGGAGGCTTTTGAAGAACATGGGACATCATAGGACCCACATACCAAAAGTGATAACCCCACCTCCTCTCCACAGCCCTGCTGTATTGTAGGTATGTACCACATGAGAATCTATGACATCAGAAATAAAATGAAATTGTGTTCACTACCTGAAAAAAGATGTCTACTAAGGAAGATATAAATAATAATTATGTTGACCGTAATTATATGTGATGGTTCCAAATCTATGCAAATGCAAATTATTGAGGCAGTTCATTGTACTTGAGCATTCATAATATGAACTTTCAGGGCTGGGAAGGTGGCTCAGTGGTAGAGCACTTGCCTTGCAATGCTTGAGGCCCTGGGTTCGATTCCCCAGCACCACATAAGCAAAAAGAAAAAAGCCGGAAGTGGCACTGTGGCTCAAGTGGTAGAGTGCTAGCCTTGAGCTGAAGAGCTGAGGGACAGCGCCCAGGCCCAGAGTTCAGGCCCCACAACCGGACCCAAAAAAAAAAAAAAAAAAAAAAAAAAAAATAATATGAACTTTCAGAAGCATAGATGAATACATAAAAGTACTTATAATGTGAGCTGTCAGAAACATAAAACTACATTACTCATTTATGTGAATAAATATAGCTAAACTGATCTTCTTGATCGGTAGCTATTTACTTCTACTGGTCAGAATAAGGAGTCCACCTTCCAAACAGGTCATAAATTCAGTCAATTTTACCTCACAACTCTAAACCATTAAGCCCATAAAGGAAAAAAGAAAACATAGAGTTCCATGTGTAGAATGAGTCCATCATCACTTAATTTTTTTTAAGATATAAAATTTTTAGATATAAAAATATATTAAAATAAAAAATTAGATATAGAATCTCTGAAAACTGAGTATTTTCCACCAATTTATTCAATAACAAATCCTAAACTGACTGGACCCCACAATTTTTCCTGAAGAGGCACGAAGCTCAACCAAGCCTCTCTCTACCCTATTTACTGAGCTTTGATACACTGTTGTTTGATGACAGGAGCTTTTTAGGCTTTACGGTATGTTCTAAAATACAAGGTGCTCAGTATTCAGGAACAACTTCAAATACAATTACAGTTCTGTATCATAGATACCCTATTTTGAAAGGGGAAAACCCACAGTCAAGTAAAAACATATTTTCTTGCCTGGAGCCATCTTCCTCAAACCACCTAAATAAGAGCAAAATGTCAAGGTCAACATACCTCAACTTTGTGAAGGTGGGTAAGCCTGCTGGGCCCCTCCACCTGTAACAGGCAGTGTGCCACCTCGGTCCAGGCCATATCTGTCTGCCACACTGCCAAGAGTCCCCAGGAAAGGACAATAAAGCTAGGAACTTTTTTTCACAGCAGCATAAATTTATAATTAGGTCATAATCATAACATAAATTTGAGAGACAAGTGAGAAACATCTATTACAGAACAGATCATACATAGTACACAACAGGACAGACATGTGTTCTCATCGGGTACCTATGGCCCATCTGCCAATATTGTGATGACTCAGATGACAATGTAAGGCAGACTGGTAGTACATGTTTCAAAAGTGTTAACCCACTGTAGAGAAACCATAGCACTCTGGAGAGGATGAAATGAGATTCAATGAGATAAGGCCCCATGATGGTTATGTTGATGACCTTGTCTCTGATGACTGATGATGACATTGTCTGAGTTCTTTGTTGACACAGACAATAACTACAATCAAATTTTCACCCACATGTTCCCAATTAACAACCCACACAAAAACTGAATCTCAGATGAGTATTAAGGAAGTTACAGTGCATAGAAAAGACTTCAAAAATTGATAACAGGAATGTTAAAATTTGTTCCAAAACCAAGATACAATATTAGGACAGCACGGGCTGGGAAGGTGGTTCAGTGAGTGGTAGAGTGCTTGCCCTGCAAGCATGAGGCCCTGGGTTCGATTCCTCAGCACCACATAAGCAGAAAAAGCCAGAAGTGTGCTGTGGCTCAAGAGGTAGAGACTAGCATTGAGCTGAAGAGCTGAGGGACAGTGCCCAGGCCCAGAGTTCAGGCCCCATGACTGGCAAAAAAAAAAAAAATTAGGACAGCAATCAAAGTGAAATAATTGGGCTACTGGTGACAATAAAGCTTAGTGGTGTAACATCTACAAATGACAACTACAAAGAAAAGCTGATACAGTTTCAATCTTTTTTTTTTTACACTGTCCATCTTTCCAAGAAAATGGACAAGTGATTATTGAAAATAAAAAGCAAATTAGTTTGTGGCGATGTGTTAGCAGTTTAAAAAAATCTGGAATATCATTACAGCTCTGAACACACTAAACTCATTAAGTTAGGAGGCCAAATACATCCGGACAAAATCAGTGCCCTTCATTGTCATTTGGAACCAGAAGAAGTTGTTTCATCAGGCCTCACTGTGACACAGACAACAATATTCTGAAAAGTTACGTAGTGAGGAACTTAATTACAAAGAACGTGAGGAAGGGTTTGCAAAAGAATGCATGGTGGATACTGTGGAGTTGACAGCACCAAAGTAAAATCTTTTCAGTTTTTCATGGTTAGTTCATAATGAAGAACCCTGGCAGTTCACATTACTGACAACACAAGATACTGAAAAAACATTGAAGGATTCTGTAGATGATTTACAATTTCTCTCTCTGGCTTATGATGAGACAACAGCTATAACAAATATTGTCCAATTGGCCATTTTCAATCATGGGGTAATGCAGAGCTTGACACACAAGAGAAACTGCTATTCTGGAAGCCATGTATGTGTGCCACTGTAAGAGGTGAGGATTTGTTCTATAGACTTGTTTTATCAATGAAAAAACTTGAGCTTACATTTAAAAAGTTAAG
Organism: Dipodomys spectabilis; assembly: GCF_019054845.1. Lineage (NCBI taxonomy): Eukaryota > Metazoa > Chordata > Mammalia > Rodentia > Heteromyidae > Dipodomys > Dipodomys spectabilis. The sequence continues at coordinate 344,427 of NW_024870979.1, forward strand.
TGGTCTCACTACAGATGGGAGTGCCAGGCTATAGATGGCTGTCAGCTATAGCTGGCTTACCAAAAGGGTCAATTGTTGCTGGGCGCTGGTGGTTCACCCCTGTAATCCTAGCTGCTCAAGACACTGAAATCTGAGAATCATGGTTCAAAGCCAGCCCAGGCCTTCAGTCTATGAGACTCTTATCTCCAAGTAACCTGGTGGTTACTCGGACAGCACCCAGGCTCTGAGTTCAAGTCCTATGACTGAAAAAAAAAAAAAAAGTCAATTGCCTCTGTCAAGAGAGAACTGAATGAATCACCTCATTTTTTTTCCTGCCTGTCCTGGGGCTTGAACTCAGGCTTGGGTACTGTCCCTGAACTTGCTCAAGGCTAGCACTCTACCACTTGAGCTACAGAGCCACTTCCTCCTTTTTCTATTTATTGGTACTGAACTCAGGGCTTCATGCATGCTAGGCAAGCACTCTACCAGCCCAAGAAAGAACTGAATGAATCACCTCATTCTTAATCCAAGCAATTAAATTAAATGTCACTGCATCATACATCAAGAAAGTCTCTGTGCAGTCACAATGGCTCAACAATGTGATGTCGACATTAGTGTCATACATAGATCTTTGTTAAAAGCAGTGTTAATTTAAGGAGCTGCTGAGTGATCTTGACTCTTAAGTACGGTGATCATGTTTACAAGTGTGAAATGTGGTGGTTAAGTCACAGGAACATGCTCATGAGGTTTTAGGAACTGCAGGATGAAGTCAAGAAGTTCACAGAGATGAAAGGAAAACCTGTTAGGAAACTCAATGATTGCAAATGGCTGTGTGACCTAGAATTCATGGTAGAGAAATTACCAAATACCTTTCAGAGCTGAATGTCAAGCTGCCAGGCCTCAACCAGCTTCTCAGCAACCTACTTTCCAATGTGAAATCATTTTAAGCTAAGTTAAAGTTGGGGAAAGTGCAACTGAAAGGAGTAACAGTGTACCTCCCCACTCTGGAAGGACAAAAGCCTTCTATGACACTTGAATATGATGATAAATGTGCAAAACTAATTGAAGCACTTAATGGAAGATTTGGGGATGTAAAAGGTAAACAAATAGAATTGAGTATCTTTGCTACACCTTTCAATATGGAACCAGCTAAGGTGCTTGATAACCTACAACACAAGATCATTCAACTGCAAAGCAATGATGTGTTGAAAGCTAGGTACCATTTCTCATTGCCTGGGTTCTATAAATGTTACATAAGCAAATGATGAATTCCCTACTTTGCAGAGACTTGCACTGATATATTTGGAACAACTTACTATTGTCAGCAGTTCTTTTCAAAACATTATGGAGTATACTGCACTCCAGACTCACCAAGACAAACCTGGAAAAGCAGTTATAATTAGGAACATCATTTCAGCCATCATATTTAAGGCTGTTATTTAAATGTCTGGCCAAATATAGCAGGCTAATTTTTAAACTGATAACTTTGTATGGTCTGAAAATTATCCAAATGGCCCTTTTTAAGTCTAAGATAGAAATACATTTCTGTGATGAAACTCAGGGCAAATTGGAAACATGGCCACAGATTCACCTTCTGCCTTACAATGTGAGTTTGCAGCTCTTCCCATCAGGAATTGGGATCTATTTCTCCATCTCTTGAAACCTGGGTTTGGCCAAAAGAATGGTACGGAAAAGAGGTGATGCCAGTGCCTAGGCTAAGATGTGAGAGACCTTAAATATTTGTGCTCTCTTAGAATCCTGTCCAGCTTCCATGAAACAAGAACAGGCTCATCTGCTGGTAAAGAGAGACATATGGTTTGGTTACCCTGACTTTCACAATGACAGCTTGCCATCTTGGAGCTGACTGGCAGCTAATTAGAGATACATGACTGAATCTACTAAGATCAGAAGTGCTGCCTAGCTCAGCTTAGGTCCATCTTGAGCTAAATAAAGTTGTTTCAAGTATTAAGTTTTGGGATGGTTTGCTGTGCTACTGTATATAACAAACATTACAAAATTTAACTCTATGGGTTTAAAAATGCCCTAGCACACAGAAGGCCTTCAATAAACTTTTTATGCCATTCCAAATACGGGCATGCCAGAACTGTCCACCTCACTAGATTGCATTAGAACAGGGATCCTATTATGTCCATTGTCATATTCTCAACACCCAGCATAGTCTAGCACTAATGCAGAAGCTCAATATTTTTAATTAAGCTAAATGTCATGTGAAGATTTACAAAATCTGTACTTCTAGGGTGAAGTCCTTTTGTATTTTCAAATACAATATCCTGTAATTAAACTTAGCATTAACCCTACTGAGTAGCTAGCATTTACCCTGAGTAGCTAGGATTACAGGTGTGAGCCACTAGTACCCAGCAACTCTGCTTTTCTAAGTATCTGCCTCATCATCTGCAAAAACAATTGGGATAAGAAGAGCTTCCTTGAGTAACATCTCTGAGGTTTAAAAGCAATAGTTCATGTTATGTCCTCAGCATAAAACTTGGCATAAAAAAGCCATGTTCCTGCTGGAGTTACCATTACCCATTTGCTTTTCTCCTTTCAATTAAATACAAGTTATTTTAGCCATGGTGATGTTATTTTGTGGATAAAACAGGGCTGCGCATGTAGTACAAACATGCTATGTACTTCCTTATCAGAGTAATTATACTGTACAAGAACTTCTGAGGGCTTCCCACTGCTCATTACAATTACTCTTTTTTGCACTAGTAATAATAATTTTAAAAACCTTAAGGAGGCTGAAGCAGAAAGGCCACAGAAGCCCAGAAGTTCAATACCAATACCAGCCTAAACAACTCAGAAAGATGCTGTCTCAAAAAACCAACAATAAATGAACAAACAAAACAAACCCACAAAACAAAAACTTACCATCTCATCCCAGACATATTATTTAATATCATGTATCAACAGGAAGGCATCTACATGCAACAGAATCATGAGTAACAGCAGCTCAGACAAGTATAGGCTTTACTTTTCCACCAAACTGGAAGTCTAGAGCCAGGCAGATATTCTCATTTGTATATGGCTGCCACACAACCAGTCAGACTCTCCTGTTCTCCCAGCCCCTCCTCCATGGCCTCCTAGCCACACCTTATAAACTAAGTATCAGGCAATGCTTGTCATGCTTACATTGGCCAGTCAGCTTCTTGCTGTTATCTCATCCATGTCTCACAAGGAGCTGAGTAAACAAGCAGTTAGCTCTTTCAGCTCTTGTGCTGTGGCAGACTACACTTTCCAAAGATGGCTACACTAACATATCTCACTCCACATGTTCTTCCTACACTGCAACACTGAAACTCCTCCAGGAAGATGGATCTGGGTTCCTCCCTTTGGAATCTGGACAGGCTCTGGACAACAGTGAAAGTGATTCAAGAGCAAGTTAGGTGGTAGGACAAAAGGTAAACTTCCATTTCCCCTTAGACTTAATAACTTTGAAGTCTGAAGCTCCAAGTGAAGAACCTGGCTGTGCTGCACACAGACAGCACAGGTTTCTACGGGGCTGGTCAAGCTTAGGCAGCAGATGCTGTAGAGAGCAGCCTTTAGCCCACACTAGCACTCGACTCTGGACTCATGACAAGCCTCACCTAGAACTACCAAGTGAGTTTTTCCTCCAAGCCAGAAGTCCATGAACGACTTCTGGAAGGAAGGGTTATCTGCTAAGGTGCAACGGAAGCTTAGGCAGGCAAGAGTTGTGTGGAAAAGGAGGCTGGGTTAGCCAGGGTCAGCCACTGCCACCTCTGCCTGAGGTTGTCCATCCACTGTAGACCTCAGCACTTTGGGCCTCTATGTTATTTCTGGCCTCCAGATTCCACTCATCCTTTGCTGGATTCTAGCCCTAGCTAGCAAAGCAGAGGTTTCTTCTGCTCATTATCCAGTCTTATTACTTCCATTAAGCCATGTCCATCTTCCTTATTTCTGACTGAGAGAGCTATTTTTTTAAATTACTTGCTAGTACAGAGGTGATATACAGAGGAACTCCATTTACAGGAGTCAGGTAATGCGTATGTCTCCTTCATACAGTATCTCCTGTTCTCTCATTATCTCCCAGTCCCTCCCTCCCATCTCTACCTACGAGTTGTACAGTTCGCTTTCATCAATGTCTAGTGGGCTCCACTGCTACACTTTTTCACCCTTTTCCCTCCAGTTCTGGATCCTATCGAAGATATACATGTGAAAACACCATAGATAAGGTAAAGAAGACAGAATCATCAAAAACTGAAAAGTCTTTTGTTCCCATATCTTGAAGTTCATTTCACTATGTATATTATTTTATATAAATAAGAACAGGCACTTAGGCATTGAGCCTTTGTGACTCTCTCCTAAAAGTATCTTCTTTTGGTCTCACTGTGAGTTCCAGAATCCTTTGTAAACTGTCATATCCCAGTGCGTTTTAGAACTTCCACACACCAGAGAGAATGTGTGCCACTGGTCTCTCTGAGCTCGCCTTGCCTCACCTAACATGATTTGTTCTAGTTCCATTTCCCTGCAAATGACATTATTTTATTCTTTCTAATGGGTATTGTAAAATTCCATTGTACATAGGTACCATATTTTTTTTTTGTCCACTCATCTATTGTGGGCATCTAGGATATTTCCATATATTGGCTGTTGTGAATAGTGAAGCAATGGATGTTGTGAACATGGATGTTGCAAGGTGTCCTTAACATATCCTGGCTTATGATGTTCAGGGTAGATGCCTAGGAGTGATTGGCTGGGTCACAGGGAAGGCCTGCGTTTAGTTTTTTTGAGGAACTTCTGGACTGCTGTCCAGAATGGTTGTACTTGTTTACATTCCCACCAACAGTGTAGTAGGGTTCCTTTTTGGGACAGATATTTTTAATTTGCTTACACTGAGTCACATTTTTCTTTTCCCCAGATATTTTGGTTTCTTGTTTGTAGAGATCTCAACATAGTCCTACATTGTAGACATTAATTAAGAGCTGGCTATGGTGACATGAACCAGATAAGCCAGCTACTCAGGGGTCTGAAGCAAAAGTACACTTAAGCCTGAGTTCAAGGCCAGCATGGGTGACAGGATGAAAATAAAAAAAGAAGGGAGGTAGGAAGGGAGGGAGAAGGGGAAAGGGAAGAAATACATTAAAAATTTAAAGTCGTTTCTTTAACTTATTTGAGAACTTGCTTTTTACTGGTACCAAGACTTGAACTCACAATCTTACACCTGCTTGGCTCATTGTTGGTACTATAACACTTGAGCCACATCTCCTCCTACCTAGCTTTTTGCTGGGTAACTGGAGAAAGAGTCTCATGGACTTTTCTGCCTGGCTTCCTTCAGGCCACAGCCTTCCAGGTCTCAGCCTTCTGAGAAGCTAGAGAACATGAATACTTTTAACACTTAAGTTTATGTAAGCATAGCAAGGCCATAGTTTTAAAGAGAGGAAATAACACCCTGATAAGTATGCAAAAACATTTAAAAAAATCTTAATCAGCTACTTTTCAGAAAATACCTCATCTCAGACCTGTTTTAAAACAAAACTATAATGAGTCCTAAGAGGTACTACTCATGAATAAATTCACTGTTGAAAAGTTGAAATCATGAATTCTTACATAGAGGTAGTTAGCACAGTATTTTCTATATTCACAATATTACTATTGTTGGAAAAGGGGCAATGTTCTTATAAGCAATTCGGACTATCTCTAAGATAATAATTAAAAAAAAAAAACCTGGATCTTTTAGTGCATGGTAAATGAAGAGATAAACTGTGCTGCCTAAGCTGTCTAACTTGTGTCTAAGGGTAAAAGTGGAACCCGAGACTCTCCCTTCTTCTTTCCACCAGGCAGCACTAACATGAGAAAACACAAAATGGCAAGCAGATCCTATGAAACGAATGAGGTAGTTATCTTCTTTGAATTTCATGTCTTCTTTAGTTTCTTTCCGTTCTTGGAAAATCACTGTAAATCACTAATACTACCCATATATGCAATATATCCACATTTGGAATTCACTCCTGGAAAATATCTGCTGCTTACTTCTGATCAACCCTGCATCCATGCAGACCTCTGCATGTTATTAATAATAGTATCTTCACCACACAACTATAACAAGAGAAAATCTGCAATCAAAGCTCCCAAATAGCAGGATGTGTCACCAGGGACATTTGCCAGTTCCCTAGCATGGTGAGCTTTTCTTTTTTTTTTAATTAATTTATTTATTTATTATTGTGAGAATACCGTGCAGAGGTATTACATGGGCAAGATAACGAGTACATTTTTTATCAAGCATTGTTTCCTCCTCTTTGTTTCCCCTTCCCATCTCTTCCCATACGCCCTTCCCCCACCCCTCCCACCCGATCCTCCCCTCTCCCCACCTGCATGGTGAGCTTTTCTAAACAAAGAACAATCCTTCTCATACCCATCTTGGAAGAACTACAACCCTGCACACCCTACACTCATTGGTAAGGCCTTCTAAGCTCCCTGACCATTTGGAATCTACCTAGTCTCCATGGACCAGTTTATTTCTTAATCCACATCTCCTATTACTGATACATAATAGGGGCTCAATAAGCATCTGCTGAATATATCAGCAATACCACAACAATAAGCCTCTAAAAATACATATTACAACACAACTGACAGATTGATATTATGACTAAATCCTTAAGAAAATCTACGTTAACTGAAGAGGTTAAAGAGAAAGCTTTTGCTCTTTTTTATAATCTCTTAAACTAATCCATTTGTGTCTTCGATCTTCAGAAGGTTGTACAAGAATGTTACAACTTGAAGTGTCCATCACTTCTGGATCAGAGCCAGCCTTTCCATCATTCCCCCCATCCCATCTAGTTTCTCTCTCCAAACTCATTTTACATTTCCCACTTCCTTTATCACATATGTAAGGTGCGTGCTCTTGCTGTATTTGTGCCTTGTTCCCTTTTTCATTCATCCCCCCCTTGTACTTGTTGGTGGGAGTCTGCTTCTTTCTTATAACTCCATATTGCTCCCAAGGCCTACTGATCACCCTCCCCCATAGGCCCCTCTTAATTCTCAGGAAAACTTCACCCCTGACCTCATCTGGAAGTGCAGGACTGTTGGCACCAGATGGACATCACAAATCCTAACGAGAATAGGACAAAGGCATTCCAAAGATCTCAACCTCAAATGCATGGAAGCGCTAAGCCCCCCCCCACACTCCCTGCTCCTCGTTTCTCTGAGATCCTGCTTCGTGTTACAAGGTGACCCTCTGTAGCCATGATTAAAGCCTGTTCTGGTGTGTTAAGGTCTCTGTCTTCTTTCTCTCCTTTGGTCCACTCAATCTTTCCCTAACATTAGTCCTTTGGTTACAATCTAGTTTCAGCTTCTGATATTTGTTTTGCTAAATTGTTAATTGTTCAAAAGGTTTACTGCCTGGAGTTTCACTACTGCATAGGCCATACTTGGAGTCAAGTAAATCATAAGCTTGGAGTGAACCTTGCAGTAGCAGCTAAGGCTGCCATAACCAGATCAATCCAAATGCCCCCCCCCTTTTTTTGAAAACCATTAATTTCATATAGAAGCAAACTCTGTGAACGGCAAGTGGAACTGAACACATTGTTATGTAAGTCTGGTCCAGGTACAAAGCAATCTGGGGTGAAGGCCCCTCTTTGCAATCACTGTGCAAGCTGCATTCTGGAAGAGCATATTCAGTCTCACTGGCAAGCACTCTCCTTGGCTCCTCAAAGGAACACTGGGCCAGGAGGCAGGACAGGTGGTGGAGAAGGCCAGCTCTGCCCGTCTCCTGCTGCATCTGGGAGAGTGGCTAAGCTGCTCTGCACTTGATCTTCCTGATAAAGCTCCTGCCTCAGAGAGCTGTTAGGGTTCAACAGGTGAATATATGAAATGCACAGAAATGCACTGCACAGAATGTAGCCTAGAACACAGCAGTAAGAATATAGAAGTGTAAACTAGTTTTGCTGTTAATTCCTGTTACCATCATTATTACTAGACTCAACACTTTCACTCACACTGAAGAACTTTATCTGTGAAACCTAACTTAGTATTTCCTTACAGTTCAGCTCCCACTCTACTCTTATTTATTACCTACTTTCACCTTCAGGTTCTTTCTGAGCAGAGCCAGAGATATCAGGTCTCACTCAGTATTAGCATATACACTGACAGAAAATACTACTGAGAGTCAGGCACAAAGGCTCAAGTCTAATCCCAGTGATTTGGGAGGTGGAGATGGGAAGAATTACTGTTCCAGGTCAGCCTGGGGAAAAAATGAGCAAGACTCTCCCATCTCAATTAATAAGCCAGGCATGATGGTGTGCATCTGTGATCCCAGCCACATGGAAGATAAATTGATGACATTCTATTCAAAACATAAATAAAGGGCTGGGAGCAGAGCTCAACTGGAAAAGCACCTGGCCTAGCAAGCATGAGTTCAAATCCCAAGAGGGCCTCCCCCCCAAAAAAAGATACCAATAGTTTCCATTACTACTGAATGATCTAAATATTGACTTGATTTCCTAGTTCTTTAAATTTTTGCTTAATGTTTTCTAATTTCTGTAGTGAGTACTTTTTCAGAATATGAAAACTGAAACAGCAAGAAACAAACACATTGCATATTCTATGACTGGCAATAAAATGACAACGTGGTGTCTAGGGTGGGAGAACCATCAAAAATCCTGGGGGAAAAAGACTGCTGGCAGATGCGGCCTTGAGCCCCACATGCATTGGTAATAATTTCATTTTAAAAGTTAGGCTAGCTAGAGGTTAAAGGCTTATCATTTTAGAGTTCATGCTATCATTAAGAACAATGATTCTTAACCGTTACTAAAGTTTTTCAGAACCTTTCAATCATATTATACTACTCAAATTCTTCAAATTAGGAACGAAACATTTTTGTCATATTTTCTTTTGCAAGGTAGATACAGTGGCACAAGCCTGTACGCCCAACACTTGAGGCTGAAGGGTTATCGCATAAGCAAAGCTAGCTTTACTACAGTGAGACCCTATTGCAAAAAATAATAAAGACAGCCAATCCTTCTCTCTCTTCCACTTTCCCTTTCACTCCCTTATACATATCCCCCTCTTCCTTTTTGTGCTGGTACTGGGGATTGGACTCAGAGCCCGATACTGTTCCTTAGTTTTGTCTCTCAAGGCTGGCACTCTCTACCACTTGAGCCACAGACCCACTTCTGACTTTGGTTAACTGGAAATAAAGACCTTCACCGACTTCGCTGTTAGGGTTGGCTTTGAACCACAATCCTCAGAATCTCAGCGTCCTGAGTAGCTAGGATTAACAGGTGTGAGTCACACATACCAAGCCAGACAAACTCTCTTGAAGCATTCCACTTTAGAATACTCTATTGTTGGTAAAATGTAAGGTGGATTTCTGACTAAAATACCACTGAGTGCTTTCTAGATGTGGTACTGGGATTTGAACTGAGGGACTCATGCTTAAAGCATGCCTTTCTCCTCTGGTTATATTTTAGGTAAGATCTAGCCACCCTGGAAGGTCACCTTCCTATTTATGCTTTACTTCTTAGCTAGGATGAAAGGTATGTACCACTACATTCAGCTTCTTCAGTTGAGATGGGATCTTGTAATTTTTTCTTTTTTTGGCCTAGACTGGACAGGAACTTCAGTCCTTCCATCCCAACCTCCCACATGGCTGAGATATCACACATACATTATCATACCCAGCTATTGGTTGATAAAGGATCTTGTGGGCTTTTACCCTGGCTGGTCTTGAACCACAATTCTCCCAGTCTTAGCTTCCCAAGTAGCTAGGATTAGAGGCATGAGCCATTTCCCTAGCTTGAGATGAATCAATCATATAAAAATCCAAAAATGTAAATGGTATTACATGTGTCCTTTGGCACTCTGACTTTGGACACATATGATGGAAAACCAGAGCTCAAAGTGAACTTATCAGCTGCCACAATGAGGAATCCAGTGAGTCATGATGAGCTTTGGCTGTAGCCTGGGCCTGCCCCAAACAGGGTCACAGGATACCACATGGCTCAGTGTTCCAAACCCTCCACGTTGGCCTCTTCTCTGACTCCTCATGCTGGAATACAGATGTTGCAATGCCACACCTCACATTTCCCATCATTCAAGTCCAGTGGGGAAGAAACAGAGCTTTTGTTCATCAATGTGCAACTTATCTTTACCTCATTGCTCTGACACAGTCATGACCCTGTCACAATTGCTGGGGCATAGAAAGCCTATGCCTAGGTCACTGGTACCTCAAAGTGGATGGGGTTCCCAGCCAGAGTTCCAATGGACCTACCAAAGGATGAGTCCATCACACTGCCACATTTCTGAAAGGTTCAGACCTTAAGTAAACTGCCTGTATCAGAGCTACTGACTCCACCAACCTTTTGTCCCTGCTGCACAACTTACAAAGCAGCGGTGTCCTGTTCACATGACAGGCCCCTGCTCCACATTCATTACCTCCGTTCTCTGAGGGGTTTCCTAATACTCCCTAATAACACCTCCTTAGCAAAACATGCAGGACAAATGTGAAGAAATCCTATCAGAAAACGTAATTTTGAGGTTGCTTTCTTTATGGTTTGAGTGCATGTCTTACATAATGGCACAAAACTGGAAGGCCCCAAGAGAGGCAGAGAAGCGCACTCCTCTGGTCCTGTCTCTCTGCCTCCCCATTCCTGCCCAGAGCAACCACTTGTCAGCTCCTCCATAGTTTTCTGAGAGGTACTTTATGTCTACTTGGATGTACCAGTGCATGGTTTTTCAAGAACGTTAGCATGTCTTCGGTACCTTGTTGGTAAAAGCATACCAGAAACGCACTTGACCCTCACCTTTGGAAAGCTCAAGTGAAAATGTGCAGTACAAGACAAAACTTTCCACATGGACTGAGGATGTCCTCGGTCACAGGATTCTATTCCTGCCTCCTTTGCTCTACACCAAGGTTGATTTAAAGCCTCTGGGATGTTTTTTTAAAGTTTATTGTTTGTTTTGCAGTACTAGCCTTTTAACTCAGGGCCTGACATTTGCTAGGTAGGTATGCTACCACTTGAGCCAAACCCCAAGCCCTTTTTTGCTTTAGGTATTAGGTAGCACACCAGTACTGGGGCTTGAACTCAAGGCCTAGACACTGTCCCTTTAGCTTTTTCACTCAATGCTGGAGCTCTACCACTTTTGCCACATTTCTACTTCTGGAGGTAAGAAAGTCCATGAGTGGACTTTCCTGCATGGGTTGGCTTCAAACCTTGATCCAAGATCTCAGCCTCCTGAGTAGTAAGGATTATAAGTGTGAACCACCGACACTTGGCCAGCTCATACTGCAATCCTCCTACATACCACCAACTGTTCAGCTGGGTTTATAAGCGAGCACCATTATATTCTTTGGTAAGATAAGGTCTCACTAACTTTTTGCCTAGGTTGGCCTCAACCCTCGTGCTCATGATAGCTAGGATTATAGGCATAAACCACAATACTATGTAAAAAGTTTTAATTTCTTAAGTCTAATTTACAAACTACAACTTATTTTTATAGTGGTGTAAAGATAGAGGGCATTTTTTTTGTGTGTCTAGTCTTTTGGTGGGGGGGGGGGGGGGGCGGGAAGGGGGGAGGACTGGCCCTGAGGCTTGATCTCAAGGCCTGGACACTTTTACTCAAGGCTAGCACTCTACCACTTGAGCCACAGTGCCACTTATCTTTTTCTGAGTAGTTTATTGGAGATGAGTCTCACAGATTGTACTGTCCAGATTGGCTTCAAACCACAATCCTCAGATCTCAGCCTCTTGAGTAGCGAGGATTACAGGCATGAGCCACTGGTGCCCAAGCTTGTCTAGCCTTTTTGTATGCCTATTTTGTAAAGTGGATCCACACCTCCAGTTCCAGACACCATATGGCTGCTTCCTTGCTAGCTTACTTTTCAAAACTGTTAGCTGCAATTTTGGCAGTTCTTCACTAAACATTATTCATAAAACATAAATAAATAGCTCCAACAATTATCCACAAGAGACTTTAGAAGACTATGTAAAAGTGACTTCTACCTCCTTCTTACATAACATGATCCCACTCAGGACATGAGCCCTTTAGTAAATAGCCAGACTGCTCAGCATCAACAATACCTTCTTTGGGAAAATGAAAAGAAGCCCTCAGTTCCCAGGAAGTTCTTTTGGGAACATCCAGGTCTTTGAAGTCACCCCAAGGGAAAACAGATGGAAATGGAAAAAAGAAAAGAAGATGGTGGCTAGCTCCATTCCCACAGATACCATTTTGTTGGGACAATAAGGACAAGCCAAGTCAATATTCCTATGGCTTTTATTTTCCCCTCAAAGGCAAAACCAGCTTGGAAAACACTAACTGGGAAAGCAAATAAAAACTGGAACAACTTCTATTGAGGCCACAATCCTTTGGATTTCTTTTTTACCGGCCAAGTCTCACTACATAGGTTAGGTTGGCCTTGAACTTGCTATCTTCCTAACTCAGACTCCAGAGTGCTGGAATTACAGTCACAAGTCATCATGCCCAGCTACTTCTGCACAACTTTTGAACAAATGATTCATGATCTTGTTTGGCCCAGTTGATCAGGAAAGAAAATTACAAGGGCGATAACAACATGCAAAACGCCCAGCTTCACTAGTAACTTCTCTCACCGCCTGGCACATCTGGGAAGTTAGAACATGTGGAACTAGAAGGGAACTTCAAGAGAACTTCAAGATGAAGAAAAAAATGAAGAAAAAAAATGAAGAAACCTTGACAGAATACTTTTTGGATCAAGATTTTTAATACCACTAACTCCACTCCAAATGACAGTAATGTCAGATAAAATATAGAAGAGACTCATCTTTACAAAACAAGAGAAATGAGACACATATAACAACTTCGGTCCTCAGCTCTCAACCTCCTGAGTAGCTAGGCTTACTGGTGTGAGCCACAAGCACCCAGCTGTTTATATTTATCTTTACTCTTACTGTTCACTATAGAAAGCCTGGATGTAAGCATTTACTGAGAACGTTCTTGAGGATCAAACACTATACCAGGTATTTTCATCTACAAGGTAAACATATATTGCCCTACTTAGTCTTTACACAGTCCTGTAGGTTTCTATGTCCCTGCTTTATAGCTAAGGAAGTATGCTAGGGACTATACAGCTAGTGGTTACAGAACTACATATCAATTCGAAGTCTGATTTAAAATTCTATGTTCAGCCAGGCTCCAGTGGCTCATGCCTATAATCCTGGCTGCTCAGGAGGATTGAGATCTGAGAATCGCAGATCGAAGCTGGCCCAGGCAGGAAAGTCCATGAGACTCTTATCTCTAGTTAACCATCAGAAAACTGAAGTGGTGCTGCAGTTCAAAGTAGTAGAGCACTAGCCTTGAGTAAAAAAGTCTCAGGGACAGCACCCTGACCCTGAGTTCAAACTCCATGCCCAACCCTCCTTCTTCCCCTCAATAAAAATCCTATGTTCTTGGGCTGGGAAGGTAGCTCAGTGGTAGAGCGCTTGCCTTGCATGCTCGAGGCCCTGGGTTCGATTCCTCAGCACCACATAAGCAAAAAGTAAAAAGCCGGAAGTGGCGCTGTGTCTCAAGTGGTAGAGTGCTAGCCTTGAGCTGAAAAGCTGAGGGACAGCGCCCAGGCCCAGAGTTCAGGCCCCATGACCGGACAAAAAAAAAAAAAAAAAAAAAATCCTATGTTCTTTATGTCATAGCACCTTTTATCTATCCTTTCAAAAGATCAGAAAACATGGACAACTGAGTATATAGATTTATATTGTCACTTTAAAGTATCAAGCATCTAATACAACCACTTTGGAAAGCAGTCTGGAGGTACCTCAGAAAGCTAAATATAGACCTCCCCTACAACCCAGCCATACGACTTCTAGGCATCTACCTGAGCAACAGGAACCAGTATACAAAGCCACATGCACCTCCATGTTTATTGCAGCACTGTTCACAATAGCCAAGATATGGACACAACCAACCCAGATGCCCCACCACAGATGAATGGATCCAAAAATTGTGGTACCTATATACAATGGAATATTATGCAGCCCTAGAAAGGACAAAATAATGGCATGGAAATGGATGGAACTAGAAAAAAACATTTTGAGTGAGGTAAGCCAAGAGCAAAGAGACAAATGAGACATTGTCTCCCTGATATGTGGATGTTAAACCCAAACTGTTAAGGAGATACAAAGTAAACAGGACTCAAAAAACAAAGAACTTCCACTCATCTTGTCATATCATTACTAAATGACCTCATGCTGCTCACCACATATATGGTATATATGCACACAGCTGAGGGAAACTAGGAGGACACAGAGGGAAACAATGGAAAACATACAGCAGCGGGACCCTTCAACTGAACTGGACATTGATGAAAACGAACTACGCAACTCAAGGGCATCGATGAGAGGGAGGGAATGAGAAGGATAGAGGGAACAGCTAACACTAAGCAAAAGGAAAAAAATGTACATATCACCCGATGTGGAAGAAATAGCTGAACTATCAAAGCTCATAGAATTTACAAACTATAGACCATGATAAAGACAATTTGCCTCATGAAGGTTAGAATGTGTTTATGACTTTAAGTATCACTATCTCACAATACTATGAAATTTGTGAAATTTATGTAATCACTTAATCACAATAAAAAGTGTTTTAAAAAGTATCAAGTGTAGGGTTGAGGGCCTGGCTCACGTGGTACAGTTACCTACCATTCTCAAGGCCCTGGGTTCAATTCCCAGTATAATTTTTTAAAAAATATAGTTAAATCTAAGACACATGTCATTAGCTGTTTCAGTATTCTAAGGCCATTTAAGTTTATGCTACACCAAGTTGGCTATGTAGTTATGTTCTTGAATGGATCAGCCACATGGAATTATTTTCCTCCACAAGTAACAGAGGCTTATAAACAAACACTAATTTTCAGGATTCAGATCTAAAGTGTGTGCAAATGAGTAAGAAAGCAAAGATGTGACTCATGTCAATAAACAGGACGTGCTTATGTACACTAATCATTCTGAAGTGTAGACTCAGGCATGCTTTTCAATCAGAAGAGCCTTAAAAGCCAGTAACTCTTTTAATCTTACTTCATCTCTGCTATCTTTTGATTCTACTCAGCAGTCTGTCAATGACTCTAACTCAAATAACTAACAAACAAGAGAATCAAATGCACACATTCTTAAGAAATAACAGAAGGCAGTAAGTGATCCACCCAGCAAGTGGTACTAACATGAATGATACTGAGGCTGGAGGGTAATCTGGGGACTTTAGATCCAAAAGCTTAGGCATTTCATGAAAAAGACAAAGCCACATGAGATGAGAACTCCAAATGGGAAGGAAGGAGAATAACAGAAAACCTTCATCCAGGCCCAGTACTAGGTGTGCTCATGGTGCCTGTTCTGGGAAATTTATCCAGTCAACTGTGCAACATCCTTCCTCTAGAGCAGAGGTGGTAAATCTTTTCATTTCCTGTCAGATCATACAAGGTTCTCAAAATCATTTGGTATATAACAGGGCAGACAAACGATTCTTAAACGCTTTTTGCCAACTTCCCTAGACTATCTGTTTGCACTAATAATTCTGCAAGGCCTGTGAATGATGTTATAAACACCTATATGACCCTCAGCAGGAAAAGGCTCCATACCCATGCTTTTGAGGGAGAGTGTCAGTGAAAATATTGCTACTTGTGTGCCACACATCCAGTCCTACACAAAGACGTATCAAGGACAAACTTAACCTGGGCACAGATGATTCATACCTGTATTCCTAGCTACTCAGGAGGTTGAGATCTGAGGATCGCAGTTCAGAGCCAGCCTAAGCAGAAAAGTCCAGCAGACTCTTGTCTGCTGAGAAGTGTGAGAAGTGAAGGTGTGGCTCAAGTGGTAGAGCACATCCTTGAGCGAAAAAGCTAAGGGACAGTGCCTAGCCCTGAGTTAAAGCCCAGTATTGACATAAAGAAAAAAAAGAAAAACAATATAACTAAAGAAAAAGGGCTGTCAAGAGCTGGTGGTTCACACCTGTAATCCCAGCTACTTAAGAGTACTGTGGTTCAGAGTCAGCCTGGGCAGAAAAGACCATGAGACTCTCATCTCCAATTAACTACCAGAAAACCAGAAGTGGAGCTGTGGCTCAAAGTGGTAGAACATAGCTCCACAACTGACTGACTAAATAAATAAATAAAATGCTAGGGTGCCTAACTCAGTAAACATGATTGTACCTAAGAACTGTGGATAGCCCTATAAGTTGAATGGATGAATGGTTCATTTATTTTATGGCTAATTACAAAACAGTTAAGATAAACTTCTTCCTTCCAAAGTCATGTTCACTAATCACCAAACAATCAAATGAAAATATAGATCCTGAATGTGCTCCATTGTCCAATGAGTTTGATTGACCTCTAAGGAGTAAATCCACATCAACTGAGCTCAGCTGGCCATTAGTACACCCTGAGCCCTATGGCCTTCAGGGGACTCAACCCTTCACTTTAGCTTGGTGAATGCCCACCCTTCTCAGGAGAGCTTTTGCTTACCTGAACACTCTTCAGAATTTAGATAAGGAGAATTCTACAAAGTAAGACAGTGCTCAACAGAACCAAGAGAAATGTCAACAAATCAAGACCTATATAGAATATTCAGGAAATTTTTGGTGATTGGCCCTGCTTCAAAGCACTGGCTCCTGGCTCTGTGTCCCAGCTTAGTGATTTGGATTCCTCCAGCCTTTAAGACTCTCTATTCTCCAGCAAATATACAACACAATGTGATTCTTTCAATGTCACAAATTAAGAGTCCTTGTTATGTGGAAATATATGATGCTAAATTCTCAAGGGGATACAGAGATGACTTGGTCACCTCAACAGGTATTTTTGTATCTATACAGACCTAACTCAGAAAGATCTGGCTGAGGCTGACACATAAAAGCCAACACATTTGCTACAGGACAATGTCTAAAATAAGATGCATTTAAACTACCTTTAAACCTATAGTTTCAAGTGTCTGTTTCAGATTGTTATGTGTTACACTTCAAAATATGATTTGCACTGAAGTGCTCTTGCTAAGTGCCTACAAAAGCAGCCTGTATTTTCTCCATCATACAACTACTCTCTGTTGTTACTGCTGGCTAAGTCTGGTCTTCCTCCATTAGTCTATGACCTGAATTTGTGAAGTGGCTATAGAGCTGAAATTGTTATTTTTAATACAAACTCCATTTACCTTCTTTTAATACCAAACCTTGGTTTTCCCTTAGGGAACCAGCATTCCCTGCTCAATCTACAAGTTGGCAGAAGGAATCCTCAAGCCATCTACCCTACTCATGCCTGATCAATCAGCTCCCTGGTGCCAACAATGACTGGTTCGTGTTTGAGAACCAATAACAAGATGGAAATCAATCTCAGGACTTTCGACGGGAAAAGAATAATCTTTTTACTGGAGAATCAGGAGACAATTAGTCTGAAGTTGCTAAGAACAATAATGAAAGAGCCTGACTCAGAGTAAAGTCACCAGACAAAACTGTTTAAGCCAAAATAAATAAAAATAAAAAATAAAAACACACAAGCGTATCATATCAGGTTCAGCCATCAGGTCCTACAAACTGTTTTTGTTTCTGTTTTTGAACAGTTCCATGAACAATACATTCCTGTGATTAGCTGCTTAAGCCAATTTGAGTAGCTTTTCTGTGCTTGAAACCAAAATGAATTCATTCCTCTAATCTCATTCTAACAGCACTTAGCATTGTAGTAGCACTAGAAGAAACTGAGTATTATTTCAAATGAGTTAATGAAAAGTTACAATCACTGGAAGCTGATGGCTCACACCTGTAATCCTAGCTGCTCAGAAAGCTGAGATCTGAGGATCATGGTTCTAATCTAGCTGGGCAGAAAAGTCTCTGTGATACTCTTACCTCCATTTAACCACTCAAAAACTGAAAGTGGAGTTGTGGCTCAGTGGTACAGCACTAGCCTTGAGCAAAAGAGCTGAGGGACAGTGCCCAGGCCCTGAGTTCAAGCCTCATGACCAACAAGAAAAAAAGAAAAGAAAGGAAGGGAGGGAGGGAGGGAGGGAAGGGACGGGAGGGGAGGGAGAGGGAGGGGAGGGAGAGGGAGGGGAGGGAGAGGGAGGGGAGGGGAGGGAAGGGCAAAAAATAACTTATCATCACAATACCTTTTATATATTTTTATTTTAAACAACAGTAATAGTAAAACACAACACATAACTACTTGGAAAAAATGGAAAAATTGAATTTCCAAGCATATTTCTACCCTAAAAAGAAGCCTTTGATTTACAGTAATTACTATAAATCTTAAATGAATTTCAGATTACATGCAAGTCTTTGTGGTATTGTAGGATTCTCAGCTCCTCCAACTGAGGCAGACAAAGAAAGGAAGAAACCAGGCAAGGCAAGGATGGAGACCATGTTTATTTATCTCTGATCAAATCACTAGCAGCAACAGTGGCAGCAGTCCATTATGGAAGCACACTGTTCACTACTCATCTCATCGTACTTATAGACAGCAAAGCAGCACCAACTTCATTCTGTTCACGGGTTCATGTTCTGTCCATTAGGACAAACTCTGCACCTGTCCCATAGCAGCAGTTCATTATCACACCGTCCCACAGTGATCGCACACTGTCCCACCCTGACAGTTCATCACTGCTCCCTGTCCTTCAGTAGCTTCTGTTTATACCCCCTCTACAGAAAAGTAGCATTTGGCCAAAGATGGCCACACACACGCACACCTAGTCTCAAGGGTTACCTCAGAAAATGCATGTGTACATGATACAGGGATTCATGGGAATGCTGCAGCAGATGAATCCCAGTCCTTGGAAAGTGAAGGCCAAAGCCCACTGAGATTATGGTGAGAGAAGCCTGACTTACTCTGCTTTACCCTTCACTCAGCATTTCCTTTCAGATTAGGCTAATAAGTCCACGGTGCCTGCTGACTGCCAAGTAGTTAACAGGAAATTTTAAAAAATATAATTGTTAAAGTCAGGTAGTAAATACATTTCTTTTTTTGACAACGTCACCCCTTCCTTCGCTTTCCCCCAGTTTTCCCCTCCTGTTTCTGCCCTCAAGTTGTATCATTTATTTTCCACATAGTATATTTTCTGTTTTGAGCATTACAAAAGACATGGGCTACCAAGAGACCATCCAGCTCTGGAACCTATCTTTGAACACTTAAATGGCTATATCTAAATTAGCTGCTCAACGACAGGGACAGGAGGTTGAGAACAGAAGATCATAAGTGGGAAAGAATGTCTCTACACAGCACATGCATTCAATATAAACTTATTACCATATTCTATGTTGTTTGTCCAAATTGTAGGGATAAATACATGAGGACTAATACATAAATACAAGTTATAGGGATAAACAAAAGTGTCACTTTCAGTCAGTTTTTTCTATATCCAACAATGAATTTGAATGAATTTCATGAAAGAAAGCCAAATTACTTATCTATATGGCAATAAACCTAAAATAGTAAAGATACCTCAATGTCACCAAAGTCCTAGAAATGATTTCCCTTTTAGGACTAACATGTCTTTTATTTTCAATGTAAATGCAGAGTCCCTGTTCTCATGGAGCTTACAGTTAAAGTGAAATAACAGTCAACTATACTCAGTACCTATCAACTTATAAATGTATGGGAAAAAAATTGTAAGCCAGGAGCCTATGGCTCCTACCTACAATCCTAACCACTTAGGAGGCAGAGACCCAGAGGATCACAGAGGCTAGCCTGAGGAAAAAGTCCACAAGACTCTATCTCCAAAAACAACCAGCAAAAAATCAATCTGGACATATGGTTCAAGTGGTAGAGTGCCAGCCAATTTAAAATGCTGAAAGTATGAGGCCCTTGAGTTCAAACACTAACACTAGTGGAAGAAGGAAGAAAATGAAGAAGAGTGGAAAGAATCTGTAGAGGAAAGTGAACATTAAAAAGAAACTCTTTAAAATGCTTAGCATTTTGGAGACTGTAACAGATACTATAGGAATAAACTAGAAGAATGCAGAACCTTAAAAGCTGAGAAGTTCTGAACAACTACCTAGTTGTTTGTTTGTTTGTTTGTTTTCCCAGTCTGTCCTGCAGGCTTGAACTCAGGACCTGGGAGCTA
The DNA here is from genome assembly GCF_019054845.1 of Dipodomys spectabilis. Classification (NCBI taxonomy): domain Eukaryota; kingdom Metazoa; phylum Chordata; class Mammalia; order Rodentia; family Heteromyidae; genus Dipodomys; species Dipodomys spectabilis. Next base: position 364,451 of record NW_024870979.1, read on the forward strand.
TCCCTGAGCTTCTTTTGCACAAGGCTGGCACTCTACCACTTGAGCCACAGCTCCACTTCCGACTTTCTGGTGGCTAATCAAAGATAAGCATTTCATGGACTTTGCTGCCTGTGTTGGCTTTGAACCTCAATTCTCAGATCTCAGTCTCCTGAGTAGTTAGGATTATAAACCTTGGTACCTGGTCTAACTTTTAATATTAAGAAATTTACTGTGGGTAGGGATAGGAGAGAAAAACTGGGAGAGATCAAGGGAAGGGATGACATTGTCCAAAAAGAAATGTAGTCATACCAGGTCCTAGTGGCTCATGCCTATAATCCTAGCTACTCAGGAGGCTGAGATCTGAGGATCCCAGAAGGCCATTAACCCAGTAACTAAGAGCAGAACAGATCTTTACTTCCCATACAGGAGATTTAAAGAGACTAGAGCTCAACATCTAACATTGCTCCTCTGATTGCTGGCATCATTGTGAATTATGTATTTTTCAAAACAGAAAATGGGCCTGGGAAGGTGGCTCAGTGGTAAAGTGCTTGCCTTGCATACATGAGGACCTGGGTTTGATTCCTCAGCACCACATAAGCAGAAAAAGCCAGAAGTGGCACTGTGGTTCAAGTGGTAGAGTGCTAGCCTTGAGCTGAAGAGCTCAGGGACAGCACCTAGGCCCAGAGTTCAAGACCCATGACTGACCAAAAAAAAACAAAAAACAAAAAACAGAAAATGAACTACTACAGCATTTTCAATTTTCACCTGCAGAAGGAAACCTGCTCTATCCCTGAATCTTGGTAGGGATTAGCTCATTAGCAGAGGTGACTCTTTCACACATCTCTTAAGCATAAAGGTATTTGTGACTCTATTTCTCATTGTTGAACCTGCTTCCCACATAGATATGCACTATCTCCTTGTTACATTTTGAGTATGAAATGTCTCCTATAAATACATACACTGAAGCCTGGGTCCCCAACTAGTGGCACTATTTTGGGAGTGCTGTAAAGTTTTAGGAGATGGAGTGTAGCTGGAGGAAGCAGATCACTGGGGTAGTGTACTTGGGCTGTATCTGCTCAAGTCTCTTCCTGAAGATCTCTCAATATGGTTTTCCCTACTACAGAGTATTCATTGTGTTACATTTTGTTTTGTTAACATGATCTCACTATGTAACTCAGGTTGGTTTCAAATTTCAGATTCTCTGGTCTCAGCCTCCTGAGAATTTCAATAACAAAGCTAGCATAATAAATGGAACATTCATCAACCTCTAATGAGTATATTTTAGTTACTTAAATTCCTTTCTAGGAGCAGGGCACCAGTGACTCTCTCCTGTAATTCCAGCTACTTAGGAGGCTGAGATCTGAGGATTTCAGTTTGAAGCCAGCCTGGGCAGGAAAGTCTTAAGTTTTATTAAGTCTTAGGAAAAGCTTATCCAAATGGATAAAATCCCCATTATAAACCACAACATTACAAAGCAAAGCTGAAACATATAAAGAGCATTACTGTCCATGAAGTAGTTCATGCCTGTTATAAACCACACACATTACAATGCAAAGCTGAAACATGTAAAGAGCATTACTGTCCATGAAGTAGTTCATGCCTGTTATAAACCACACACATTACAATGCAAAGCTGAAACATGTAAAGAGCATTACTGTCCATGAAGTAGTTCATGCCTGTTATGCTAGCTGCTCAAGAAGTAGAGATGGGATAGATCATTTTAGGACAACCAAGACTTAAAAAAAAATCATGAGACCTCATCTCAATCAATAAAAAACTTAGTGCAGTCATATGTGCCTCTCATAGCTACACAGAGGAAGCAAAAATAGGAGAGTGGTCCAGGCTGGCCTAGGCAAAAAGTAAGACCCTATTTTAAAAAAGAGAAAAAAAAGAATAGGTGCATAGCTCAAGTGCTAAAATACATGCCTGAGCTCAAAAACCAAAAAACACCCATGGATCCAGTCAACATAAGAATAGTCAGTGGGCATGGTGGCTCATGCTTAATTCCTAGCTCTCAGGAGGCAGGAGGATGGCAATTCTAGGCCCTCCTGAGCATAAATTAAGCAGGACTTCATCTCAACAAAGAATTTATATATGGTGGCATGTACTTCTCATCTCAGCTTGAAAGACACAAATAGGAGGATTACAGATTAGGCTGGTCTACACATAAACATGAAACTATCTCAAAAATAAAGTAGAAAATGTGGCTTAACCACAAGGCCTTGAGTTCAAACCTCAGTATCTCCTCCCAAAAGGGAAGATTACTATCTATTCAACAAGAGTAGATTTTTGTTCTAAGCAAGGACCTATTTAGGTCCTTGTCCAACAGGCTCGGATACCCTCCTGCAAATGACAGCACTTGATCTGACAAGAACGGGTACATGCTAGGTAGGGCCAAGGAGACGTGGTGGCCTTGGCATCTCACAGAAGGGAGGAAGCACTTCTCTGAAGACAAAATGTGGCTTAGTCTTCTTTCCTCACTAAAATAAATAGCTTAAATTCTGTTCTTGTTCCAAGACCTTCACTACAAAATCTCTGGTTAGCTTCATCCTTGACTCCTTGAAGACCTCAGGTTTTCTGTCTTGACTGAAAAATAAATGCAGGAGATGTCCAGGTAAACACCTCACTTTCAGTGCTAGAAGGCAGGACCCATGAGCTCTTTGGGGTTTCTTTTGTCCCACAGTGCCAAACTCTATAAAGAACTTAGACTGGTTACTTACTGAAGGTGTATGTTCTCAAATGTAAATTGTGAGTACCTTCCCATCCCCCACAAAAAAAATAAACAAACAAACAAAAAAAACCTGTCTCTGACCCTCTGAGTCAGAGTAGGAAATTTCTTAGTACCAACTAAAGCATACGGACTGTAAGGTAATAACTAGAGAATGAGGGACATTCATATCACTCATGAACATGGCACTTGCATCATTTTGGAAGTCGTTTCTAAAAATACATTATCACTACTCTGAGAGAAAAGAATTACTACTTCCATTTAACCAAAAGTACAATACTTCAATGACTTGGAAAAACCACAGTTGTTATAAAAATGGCAGATTCTGAACTTCCTAGAGTTAAGATATACAAAAAGAGAGTAATGGAAAGGCCATGTAATGAAAATGACACAGTCTTCCCTTAAGTCCATCACCATACTACCATGGTTATAACCACAAATCTATTAAGAATTACTTTTGATGAAGTATTTACAAGGAAAATAAAAGATCTGCAGAAGGATTTTGCTGGTTTTAATCCAAAATAGGCCATGTTATACATTAGTAAGTATGTGTTTACATTATTAAACATGTGTAAAAGCTTTTAAATATCAAAGGGGGTTTTCAAGTATCTCCTAAGTTTGAGAAAACACATTATCTACTACTCAGGATGCCAACATGGAGGCTGGCTCAGCAATCCATAGTGGCTCTGGGCCTTCACCAAGGAGCACACAGAAACCTAAAACTGAATTCATGGGGCTGGGAAGGTGGCTCAGTGGTAGAGTGCTTGCCTTGCATGCATGAGGCCCAGGGTTCGATTCCTCAGCACCACATAAGCAGAAAAAGCTGGAAGAGGTGGTGTTAGCGCTCAAGTGGTAGAGCGCTAACGTTGAGCTGAAGAGCTGAGGGACAGTGTTCAGGCCCCAAGACTGACCAAAAACAAACAAGCAAACAAACAAACAAACAAAAATCTCGATAAGAAATGTACTCATTATCTTGCCCATGTAATTATAACCCAACTGTACAGTATTTTCACACACAAAAAAATCTCAACTCATGATCTAGAAATCCCTACTTTTTCTGGAGTTTCTACTTACGTACTCATGATTTCTATCTGGGTAATGAAGGACCCCAGCCAAGGCGGTATGTAACATACTTTCCAACATCACATCGTTCAACCCATAGCTGTACTATTACACTTGATGCCTCTGTGGCAGTAGGAGAGCTGAAATGTCTTCTCTCTTTCCAGTACTACAGGTTTTCCTAGTTTTCCTATTTTTACCTTTCTTGTCTTTACTTTCCACCTTTCTTTGCATCTCTACTTCTCCATCGTCAACACTCTTATCTTTGAATATCAAAGGAGAAACCATTAGTATGCAACTCAAAAAAGAGCCTTAACCAGAACCTTACCATATTCAGATTTCCAACCTCCAGAACCATGTGGGAGTAGTAAATTTATGTCATATATAAGCCGCCAAATCTATGGCATTTTGTTATAGCATCCTAAAGACTAAGATATACTTGCTCCTTTCCAACAGCTTTTTGAAAAGCATCTAATGACATTTTAAGATACCTGAAATAGGTATTGATTTTTCATAAGAAAATACCCAAATAAGCTAATGAATCATGAAACATACTATCATCAAGGTGCTGGGCACCAGTGGCTCACACCTGTAATTCTAGCTACTCAGAAGGCTGAGATCTGAGGATTGTGGTTTGAAGCCAGCCTGGACAAGAAAGCCTGTGAGTCTCTTATCTCCAATAAACTACTCAGAAAAAGCTAAAAGTAGAGATATGGCTCAAGTGGTACAGCACTAGCCTTGAGGACAAAGAGGCTCAGGGATAGCATCCAGGCCCTGAGTTCAAGACCAGGGACAACACTCCCCCACTCCCCCACAAAAAATCATCAAGGTGCTATGAGGTAAATATTTGCAAGAAATTATCAGCCATGACTTTCTTTTAAATGTGTGCCTAATGTAAATATCTATCAAAATAAATGTTGGTTACATTTCACATACAATCCCATTATCTGTGATTCTTACCAGACTAAATAAAGCTGGCATCAACGGCTCATGTCTATAATCACAGGTACTCTAGAGACTGACATTATTTAGGAGGTAGAACCTCCTAAGCTCCTCAGGAGGATCATGGTATAAAGCCAGTCAGGATAAAAAGCTCACAATACTACTTCAATCAATAAGTAGGTATAATGGTATGTACCTGTCGGCCAGCTATGTGACACACTGAGATTGAGGCAAAAAAGCTTGCAAGATCCTGTATCTATAGAAAGAGCTGGACGTAAGGATGCACATCTGCTATCCAGCTACAGTGGAAGGATACATCCTTCAGGCCTATCCAAGCCAAAGTGAGTCCCTAAAGGGGCTGCAGGCTTGGCACAAGTGGTAGAGTATCAGGCTAATAAGAGCAAATCTCTGAGTTAAAATCCAACTATTGTTATTTTTTTTTTAATGGGTAGAAGGACTGGGAAGGTGGCTCAGTGGTAGAGTGCTTGCCTTGCATGCATGAGGCCCTGGGTTTGATTCCTCAGCACATGAACAGAAAAAGCAGGAAGTGGCACTGTGGCTCAAGTGGTAGAGCACTAGCCTTGAGCTGAAGAGCTGAGGGACAGCGCCCAGGCCCAGAATTCAGGCCCCAACACCAAGGCAGAAAAAAAAAAAAAAAAAGAAACTATTGCTTATCCAGGAAATGTTAGCTCTCTACCTCTTTCTATTCTGACTGTATATTTCCCATTGGCTTGAAAGAAATGACTCATCTACCTGTACCAGTGGCTGCTCTGTATTTTGGCATCTGATAAAATTTAAAGATGCCTAGAAAAAAGAAAAGGAAAAAGAAAACCACTATATAAAATATTCTCGGGGTTGGGAAGGTGGTCAGTGGTAGAATGCTTGCCTTGCATGCATGAGGCCCTGGCTTCGATTCCTCATTTTGATTTTTACACTCTTGGTCTTAGGCAGGCAACTCTCTGCTGTTGAGGCCAGGAGCTTCAGGTAGTTAAGATCATTGAGTCCAAAAGCACTCTGGGAATCTTTCAAATTCAAGACCTTTCAGACAGGCAGAGGAAAGGAAGAGGAAAACAGGGACATGGGAGACAAATGACCCACAGGAGGAGGACAGGCCCTTATATACTGTCACCTTAGCATCTTTGCCCCTGGGACATGAGAGGGAGAAATTGTGTGTCAAGTCTTCACAACAGCAAGTCTAAAACTGAAGCAAAAGACGTTTAAGTGGTAGGATGGGGGTGAGGAGGGAGGGATGGAGTTGTGCTCAACAACCAGAAGTAACCAAACAAAAATCAGAACAAAATCACAGCTGACCTCACTGTTGTGGCCCCGCAGGTTGAAGTTTATCCTCTGTGGAGTACTCCTGTCTCTGCGGCAATGGCTTGAGGTGAAAGTCACCCCCACCACACCGCGCCCGTTGCCAGTGGCCAGCCAGCCTTCTTCATAGTACCGCCTCCGGCACACAGGCTTCTCCTTCTCGCTCTTGGGGACGCGCCCCTTCCAGGACAGGCAGAGGATGTTGGAGTCACTGCAAAGCACAGGCCCATGTTCCACCGCTGCATACATACTTCTTTCAATAAATTATTTCACTTAAAAAGTAGAGTTTAGTATTGAAAAATTTGAAACAATTTCTTTTGTTTATCTTTGTGGTTGGCTTCTGTTGCTTTTCCCCCCTTTAATTAAGACTGACCTAGAACTAATTAGAAGGCCAGAATTTTATAAAGATCCACCAAATGCATAGTGAAAAAATTCCTCTATAAAAGATGATGGCAGTCTGTTAAGAAAAGGGAATGCCTAAAAAAACATGAGCTCCATTTTTATTTTCAAGTCGTTAGAAGAGGAAGAACGTGCTGATCCTTTGGACAAAGAGCTTTGTCAGAAAGCGGTGGTCAAGAAACAGGGTTCTCTTCTTTTTTCTATACAACTTCTCATTCAGCCTGAGATTCCAGTTTTGAGTAATGTGATTCCAGAGACAAAGGGTTGCAAATACATAGATTTCAAGTAACTTAAGGCTTTAAGAATCCCTCTAGCTGGAGTTCTCTATTCAAAAGTTCAGATACACAATACACAGGATCTTCCTTCTGAAGCCACCCGCTGGCATGTTTTCTGAACTAGACAAATTTCTGCTGCTACAGCTGAAAAAGATTGCATAAAGGGAAAAAAAGGCACACAAACCGTGCAAAACAGACCAGAGTTTGTGCAGACAGAAGTCCAAATTTTAGGAAGAAAAGCAGTTTCCCTACTGTTCAGAACCAGAAACTCCCTGCCTCAAAACTGGGCCCTGTGTCCCCAGGGAACACAGGGCTTTCTAGGATGACTTTTCCACTGGTGGGTACACTCCTCCATGCCATAGAGCTAGAAAGCTAGCCCCTTTCCTCAGCTGAGGCAGAGGCTAAAGCTACTCAAGTGGACCAAGTCCTTGCCTTGGGCAAGTCCTAAATCTTCTTGCCAACAAGTTACACTGCAAGATGTTCCCTTTCCCTTTCTTATTTCCTATTTACTTCCCCACTATTCTGCTCCTAAAGATCATGTATTTTACTATCTTAATGAAAAACTGTAACCTAAGAATTAAATCTATCAAGTAATCTTCTTATACGCAGTCTTCCTCATCTCAAGAAGATGAACAATTCCTTACAGCACACACCCAGGGCACCATCAGAGTCCTTCAGACTGTACCATCTGCCAAGAGGGTCACCGTGCTTCAATAACAAGCGTCTTCATGCCCACATGCAAGGCCTGTTTTCATGCCTTTAGCCCAAGTTGAAAAAGCAGCTTTGTTTAGTTTTCCTTGATATTTGTAATTATCAATTCCAACTCTCCTACAGATGCAGAAAAGGGAAAGCCAAAAAATTAAACTAAAATTCCTCAAATATAGTTAAATAAAAACAGCAAAGGAATTAGTTCATTGTTCAAAATTGTGTCATCACACCTAAATTTGTTTTCTGAAGCCACAGTAACAGTAAAAGTTACTTTTCTGTCCAGAATTTTAAAGTCTGTCCAAGTCACAAACCCAATAAAAAAATAAAGTGCAAAAACCACTGCATGATCCCACTTGCAATGTTTGAATTCACACTTCCCTACTTATACTCCTTCTTTAAACTGCAGAGGTATTTCTGAGGCTTAATCTGTGCAATTTTTTTTCTTCTTTTTGCAAACTTTCTTTACCCGTGAACACCATATGGAAAATTGGCCATTAGTGATATGTTTCTCCCGAGGCTCCTGAGCCTTGTGGTATCAAGTTGCTTCATCTGATTTTTAAATTAATTTGCATCAGTTGTAAAACTCTCAATGGCATAAGAATGAGCTTCTCTTCTTATGTAAATCATATGTATAGAGAGAGGATTTTAAATATACACCAACACATTCTTCTACCAGCACTTGCACTTAAAGTACTTGTTTTCCCAGTCACTTCAGGAAATCATCAGATTAATCACTGTTTGAAGATCTTGGAGTCTTACAAATCTGTAAAACAAAAAGGATATAGAACAAAAGAACTTTAAAATACTAATGAATAAATGCTCTAACAAAATAATTGCTATAGTTTAAATTAGAAACCCATCTCTACACTTAAGTCTATAGAGCACTGATTACATTGCTAAAATTTAGATAGCAAAAGAATATGCTGCATGAACTTTGAGAACACATATAACATGAAGAATTTGACTATCATGGACCATTCATTTTGTTAGATCTGTCAAGGGCTAGTTACATCTGGATGAAATCATTGCTCCATTCTTCTGCATCACACTGTCCTTTCTAAAACTCTGGAATCTGGACATTGTTTAAGCAGGAAATTTGTTTAAAAAGAGACCCAGGTAAATTACTTGAATTAATTTTGTCACTATCAGTAAGATAATCCCTAATGACAGAAAGCAATAAGGACTTTTTTAAAAAATATATTTTTATTGTGAAAATACTATACAGAAGGGTTACAATTACATGGATAATGAGCACATTTTTTTTTTTTTTTGGGTCCGGTCGTGGGGCCTGAACTCTGGGCCTGGGCGCTGTCCCTCAGCTCTTCAGCTCAAGGCTAGAGCTCTACCACTTGAGCCACAGCACCACTTCCGGCTTTTTTCTTTTTGCTTATGTGGTGCTGAGGAATCGAACCCAGGGCCTCGAGCATGCAAGGCAAGCGCTCTACCACTGAGCCATCTTCCCAGTCCCATGAGCACATTTCTTATCAAGCATTGTAGCCTCCTGCTTTGTTTCCCCTTCCCATCCCTTCGTATCCACCCCCACCCTGTCCCCCCACCAAAGTTGTAAAGTTTGTTTTTTTCTTTTCTTTTTTTTTTTTGGTCGGTTGTGGGGCTTGAACTCTGGGCTTGGGCGCTGTCCCTGCACTCTTCAGCTCAAGGCAAGCGCTCTACCCCTTGAGCCACAGCACCCCTTCCGGTTTTCTAGCAGTTTATTGGAGATAAGGGTCTCACAGACTTTCCTGCCTGGGCTGGCTTTGAACCACGATGCTCAGATCTCAGCCTCCTGAGTAAGCTAAGATTACAGGCATGAGCCACCGGCGCCCGGCTTAAAGTTCGTTTTTCAACATAACGACTTATACATCTCATTGTTGCAATTGTATCCTTGTTTTAACAATTTGTTTTTTCCCTTCCCCTCCACATATACCAACATCATACATAGTGAAAGCAGGGGTTATTCCATGGGGGAGGGACATACAAGGCAACAAAGACATAATCTTATAAATATGTTAGAAAGATCTCTCTCTCTTTTTTTTTTTTGGTCAGTCATGGGGCTTGAGCTCTAGGCCTGGGAGCTGTCCCTGAACAATTCAGCTCAAGGCTCATGCTCTACCACTTGAGCCATCGAGCCAGCAGTAAGGACTTTTAAAAGCTCAGATAGCAGGCAACAAACAGAGCAAAGCGCAACTGTTTTCTCACCTTTTAAGTTACTGACTGGCAATAAAGTTCTAGAGAATCTATCTCTAGTATATCTATCCTATCCCTCTTCCGACTACCTAACAAGCAGGCCCACATCACATCCTCGAAAATTCCCCACTCTGCCCCCATCCAAGGGGCCCTCAAAGTGATCTGTCAGAAGTGCAGTGGTTAATTTTTCCAGACACTGAAGGGCAAGGCCAGGATGTCTGCGTTTCTAATAAAGTTCCAAGAAATACTAATTCTGCCAGTGAGAGGAACCACCGGCTGATAGGATCAAGTTTCTGCAAGATCCATTTAGGAAAACTACTTTCATCATAATACAAGGCCATTCTTTCATTTGTATCTATGATGTAAAAGCCAATGGTGATCAAACTGTCAGCTCTAAGAAAATTTTTGACATGTCTAAGATCTACAATATTGAGGTTGTTATGCTATGCATTTCCACATATAGATTACTCTAGTTACCATCATCGTGTGTGTGTGTGTGTGTGTGTGCGCGCGCGCGCACGCGCGTGCGTGTATGCGTGCATGTATATGTGTTACCAAAATCAGTTTCTGGCAAATGTGAAGGATGCTGCTATAAATACCTGCATATATCTGGACCCTGCAGGAATTGTGAGAAATGTGTCTAATGCACACATTCAGGTGTGGAATTACTATGTGAGGATTATCCATGCATATCTGCAACATTACTAAATCAATGGAGAAGTATCAATTGTACCAGCAGTACATGGATTTTCTGGGAAGTGCGGTCATGGAGTTTGAACTCAGGGTCTCAAGCTTGCTAGGGAGGCATTCTACTACTTGAGCCACTCTCTAGCCCTACACTGCTTTACTCATATCTGAGGAAAACTTCAAACTACCCAACCTGGCTTCTCCCATAGTATGCAAACTAGGCAACTACACCATTCTTTGTGGGGGTGGGGGGGAGTGAGGGGAGTCATGGGACTTTGTACTCTGGGCTTGGGCGCTGTCCCTGCACTCTTCCGCCCAAGGCGAGCACTCTACCTCGAGCCACAGTGCCACTTCAGGTTTTCTGGTAGTTTATTGGAGATATGAGTCTCACAGACTTCTCTGTCTGGGCTGGCTTTGAACCATGATCCTCAGCTCTCAGCCTCCTGAGTAGCTAGGATTACAGGCGTGAGCCACCGATGCCCAGCTAACTATACCATTCTTATTGAGATAGTACCTCACTAACTTTTTTTTGCCAAGGCTGGCCACAAACCATGATCTTCCTAATATGTACTTCCTCAGTGAATGGGATTACAGGTACAAGTCACTGTACCTGCCTAGTCCATGGATTCTTTTTTAAGTTAACTACAGAGGGCTGGGAAGGTGGCTCAGTGGTAGAGCGCTTGCCTTGCATGCATGAGGCCCAGAGTTCGATTCCTCAGCACCACATAAGCAAAAAGAAAAAAGCCGGAAGTGGCGCTGTGGCTCAAGTGGTAGAGCACTAGTCTTGAGCTGAAGAGCTGAGGGACAGTGCCCAGGCCCAGAGTTCAGGCCCCACGACCGGACCCAAAAAAAAAAAAAAGTTAACTACAGAATGTCCTTAATCCAGCAGTTTAAAAGAAATTAAGCCAGCCAGGTGCCGGTGGCTTACACCTGTAATCCTAGAAACTCAGGAGGCTGAGATCTGAGGATCCAGCCCAAGCAGAAAAGTCCATAAGACTCTTATCTCCAATTAACCACCAGAAAAAAGAAGTGGTGCTGTGGCTCAAGCGGTAGGGCAGCAGCCTTGGGCTGAAGAACTCAGGGACAGCACCCAAGCCCCAAGTTCAAGCCCCATGACAGACAAAAAAAAAGGGATTAAGCCAAGTGGTGGCTCAGACCTATAATCTTAGCTACTTGGGAGTCTGAAATCCAGAAGATCACAGTTCAAAGCCAGCTCAGGCAGAGAAGTCCGTAAGACTCCATCTCCAAACCAACCAAAAAAAAAAATCAAGGCTTAAGGTGTGTCTCAAGTAGTAGAACACCAGAACAAGCACACTGAGTAAGTGTGAAGTTCTGGGTTCAAACCTGAAATGAAGTATCACCCAAAATTCAGCTGATTAGTGGTTAAGATGGGTGCTAGGTAAATGCAGAAAGCTAATAGGAAAAAAACTAATGCTAGAATTTCAATCTTATGTCTGGGCTGTAGCTCAGCAGTAGAACTTTGCCTAATGTCCAAAGGCCCTGGGTTCAATCCCCAGTACTGCAAAGAAAAATAAAAGTTTTAAGATACAGTGTGGGCCCAGATTGGCCTTGAATTTACATATTCTAATCTTGGTCTTGTGAGGAACTAGGATATAGCTTCATGTTACCTCCCTTGGCAGCATTAAAAATTATTAATTTGATTAAATACTTTTACATTTAAGGCTTAAATATGCTATGTTCCAAAATAGCAATCATAAGGATGTGATTGCTAAAGTACATGGTAATCCTGAGGAAAAGCATTTGTACTCAAGTTTGAGTTACAAACTGAATTCATCAAATTTTTCTCATGGTATACTGGGCTTAACAGAAAGAATGAATGACAAATTATAGTTTTAGCATTCCCTAAATATTTTCTTGAATGTGAACAAAGTGGACCTGCCTTTTTATATTTATTGTCAATGACAAAAACTGAGCTTTCAAAATAAAATTAGAATTCTGGAAAACCACCATCTGTCACTATGAGCTTGCTGACTCCCCAAAAGATATTCCTCATGCAACTAGGGGTGACACTAATAATTTTGTACTTTGCATTTTGTATTCCATTGTGTTCCTATGATTTGAGTATGTTTTCCTCCCCTCTACCAAAAGTTCATGTACTGAAAGCTTACTTCTATAAGGCAGTACTAAAAAATCATGGTACTTTAGGAGATGGAAATATGCAATGGAAGGGAATGAGTCAATATGCTGTCATGAAAGTATCAGCAGTGGGTTAGGAAAGACATGGAGACAGCTAGAGTTGTGACTGTGACTTTCTGGCTAGACTTGGTACTCAATATGCAACCTGGTGCCAGGTTGTACTGAGGTGGTGAAATTCAGATTGAGGCATGAAGGTCACCTTAACAGCTGGCCTATCACAGGCAAGGATGTGGTCAGACACTTGGAGGCTCAGACTGGCCCTGATATGTGAGCTATGCTGGCTGCTTCCCTTTCTCACTCTCAAAGCTGTCAGGTTTAGGAGAAAATTCAAGTAGCTTATTTAGCACAGAAGAAAGATGGCTGGGATTAGAGAAGAGCAACCAAAAAATGCAGTTGCAAATGTCCTGGAGTTCCAGGAAGTGGCAGAAAAATACAAGCATTTCCAAGTGGAGGTGTGGCTCAAGTAGTAAAGCACCAAATGCGCAAAAAATACTTATCCAGGCCCTGTATTCAAGCCCCAGGAGACAGACAGACAGGCAGACAGACAGACACACACACGCACACACACACACGCACGCACGCACACACACAGAGTTTTGCCAATGGAGACACAGACACAGACACACATACACACACACACAGAGTTTTGCCAATGGCTCACATCTGTAATCCTACTCAGGTGGCTGAGATCTGAGGATCTCTATTTGAAGGCAGCTTGGGCAGGAAAGTTAGTGTGATTCTCATCTACAATTAACCATCAAAAAGCCAGAATTGGAGCTGTGGTTCTAGTGGCAGAGCACTAGCCTTAGGCAAAAAAGCTCATGGGCAGTGCCCAGACCCCACAACATCCTACAACTTAGTGAGTGGTTGTATTCTACTCTGCAGAAGATTCAGATCTTTGGGACTCAGAACATATTTTCTAACTGGAATACAACAAGTACTACAATCCAGCCTCAGGGAACTTGCATTCTAATGGGGGGGGGGGGGGGGAGGAAGAGATAAATGAGGTGGGAAAGAAGGCTGGCACATAAGATGATACAGGAAAAGATTGGGAGGTTTGGGGGGTGGGGGGGGGGGGGAATTATGAGAAGTCTCAGAGGCCACAGAAAAGAAAGTATGCTTTATTATGAGTGTAGTGGGAAACCACTAAAGTTTTAAGCATATTTTTATTTCTACCTTATACCCAGTATCACTGATGTATAGAAGAGAACAAAGAAAGCAAAATGAAAACAGAAAGCATAGGTAGAACAAACAGATGAGAGCCAGTGCTAGCCTGAGCTAGGATGTTTCCTAGAGGGGAGAAGTACACAGTAACCTGGGGATGTGGTTTGGAGTTAGAATCCACAGAACATTTGATGAACTAGATATGGGAAAATCAGATAATCACAGTAAGCTTTTCCATGTAGCAGCTGAGGGGGCCGAGAGCAAGTAGCTTTAACCTCTATGTGCTTCTGTGTTAGGATAACACAATAGATGTGTTGTAAATAATTCAATGTCTGATACACACTAGCAGCTATAATAATCAATAACAATTACCACTACTATTATTACCATCAACCTCATGATACATTGTTAGGACTAAGTAGATAAATTTGTTATCTATTCTTTTTGCTTTTTGTAGTAGTACTGGAGGCTAAATCCTGGGCTGCATGCTGGGCAAGTGCTCTACTACTGAGCTCTACCCAATCTATGTTAAACTTTTAAGACAATGCCTAGCATGTAATAAACTCTCAGAAAGTGTCAGCTAGTCTTCTTATGAATAGTTCCGAGTTGGTCAAATGGGATAGATGGGGGAGTTGTTACAACAGAGCAAGAGGGGCTATGATTTCACAGGTTCCATTCAGATATTAACTTTTCCATGTTTGGGAGTCATGCAATAGTAAGCAGCAGGATATATTAGTAGTTAAACATCAGAATCTGAACATCCAAGGAGTTTAGTCTAAATACTAACTTAAGAATTATTACCCAGGCACTGGTGGCTCATGTCTATAATTCTAGCTACTCAGGAAGCTGAGATCTGAGAATCAAGGTTCAAAGCCAGCCAGGGCAGGAAAGTTCATGAGAATCTTAACTCTAATTAACCACCAGAAAACCAAAAGTGGTACTATGGCTCAAGCGGTAGAGTGCTCACCTTGAGCTGAAGAGCTGAGGGACAGTGCCCAGGCCCGAGTTCAAGCCCCAGGACTGGCCAAAAAAAAAATCATTGACATAAAGATGAGTTAGTTGGCCAGAAAAGAATTCAGAGAAAGAAAGGAAGACAATGGAAGAAAGGACTTAGTGGTGAACTCTATAGAACCCCAACATTAGAACCCCAACATTAGAACCACAACATTAGATGCAGGTAGAGTTGGAGAAGGTAACTCAGAAGTCTGACATAAGAGTGAAAAGGAAGTAGGAAACCAAGGGAGAGTGAGTCCTTACTCCTAAGCCACCTCTGAGTCATATGGATGAAGAACACTGGATGTGGTTAGCTGAAGGTTGTGGTCTTGATAAAGACATTTTTTAGCACCTCATGAACTGCTTTCAACTAGGTCTCTGTCTATCTCTCTTTTATTCCTCCCTCTGCTTTTTGCCAATACCAGACTTTGAACTCAGGGTCTCATGCTTGTTTAGCTTGCTTGCTTTTCTGGTTTCCTACCATTTGAACCATATTTCTGACTAGCTTTTTGCTGATTAAATGAAGGAAGTCTCTGAGACTTCTATGCACAGGCTGGCTTCTAATCCTGATCCTGCAAGTGTCAGCCTCCCGACTAGCTAGAATTAGAGGCACAAACCTTCAACACCCAGATTAGACCTAACTTTCTTACAGACTTTTTTTTACAACACTGCTTTCCAAGGACATCATAGAGGAATGGAAAACACTTCATATCAGAGACAAAAGATCCAAGATCAAGTGCCAATGAGGTCCTGGGTAAGTCCCTTATTGAGGGATTTACCTTATTGACTAAGACCCCTATTTTCTCCACAGACAAAAAAAAAAGAGCCAAGGTTAAGACTAGATTCCCAAAGCCAAGTCCTAAGTTTCCTAGGCATCTGTAAATTCAATAAAGGTCCCTAAGTTCTTTGTCAATATCTTAAACATGCATCTATTGCTTCCCCTGTTTATTGGCTTGATCAAAGATAAAATAGGCAATAACTATGCATCTACCATACTAAAGTCACACAAACTGAACTGTCTCATTCCTGTTTTTGACCAAAACTCTACAAACCTGGGAAGCAGCTTGAGAAAGGAGATCTGGAAGCTGACTGCCTGACTTCAAATTCCAGCCCTATGACTTCATACTTCCTGCATGACAGGAGCTGTTATTTACCACTCAAGGTCTCAGTTTGACCATCTGCAAAATAAGGATTGTTACAAAATCTATCTCAGAGAGCAACTGGGGTAGGAGGTATGATAAATGTGTGTCAGCTTACACTCCCCGCTACTTGGGAGCAGAGGCCAGCCTGAGCAAAGTTAGCCAAGACCTTAGTTCAAAAGCAAAACTTAAAGGGCTAGAAGCACAGCTCAATGGTAGAGTGCTTGCCTAACAAATCTGAGACCTTGGGTTCAATCGCAGTGGCATAAACAAACAAAAACATCTTTGTAAGCTCTCTTCAGGATCTTTCTGTTGGTTTCCTCTTCCCTTCTTTCCATCTCCTTCTTCCTATTGTTTTTCACCAGATTCTTTTCTCTCCATCTCTATCCTGCCCCTCACTATGCTCATCACTAAGCATATAACTAAGTATTTAACAAATGTGAGCCATTAATATCATTATCCCCTATAGACCAACAGTTCTTAGTTATTAATAGTGTCATAGTCATTTGGGAGGAAGGCTTGAAGGGAGAGGTGGCAAAAATGTTGACCAGTAACACCATCTTAAAAATTCTTGTCCAGATATCTGAAAATCATCTGGTTTTACATCAGGTGACACTCAGCCCCTTGAATTAATCTCTAATAGATAAGGCCTTCTTCCCTACCAGACTGTCACTTCTTAGGGGCAGTGATAACATTTGATTAGCAATTATGGAACTAAATTCTTGGCAACTGTTTACTCCTTCCCAAATTCATTCCTAAATTTCTAATCTAGAAATTGAGCTGAAGAGGTCAGAGTTAAAGCCCAACGAAAGAAAGAAAGAAAGAAAGAAAGAAAGAAAGAAAGAAAGAAAGAAAGAAAGGAAGGAAGGAAGGAAGGAAGGAAGGAAGGAAGGAAGGAAAGGAAGGAAGGAAGGAAGGAAGGAAGGAAGGAAGGAAGGAAGGAAGGAAGGGGAAAGGGGAAAGGAGAAAGGAGAAAGGAGAAAGGGGAAGGGAAAGGCAAGGCAGAACGAACCCCTGTACAAAGACTTTTCTTTACCCTCCCTCCTCACCCATGAGTCATGTCACACTTGAGGAAGCTGGACCAAAATAGCAGCCCACCTGACTAGTCTTTAAATGCTTTTTTGACTACCATATAATAAGCAACAATTGATGATGAAACAAAATAGAACAGAGCAGAGACTTATGCAAAACTGCTTATATTAAATAAAACTAATTACATTATATATTTATAGTATGCTGCTATATAAACTGAGACAAAAGTGAAGGCAATCTGATTCAAAGTTACTACATTTAAATCTAATGGAAGCCTGGAATAGGCTATGTCTAATGCGGAAATGATTTCACAAGTAAATGATCCAGAACTTCAGGTAGAAATGTTGATGGAGTTGGAGGCATGGCTCAGTTGACAGAGTGCCAGCCAATGAGCGCAAGTGTCAGGTACTAGGTTTGATTCTAGGTCTTAGACCAAAAAAAGAAACATTGAAAGCTTACAGAAGACAAGCAGCAATCAACAGGTGATGTGTATTAATTTTAGATGTAAGAATCTATTGCAGCAAAAAAAGCTAAGTGTGAAATGAGGAAAAACAAAAAACAAAAAAAACCAAGGAGGTACTTAAGAGGTACTCAGTGTCCAAGCACTGAGCTGGGCACTACCAATGCCCAGGCCCTGAGTTCAAACCCCATAACAAACAAACAACAACAACAACAGAAAGGAAGGAAGGAAGGAAGGAAGGAAGGAAGGGAGGGAGGGAGAGAGGGAGGGAGGGAAAGAAAGTGAGAACAAGCAAGAGGGAGGGAGGGAGGGAAAGAATGTAAGAGAAAGAGAGAAAGGGAGAGAAGGAGAGAAGGGAAAGAAGGGAAGGAGGAGGAAGAAAGGGGGGAGGGGAGGGGAGGGGAGGGGAGGGGAGGGGAGGGGAGGGGAGGGGAGGGGAGGGGGAGGGGAGGGGAGGGGAGGGGAGGGGAGGGAAGGGAAGGGAAGGGAAGGGAAGGGAAGGGAGAGACTAATAGACTATGAAAACAAAAACTAAAGTTTAGGGCCCCCTGCAGTGGCTCACACTAGGCCAAGATGGGAGAATTATGGTTCAAAGCCAGCTCAAGTAACAAGTTAGCAAGTCCTTAACTCAAACAAGCCACACAACTGTAATCCCAGCTACACAGAAGTATAGGTAGGTAGACTGAGATTCAAAGCCAGTCAGGGCCAAGAGTGAGGCCCTATCTGAAAGAAAAAAAACCCAAAAACTGAAAAACTAAATAAATAAATAAAGCAAAAAAGAATGAAGGGGAGATCACCAGGTACCGGATTGCAGAACAGCGGATCGCCAGGAACAGAGAAACCTACCAGCCGGGAGTCTCCAGGAGGATCCCACCCCACCCATCACTCTCCACCGGAGCGGAGAGGCTCCATCCCGCCAAAGCCGCCCGGCACCAGCAGCGCCACAAAGGGACCTGTCGCGATCGCAACGACCCGGCGGGGGGCCGCCCAACCCAGCCCGCAACCACCCCAACTGAACTCGGACTGCAACAACAACTGACGGACTGCAACAACAACTGACGACCTACAGGGTGAGTACCCATCAGGGGACAGGGAATCCATCAAGGGAGACCAGAGCTGGAGGGAATCCCCAGACCCTGACCTAGACTCCCTACCCCAACACCCGGACCACAGGACCCACTAAAACTGGGAACTGTTCGAGAGCCCCACCAGCCGGTGGAGCACACTCTGCTGGCCAGGCCAGAGCAAGAGCGCCCCGGGAAGGGAGCTTAAATGCTCAAGCCAGGAACAGTGCCCCTGGGTCAAGACTACCAACAGTAGAAGAAATTTGAACTGTGTCCTCCAGGCTGCATAACCAAGGTGGTATACACATTAGCACAGGCCTAACGAGCGCGCTCCAGGCTGGGGCCGGAACCAGGCCAGGGGACCGGCGCCTGAACAAAGCAAAAAGGGTCAGAAGTGGGGCTGTGGCTCAAATGGTAGGGTGCCAGCCCTGAGCTGAAGAGCTGAGGGACAGCACCCAAACCTAGAGTTCAAGCCCACAACCAGCCCAAAACAAACAAAAACACATCAGGAGCCCATAGCAGACTCCAGTATTTGGGAGAGTGCATCCAGAGCATCTGATCTCCCCAAGAGCACCCGCAGGAGCAAACACAAGCAGTCTAGGCTGCTCAACCCTTCCAAAGGCGGGAATTGCTACAGCAGAGAGCTGAGAATCCTAAGTGAATAGCAGCTGGAAATAGGCTCCCAACAGAATCCAGATCAGACACAGACTCTCTCTACCAATAGAGAATCAGCAACCAAGCAAAGACAGACACACCAAAACAAGATTGAAGAGCAGTCTCCTGAACCCCCATGCGAAAATCACAGAGAAAAATCACAAGGTTTACCACTACCCAGGACAGCAAGCTCACCTCAAAAGCCAGCAGCCACGCAGGGGAGAGCCCCAGTGGGAGCAAAGCAGGAATGGAAGACAAAAACTACATCCAAGGGTTGCTGGAGGCAATGACTCAAGAAATAAAGCGAGAAATGGATCAGAAATTGAAAGAGCACAAGGATGAACTATCAAAAGATATACAGGATATCAAACAAAAATTGGATGCAAAAATAGAAGCTGCACAAACCTCAGTAAGAAGTGAGATAAACGCCAAATTAGAGGTAATGCATACTGATATCACCTCATTGAGAGGTGAGATCAGTACTCTGAGAACCAACATTGAATCCATAAAGGGATCCATTTCCATCATGCAAACCACAATAGAAGCCACGGTCAACAGAGTGAATGAAATGGAAGGTAGAGTGTCAGATACAGAAGACAGAATACACCAACTGGACCAAAAAGTGACAGATATGGAAAAATCACTCAAATTAAACCAAAGGGAAATTCAAGAGCAAGCAGATAATGCTAAAAAATTTAACCTTCGCATAATCGGAGTGGACGAAGGTGAGGAATTCCAGAGCAAGGGAATGCAACACCTATTTAACAAGATAGTCAATGAAAATTTTCCCCACCTCAAAAACGACCATCTTAACTACATCACAAAAGCTTATCGAACACCCAACAAGCAAGATCCCAGGAGAAACACTTCTAGGCACATAATAGTAACAATGATGGATCTGAATAATAAGGAAACAATCCTGCATGCAGCAAAAATGAAGAAGGAGCTATACTACAACGGGAAAAAAATTAGAATCACTGCAGATCTCTCCACACAAACAATGAATGCAAGAAAAGCCTGGGAAAGCACCATACGAGCCCTGAGAGCCAATAACTGCCAACCCAGACTGATATACCCGGCAAAGCTAGCATTCACATTCGATGGAGAACTGAAAACTTTTAATAGCAAAGAAAAACTAAATGAATACATAAACATTAAGCCAGCATTACAAAGAATTCTAAGAGGGGGGACACAACCTGAAGAAAGCAACCAGGAACTGGGACCTGCCCCAAACAGGCATTACTCAAAGTCTAACTGAGCAAGCACAGGAGGAAAGGAAAGAAGAAAAACTTAGGAAAACGGAATGGCAGGGACAACAATGCATCTCTCTATACTTTCTCTTAATATAAATGGGCTGAATTCGCCAATTAAAAGAAAACGAACTGAGGACTGGATCAGAAAACAAGACCCATCCATCTGTTGCCTTCAGGAGACCCACCTCTCAGCCAAACATACAAACAAACTCAGAGTGAAGGGGTGGAAAAGGATCTACCAATCAAATTCCCCCAATAAGAAAGCAGGTGTAGCTATTCTGATATCTGACAAAATAAACTTTTCATTAAAATCAGTACAGAAAGACAAGGACGGACATTACATATTAATAAAGGGAACAATCCAAGAGGAGGATATAACCATCATCAACTTATATGCCCCAAATATCGGTGCACCCAGATATGTTAAACAAATGCTCTCAAACTTACAGAATAAAATAGATCCCAATACGATAATACTAGGAGACTTTAACACGCCACTCTCACCAAAGGACAGGTCTACCAACCAGAGGATTGGCAAAGAAGCTACCGAATTAAGTGAGGCCATACTTCAAGCGGAATTAACTGACATCTACCGAGTATTTCACCCTAAAACAACACAGTACACATTCTTCTCAGCAGCTCATGGAACTTTCTCCAAAATAGACCATATCATAGTTCATTCAAGGAACTTAAGCAAATACAAAGGGATCGACATAATCCCCTGTATCCTATCTGACCACAGTGGAATCAAGCTAGCTCTCAATAACAAAGCATACCGCAGAAATTTCTCTAATACATGGAAATTGAACAGCACACTCCTTAACAAGGCCTGGGTAACAGAAGAGATCAGAGAAGAAATAAAGCATTTCCTAGAACTCAATGAAAATGAAAACACCTCACAAAGAAACTTGTGGGACACAGCAAAAGCAGTCCTGAGGGGCAAATTTATTGCCCTCAGTGCCCACATCAAGAGAATGGAGACAGACCAAGTAAATAATCTCATGTTGCAACTAAAACAGCTAGAAAAACAAGAAAAAATGGGACCTAAAGCTACTAGACGAAGCCAGATAACCAAATTGAGAGCAGAGATTAACCAATTAGAAAATCAGAAAACCATAACCAAAATAAACCAAACAAAAAGCTGGTTCTTTGAAAAAATAAACAAAATTGATGGCCCGTTGGCAAGATTAATTAAAAAAAGAAGAGAGGAAACCCATATTAATAGGATTAGGGATGCCACGGGAAACATCACAACACGTACCCAAGATATCCAAACAATTCTAACAGACTACTTTCAAAAGCTATACTCTCTAAAGGAAGAAAATCTGGCGGAAATGGATGCATTTTTAGAGAAATACAAGTTACCCAAACTGAGCAAAGAAGAAGTTAACCAATTAAATAAGCCAATATCCTATAATGAGATACAGGAAGCTATCAAAAGTCTTCCAACAAAAAAAAGCCCAGGACCAGATGGATTCACAGCAGAATTCTATAAGACCTTTAAAGAAGAACTAATACCCATACTCCTCAAGCTCTTCAGAGAAACAGAGAAGGAGGGAGCTATCCCAAACTCATTCTACGAAGCCAATATCACACTCATCCCCAAACCAGGCAAAGACCCAACCAAAAAGGAGAATTACAGGCCAATCTCCTTGATGAACACAGATGCAAAGATCCTTAACAAGATTCTAGCTAACAGAATCCAGAAACACATAAAAAAAATAATACACTATGATCAGGTAGGCTTCATCCCAGAGACACAGGGATGGTTTAACATACGTAAGTCAATAAATGTAATCCAGCATATCAACAGAGCCAAGGTCAAGAATCACATGATTATCGCCACAGATGCAGAAAAGGCCTTTGATAAAATTCAACATTCATTCATGCTAAAAGCTCTGGAGAAAATAGGAATAGAAGGAACATTTCTAAAAACAATAAAAGCCATTTATGACAGACCAATAGCCAATATTATACTTAATGGGGAAAAGCTACAACCAATCCTCCTAAAAACAGGAACAAGGCAAGGATGTCCACTGTCTCCACTCCTCTTCAACATAGTCCTAGAACCCTTAGCCAGGGCAATAAGGCAAGAAAAAGACATTAAAGGGATCCGCATAGGGAAAGAAGAAGTGAAACTATCCCTTTTTGCAGACGACATGATACTATACCTCCACGATCCCAAAAACTCCATCCCCAAACTTTTAGAAATCATAAGTCACTTCGGCAAAATAGCAGGATACAAAATAAACCCACAAAAATCAGTTGCCTTCCTATACACTGATAACGCACAGGAAGAGAGGGAAATAAAGGGAGCAACCCCATTCACAATAACCTCCCAAAAAATAAAATATTTAGGAATTAACCTAACCAAAGATGTAAAAGAACTATTTAATGAGAACTATAAAAAGTTAAAGAAAGAAATTGCAGAAGACACTAGGAAATGGAAAGACCTCCCATGCTCCTGGATAGGCCGACTTAATATAGTAAAGATGGTGATACTTCCAAAATTAATATACAAATTCAATGCAATTCCTATTAAAATCCCAATGACGTACATCACTGAAATACAGAAAACAGTCCAAAAATTTATATGGAACAACAAAAGACCTAGAATAGCCAAAACAATTCTAGGGGATAAAGACAATATGGGAGGGCTATCCATGCCGAACTTCAAACTCTACTACAGAGCTATAATCACAAAGACAGCATGGTACTGGCACAAAAACAGACCCGAAGACCAATGGAACAGAATAGAAGATCCAGATATAAATCCACAGGCCTACAGCCAGCTGATATTCGACAAAGGAGCCAAAGACATACAATGGAAGAAACACAGCCTCTTCAACCGCTGGTGCTGGGAAAACTGGGCAGCCACATGCAGAAAACTAAAAGTGGACCCCAGCCTATCACCATGCACCAACATCAACTCAAAATGGATTAAAGACCTTAACATTAAACCTGAATCTCTGAAACTACTGCAGGACAGAGTAGGAGAGACACTTGAACTAATAGGCACAGGAAGGAACTTCCTGAACAGAGTCCCAGGGTCACAACAAGTTGGAGAGAGACTCGACAAATGGGACTACCTTAAAATAAAAAGCTTCTGCACAGCTAAATCTATCGCAACTAAGCTAGAAAGACAACCAACTAATTGGGAAAAAATATTTACCAGCAATATATCAGACAAGGGGTTAACATCCTGTATATACAGGGAACTCAAGAAACTAATCCCTCCCAAACCTAACAAACCAATTACTAAATGGGCAAGGGAACTAAAGAGGGACTTCTCAAATGAAGAAATAAAAATGGCAAAGAAACACATGAGGAAATGTTCATCATCCCTGGTGGTGAAGGAAATGCAAATAAAGACAACCCTGAGATACCACCTTACCCCAGTCAGAATGTCCCACATCCACAAATCAGCCAACGACAAATGCTGGAGGGGATGTGGAGAAAGAGGAACCCTATTACACTGCTGGTGGGAATGTACACTTATACAACCACTTTGGAAAGCAGTCTGGAGGGTCCTTAGAAAGCTAAAGATTGACCTCCCTTACGACCCAGTCATACCACTTCTAGGCATCTACCCTGAACAACAGGAACCAATATACAAGGACACGTGCACCTCCATGTTTATTGCAGCACTGTTCGCAATAGCTAGGATATGGAAACAACCTAGGTGCCCCACCACAGATGAATGGATCCAAAAATTGTGGTATCTATACACAATGGAATATTATGCAGCCATTAGAAATGACAAAATAATGGCATTTGCAGGGAAATGGATGGAGCTAGAAGGAATCATGTTGAGCGAGGTAAGCCAAGAACGAAGAGACAAACGGTACATGGTCTCCCTCATAAGTGGATGCTAAATCCAAAAGGTTAGTGATACGACAAAACTAACAGGACTTAAGAAACAAAGAACTCCCGCTCATCTGGTTGAACCACTACTAAATATCCTCATGCTGCTGATCACAAATATGGTATATAACATGTGAACACTGTTATATATTACAGACTGTGGTAGACAATTTGCTCCAGGGAAGTTAGAATGAACTTGTGACTTTGAAATTATGTAATCATTTAATCACAATCAAAAAAAAAAAAAAAAAAAAGAACCTCGGGGAAGGGAGGGAGGGAGGGGATGGTAGGGGGAAAACAATGGAGGGGGGTAACAATGTTCAAGAGGAAGTGTACTCATAACCTCACTCATGTAACTGTGACCCTCTGTATAGTAGCTTTACAATAAAAAAAAAAAAAAAAAAAAAAAAAAAGAATGAAGGGGTATGGCTCAAGTATCAGAGAACTTGAAGGTCCTGAGCTCAAACCCCAGTACTGTAAGGTCCGCTCCTGGATGGCTAGCAGACTCCACCCTCCTCGCAGCAAAGTCTCCACCCATTACCCGCGTTACCTAGGCAACTGGGACACCTGGAAGAGGTCACATCTGCATCCGCTGAGGTCACATCTGAATTTGATGTGGCCACACCTTTCCCCGCCCATACCGTACATAAGGCCTAGCCCAGGCCCAGACTCTCTTTTTCTCTCTCTGTTCGTTTCTAGCTCTTGCTCTTGCTCTTCTTTTCTAGCTCTCTCTGCTCTCTCTCTGCTCTAGCTCTTTCCTCTCTCTTTCCCAGCCACGTGGAGTGCCAACCTTGCCTGGTCCCAGCAGGTCTACTGAATAAACCTACCCCTTACCTGAATACCACGTGAGTGCTACTGTTCTTACCCCTCTCTCTGCTCTTTTCTAGCTCTTTCCTCTCTTTCCCAGCTCTCTCTCATTGCCAGGCCTTTCTCAGCCACGTGGAGTGCCAACCTTGCCTGGTCCCAGCAGGTCTACTGAATAAACCGACCCCTTACCTGAATACCACGTGCGTGCTGGTGCTGTTCTTACTCGGCTACCTCTTTTTAAAAACCTAACAAGTACTACTAAAATAAGTAAGTAAAGTCTAAATATTTCTTGCTAAATGACCTTACTCTGATAATGAACCAGTGGGCAGAGAATAAGAATGAACTAAGGATCTCTACATTACTAGGAGCCTGCTGCACATCTGACCCCATATTCACAACTCCTAGGGAGAAGGTAAAAAGCCTCACTCTACAAATGCTTTACCCAATGCTTAGAGATGTTACATAAATTGATCAAAACTTACCAAGCTAGTGTACTTACAAACTAATCTGTTGACTTGAAACCCCTTTGTACAACTACTTAAAAGATTTTTATTTTTAGGCATAGCACCAGTGGCGCATGCTTGTAATCCTAGCTACTCAGGAGGCTAGATCTGAAGAATGAGGTTCAAAGCCCGCCCAACAGAAATTTGGGAGACTCTTATCTCCAATTAACTAACAGAAAAGCTGGAAGTAGCTCTGTGGTTCAAGTGGTAGGGCACTCACCTGGAGCTGAAGAGCTGAGGGACAGGGCCCAGGCCCAGAGATCAAGCCCCATGACTGACCAAAAAATAAAAATAAAAAAAAAATTTAAAAATTGGGGGGGGGGGGGGGAGGGACAAAAAATAAATCTTTTTTTTTTTTGGTTGACTGTAGGACTTAAACTCTGGGCCTAAGCACTGTCCCTGAGCTTCTTTTGCTCAAGGCTAGCACTCTACCACTTGAGTCATAGCGCCACTTCCAGCTTTTCTGTTTTACCACTAAGCCACATTCCCATTCCAAAAGATTTTTTTTTTTAATCCCTAAAAAACTTAGCAGGTTAAGCCTAGATGAAGGGATGATACAAGTGTTAAAAATGCCTAGCATGCACAAGACTGAGTTCAAACTCTAGTTCTAGAAAACCAAACCACCTCACCAGGCTATTAAAGAACTAAGGTTAGTAGCTTGACACACACCTCTAATCACAACACTAGGGAGACTGAGGTAGAAGGATTACAAGTTCAAGGTCAGCCCAGACTACACAGTGAGACCCTGTCTCCAAAAAACAAACAAGAAAGATCAACGACAGCAATTTTCATTATATAGCTGTCTTGCTTCGAAATAGAAAAAAAAATTGTGATTAATGAAAACAAAATGAAGTATAAATCCAGGCCAATTGTCTGTTCTCAGATTCCAGGATTTCTAGAGGAAATGACAAATGACCAAACTGAAATTCAATTTCAAAAGGACAGAGCCAGAGATTTGGACGAGACTTTGCAGTATTCCAGTCGCTTAGCACGTGCAAATGAAGAGTTCTCTCCAATTCTAGTATTTCCAGAAAGCAATTTGGCAATATACAGAAAATGACTAAAACTAATAGCACTAACAGCTAAAATGATGATTAAGCCAAAGATGTTCACAATGTGTTTCTCAATATCATTCCCACACCCTATATGCAACAGTAGGGCTTTTTTGGTTTGTAAATCCTTCCAAACAGTAGCAAAATGCTCCTCCTTTAAAACAAGAAGTTAGTGGGGTAAGGAACAAATCAAGGCAGCCTTTCATGGGCAGGCATCTTCTATTTCCCATGTTTATTCAGGGGCTAACCTGCCCCCTGACTTCAGTCAGATATCAACCACAACCAGCTACATTTTTCCGGGAGAAAAAAAAATTCAGTTTCAAGTATATTAATAAATCAAATGAATATAATCAAATTCCACTATGTAAAAATAAACTGGACGTTTGAGAAGATAACAAACACATACATATCAGTTCCCAAGTTTTCAAATGATGCAGTTTCCCAGAATCATTAACTCAATCCTTCATCCCGTGGAGGCCTCCATCTTAGTCACGCCAGATAAACCTTTGCAGAAGCTCCTGGGCTTCTCCTGAAGGTTATTTCTGCCACACTGGGTCTGAGCAGATAGATCTCCTCTCATCAAGCCTCTTAAATCAAGTCTTAAAACATTGTTTTAAAAATAATATTTTTAAATAATATTAAATAATTTAAATAATATTACCCATGATGCTACCAAATGTAATGTCCATTTTTTTTTAGGGGGAAAAGAGGGTCTATACTGGGTTTGAACTCAGGACCTCGTACTTGCTAGACAGGCACTCTATCACTGGAGCCATACTCTCAAACCTTTTTTGCTTTTCTTTTTTTTGGGGTCAGTTGTGGGACTTGAACTCTGGACTTGGGCACTGTCCTCAGTTCTTCAGCTCAAGGCGAGCACTACCTTTTGAGCCACAGCTCCACTTCAGGTTTTCTGGTGGTTTATTGGAGATAAGAGTCTCATAGACTTTCCTGCCAGGACTGGCTTTGAACCTTGATCCTCAGATCTCAGCCTCCTGAGTAGCTAGGATTACAGGCAGGAGCCACTGGTGCCCAGCTGCTTTATTTTTTTTAACAGAATTTCACATTTTTGCCCAGGATTGGCCTGTGCCAAGATCCTTCAATTTAAATGGCCTCCCATGTAACTGGGATTATAAGAATGCTCCCACAAGTTGGGCACCAGTGGCTAACATCTGTAATCCTAGCTACTCAGGAGGCTGAGATCTGAGGATCATGGTTCAAAGCCAGCCCGGGCAGGAAAGTCTGTGAGACTCTTATCTCCAATAAACCACCAGAAAACTAGAAGTAGTGCTGTGGTTCAAGTGGTAGAGCATTCACCTTGAGCTAAAGAGCTGAGGGACAGTGCCCAGGCTCAGAATTCAAGCCCCACTATGAACAAAAAAAAAAAAAATGCTCCCAACTTTTTGGTTGAGATAGAGTCTCACTGAACTTTTGCACAGGTTGGCCTTGAACTGAATTCCTCCAGATCTCTACCTCCCAAGCAGCTAGGATTACAGGTATGAGTCATATCACCCAGCTTGTCTTTTATAGAAGCCAAAACTATAACTCACATTCTCAGAATCTTCACTTCCATCAATAATATTTAATAATTGCCTTTATTTTCTGTAGCATTCACAAAGAAAGAACAAACTTTCTTTAGCAGTTCAGAAAAAAAATAACCAACTTTCTTTTTAAGATAGTCTTTAGCAGTTCAGGAGTTATTGTTTATAAATCAGAGGATAACGAAACCACTTGAAGTTGGAATCCTGGGTAAATGGTTATGATCACCCCATAGGGCACTCATTTCTTAGGTGCCTAGTTCTTATGAAATGGCTCCACAGCCAGGGCCCTTCAGGGGCTGTTGGTGTTCAAGTCCAGACTACTAAATCCAAGAATGCTGAATGCTTCATGCACTCATTGTTGAAAGGCTAAACAAATGAGCTTGGGTCAACATACAAATATCTCTAGCACAAACTCCAGCAGGTTTCTGAAGGACCATGGACAATTTGTATTAAGACAGGTAGGAGACATAAACATATCCTTTGACATCTTTGCCCTCAACCTCCATATAATACATGATATTATTCATGATAAGGTAATATTTTTAAAGATCATGCATTCCCTCACACAACACATGCCCAATAGTCCACGTAACTCCCTTTTCACAGAAGTGATTCTGAAGTGACATAGCTAGTGAGAAACATAACCAGGAAACCCAGCAGAGCAATGCTTGACTCCAAAATCTATCTCAAAGGGAACACAAACTATAAAATTTCCACAACTATCTACTCCTGAAAAGCAAGGTGATTTCATATCCAAATGATGTCATTAAGGGAGAGCCTTTCTCTCTTCCATACTTTCCATTCTGACTCATTCAGAAATCTGTGCATGCTTCCTAGAACACCACCTTCCAGGCTTCTCTCATATTATTCTATATCCTTACTGAGAAGGACTAAGAGAATGGTGTGGGAAATGAGTTCAATTCCCTTTAGGAAAACAATAACATAAACTCCTGCAAGGTCAAGGAACTCACCTGCCTTGAGTCTCCATGTATCCACAGCACACAGCACAGTCCCCTGGAAAGGGGTGAGTTACGAGCCGGCCTGAGGCCTGGGTGGGCTGAGATACTACCCTGGGAATTTGCCTCTGGTAACTCACCATTTTCCTAGGGAACATTTAGAGATGTTTTAGGCTGGCTACCACTGCCTTGAACCTATAGAGCAGGTAGTACACAACTAGGGTCTCTGGAATGCTCTGAGAACCAAAATGAGAGATGAAGGAGGTCTTGTAAAAGCTGAGTGAATGTACGAGGCTTTTCAGAAGTCTGTAGATGCCAATGGACAATGGCGCAGTGTCTGCAGCAGCAGGTGAGTTCCAGACAGGATTCCAGGAACAAGAGGACTGGGGTTTCTCTCCTCTGGGTGAAGGCTCACCCCTTCCCCACCCTGGTATAGATTGCTGGCCTAACATGCACTGTCCCTTTCTTCCTGTTGAACAGAACCACTGTTACTTGGGGCAGCAAAATGTCCACATAGAAAACTCACTTTCCACCCTTGTCTCTCTCTAGGTAAGTGTTCCTGATGGTCAGGTTTTGTTCTTTCCACAAAGTTCTGTCTTGCCGAGAATACCAATCCTTTTGCCCTTCCCTCTCCCTCATCTTCCAACATGGACTTAGTGCGATTATAAGCACTCCACCAGCCCGTTGCTTTTTAAGAACTCTGATTCAAAAGATAGTGAAAGAGACACAGGCATCTTGGAACCCTTTTGACCAAGAAACCACAAATCAAGAGCAGTCTAGCCTGAGACTTGCACATGAAAGGGGAATACACATCCCTTATGTAAAAGTGAATGTGCATCCACTTAAACTTTCTGTTGTATGTAGCCAAACTTAACATTCATTAATACACTGACACTAAAGGAATTAGTGTCCTGTGCCTGGATTTTTTAGACACTTCATTAATCAAATAATAACTGTCTCTTTTTTATGTTCAATGAATATTTGATGATAAAGAACTAGATTCTAGCTGGGCACCAGTGGCTCACATCTATAATTCTAGCTACTCAAGAGGCTGAGATCTGAGGATCACAGTTCAAAGCCAGCCTGGGAAGGATAGTCTGTGAGACTCTTATCTCCAATTAACCATCAAAACTGAAGTAGCTCTGTGGCTCAAGTGGTAGAGCGCTTGCCTTGAGCTGAAGAGCTCAGGGACAGCACTCAGGCCCAGAGTTCAAGCCCCACAACTGACAAAAACAAAAAAACAACCAAAAAGAAGAAGAGGAGGGGGGGGGAGGAGGAGGAGGAAGAGGAGGAGGAGGAGGAGCTAGATTCTAGCTCTAAGGTCCAAGACATTTACTTGGTTCTTGAGCCATTTCCAGTGGAAAATAGTCATAAGCAACCCCAAAACTCCAGCCCTAAAGCCCTGTTGCTGAGAGGAAAAACCTTCTTAACCTGCTGACCATGTCCTGTCATATACTACAAAATAGCGGCTACTAGCCATGTCTGGCCATTTAAATACAATTGAATAAAAATGTAAATTCTGCTGCAGTTCTACTTGCTACTTTTCAACTGCTCAATAAAGGCATATGTCTGACAGCTACCTTATTAGGCAATACAGATATAGGAAATTTTAATGCAAAATACTGGTCTAGAAATACACTTTCTACCTGTCTTCTATGACATGTAGCTCTCCTTATTTTCCTTCTACTTTACGAGTCATTCTTCATCCTCTCAGCATCTACCCCCTTAGTCAAATGTTGGCTTTCCCAGAGCTCTTCCTAAAATCTTATCTCCTCATTCCACCTAGGTGATTCTGCTACAGCATCAGCTATCCTTGTGCAGAAAGTTTAAACATTCACAACTTAAGATCCTCCAAAACTTCTAGAAAGAACCCAAGGCCAACCTAAATCATGACTGACCCAGCCTTGAGCCTGTGGTAATAAAGCAATGCAAACTAGGCCCTAAGAAAAGTTCATTGGAAAGACTAACCATCCCAGAAACATTTAGCATGTGATTAGATTTGGAACTTTTAACTTTACCCGTCTTCTCTGAAGAAGAGGGGCAGAAGACTGAACCTAGTCAAGAAGTTAATGAGATGATAGGATCCCATGCTCTGCACACTGCAACTTGAAGAACTTCCCGGTTGACGGATATGTCAGGTCTCCACAGGAAGACAAGGGCTCTCAGTAGTCAGGACTGTCTCAATGTCTGCCTTCTGTCTCCTCCATTTGGCTGTTGCTGAGTTGTATACTTTATCATAGGAAGTGCTAACAGCAAATTCAAATGATCCAACATGACAAAGTGGTGGGAATCCCAAAATGTACAGCCACTTGGTCAGAAGGTACCTTTCAAGATCTTCAGCTAGCATATGCCAGGAGAACAGCCCCTTGTAGAGACTGAGTCCTACCTATGGGTCTGACAGTAAATCCAAGTGGACAGAAAATTGAATTGAGCTGTAGAACACCCAGCTAGTGTCAGAGAACTTGCACAAATTAACACTTACTGGGTTGTACGCAAGTGTATTAACTGAGTGCCAATACAGTTTTATTAATAACGTATTAACTGAAGTATGGTATTTGCAGGGGAGAATTCAAATGGTGTAATTCCTTAGGGAGTTGCTGAACCTAGCAGCCATCTTCTGAATTTAGTAGTAACAAAAACTCACTCCGTATAGTCTACTTCCCTTAACCAGTAATTTTAAAGAACTGATCAGTACAGTCTTAACATTATTAATTCCTAAATATTTCATAAAGAGAACAGCTCTTCACTCCTCAGAAACCACTGCTGGTTTCCCATCAGCCATAAACAGATGGCAACTCAGAAGAGTCCTGTTCCCATTATGCCAACCTGGCAGGAGTCTCACCTGCTACCACCTGAAACACCAATTCTTCCCACCTTTACACAGAAGGCTCTGAAACACAACTAAAATCCTACCTAGATGCCCACTGATAAGCATCTTCAAGCTGATAGGGGGAAGGGAGTCCCATTATAACTCCACTAATTAACAAAAGTCACATTCTAATATAACCACAGGAATAATGTAGTTTTTCACTGCAGTTCCACTCATGGTTCAGACAAGTTCCCTGCCTGATTATACTGGGATGGAATCCCAGTTTTGCTAATACAGGCATATGTATAAGAATTAGACTAGATCATATTATATCAAACCTGGAAGAAACTTTTGAAGATGCTAAAATTTCAATTTGAGATATATTAATATGTCCTTAAAATGTTATATACAATGACACTATGTATTCTGTCATTATAACCTTACCATAAATGCCTTTCCTACAACTTTTCAATTTAAATAATCTAAGATAAGGAGAATGACAGACCATGCACAAATTACTCCTAAGGTAGCCTTCAACACACGTGTACACATATACGACATACACACACACACATACACATACACAGAATAAGATGATGTTTTCTTGACAGAACTTTAAGCAAAGATGCTCTTCTTTGCTCTCTCCACATACTTGCCAATCACCAGGACCTTAATTGCCTATTATTGCCTGCTCAGCAAACCAAACTGAACTCTAGAAGTTAAGCCAAGGTTTTACTTAGCAAGGGCAGCTTGACTTCAGCTTATTATATTCATGGCATACCCAGTATTAAGCCCTTGAATAACTCTGCTGTTGCAATAAAGACCAAAATCCTCATACCTGGGACATATGGCCCAGGAAAAAAAAGGATTGCTCTCACCAACATCTCAGCATTTCCTCTCTGATACTCCATAGGAAGACACTTTCTAAGAAACCAGAAAGGAACGATCAAAGGGGTGATACTCATCAAGAGGTATTGCATTTACAAATTCACATTATGCCAGGCACTGGTAGCTCAAGCCTGTAATCCTAGCTACTCAAGAGGCTGAGATCTGAGAATTGTGGTTCAAAATCAGCCTGGGCAGGAAGGCCATGAGACTCTTATCTCCAATTAACCACCAGAAAACCCGAAGTGGCACAGTGGCTCAAAGTGATAGAGAGCCTTGAGTAAAAGAGCTCAGGGACAGCACCCATGCCCATAGTTCAAGCCCCATGACTGACAAAAAAAGCTTTGAGTTCAAACTCCAGGACTGAGAAAATAGTAGTAATAATATCAGTCATATGGTATTAAGAATTAAGTATAAATTAAGAAGCAGGTAACTTTGAAAGTAACACAGAGAACAATATAGAAGCTGAGAAACAAAAGTCCTTTTCAGACAGAACAGTGTATGGCCACAATTAACCCTCTAAACTAACACTTTAGTAGGTAGAGGTTTACATTTCAGTTGATTATCTTCTTCCAAAACATTAGACAAATCTATGCTATGAGATAATCTGCCTTCCAAAATAATATTAAATTGTAACAGATGGTACTTAAGGCCAAGTAGCTCTAAAACCAAGAAAGGAAGTGAACCATATCTTAGCTTCGTGGAGCTCTTTCATGCTCTAATTTGTGAATGAGTCCAGACTCCACAGCACGCCTCCTTCTTCAGACATCTCACCTTGGGGTCTACTTTACTTCTCATTAGCACTGAAGGAGGTCTAACTCAAACCAATTTTGCTAGTCATTAACAATCTAGTAAAAGGTTTGATAATAACTGACTAAAATTAAAAGGTTGAAGTAATTGGTTTAAAGTGACCTCCAGAGATTACGGGTATCATTCACTTGACAGTGCCTGCTCTACTTCCCATAAGTCTTTGACTACCTGGTATACACTAGAGAAATAAATCAATTCCCCAAAGCCAAGTACATGTCACCTTTTAGGGTCACATAGAGGAAAAAGGACAAGCACCATCTGAACACAGGCAAAGGACCACCAAAGAGAATCCATTTATATGATTACCAGCAGAAACCAGTTATTTTTAAAACCCAGAAAGCTAAGAAAAGAGAAGAAAATGTGATACTCCAAGATTGTCAACAGTTGGAAAAGGCAGGTAAGGGAGGGATGGACGAGAATGCTGAGGGGAGCAACAATCACCAAGACATACTGTATTTATAAACTGCTTTGTTAAATGACAACTCCTTTGTACAACTACTTAAATTTAGAAAAAAAAAAACCCACAAACTGTTACACCATTTCTGAACCATGAGGTCAACTCTCAGAAAGCTCTACTTTATACCAACTTATTACATTAAAATTTATAGAAAATTGATTTCAAAGTACTTCACACTACTAGTTCTTTATGCACCTGTGTAGAGAAGTATTTCAAAACAAGTGGCAGGAGGCTGAGACCTAGAGATTCCAAGCTATGATCTCTCAAGAGTCTAAGAGACTCTACTTCCAATTAATCAACAAAAAGCAGGGCTGGAAGCGTGGTTCAAGTAGTAAAATACCAGCTGGGCAAGCACAAGGAACTGAGTTCAAGCCCTGGTACTAGGAGTTTATACTAATATTTATTCTTTCACATACACTATTGTGACACACAAAAATGCACTTTACGTACAAATCTCATTTATTATGACTTTCTATATTGTGTGACAAAATCTTTTAAAGCCACGCTTTAACTGATCAAAAGTATATATTCCCTGTAGCAATGAAATCATGTAGCTTGTTAATGTCCAGAAAAGATATAGTAGTCATTAGTTAAAATTAAAATTAATGTCATTAGTTAAAATTGAATAATAGTAATGATTTGTGGACCTCCCATTCTAACACTTTGCTCTTCACTGAAAACAGACCACCTGAGAGAGATGCAAAACCAAACACAAATAAGATAAAAAGAAAGAGAAAGAGAAAGAGGAAAAGAGGGAGGCTCTAATAACCACAACAGAAGCTCCCAGTCCTATACTGCTTAATTTATTCCCAAGTCTCTCAGAATCCTTGCTAGTAAGAAGACAAAACAGTATGCATGCCACTTTCATTCTCACATCTGTCACAGTAGTAAAAGTTATTATTAATGGAACAGATAAGTAAACTGTGAAGGTTTTTTTGTTTTGTTTTGGGTTTCTTTGGAGGTTTTCTTTGGTTGTGGGCTTGAACTCAAGGCCTGGGCACTGTCCTGAGCTTTTGTTTCAAGGCTAGTACTCTACCACTTTGAGCCACAGTGACCACTTGCAGTTTTCTGATGGTTAACTGAAATAAGAATCTCACAGCCTTTCCTGCCTAGGCTAGCTTTGAACCCCGATCCTCAGATCTCAGGCTCCTGAGTAGCTAGGATTTCAGGAGTGAGCCACCAGCACCCAACTCGCTTTCTACCTTTTATTAGTTTATTTCAGACATTTCAAATAGTACAGGATTTCATTAAATTTCCTACATATAAAACACTAGACTGAATTTCTCATCAAATAGGGAAAAGACCAAATTAAAATAATGTAAGTTCAAATTATTTGTAGAGACTGGAAAATGTGAGCTGAGTATCAAACCACCTTCATCCACCTGGTTCTCCCCAGACCCAACCTCTTTAAACTCCTATTCCCAGACAACACACCCAAGTAATACTTTTTTGAAGACATTTTTCTATTTTGACCTAATGTTAACACATGGTCAAAGTTTCTGATTATTTACCAGTTCTACTGTAACTCTGACTACCTAAAACATCAGCTTTGGCTGACCAGGTAGGTGTATACATAGCAGAAGTCTACTTTCTTATCATGTAAGTTTTCATTTTCTACAATGGAGCTACAGTTGTCCATCTGCTGCTATTTTGGGAGAGGTATCTGCAGCTGAAGAAACCAATAATGTGTCAGAAATCCTGATTACACTCAGCACATGGGAACATCTCTGTTCATCAATTCTGCATGGATGTTTAAATTGTCCCGGCACTAACAGCTGTCTACTCTTCTGTACAGGGCCTCTGCCACAGTGATCAGCATTTCTCAAGAAAGGTAAAAAAAAAATAAAATAAAAAATACACTGAATATCAAAAAAACAAAAAAAAAGTGGGACAGTATCCCTCAGCAGAAAAGGTTTTCTAAGGTCCCTTGATTTCTCTAAGAAGGGACGGAAAATTAATATATGTACAAAGCAAGTGTAACAGTCACATTTTAAACTAATCTTCCTTTTGTTGTGGGAGAGAAACTGAAAAAAATCCATATATCCAACTTAAAAATAAAGTTATCTAGGAGGATGAGACACTTCTGAATGCAGTAATAACTTTTAAGAGGAAGTTGAAAACACTAAGCAACAGTTTTAGATACAGAAGTACCTTTAGAATCCAGTGTTCCAACTAGTAACTAGCCAGGTCAATAGGTGGGACATAAAAGTGAGACACTGAAGTTACTCGCTGAAAGAGCTAAATTCTTCTTTTTTAAAGAACTAGTGTTTGAACTCAGGGCCTTGCATTAGCAAGGCAACCACTCTACCACCTGAGCCTCATCTCTAGCCCTTTTCAGGCAGGGTATTGAACTTTGTACCAGAGCCAACCTAGCACAGGATCTTCCTAGCTAGCCTCAAGCATTGCTGGGATTACAAACAAGCATTACCAAGACCAGCTTGTTAGTTGACACCAGGTCTTGCTACCTTTATGTCTGGGCCAGCCTCAAACTAAAGTCCTGCTAATCTACCTCCCAAGTAGCTGAGATTACAGGAGTAACCACACTTGATTTAAAGGACCAAATTCTTAGGCTTAACCACAGTGTAATACATCTGATACAATAAAAAGAAACACACACAAAAGAACACTTTAACCCAGAAGGTATAATATGTCCATTACAAACTGGGAAAAAGATACCCATATATTAAGATTACCAAAAGAGCAACAGTAGAAATAATCATAATACTCATATAATGTGGTTCCAAATCCTTTCACACTTGCTATGATATAAATTAAATATTTAATTTTCTAAGTGAGAGAGAAATACCTTTCATAGTAGTATCTGTTATCTTTTCTTTTTTTTCTTTTTGGTTGGTCGTGGGGCCTGAACTCTGGACCTGGGCACTGTCCCTCAGCTCTTCAGCTCAAGGCTAGCGCTCTACCACTTGAGCCACAGCGCCACTTCCGGCTTTTTTCTTTTTGCTTATGTGGTGCTGAGGAATCGAACCCAGGGCCTCAGGCATGCAAGGCAAGCGCTCTACCACTGAGCCACCTTCCCAGCCCCATCTGTTATCTTTTCTAAAGCTCTCTCATATCCATTTGGCTCTAATTGTACTTCTGATTAAAAAGGACAGTGAGAAAGGTGTTCAAATAAATGTACATTATCTGCACAACACCTCTACACACTTATAGAATAATTTTCTATGTTATACTGCACCATTATTGTCCAAGGCTATCCATACACAATATATTTTAATTTTATTGTAGTTCTTTTTGCCGGGAGGGCGGGGGGGGGGGGGCAGTCCTGGGGCTTGAACTCAGGGCATGGGCACTGTCCTTAAGCATATTTTGCTCATGGCTATCAGTTGATCACTTTACCCACAGCTCCACTTCTGGTATTTTGGGCAGTTAATTGGAGATAAGAGGATCACAAACTTTCCTACCCAGACTGGCTCCGAACCACAATCCTCAGATCTCAATCTTCTGAGTAGCTAGCATTACAGCTGTGAGCCACCAGCCCCCACCAACTTTTAATTTTATTCTTAAAATACTCTTTCTCAAGGATATCTTGACACCACATAATTACAAAGACTACCACTCCTATTTACTGACATCAGAAAACACATAGCTGGTTCTGAATTCACCATATTTAAGAAACAGCATGACTTTTAGACCTATACTCAAAATTTTAATTTTGACCAATCATTTTCTATGAATGCAAGAAATGAAATAAAGATGACAAACTGGTATAAGTCCTAACATATTAAAGGGTTGCTAAAGGGGGGGAAATCTGTTGGCAGTAATTTTATGGAGATGATGTAATTAATTCAACATTACCGAACTAGTAATGTATTTAATTTTTTTTTTTTTTTTTTGGTCGGTCATGGGGCTTGAACTCTGGGCATGGGCGCTGTCCCTCAGCAATTCAGCTCAAGGGGAGCGCTCTACCACTTGAGCTACAGCGCCACTTCTGGTTTTCTGGTGGTTTATTGGAGATAGGAGTCTCACAGTCTCTCCTGCCCGGGTTGGCTGGCTTTGAACCGAGATCCTCAGATCTCAGCCTCCTGAGTAGGATTACAGGCGTGAGCCACCAGCGCCCAGCTAGGAATGTATTTAATTTTAACTAAAGAGTGGTTACCGATTTCCTGGTCTTCCTGAATTGTCTTCCCCTTTCTTTCTAAACTCTCCTTGTAACTCCTTCCTCATTCTGTAGTCTTATGGAAATGTTAATTTAAGAACAAAGTTACACACATATTGAAAAGATAAGTAAATTACCCAAACTAAGCCAATCATATACTTTCTTCAGAAAATCTGAATCAGATAACAGAAGGATGAAACCTGTTGGTCAGACTTTGAGACATAGTAACTTAAGTAGACTATCCATGAGGCCATTCATAAAACCTAGATTCTACAGGCTTAGTTTCCAGTCTAGTTGTTCAGCATTTTCTACATCTGCAGTCTAAGTTCATTCCTACATTTCCAAAACCTGTCTTTTCTACTCAGTAATACAACATGAGTGTCTTTCCAAGCTCATTAATATATGCATATCATTTTCGACAGGTACATGCAATGAACCTGTCATAATCCAATCCATGTCCAGTTCTTCACTGTGCACATGTATCTTCACAAACTTTTCTATTATTTCTTTGGCTAAATTCCTTCTAAATGTAGACTTTCTGAGTCAAAGGTTACATGCATTTTGCATTTGATACCTAAAAGCAGCCATCTAGCATGATACATTAATTTTTATCTCTACTGTGTCTAAGAATGTATTTCCCTCCATTTGCACAGATGAGGATTGCCATCGTCCTTATTCTGTTACACCCGGGCAGCTGCCTAAATATTAAGATTACCAAAGCAAGGAATAGAAATCATATACTACCATACTTTATATGAAGCTTTACCAAGTCAATTCACACCCGGTAGGGTCTATACTGTTAATATAGTAACGAGAAAAATGTCACCTTAGTCTGGTCAGGCTGTGTAACAAAATACAATTGTCCTTGATATCTATGGGGGATTGGTTCTAGCATCCACAGATGCTCAAGCCCTTGCATAAAATCAGGTATTATTTGTACATAAATAAAGCACACCTTCTTGTATACTTTTAAATCATCTCTAGATTACTTCCAGCATCTAAATACAATATAAATGCTATGTAAATGCACTGTTTAGGGAATAAGTAGGAAATTACAATTTAAAAATAATTCATCATTTTGTAAATTTAAAAATTTATAATTTTTGTCATCTTTCTTCAATCTGCAACTGGTTTAATCTGTAGCTATAGAACCTGTGGAGGGCTGGGAAGGTGGCTCAGTGGTAGAGCGCTTGCCTTGCATGCTCAAGGCCCTGGGTTCGATTCCTTAGCACCACATAAGCAAAAAGAAAAAAGCTGGAAGTGGCGCTGTGGCTCAAGTGGTAGAGCGCTAGCCTTGAGCTGAATTGCTGAAGGACAGTGCCCAGGCCCAGAGTTCAGGCCCCATGACCGGACCCAAAAAAAAAAAAAAAAAGAACCTGTGGATACCAAGGGCCAACTGTACCAGAGATTGGGTGTCATAAACAATAGAAATTTATTTCTCAAAGTTCTGGAGGCAAGAAGCCAAAGATCAAGGGCCAGCAAGGTAAGACTTCGCTCTTGATCTGTAGGCTATACCATCTGAAGGCAGGCTCACACAATTTCCTTAGGAGGGGGGGGATCTGTAGGAGAAGAGAGCAAATTCTCTGGTGACTTTTCTAATAAGGCCACTAATCCCACTGGGAGGGCCCCTTTCGCTTGACCCTGGGGTTTCTACTAAAGAATTTGGGTAGAAGGAAACAAGTATTCAGTTCATAACAATATTGTTTGTTTTTAATTTCATCTCTTTAATGACTACTGAAACTAAGTACTTCAATACACTGGACATTAACTTTTAGTATTTTTCTTTCTGAAAGGTCTGTTCTGGGTTGGGGATGTAACACAGAGGTACTGTGCTCACCTGGCACATGTATGGCCTGGGGTTCAATCACCAACAAACACTTCAAAAAAGGGGGGGGGGTCAGGGGAGAGGAGGAGGAGAGAGATGTTCTGATTTCAAGTCTGAAACAGGAAGTTTACAGGATGAGCATGGAACATCTCATCATACCAGAAAACTAGGAAGCTATTACACTGCTTGAGACAGGTCAAAAGATCTCAGTCACTAACCTGAATAAGCCCTCCCAGCCCAAAGGTGGAGTAATTGGTGCACCAAAAGACAAGTGCAATGGACGGAAACACGTCATATACACTA
Organism: Dipodomys spectabilis; assembly: GCF_019054845.1. Taxonomy (NCBI): domain Eukaryota; kingdom Metazoa; phylum Chordata; class Mammalia; order Rodentia; family Heteromyidae; genus Dipodomys; species Dipodomys spectabilis. The sequence goes on from NW_024870979.1 coordinate 404,568, forward strand.
ACATAAGGGAATTCAGAAAAGACATTTTAAAAGAGGGGAAAAAAATCCTCAGGACCACTGGTGGATGTTGGGAACTAGCTCTGACTTTGAAAATGATGATTTAAAAAAAAAATTTTTTTTCACACATTTCCTAATCTATACTTCAAGGTAACCAACTAATTGTGAGAGGTTCTACTTATGTACTTCACCTAAAAATTAAAGAGGGGAAGATGAAATAAAACCACCAAATTATAATCCTTATGAATCAAGATGATTGGAAGTAATTACTAATATGCAAAATAAATAATTCTACTCACAGAAAAAAAAATGAAATCCATACTGGAGGTGGTAGAGTGTGTGCTTGGCATGCACCAAGACCCTAGATAGAATACTCAGCATGTAAACAAACCCCATTCTTCTCACAAACTACTAATGTATAGGAAACACAAGAAATAAAGGAACAGGGCTGGGAAGGTGGCTCAGTGGTAGAGCGCTTGACTTGCATGCATGAGGCCCTGGGTTCGACTCCTCAGCACCACATAACAAAAAGAAAAAAAGCCAGAAGTGGCGCTGTGGCTCAAGTGGTAGAGCGCTAGCCTTGAGCTGAAGAGCTGAGGGACAGGGCCCAGGCCCAGAGTTCAGGACCCATGACCAGACCCCCCCCCCCCCCAAAAAAAGGAACATACAGGGTAACAATCAGCAAAACTCAGATTCCTCAATAAAGTTATACAAAAAAAAAAAAGATGGAGATGAGTTAAAGAGAATTTAAACAAACTGTAATTGCAATATATGGTGTGTGTGTGTGTGCGCATGCACGCATGCACGATGGGGCTTGAACTCTGAGCCTGGGGGTTGTCCTAGAGTTCTGCAGCTCAAGGCTAGTGCTCTACCACTTGAGCCACCACTCCACTTCCAATTTTCTGGTAGTTAACTGGAGATAAAAAGTCCCACGGGGGGCTGGGAAGGTGACTCAGTGGTAGAGCGCTTGCCTTGCATGCATGAGGCCCTGGGTTCAATTCCTCAGCACCACATAAGCAAAAAAGAAAAAAAAGCTGGAAGTGGCGCTGTGGCTCAAGTGGTAGAGCACTAGCCTTCAGCCTTGAGCTGAAGAGCTGAGGGACAACGCCCAGGCCCAGAGTTCAGGCCCAACGACTGGACCAAAAAAAAAAAAAGAAATGTACTCATGGGGCTGGGAAGGTGGCTCAGTGGCAGAGTGCTTGCCTTGCATGCATGAGGCCCTGGGTTCGATTCCTCAGAACCACATAAGCAGAAAAAGCTGGAAGTGGTGCTATGGCCATTGTGGAAGTGGTAGAGTGCTAGCCTTGAGCTGAAGAGCTGAGGGACAGAGCCTAGGCCCAGAGTTCAGGCCCCACATCCAGCAAAAAAAAAAAAAAAAAAAATGTTCCTGCCCAGGCTGGCTTTGAACCGTGATCCTGAGATCTCAGTCTCCTGAGAGGCATGAGCCACTGGCGCCTGGCTTTATTTTGGGTCTTAATGTGTGTGTGTGTGTGTGTGTGTGTATGTGTGTGTGTGTGTGTGAGAGAGAGAGAGAGAGAGAGAGAGAGAGAGAGAGAGACCGACAGACAGACAGACAGACAGCGACAGAAATTCCACAACAAGTTCAAATTCAAAGAAAAAAATATGTGTTTATGTCTTTAGCTCACAATAAATATGGTATATATATATATATATGGGGGTAGCCTGGGAGTACTGAGTGAATATTTGGAGACATTGAGAATATTTAACTTTCTTTTCTTTTTTTTTTTGGTGCCGGAGCAGAATCCTAAACTATATCCCAATCAGAAATTATCGTTTTAGGGCTGGGAAGGTGGCTCAGTGGTAGAGCACTTGCCTTGCATGCCTGAGGCCCTGGGTTCGATTCCTCAGCACCACATAAGCAAAAAGAAAAAAGCCGGAAGTGACGCTGTGGCTCAAGTGGTAGAACGTTAGCCTTGAGCTGAAGAGCTGAGGGACAGCGCCCAGGCCCAGAGTTCAGGCCCCACGACTGGACCCAAAAAAAAAAAAGAAAGAAAGAAAGAAATTATTGTTTTAAAGTAGAATAATAGTATTTTTATTACTTAAGGAAACTTTTTATTTACCAACAAAATTGTAAGACAATTTCCTTTGTTTTACGGTAATCTAATGTTAAGGGAGAGGAAGTATCCCTCAAATAACACTGGCCAACATTTTCTAACTGCTAAAGCTGGGTGACAGATACAACATTTAGCTCATTGTATGAGTCTCTACATTTTTGGGGAGAGGAATGTTGAAACAGGATCTCACTATGTAGCCTGGGCAAGATATGAACCCAAGAACCTCCTGAATGCTGGGATGGCAGGCATGTGCCACCAATTCATCTGGTTTAGGATTTTCAGGTGGTATAGAGCAGCACTGGGGTCTGAACTCTGGGCAGAAAGTGGCCTGATGAAAGGCTGCTGTCTCTACTATTCTTGACTTAGTTGGGATCTCACTGTCAACACTGGATGGTTCAATTTAGAACACACATTTAATATACCACCAATCATTAAAACATTAAAAAGTCAATTTTAAGCAGGGATGATTGTAAGATTCTTATCCCCAATTAATCACCAAAAAGCTGGAAGTGAGCTGTGACTCAAGTGGTAGAGTGCTATCCTTGAGCAAAAAAGTTTAGGAGCAGCACCCAGATCCTGAGTTCAAGTCCCAGTACCGGTGCACACATGCATACACATATGTATGTGCACACACACAATCAGTTCTAGTAGGAAAGAAAAGTGTAAATAACAAAACACATAGTTCCATGTGAACACCAGAATGTTCAATACAATGAACACATCCTTTCTAAATGCAGAGGATATTATTTAAGAGATGCAGTAGTAAATACATCGTATTTGGTGGGACACCAATGGCTCACACCTGTAATCCTAGCTACTCAAAAGGCTGAGATCTGAAGATCATGGTTCAAAGCCATTCCAGGCAGGAAAGTCCATGAAACTCTTATCTCCAATAAACCACCAAAAAACCAGAAGTGGTGCTATGGTTCAAGTGGTAGAGCACTCGCCTTGAGCTGAAGAGCTGAGGGACAGCGTACTAGCCCAGAGTTCAAGCCCCATGACCGACCAAAAAAAAAAAAAATCTTATTGTAAGGAATGTAAATGATCATGGCTCTCTAAGCTTCCATATCTGCAAACTCCATTGTGTTGTTGTTGTTTTTTTAATCCCTTATAAAACTCCCTCTAACTCGGTGCGGAATACTTACAAGTCTGGAGGGTCAACACCTCTCCCACCAGTGAGCAGCACAACCCTTACTAAAAACGAACAAAGCTCTTTTAACATTTTTAAAGGGAATTATCATCCACTAATAGCTCTTCCACACAAGTTGCTGTTTTCCAAGTTGAGGAGCTAACTCCATTTGGCTACTCATAGTGTATCATATAATCATTTCCCCTGCAGTTAACTACCATGAAAAAGGAGGAGGGGTTACGACTCCCATTCTCAATGGAGCTATCTATCTTTGCACCAGGAATCAACAGCTCTTCATCGCCCCACCTGAAGGCCAAGAGTCCTGGCCTGGCTCTCTTGAATAGCGGTATGGCTAACCTGCGAGGCGCGCGTCACTCAACACGCATCTCCACCTCCGATCCTAGGCCACCGGCCGACAAAAACGAAACTCATAAGGAAGAATGGAGACCCCAGACACACTGCAAGAGGCACGAAGAATCCCAGAACCGGTTTTCACATTCTTCAAAACCGTAGAAACCATTTCCTCCGCTAAGACCAACCGGCCCGCTAAGGGGACTTACTGGATACACTTCAGGGGCCCAACTACCATAAAAGACAAAGAGGTGGGCCCCAAGGGGAGAAGTCTGGCGGACTTTCCGATCAGCTGGGTAGGTTAGCTGGAAGGATGACCACCCCAGAAAAGGACTGTCACCCCCATCTCCTCCCACAAGGCTACGGGGCCCTAACCTTCCCAACCTTGAAGTGGTGTCGTGACAGACAGACACCTCCCGGCTCCGCGGCCCCGGCGGGGGGAACTTCGCACGGGAGCACCGGCAGCGGGTTTGGAGGCCCGGGGCCCCGGGCGGGGTTGGCGCCGGCAGCGGAACCTCCGGGATTTGCTCAGACTCCCGACAGCAGAAGCGCCGGGAGCTCCAAGCAGCTGCCACGACAGGTGACCGGGCTCGCTCGCGGGGCTCCGCCGGTGGGGCGGGCGGGAGGCGCGACCGAGGACGCCAAGGTGGGCAGCGCGGGGAGGGCCGGTGGGGAGGACGGGGGGGGGCGGAGCTCCGGCCCCCGGGAGAAACCGTTTGGAGGGATTTTTTTTTCTGTCTCCACGATTAAGAGGGGGGGAAAAATGGCTCCACGCCAAACGCCTCCTGATTTGTACACCCGCGCGCGCGCGCGCGCGGCGCCCCATCGCCCCATCTTCCCACACGCAGAAACAAAAGGCGACACCGCCGAGCGGCCGCCGCGGCCGCGGGAGCTCGGGGTCAGACGCCCGGTGGGCGCCGCGCCCTCGTCAGGAGCCCAGCGGCGGCCCACCCAGCCCAGCCTGCCGGCCGCCGCGCCCCGGCCTCGGCCGCCGCGCCCCGCCGCCGCCCCCCCCCCCGCCGCCGCCGCGCCCACCACGCCCGCGGGCGCCCGCACCGGACCCGCCGACAGCGACGCGCGCCCCGCCGGCCCCGAAGGCGCCCCGGCCCGCACCCCGCCGGTCCCTCCCTCCCCCCTCCCGCCACACGGCGCCGACCCCGGCCCGCCGCGGCCCGTGACAGCGGCCCCCGCGCCGCCTCACCTACCGGGCGGCCGTGGCGGCGGCCCCCGCGGCTCTCCGCGCCTCTCCGCCTCCAGCAGCCCCGCGCCGCCGCCGCCGCCGCCGCCACCACCGCCTCCCCCCCCCCCCACCCCGCGTCTCGGCCGAGTCTCCGCCCCCCTCGGCGGCCGCCCGCCCGGCAGCGCGTCACGTGACCGGGACACGTGACCCCCGCGCGGCCAGCGGCCCCCTTCCCAGCCCGCCGGCCCGCCCGGCCGCCCGGCCCGCTCCGTGGTGACGGCCGCTGCGCCGACCGCGCGGGCCGGCAACGGGCTTTCCGGCGTCCCTGGCCTCGGCGGCTCGGCGCCGCGCTGTCCTCGCGCGCCGCGGACACGCGAGCCGATGGCCGGAGTCGTCCCGGGGGACCACGGCCTCACACCGGCCGCACCACGAGGAAAGCGCTAGCTCGAGTCACCTCTAGAAGCTGGCCCGCGGGAGGAGCCTCGAGCCCCCGAGGCCGCCCGGAAGGGGGCGTCCCGCCGTGCCTGCGCGGCCGGGCTCGGCCGCCCTGGGCCCGGGCCCGGGCCGTCGAGGCTGGGGGCGGGCGGGCTGGGCAGGGGGGCCCGGAGCGGCGCCGTCCTGCGCCCAGGGAGAGGGCTGCGGAGCGGCGGCTGCGGCCACGCCGGCAGAAGACGCTGTTTTTCTCTGCTGGGCTGAGAACGGGACTTCAGTCCTCTCTCCTTCGTGTGCACCATGGCAGAAATAGCGCCGCTGGTGCGGGAGCTCGGCACGGGTGCGTGCTTTAAAATGCAGACTCGATTAAGACCAGCGTCCTTCCTCGGTTAACAATGGTAACCACCAAACCCAACCCCTGTAATCCTACCCCTCAGGAGGCTATCTGAGGTGAATGGTTCGAAGCCCGCCCAGGCAGGAAGGTCTATGAGACTCTTATCTCCAGTTAACCACCAAGAAGCTAGAAATCAGGTTGTGGCTCAAGTGGTGGAGCGCTAGCCTTGAGGATAAATAGCCAGGGACAGTGGACAGGCCCTGAGTTCAGGCCCAGGGCCTGTACCATTAGGAACCATTAGGAGGGAGATTCGGAAAGGGAAGCCCTTCCACTTGTCTGAAAAATTTCACTGGTTCAATCAGTAAGTCTCATTTTATTATGCTTCCAATACTTTTTCAATATTAGAATTTGTGGCAACATGCTTGAAGAAATTAAACCAATCCCTAATAATTGCTGAATGGTAATTACTACAAAAAAAAAAAGCAATGACTCTCATTATTATGAACTCTATTAACTGGCTTCCTTTGGCCCTAGGTTCGTTCAAGTCTGAGAAAACTTTAATACCCTGAACATGTTCTGCAGTTCCAGAGAGATAGGTGACTTTTCTCGAAAAACCACACTCTTTACCTTTGTGGTAGGTTACAGGATGACCTCCGCTCCCACTGGGTCTGATAAGAATTCTGGTTGTGACATAAGTATTACCCCTCCATGAATGTGACTGAGCACCGTGCAGGAGTGTACAGCAGCAGGGTGGTTGAGCAGCAATCTCTTAACCCTCACACCAGCCCTCAGGGCTCAATGGTGTTGCAGTCCCGGCAAGGTGCTTGGCTGGTGTCTGTTCCCTTTTCTCCCCTCCAGGCTTATCCCTGCTTATTTTCACCTGCTACCCTATCACATTACTCAGACAGCCACATCCTGGAGCCCCAGAAGCCCTTGTCACTAATCCTGTCTTTACCTATCACCCAGCATTCCAGCAGGCATCCCTCCTCCTTCCTGGCTGTGACAGAGTTCAGAGCCCAACGTTTCTGCTGACTCAAGCCCCTCAGCCACCAAGATGCTCAGCGGATGGACAAGGAAACTGGATCCTGGACATTGGGAGATGGCAAAGGAGCCAAAGCTTATTCTCCAATAAAATGCAAGTCTTTTGTCTTTTGTTATGTTTCTGAGAGGAAATGCCCTCATCCCCTATGTTCATCTGAGCCATGCCGCACACAGACTGTGTCTGCTTTAAGAAGCTGTGGAGGTTCAGTGATGAGTTGCAGCACACCCGTGGAGGCGAAGGGGAGATAGAGCTCTAGGCGTTACCTTCTAATGCCATTGGGAGCTGTTGAGAATAACAATATTTAACCTGGAAAAAAAAGTTAGAATAAGCCAGGCACTGGTGCAATTACACCTGTAATTCCAGAAACTCAGGAGGCTGAGATCTGAGGATCCTGATTTGAAGCCAGCCTAGACAGGAAACTGGGAGACACCTCCAATAAAAGCTATCAAAAAGCCAGTAGAAGCCGGACACCAGTGGCTCACCCTGTAATCCTAACTACTCAGGAGGCTGAGATCTGAGGATCACGGTTCAAAGCCAGCCTGGGCAGGAAAGGCCATGAGATTCTTATCTCCAATAAACCACTAGAAAACCAGAAGTGGCACTGTGACTCAAGTGGTAGAGTGCTCGCCTTGAGCTGAAGAGCGCAGGGACAGCGCCCAAGCCCAGAGTTCAAGCCCCACAACCGAACCAAAACAACAACAACAACAAAAGCCAGTAGAGCTGTTGTTCAAGTGGTAGTGCACTTGTCTTAAGCACCAGAGCTCAAGGACAGCACCCAGGCTCTGAGTTCAAGCCCTAGGACCAGCACATTCATACACAAGAACAATGCTACTAAGCCTCATCTGTCTGAGAATGGTCATAAGGGAGTACTGTTCGTTTTTCATTTTTCTCCCAGTTTGGATGAGGCACTGTCCATAAGAAGAACCAGTTTGTGAGAATTTATGGACAGGGATTTGGTTGAGATACAGAAGAGGGCCTAGCATGGTGGCTATCAGAAAAGTGGGTGGTCAGCCTTGGCTGATAGCCTTGGGCCTATTGTGGCTATCCTTTTTCTCTGGTGAGCTGGACTGACACTCAAAACAACTCCAAACTCCCGTTCATCACTGTGTCTTCAAGCCTGAAGCTCCTCTTCTGTTCTTCTCGGTAACTCTCACAGCATCTGGATCCACAGTCTAGGACCAAAAGGACTTCTTGGCTCATCCTCAAAGGGAAAAAAATGGAAGCAAGAGAAAATGACATAAAAGGAGAGAGATGCTGTCATTTCCTCATACTCCTCTCCAGGGAAAGAGAGGAGGGAGGCAGGCTGCCATACTTTGCCTACAGTTGAAGCTTCTTTCGCCTTCCTTCCAACGCTGGTTCTTTAGCTTTGAATGTTGACAAGACCTTCACTCAGCAGGTTAATTGCAGTTAGGTAAAATTTGAGAAAAAAAAATGATCAGTGATTTTCCAAAAGGCCTGGTCTCTTAGTTCAGCAACCATTGAGGCAGGCAGGCAGGCAGGCAGGCACAGCACTGTTGCCTTGGAAACTCTTTTTTCTTCTGGAACTACATTAAACATTTCCCTCTTAATTTGCAGAGCCCTAGGAGAACAAACACTCCTCCAAAAGGCTCAGTTCTAGGGCATGACAGACTGACCCTGGCAAAGGTCAGTAGCAGGGAAAAGCTTGGAGGCCTGGGAATGGAATTAGAGTGTGGGCAGAGGGAGATGGACTCTTGTGGCTCTCACGAGAAGCTGTGGCAGAGCTGCTAGACCAGTTTTGACCCAGATTTCAACAGGTAGCTTCCTTCTGGAAACATCTGGGTGTGAAAGCCCTGGAGCTGACTGCTGAGAGCTGTAATGTTTGAGATTGAATACATTAGGGTAAGATGTGCAGCTGAGGCCAAAAAAAAAAGTGACATCTCTCAAATAGCAAGCACCTTAAACACTCTCCCACCCCCTGCCCCGCCTTTTTTTTTTCTTTTTGTCAGTTATAGGGCTTGAACTCAGGGCCTGGGCGCTATCCCTGAGCCTTTTAGCTCCAGGCTAGCACTCTACCACTTTGCTGTAGTGCCACTTCCAGTTTTCTGGTTGTTAATTGGAGATAAGAATCTCATAGACTTCCCTTCCGGGGCTGGCATCAAACTATTATCCTCAGATCTCAGCCTCCTGAGTAGCTAGGATTACAGGTGTAACAACCAGCACCTTAAACTTTTGTTTCACATTTTATGGAAACTGTTTGTTATACTTGCTTTGTTTTTGGTTTAACCATCACATGAGGGATCACAGTTCAAAAAATAGAGCAGGGCGCTGATGGCTCACGCCTGTAATCCTTGCTACTCAGGAGGCTGAGATCTGAGGCTCAAGGTTCAAAGCTAGCCTGGGCAGGAAAGTCCGCGAGACTCTTATCTCCAATAAACCACTAGAAAACCAGAAGTGGCGCTGTGGCTCGAGCGGTAGAGTGCTCACCTTGAGCTGAAGAGCTGAGGGACAGCACCCAGGCCCAGAGTTCAAGCCCTGCGACCGACCAAAAAAAAAAAATAGCTAGTTGATATCCTTGTTTTTTAAGCATGTAAAGGGAAGAAATAACCTAGAAAGTTCAGGAACTCCTTAGGGACAGGACATAGTGCTGGGGCTGCTGCTGCCATCTTGTGACCATGAGAGGAGCCTGGCAGTCCAGCGAGGCCTGCCGAGCAGCAATGACAACGGCCCGGCCACCAGCCCAGGAGCCAACATGTGTATGTACTAGATGCCTTGAAATACCTTGTATTTTAGATGATAAATTGCTTAAGCAGCTTTAGGTTTGGCTTCCTCTTGCTTACACAGTTTTTCTAGCTATTTTGGTTTACGTTCCTTATTGAGGATCTCAGTGAGTTTTACACTCATTTTGATAGTGTTTCCATGTCTTCGAGGATTCCTGACACTGGTTTCCAAGTGAAGACATGGAAGCCCCAAGACAAAGTTTTAAAATGAGATAGAAAATAAAATGTGATATAGGCAAATTTGTGAAGTTAACAGAAATCACCAGAATGGTTTAAAAAAAAAAAAAAGCAGATGCAATACAGACTAAACCAGTTAAAAGTGTACTAGAACCCACAAAGACTTGAGAGAGGGAAATGGGTTTCTTGAGGTATCACAGAACAGACCAGGTAACTTCTTGGTAGGGCTGTGATGACCGACATGGTTCAAGTTGAGAAAGTGGAGGACTAGTTTTGATAGTCTGACTTTTAAATAAAGTTAAGGACTCTATATTTTTACAATAGTGAGTGCTATATTTATGGAGGGGTGTGTGTGTGTGTGTGTGTGTGTGTGTGTGTGTGTGTGTGTGTGTGTGTGTGTGTGTGTGTGTGTGTGTGTGTGTGTGTGTACAGTACCACTGAGCCATACCCTCAGCCCTAGTTTGTTTTTTTTTTTTTGGCCGGTTGTGGGGCTTGAACTCTGGGCTTGGGAGCTGTCACTGCACTCTTCAGCTCAAGGCGAGTACTCTACCACTTGAGCCACAGCCACAGTGCCACTTCCACTTCCAGTTTTCTGAGTGGTTTATTGGAAATAAGAGTCTCACAGACTTTTCTTGCTTGGGCGCTTTGAACTGTGATCCTCAGATCTCAGCCTCCTGAGTAGCTAGGATTATAGGCGTGAGCCACCAGCACCAGGCTATATTGCATTTTGTTATTGTTGTTGGTTGTGGGGCTTGAAGTCTGGGCTTAGGCGCTGTCCCTCAGCTCTTCAGCTCAAGGTGAGTGCTTTACCACTTGAACCACAGCACCACTTCCCCCCAGCCCTAGTTTTAGATTTTTAAATGGTTATTTTAAGAAGTATAAGATGAAAAAAATCCCTATAGTTTCAGATCATATAAGATCACATAGTCATTATAAGTTGAGTACACATAGTAGTGACAGACAGGGTTCTCTACAGGAATTCGTCAACCTCTGAAGCTCTGGCCTGGCCTCCAAACACATAAAGTGGCAAACATGAATATCAATTACTCCGACGAGAACAATACTTGGGTTAGATTTAAGAAAAACTTAGATTATATATGTAAAATTTCATAGGCTGAATGTATACTGAAATTTATTTCTCTAAAGTGGAATTCTAATGATCAATATTCCTGTTAAGACTCAAACTGTCTTAGCAAGTTGAGTAAAAAGATAATGTAGGGGTTGGGAAGGTGGCTCAGTGGTAGAGTGCTTGCCTTGCATGCATGATGCCCTAGGTTCGATTCCTCAGCACCACATAAACAAAAAGAACAAAGCCGGAAGTGGCGCTGTGGCTCAAGTAGTAGAGCGCTAGCCTTGAGCTGAAGAGCTGAGGGACAGCACCCAGGCCCAGAGTTCAGGCCCCATGACCGACCCAAAGGAAAAAAAAAAAAGATAATGTAAAGCCTATGGATTGGATAGTTTCACAAGAATGACTCAATTTTAGAAAAAAATTATATATATATACATATATGTGTGTGTGTGTGTATATATATATATATATATATATACACATATATATCTATGGCTTACTTGGTACACACTTTCCCCCAACCTTTCCGTATCTCTTGAGCAATAGGAACTAGTTGCCTAGCAACCTGAAATGGGTGAGACACATCCCCTTTCCTTGAGTTGATTTTAAAGGAAACTCTTTAAGGGCAACTGTGAGGTAGATAGCAAATATATAAAGGCTCATGATGCTAGAATCATGCAATGAACTTTGGGGGAGGGGCAGTAAAAAAATCATCTATATGGTCCACATGTTAGGATACTGAAATTTATTTGGAAAGTATTCATTTAAGTCTAGAACGTTATTTTGCTGTGGTGGTTAAACTTACTTAAAATGCCTCTTGCTAGTAAGGACATGGAAATCCAGAGACCTGTGTAGAGATACATATGTAATATGGAAAGTAAGGATAAAAATTTTAGAAAAGGCTTTGTGAAGCTTTTGTAACTCTGCTTCACATCTGAGTCAAATGAAGGAAAAATATATAAAAAGACTTGTTTAACTGTCAAATATACTAGTTTAGAAAGTAAGAAATCATACTCTGTAGCTGAAACAAGGTAAATACATTCTTTTTCTAGTGGAAATGATGTCTGAACCTAAGTCCAAACCTCTTATCACAATGTCCCTCTTCTGAGGAAGTCACACTGGACACAGGACAAAGTGTAGGGCAGGGAAGGCGGCGTGGATCTCCACGCAAGAACCTCCGCCACGTCTGTGCTTTCAAAATTCTTGCTCAGAGCTCCTCCTACTGGAATCAGACTCCAGATTCATTTTATTTCCCCAGATATTGGAGATTGAACAAAGACCTTAGGGACTTGAGCATACTAAGTGATTGCTTTGTCACTGAGTTATATCTCAAGACTCACATTTTATTAGTGTACACTAATTATACAAAGGATTTCATTGTGAATGTCCTATAAGTGCATATACTATACATCAAACAATCTTTAATCCCTGTCTTACACTCCCTTAACTTTCCTTCCTTTGACCTCCCTTTTCAGATAGTATTTGGGCAAGGGAGTAACTATACTATCTACACACACACACAGAGCTTCCATCTTCATTCTTGTCCCTCCTCCACCTTTTTATGGTCATGTCTCATTATTGCTATTATCATCTAAGTTAAGTCACACCTAATTCTTTTTTTTTTGGGGGGGGGGGTCCGGTCCTGGGGCCTGAACTCTGGGCCTGGGCGCTGTCCCTCAGCTTTTCAGCTCAAGGCTAGCGCTCTACCACTTGAGCCACAGCGCCACTTCCAGCTTTTTTCTTTTTGTGTAGGTGGTGCTGAGGAATCGAACCCAGGGCCTCAGGCATGCAAGGCAAGCACTCTACCACTGAGCCACCTTCCCAGCCCCAGTCACACCTAATTCTAAATGTGTATTTTTTTTTTTTTTTCACAAAGAAGGAAGGGCTGGATAGGAAATCCCTATCTTCTAGATCTCAGTCTCCTGAGTAGCTAGGATTAAAGACATGAGCCATCAGTGTCTGGCTTTCACAGGCACTTTGAGCTGATATTTGTTGGTCTGAATATCCACAATCAACATAGGTGTCTTCTATCTTCATGGCAGATTAAGCAGGCGCTTAGTACATGCATAGTAGAAGTGGCTAAGCTAGTTTCTCCAGGGAGCCGGGGAATCTCTCAAGGTTATTTAGTTGCCTCCAGAATCCGTGTCTTGGACGGCCAGAAGGTGGGTGACATGAGCATTTTTAAATCCTGTAGTTGTGGATGTTTTCCTTTCTGGTTTGCAAAGCCTGTTTCAGCTGGAGCTTTGGGAAAGCCAGTCTCCCTAAGCTTCAGCACCAGTTAGAGAAAGGTCTCCAAGTCAGTTCCCAAGTTCTCTGCTTTATCCCACAGTGGATTCTTCATGGCAATTCCTCTCTCACTTCAGTGTAGATAACATCTAAGGATCTCACCAAAATGCAGATTGATGTTGTTGATAATGAGGTTTGAACTGAGGCCCTCACACATGCTTGGTTTGCTTACTTAGCTGGTGCTCTACCATTTGAGCCACATCTCCAGCCCTGCTTTTTACAGGTAATTTTGGTGAATCTTGGAGGACTGCTCTTCCCACACTGGCTTCAAACCAAGATCCTATAGATCTCAGCCTCCTTAGTACCTAGGATTGCAGGCATGAGCCACCAGCACACAGCAAAATGCAGATGGTGATTCATTAAGTTTGGGATGGGCTCCTAACTGGAGGCTAGTGCCCTGATCTGGGAAATACTTTTCACCAGGGCTTCGAGAACGTCTAGACCCCTATAGCGATGGCAGAAGAGTAGTTTCTGACTTCCATAGAAACATGATAGCACATGAGGCTCCTCCCAGTCCCCTGTGTGTTCTGCCTAGCAGCCACCAAATTTTGGCTTTCCAGAAGAAATTATTACTGGGGTGATCTGAGACTCCAAGTGCATGGGGAAGTACGGAGCATTCTGTTCATCAGTTTGAGCTTTGGGAATTCCCAGGAGATTCATCAAGCCTGGCTGGCCCTTCCTACCAGACAGGATTTTATTTATTTATTTATTGTCGGTCGTGGGGCTTGAACTCTGGGCCTGGGCGCTGTCCCTCAGCTCTTCAGCTCAAGGCAAGTGCTCTACCACTTGAACTACAGCGCCACTTCCGGTTTTCTGGTGGTTTATTGGAGATAGGAGTCTCACAGTCCGGGCTGTCTTTGAACCTCGATCCTCAGATCTCAGCCTCCTGAGTAGCTAGGATTACAAGCGTGAGCCACCAGCACCCGGCCAGACAGGATTTTAAAATAGCTTCCCCTGGCTAACTTCTTATACACTTGGAAGCCTCTCTACAGGGCTTTGCCTTCTGCCAATAGGCAGGTGTGGAGACTGAACTTTAGAACTAATGTTTTCTAAAAAATGTGGGCATGTTTGTGAGGAGTTAATGTTCTAAGATGCTTTTCTGTTGGTGTTCTTCCCAAACAGAAGTATTTTAGTAAACAATGCATTATTTTGGGTTGGGGGATAAAGAATCACTAAACAAAACAACCCTCTTTGTATCTTAGAAACTTTATTAAGTACCTAACTGAAGCTGTGGCTCAAGTGGTAGAGCACTAGCTTTGAGCAAAAACAATGAGGGACAACGCCCAGGACCTAAGTTCAAGCTCCAGGACTGGCAAAAAAACAAACAAAAATCTGTTTGAGTTTGGGGAAGGAGAGAGTATATATACCATAAAGCAATCAGTTCAAGAAAACATTAGAATCAAATACCCAATAATGATGAGGAAGATGATACTGATGAATATATAAAAAGATCATGGAAATTTTTTTTCAACACTAGGATTTGAACTCAGGGCTTTGTACCACATAATCAAAGCCCTCTATGACTTGAGCCACATCCTTAGTCCTATTGGCTTTTTCAGATGGAATCTCCAGTTTATGCCTAGGCTGGCCTTAGGTCACAGTCCTCCCACTTCTGCCTCCTGCACAGTAGCTGAGATATTAAGCACCAAGCCTTGAAAATCTTGAACTTTTTTATTTATTTATCATCAGTCATGGGGCCTGAACACTGGGCCTAGGCGCTGTCCCTCAGCTCTTCAGCTCAAGGCTAGCGCTCTACCACTTGTGCCACAGCGCCTTCTGGCCTTTCTGCTTATGTGGTGCTGAGAAATCGAACCCAGGACCTCATCCATGCGAGGCAAGCACTCTACCACTGAGCCACCTTCCTGTAGTTTTATTTTTATGCTGACTGGGGCTTGAACGCAGGGTCTCCTGCTCTCACTCAATGTTTTTGCTCACAGCTAGTACTCTACCACTTGAGCCCAGCATTCCGCTGGTAAATCAGAGATAGCGCTGGTGGCTCAAGCCTGTAATCCTAGCTACTCAGGAGGCTGAGATCTGAAGATCACGGTTCAAAGCCAGCCCAGGCAGGAAAGTCCGTGAGACTCTTACCTCCAATAAACTACTCAGAAAACTGGAAGTGGCACAGTGGCTCAAGTGGTAGAGCACTAGCCTTGAGCGGAAGAGCTGAGGGACAACGAGCAGGCCCAGAGTTCAAGCCCTGTGACTGACCAAAAAAAAAAGTCTCACACTTTTCTGTCTGGGCTGGCTTCAAACTGCAGTCTTCAGATCTCAGCCTCCTGAGCAGTTAGGATTACAAGTGTGATCTGAGCCAGGGGTTCCACACCAAAATCTTTTACCTTTAAAAGTTTTACCTCATTTAAACTTTGAGAGACCAATACATATGCTTATAATATTCCTAACTTACTCACAGAGTCATCTCTGCTTTGTTATATATTGTTCTTTTAAATAATACAAATGATAATTCACGTTGTTTTCTTTGTATTACATTCAAATTCATTTTCTGAGTCACAAGTTTTCTTAGTGAAATGTTAATCCTTATAATCAAGAACAGGAAATAGTGATGAGACATACCTGTAAACACAGCATTTCTGAGCCTGAGGAGGGACTAAGCCCTGCCAGTTCTGACCCCCTCAAGAAAAAAGGACTGCAATACCTAGTATTTCTTAGATTTATTCTGAGTAGTATATCAAGAGATTTCACCATTTTTAATCCAAAATGGATTATATGCAAACTTACCTTTAGTATTTTAATTAAGTTTAAGTATTTTTTTCTAATAGAATACCCATAGATACAATCCAGCCAAAGAATCTAAATCAAGCTAATTAGTGCCAAATAAATAAGTTCCTGAAACTACATGGGGAATCAGTTATCTAATTAGTGGATTTTAATAAAAGCTGGTTCCTTGCTGGGTAGGCTCAGCATTTCCTTGGCAGTGAAAGGAAACAGATGTGCTGGCGGATAAACCTACTGGAAATCAAGCAAAAACCCTCAACAAAACCACCTACCCAAGTCTCTACTGCAGACAGCCAGGGGTTCTCAGCTGACTGTACAGTAGAAGCACCAGGAAGCCTTTTAAAAAGGTTGATGTGTTAACAGGTCTCATCCCAAAACAATAATATTTGAAAAAATGGGAGCTAAGGGATGGCAGTGCTATTTTTAAAGAGCTTCCCGTGTAATCCTAATGTACTCGAGAAATTCAAAGAAAAACTTGCCTCTGAAATAGAACTCCTGCTCCCATTTCTAATAAATAAAAGATCATAAAAAGATAAATGAAAAAATTGTCAGGGTGGTGTGATCTCTTTGGGATGGAGGAAGACTCATCCCAAAGACTTCAAACTCTTAGAAAAAGCTTTGAGATTGTCACCAAAATTCTAACAGTGGTTATTCCTGAATGGTGGGATTATGGATGAGCTGTATTTTCTTCTTTCGTTTCCCCTTCCTAATCTACTTACAATGAATGTGTATTGCTTATTAAGAGAATTTCAATTAGAAAATTAAGGCATTGTCCAAAAGAAATGTACTCTTTACATGACTATAACCCCTCTGTACATCACTTTTATTATAACAATAAAAAAGAAAAAATTTAAAAGATACAGACAAACAAAAACCTAGCTTGACAAGAAGTAGTTTCTAAAGAGAGTCCAATGCAACAAAAGCTCAGTAGCCAAAATAAAATCATGATGAGGGCAATAGGAAGAGATTTCATTAAAGTAAATCAAGGTTAATGACAAACTTGAAAAACATTCCTAAAGTAGAGAGCTTTAAAAAAGTAGAAAAAAACAACAAGAAAAGGCAGCTCATGAAGTGTTCAGCTGGGCAGTGGAATAAGTTCCGGCGATCTAAAGCACAGTAGGAGACTAGCACTTATCACTAGTTACTACATAGTTTATAAGAAGTGAGAAAAGAGGGTTCAAAGGTTCCAACATAAATACTCAAGATTGAAGACAGAAATGCCAACTGCCCGATCCAAACATGACACACTGTAAGCACATACACCAAACTATCACCCTGTACTCAATACACAGAATTATCGTGTCAATGAAAATTTTTAATCATGGAAAATTAAAAAAAATATTGTTAGGTCCACCTGGGAGAAATGGCCCCTTCCCTTGGCTTTCTCCCCGTGCACCCTAGAAGTCCCTGCCCAGCACCTATAACTGGCATGCCTAAGGGCAGTGGGAGGAAGGAAAATGGGCTTTAAGCAATTGGGCCGGGCGCCAGTGTCTCACACCTGTAATCCTAGCTACTCAGGAGGCTGAGATCTGAAGATCGCAGTTCAAAGCCAGCCGAGACAGGAAAGTCCGTGAGACCTTTATCTCCAATAAACTACTCAGAAAACCGGAAGTGGTGCAGTGGCTCAAGTGGTAGAGCACTAGTCAAGCTGAAGAGCTGAGGGACTGTGTTCAGGCCCAGAGTTCAATCCCCATGACCAAAAAACAAACAAACAAAAAAAGTAATTGGATGGTGAAGGTATGGTCAAAGTACATTATATGTACATCTGGGAATGTCATGATGAAAATTCTTAGTGCACACAATTTAAGATGTGCCAGAAAAAACAAAAAATCAAAGAAATAATAGTGCAGAGGAACAAAGGAAACAGGAACTGAGCCAGCTAGAAAAAGAATAGCAAGGTAAAAAAAACGCTGAGAGAGAAGATGAAACATCTATAGTCCAAAGGCACTTAGATGAGAAAACCCAACTGGAAAACTCAACTATGAAAAAAATAGCCCAATTGCAGGGCACTGGTGGTTCCTGCCTGTAATCCTAGCTACACAGGAGGCTGAGCTCTGAGGACTGAATCTGAAGCCAGCCAGCTCATCAGGAAAATCCTTGAGACTCTTATCTCCAATATACTACTCAGAAAAAGCCGGAAGTGCATGTGGGCAGGCGCGCGCGCGCACGCACACACGCACGCACGCACGCACGCACACACAGAGCCCAGGTTAGATGGAAAGGATAGTTACCTGAGAATTTTATATTTTATATTTGATGAAGGCAAATACAGGAAAGGTTTCAAGAATGTTAATCATCCAACTAACTTTCCTGGTGCTCAGAGATGTTGGGGCCAGATGAGAAATCTGCCCATTGCTCTTTATCTAGAAATTTTCTGCCTGCCTCCTCTTCGTGGTGATAATGAACGTTATGGAAGGGGGCAGGGATGCCAAAATTTGTCTTACTTCCTTCATGACTGTGCTTTAGTAGATTCAACGTAACTACAGTTCAGAACTATCTAATTTACATATGGTGATTTACAATCATACTTACTCAACAAACTTTTTTTTCGGAGATGGGGGGGGGAGTTTGAACTCAGGGCCTCATGCTCGGTCAGCTTGCTTGCTCACTTGTGCCATGCCTCCAACCCTGCTTTTTGCTATTCTGAAGATACAATCTCTTGGACTTTTCTGCCCAGGCCAGCTTGGAAGTGAGCTACTCTTGATCTCAGCCTCCTGAGTAGCAAGATTACAGGGGTGAGCCACTGGTTCACAGCTACCCAAGAATCTTTTTATCATTTTGAATTAGGGTTTAAATTCAGGGCTTCTTTCATTTTGGCTTGCCTTTTTTTGCTCATGGCTGATGTTCTACCACTTGAGAAACACCTCCAATCCTAGCATTTTGCTGCTTAATTGGATAGACTTTTCTGGATTTGAATCTTTTTTTTTTTTTTTTTGGTTGGCCGTGGGGCTTGAACTCTGGGCCTGGGCGCTGTCCCTCAGCTCTTCAGCTCAAGGCAAGCGCTCTACCACTTGAGCTACAGCGCCACTTCCGGTTTTCTGGTGGTTTATTGGAGATAGGAGTCTCATGGTCTCTCCTGTCCGGGCTGGCTTTGAACCGCGATCCTCAGATCTCAGCCTCCTGAGTAGCTAGGATTACAGGCGTGAGCCACCAGCGCCCAGCAGGATTTGAATCTTAATCTTCAGATCTCATCCACATATATAGCTAGGGTTACAGACATGAGCTGCCAGCACTGGTGGTCCATTTGCTTGCTTCTAACTCCTAGCATTGATAAACTCATTTTCAGGTAAACACAAACTGTAGTTTACATTAATATTACATCTTCATCAAAAGAGACGGCTTGTAAGCACACATCTGGGGAACATACACGTTACCAAAGTTTCTTCCCTGGCATTTTTATTTAAATAGTAAATCTATGAAGTTTATAACTGAAACAAAATCAACAGCATTCATACTATAAAATTCACAATTATGAACAGGAACAAGTAACATAATTATCTAAGTTACACTGAAAAATCGAATGGCATATTCCATTTTATTTTTGATGTGTTAAATTAGTATTAAAAATAAGAAAAACATTTTTATTTTACTAAAAGAACAGCCCACTGTTAAAAGTTTCTTTTTTTTTTTAACTTCTAAAGTACAACACAATCAGTTCAGGGGCTTTGGTTTTGTTTGAACAAATGATCCCACCCTCTTTCCTACAACATGCTCCTAAACAATCTGCTAGGTTTAACTGATTACATGATTTGAAATGGGGATGGTCTTTCACATTTGCTGCTTGTAATTCCTAAGTGATCAATGTTTAGTATTTTTACTTCTGGGTAAGAGAAAAAGCATTTTGGTCCATTAATTCACCTACTCGCTCCTGGAGGACATTAACCAACTCTGCTATTACAAAGACATGAGTGTCATCGATGTCTTGAATGATGAACTTCTTCCCCAGCGCATTAGACTCATCCAAGTACAGGAGGAACTGCTTCATGGCGGGATCGCTGTGGGACAAGCACACAACCAAACATCTGGTTTCAAAACCACACCACAAAGACTCAAGCATGCAGAATTTCTGAGATGTCAATGACAGGGTTTGCAAAGAATAATTTGTCACTGACAGACAAAAACCTCAACTATTCAAAGCTTCACAGTTAATAAGGTCTTGAATTACTGCATCTGTAATTGATTCAAAATATTAATTTTTTTCCTGCATGACCATTACAGAAACAAACAGCTGTTCAGTATCTTGTGTATGACAAATTAACCTACAAAAATCAAACTGTCACATTGATAAAGCAAGGGGTATGATGAAGAGTCAAGATCAGTGTGACCTGTACAACCTGATATGAACTTAATCTTCCAGAGCCTCTGTCCAACAGTAAGTTTACAGCAGAGAACTACTATGGAAATTAAATGAATGCCAAGACTAGGAGTGTTGGGCTTACAGCGGGCACTCAAGATTCTGTCCTTCTTAAAACTCATAATGGCACTGGTCCCAACTATCATTCGGAATCTTTGAAGGAAATTCTAATAAAATTGCCTTGTGAATTTGGGTCTCTCAAAGAAGAGATCCAAATTAAATTCTACTGACTTCTATATTTTAGTCTGAAATAAATAGGCTGCCAGACAGTAGAGCTTTACAACATGACTCTTCCAAAAAGACCTTGAGCCAGGCACCAGTGGCTCATACCTACAATCCTCGCTACTCAGGAGGCTGAGATCTGTGGATCACAGTTTGATACTAGCCCAGGCAGGAAAGCCCTGAGATTACTATTATTTTTTGCCAGTGCTGGGGCTTGAACTCAGGGCCTGAGTGCTGTCCCTGAGCCTTCATGTTCAAGGCTAGGGCTCTACCACTTGAGCTGCAGCACCACTTCCAGCCTTTTCTGAGTAGTTTATTGGAATAAGAGCCTCACAGACTTTCCTGCCCTGGCTGGCTTCTAACTGCAATTCTCAGATCTCAGCATTCAGAGTAGCTGGGATTACAGGGGTGAGCAATCAAAAAAAGCTGTAAGTGGAGCTGTGGCTCAAGTGGTAAAACGTTAGCCTTGAGCACAAAAGCTCAGAAACAGTACTCAGGCCCTGAGTTCAAATTCCAGCAGAGGTATACATGCGCGCACGCGCGCGCGCGCGCGCGCGCACACACACACACACACACACACACACACACATACACACACGCACGCACGCGCGCGCGCGCGCGCACACACACACACACACACACACACGTTGACCTGTGACACAGAAACAGAAAACTTTAGGTAAATTATATAGTAATGTGTTTCTTCAAAGATGGATGTCAAATTGGACACACATTTTTTAGAGAAAATGTAATTTTTTTTTTTTTGGGGTCCGGTTGTGGGGCCTGAACTCTGGGCCTGGGTGCTATCCCTCAGCTCTTCAGCTCAAGGCTAGCGCTCTACCACTTGAGCCACAGCGCCACTTCCGGCTTTTTTTTTTCTTTTTGCTTATGTGGTGCTGGGGAATCGAACCCAGGGCCTTATGCATTGCAAGGCAAGCGCTCTACCACTGAGCCACCTTCCCAGCCCGAGAAAATGTAATTTTACACAATCTTTTTGATGACTTGATGAATGTCAAAATCAATTACAAAGATAACAATTTAATCCAAAAGTGGATTTATTTACTGAGAACAACAAAAACAAGCTTTCCAGCCAGGTGCCAATGGCTCACGCCTGTAATCCTAGCTACTCAGGAGGCTGAGATCAGAGGATCGCGGTTCAAAGCCAGCCCGGGCAGGAAAGTCTGTGAGACTCTTTTTTTTTTTTTTTTTGGGTCCGGTCGTGGGGCCTGAACTCTGGGCCTGGGTGCTGTCCCTCAGCTCTTTAGCTCAAGGCTAGTGCTCTACCACTTGAGCCACAGCACCACTTCCAGCTTTTTCTGCTTATGTGGTGCTGAGGAATCGAACCCAGGGCCTCAGGCATGCAAGGCAAGTGCTCTACCAGTGAGCCACCTTCCCAGCCCCCCTGTGAGACTCTTATCTCCAATAAACCACTAGAAAACCAGAAGTGGCATTGTGGCTCAAGTGGTAGAGCACTCACCTTGAGCTGAAGAGCGCAGGGACAGCACCCAAGCCCAGAGTTCAAGCCCCACGACCGACAAAAAAACAAAACAAATAAACAAGCTCTCCCTCTTACTAAAAACCTATTTATTTCAATCATTAAGTATGTCCTTGGAGGTAATTTTGGCTTTTATTGACTTGCAAACTAAATATTTAAATGTAAAGATCACCTTGACTGCAGAATTGAGGAAAGTCTAGGAAATGGCCGAGGTAAGGGTGGACAATTGGGAGAAAGAGACACTAATGATTGCAGAGTGCTAACAGTGGGGACGAGAAGTGGCTGGGGAGGAGGGATTAAAGGGGTGACTGGCAAGAAGCGCAGGACCAGTTCATGAAGAGGTTAAATGTCACCCCCTTGTACTATGTTCAGAGAAGAAAAAAAAAAGTTAAACGCTTGGCACTGGTGACTCACACCCTAGCTACTCAGGAGGCTGAGATCTGAGGATCATGATTTAAAACCTGTCCGGCAATCCCAATAAATTACCAAAAAAAGCCAGTAGTGGTGCTGTGGCTTAAGTGGTACAGTGCTAACTTTACACAAAAGAAACTCAGGGACAGCTCCCAGGCCCTAAGTTCAAGCTCCAGGACTGCCCTTCCCCCCCAAAAAATTAAACAGAAACAAACAAAAAGGAATGTTGTTCTGAGTGATAGAACCACAGTGATTATTTTTACTCTTTCATTTAAAACACTTTTTTTTTTGGTACCAGTCCTGGGCCTTGAACTAGGGTCTGTATGGCTTGTTTCCTTATTTCCTAAGGCTGGTGGCTCTACTGCTCAGCTACAGCTCCACGTCCAGCCTTTTTGTGGTTAACTGGAAACAAGAATCTCATGAATTTTCCTGCCCAGACTGGCTCTGAATTACAATCCTCAGATCTCAACCCTCTGAGTAGCTAGGATTACAGGTGTGAGCCACCAGAACTTGGCTGTTTTTCACACTATTACATTTATTTTTCCATTTTTTTTAAATGCCAGTATTGGGGTTTGAATGCCAGGTCCTGGGCACTGTCCCTTAGCTTTTTCTATTTAAGGTTGGTGCTTTACCAGCTTTTTGCTGGTAACTGAAGAATCTTAGGAGCTTTCCTGCCTAGGCTGGCTTCAAATCTCAATCCTAGATCTCAGCCTCCGGAGTAGCCAGGCTCTTGGGTTTATTTCCACTATGTGAATATAGAGACCTAAAGGAACACTAAAAACCTCGAGTTTGACTGTGACAAAATCTGATTTGTTAATAATACTCAGTAAACAAATACTAAGTAAAACACACACACTCAGGCCTCTAGTCAGTGCCTGATAGTTTGAGAATTATACTTAACAAATATATACTATATTTCCAGGTACTGTTTGGAGGCCTGGGATACTTCTATGAACATGGCCCCACTAAGAAGCAAAGACTGATAAGACTTAAATACTTGAAAGAAGAAAATAGTCTAGTTCTTACTTCTCACAACTAATGTAAGCTTAAGAGCCAAACTCATAAAATAAGGTAGATGTAATAATACACATTCCTCTAGCTTGTGATTAGGCTGTAAACTAGTTGGTTTACCCTCTGTAACAAATCTTCCCTGCGAAAACACCTGCCAAGGACTGTGCTCCCTGTACACCAGAGGTCTGCTCTGGCACCTGGAATCAGACACGGACATATGTTGGGCATATGTTACTTATTTCAGTAATTGCTGTGGTTGGCTAGATTCAGAAAAAATTCTGGGTGTGAGCCTGGCAGTGGATGGTGGATCCCAAAAGAGAAGATATTTTCACTAACCTTGTTTTGATATTAAAAAACGCACTAGCTCTACCACTGACTGGACTGGACCTCCAGCCAGCCCCTTAGCCTTACATTTTAGTATTTGATAAACCTTGACAAGAAGGAATCTTACATCCAGGTGCCTTGTCTTTTTGGTTTACTGAAGCTAGGCCTAACTGCCATCACAATAGTCTGGCTTATTGCTCTTTTTTTTTGTCAACTCTTAAGTAAAAATTTCAGAAGGTCATTGTTTTCAACTAAGTTCCTATACAGACCAAGTGAAAATGAAAGACAGAATCGCTCATTCAAAACTTCTAGTCACTTAAGTTGTTTATCTGGTCTGCAGAGAAAGCAGTGTTAGAGATAACAACCAACTTTCCTTAGTAGGTCAGTTCAAATTGGCTTGATAATGGAAGTTGTCTTTGCCTTATACACCTTATGCAAAAAACCCCCCCAACCCCCCCCCCCCCAAAACTAGAAGTTAACAATTAGTAATTCTTCTATCTTCCTGCCTTCTTCAGGAAGAAAAAGTGAAGGTTCTTGAGCTGGGGACCTAGCTCAGATGTAGAGTGCTTGCCTAGAATATTCAGAGCCCTGGATTCAGTGCCCAGATATAACAAGGGGGCGGGGGAACAGCTGTATGCTAAAGATGCTTATAATGAATTTCCTATTGCTATGAAATTATGAAAAAAGAAAAAAAGATGTACTAGTTTTGCTGTGATGCTTTTAACTGAATGTTATGGCCACTGATAAATGCTTAGTTAAGATGGAGAAGGTATTAAACTGTGATAGGCATTATCTGCAGACTCAGACATCCACTGGGGGGGAGGGTGGTGGTCTTGGAACCCAACACTCAAGGACAAGGGGGGTAACTAGAGCTACTATTCCACAATATGGCATCTATCCCACTCCATTAAAATGGCTCCCACCGATGGCCAAACCCTAAGAATCTCCAAAATGTAAAGAAAATTGATTTCATTCAGATTTTACAAACAATACCGGGGAGATGGTAGAAAACATATGCAAATAAATCCAAGAAGCAATACGCAACTTTAACTCATGAAGTACCAAAATTACTAACCATTCTATAAGCACTCCTTTCAAGACGTTGACCATCTTTTCCCAGTCAGAAGGTGCAGATAGCCTTAAGAATGCTAACAAAAAGGGATAAAACAACACAAAATTCAGATACATCAACTTCAATTTACTTTGGAGATTTACCTCTAAAAGGAGACAAAATAAACAAGATTAAAGGTAAGTCCGCGGAAGACCTTCAACTCCATTAACAGAACCGCGCCGACTATCACTGTTAGTAAAACATAAATCTTCACTGGCAATCACATTCTCCCACCACCGATTAAGCCTAAAAGCGCGGCAGTGGCTCCGGCCACGCCCGCGTGCACCCCGGGTAGGAGCCAGGCAGAGGACAGATGCCTTGCGCAAAGGAGTTCTCCCCCCATTCCGAGTGGGATAAAGGGTCGGGTCTTGAGAGGCCGGAATTACAGAAGGGCAGTTCTGAGAGGGGCTACGAAACCCGCCGGGATCTGACCTGCCCAGTCCACAAACGGAGCGAGCGAGCGGATTTAGGCCACCAGCCCTGCCCCCACCAGCCCGGCCCCCACCCCCAAAAAAGTGCACGCGAGGGCTCCAGAACCAGTGTTCCTCCGCTAAATTAACCCCGTCCAAGCAGGACCTGCGCTGGGAGGGCCTCGCCTCGCCCTGGGCGTCCCCACTTAACCCTTCAACTTCTGCCCCTAGGCGGGGGTCGGCCATGGCCACGGGAACCCGCGAGAGTGCGGATCAGTCGCTGGGCCCCGCCACCGCGGACCCCGGGAGGGCTCCGGACGCGGCCGGGTCCCTCCTGCCCCCAGCACCCCAGCGCTAGAGGTCAGGATCTAGGCCCTTTCCTTCCTCCGCTGTGGACCCCGCCCTCTTCCACGCACCCCACTTTTCCCAGTCGCTCAGAGGCTCCGCAAGCACGCCCTCCAGCTGGTCCAGCGGCGCCCCGGCGTCACCGACCAAGTGCGCCTGCGCCAACGTCATCACGCTGAGGACGCTCGAGTGGGTGGAGCGCTCCGTCGGGGGCGGAACTTGCTGTTCTGGGGGCGGGGCCTGCGGGGGCGGGCGCGGGGTCACGTGTCGCGCGCGGGGTGGAGGGTAGAGGGCGCGGGCGGCCGGTCGCTGCTGCGGGTGGGCTGCGCCGCCCGCGCGGTCTCGAGAGGGCAGCAGTTGGGGGGCAGGCCAGGTCTGCGCACCGGCAGGTAGGAAGCGGAGGCGGGCTCGTGGGCGGGCAAGGGTGTCACCGAGGCCGGGTGCGGGGGGAGCAGAGCGGGGGGTGACCCCTCACGGCTGGAGCGTCCCCACGAGGGCGCGCGGCCCGGGAGTGACCCCTGACCCGTCCCGGGCGTGTGGGCCTCTCTCGGGTCCTCGGGAGTCTCGACGGTTCCCTGCGCCTCCGGGGTTGCTGACGGGGCGGGAGGAGGGCACCGGGCGGGGCATCCAGCATCCCGGACCGGTAGTCACTGGACGATTGATTAGGACGGCAGCGGGGTCACGCCCCTGCTCCTCCCGCTTTGACCGGACCGGGCCGTGGCCTGGATGGCTGCTGATAGAGCTCCAAACCCTGAAAAGGCGATTGTAGTTACAGTGACAGACTCCAGAAGGTTCCAAAGTTAACTCCAGATTCCGATCGGTAGTCGTACGGAGTTCTCTCGTGTTTACCAGAGGACAGGATGTTGCTTTCTGCTCCTTAGGTTACGTTACTCCCCCAGCTCGTGCTGCTGCTTCGTGTGTCTGCGTGATCGCTTACGAACTTACCTCTTACACCTACTTCCCGCGCCCCATCCCACAAATCTTTTCTTCCTGTTCTTTTCCATAGCATTGTAAGCTCTTGAGCTCTTTTAAATGTGCCCCAAGTCCCAAGTGTCTTTGCTTTTGTACTTGTTTCCCTTCTTGTCCTGGAGGATCCATCTTCCATCACATGAGTTCCCTCACCTTGACCTGCCTGCCACTCTGGCCTCCAGGTGTTGGGCTGGTGCCTGCACATTAATGACCTGTTGAGTAATCTAAATTCCGCCTTGAAGTGGAGCTCCTTCCCCCTTCAAAACCTGCTTTTCTTCCTGTGTTTCTCCAAATCATCCACATTTAAATCCTTATCCCACTTGCTCAACAACATTTCTGTGCACTTGATAGCTTGATATGTGCCAGTCACTAAGACCATTGGTATATAATGGTGAGCAAGTAAGTCAGGAGCAGTAATTCTGAGACTTGAACTCAAGGCCTGGGAGCTGTCCCTTAGCTTTTTCACTATACCCCTTGAGCCACAGCTCCACCTTCCAGCTTTCTGCTGGTTAAAGTAAGCATCTCACTGGTCACAATAGCTAAACGGTGGGATTAGCCAAGGTGCCTACAACAGATAAAGAAGATAGTGTACATTTATGTCAAGGAAGATTTCTCTGCCATAGAGAAAACTGAACTTGTCATTTGCACAAAAATGAATGGAACTGGTGGACATGTTGAGGGAGAGGAAGCCAAGCTCAAAAAGCCAAATGCCCTGTATTTTTGCCTATATGTGGAAGCTAGACCTGAAAGGCACATAGACATAGAGTGAGATGAGAGAGACATACATACATACAGAAGTGTAGACACACACAAGACATGATTCTAACTATAGGCTTACATAGGGGGATGAAGGGAAGCAAAGAAAGATGGATTGAGAATGAATAATTTCAAAAATAAAGTGCAACTGTGTGTGGATGGCATAAAGAACATACTGACAGCTGCTGATCAATAGGGGATTGGGAGGTGGGGAAAGAGAAAAGAACACATGGGTATTGTGAGAAAACATAGTACATGCGTGTCTGAAGTAACATAATGAAGCCCCATGGTGCAATTAAAAAACAAAAAAATGAATGACACAAAAGTGAAACAAACAGGCTTGAGGGCCAGCCAGCCGAGGGGAGAGGCTAACCAAGGTGGATGGGGGGGGGGGGGGAGTGGGAATAGTGCAAGTAGTTTATTTGCATGTAGGAAGAAAGAACAATGGAAACCGTTTTTAAGGAGGG
Source organism: Dipodomys spectabilis (assembly GCF_019054845.1). NCBI lineage: Eukaryota > Metazoa > Chordata > Mammalia > Rodentia > Heteromyidae > Dipodomys > Dipodomys spectabilis. Next base: position 431,986 of record NW_024870979.1, read on the forward strand.
GGAGTGGGATGTGAAGAGTGATGGAGGGGATGAGGTTTATATGGCTACATTGTAGGCATATGTGAAAATGTCACAAGGATGCAAGGAAGCCCCCCCCCACCAAATGTATTCTAGTAAAAAATAAAATATTGGCAAGGATATGGAGCTGGAGCCCTCATACATCAGCTTTGCTGGTAGCATTGTACTAGACACAGTTACAATGGAAAAATAGTTATCAAAAAGTTAAACATGTATCTTCCCTGTGATCCAGCAGTTCTACTCCTGGGCATTTACTGAAGAGATAGGAAAAGACATACAAAAATACCTATAAAATGTGCATAGCAGTATAGAATAGGCAAAATACTGGTGGTCCCCCAAAGATGCCCATGCTCTAGTGGCTGAAACCTGTGATTATGCTATGTGGCAAAAAGGACTTTGCAGCTGGAATTAGTTTACAGACACTAAGTAGGGAGAATGTAGGATAATCACATTCCCTTACAATAGAATAGCAAAGAGAAACAGACATGGCTACTGGGAAAGGACAAGCTATTGGTTCTGAGATGTAGGCCTACTCTCAAAGACCCCAGAGGAAGGATCTAGGAGGTAACAGTGGCCTCGGACCAGCTAGGAAATAAGGGCCTCAGTCCAATACCTGAATGGAACTGAATTCTGCCTGAGAATTGAAGGAACCAAACTGAATGAACCTAGAAATAAGGTTTCACAAAGAAAATCAGCCCTGCCAACACCTTGGTTTCAATCTTGTAGTAGAGAAGGTAAATCTAGAGTACTGTCTAGGAAGCTGCATTTTATCAAATACCTCTACAAATAATCTTTGGGTGACATTTTGATAGTACTTTTATACGTTATTCATTAATAACATATATATAATAACATGATATATAGATGACTTACATTTATAAATTTATAAATATATAAATTTATAAATATAGATTAGATCTTTCTATTGAGCCTACATTGCTTATTAAGCCATCTTCCATGAATAATAAGAACCTTAATCTCAACATGTTAAAATAGGGAATTCATCCTTTGTGACAAGTCCATTTTTTTCCAGTATTACCTTTCTATGGCAGAGTTTATCCATGCATACTCAGGAATTCAAGTCAGAGATGGAGTCATATTTAGCTCTTCTCACTTACCCATTCTCCTCTATTTTTGGGGGGAGGGGGTCGGTTGTGGGGCTTGAACTCTGGGCTTGGGCACTGTCCCTGCATTCTTCTGCTCAAGGCGAGCGCTCTAAAACTTGAGCCACAGTGCCACTTCCAGTTTTCTAGTGGTTTATTGGAGATAAGAGTCTCACAGGGGCTGGGAAGGTGGCTCAGTGGTAGAGTGCTTGCCTTGCATCCATGAGGCCCTGGGTTCGATTCCTCAGCACCACATAAGCAAAAAGAAAAAAGCTGGAAGTGGTGCTGTGGCTCAAGTGGTAGAGTGCTAGCCTTGAGCTGAAGAGCTGAGGGACAGCACCCAGGCCCAGAGTTCATGCCCCGTGACCGGACCCCCCAAAAAAAAATAAAAAAAAAAAAGTCTCACAGACTTTCCTGCTGGCTTTGAACCCGATCCTCTGATCTCAGCCTCCTGAGTAGCTAGGATTATAGGCGTGAGCCACCAGCATCCGGCTAAGATATTAATATCTCTCACAAACACTGATGCAGCAAAATACTAGAAAGTCAAATCCAGCAGTATGAAATGAATACTTCCATTCACATAAACCCTGGTAGTCAAATATCTATAGCTGCCTTCTTTATGATCACTAAAAACTGGAAACAACTCAGATAACCCTCAGCAGGAGGGTGTACAGACCAGTATATTTGCTCAATGGAAAGGAACCAGTCAGTCAAAAGAATAAACTGATACATATAAAAACACAGGTGAGTTTAGTGTATTTTTCTAAGTAAAGGAAGCTGGACTTGGGCTAGGTTCTGTAGAATCCTGTTGACATGACATTTTTATAAAGGAGAAAACCATGAGGACAGGACCCGTGGCTGGACTACAGCGACACACAAAACATTTGATAAAACATTTATATCTTGAGTATGTTTGTTCATACTCTTGGATCTGTACATTTAAAAGGCTGAATATTGTTCCGATAATATTATTTCCTACTATTGAAATCATTCCTTAAGTGAAAATTATCACCACATTTTCCATCCTGACCTTGAGAGAGAACATGCAATGCTGTTTTTTCCCATTTAAGACAGGTTTATTTTAGCAGCTCAGTTTTGGTATATTTAACTTTCTGTCCTGCATAGGTGGATGTACATTAAACCTCATTTGCTCTTTGCTGCTACCTGGCCTGGAACAGAAACAAAGCATGCTTGGGGGAAGCTTGACAGCATGTAACTGCTCAACAGAACTTTACTTCGATTCAGACTTTTGTGCCTGGTTTTCCTCTTGCTCTTTCTCAAATCCTGAACAGACAAGGGATGTTCCCTTGGGATACTGGGCACAGCACTTGCGTAGTTGTTGGATGGCAGCCTGACACTTTGTTTCCATGTAGTTGTTGGCTTGTAAACACTTCTGGATTTCACAGGCTTGTTTCTGGCATGGATCCTTTTGGGACATATTGTGAAAATGAATATAATGTTTCTTGGGCTAATGATTCTACTTCAAGAATAGCTAAGCTACAAGTTCTCGGTCTTCTACCCTGGTCCACTCAAGCTGAGATCAGGAGGCAAGCCAAGGACTGGCCAAGGAGCATCTGGGCCAAAGTTGCTGGAGACTCGAGATTCAGGGGCTGTGACTTGGAAATAAAACAAAATAAGATAAAAATCGTAACTGTTTTTTCGACTGACTTTTCAGAGTGCCCCAGGTTCAAGGGCTGGGGTTTGTGCCAGTGTTGTAAGGTTGTCCCCGAAGCAGTGGGCCACCCACAGCCCTCCTTGGCAGGTGAGTAGAACAAGAGTGCTGTAATGTGGAGGAGAGAAGTCTCACATAACATGTGGCTTGATGCCCTCCTTCCTTCCCTTCCTTTCCTCCCCTGATACATAGTTCAGGTCCACTAACTAAAAGAGACACGTGTGTGTGTGTGTGTGTGTGTGTGTGTGTGTGTGTGTGTGTGTGTGTGTGTGTGTGTTGTGAGGCTTGACATCAGGGCCTGGGCACTGTCCCCGAGCTTTTGTGTTCAAGACTAGCACCCTACCAGTTGAGCCACAACTCCACTTCCAGCTTTTGTGGGGTATTGTAGGTAAGAGTCTCAGACCTTCCTGCTCAGTCTGGCTTTGAACTATAATCCTCAGATTTCAGCCTCCTGAGTATTTAGGATTATAGGCGTGAACCACCAGTGCCTAGCTCAGAGACCACATTTTTAAGAAATGCTTACAGATTTTGTCAGGAATGACCTGTTCAAGAGAATATAAGCAGCTCTGCTAACTCCTTCCCTACACATGAAGTGCTTTAGGTGAAATGTAATAGAAGTTTTCAGAGGAAGAAAAGAGGACAGAGGTCATGACACTGAGGGGAATGTTGAGGAAACTATAGAGCTCTCAGAACGTTTTTGTTCTTACCGTGCATGTAAATCTAACGTCAGCTTTAGCTTTAACCGTGCATCTGATGGTTTTGAAGAACCACAATTTCAAGGACATAGGGGCCAGGAAATTGCCTCTTTCTAGACTAACTGAAAGGAGCATGAAAATGTGGAAATTGGGATTCTAAACCCATTTCATTGTGAGGTTGAATTCACCATGTCCTCATGGTTCTTGGAATCCAACATTTTGGAAACAGTTTGGTGTGGCAGAGATAAAATTTGAAACTTCTCTGTAGGCCAGAGCACAAAGAATATTCTTGTGTTTTGATATCTGATGTACTTAAAAACAAAACAAAATAGCCGGGCGCTGGTGGCTCACGCCTGTAATCCTAGCTACTCAGGAGGCTGAGATCTGAGGATCGCGGTTCAAAGCCAGCCCGGGCAGGAGAGACCATGAGACTCCTATCTCCAATAAACCACCACAAAACCGGAAGTGGCGCTGTAGCTCAAGTGGTAGAGCGCTCGCCTTGAGCTGAAGAGCTGAGGGACAGCGCCCAGGCCCAGAGTTCAAGCCCCATGACTGACAAAAAAAAAACAAACAAAAAAACCCTAGAGATGTAAGTACATGAATCTGACCCTTGCGGAGATTTGAGAATCATAAACTTACAGGGAAAGTTCTATGAGAAACATACTGCAATCACTTAGCCAAATAGTGTAGCCTGAGAAAAGCCGAGGCACACGGAAGGACCCTATTGGAAAAGTAATGTATTAATAGTTTAGTGGAGGCCCCTGCAGAGCCAGGCTTTAAGGTCTGTGAAGGCCGGAGGCTCTGCTGAGGTTTATATATCTCATGTTCTTGTCCCTGATGGTCAGTAAATATTTCCTGAGTGAATAATGAGGAAGGGTGATCCTAGAGGTGAGAATAAAGCCAGAAGTCAGGGTGTCATCAGAGTTAGAGAGGGAGAGAGCTACCCATAAAGGAGATTTGGGAAAGGCCTTGCGTGCGGTCAGCGGCTCTCATAGCCCGTGTTAGGGTCGAAGGAGCAGTGCATTCATTTACTCTGCATTTTTAGCTCAGCATTCTCCAAGAACCAAACAAGTCTGTATACAGCTTTGCCTTGGTTTTCTGAGCACTTACTTTTTTTCAGTCTTGATTTAATTTTCACAAGTATTTAAGTCTCACAGACAAGTAATAGCAACATATTAAACAAGAAAATTTAAAAGAATGACCTTTAAAACAGTAACCTTCACAAGTTTACCTGTTGCTCAAATAATTTGCTTAGTCACCAGTTGATGGATGGAATCACAATTAAACAATGTAAAAGCTCATGCAAGTAACTTTCCCCAACCTGGGTAAAGCTGCTAGAAACTTTTAGTATGTTAAACCAAGGGACTATTTCTCACATCATCCCTTCAAGCATCGTCCTTCTTTTCCTTTGTAGTAAAAAGTCTCAGTCTCCAAAGACAATCTGATAGAATTCTAGAATTCTGAGTTGTTATAGAAATGACTGCATCATATTTAGAGTGCTTTGCTTAGCTGATGAATTCACTGACGACAGGTCTTTGGAATGAGATGCCAACACTTAAATTTAAAAATTCTGAAACAATGTCCTGTGCTACCCTGAAGGAGTTAGAGAAAAGCTAACTACCTCTATGAGATGTAAACGGGTTCTCTAGCATCTCTTCATGTTTGCAGGGCAACAATTGTAGGGCATGTTTGTGGGCATATCCATCCCACAGGCCACCTGAGGCCTGCAGAATCATTTGCTTCCTGACATGATAGAGATGTAAGCATCTCCGTGGCTGTCTGTAGCCCAGCTACTTGTATTCTAATTTTGTATAGCCCTTTATTATAAATATCCCAACGACCCTTGACAGAAAAAAGTTCCCTCTCCCTGCATAGGACCTTCAGTCATCAAGGATAAATATGTATTATATATGCTTGTGTGTATTAAAAGGTGTATCTTATAGTTTTATTAAGAATTTAAATGTCTATATTGGTATTCTGATTATTAACCTGTATTTTTCTAGCTTCCAATTAGTTAACTTTCATGATTGGATGCAATTTGAGTAACAATAATTAAAGTACCCAGTAATTTATTCTCATAAATCTATTTTTTTATTTTTATTTTTGTTTTTCTTTGTGGGGCTTGAACTCTGGGCCTGGGCACTGTCCCTGAGCTCTTCAGCTCAAGGCAAGTACTTTACCACTTGAGCCACAGCGCCACTTCTGGTTTTCTGGTGATTAGTTGGAGATAAGAGTCTTGGGGAATTTCCTGCCCGGGCTGGCTTTGAACCACGATCCTGAGATCTCAGCTTCCTGAGTAGCTAGGATTACAGGCATGAACCACCGATGCCCAGTTGTTTTAAGTTTGTTTTTTTTTTTTTAAGGAGAAATTTTGTTTTAATTGAAACCTTTTTCTTGAAAAAAATCTAACTCTGTAGACAACAATCACGGGGATGTTCACATGTTCTTATAATTCAGAGAAGCACTTGCAGTTAGATGCACATTCAGGTTGCTCCCATTCCCCTGTCTGCAGGATGTCTGTGGGCGCTTGTTGTGTCCTGTGTTGCAGAAGAATAGGGACCTCCGCTCCCCTGCCAAAAAGCCACACAACATACTGGAAAGATATCCGTGAGTACAGCTTAATTATAACATTTTCTAAGAGAGACAGTGATGGAATTATGTATACATTTCCAGGCCCCATTGGACCACAAAAACTTAAACCTATGGTAAGTCTCCTTTTTTTTTTTTTTAATATCGGTTGTGGGGTCTGAACTCCAAGTCTGGGCGCTGTCCCTCAGCTCTTCAGCTCAAGGCCTAGCGCTCTACCACTTGAGCCACAGCACCACTTCTGACTTTTTTTTTGCTTATGTGGTGCTAAGGAATCGAACCCAGGGCCTCATGCATACAAGGCAAGCGCTCTACCACTGAGCCACCTTCTAAACCCTCTATACTAGTGGTTTACCTTAAATTTCTAAGCCGGGAGCCAAACATGATTGTTTTTCTTTGAAGTTCTTTCTTCTCCCATTTTTTCCTGTCAAATTCGTACTTATAAATGTAAATATCACTGCATTCTTATTAAGCTTTTGCAAAACAGGGTAAGGTGTCATACATCTCTGTCAGGTTCTAGAAATAGAGAGTGAGCAAGGGGTAAACTATGACTCTTTTCTTCCTGCTGATTGTGGGGCTTGAACTCAGAGCTTGGGTGCTGTCCCTCAGCTCTTTTGCTTAAAGCTAGCACTCTGCCACTTTGAGCCACAGCACCACTTGGTCTTTTTTACTGAGCTTGTGATCTGCCTCATCTACCCCAGACTGTGGCCATGCCTCTCTCAAGAAACTTCTCTGGAACTCTCAGCCAGGTTAGATCTGTCATTTGTCATGCAATAGAGTCCCGATATGGCATGGTTAATTATCTGGTATCTCCCATGAACTCTGAACTCCGTGAGGGCAGTGTCTTGTTCATCCCTGGTTCTATTACTGTTGGTGCCATACAGAGGCTCTTCAAATCATATTTGGTGAATAGAAGAATGGGATAACTGCCTGTTCTAAGCTCTCTTGTCTATATTTGTAAAATGAGAGTATGGGTTGATAACAATAGATTATATTAATAATCAGAATTTTTACCCAAATACATATGAAAGACACTGTTGCCTATTTCCTGACACATTTTTGAAAATGAATTTCATCCCATTGAATTTTTCTTTCTTTTTTGCAGGAAATATAATAAAATTGACTGGATCCCTTATTTTAGGGTAAGTGTTTTCTGCTGACTATTTCTTGGCTTCATGATATTATCCAAAATCTCAAGGAAGTGACTGACCACTAGGTAGCCGGGAGTAGCTAAAGGATGCGGGTTTGATGACTGGTTCTCCTACTTCAGGTTATTTTGATCCAGACACTCTGCTTTCTGAGGAATGCTTTTCTGGGCCCAAATGTGCACTGGGGATTTTACCCTCTGATTATTCTGTTGATGTGAAGGGTCACACGCGACTGCCTTCCATCAGCCTCCTGGAGTCACAGCTTGTGCTAGGAAAGTCGACCTCATTACAGCACCGCAAAGCTGTCCTGAAAGAAAATTGAGGCACTCAGAGAAAACATATTGACATCTGTTGTATTTGTGCAGTGACCCTATTTCTAGTAACTAGTTTTCATTCTTTATTCCTTTCTGAGTGAGGATAAGTATGTGAAGTATATATCTAACACTACTATATTTGCTAACACTTGGTTTCACTAGTATAAATATAAAATCAACTCATACATTTTATCCAACTCCATGCATTTCTTCATGACAAAGCATATTTAGACGACTTCTCTGGGCAAAGGGTAAACATGTGCCTTCCACACACCCTCTACCCCCCGCTGGTTGTATTGAGCTGAACTCAGGGCCTGGGCACTGTCCCTGAGTTCTTTCTCTCAAGACTAACACTCTTCCACTTTGAGCCACAGTGCCACTTCAGCTTTCTGGTGGTTAATCGGAGATAAGAGTTTCACAGACGTTCCTGCCCAGGCTTGTTTTGAACTGTGATCCTCAGATCTCAGCTTTCTGAGAAGATAGAATTGCAGATGTAAGCTACCAGCGCCTGGTTATGTCTCACTTTTTTTTTTTTGTTGGTTGTAGGGCCTGAACTCTGGGCCTGGGCACTGTCCCTCAGCTCTTCAGCTCAAGGCTAGCGCTCTACCACTTGAGCCACAGTGCCATTTCTGGCTTTTCTGCTTATGTGGTACTGAGGAATCGAACCCAGGGCCTCATACATGCAAGGCAAGCACTCTATCACTGAGCCACCTTCCCAGCCCCATGTCTCACATTTTAAGCAGACTTTAAATATACTTCTTAGAAAAGGAGAAATTGACATGCTGCTGATGTTACAATTAATTGGCTAATCTTATTGAGAAAAAGTTTGATACTATTTTTTTTTTTTAATTTTTTTTGGGTCCGGTCGTGGGGCCTGAACTCTGGGCCTGGGCACTATCCCTCAGCTCTTCAGCTCAAGGCTAGCGCTCTACCACTTGAGTCACAGCGCCACTTCCAGCTTTTTTTTTTTCTGCTTATGTGGTGCTGAGGAATCAAACCCAGGGCCTCATGCATGCAAGGCAAGCACTCTATCACTGAGCTACCTTCTCAGCCCCTTGATACTATCTTCATAGTTGGCCAATATACGTACTGTCAGAAAGTATCTAATTCCGCTTCTAGATAAGTATGTAAAAGAATATTTACACCTGTATACAATATAGATTTGTAATAGGATTATTTACAGTTGACTCAAAGTAGAACCATCGTAAATGTCTGTTAGAGTGAGTAATTAAGCTCTGATATATTGATATGGTGAGTGAATCACTTACCAAATAAAAATAAAAATTCAGGAGCTACCTTTAATGCAATAGCATGGGTATGACACAAACAAAAGACTGAGCCAAAGAATACATCTGGGGTGACTGCACATGTGTATAATGTGCACATGTGATGGTAAAACTGTAAAGAGGAGCAAGGCCATTACTATAATTACTGTTAGACTAGAGAGGATGAGTGAGGTGGGTGGGGGGGGGCCGGTGGCTCACGCCTGTAATCCTAGCTACTCAGGAGGCTGAGATCTGAGGATCGCGGTTCAAAGCCAGCCCAGGTAGGAAAGTTGTGAGACTCTTATCTCTAATAAACCACTAGAAAATCGAAAGTAGCGCTGTAGCTCAAGGGGTAGAGCGCTTGCCTTGAGCTGAAGAGCGCAGGGACAGCGCCCAAGCCCAGAGTTCAAGGCCCACGACCGACCCAAAAAAAAAAAAAAAGAGAGAGAGGATGAGTGAGGATCTTGAAAAGCTGTACTATGGGCCTCTGTGCACTCTTAATGCTCTGTTTCTTGCCTGGATATGATCATGCTGCTGTTTGCTATTATTTTAAACAGAGGTGTGTGTGTGTGTGTGTGTGTGTGTGTGTGTGTGTGTTTGTGAGCATCCTTTGCACATTATTGTATGTTACATTTTACAATAAGAAAGGAGTTTACTATGAAAAGCTCTTAGGCGACATTTGGGTCCTCAATTTATGATGACTATTCTGTTTCTTCTTTAAGTGGTTCTTTATGCTTTACATATGAAGTTCTGGCCCTGAAGAAGTCATTGACATTAGATACTGAAGTGGTAGAAAAAGAAAAAATGAAGTCATATATATATGTTCATACAGCTCCTTTAAACAAACCAGAAAATCATGGTAAGTTTATTGTAAAAGAAGCTCATCTTTCTGAAAAAGAAAAAAACAGAAGCTAGTTATTGAATTGAAAAATAAGACTCTTTAAAACACAGTATTAATGTCATAACTAACTCAAAGAAATCCCAAGCACATTCCTAAAGCATTAATGGATGATCACATTTTGGATTTCTGTATTTTACAAACTGCAACTGTCCTAGAATGCACAGAACCAGGAGCTGGCTGAAAATGGAATTCTTCTCATTGATGTCTGTCCAAAAATCATGATTTTGTCATTTAGCTCAAAGATATTTCTGCTTTACAGGAGTAATTCACGCAAACCAAACTTGAGATGGATTCATAAGCATGAATACCAGCTTATTGCCATCATCTGTCACAATCAGTGTCTTCACTAGTTAGGACATTCCCTTTCTCAATATTGAGGTCGCACATATGAACAAGACATTTTAGAGCGGAGGTGGATATTTTCATCAGCTATGGGTGGCTGACTCACCACACTTGACAGCCAGCTGTCTGCTCCTATGACCGCCAACTTGTGCCTGCTCCCATACTGCCACAATGATCAGTTTGTTTGTATTTATTCTTCTAGTACCTGTTTGTATTTCAGCCTGTCTTTGTAATTCTAGTCATGTGGATTATTGTTACATCTTTTTAATAGCTTTATTAAAAGTACATATTTGGCTCATACCTGTAATCCTACCCACTGAGGAAGCTGAGACTGGGAGAATTATGGCTCACAGACCAGCAAGGACAAAAAATTGTGAGGTCCTCTATCAACCAATAGAAAGCAGGGTATGGTGGCATACACCTGGTGTCCTAGTTATGTGGGAAGCCTCAATAAAAGGATTGCTATCCAGGCCAGCCTAGGCATAAAAGAGACCATATCTCAACAACAACTAAAGAAAAAAGGACTGGGGTGTGGCTCAAGGGATAGAACACCTGTCTAGCAAGTATGAGGCCCTGAGTTCAAATCCCTATACCACCAAGAAAAAGGGCAAGAGGGAGAGAGAGAAAGGAAGAGGAAGGGAAGCGAGGGACAGAGAAAGAGAGAGATAGGTGGAAACAGAAGGAAAAAAGCAAAGGAAATCTTTAAAAAGTATTGTCTAGGTTTTATGAAACTTTGCTATCATTTTAGGGATTGTCTGGCAGGCAAGAAAAGAACTTCACAAAGCAGTAAGAAAAGTATTAGCAGCATCAGCCAAGATATTACGGAATCCATTTGGTGGTAAGTCTCAGAAGGTAACTTTAATCCTCAGCAGAATCTAGAAGTAACTTAAATGACCAATCTAAGAATTTTTAATGTCTTATAGTAATACTCTTAATATCTATGGGAAGTTAACCAGCATTAGTCTCTTGAGCTGTATTTAGTTTTAAGGGCTTATTTTTAGACCGGTTTCTTTTACCTTTGAGTGATAGATAATAAATATTGAGGTTAAATATTTTCTAATAAATTCAGAAAATTTACTCAATCTTTCACATAAGGAGACTATTATGTGTACAGTCTATAGTATACAGCTATTAAAAAAAAAAAAGCTGACCGGATCTCTTTAAAAAGCTGGCATGAAGAATAGGTGGGCAAATTTTCTAGAATCAAAGAGATTAAAGAGATTTGGTCAAATCATGTTTTTAAATAGTCTGTAGAGGTATTTCTGAGTAAAATATGAATAGGATTTAGACTGGATTTTAGATGATTTGTTAATACTCTTGGGTGTGATAATTACACTGATTATGTGTGAGACAACACAGAGTTGTTCTGAGGAATGCAGGTTGAGCCATGAAAGGGTAAAATGCCATTAGATCTGCAGCTTCCTTTCATGCCTTTTGCACTTACATGCCTATAGATGAAGTAAATATGGCAGAATGACAATTATTGGATGGAGACGTGATAAGCATTTGGTTGCTAGTACGTTGTCCTTCCAACTTTTTGTGTATTCTATTTCTTTTTTTTTTGGGGGGGGGTGGGGGTCCGGTCGTGGGGCCTGAACTCTGGGCCTAGGCGCTGTCCCTCAGCTCTTCAGCTCAAGGCGAGCGCTCTACCACTTGAGCCACAGCGCCACTTCCGGCTTTTTTCTTTTTGCTTATGTGGTGCTGAGGAATTGAACCCAGGGCCTCTAGCATGCAAGGCAAGCGCTCTACCACTGAGCCACCTTCCCAGCCCCTCTATTTCTTTTAAAATACAATTTTTTTAGGGAGAAAGAAAAAAAGACCCTATCTAGAGAAAGATAACATAATATATAAAGCAAAAGCACATATACAGCCAGGCGCCAGTGGTTCACACTTGTAATCCTAGCTACTCAGGAGGCTGTGATCTGAGGAGTGTGGTTTGAAACCAGCCTGAACAGGAAAGACCATGAAACTCTCATCCCCCATAAACTACTCAGAAAAAGTCAGAGGTTGTGCTGTGGCTTACAGTAGTAAAGCCTCAACTTGAGCAAAAGCTCAGGGACAGTGACCAGGCCCTGAGTTCAAGCCCCCAGGACTGGCAAAACAACAACAACAACAATAACAAGCAAAAAAAACCCCATATATACATAATAGAGCCAGTATGAACAAGGAATCCGCTAGGGATAAGATCAAGCATACTGGTTATTACCAATATCTACCTATGGATTTAAATTGCTATTGTAGGCCCAAATATTTATAAATCACCTGAAATGAAGGATAAAAAGACTCCTTTCACTACTTATTTGTCATGTTCTTGGATCGTCTTCTTTCGCAGGCACCTTCAGCACAGTGGACTTAGAAGACCATGAGTGCGCCATGTGGCTACTCCTGAGGAAGAGCCAGGCAGACGACAGGACCACACGACTGGAGGCCGTGCAGGACATGTCGGACACCCACCACTGGCACGGTAATGAGCCGCAGGGCCGCGCGCACTCAGCTAGCTCCTCATGTCGCATGCAAGAGAAGGCATGAGACTAAGGAAAGGAAATAAGTCACAGTCTTGATATGTATTAAAACCTCGTCCAGAAATTTGAGAAGCAGCTCCAGGTTTGTTTGGTAAGAGCAGCTTCAAAACTGAGGCATGTGTATATATATTTATGCAACTTTCTACCAAAAAGAATTTTTATTTCCTCCAGAGAAGCTCATTAATTCTAGTGTTTTGCTTTCATTTTCTTTTGGCTCCCACTAATGAAATATGTTTAATTGCTTGATGTACTATATTCGGTTATATTTTCTTTCACTCTAAGTTTACCTGGCTCTAATACTGATCATTAGCTAAGTGTGTGGAGAGCATGCATATATATGTTTTTAAGGAGTATATTAAAATACTTTTAAAAGACGTCAGTGAAATATAAAAATATTTTAAAGGAGTATTTTAAAATAGTTGTATTTTAAAATCTTAGCTTTTCGGTTAAAGTACTTGAATAAAAGCTGCTCTAATTTTAGTACTTGCCCTGAACTGTAATTTTTTAGTGGAATCTTCATCTTGTAAAACTAATTGATAGAATTGAGAGCATAGCTTAGTGGTAGAGCACTTGCCTAGTATGTGTGAGGCCCTGGGTTAGATCTCACAATGGAAAGATAAAAGGTCAACATTAGAGAAGAATTTTTAATTTTATTGTTGTAAAGCTCGAACAAAACACATACTTTTGTAACAGATTACCAATACAGGATCATTGCACAAGCCTGTGACCCGAGAACTCTCATCGGACTGGCACGCAGCAAGGAGAGTGATCTCCGCTTTTTTCTCCCACCACCTCCTCTGCCATCTTTAAAAGAAGTAAGTAAATAAAATCATCTAGAGAGTGAAAAAACATTCCCGTGTATTATCTTTATCTTGTGTGCAAATTAAGCTTTCAGAAAGCAATTGCTGGCTAATTTTTACCAGCAGGTCAGCTAGGTCATGAAAATGTGATCTTTGTTTTCATGCACTGATTCTTTCCTCAGTGGCGGTAACATTTGCCCCTTTGTGTATCACTGGGAGACCCCTCACACACCATTATCTGCGAATTGAGCCCTTAGGTTTTCATGATCAGCTTTCATAGATCAGATCAACACTCTTGACATTTTGGGCCAAATAATGCTTGGTTGGAGAAGGTTTCTGGGTACATTGTAGGTTGTGTTGGCAGTGTTTCTGGACTCTTCTCCCTGGTGCCAGTATCACTTTAGTTATAACAAATGTCTATAAATGTTTCCTGGGACATGACAGAATTAGTGCATGTTTCTTTAGCACTTTGTTTAGACTAGAAAATGAAATGTCTAGTTGGGTGCCGGTGGCTCATGCCTGTAATCCTAACTACTTAGGAGGCTAAGATCTCTGAGGATCATGGTTCAAAGCCAGCCCAGGCAGCAAAGTCCATGAGCCTCTTTATCTCCAATAAACCACTAGAAAACCAGAAGGTGCTATGGCTCAAGCAGTAGAGCACTCGTCTTGAGCTGAAGAGCTGAGGGATAGCACCCAGGCCCAGAGTTCAAGCCCCACGACCGACAAAAGAAAAGAAAAGAAAATGAAATGTCTAAAGCCTCTGTAAGCAGCAGTTTTGAAAATGAGAAGAGGAAAAATGCAGGAAATAGATTATCAGGTAAAATGAGATAGTAACAAGTTCTGGATTTTTTTTTTTTTTTTTCCCGCTTATGTGGTGCTGAGGAATTGAACCCAGGGCCTCATGCATTGCAAGGCAAGCGCTCTACCACTGAGCCACCTTCCCAGCCCAGTTCTGGATTTTTTTTAAGAAGAGTTTTAACCAGGAAGATATTATAACAATTACTTTGGAATCAAGTTGTCAAGAAACGCATAAGCTGAAAAATGACTTAATAACTTTCAATAGGTCCTCTAAGACAGAAGAGCACAGAACTGAAAAATAAATGGTTATTTACCTGGGTGGGCAACTGTTTTCAAGGCACTAGCTTATCTCTGCACAAGTGTATACTGTAGGTATATGTATGTGTAGGGTGTGTGCATATCTTGGCTTTGAGTCTTCGGGTGTTTTTGTTTTTGTTTTGTTTTTTGTGGAGTCTGTTTCTGAAGATTTTCTTTTCCTTTTACTTCAGGATTCTTCCATTGAAGAGGACCTGAGACAGTTGTTGGCTTCCTTACCTCAAACGGAGTTAGATGAATGTATCCAATACTACACATCCTTGGCTCTTAATGAGAGCAGTCAGAGTCTGGCTGCTCAGAAGGTTGGCTTGTTTATTCCTTCAGTACCAAGTTTGAGTGCTTCCTTTTTCCTAGACACTGTGCCAGAGAGTAGCACTTAGCACCCTAAGTTACTAAATAAGCATACTGACTTCTGCCTGTGAGCTGTGCACCAGACTAGGGTCCCCAAAGTACACGAGACATGCGGTACCTACAAGAGCCCTTTACTGTGTTTATAAAATCATTATAGCTTCATGTGCTTCAATTGAAGAATCTGCAAGGCTTGCAATGTGGCTTAGAGGTAGAGTGTTCACCTAACATGCTCAAGGTTCTGGGTTCTATGCTGAGCACCACAACAAACAAGAACAGATGGTAAGTTGCAAGATCTTAAGTGTCACATGCATGCTGGTGATGTCTAAGATGGTAGCTAACATCCAGCTTCCACATGGTGTCTATTCAGTAGGAATTCTAACTTCAAGTTTAGTCTGCTCTCCTGCAAAATCCTTCTTTGTTTTTTTCAGTGAATAACAGAGCACTCATTTTGTCCCTGAGCTAAACACCAGGAAAATCACTCGATTCCTTCCTCCCACAGCTAGCTGGTCAGCTGCCTGCTCGTGGCCATTGTCACCCCTCCACAGTGCCCAGCTCCATCTTGACTCTGTTCTCTTTTTCTCTTCCCTCAGAATTTAAAGTCTTTCAGCTTCTTAGATTGGTTCCTCTTTTGGGGAACAATTCCTGTTTGTGCTTTCATTCTTTGGTGTTGATTGCTTCTCTACATGGGTTGTGCCTTTTGACTGCAAGCCTACCCCTAACTTAATGGATTGTTTTGTAGAGGAAGCCTAAGTACCAGGGATTCTAGAATTTTCTTCACTAAGAAATTTTTCTGTTGCTTCTTCTAGCTATCTCAGGAGGTTCTCTTTTCTAGTCATTTTTTTTTTCACTTGGATTTTCTATGGTATTGAGGTAGTATAAATTTGGTCTTTTTTCTTTTTTGCTAAATTTCCCAAGTTGACTTTGAACATGAACTGCCTCAGCCCTCTTTCCCAATATCTAGGATTACAGGCTCAATTTTTTTTCTTTTTCTTTTTTTTTAATTGTGAAAATACTGTACAGAGAGGTTACAATTACATGTGCAAGGTAATGAGTACATTTCTTATCAAGCATTGTTGCCTCCTCCTTTGTTTCCCCTTCCTTCCCTTCCCATCTCCCCCCTTCCCCCTGCTCCCATGCGTTCCCCCCGCCCAAAGTTGTAAAGTTCGTTTTTCAACATAATATCTGTTGTACATCTCATTGTTGCAATGGGTCCATACAGGCTCAATTTTTATGAAGTGTATTTTTCACTTTTTTGTTTGGGGGACAGTATTAGGGTTTGAACTCAAGGCCTCGAGTTGCTAGTCTGGCACTCTGTCACTTGAGCTATGACCCAGTCACTCTTTTTTTTTTTTTTTTTTTTTTGCTTTGTTTTTCAGGTAGAGTCTTAAATTTTTTCTTGAAGTTGGCTTTGAGCTGTAATCTTCCTACCTATGCCTCTTGTGTACTTGGATCCGGGCATGAACCACTATGCTTGGCTTATTTATTGAGATGAGTCTCACTAACTTTTTGCCTAGGGTGGTCTTAAGCTGTGGTTGTTCAGAATACAGGCATGAATAACTGGACCTGACTGCATTTTTTGTCTTTTGTTTGTGCTATTGGTGTCAGATTCAAGAGACTCTGGACCTACCATTCTCAGTTACTTCCTATCTACATCTGTGTTTCCCTGACTATGCTCAGCTTCCATTTTCTTTAGGAAGTCAGGGAAAAACCTTATCTAACATCGGATAGTTTCAGCTTGTCCAGGGCAATGTTATTTATAGACATATTTCCTTCCTACCTCCTTGTCCTCCTTGTGGTCCTGCTCTTCATTCCTGAACCTGATGTGAGCACGTATATATCAACTTACCATCCCTCTGCTTGGAGCCTTGTTGCCTGCAGCTCTCACCACATGGTGCATGGCTGCTCCTCACCCTTCAGCTCTCAGTGGGAACACCTCAGCAACTCTTCCTCGTCTTTGCACTGTTCAGTACTGTATCAGCCTTCATAGCACCCATCTTCTTTGGTAATTGTAGTGCTTGCTTTGTGGAGCATTCTCATTGCTTTCCAGCAGTCTGTAACCACTCCAATACCAAGTGTATTACCTCATACAATAGTTCCTAAATAAGAAAGTATCAAATGATGAGTGGATAAACCATAATACTACCAAGAACTAGCCTGTGCAAGCTTGTATGTAGCGTAAATGAAAACGGGGTCTCTCCATTGTGAATCACAATGTTTTTGTGTGACAGAGACAAATTGGAGGTAACCCTAACAATTAACAATTAACTGGAATGCAGATTATATGGTAAGAATAGCCACTATGGAATGCGGTAACAGTGGTTCATACCTGTGATAGTAGATAGTTGGGATAGTAGAATGGGAAGATTGTAGTTCAAGGCCAGCCTTGGCAGAAAGGTTCATGAGACCCCTTTCTCAACCCATAGCTGGATGCAGTGGCATATACCTGTTAACCTAAACTACATAGGTGAGGTTCTAGACCAACCTGGGAAGAATGGTCTGTGAGACTCCTATGTCAACAGAAGGAAATGGACACAGTGGTGTGTGCCTGTCATCCTAGCAGTGATAGGAAGCATAGATTTGAGATTCCAGGCAGGATTGAGACTATAGCTCAAAGCAGCCAGAAATAAACAGGGCTAGAAGCATGGCTTAGTAGTAGAGTGACTGCCTAGCAAGCACAAGGCCTTGAGTTCAAACACTAGCACTGAAAGAATAACAAAAAAGGTGGAGTCTGGAGGATGAATGTTTGAAGCCTCTGAGTCTCAAATGATTTCAAAAGCAAAACAAACAAAAGAGCTGCGGGTGTGGCTCAAGAGGTGGAGTACTTGCCTATCAAGTGTAAGGTTCTGAATTCAATCATGTATATTACCCAAAAAAATCCATTTCATATTAAATCACTTATTTTAAAAACTCCATGTTAATGCAAATTAACTAAGACATAAATTTCTTAGCTACATATCTACAGTAATATATAGATTTAAGTTCCTTTCTGATTAAAAATTTCTTGTATGCATTGTTTTTATTAGTCCTTTTATTTTTATGTCTTATCCTTGTTATAAACATTGTCACTCTTTCCAACTTTCCCTATGCATTTCTTTTTTTGTTGTTGCTGTTGGTTGGGGGGCTTGAACTCTGGGCCTGGGCACTGTCCCTCAGCTCTTCAGCTCAAGGCTAGCGCTTTACCACTTGAGCCACAGAGCCACTTCCGGTTTCCTAGTGGTTTATTGGAGATAAGAGTCTCACGGACTTTCCTGCCCCGGCTGGCTTTGAACCATGACCCTCAGATCTCACCCTCCTGAGTAGCTAGGATGACAGGTGTGAGCCACCAGTGCCTGGTTTACCTATGCATTTCTTTTTCTTTACTTTTTTTTTTTTTTGGTGGTAGTGGTGGTACTGGTGTTTGGACTCCAGAAAAAAGAAAAAGGGATGAACTTGAATTCCAGCTTGGGAAGAATCAGATTCAGTGATCACCGTCATCATGGTCTCTATTTTCAGACTTTGGTTACTAGGCTTTCTGACTACTCTGTGGGCACGATTGGACAGTGACCCACAGAATGAATTATGAGATGCTGGAAGAGAGGCTTAGACCGTGAGGTTGACCCGTGTTCATACTCCCCATGAGCGGATACAGAAGAGAATGGACAGCAGTGTTCTCTCTTTGGGAGATAATTCTTTGAATTTTCTGTTCTAATAAACAGCAGAAATTTGCATAAAGTTCTCTTTAAATTTCCAACGTATTTTGAGTCCCTTTACGTATTGGAATGTTCTAATTCTGTAGCTAGTCACTTCCCATACCAGTTTTCCTGTCTTGGTTTCAGGGAGGCTTGTGGTGCTTTGGAGGAAATGGGCTTCCCTATGCTGAAAGCTTTGGAGATGTTCCTTCAGCCACGGTGGAAATGTTCTGCTTGGAAGCAATAGTGAAACACTCAGAGGTAACTTAAGTTTTCAAAATGCGGGTTACTTTGAAAAAAATTTACATATTGATTCACCTATATTATACAATTTATAAGCATTTTAAATTCTGCTTTTTCCCATTTAGAGATAGATAGATAGATAGATAGATAGATAGATAGATAGATAGATAGATAGATAGATAGATAGAGGCACTGTTTCTCAGTGCTCTTGCGCAAGGCTCCTACCACTTGTGTTCCACTTCAGCTTTTTGCTGATTAATCAATCAGACATAAGTGTTTCACAGACTTTCCTATTCAGGCTGCTTTTGAACTGTGATCCTTAAATCTCAGTCACCTGAGGAGCTGGGATTAGAGGTGTGAACCACCAACACCTGTCTCTAACTATTTCTGGAAAATCTTAATTTCATATAAAGAAAACAACCCATTGTCTAAATGTGACATTTGAGTTACACTGTCTTCTATTGCCTTTTTCAGGACCTCACATTTGCTAGGCAAGCGCTCTACCTCTTGAGCCACCTTTTCCATTTAGTTTTTTAGACAGTCTCATGCTAACTTTGCCATGGCTGGCCTGAAATCTAGTTCTTCCTGTTGCCACCAGGTAGCTGGGGTTCTAGGTGTGTTCCACCACCTATTTTTATACATATGATTCACTAATCAGTTAATTTCCATTACTTTTAATCAGAGAATAGAATAAAAAAGGGAAGTATAGATGGCCATACATTTAAGTTGTAACTATCAAGGATTTGTAACCTTTTTGGCATTATAGAAACTTTTCTGTCATGATCAGTTTAACATAAAAAGGACTGAAGCAACAAACTTTGTGGTGCCCAAATGCAACATGTTAACCGTCCCCTCCTTACCTGGCGATTTTAACTTAGTGGCTCTGGTATGGAGTCAAGGAATTTGCCTTTGGGCCTGGCGTCCCGGGTGAGGTTGATGCTAGCAGTCCACCCCAGTGGGGCGGAAACTGACCTCACCACTTTAATTCTGGGAATGTAAACCTGATTAAAAACATGGTGCTGCCTAGTCCTCTTTCGGTCCTACCTGGGGAATGAGGAAGTGAGCTGTGGGGGGCAGGTCATGTTAATAAGTCAAATTAGTAGTGGGAAGAGGAAGAGCCAAGTCTGGCGGTGAGTGTGGCTGGCTAACAACTTGCTATATATGCCTTTACTTTGCTTTTTCTTTTATTTCCTCCCACTAAAATTTCAAGTCTCTATTCTTTTTATTTGACCTCTTTTCCCTCTGCTGCCCTCTTCTTCCCCCTTGTCCATTCCTCTTTTCTCTTTCTCCTGAATCAGAGCTTCTTGCATGGATCCTCAGCTTCTCTTCTCCTCTGTCTCTTTCTCTGAATCATGGTCTCATGCATGCATCTTCAGCCCTTGATATTTCTCTTTAAGGCATTTCCAATTCCTGGGTTGCAGGCCAGCAGTGTGGCTGTAGGCATGGGGTGGGGGTAGGTGGAAAGGTTGCAGCTGTCACTTGGCTGACACTGGAGACCTTGTTTGCAGGACAAATCCAGCTGCTTACACAGAGGACTTCTTCCTGTTGCCAGGTGGAGGTTACTCAAGATTAAAGAACCATTTCAAATCAAACTACCAGTATAAATGGATAGAATGTTGTGATAATAATATTGTGGTTTCATTTGAGCAAGAGCACGGTCACTTTAAGAACAAGAAGTTCTGGTGAGGTGCCCTCTGTGTCCCAGTGCTTGTGAGGTGGAGACGGAGGTTTGCCTATTTGAGTGTGCTGTCACTGTCAGCACTCTGTCATTTCATATACTGACGCGTGCAACGTTAACACCACTCTTCTTGTTTGTTGTGCTAGATACCCTCGCACTGTGATCAAATCGAAGCCCAGGGTGGCCTGCAGCTCCTCCAGAGGCTGCACTACCTCTACAGAGACTACCCTAACGTGCAGCGAAACATCATGAGGATCGTTGGAAATATGGCTCTGAGCGAGCGGCTGCATGCTCCCATAGTCCGCTCAGGTAATGACCTCATCATGCCTTTGTTCTCCCCTGGCCATTCCTGACTTGTGCTTCAGCAGATGTTGGCTGGCTCGGGACGATCGAAGTTCCTGGTACTAGAGGAGCAGTGCGGACATGTTCGAGACTAGCTATTCCCACGCGGGGCAGCAGCCTTGTCGAGATGGCTGTCTCATGGTTCACATAGTTGGGATGTGATTTAGTTTACAAAACATTATCAGGACAAAAGAGTCCCAACATATAACTGTTTTTGCTTGCAAATAATAGTCTTCTCCCTCCTTCCTTCCTTAGTTCCATCACATATTAAGAGATGTGCTAAATTCTAAAGTGAGTTTTCTGATTTATCTTCTGGTGAATTGTTTATCCCGCCCTCTCATGCCTACATTTAAAAAAATTAATTTAAACTAAACATTTTTTGGTGTTTTTTGTTTGGCTTATGCCAGTACTAGCTTGAGCTCAGGGCTTCACACTCTCCTTTGGCATTTTCCCTTAAGTCTGGTGCTCTGCCACTTGAGTCACAGCTCCACTTCCAGCTTTCAGCTGGGTAACTGAGGGTAAGAGTCTCATGGACTGCCCGGCTTAGGCTAGCTCTGAGCCATAATCCTTTGCTGTCCGCCTCCTGAGTAGCTAGGATTACAGGCATGAGCCACCAGCTCCTGGTTTTTGTCAGACCTCTTGATTCTGTTCTGGAGATCATTGAGACCGTGTTCATTTTTCCTCTGTACTTTGGATCATTTCGGTTTGCCCATCTTGAAGGTCACTGATGACATGGAGACTCAGAGATGTACAGCAGGGCAGCTGTTGGTCAGACCCCTTTTCACCACTGTTTTCTGTGCTGACTTTTGCTCAGCTCTCATAGTTCCCAGTAGTCCATTTTTTTTCATTTTTCATTTCATTTAATTTTTTGCCTGAACTCTGGGCCTGGGCGCTGTCCCTCAGCTCTTCAGCTCAAGGCTAGTTAGCTCCACCACTTGAGCCACAGCACCACTTCTGGCTTTTTCTGCTTATGTGGTGCTGAGGAATCGAACCCAGGGTTTTGTGCATGCAAGGCAAGTGCTCTACCACTGAGCCACTTTCCCAGCCTGCAGTAGTCCAATTTTAATTCTGCTGCCTTACTGTTTTATTTTCTCTTTTCATGTTCCCATTTTGTCTCTGTGCATTTTGATCAATCAGACTGGCATCAGAAAGACAGACGAGGTTTTTCCTTTAGGGTTACAAAAGTTAAAAAGATAGTAATAATGTTCATGTGTGAAAGCTGGCCTGATCCTCCTGGTTCATGGGAATGAAAGTTGATTCTGTTTTATCCGCAGGACTTGTTCAAGGATACTTCCCAGGCCCTGAGTTCAAGCCTGAGTTCAATATTACACACACACACACACACACACACACACACACACACACACACACAAAATGAATGCACATAGAGACAGCCAATGTTGTGTAAGTTATAGGTATATAGTTGCTTTTTTTCAAAAGATTTAGATGGGTGTCTACCACACTTCTAAGTTTAGTTACTGTAAGGATAAAAATGGAATTAGGAAATGCTGCTTTTATTATTTGTTATTCCTTAAAAAATAGTATGTGTCAGGTATTATATAATATCGAAACACTAAATATTTAAAACAAGACACAACATCTCAGGCACTGTGTCTGAAAAATACTCCAGAAAAGGCCTGTGCTGTGATTTTTCTTGGGTTTCTTTTCTAGTGACCATTGAAAACAGTCATATGTTGACACATTTTAATAATATATTTGTATATGACCCTAGGGAGGATTTTTTAAAAACATTTTTATTTTCCTATTGTACCATCTCTTAATAGATTCTGAAGGATTTTCTGATAATTTTAATTTGGATGTTGTTAAAGAACCAGTGGGTCAGGAACCTCTTCCGGATTATGACTCACCACGCGGTCCTGGAACGGGAGGCGCGTGGGAAAAGCAGCTGGCTCCTGATGACTGCCAGGTCCCTGCGGGCCCAGGGCTTTCGCACACATACATTTAGCAAAGCTGCTTCCAGTTCCGTGTGTGAAACAACTTGACCGAAGTTTCACAGCACATAAGTGGAGACTAGAAATTTGGACCCAAGTCTCTGACACCAGGCCCATGTTCTACTTTATTTTAAATTGTGTATATATTATTTACAGAGAACTCCATCCAGCCTTTCCCTAAGAGGTAGTGACCCTTGATGGCTTGGTTTCCTGTGCCTGTCCAGATGTTTGTATGTTGTTGGAGTGTGTAGACAGACACATGCACTGTCATGCTACATGTGCATAGAATTGTCCCCAACTTTGCTGTGTGCCTTCAGTTTTGAAGTTTTTTCTTCTTGAATAATAGGTTTGGTAAGACTTTTGTGTATCCAAAACAATTATTAAAAATAGTTTCCAGCCAGGTGCTAGTGGCTCATGTCTTTAATCTCAAGGATATAGAGATCAGAAGGAGCATGGTTTAAGGCTAGCTCAGACAAAAAGTTGCTGAGATGCCCTTCTCACTGAAAGCAAGTCAGGCATGCTGGCACACACCTAGCATCTCAGCTATGAAGGCAGCCAAAGTTAGGCGTATCTGTGTCCTGAGGCTGGCCCAGGGCAAAAACTGAGACCTTATCTGAAAATGAACGTACAGCAAAGGAGGTGGTAAAGCGCCTGCTTAGCAAGAACAGTAAACAGAAGAAAAAAAGAAAATAGTTTTCAGATGTATATTAGTCTGCCAATATGATTGATCACTGATCAGGATAAAATGGTATTAACCTACTGGGTTAAATGTAAAAAATGGTATTTAGTTCTATTTTGTTACCTCACCACCAGTAACTGCAAGTTGTGTTAGATTTTCTAAGAGATTCCTCAAGCGGGCTCAGAGGGTAGGAAGAAGCTGAAGTGGTTGGGGCTTTCCCACCTAAGACAAATAATTGAGACTCACCTTTCTCTAACTTGAGTTTGAACTCAGGACCTTGTGGTTGCCAGGCAAGCACTCGATCACTTGAGCCACACCCCCAGCTTTGTTTTTTTCCTTCTAGTTATTTTTGGAATACTATAGGGTCTTCCAGAACAGCATGGTCCAGCTGGCCTGAACTGTTAATCTGTGTTTATACTTCTCACATAATTGGGCTAACAAGTGTATGCCACCACACCCAATTGTTTTTGGTTGGAATGAGATCTTACACACCTTTCTGTCAAGGCTGTCCCTAAACTGTTATCCTCCAAATCTCAACCTCTTAAGTATCTGGGATTATAGGCATGAGCCACGGCTCCCAGTTTCTAACCTTGTACTTTTAAAACCTCCTTACAGCTTGAGATGGATTCATATCAGTATTTTAGAGATCTGTTCTTTTTGTAGGCTGGGTTTCCATAATGGCTGAAGCCTTAAAATCTCAACAGATTATGGAAGCCTCACATGCTGCCAGAACCCTGGCTAATCTAGACCGAGAAACCGTGCAAGAGAAGTACCAGGACGGCGTGTATGTGCTGCATCCCCAGTACAGAACAAGGTGAGCAGGCAGAGCGTTCATTTCGTTTCACAAGCATAAATCCATTTTCATTTTAATTTTTTTCTGCTAATTTACAATATAATGCCTTACAGATAGATTTTTTTTTGACGGTCATGGGGCTTGAACTCTGGACTTGGGCGCTATCCCTCAGCTCTTCAGCTCAAGGCGAGCGCTCTACCGCTTGAGCCACAGTGCCACTTCCAGTTTTCTAGTGGTTTATTGGAGATAAGAGTCTCACCGACTTTCCTGCCCAGGCTGGCTTTGAACCGTGATCCTCAGATCTCAGCCTCCTCTGAGTAGCTAGGATTACAGGCGTGAGCCACCAGCACCTGGCTATAGATAGATTTTTAATCTATTTAGTTGGTGGGACAGAAGGTTGCTTTATATCTCAGGCTCACCCAGGAACACACAGTCTTCCTACCTCAGCCTCCTGAGTACTGTTTCAACATGCCCAGTTATGGCTTTTTAGTTGTTGTTGTAGGTGCCAGTTCTCAGGCTTGAAATCAGGACCTCTTGCCCTCACTTGGCTTTTTTACTCAAGACTGGTGTTCTACCACTTGAGCACACCTCTACTTCCAGCTTTTTTTCTGGCCAATTGGGAAAAGAGTCTCACACATTTTCTACCCAGGCTGACTTTCAACCAGAATCCTCAGATCTCAGCCTCCTGAGTGGCTAGGATTACAGGTATGAGCCACCAGCGCCTAGCTGCTGGCAAAAACTTTCTAAGTTTGAAAAAGGAATTAGCCTAGTTCAAATTTCTAAATAAAATACTTGATGTTTTTTGTATGTATGTATATGTTTACTGTAGATAGCTTGCAACAGATACTCTATGTATATTTTGTATGTCCTATCCAAAGAAAGAATGTCAAATGACTTGTAGAATGTCCTCATGGGCTTACTTTGAGGGTAATCGGATGGCAGCATGTGTTATGTGGTCTACCACTGAGTTTATGAAGTCACCTGTGGTTTTTGTGCCCAGCTCCATTTTCCTGTTTCTATAGAAGGAGCTATGAGCATACTGTGGGCCTTTTCCAGACTCCTAGGATCTGCAGTAATCCTGTGCTTAGGAAACTTGCCATAATGCAGCCTGCGTTTACATCACAGAAACCTGCTAAAGCCCCATCCGCAGAGAATGCTGGGTACATCTGACCATCGTAGTAATGCACTTATTCTGCTTCTTTTTAAAACTCTCTCTCCTTAGTCAGCCCATTAAAGCCGATGTCCTTTTTATTCATGGCCTAATGGGAGCAGCATTCAAAACCTGGCGCCAGCATGACAGCGAGAAAGTTCTGGTTGAAAAGGCTTTGGAGGATGAAAACAGGTACACTACATGTTGGCCCAAGGTAAGGAGCAGCCGCTGGGGCCAGCGCCTCTGTCACCACATGAAATGACACTGCCGTCGCCACCTGCGGGACTTGTTTCCCTGTCCCTTTTTACTGGGAATTTTTTCTCCATGAAGTTCTTTCCCTTCATGACACCTGTATCATGTTTCAGTGACAGTCAGGCCTGTGACCTGATGTTGTATAATTTCAATGTAAGGTGCAATTGTGATTCCAAAGGAATATTCTAATAAAATAAGGGGCCAGAGCATAATGGGTCACTTCCACTGAAGCGTACGTACTCTGATTGTATTCAGAGTAGCCAGTTTTACCATCTCAGTAATTATAAAACTAGACATACTTAGAAGTAATTCTGCTTTACATTTCTTTGAGACTGTTTCTCCCAAAGAGCCTTAACTCTGGAATGGATTCCTAGAATGAAGGTATCAGCAGCTAATTCAAGGACTGGTGGTCCATTCCTGTGTGTGATGTTCCAGAGTTTGCCTCCCTCCTTCTTACCTTAGAAAGAATGTTTGCATGTCCTCTCTGGTGGTCCACTGTCTGGAGGTACCGTCAGCCCGGGGCCTCCAGAGAGAAACTATGACGGTCTCTTCTGTCTTTAAGTTTTCCGGGCTCGCTGTCAGGGTGCAGTCTGTCCTGAGATGCTAGCTTTGTGATCTGAAAATGCTCTCCGAAGCGCCCTGGGGGGGGTGGCGGGCACTTTAACATTGAGAATATTCCTATCATACCTCCATTGGACTTATGCTATAAATATTCTCACTGCTTTGTGACTAGATTTTTTAAAAATGTCCTTGTTGTCCATTGCTAGAGAACTTCAGTTACAAATTTTAATTCCTAGGAAGTAATTGGGGTGGTGGGAATGCATGCATGTTCTTACATACCTCTCAATTCACCTAGACATGGTTAGCGAAGGACTGTCCCGCTCTCCGGATTATATCTGTGGAGTATGACACCGCCCTCAGTGACTGGAGGGCGAGGTGCCCTATGGAAAGGTAATCAGAGGTTGCTGGGGGAGGAAGGGCTCCAGCACAACTGGATCCTTGGGGGTGGGAGGTGATTTTTATGTTTTAATACCATAGGTTTTTTTTTTCTCTCTCTCTACCATCTCTTTTCTCTGAGGAATTAGCTCTGAGTGAACAGTAAAACAGTAGAAGGCTAAGACAAAGGTCAATACTGCCACCGAATCTGCTTCATCTATAATAGTGAAAAACCTCATTCCAGATCAAAGTTTTCATTTCCACTGGAAGTAAAAATGTTTTCATGCTTATAGTCCTGAAGACTAAAGAAACAAAGGAAAAGACGCGGAGCAGTTCTGTCCCCTCTGTCCCCTGTGCTACTTGAGTGCACAGGAAGGAGCACTGGGCTGCGCTGCTGGGTTTCAGAGCCTTATGGCCTGCTTCTGTGTCTTGCTGCATAGTCCTACCCAGTCACAGGATCTGAGCGCCTGTCCAAAGACAGAGGCGTTGGGCCCTACATACCACACTGTGCTCTAACACACCCAAGGTAGAAGTGCCCTGGGTGAGCTGGAAGTATCAGGCCTCCCTCCCATTTCTCCCACTTTGTCCTGAGAAAAAGTGTCTACAGCCAGGGTGAAAATACCAGACCAAACCGTTTTGAAGTTTATTTTTAGTCTGAAAGTTACTCATTTTGGACTCTGATTAGAATAATTTCTTAGTATTTCTAAGTAAGCCAAAATGATGGAAGCTTAATATTTGCAACAAAAATACAAGTCGAACCAAACTCAGGAGAGACAACTGAGGCTCTAAGGACATTTTTGTAGTCAGGCCACAGGCTGAGAAGTGTCGCTCACACTCGAGGTGCTGGCAGCAACTGGGGTGAGGTCAGGTTTGACCTAGAAATTGCCAGACACATTTGATGCTCAACCTCTGCTTGCTTCCTACATGCATGGTGTGTTCTGGGCTTAGTCCTATGTCACTGTTGACATTTTGGTTCAAGAATGACAGAGTCAGAAAATGAGCCTGCAGAAGTATTCCTCACTCCAAAATGTGTTTCGTAGCATTCATCCGGTCAGCGGATCCTGATTTGAAGTTAGGTAGCAAGGTCTGGGGGCCCGTACCTCCCGTCATTCCACTGTTTTCCTTTTATCCAGAAAGACGATTGCATTCCGAAGCAATGAACTTCTTAGCAAGCTCAGAGCCGCTGGGGTTGGGGATAGGCCGATGATCTGGATATCACATAGCATGGGAGGTAAGGACGCTCCATCTCCACAGCGGCCATCATGAGATGGCTGTCACCACACGGCCAGCCTGAATGGTCTGCATCTCTGTGGTGTTTCCTGGCAGCCCTCTAGCCATTATTGTTTGTGCCTATGGCTCAGGGTTCTAAAGTTGCTACAACTAGTAACAAACCATGCAAGAGGGCCTGGGTTCAGAACACACCACTCCTCTGTCCTGGTCCCTCAGATGTTTGCATGTTGGGCACGACAGGTCTGCATTCCTGGCGGGTCTTAGGCTCCCTATTTTTCTCCCCCATTGCTGCCTCTTTGCCCACAGCCACAGCTCCCAGATGCCAAGAGCTGCTGAGATGTGATTCCAGCTGCTGTACTTTGGGGTCTGATACTGCTGTTTCTGTTGCATGCTCTGCTCCTCCCAGTGTCTCCAACCCCAGCTGTTGGCCCTCGCCATCCACACCACCGTCTTTACCCTGCCCCGGCCGGGGCTGCTGGATGAGGTGCTCAGGATGGCTGGTCTGGAGCTGGGGCTCTTTGCTGAAAGTTTCTCTTTCCCAAAGACCCACTACTATCACCTGAGGTAGAGGATGAAGGTGGAGAAGACGCTGTCCCTCAGCCGCTGGTTTTTCTAGCAGTGGACTGGCACATGGCAGCTCTGGGTGTGGGCCACGCTGGCAGGAAGGGTCAACTCTACAAGCCAGTTTCTAGAATCCACCGCTTCGGAGGCTACCTGTACTGTACAACTAGAGGATGAGGGGTGGTAATACGTTTAACGCCTTGTTTCCTGTACTATAGAAATTTTAATTTTCTTTTTAATTAGAATTAGAATTTTTAGTTTTTGCTAGTCCGGGGGCTTGAACTCAGGGCCCAGGTGCTATCTCTGGGCTGCTTTGTGCTCAAGGCCAATGTGCTACCACTTGAGCCACAGGACCACTTCTGGTTTTTTTGACTAGCTTATTGGAGATGAGTCTCATGGGGACTTTTCTGCCCAGATTGGCTTTGAACCATGATCCTCAGATCTCAGTCTCCTAAGTAGCTAAGATTACAGGTGTGGGCCACTGGCGCCTGACTTATTTTAAAGTATTTTAAGGAAAACATCTGTCTTGTTTTGCTTCTTTTTTCTTTTTTTTTAAAGAATACGAGAAAGAAAAAAAATAGTTTGTACACTGTTTTTCCTTTGTCTCTGGCTAGGTCTTCTTGTCAAAAAGATGCTGTTGGAAGCCTCTCAGAAGCCAGAACTGAGCACAATTATCAACAACACCCGAGGAATCATTTTTTACAGTGTGCCACACCACGGGTCCCGGCTGGCTGAATACTCTGTTAATATTCGCTATCTTCTGTTTCCCTCTTTGGAAGTTAAAGAGCTCAGCAAAGGTAATGCCTTCTTACATGGAGGGTGGAGGGCTGTTTAACACTAACTACAGAAGAGAAGGTGGGAATCCAGCTTCCTCCTTGAGCATATTCACTCATTCTTTATTCATACCTGTGTTTCGATTATCCACCGAAAAACCTGGACTTGGGCCTAACTTTCCTTTAACACTTTACTTTTTTTGTTTTTAATATTTACTCAAGTATGGCTATAATTTCAATGTTATTTTAGGTACTTAACATCAGAAAAATTATTGTGCTTTTTAAATTTTTTTTTTTTTTTTGTCAGTTGTGGGGCCTGAACTGTGGGCCTGGGCTCTGTCCCACAGCTCTTTAGTTCAAGGCTAGCGCTCTACCACTTGAGCCACAGTGCCACTTCCGGCTCACGCATGCAAGGCAAGCACTCTACCACTGAGCCACCTTCCTAGCCCCCTTTTTAAAGTTTTATTTATGTTTTTTTTTTAACCAAGAATTTGCAAAATCAACTGCTAAAATACAAACAAACCTTTGGGACTTTGTGTATCTGTCATAAAGCAGTATCTCTGTTATAGTACTTGTTCTCTCTGAACACCAGGAGCCTGAGCATGCTAGTTGCCTTCTTGCTCGTATTTTCCCTTGCTTGCTTCCTTCTCACCATGCTTGGCCCTGAGTTGATTCTTTATCAATATGTAATGAATGACTATTTTTCATCTGTAAGTAGTACTGCTCACTTTTAGTTTCCATTTCTGTGTTTTATCTTTTTTTAAACCCTTCACTTTTAACATCTTTACCAGTGGCATCTAATAGGTTAAGTCTGTGAACTTAATCTACTTATATTCAAGGTTGTTATTGATAAGTTTGAACATCCTCCAACCATTTCTTAATTTTATTCTGCTTGATTTGTAAGTTTCTTGTTCCTTTCCCCCTTTTATTTTTGTGTAGTTTTCAGTCACACTAAGGTTTGGTTCTCTCCATGTATCAGTTCTAATATTGAGCTTTATATCTTCATGTATTTTCAGAGATTTGAACTCAGGGCCTTGCACTTGATCGGCAAGGCAAATGCTTTACCACTTGGCCATGCTCTTAGCCCTTTTTGCTGTAGCATCTTTTTTAGATAAGGTCTTGCACTTTTGCCTGGGGCTGACCTTGGACCATGATCCTCCTATCTCTACCTTCTGAGGAACTGAGGTTATAGGTGTATAGCACCATGCCCAGCTTGATTTTTTTTTTTTTTGAGATCAGATACTGGTGTCCTTGGACTCACAGAACATGCTGGAGACCTAGATCCCATGGGGTGAACACAGGCAGTGGAGGTTTGTGGCTTTATGACTTTAGAATCTGCAGTTCTGGAGCTGTAGGATGTGGAGTGTCCCCGCATCTCATGGGGCATTGGAAGTCACAATCCTGAAGCTCTGAGACCTGAATTGGCCCTCTCCCTGGGACGCCAGGGGCAGGCTTGGTGATGCTGGGCTTTTCACACCAGTAGGCTCACTGAGCACAGGTGGTCCTGGTCCTGGGACCGGGACTGCTGGTAGCCACATTCCTAGAGGTAGGATACAGCTTGGAGTTTTCCCAGCTCTGGATGGACAGGTGAGGGTAAAGGCAGGATTTCACATCAGCAGCGAGGCTCCTCGGCACTGTGGGCTGGGAAGGTCTTCCCCAGTTCCCCTGAGGCAAGTGTGGGTGGGCACAGGCTCGTGGCCATGGTGTTCTGGGGAGCATGGTGTCTTCTACCCATTGAGGCATGTGCCAGCCAAGGTCTTGAACTCACTGAACTCATCAGAGCACTGGCTGCCCAGTCCCTAAGGCATGTTAAGGGATAGCAGAGGCTGTTGTAGTGGCTGGGCACTGGGATAGGCAGTTGTGGGGGTGAGGGGGGTGGGGGGGGAGGATGGGCGGAATGCAGAGAAAGGCCCGAAGTGAGCTCCTCCTTTGGAGAAGAGCAGTGTCTCTTAGACCAATCAGCTCTCTAAACCAGACTGAAAGCCTGTAAGCACCATGGAGTGGTGGGCTGCTGCCGTGCTGCCCGCCTCCCGACCCAAGCATGGCGCTTGGGTTAGAGTTGCCGTATGCTGTATACACCGTGTACGCCCTGTCCTTGTGCTTGCCCTTTGGACGCTGCATGCTGCCTTTAGCGTTCCTGCGGCTTCCTTGCTGAGCTCCTGAG
This sequence comes from Dipodomys spectabilis, assembly GCF_019054845.1. Taxonomy (NCBI): domain Eukaryota; kingdom Metazoa; phylum Chordata; class Mammalia; order Rodentia; family Heteromyidae; genus Dipodomys; species Dipodomys spectabilis. The sequence continues at coordinate 463,237 of NW_024870979.1, forward strand.
CTCTCTCCCCGGCCCAGGTTCTGCTGCGGCTGAGCTGCTTGCAGATCGCCCATCACTGTACCATCTTGGCTCCGATTTTCAAAGCTTACTACCTTGAATGAAGTCAACTTAATTTTCCCTAAGTTCTTTATTGTTCTCTGGTTGTTTTTTATTCATAGCAACATGTTTTGTGGCGCCATTGTCCTGTCAAGTAGTTCCAAAGAAACCAATTAGTGTTTTGAAAAGCTCCTTTGTGTCCTCATTTGGTTGTTCCTTCTAGTGCGCCACTCTGTCTGCTGTCTGGCACTCTGTCTGCACTCTGTCTGTCTGCACTCTGTCTGGCACTCTCCTGTCTGCACTTTGTCTGCCTGTGGCTCTGAGGTGCTGTGGGCGGAACCCATGCTCATCTTAAGGCAGAATGCTAGTGTCCTCTTTAAACGGGAAAGATCCATGCATTTTATTCTGAATTGGATAAACAAACTCATCACGCTCCTATTCTCTGTTAACTTTATAGATTCTCCTGCACTTAAAACACTACAGGATGACTTTCTGGAGTTTGCTAAAGACAAAAACTTCCAGGTGCTGAGTTTCGTAGAAACCCAACCAACCTTTATCGGTAGCATGCTTAAACTCCACATCGTGCCCGTGGACTCGGCAGGTATTTGCTCTTTAGAAACTTGTTGAGTGGAGGCCGAGGTGAACCCTGACATTGAATGCTATCAGCTTTTAAATCTAGCTGCTCACTTTTAGGAGAAAGTTTGGTGAAGACCTAGAATCAGTTCCATGCTTGTGTGCCTACCTCCTTTCAATTCACCTCTTGCTTGGGTGTCCCGGCAGCTGGTGCCCAGCCAGCCCTTCTGCGCCGCTCAGGGCGCGGGACACAGTGCGCAAAGAGGCTGCCTGAACAGTCAGCATGTGTATTACATCCCGTTCCCTATCACCCAAAGAAAGTGAAGAACCCTTAATCTTTTATAGTGGACTAATGGAACCCCGTGAGGGTTCCTGTGTACAGTGTTCAAGGAACAGCTGCTCACTGTCTGCTTGGGAAGACCTTGGGAAGCTTATCGTATGGCAGCCTCGCCACAGTTGTGTGGCTTCTTCCGTGTCACCAGGCCTGTGGCTTCCTCCCACCCACTTTCTCATCTCAGAGGTCTCACTGCCATCTCTGATCCCTCCAACCAGATGAACTTGACTGCAGTGTCAGAAACCTCTCCAGGTCTCGCAAGGAATCATGGGATGAGGGGCTTGAGTGCAGGATGGGTCCCCATGCGACATTCCCACTCTTTTCCTCAAGTAAGGGAGCTCGTGGTGCAGTCATGGCATCCACCACGTGGTGTGCCATAGAGACCTCCTGTACAGGAAGCTCTGAGACACCAGTGCTCAGGGTCTGCTGCTAACTTCCTCATTTAGGTAGGTAGGTAGGTAGGACCCAAGAGACGACTTTGCACAGTACTTCCTGAGTACCTGCTCTCCTGTGATGGCTCACATGTAGCTCAGATGTTCGGCGCCGTTGAACGTGAAGGTCCTTCATGTATTGGGTCCCTTTTGATAAGCAGGTGAGAAGCTTTTATTTTTGCTTTTATTTCAGCTTATTGAAATTTCTGTTTTCTCCAGCTCTAGGTATTGGGGACCTAATTCCCGTGGATGTTAACCACTTGAACATTTGTAAGCCAAGGAAAAAGGATGCTTTTTTGTATCAGCGTACTTTGCAATTCATCCGTGAAACTTTAGCCAAAGACCTTGAAAAATGACAGTTGTCTTCCATTCTTTTTGAGAATACAGTGTGGAAAGCTGGTGTTCTTTTTCCTTTTGGTCTCTGCGCAGTCCTATGAACAGTCAGCTTGGCATCATGTGGTCCGAAAGTGTGGTGCAGGCGGCAAGACGTGACTGTGTGTTTGAGCACTGGAAAGCACCGTGCAGAAGGGCAGTCACAGGAGGAGGAGCTCCTGTGACAGGAGCTCAGAGCCAGGCCCAGTGCCTTTCCTCCTTGATATCCCGCTCCCTCAGGAGCCCTGGCAGGGATGGGGGAGTGGTGTCGAAGTAGGGGTAACCTGGAATGAGGGGAGTCCTCTAGCAACTCAGCTTACAATGACAGTGCTGCTAGAAGAGTACCCGAAGTGAGAGGCAGGGAGCTGGCACAGGAACGGCTGTCCTCTAGCTGTGTGTTGCGAAGTTTCTAAATGTGTCATTTTCAAAACATTTAGTTTTAAACACTTAATTAAATCCTTGACACTTGGTCTTTTAGGCCAATTGTTGTGCATGGGGCAGTTCCTTGTTTCTATTTTCATATTGCTAAGAACAAACTGTTTCTTTAAAAAAAAAAAAAAAAACAAACCCAAACTCTAGCTTATAGAATTCTTTCCAGATTGTAGTTTGTAATGTGCTTGTAATGTGTTTGGGATAAGGACAAAGTAGCTAGTCCATTACTGATCATCAGAGTATGGAAAAAACAAAAGCTATTCTAAGCCACTAGATGTTAACAGAACTTAGTAAGATTTCATATTCTCTTTGGCTAAATAAAGTATACCTTCTTTCTTTGCTCGTGTAGAAGTAGTACTAGATAACCACTAGCATGTGAGAAAATAATGTGCTTTTGAATAATAGTATTATTGAAATATAATTCACATACCTGAAAATTTCCTTTTTGTGTGTGGTGCTGGGGATTGAATCCCAGGCCTTACACTTGTTAGGGAGATGCTGTACCACTGAGCTGGATCCTCAGTCCAAAATGTACCCTTTTAAAGTGTTTATTGGTTTTTAGTATAGTCACAAAGTTGTACAACTACTTTCAATAGAAAATAGTTTTTTAAAAATTACTTGTATGTCATCTATAATTACATAATATAAAAATGTAGAAAACTACATGAAGATGTTGACATGTATCTTGGAACTTAAAGAACAAGGAGACCAAAAAAGTAGGGGGCAGAGAATACAGATGTGAGCTATGTGGTAATGTAGAGCCCCTCACCAGGTGTTTACCTGGACACTTGCAATGCACACGAGGATGGAGAATAAATATAAACCCTACCAAAACGTGTACGAAACGAACCATGCACTCTGCCAAGACCACAGAAAAATGAAAACCAAAGAAAATAGAAGGAGGGCTTAGAGAACATAAACTAATGAAATGAAAAAAGCAGTCTTCATAAATCTAAAGTTGATTCTTGGAAAAAAATCCATAAAATTGACAAACCTCTTGTAAGAGCAATCACAATAAGAGAAGGGACAAATTATTAGTATCAGTCATAAAAAGGAGATATCACTGTAATGTAGACTTTTTTGCTAGTTCCTCTTGCTCTGTTTCATTCATGGCTAGTACTATGCCACCTGAGCTACACCTCCACCTCCAGCCTTTTGCTGGTTAACTAGACATAAAAATCTCAAGGATTTGTCGGCCTGAACTGGCTCTGAACAACAATTCTTAGATTTATAGCTTCCTGAGTAGCCACCAGCACCTGGCATTTAAAAAAGTCAAGTGCTGGTGGTTTATGCCTACAACACTCATTTTTTGGGTAGCTGAGATATACAGAATCACATTTTGAGGCCAGTTCAGACAGAGAGGTTTGCAAGATCCCTTCTCAATGAAAAGCTGAACATGGTGGTTTGATTCTAGCCATGACAGGAAGACTAGCACAGGCAGATCACACCATGTACCTGCCTGGGCAGGAAACACCGTATTTCAGAAATAATCAGAAAAAATAGGGTCTGGAAGTATGGTTCAGTGGTTAAGAGCAGCTACCTAGCAAGTATAAGAACCTTAGTGTGAATGCTTACAATTGATTACATTTTTTTTGGGGGGGGGTCCGGTCGTGGGGCCTGAACTCTGGGCCTGGGCACTGTCCCTCAGGTCTTCAGCTCAAGGCTAGCGCTCTACCACTTGAGCCACAGCACCACTTCCGGCTTTTTTCTTTTTGCTTATGTGGTGCTGAGGAATCAAACCCAGGGCCTCATGCATGCAAGGCAAGCGCTCTACCACTGAGCCACCTTCCCAGCCCCACAATTGATTACATTTTAAATGAAACAGAAAATTCCAAGAAAAATAAAACTTGGTATGTTAGTTAGCCTTTCTATCACTGTAAAAAATTCCTGAGATAAACAACTTAAGGGAAAAATGCATCTGGCTCCTGGTTTCAGAGTTTCAGCCCATCGTGGTGGAGATGGCTGACAGAGGCCTGGCAGGGCTGCTAGATCATGGTGTCCAGGGTATCTCCTCCCCGCCCCTCCCCCCAACCTCTGGAAACACCTCGCAGACACACACGGACATGTTTACTAATCTCCTAGGCTTTCCAATCCAACCAAGTTGACAGGATGGACCATCACATCCAAACTGCCTCCAAGCAGAAAACATGGCCAATCCTATGACCATTAAAGGAAGAGAACCAATGACTTAAAAAGTCACAGACTTACTCTAAGCCTAGTGCACATTACAGATGAGGGCTCCCAACCAAGGAAATGGTTCTATTATCAGATTCTTCCAGTTCATTGGAAAGATTGCACACCTTCATTCATTTTCTGAGGTTAATACAACTTGTATACCATAACTGTATCAAAGGACAGTACAAAAAGGAGAAAGTGGGCTGGGAAGGTGGCTCAGTGGTAGAGCGCTTGCCTTGCATGCCTGAGGCCCTGGGTTCGATTCCTCAGCACCACATAAGCTAAAAGAAAAAAAGCCGGAAGTGGCACTGTGGCTCAAGTGGTAGAGCACTAGCCTTGAGCTGAAGGACAGTGCCCAGGCCAAGAGTTCAGGCCCCAGGACTGGACCAAAAAAAAAAAGGAGAAAGTAATCAGCTACTTGTAATTATGAACACAGATGTAAAAATCTTTTTTTTTTTTTTATTTTTTTGGGTCCGGTCGTGGGGCCTGAACTCTGGGCCTGGGCGCTGTCCCTCAGCTCTTCAGCTCAAGGCTAGCGCTCTACCACTCCAGCCACAACGCCACTTCCAGCTTTTTTCTTTTTGCTTATGTGGTGCCGAGGAATCGAACCCAGGGCCTCAGGCATGCCAGGCAAGCGCTCTACCACTGAGCCACCTTCCCAGCCCCAGATGTAAAAATCTTAAGCTAAAATACTGACAAGTAAGCCAAGCAATGTGGCTCATGCCTGTAATCCTAGCTGTAGGAGCTTGAGATCTGAGAATCATGGTTGAAAGCCATCCTGGGCAGACAAATCTGACAGTCTTCTCAATGAGTAAAGACTCAGAACTGGAGGTATAGTTCAAGTGACACAGAGCTAGACTCAAGTGAAAAAACTAAAAGTTAACTGACTTTGAGTTCAAGTGAAGCCCCAGGTACTGGCACACACATACAAACTAATCCAGCAATATTTAAAAGGATAGCTGTCAAAGGTTTATGCCAAAAATTCAAGCTTTGCAAAATGGATCAATGTAATTTATCATATTAGCATACAAAATAAAGAAAAATAATTAATCTCAATACATGGAGAAAAAAATTGGGGGGGGAGGGGTCCGGTCGTGGGGCCTGAACTCTGGGCCTGGGCGCTATCCCTCAGCTCTTCAGCTCAAGGCTAGCGCTGTACCTTGAGCCACAGCGTCACTTCCGGCTTTTTTCTTTTTGCTTATGTGGTGCTGAAGAATCAAACCCAGGGCCTCTGGCATGCAAGGCAAGCACTCTACCACTGAGCCACCTTCCCAGCCCAAATTTTTTTGATAAAATTAACCACCAATTATAAAAAAAAATCTTTGCAAGCTAGAAAGATACTTTAGTAAAGGCTATTTGAAGAAAACAACAAAAGAGCAAAAATACTAACTTCTGGGAATAAGAATACCAAGAATAGTTGCTACTGTATTTAAATATTGTGGTAAATATTCTCAACAGCGGTACAGCAAGGAAAGGGCATCTAAAGTTCAAGGATGAGAAAAGAAGAATTGAAATGTGCCAGTTTTTCATTACAACACATTTCAAAATATTTTAACATTGCTATAATTAGACAGTATCGCCTAGATGGTTTGACATGATATAGTTGAAAACCTTAAGAAGATGGTGCATAAGTGGATCCCTTGTATCCACTGGCATGTTAAGTGTATTAACACACAGGAAATTGTTAGAAATTCTGAAAGGTTGGCAAGATTGCCAGTGCTCTCAATATAAAAAAATTATATTAGTAAACATAGGATATAAAATTTAAAGTAAATGCTATTTGTTGGATGTAGTTACAGTATTAAGACTGAAAAAAAATGTTGAAAATACAGACTGAAAATATTTAGGAGCCAAATAAGATAGAATTGATTTAAAGAGAAACATAAAAAGTTAGTTATTGAAAAATCTAGTTACAACCTAAGTCTAGGCAATAGGATGGATGGATGGATGGGTAAATGGATAGACAGGCATATTGTTTGAAACAGTGATGTCAAAAATAGCAAGACAGCTGGGCACTGGTAGCCCATGGCTGTAATCCTAACTACTCAGGAGGCTGAGATCTAAGGATCAAGATTCAAAGCCAGTCCAGGCAGGAAAGTCTGTGAGACTCTAATTAATCACCAGAAAACCGGAGATGTGTGGAGATGTGTCCCCAAGTGGTACAGAGCTAGCCTTGAACATAAGAGCTTAGGGACAGCACCTAGGCCCCAAGTTCAAGCCCCAGGACTGACAAAAAATGCAATAGTAGTAATGCAATAAAAATAATACAATAAAAATAGTAATAATACTGAAGCTCAATCCCACCTCCACCACCCTGGAAAAGAAGGTCCTGCGACCAGCTGTTTCTTCCCTGGCACCCAGGTCCCAGTGCTGCACACTGGGGTCATGTGAATGCAGTACAGTCCTTCCTAGGACAGGCTGCAATCCTTCTGCAGCCTGCATTGACTATAGTCACTACATTCATAATTCCTGAAAATCACCAAGGAACATTATGACCTACACTTTGTGTATTAGTGTATCTGGACAGAACTTCCCCCGCCTCTACAAAATAATGTGCTCAAACCATCCTTGCCATTCAAGGTGTACTTGGTTTGATATAATGTCCTACAGAAAGTGAATTCGAGCATCCTGAAATCTTACACAGTGCAGCAGTGGTCCCTGTCAGCAGCTTTCAAGTCATAAATTATTTCTGCCTGTACTGGGTTTGAACTCAGGGCCTTACACTTACTAGGAATGTGCTTCTCTACCATTGAGCTATGCCTTCAGCCCTCTTTTATGTTGGTTATTTTTGAGATAGGGTTCTTGCTTCCTCTCTGGGCACATGCACAGACTACCATCTGCCTTGTTTAGGCTTCCCATAGTTGCTGGGATGGCAAGTGCACACCACAGGTGCATCCAGCTTCCCTCCACTGAGATGAAGTCTTGAAGACTATTTTGCCCAGGCTGGTGTAGATCCAGGATCCTCCCCATCTCAGCCTCTCTCTTAACTTAGTATGACTCACGTCATATATATTATCTAATCTTGTTACCTTCTTGCCTTTTCAACTTCATTTGATGAGTCAAAAAAAAGAACCAAAACAGAAAACTTACACTGAGGGGTAAGTAGCAATTGCATTTGGTCCAAAACAGAAGGCTAGCCAAAGAAGATATTCCAAGGTTCTCTTGATATCTGGAAGAAAATGAGCCCAATTTTTAAAAAGACAAAAATATTTAATAGGTATTCTGTACAACATCAGTACAAATTATAAGTCAAAAAAACACTGTAGGGTTTTTTATTAACACTAGTCTCCCAATAAGTAATCTTTTTAACTCCCTAATAAAATGTTTTTATTATAAAATTAATGCTTTAATACATTACTTATGCAAAGTCAAGAAGAACTTAAGTGTCTTGAACTTCAGCCACTTTAAACTTTTACAAGAACTGGATGAACATATTTCCTGCATACTGCAATCACTAGAACAATTTTAATAGGTTTGAGAAAATTACACGGTGAAAGCAACTATACCATGTGTCAGAGAGACAGTAGTGAATTGCATCATGTTTAGTCAATAAGATGACCCAAACTAAAAGAGAATGAAATCCCCTGGGGAGCTGCTACTCACGGTCAAGATAATTCAGTCACCTGCTAGCTTGGGAAGCCTTCCAACTGGTAAGCATTCATTTATAAACTAGATAAGGATATTCTAAATGTTTACTTTTAAGAGAAACTTGTGTGTGAAAATTATACTACCAACTCAAATTCAGTCTATGCTGCTCATTACACTTTAACACACATGATCAAATCAAACACTACTACTTCAATTCTCAATCTTAAAGCACTTTTAATTTTTTTTGGGGGGGTGCTGGTACTGAACAGTGGTATTAAACAGTGCTTGCTTGCTCATGGATGGTGCTCTATCACTTGAACCATGTCTATTCTTGGCTTTTTTGCTGGTTATTTTGAAGATGGGGTACTGTATACTTCTCTCTCCATGCTAAGATTTGGACCACAATCTGTAGATCAGCCTCCTGAGTCGCTAGGATTCAGGCGGGAGACACTGTCACCTGGCATTACTCATCATTTTTTTCTTTTTCTTTTTGGTTGGTGGTAGGACTTGAACTCAGGGCCTGGGCACTGTACCTGAGCTCTTTCACCCAAGGATAGCATTCTACCATTTAAGCCACAGTGCCACTTCCAGTTTTCTAGTGGTTAATTGGAGATTAGAGTCTCATGGACTATCCTACCCTGGCTGGCTTTGAACCATGATCCTCAGCTCTCAGCCTCCCGAGTAGCTAGGATTACAGGCGTGAGCCACTGGCGCCATCCCTTTTCTTGTGATAGTCCTATTCAAGTGAACACAACTCTGGATGTTAGTATTCACTCAGATTCTCCAGTTGCTTGTCACTTGTTGTTTGTTGTAAAACGAAGAGGCCTCCTGCTGGCATCACAAGCAACCTTTGTGGAATTGACTTCTGCTCTTCTGAACCCTTCTACTTCAGGTACCTCTTTGTGAGAAAGTGGGTATAGAGAAGGAGCATCTGTAAAGAACTCAATTCCATTCTTCATTGTACCTATTAGAGCTCATGGACATCTTGGCCAATCATTTCACTTCTCCAAGCAATCCACCTTTTTTAAACTTTTTTTAACCTCTGCAACAACATAATCCTTTCACATAGGCAAGTATTACAGAAGAAGAACTGAGCATCTCAACACCCTCTTTTGTCTGATCACCTATTTATGGACATCTAGAGGCCTGCTGTGCATGCCCGGGGAAGAGGACCCACTGTCAGCATCTCCTTCAGGATTCTCCCCCTCGCTGAGGGACACATGGTACATCCCTGTATGTGAAAGATGGCTAAATTCAGCCATCTTTAGTTGGTGATCTTCCTTCTCCCTTCTTTCTCTCCCTCTTATGGGGTATATAAAATGCCTATGAAGTTGTATGGCAGAAACAAAATGGTGGACACAAACTGGATTATCCTTAGGTAGACACACACCGCAGCTCAAGAAGATCACAACATAGGTACAGCCGCCATGAGTCCAAACCAAGTGGAAGCTATGGCTCCCAGAGGATGCACACACGATCAGGTTACTGAGTGTACAGGCATCCCTCGCTGGGAGGTGCCACAGAAACTCAAGGCCCTTACAGAAAACAGCATGGTGTTCATATGTCATCCGTGCATGGATCTTACTGCACACTTTCGATCATTGTTTGAAATACCTCGTTGTATAAATGCTGTACAAATAGTTACTTTGCTGTAATGCTTAGGGAATAATTACAAGAGAAGAGTCTGTCCGTGTTGGGTGTTTCTGATCTGTGACTGGTGGGCGCTGTGGCAGAGGGGCTGCCTGCACAAACACAGGGTTCTGGGGAATCCTGGGCTAGTCTTTGGGGTGACCTAGCTGCAGTTTCCAACCCTGGATGTTTTTAAACCTGCTCTAAAGTGGGCCAGACAGTTCTTCATAGTACCAACGACCATGATCAGCACCCTCCGTGCACCACCTTTAGGCAGGCTGCCAAGGCGTCACCCCAAATCTGCAAACACAAAACAGCAACATCAAAAAGCCCATACATAAATCGAACTACCATTTAAAATTCAACAGCACAGAACTTTCTGGGTCTTATCTAGATTTCCTTGCCTTAAAATCCATACCCTGAACCTTGAAGTCTTCCTTTTACCCTGAGAGCAGACCTTAAAGTGCACACGTCCTACATAAGACGTTTCTGGTGGCTGAACTGTGACGTTATTGAATAAGAGACACAACTTTTGTAAAGTACACATGAGTGGGCGATGCGCAGTGTGGTGTCCAGTGTGTTCGGCAGGCGTGTCTTAGGCCCGGTCTGCTGCGTGGGTGCTGCGTCATGTTTTTGCCAGGGGGTCGAACACCTGCAGCGTGGTCCTCTTGTCTTTGTTACTGATGGTCGCCCAGTGGCGGAAGTTTTTTTCCTCAAGGTCTAGCGACAGATCCTGGGTCCCGACACATGCAGGGTCCCTGTGTGATCTCTCAGGGCTCCTGGCTTCTGAGGCCAGAGGGTCAGAGCTCTGGGAAAGCCACTCGTTATTCAATAGTTTAGGGTGGTGGAGAAGGTTCCAGAAGGGATCCTGATACTCATCAAGAAGAGAGGCTGCGTCTGGCTTTGGGTCTCTGGGGCCATCAGTGTGGGGGCTTGTGGCAGACGAAGGGTCAAGAAAACCCACTTGTGTGCAGAGAGGGCTGGCGTCCGGCTGGAGTCCGGGTGGGCAGCTGCCCGCCCCGCCCGGGTGGCACGTGAGGCCCTGGAGAAGTTGGCTGCTGCTCTTCAGGACCTGCAGGTGGAAGGCTGCGGGTGCAGACTTCTTTCTCCGCGGGGGCACCCTGGGCACCGCGACGGACGGCGGCTGGGTTGCTCCTGCCGCCGGGACCTCCTCCGGTGCTGGCGGTCCACTGCTGGGCCTCCGCTCGATGCCTTTCCCGGGCTGAAATGTTCTCGGTTTGGGAACAGGTGGAACTCGAGGGAGTGCTGACGGAGGAGGGGGTTCAAGACTTGTGTCTGGGGGACCAACTGTAAAGTGGACAGGCAGCTGCTCAAACTGTTCTTCTGGTGACAGGAGCTGAGAAAAGGCAAGACAAGAGTGTAATAAGAAGCCAGCCTGGGGCAGAGGAGACACAGAACGCTCAGTGGTCAGCAGGAGACAGAAGGAGAGACTGCGCTGGCATCCTGGCCGTATTGGGATGGGAGAATGTCTGGGATGCCAGAAATGTGACCAGGTATGAGAAAGCGTGGCAGAAACACACCATCCAGGTCAGCCCAACACGTCCAAGGAAACGTGTGTGGGGATTTTAAAACCAGGGCCGCTGTGAGAATTCTGAGACAAAGTTGTCTGTGCCACAGGAAACGGTCGTGGTCTTCCCTCACTCCAAGGAAACCCCTCCAAAGCCGCCTTCTCCCCTGGATGCTCTCCCCTGCAACCTTTTCCATTTTGATACAGAAGAGGGAGGAATGTTCCACAGGGACTTCACTTCCTAGGTTTTTCTCAGGGCCTGGGCGCTGTCCCTGAGTGTTTTGCTCAAGGCTAGCGCTCTGCCACCTGTGCCTCCACTCACTTGCAGCTTTTTGGTGGTTAACTGAAGATAAGTGTCTCATGAACTTTCCTGCTTGGGTTGGCTTTGAACCTCCATCCTCAGATCTTACCTTCTTGAGCAGGTACAATTTACAGGCATGAGCTACAGGTGCCCAGTACTTTCTAGGTTTTGACTTGTTACACAACATGAAATGAAACTTTTTGTTGTTGTTGTTGTTGGTCGTGGGGCTTCAACTGTGGGCCTGAGCCCTGTCCCTGAGCTCTTCAGCTCAAGGAGAGCGATCTACCATTTGAGCCACAGCACCACTTCCAGTTTTCTGGTGGTTAACTGGAGGTAAAGTCTCACAAACTTTCCTTCCCTGGGCTGGCTTTGAACTGCAATCCTTAGATCTCACCCTCCTGAGTAGCTAGAATTATAGGCATGAGCCACCGACGCCTGGTGAAATGAAGCTTTTTTTGTAAGGAAGTGGCTACCGGAGTTAAGCATTGGCTGTCCGGTGCTTCCTTTGGTTCTTTGGAGACCAAACTAGAAGTTTAAGCCCTTCTCCATAGTAACTCCTGAACAGCTGCTTGGGAAAATGAATCCACTTTGGCTCCTGGCTTTTAAAAGCAAACACAAAGCAAATGCATGGAGAGGAAGAAGGAAATGGTTGATCTGGCAAGAAAGCATGGAAAATGGACAGACAACAATGCACCGGCACGGACAGAAACACAACGAGGAAGAGATGAAGCATGCTCAGTGGAGGGGGCCGGGCATAGCCACGCTCACGCAGGGCTGGCAGAGGCGGCAGTCACTCTGGTGCTCAGGCAGGGTTTACCAGGTGCCCGTTCCTAGAACTGAGATCAAACGGCAGTTCCGGATGTGTCTATAGGTGCCAGTCTCTGGGCAGCTACTGTCTTTACAAACTCATGTCTTTGAAGCAGTAAGCAAGGCTGAGAAGCTTGGGAGCGAGAGCAAAACACAATCTGCAAGAAAAGTGGCGAGAAGAACTGTGGGGCCTCCAGGAGGCCTTGCTGCATGGGAGAGAGGAAGACGGCTCGTCTAGACACCAGGCCGTGTTTCCTAAGCACATACAATCTGCACATGTGAAGCCATGTGCACGCAGCACACATGAACGCCAGCAAGGGACCCCCAGGGGGAAAAGCACCCCACTGTGGTTCTGTGTGAGGGCTCATCACAGTCAGGGGACACGATCCCTTTAGGGCGATTCTTGTCCTGCTCAGCAGAGCTGAGACCCAGCCGGGAGATAAGGAAAAAGTGGTTGTTAAAACATTTTCCTCAAGGTCTAGGCTGGGGCTAGGACCATGGGATGTTGAATGGAGAAACCAAATCCGACTAGATGGCTCAGTCCGAGACGTCACTGAATCTAGTGAGTCATTCGAGCAGCTTGCCCTGCTCTGCTGTCTCTTACCTTCCCCGTCCTCCTCAAGGTTGGCTTCTTGATGACCGGAACCTTGGGTGCGGGCCGGCGAGGTAGGATCAGGAGCCCCTGGGAAGTGTCCAGTTTGGTGCTCCCGGGGGTGCGATCTGGTTTGGGGGATCCTTGGTCCCGCAGGGCTATGGCATTGAGGGATGAATTGGGCATTTCTGTGGTACCTGAAATAGAGAATTTCAGGGTTCACATGTGTTCATGGCAATTAAGGTTTCATAAGTCTGTCCATGATGGAGTCTTTTTAGGTCTATGTAATATACCATTGGATGGATGCACTGAATTTTGTTTATCCATTTATCAGTTGATGGGCAGAAGGGCTATTTCAATCACACTTTTAGTCCTATTGTTAATGAAATTTAAAAACTAACTCTGCTGTATGATCCTACAGTTTCTCAACCTCCTAACCCAAGTAGGTTAAGTACACTGAAGAAAAGCAAATTAGGCGATTATAAATGCATATGCCCTTTTCAGGAGCATAATTCTCTCCTTTCCAAAAGAGATTCTTCTGGGGCTGGGAAGGTGGCTCAGTGGTAGAGTGTTTGCCTTGCATGCCTGAGGCCCTGGGTTCGATTCCTCAGCACCACATAAGCAAAAAGAAAAAAGCCGGAAGTGGCGCTGTGGCTCAAGTGGTAGAGCGCTAGCCTTGAGCTGAAGAGCTGAGGGACAGCGCCCAGGCCCAGAGTTCAGGCCTCACGACCGGACCCCCCCAAAAAAAACAAAAACAAAAACAAAAGAGATTCTTCTGGAATAAAACCAACAAATGATAGTTACCAGAGACTGTGTGAAGGAGGGAGCTTCCTGCTAAAGCATGGCATGGTTAAGTGGAGAAACAGCAGTTTCTCCAGTGGTCCTGCTCTGACATATAGAATTTATCTACACTCATCAGAGTAGGAGGTAGATTTTGTGTCTGAAGTGCAGACTACATCTGTTGGCAGCTTCTTCTACTTTATTACTATTTGTAGTACTAGATTTTGAATTCAGGTTCTTTCTCTTGAATGCAAGGTAGGCAGTAGTTCTACTCCTGGAATTATGGTCCCAGCCATTTTTGTGTCAGTTAATTTTTGAGTTGGTGCTCATATTTGCACCTGGGCTAACTTGGACCTGGATCTTCCTATTTCTGCTTCCCAAATAGCTAGGATGGTAGGTATTCACCATCATGTCCAGATTCTATTAGATGACATAGGGTCCTGAAAATGGTCTGGTTTTGTTTTCTTTTTTGCCTAGGGTGGCATCAAACTGTGATCCTTCTGATCTCGGCCTCCCAAGTAGCTAGGATGTAAGGGTGAGCCACAATGCCTAGTCCACAAATATACTTTCCACAAAGACAAATGAATTCATGCATGTACTGGTCACCTTTAAAAAAATCATTGTTTGTATCTCCCTTAAATACCGCTTAATAATCTTGCAATTATTTTTATAAAATGTACTGAATTTTGAATACATAATTTAAATGGAGAATAGATGGAAGTAAGTAAATAAAATATTGCTAAAGGATACTTCTATGTAATGGTATTCTCCCCACCAAAAAAAAAAAAAAAAGCTCTTTTCTTTTTGTGGCTGCCTCAGTGGGAGAAGAGATGAGAAGGAAGTGGGCGTTCCACTCCTCGTGGGCCAGGAGACCTACCTCCACCGGCTTCCAGGAGACACCGGATCGCTGCCTCTGCCTCCTGAGCATTGGTGGTTTTGATCTGCTTGACGTTGTAAGGCTTACTTATTCCAGTCCTAGCTTTGGGCTTGAGGACAGAATAGGGAAGAGAAGCATATGAACTTGAGTGGGCGTCAGGCCTAAACTGCGCATGCTCCGCCGGTCTGTGCAGGTGGTAGGTAGCCTGTACATGGGCGTGAGCCATGCAGAGCTCCATCAGACGGCGATTTGAAAATAGAAACCACTCCCTGCCATCAATTGCTCCGTAGGATGGAAACACATTTCAAGAAGAAAAGCACTAATGGTCAGAGCTAATGGTCTTTGCCAGTCATGAGGGCAAACAATCTTTCATCTTTTCAATAACCAGATAAAAGAGCGGAGGAGGCCACATCTTCATGGCCTTCCTGAGTACACCATCTTCCAGGTACACAGCTTCCTAAAAGTGTGTTTTCTCCTGGCCACCAGAGGCCTGCCCTCATCATAGACGCACTGGCATCTGGTTCACCCCTACACCCGCCGTGACCCAACGTACCTGCCCAGCCCAGCTCTCCAGGTGGTGGACATCATCCCAGACAGCTTCAACTCCTTCACCTCCACCTGTCACCTACCCTTCCACGAGAGGTAGAGGGTCCAAGACCC
Organism: Dipodomys spectabilis; assembly: GCF_019054845.1. Taxonomy (NCBI): domain Eukaryota; kingdom Metazoa; phylum Chordata; class Mammalia; order Rodentia; family Heteromyidae; genus Dipodomys; species Dipodomys spectabilis. The sequence goes on from NW_024870979.1 coordinate 478,352, forward strand.
TCCCTCTGCCACCCCCTCTGACCTGATCTTCTTAGTGTGGCCTCCTGCCGCACTGCTCTAACTCATTACCCAGGTCCTGTGGGCCTCTCTTTAGCCATTTCGACTAGAATGGCCAAAGCAATCTCAATTTCTCCTTTTTTCCCTTCTACCAACCAATGTTCTATAGACCAAAAGCAAAGGCAAGATTCATGAGACACAGGAGGGACTGGAAATGTGTGCCTCATACACACACACACATGCATGCATGTTACAGCCTACAAAGGAGTAAAGGAGTTGTAACAAGTTAAGGAGATGGGCAGGGAGAAGACTCAAGCCATGGACTGCACCACTGTTGAAAAGACAAATCCTATGGGCCTAGGGACAGTCCACTGAGTTTGAGAGCCTGAGCACTTTGCTGGAAGCAGGATGCTAAAATGGAAGAACTCACTGGTTGCTGAGGTGCTCCGGGCAGAAGTTTAGCTGTCTGCAAGATGGAATACTGCCCGTGGGTGCCGGAGGAGATGGATGCATCAGAGGCTGACTTTTTCACCATTAAACCAGCTGTAAAAAAAAAAAAAAAAAAAAAAAGAACAAAGGCAGAAAGTCAGCCTGAGAGTTGGCTCAAGTTGCCAGCTACCTGGAAGAAGGCCAGAGGAGGGACAGTGAGGTGTGCGTGCTCACGTGGTACCCATGGCACTGACCCACGGGTCAGGGCTACGGGAACCTCCAAAGTTTCCACTGGGAGGCTGAGGCTGGGGTGTGCAGAGGTAAAGCCCTTGCGTGGCATGCAGGTGGTCCTGGTTTAGTCTCCAGAGCTGACACTGCCGCCTTCCCCCAGATTTTGCCTTTAGATTCTCTAAAGCTTGACCTATTATGCAGCTTCTCTGAAGAAGCAAGGTTTGAATGTCATTTTAAATCTAATACCATGGAGAATTCTAATCTGCCTTAAAATTTTTGATTTTTAAGTGGTTAAAACATACAACTATTATTAGAACCAAGTTTTCAAATACCTGAAGTCCTATAAATCAGAGAAATCAACTATGCTGACAGTCTGCAACAAGTTGCATTTTAAAATATTTTATGACACAGAAAATAAGACACATTTAGTAAAGACAAACAACCAAACAAAACGAATACCAATTTTGTTTGAAACAATTTTTTTAAATTTTGTATAGATATACATATACATAACTGGAAAAGGGAGAAGCCTTCTTGTTAACTATTATTAACAGGTAGTCATGTAAATTTAAATTTAAATGTTTATAGTTCTCTATAAACTTCTGTAAGAAACCCATGATTTATACATTTTCTTTTTAAAACTTTAATTTACTTCTGAAAGAGTCTTGCTTAGCCCCAAACTCAATCCTCCAGCTTCTACTTCCCAAGTATGGAGAAGGCATGTGCCACGGTGTCTGGCTTGCGAATTTTATTTTTGTGTTATTTTCAGTTATTATGTCTTATTTTGCTTTTTTGAGTATGACCTACAAAAAGCAAAAAATCGGCTTTGAGAGTTCTGCATTTCTGGTGTGCCAGGGATTATTGTGACAGAAATGATCCTGAACTCAATTCTGAAAGAAACAGCTTCAGAAAGTTCATGTCTGGCTGTCATGGTTTTGGAGGAAGAAGTGCATAGATCAAAAGCATGTCACACTTTACTTTGAGATTAGTAAGGCAAGCTTGGTGGGAAAAGCATTCTCTGAAGAGCCAGAAGAAAACCATTATCCTGTGGGACTCAGGCAGGGTTTATTCCAACCTTCAGGCATGCCAGGGACAGCAGGACAGGAGGCCGAGGTCGTGCCTAGAGGCATGCACGTTAGAGATGTAGGTGTCAGACCCCTACTGAGCAGACGGAGGCCTGCGCAGCCAGCGAGGAAGCAAGCATCCAGTGCTGAAAAGCTAGAGAGTTCCCTCACAGTACTGCAAAACTCTTTCCACTCTACTTTTCCTTTTATATTTTGCTATGTACCCCAGACTGGCCTTGAGCTTCTGATCTTCCTGCCTCTGCCTCTAGAGGTATTACAGATGTACGCCACCATGCCCAGCTCAATTTTCCACTCTAAAGGTTGCAGACTGAAAAGTGGAGGAAGCGAAGGCAGAGCTATACGATACACAGAGCTCCCCAAAGGTCTCACTTCATGTGCCAGGAGAAACCCAATGACTTCTGTGACCAGATGTGCCCTGGATTTAGACCAAGAGAGTCCAAGGTGGGGAAAGGCATGGGGGTGACTCAGCGGTGGGAAGTGGGTTTAGAGTCATGTTTTCAGCAGCTGGAGGTGTGCGGTTATTCCCAGCAGGCATGGTGGCAAGCCCAAAGCAAGCGAAGTCTTACTTGGAGGGGGGGGTCTCTGCGGTGGGTGAGGTGGCCGGGACCTATTGGGGACCGACAGAGACCTGCTTGTAGAACGGTGGCAGAAATCCCCCATGGCTTCCAGCTCCTGCTTTAGCTCCGCCAGGTCAGCGTCGTCTGGAGGACACGGCAGGGGTGAGAAACATGGTGTTTTCCAAACGGGACGGTTAGTCAGGGCGCTGACCAGAGTGGGTAGATGGCTAGGGAGCCACTCAGGACCCCGCCGCTCTCCACCGGAGCAGAGGACACCCAGTGTCTGCTCGGAACAGTCACTGAGCCGTGGACACGGTGTGTTTGCCAGCCTTGAGAGAGACTGCCATCCTTGAATACAGAGTAGGTGTTTCCTTCTGGTCTAATCAGCCAGAGCCCACACAAAGCAGAGGAGACAGTGGGAAACCGGCACCCCTAGAGATTCTCCAACCTCAGGGAAGACATGGTGTCTGTTCACTACTCTAAAACATGACCCCCATGTTAGAAACAGGAGATGCTCCCTTCCCTGCCATCCTGAAATTCTAAACACATCAAGCCTCTGCCAGCCCCTTCCCACGGCCCGCCTCAGGGACTGGTCCCGTACAGCCCCCGGGGGCCAAGGAGGAGCTGCTCGTGTGAGGACGCAGACACCCGGGACACGTCCGATCTCCCCCGGGACCTGGCACAGCCCTTCTCACGTAATCTTGGCTCAGACCTCCCATGCCCAACTCCGGCAGCTCAGCCCACATCTGCAGACACCCCGCAGCCCGAGGGGCCCTCTGGATGCCCACGTCTACCCATTTCTTCATTCAGATAAGCACTCGCACTTCGCCTGCTCTGGCTTCCAGAGGCCGCCTGGAAGATGGTCACCCCTGCAGAAAAGGCCGCCTTCTTCTCTGAAGTGCACATGCCGCCTTCTGCTGCTTCCAGACCAAGGCCGGAGCCGCTGCCACAAGCTGCACAGACCCCTCCACACGCTGACTAAGGCCACGACCGCAGACCTGCACGGAACCCTCCACACACTGACTAAGGCCACAACTGCAGACCTGATTAGGAGCTTCACGAAATGCCGCATTTCCAAGGTATCACCTCACCCCTGCCAGATCCAAATCTCTGTAATGGGCTCAGCCACCTGTAAGGTCCACTACTCCTGATGGCTCGAGAGAGACAAGCTACTGGTCCGTCTGATTGGCCCAAGGGACATGGTATCGTGGTGTCTGTCCTAGCCAGGCATCCTTCTCCCTGGAAGCACCTTCAGGCCCATTTAGCCTGTTCTCTGCTCCCAGCCCCAGCTCCAGTGTTCTGACACACAGCTAAGCTCCTGCACCTCCTGAAAAAGCTGCCCTCCACTGGGGACACAATAATCCTCAAGGGGAGGCACTTTGGGCATTTTAGGATGGAACACTGTCAGCATGTGTGTGATGCTCAAATACAAACTGCCTTCCCTCCAGCCATGAAGTATTCATGAGTTTTGTTTTTTGTTGTATAGGGGGAAGGAGGCTTAAACTCAAACTGAGTGCTATCCCTTGGCTTTTTCATTCAAGGCTGATGCTTTCACTTGAGCCACACTTCTACTTCTGGCTTTTTGCTGGGTAATTGAAGCTGAGTCTCACGGACTTTCCTGCCTGGGCTAGCTTTGGACCTCAATCATCAGCTCTCCGTCTCTTGCACAGTCATGATTACAGGAGTGAGCCGCCAACACCTGGTTCTCAAAAGTTTTAAAACTTATCTGAACAGTCATTATAGTCAATGTACATCATATAAAAGTTGAACTATGTAACTTGAAGGGATGGACAGGACTGGAGAAGATAGAGGTGAATGGTGGAAGGGTGACACTGTCTAGATGACGTGTTGAATTGAAATCCCTTTGTACAACTACTTAAAATAAAACTTAAAAAGAACGTTAAATTTATCTGAAAGAATCACTATCATTTGGTTCAGGGATATATAACTATATATACATATATGTACACACATATACAAAACCATATAAAGATGTATACATATGTATCTATACCTATGTCTATCTATATATACAAACAAAAACATCTATCTGTCTGTCTGTCTGTCTGTCTGTCTATCTGTCTGTCTATCTGTCTATCTATGTATGTATAGGGCCTGAGCATTGTCCCTGACTTTTTTCCTCTTAAGGCTAGTGCTCTACCACTTTGAGTCATAGCACCACTTCTGGTTTTCTAATGGTAAATTAGAGATAAGGGTCTCACCGACTTTCTTCTCAGGCTGGCTGCGAACTTCAATCTCAGATCTCAGCCTCCTGAGTAGCTAGGATTACAGGCGTGAGCCACTGGTGCATGGCATATATTTCAGTCCACATGACCATTTAGTTCCTCTTAATTCTAAACTGACATTATGGGGACTGGGAAGGTAGTTCAGTGGTAGAGTGCTTGCCTGGTACGCATAAGGCCCTGGGTTCGATTCCTCAGCACCACATAAAAAACAGAAAAGTCCAGAAGTGGTGCTGTGGCTCAAGTGGTAGAATGCTAGCCTTGAGCTGAAGAGCTTAGGGACAGAGCCCAGGCCCAGAGTTCAAGCACCACAACTGACAAAAAATAAAATAAATGAAATAAAATTATATTATGCTACTGTATGACTGTATCAAATATAATAATATAATCCAGACATAGATATTGATTATATTTCTTAAGGGGTTGAATCAGAAAAATGTTTCCATTGGTTATGAGCCTTGAACTCAGGACCTGGACCCTGTCTTTGAACTTTTTTGCTCAAGGTTAGTGCCCTACCACTCCACCTCTGACTTCCTTGGTGGTTAATTGTAGATAAGAATCTCATGGACTTTCCTGCCTAGGTAGGCTTCAAATGCCGATCCTCAGATCTCAGCCTCCTGAGTAGCTAGGATTATAGGTATGAACCAAAAGCACTTGGCCAGAAAAAAAAAATTTTTTTTTGAGGGTGGGGAAAGTCACAAATGTAAAACCAGTGGAGAACTGTGGCTACTTTCATACACAAAGGAAACATGATGATGTGAAATCTGGTGTGTTCCAAGTGTACAAGTTGTAAGAGATGAAAACCTAGGAAATCAGAGGGTGGAGGTTAGATTCCTCCCCAGAGCCCAGTTCTACCCTCCCATGCCCCCAGGCTGGACTGGCCCTGAGACCCACCCCTCCTGAGAAAAGGAGGGCTGAGCTACCTTTGTACGTTGGATGTTGCTTCTTCTTCCTCAGCGCAGGTGACTTGCTGACAGGCGCCACGGAGCCATGGTTATCCGGGGGCTCGTCACTGCCCAGCTCACTGTCTGAGACCACAGGCTGCCGGAGCTCATCCACCAAATAGTCGTCGTCATCTTCTAGGACATCCCCTAGGAAGCAGAATAATCACGGTTTGGGGGAAAATACTTCATTTGGACGCAGCAGCCCAGCCTTTCATCCAAGAGGCCTGCCTGGGCTGGCGCTGGCTAGTTCTGATCAGATTGGGAGGCACAGAAGGGGAGTACACATCCCTGTGGAGCACGTGTGAGGCATCCCAGGAGAGACTACATCAGGAGGAGACGGTCCCTGAATGTGGACGGCTCACCTCATAGGCTAGGAGAGCAAACGGAATAAAGGGGGGAAAGGAGATAGCCCAAAGGGCCAGCATGGCAGTGTTCTGTCTGGTTCCTGTCTGCCATGGGGCGAGTGACTTCTGTCACGTGTCCCACCACCAGGATGCTCTGCCTCACAGGCGCCCAGTGTTAAAGCAGCCAAGGACAACGGAGTGCAGGCTCTGGAACAATTCTTCCGTGGTTGATGGAGGCATTTGGTCACGGGGAAGCAAAAGCAACAAACATAAGGATGCTGGAAGCCATCTCCCAGGAGCCATGTGAGCCTTGTCTCTGGGGACAGTCCCCACCTCCACCCATGTCTGCAGCCCGGACAGCCTCAGAGCCGCCATTAATGCCAGCCCATACAGCGCTCCACTCCCCCCCCCCCATCTCCCCACGCAGGAACACACCCACCACAGATGTACCAGCCATACTGCAGTGTCCTAACCTTTGTGGGGTGGGGTTTGAGGAAGGATCTTGGAAGTCACCTGCCTGTTGCTGAAGGAACAGCTTACCTGCCTCTCCCTCTCCCTGCGGGTCACTAACCTTCTAACTCATAGTCCAAGCTGGTGAAATCAAAGTTTTCCTCCAGCAAACAGGAGTTGGCGGTGGGGGACACAGCGGCCATGCTGTCCCGTTTCCGAGTGAGCTCCTCTCGCAAGCCTTTTAGCCAGTCCTTGGTCTTCGGCCGAATCTTCACCACTCTGCCTTTCACCTGGGAGGACGGACAGCAAGAGCGGCGAACAAGAGTCACTACAGCTTCCTTTGGTCACATGAGGTGCCAAGGCCAATCAATCTCTGCCTCTTGCCAAGAAAAGCCCAGATTGAGACCCAGACATGTTCAGCATGGCTCTCCTATACATTTAGGGTAAATAGACGCTGAGCTACCATCACCAGCTTTTCATTCCATGAGAATTTAAAACCAAGATTTTGTCAGAATGGAACTACCTAGGAGATGCATGCTCTAAAACTCAGGAGCTCAGGGGAAGGACGGAAAGGCTTCCGCATTAGGCACGTACAACGATGTGCCAGGAACTTAGCGGGAGCCACACGCCAGGCCCCTGCAACAGTTCCAAGATACCTGAGACCCAGCTGAAGGATCCCAGGTCCTCCCCCATGTAGTGGCTATACACAGACATCTTGGAGGGTAACCAGGCCCAGAGGGGAAGAGAAGACAGGGCCACATAAATGTGGAAGTCAGTCAGCCCTCCTCCACCGGTGAACACGCTTCACTTACCTTCATACCATCCACGTCCAGAACACTGAGAGCTGAGTGGCTGTCGGCAAAGGTCACAAGCATCTGCCCTTGGTTGATTCTGGAATATAGGGGATTGGCGGAATCAGCGCCAGAGCAAGGACTGGGCGGGGTGCTCATGGGTCCCCACATCCGAGAGATGGAGGTTACCTGACCAGAACGATCGTCCCGTAACTCCCCAAGGTCTGCATGAGCTCAGTGCGCAGGTCCTCGGGAAACTCGTTTTTCTCTTCTAGGGTTGGTGACTGTAGGTTTACCACCACGGTGGCATCCAGAGGACCCTGGAAAGAGGATACTTCCTGGAAAACCCTCTCCCGGGCACCCACGTCGACTTCCTGCACTTCCACCTCCACGATGGCCAACACGGGTCTGCATCAGACAGAAAGGGAGGGAGCAGAGCACTGTTACCTCGGCCGCATCACACGCAGCCTCCACCTGCCCGGCACCACCACACTGCTGGAAGATGTCATGTCCACCTGTAAGCCTGAGCTTTAGATTCTGTCTTTCCCAAGTCTTAGTTATAGCTCTCCCCGCCCCCTGCCCCTTGGGTGCAGATACCAGAACTTCAACTCCCTTAGCTTTTTCACTCAAGGTTGGCACTCTACCACTTGAGCCACAGCTCTTCTTGTGGTTTTTGGTGTTTAATGGAGATAAAAATCTCACAGGCCAGGGGCCAGTGTAATCCTAGCTACTCAGGAGGCTGAGATCTGAGGATCGCAGTTCAAAGCCAGCCCAGGCAAGCAAGTCTGTGAAACTCTTATCTCCAATAAACCACCAGAAAACCGGAAGTGGCGTTGTAGCTCAAGTGGTAGAGCACTCACCTTGAGCTGAAGAGCTGAGGGACAGCACCCAGGCCCAGAGTTCAAGCCCCACAACTGACAAAAAAAAAAAAAATCTGTTCTTGCCTGGACAGGCTTCAAACTGTGACCCTCCTGAATAGCTAGGGTGACATGTGTGAGCCACTGGTGCCAATTCCTGCTGCTTTCACAAAGCAGAGATGCCACCCTGACCCTGACATCTCGCAGGAGTTATTTCATAGGCTGATTCCAGACACCACCTGCCTGCCGCCTGTGGTCCCTTCCATCCTGTGTTGGTGCCCAGGGCCATGCCAGCCACTCAGAGCATGAACAGCCCTGAATCCAAGATGTAAACATCCTATGGCATTTACAGCAGGGAAATGCAAATGAAATGCTTCACCGATAGGTGAATGGGCTAATTCCATGTGTCTGTTTCAGCAGTCACAAACCAGTAAGCCAGATCTATACCAACGCCACTGCAGCTCTGAAACTGAAATTCTCACACATGATGCGGTTGACTATATGGAGCAGCGACAAAATGCTAACAAGTACTAAGTAGTGCTGGATGCACAGATTTTTGCTCCTCCTCTTTCTTCTGTACTGTGTATTTTACACACACACACACACACACACACACACAGGACATAAGCTCATGAGGCTGCCTGCGGGAAGGAGGGGGCACTGCCTGACCCCGCAGGATCTTACCTGTGGTCAGACGCCTGCAGCTCCGAGCGGCCGTAGTACCTGAGGGTACCAGGAGACCATGTGTGCCTGACTTTGGTGCTGCCATCTAGATCATTGTCTAGGAGGTTGAATTCTCCAGCTGCTCACGGAACAAAATCATACATGAATGTAATTATAAATATCGGCAGAGATCTGTCACCAAGCACCTCATGGCTCAGGCTCATTTACTTTACTCTCCTGAACCTGAACCTGAACCTGGGCGTGGACTGCTTTGAGGTCTGTCGATGCCCACGGTAATAATGACCTGATGGCCTCCCTTCCCTACGGCAGGCTAAGGGTGAGCTGGGCTGTGGCTGTCCTGTCAGTTTTCTAGGTTTCCACAGAGGACCCAGCAGTAGCAGATCCCCTGTAGCCACTGCATGGAGACACGGCAGAGTCCATGAAGTCAGACTCTTCTGCCTGCCCCCCTCAGTGGCCTGGAGCCATGAAGATGTTCTCAGAGTCCTCTCAAGGAAAAGTTTCTCTTTTCTACCTGCAGATGTATCTCCTGGTTTTGAGATCTCAGCAGACATTGCTCCTACAGTGAAGAACTACCAGATTACAGAAGTTCCAAGTTTAATAAACTTCACTTCCCACTAGGTAGCAATAACCATTCAAAATACACACTGACAAAGCCAGGCACCGGTAGCTCATGCCTATAATCCTAGCTACTCAGGAGGCTGAGATCTGAGGATCAAGGTTCAAAGCCAGCCCGGGCAAGAAAGTCCGTGAAACTCTTCTCTCCAATAAAACCACCAGAGAACTGGAAGTGGCACTATAGCTTAAGTGATAGAGCACTAGCCTTGAGCTGAAGAGCTGAGGGACAGCGCTCAGGCCCAGAGTTCAAGTCCCATGGCCAAAAAAACCATATATATATATACATATATATATATGTATATGTATATGTATATATATGTATATGTATATGTATATATATATATAGAGAGAGAGAGAGAGAGAATTCACTGATTTAAAAATTCTTCCTGTAACCAATATACAAGGACACATGCACCTCCATGTTTATTGCAGCACTGTTCACAATAGCTAGGATATGGAAACAACCCAGATATTCCACCACAGATGAATGGATCCAAAAATTGTGGTATCTATACACAATAGAATATTATGCAGCCATTAGAAAGGACAAAATAATGACATTTGCAGGGAAATGGATGGAGCTAGAAGAAATCATGTTGAGCGAGGTAAGCCAAGAGCAAAGAGACAAACGGTACATGGTCTCCCTGATAAGTGGATGTTAAATCCAAAATGTTAGGTGATATGACAAAATTAACAGGACTTAAGAAACAAAGAACTTCTACTCATCTGGTCGAACCACTACTAAATAACCCCATGCTGCTGATCACATGAATGGTGTATATGTGTACACTGTTATATGTTATACACCGTGATAGACAATTTGCTCCAGGAAAGTTAGAATGTGTTTGTGACTTTAACTGAGCATTACTATCCCACAATACTGTGAAATTTGGGAAATTACGTAATCACTTAATCACAATTAAAAAAAAAAAAAACACCAGAAAACTGGAAGTGGCACTATGGCTCAAGTGGTAGAGCATGAGCCTTGAGCTGAATTGCTCAGGGACAGCTCCCAGGCCTAGAGTTCAAGCCCCATGACTGACAAAAAAAAGAGAGAGATCTTTCATGCAATTGTTTCTAACATATAAGATTATTTCTTTGTTGCTTTGTCTGTCCCTCCCCCACGGTATAACCCCTGCTTACATTGTATATGATGTTGGTATAGTTTGTGGAGGGGAAGGGAAAAACCAAATCCTTAAAACAGGGATACAGGAGGACCCATTGCAACAATGAGATGTACAAGTCATTATGTCGAAAAACCAACTTTTCAACTTTGGTTGGGGGAGCGGGAAGAGGATGGGAAGGGATGGGAAGGGGAAACAGAGGAGGAGGGTACAATGCTTGATAAGAAATGTACTCATTATCTTGCCCATGTAATTGTAACCCCCCTCTCTACAGTATTTTCACAATAAAAAAATATGTTTATAATAAAAAAAATTATGGGCTGGGAAGGTGGCTCAGTGGTAGAGCGCTTGCCTTGCATGCATGAGGCCCTGGGTTCGATTCCTCAGCACCACATAAACAGAAAAAGCCAGGGGTGGTGCTGTGGCTCAAGTGGTAGAGCGCTAGCCTTGAGCTGAAGAGCTGAGGGACAGCGCCCAGGCCCAGAGCTCAGGCCCCATGACTGGCAAAAAAAAAAAAAAAAAAAAATCCAGCAGTGGCGCTGTGGCTCAAGTGATAGAGCATTAGCCTTGAGCTGAAGAGCTGAGGGACAGCGCCCAGGCCCAGAGTTCAGGCCCACAACCGGACCCAAAAAAAAATTTTTTTTTAAATTTTTCCTGTGTCTGGTGCATGTTGAATTTGGAACTGGGTCTTTAAGTAGGTAAGAGTTTAGTTGAACAAAAATAGACTAGATCAAAGCTGGGTACTGATGGCTCATGCTTGTAATCCTAGCTAGTCAGGAGGCTGAGATCTGAGGATCACGGTTCAAAGCCAGCCTGAGCAAAGTCCACGAGACTCTTATCTCCAATAAACCACCAGAAAACCGGAAGTGGGGCTGTGGCTCAAGTGGTAGAGTACACGCCTTGAACTGAAGAGCTGAGGGACAGCGCCCAGGCCCAGAGTTCAAGACTATGTCAGGCATGTGAGTGGGCATGAGAATGGAAGAGAAGCACCCCAATACTTGCTCCTCTTTCCTCCTCCAACAATCAGCAGAGTGGGGTGGGCACACAGAGGGTGGCGTGGGTGGGGAGAGCAGCACTGGCGCATTCACGTGTCACAGTCTAGAACGCGGCCAGAGCGGGGGGGGGGGGGGGGACCCCACACAGCAGCTTCTGAAGGGCTTGGCACTAGGAGACAATTTTGGTCTTTGCACTTATCCAATGTCAGAATGTCATTCTGTGACGTGATTTACACGCAGAGCTCGGGCTGGGTGGCTGACTGCCCCTGAGACCTGGTCTGGGGTGGCCCCGTGCGCTCACCCGTTTTGTCGAAGGGTCGCTTCTTCCTCCACCACAGCACCCTGTCTGTCCAGGCCGGGGTGCGACACTTATCGCTTGTGTCATAGGCGGCAGAGCCAACGTCATACTTGTAGGTGGGTGCAAAATTAATGGCTCCTTCATGAAAGTCTTTAAAAATCTATGGGGAGGGGAAAGAAAAAAGACATAAGGTCATCTGAAGAAAAAATAAAAGGCGTATTCCCGAGTGTTGTAAAAAGTAGCACAGCCTATGTTACATTTGCAGGTATGTCTTCTACTAGGCATAACTGCCTTCCAGTTAGCAAGGAAGTGGTCACGTTCACTCCTCTGGCTGACAGACATGCCCTGCCAATGCCCGTCCCTCCTGCATTCCCCACTGCTGGCTGTCACCTCCTCCCCCAGGGGACAGAGAAGAGCTCAGCTGGGGATTCCCAGGCCCACACAGCACCTAACTCGGACCCAACAAGGCAGTGAGTACTTATAGACTGAGTCCACAGAAGCATAGAGTGGAAGCCAATTTTGCATCTGTTTAACCCTGGATCTGGCTAGGGCTGATCTGGCTATTGGTGGGAAGAAGGAAGAAAGACATTTTTCGGGAGGTCTAGTATAGTCCACACGTCCACTCTCGCCCATCTGTGCCCTAGCAGGCACTGAGAGGTGCAAAGGCAGAGCAAACCTCCAAGGATGAGCAGAGTCTTACTCGCAGAGACGCCTTAATTTCCTTCTCCCCAGATATAACTGGCCCCACTCTCAAAGGCAATGGCATTTCGATGCACCTCCCTGTCTTGGCCCAGACATCTAGGAGTCTAACAGACATTGACATAAGTAACAGTAGCCACTGGAAGAGAGGATAATCGGGGACATCTGAAGGCTGCTGGAATGATCTAGAAGCACAGATTCCATAGTTGAAACTCATGCCTAAGCCTGAGGCTCCCCTAGGAACCTGCACAGGGGCTGTGGATGGAAACCTTGGACAGTTTGGGACCAAATTATTGCCTGTGATACCTGCCCTGTCAGCGGGGTAAGCAATTTGACTTTACTTTCAGTCTTCCTTGACCATAAAATGGGTATAGAGAAACAGGTTGCATGGCTACCTTCATAAATCTATAAGTAAGCACATTGGGTGGTATGCAAGTGGTTACAAGTGAATTAAGTGAAGTATAATAGACTCTATGGAGAGCTCAAGTAGTATAATCTTTTAGAAAGACTAGGTCAAACCCAACAAAATCAACGCTAGGGAACGGGTACATCCAAAAAGGGAAATGGGGCCAAGGGCTGAGAGGTTGACGAATGAATGGGGGTGGGGGAGAATGCAGTCAAGAATTCACTGTATTTTCCATGAAATTAAGCAAGTAAGGGAAGGAGTGGGCTGCAGGCAGGTGAGAACATTGAAGGGGCGACACTGAGGAAGACGCAGTCTATTCATAAACCGCTTTGTGGTGTGGCACTGTCTTTGTACAACTACTTAATCCAAAAAATAATGAAAACAAAATGGTATAACACCATTATAGGGCACAAATTGGTATGCAAGTTATTATATACAGTGGTATATAATATAGTATTATATACTATTGGAATTTGTTAGTGTTTTCACCAACAAGAAATAGAGATATCACCAAAGCAGAATGAGTAATATTCAAATCCAAAGTATCACAGGTGGTTGTCTGAGTTGCTATAGGTGGTTTCTCTGGCTACTGAACAGGTGTGAGAAGGAGTAGGGTAGGTTCATTCATCAGTACTCACCCCTCATCTGACACCAAAATCCCCACCACCCGCAGGCAGCTCTGAGCCTAATGCAGAACAGCCTTTTACCAGTGGACCCAGCGGAGTCAGGGTGTCCAAAGGCATAAAGGGAAAGACACAAGTTCTGGGGTGCTCTTGGCTCCCCCTGCTGGGTTGAATGCTCTCAGGTGATCCTCTACCCTGATGGCTGATCCAGCCCAGAGAAGACACATGAACTCCATATATGGTTAGCCAATAGGACGGGGGGGTGTGTGTGTACACACTGCTGTTTGCTGTTTGGGGGGGGGAGTGCGCGTGTGCGTGTGGTGTGTGTGTACACTGTTGTTTCCCTAACTTTAGAAGTCCTCCAGTTTTCTACAGTATCAGAAACATCAATCCACTTGTGAAAATTTGGTGAACACTCGTAAACACAGGAGAAATCATTCCATATCGGAACTATATTCCATATTCATCCCACATCAGAGCAAGCACAACTTACTTTTCCACTTGATTTCTGTAGCTGTAGCTGATCAAATTCCAGAAGTTTCTTCCAGTCTTGGCGTTTAACAAAATAGAAGACTTCTTCATAAGTAAGATCTATGCGATAGTTGAAATCACCACACCAAAACACGTAATCATGAGAAAAAATGTTTCTCCCCTAAGTTGCAAAGAAAACCACAGTCATTCCAGCCCATGGAGTTTGGCAGATGGGAGGGGAGAGGACAAACAGTGTCTTTCTTAAGCTGCTTCTTTTAGGCTTTCCATTATGTCTCGCTTAAATAATGGTTCCTGAATAGTTTGGACACAGCACTCTAACTCTAATGGGAAGTATAACTACTGACATTTAGTCTGCCATTTCCGACACAATCCCTACCCTAACAACCAGGCGGGGCTCTGTTTCTTAGCTACATCCCAAGATGTAGGCACCAGATACTGAAGTGTTCTGTGTTAGGAAAGCCAGGTGGGAAAACGCTCATAATACTGAGACTTCCCTGAGCTTATGCCCTGTGATGGCCTCCTCCCAACCCAGCCTGGCTGCCCAGAGCTCAGATCTGGGGAGCGCTTCCCTGATTCCAATGATAGCAGCTGCCAGCGGCTCCTGGCTAAAATCTTAGCTATTCAGGAAGCTAAGGCTGAAGGTTGAGGTTCAAAGTCAGCCTGGGCAGGAAAGTTCATGAGACTGCATCTCCAATTAATCACCCAAATCCCTAATGGAGGTGTAGCTCAAGTGACACTCTAGTGTCAGCCTTGAGCCAAAAAGCTAAGGGACAGCTTTCCCCAGGCCATGAGTTCAAGCCTCAATACTGGCACAGATGGCACAGATGGCGAGGCAGGGGGGAGAAGGGGAGAGGGAAAGAGAGACAGAGATAGAGAGAGACAGAGACAGAGACAGAGAGACAGAGAGAGAGAGACAGAGAGAGAGAGATCTGAACCCAGCTCCAAAATTCATTTGTCTCCCCACTATGTGATATTCCCCCATTTCCCCTTGCACTGGACATCAGCAGAATAGAGAATTAACAGAGATATCCTCAATGCTTTTGTTATTTGGGGGGCATATTATAAATTTTTTAATTATTTAGGGGTGTATTCCAAGTATAACATTTCAATGTAGTACTTTTTGACCAAAAGAGTTAGATTTTGTTTTTAACTACACAGGAATTTAAAATTTTCAGGTTCCTTTTCTTGTTTATTCTTTTAACTCAAGAAATAGAAGAAAGGATCAGGACTTGTCATGAAAAACTAAAGAGGTTTTGGGGGTTTCTATGTCGGTCGTGGGGCTTAAACTCTGGGCTTGGATACTGTCCCTCAGCTCAGCTCAGCTTCCGGTTTTCTGATGGTTTATTGGAAATAAGAGTCTCACGGACTTTCCTGCTGGCTTTGAAACATGATCCTCAGATCTCAGCCTCCTGAGTAGCTAGGATGACAGGCGTGAGCCACCGGCGTCTGGCTGTTTTTGTTTTTGCCTTGCAGACTTGGTAGCCCAGTCCACAGACTTTGTTCCCACAGGGAACAGAACAGATCCATCATCTAAGACGCTGGTGTCCAGGGCCCAGCTAGCCTTCCTCTGAGGTCAGAAGACTGTGGCCAGGACAGGAGATGTATGACCTCCCTTTAGGGAAGAGATGGGACCTGGCCATCCATCCCAGGCTGAATGTGACCAGAGCATCCTCTTTGCATGAGGAGGACGTTAAAATCTAAATGTGAAAATACAGTCTATTGGCTTCAACATGGAAACCTCTGGGCTGCCACTAGAGGGCAGTCTGGCCTGCATTGCAGCCAGTGGTAGTGGCGACAGGAAATGCAGGCTCTTAGTCATGATTGGCTGATGTGAAAGGAAAAGTTCTTAGCTGAGCAACAGAGGTATGTGTGAAGACTGTACATTCCCAAATACTAAGTCTATATCCCTCCTCCAAGAAAATGAAATCTTATAGTGCTTGGATGTAAATGTTCTTCACAAACTTGAGCCAGACACAGACATACTTATTTCGCTCCCCATTCTATCATGTGAATTAGAAAACCAGGGAAATGTACCTAAGCAAGGCAGGGGCACCTAAGAACCTCCAAGAAGGGAGAATAGGAGAGGCCAGAACATGGGAGAGCTGGGCTCTGTGCACCCCTGGAGTCCCCAGGTATGCCGCCATGCCTCCCCTCCCCCAGCCCCGGAGCCCCTGGTGACAGGGACCCTCCCTGTGGTTATGGTTCTCGAATCTTGCTCCTGATGGCAGAAGAGTGCCGGGAGGCCCCACTCACTGCAGGGAAGGAGAGCTTGTGCGTGATCTCCCGGTAGTCTTCATTCCTCTCCTTCACTTGCGACTGCCCGGCCGTCAGATGGCTACAGATGAAGCAGAAGCTGCTGCTGTGGAACTGGAAGCGGATGCCCACGGCGCCCTTGTTCCCAGCCTTTCCCCCCATGCCAGTCTTCACTGTGTCTATGGCCACGTCCCTGCAACAGAAGAACATGAACCTTCCGTTGGCCACAGACCAGTGCAAACCATCCTGCCACAGAGAGGCCAGCAGCAGCACCAGGCCGCTGCGCTGAGCCCTGGGCCCAGAGCCTGCTCAGTCTCATCCTCTGCAGCCAGCATCACGGTGACCAGCATAGCTATTGTTGTCTGCCTGGCCAGGAGGCTGCTTCCTCTCGCTGCTAAGTGCTGCCTCATGGGGGTGCACAGTGCTCTTCACCAGGGCCTCCCTCCCTGGGAAGGATTTTCAAGTACCCCATGAAGCTGCACACACTGCCGCTATGTCTGCCCTAGCAGTCACAAGCCTGTGGCCCAGCCCGCCCCATCCAGTGCTCCTGGACGGATGGCAGGGGCCATCCAGCCAGCCACATGTTTTGAGAGCTCGGAGGCAGCTATTTGGGTTGGTCCGAGAGGTGGTCTCAAGCTGACTTTCCTGCAATGCACACTTCTTTGTGTTGTTGTTGTTATTTAAAGGTGAAGTACAGAGGGGTTACAGTTCCCTAAGTCAGATAAAGAATACATTTCTTTTTGGACAGCATCACCCCTTCCCTTACTCTCTCCCAGTTCTTCCCTCCCAACCCCAGACACAAGTTGTATAGTTCATTTTCCACAAAGTGTCCAGTGAGTACTACTGCTAATGCACACTGTTTGGGCTTGTATGCAAATGCATACCTGAATACACATGAGTGCATGTGACCCTATACCCAAGTACTTAATGTTTCCAGAACCAGGCCACAGACCTCCTGCCTGGTAGACAAGGTAAGGTGACAACATGTCAAAGGGTTGTGAGCTAAGCTAAACAAGGCAGGGACAGCAGGGAGGGAGGGAAGGAGGGGGGGAAAGAGAGAGAGAGAGAGAGAGAGAGAGAGAGAGAGAATGCATGTACATGCATGCACAACAGGGAGACCTCAGACCACCTCAGGGAAATCCCCCGATTCTCTGCCTCACCCCTCCCCATGGTTGATCCGACTTCTTTGATAGAATTGACATTTCCTGCCCAGTTACTCAGCTCTTGCTCAGTGGTTTCCTGTCTGTAAAACTCCAAGAAAGCCCTTCCTTGCCCAAGACTCAGGTTTGGTGATAATCTTGATAACCATCAAGATTGTCTCTGCCTAGGGAAGGTCAGCTTCCTGAGTTAGGGGTTCTCTGTCTTGGCTTTTTTATTGCCAGACAATATCCTATTCAGCCCTGTTTTCCTTGGGAGATTTGCTCTATCACCTAGAATAATGGCAGGACCTGACCCTGGCAGCAGGATTCCCGGGGAAAGCGGGGGCTCGCAGGGTGGAGGGGAGAGAAGTCATAGAACAAAATACAAAGACTCACACCCCCTCCTTCCCCAGACGTTTATAAACTAAATGTTCTTACCTGATGAATGGGACATGGTATGGACGCACAAAGATATAAAGACAGACGCCCACCAGCTGTGCCGAAGCCAGGAGAGTGTACCTGTGGGAGCGTGAGATGGCTTTCTGAAGCTGCTCACCCCACACCTTTCTGTTGGTGGCGCTGGACAAGGAAGGGTAGGAGAAGGGCAAGAGGTTAGCAGGAAGGCCGCCTCCCACTGACTAACCCTTCTGGCCCTATTTTTTTTTTTTTTTTAATTTTGGTCCTGGTACTGAGGCTTGAACTCAGGGCCAGGTACTATATCCTTTTAGCCTTTTTTTCCCTCAAGATTGGTGCTCTACCACTTGAGCCAAAGCCCCATTTCTTTTTTTTAACTGGTTACTTGGAGATAGTTTCATGGACTTCCCTGCCTGGGCTGGCTTTGATCTACAATCCTCAGATCTCAGCCTCCTGAATAGCTAGGATTACAGGAGTGAGCCGCTGGCACCTGGCAATTGCTATTTTTTTTTTTAAATAAAAGTGATTCTGTACCCAATGTGACTACTGTGCCGTGATCCCTCTCGTGAACTAGCTGATGTTTCCCGTGGTGCCTCACACCTCTCAGCAGTCTCTCCTCACCCCTGACACCTAGCTAGGATCTGCTCATAAGAGCTCCATAGAGGCAATTTTATTTATGTGTAAAAAAAGTTCCTTGAAATAAAACTAGAGAAGCTTGGAGGGAATGTCTGGTTGGTTTTGTGCCAGTTAACCTGACGGTCTGGCTCTCTCCTTCCTGCCTGGTATCAAGAGACACACTCATGCTTTCTCGTCTCTCCCCAGGAAATGTGAATCAGCCCTCTCTTCCTGCCCCCCAGCCCTGCCCGCCCTGGGATCCCAGTTCACACATGCCAGCTCCCTGCACCCCATGGCCCAGGCTCCCCACAGACACAGTGATAACCAGACCTTCCATCCATTTCCTTCACTGGCGGGCAGAGGGGAATAGGGCAGCACATGGTGAGTGTGGAGAAGGAGAACAGCCAGAAGTGCACACGGCACCAGGGCCGCAGGCCGCTAGACCAGAGCAGCTGTGAGCAGACTTTGGGGCCCTGTTCCCCAGGCAGGCTCTTGGCCCTTACCTGGCATTGACGATATTCCCAGCACTCAGCTCGACCATCTCTTCAAACCCCACAGCAAATACATCGGCTGGGGTGCTGTCATCTGGCGGGTAAAGCAAGAGATGCAGGAAATCAGAACCTCCATGTCCTGCACTACTGGTTCACAGGGTCTGTGTTGCCCTCTTCTAAGTGCACCACTTGGTGCCAGGACCAGATTTCAGATCTGATGTGATTCTTTGGGGATGGAGCTTAGGCCTAAACATGAAATTCACTTGTTTATAAACCTACCCAAAGGAGGTATTATATAGCATTTTCCATGCACCTGAATGTTGACTGAGACCTGTCATACAAGGTCAGGAATGTGGGTGCACTGTGGATTTCAGAGTACCAGATTAGGGAAGCACAATGTGTAGCTGGCCTGGACAGGACCAACTTTAATTGCAAGCCTGGCTCCGCAGCTCCAGACAGCAGCTTGGCATTTAGGTTGTCATTCCTGATGACAATCGGATTCCAATGACCCAAAGCTAAACTGCAAAAATCTCTGCCTGTGAAGGAAAGAAAAGCTGAGTGCTAGTGGCTACTCAGCAGTCTGAGATCTGAGGATCACAGTTCAAAGCCAACCCAGGCAGATAAATCCCAGAGACTCTTATCTCTAATTAACTAGAAAAAGGGTAGAAGTATAGTTATAGATCAAATGTTAAGGCCAGACTTGAGCAAAAGAGTGCAAAGCCTTGAGTTCAAGCCCTAATACTAACCCCCCCACCCCCCACAAAAAAAGAGTGTCATTCTGATAATCCTTCCAAATATTTGGAAACGAGTCAGAGTTAATTTGCTAGGTAGCATTCCAGAAGGTTAGCCCACCGTTTTAAACACTTTGAGGCATGTAAACGCCAATGTTACAGGAAGAGGTGCTACTGAGGCGGTCAACCTGCTGCTGCAGGTTTGACAAAACGTCAGATGTCTTGTCTTCACCTGTGTGACGTGACTGCCCTCACCCTGAGAGTCCACAGCTCCCAAGAGCTGGGGAGCGTCCAACAGCCAGTCTGCGAGCTCCGCCGTCCCCAGGAGGTTGCTCCGGAACTGCTTCCCTCCGTTCACGTTCCAGGTCCCCACGGCGATTTGAACCCGCTTAAAATTTGTGAATTCTGACTGGCGCTCGGTCATGGCTTTCAGGATCCTGGGAGTCACTGTCAGGAGGCATAAAGAGGCAAGTCCCTCTCCAGCCCAGAGCCAGGCACCTCCCAAAGCACAGGAGGGTGGCCTGCCAGAGACGGCTCACAGCCCTGCAGATGTGGACCACAACATAGAAAGATGACACTAACCACACCACCTCCCATCAACGTACAAAAACACAGGACCAGAAATACACCCTGCATGCCATTACTCATAGAAGTCATGTGAGGATCAGATCACAAGAAATCTCACAGACACAGAGGGAGAAAGTCCCTGTGCATTCTCGCCATGATCCCACAGAACATAGCAGAGGAATGAAAGCAAGCAAGAGGACACTTCGGTGGACAATATAAATAATGTGCTATGTGTATGTTGTATAAATGAAATGTTATAATTTGTAATATATTACAGATAACCCTAAGTGCCTCATCAACCCAAAGCCCCAGCTTTGCATTTTCTACTTCCATCCTGTATACCTGAAAGGGTCTGTTTTGCTTATTTATTTGCCTTCAGACTTAAAGCATTAACAAATGAATCTAAGTGGGCACTGATGGCTCATGCCTGTAATCCTAGCTACTCAGGAGGCTGAGATCTGAGGCTCAGTTCAAAGCCAGCCTGGGCAGGAAAGTCTGTGAGACTCTTATCTCCAAAAAATCACTCAGAAAACCAGAAGTGGCGCTGTGGCTCAAGTGGTAGAGAGCTCACCTTGAGCTGAAGAGCTAAGGGACAGTGCCCAGGACCAGAGTTCAAGCCCCACAACGACAAAAAAAAAAAAAAAGAAAGAATAACCATCACCAGCTACCCTCTTAACCAAAATACATCCTTTTGTTGTTGTTGTTGTTGTTTTTGGTTGATTGTGGGGCTTGAACTCTGGGCCTGGGCACTGTCCCTCAGCTCTTCAGCTCAAGGCAAGTGCTCTACCACTTGAGCCACAGTGCCACTTCCAGTTTTCTGGTAGTTTATTGGAGATAAGAGTCTCACTGAATTTCCTGCCCAGGCTGGCTTTGAACAGTTATCTTCAGATCTCAGTCTCCTGAATAGCTAGGATTACAGGTGTGAGCTACCAGCACCCGGCTTCCAATGTTTTAATCTAGAGACTTGACCCAAATCTCCTCTGCTTTGCCACTAAATAAGCCTCACTATGGAATCTGGAGCTTGCTCAGCTTTTCTGAGCTAGAACTATTCCCAGAGCAGAAGTTAATTTCACCTTGGCTATCAGAGGCCCGAAAGCAACCTCAATATATGGAAGAATGAGAGAGAAAAAGAATGGAGCCATTGTAAACATGGGCTAATTTCTCTCTCAAACATACCCCAAAAAGTCTAAAATTGTCTCATTCTTGTAAAAATGCCAGTCTCCCCTTCTTTTCCTTTACTTATGAAGGCCACATGCTCTAGGGAATAAGCTTTTATTAAAATTTTCCCAAAAAAATCCTCTAGCACTGATGGGCTCTTAATAGCCTTCCTGACACTGGACATGCCTTGTCCCACGTACTTCCCCCAGGAAATGTCCTCAGGGGCCAACAAAGGACTGCAGGCTCCCCCTCCCTCCAGAAGCTCCCTGGGTCACAAGACACCTATCAGGGAGACAGGGAGCCCAGGTCTCCAAGGACATTTCTGAAATGAGTTAGCTTCAAAGACACAGACACAGTGCAGACTCCTTCATAGTCCTGCCCCTTCCTTCCTTCCTCTCCACAGGCACTCCAAAAAATAGGGGAGTCCAGAAGGGCCAGCTCCCGAGAAACAGCCACCTGCAGTGTACCTATCCATTCAACCACAGATTGGAATTACTTGGCAAAAAAATTACAGCTGTACTAAACATGTACAGAGACTTTATCTTATAGTTTCCTCTAAACAATATAGTAGAAAAATGATTTCCATAGCACTAGATGGGTCAAGTATCTAGAGATGACAAAGTACATAAGAGTACGGGTAGATGTTATTTGCAAAGATGGTGCCATTTTCATTACGGACTCGAGGATCTTTGGATTTTGGTCTCTGCA
The DNA here is from genome assembly GCF_019054845.1 of Dipodomys spectabilis. NCBI lineage: Eukaryota > Metazoa > Chordata > Mammalia > Rodentia > Heteromyidae > Dipodomys > Dipodomys spectabilis. The sequence continues at coordinate 500,292 of NW_024870979.1, forward strand.
GGGATCCTAACAACAATGCCTTCCCAATAGTGAGGAAGAACTGCACAGTATCAATTAAAAGCTGCGTCAGCCCACCACTTAGACCAAAGACAGATCAAAATCTCTTACCTATCTTCCACCCGCCATCTTGGATTTCCTGGTAGGGTCCTGGGGATAGTTAACCTCAGCCTCTACCACCACCTGCGCCCCCAAAGTAGACCAGAGACACCCTCATGCAAGCAGGGCAGAACTCATTACCCAGGAGGGCAGTGTTGTCCAGAAGCATCCTGCCTTTGTCTGTTGATTCCTCATTGTGGACGTCGCCAACCAGCAGCAGCTTGATGGCTTCCTGCTTCACCCCATCGAAGAAGTTGGACTGGATGGTACGAGACATGGACCGGGCCCCATCTTTCAGCTTCCCCACCTGCAGGAGACCAAGCACAGGTGTGAGAGGGACCCGTGAGGCTACCCTCCCTGCCCCCTCGCCCCGCTCCTACCTTGGCCTTCCCTTCCAGGGCCCTGCTGCCTGTGAACACCTTGCTCAGGCTATGCCCATTCAGAGACCACATGGCTTTGAAGGACTCCACAAAGCGGTCAACAATGGGTTTTGAGTTCAGCCCCAGGCTCTCGAGCTGGAGGTGAAGGACCTGAGGGAGACAGAGGAGACAGCTGCATTGGGCTGCCTACAGGGAATGCTCACAGGGGCCTCCTAGTGGGTGCTATATCCAGCACACTGCAGACCCTGTGCTACCCTGAGATATGAGCAGGACAGAGTGGCTCCTTGATCCAACTTCCCAGCCTTCTTTCTGATGCCTGACCACCCACTATCACTGATAGTAGATAGCAAGCACTGAGGGGGGCAGCAGGAAGTGACCCCAGTTCCCTCCCTCCAAGATGGAATGGAGAAGTCAGCCAGGCAGCTGGGCTACACCAACAGACTCAGGCATGCTGCCTCTGGCTTCAGAGCCAGCCTCCCTCTGGCCCGGCCCAGCAGTATTCATGACAATCACTACACAGATACGCTCTTTCTCAAGGGTGCCTGGTGCCTTTGGGAAGCTAAGGCTGGGATGCATTCCATGAGTGTGTGAATAAGCAAGCCTATGACAGGGAGACACACACGGAGGCCCAGGCAAGCCACCTCTCAGAGAACCTGTCCAGAGGCCCCAGCGCATCCCTGTCACCGGCCCCATCACTGGAAAGCCAACCAGTGAAGCTGAAGGCATGTTAGGCAGGCCCAGCCTGGCCCACTGAGGGTGTGAGACACAATGCAGATGATCAGGAGACGGACCTCGAGTGCGATGAAACTCTGAACAGCGTTGGTTCGGTTCAGGCAGTCAAGACAGTTCATCCGCAGAGTGCCTTTCTGAAAACTTAAGGACCACAAGAAAAAAATGGAATCAATTCAGGGACACATAGTCCATGGCTCTAGTCTGTCAACTTCTATGGAATCTTGTTCAGGAGAGAACCCCTGGGCTCCTCCCTGCAGAAATGCCCTACAGACCCCAGAATGCACTCTCTGTAGACCTAGCCCTGGCTCTCGGGCAAGGAAGGGCAGCTCTGCTACCCACAGTGAATGAGAATTGAATGAGAACATTCAATTACCAAATGCTGCCTTCCTTGCTCCTGGGAAAAAGAGTCGTTAGGTACCTGTGAGCCTCTGGCCACAACACTGCCCTCAACTTGCTCATGGTTTCTGTGTAAACACATGTAGCTAGCCCCTTAGGGTGGTTCTTGATGGTTAATTGGAGTACTAAACACACCTTTGACTTAGGATGTTTTCAACCTACAGTGAGCTTATTGGGACATGACTTATATGAATGCACTGAAAGCTGAAGGGCTCCAGCAGACTGCTGCTTCATCCACACTGAACTCCCAGCCAAAGACACTACAACTCAGGCCTGAAGGAAGCTTATCTAAGTGTGTCCTATGGAAGGCACATCACCGCCTTCTAAGGCTTAGAGATGTCAAGCCGCACCTTCATGCTGGGCTTGGAGCCCTTTTAAACAGTGAAGTTACCAAGAAAAGCACAGAAAGAAGTGAACCATGCAATTAGACAGCAAACGAGAACACACGGGCCCTTGAGAGAAGGCACATGTTCCACTGCTCTGCAGGTCTGTGAGTGAACATGAGAGGGCTATGACGAGATTCTGAGGTTACCAATGAGCTGAACTGAATAGATGAATCCACTAGTGTGGAGTCTACACGTGAGGAGGATTGACTGACTGCACGCTGAGTAAACCCGTTTTCCTCTGGGCCCTGGACAAGTCACCACAGCGCAGCCTCCCTGGCACCGTGGTTTGCCCCAGCTCTCCTCACGTGATCACGACAAGTCCTGTCGTACTGTGGTCATCTCAGCCCTAGGTTTTAACCCTGTCTCTTCTATTAGGGTGCTTCTTTATCCCGCGTACTAGGCTTTGCCACCTACTCACAGAATTCACAAGCTCATTTCAGCAGGAAAGGAGAGGAGCAAACTAGAACCACAGAGGCCCAGAATCACCCTGCTTATGATCCAGAAGGGCAGGCAAGCCCTGAGGAGCACTGCCCTGTGGGTTACAGCCCCTGAGCCCCTCATCCAGCAGGAAGACCAAGCTCAGACCAGACTCACCGTGGACTTACATTCTCGCCCTTGGCAAACACGTCAAAGTCATCCCAGTGTAGCTTTAACTGAGGCTTCAACAGGTTCTCCAATTTCTCTAGCTTCCCACCTTTGGCAAGCTGATGGAAGTCAAAATTGATCATAGGCGTGTCGCTGGCGTGGCAAGAAGCCCAGAGCAACTTCTGCAAAGGGAAAGAGGAAGGTGTAAGGGCACAGGGGCAGCAGCAGGATGGTGACGGCACACTTCCTTTGGCAGCTCGTTCTGCAGCCAACCACAGTTGCCCATTAGTGTGCTCAGATCAGCTAGGAGGCTCACAGACGACCAGGCCATGGACCAGCCTGACCTTGAAACGGAAGTACAGGACAAAGGCCCTAGGAAGACAGAAGCTAAGAAAATCTTGCCTGCACAAAGGCAGAAGGCCCCCCTTGGGCAAAAAGAGCCCAGAGCAGGGGTGGCACCCTGGGGACATCCCACCCTGCAGGGCTCTGCGAGGCACAGGCAAGGGAAGGGTTGCCCTGTTCTTCAGACGGCCCAAGTGCCCCAGCCCTCAAAGACAGCAGCATGTGGCAGGCTACAGAGCTCACAATCCAGCTCCCGTTGCCTTGGTAACCAGCCCCATCCTGACAGACACCAGCACCAGGAATGGGGGCCTCTGCGGTGGCCCTGGTGCTGGCTGAGGCAGCCACTGGGGTATACAGAACGGTGACACCTCAGAATGTGGGTGACCAGAGACAGGGCGGCGACCCTGGAGTCAGAGGGAAGGTGGGGAAAGGGAAGAAGCAGAGTCTGGGGCTGCTGGTAGCCCAGGATGTTCTTCTCAGACACAAGGCCCTTCCACATGAAGCTTCCTAGCTCAGAAACTCTTCTGCCTGCTCCCCAGGGTCAAGGACAGAGTGGACATCCCAGGCTGCCCACCTCTAGGCCTCTCTACAGCTACATGGCGGACGGGGTAAGACCAAGCCACACATCTGCAGAGCCAGAGGTGCTGAGGACCAACAGACCAGGACTTGATTACCATGGGTAGTCAGAATATAAATGGACACACACTGCCATCTTCAAGAAAGATTTTATGGATGGAGTCGCCTGCAAACTCAGCCGTGTGACTGGTGGTTTAGAGTTACCCTGGAGCCAGCCCCTGTTCTGCTGTGATCTGATGACCGCCAGGATTCAGGCAGGTTGCCAATACTGGCCTCAGCCTGGTTGAGCGACTTCCTAGTCAGAGCCACGCCCCAGGGGTCCTGCCAGAATGCACCTCTTTTGTGACCTGCCCCAGGACCTGTGCTCCCCACTGGACTGACTCCTGCCATCTGGGTAGAAAAGAAGCCTTGACTCCCAAGCCAGAGGCAGGGCCACCAGCCCTGGGGAAGGCCAAGCACGGCCCTTCTCCAGAACTCAGGCAGAAAAGGGAAGGGCACATTTTTTTGGTTGTTGGGAATTTTCCTTTCCCCTTACTTCTTCCTTAAAATAAGCAGCCAGCATCACTGCCAAGATGAGTAGGAGGAGAGATTTCTTGAGCTTGTTGCTCATGGCAACAAACCAAACAGGAAAGGCAGATTTGGCCAAATAAAAGTAGCAACCAGAAAGTCCCTGTTTCAAGCATGTGACTTTTTTTTTGTCGGTCGTGGGGCTTGAACTCTGGGCCTGGGCGCTGTCCCTCAGTTCTTTAGCTCAAGGCGAGCGCTCTACCACTTGAGCTACAGCGCCACTTCCGGTTTTCTGGTGGTTTATTGGAGATAGGAGTCTCATGGTCTCTCCTGCCCGGGCTGGCTTTGAACCGCGACCCTCAGATCTCAGCCTCCTGAGTTGCTAGGATTACAGGCGTGAGCCACCAGCGCCCGGCTGCATGTGACTTTTCTACAGAGTAAAACAAGTGCTCTGGCTGAACTAGGCTTCCTTCAGTGAGGGGGTCAGAGGTCAGGGGTCATGTGGAAGTGGAGGCTGCACACATCAGCCTTAGACTGGCCTGACCTTAGGCTGAGGTAGCTTTAGGTTCTCTCTATAAGGGGCTTCCTCCAGCTTCTACTAACCAGAGGCCCACAGGAACCTCGGCAAGCAACAAGGAGGCCAATGACACTCATTCCAGAATCTTCCATGACAGACTGATTGCTCACAGGTTGGACTCAACTGCAACGCTTCCCTATCAGGGACCTGGGCTCTTGGCTCTGGGCAGCTAAGAGGTGGAAGAGCCTACTAGGAGCTGGCACACAGTACCAGAGTCTTGAAGGCTGCCCAGGGAGCAAGAGGTTCACCTGTGTCCTTCTTTCAACCAAGCACGGCTCTGAAGAGCAATCAGTACAAACACCCTATGGTTCTTCTGTGGGAAGGCCTGGGGGGGTGCGGGGCTGGCCCTTTCTCTCTACTGCACTAAAGCAACTCAAGAAAGCAGGAAGGCTTCCCCGCCCACAGGAGCCTGGGGAAGCACAGCTTTTACTTTGAGTGAAGTTTCCCATCCTGCAGCTCATCAAAATTCAACTTGTCCCCTGGAGTTGCCGCGATCACTGGCTGAAGGAGGCTGGAGGGCAGACAGACCTAAGCCAGCCCAGGGTGGTCTTCTGCTGTCTTCTGTCCACAGGAGTTGCCTCTGCGCCTCAGGGCTCCACCTGCACAGGGTCCCCTCCGTCCCCCGTCCCATCAACACCCAGCTGTGGAGAAGGGAGAAGAGGTGGGGGACGCGTTACCTTGAACGCTCTGTTGAGAACCTCCTCCCCGTCTCGGCTTCCCAGCAAGTTCACCACCACCTGCTTCCCGTACTGCTCCTTCAGAAGAACCATGTGCCTGCAACAGCAGCACGACAATGGTGACCCCACAGCGACACCACGGGGCCCAGGGGCATGTGCAGAAGGGCGGACCTTTCTCAGTGCCAGAAGTGCCGGACCCACCAAGTCCTTGGCCCAGAGTGTGTGCGGAGAAGACACACCCTCCTCCCAGCCACCACCTCTGCACATGGCAATCCCAGGACAGGGCCAGGTCCTGTCCAGGCCGTTTGCATGAATGGCTCCAGGAATAATGCACAGCATAAAGGCTGTGCTGGTTTTTCTTTTTCTTTTTCCAGTCATGGGGCTTGAACTGTCGTCCTAGATGCTGTCCCTCAGCTCTTCAGCTCAAGGCTAGCACTCTACCATTTGGGCCACAGTGCACTTCCCATTTTTTGAGTGGTTTATTGGAGAGAAGAGTCTCATGGACTTTCCTGCCCGGGCTGGCTTTAAACCGTGATCCTCAGATCTCAGCCTCTTGAGTAGCCAGGATTACAGGCGAGAGCCTCCCCCCATCATTTAGCTGTCCTTCCACATGCTACATTTCATTACATAGAACCCAAACGAGAAAGCACAGCAAAGCCTGCGGCCTCTGGGGAAACAGTTCTGCATCAGAGACTACGTGCAAATAAGCAGAGCCTTGTCCCCAGCTTGCTAAAGGTAACCTTTCGGATTCTGTGAGAAATGTTTGACTGTGGTGCTTTAAAGAATAGCAAAAGGAGGCCAGGTGCGGTGTCTCACACCTGTAATCCTAGCTACTCAGGAGGCTGAGATCTGAGGATCGAGGTTCAGAGCGAGCACGGGCAGGAAAGTCCATGAGACTCTTATCTCCAATAAACCACCAAAAAACCAAAAGTGCCGCTGTGGCCCAAGTGGTAGCGTGCTAGCCTTGAACTGAAGAGCTGAGAGACAATGCCTAGGCCCAGAGTTCAAGCCCCACAATGGACAAGACAAAAAAAAAGGAATCAAGAATACCACCAACACCACCGCCGGGCATCGGTGGCTCACATCTGTAATTCTAGCTACTCAGGAGACTGAGATCTGAGGACCATAGTTCAAAGCCAGCCTGGGCAGGAAAGCCTATGAGACTCTTATCTCCAATAAACCACCAAAAAACCAAAAGTGCCGCTGTGGCTCAAGCAACAGAGCGCTCACCTTGAGCTAAAGAGCTGAGGGACAGCGCCCAGGAGCAGAGTTCAAGCCCAACACAGACCAAAAAAAATAGCAGCAAAAGGATACAATGCAAAAAGCAGATATGGAATTATAACTTAGTGGAATGGCTATCCATATTTGTGCTTAATGTGGAAAGTTGGAAGGAAATGTACTAGGCATAGTAGATGATTTCTCAATATTTTCTTCTTTAAACATTTTTCTCTTTTTGAAATTTCCACAATGACATGTTTCTATGTTCCTAGTTTATTGTTGTATTTTAATCACGTCAATAACTAGTGAATTTGTAGAGTATTTGGGAAGATCAAGTCAAAGGGTAAGGAATACTACGTTGGCTTTAACATTAAGGACATCTGGTGAATTAGGTAAACTGAGCATCAGTTCTCATGGTACACATAAAGAAGACAAGGAAGTTCATCGCCCACCTGAGGCGTCTACAAGGAGACCATCCCCACCTAAGTAGGAAATCCAAAAGGTTAAACACTTGGAACACTTGGTGTAAAAACAAGAAATGGCCCTTAGGAAGCTATAAAGATAAGCAGCTATTTCACACTTAGTGCTAACAGAAGCTAGAGAATTCCCTCTGATAATGCGTGAGAATAAATGAGCCCTCACATGAGCTTACAATCCGGTCCTACTTCATCTTGAGTCGTTTAAAGTTACTCAGAAACTTCCCAGAAAGAATGCTCCAAGACAGATGAGCTCACAACAAAGTCATAAACTACACCAGTGAACCACCGATTTAGATTAAAAGAAAAAATCACTTAAGAAGCTATTAACAATTAGGGGCATAGATTTTTTTTTTTTTTTACAACCAGTTCAGGTTAGCAATGGCTCATCCTTGAGCAAAAAATCCAAGGGAGAGCACAAGGCCCTGAGTTCAAGCCTCAGTAGAAAGGGGAAACAAAAACCTGTTAGCAATGAAATCTCTTAAGAGTGTGGGGTTTAGGAGTTAGTGTTCTTACACTTCACATCTCTCTATAATCTTTAAAACCTAGGAATGTTTTATGCTAAAACAAAAACAAGGCCGGTTGCTGGTGGTTCACACCTATATATAGCTACTTAGATGGCTGAGATCCAAGAACTAAGGCTCGAAGCCAGCCCCAACCAGAAAAGTCCCCAAGATCTATCTCCAATTAACCAGGAAAAAGCTGGAAAATAGGAGGTGTGGCTCAAGTGGCAGAGTACCAGCCAAATGGTGAAAAAGCCAAGGAGTAGGTGCAAGGTCTTGAGTCCAAACAAAAATAAACACATAAATAAGCATCTACTAGTATCCTGTAATTTAAATAACCCTTAATTAATCAGAATGGATAGATGAAATCTTACTGTAACAAGAAACAGATAAGGGGCTGGGAAGGTGGCTCAGTGGTAGAGTGCTTGCCTTGCACGTATGAGGCCCTGGGTTCGATTCCTCAGCACCACATAAGCAGAAACAGCCGGAAGTAGCACTGTGGCTCAAGTGTTAGAGCGCTAGCCTTGAACTGAAGAGCTGAGAGACAGAGCCCAGGCCCAGAGTTCAGGCCCCATGAGCGGGGGGGAAAAAAAAAAAGAACAAACAAGGAACAGATAAAGAGCTGCTCTCTGAACACAGAAATCTTCAGGGAAACCTGACAAATGAAAAGCCCTTTTATAACTCTTTTCTTGCATAAAGGACCAAAATACACAAATCCAAAGATTTGAATTCAGGGTTGATTCCTGCTTCCCTAGTGCCAATGTCTGAATGGAGTGCGCATATGCAGGCCTCAAGTGGTATCTGACCATCCCTACCTGTCGAAAGCAGGGGCGTTGGCCTCCAGGCCTCTCTGGAGTCTCAGATGATGGGAGCCAACCTATAGTGAGAGAGAATAAAGGTGATACTTCTGCTGTGTGAGCTGAGAGACCCGTGATTTTCCCATGCTCCCTCTCTCCACCAGCCAGGCATGGCTGGCAGCTACTCAGCAACCTGTACAACACTTTCCCTACTCAAGCAGGTCAGCCCTCCTGGATGTGCTAACAGTGCCCCTGACCCAGAGGCCCAGCCACCAGAAATTCTGGGGTGAGAACACAGAAATCACATCCCCAGACTGTCCAGCCAAACCACTTTCCCACCTCCTAGTTCCTCACTAGTCCTAAAATCTGGATTTTTGTCTGAATATCTAGAGCTACCTATTTACTCCTCAACTTAAGTTCAAATCTTTCACATAGGTACCATTTCTACAGTCAGCTTGAAGGGGCTCTCATTGACCAAATCTGGGGCAACTTGAGCATCAAATGATGTAAGGACAGTAGATTATAACCTACTAAGTAAAACAGGCTCTGACTCCACACTGATGGTAGTAGTATTAGCTAGGTGAGTGGAAGGTTAGGTGTGCGGAAGGATGGGGGTACGATGGGTGGGTAAATGGAGCGGTGGAGGTTTATGAGGTGTGTGAGTGGGTAAATGAGGAAGAAGGGCTCTTCTGTACAGTAGGGAAAGACGTCATTTTACAGCCATGATAGTAAAGAACAGCAAGTCAAGTTTGATGAGGAACTTGATACTTATATGATCTCATAATATCCGTCACAGTCTGCTAATGAGTTGGAAGGGAAAACAGCTGTAAGTAGCAACAGGCAAAAGCACCTTGACAGGTGACCAAAATCAATGTCACTAAAGGGCACATGGACACCACGTGCCTGGAAGAATGCTGTCACACAGCAAGGGAGCCTTCAGAAACAGCAGGAAGACCCAGAGGAGGCTGCTGATGTAACAGAAGGCCTCCATTCTCAAAGACTACCAGTGACATGAGAGAGAAAGGCCTGGAGGCCAACCCAGCTTGAGAAAACTAGAGCTGGACAAATAAATGTGGAGTGTAGGCCTGGACTGCAGGGGCAGAGCCGCTAAAGAGAGCCGACAGTGACACCTGACTGAGTTGGAAAATGCCTGCCTTCCTGGCTCAAATACTACGTCAATGTTGAACTCTTCAAATGTGTACCTTTGCTGTGGTACTGTCCGAGTAGAATTGTTCTAGGAAAAAGCATCCGGAAACTAATGGTGGAGAACAATGTATACAACTTCCTCTCAAGTGGCTGAGAAAACAAATGACAGCATGCATGTAGGTGACACAAGGTGACAATTCAGCAGATCTGGATGAAGGAGTTCTGGCTAACTAACACGTTTTCTGTGGGCCTGAAAATGTACCATGTGTTCAGCCTGGTTTTCAGAGCTGTAAGAGCAGTGTCGTCATCAGACTCATCCACATGATGAGTACAGCCATCACCGAGTGTGATCAACACCACCGGCCACGTGTCTCACTTTAGGCTTGTATCTAACACACCGGATCCCCAGCAAGAGATTCAGAAATTATGGGAGAAGGTTCAGAAATTAGAGATTATACAGATGACTCAACGAAGTCTAAATCCCATTGGTCCTGGAAAACTATGGTCACAAAGGAAACCATTGTATAAAATGAGGCAGCCTTGCTGATCTATGGGGGTTCACAATAGACTGAGCGGCCGCCTTCATTTCGCTGCTTGTTTTCCCTTCTCTCCTCTCCCCAGTGGCCGCCAATGCCTCACTCAGAAAATGTCAGCTCCTGAATTCAAAAACCAGAAGTGGCTCTGTGGCTCAAGCAGTCGAGCACTCACCTTGAGCTGAAGGGCTCAGGGACAGTGCCCAGGCCTAGAGTTCAAGCCCCATGACTGATAAAATAAAAATAAAAACAAAATGTCTTGAATTCAAAAAACACCCATGGGCCTGTGGTATGGAGAAAACTGTTCATCTGTCAGCACCAGCCTTTCTTGGGGCTCACAGAGATGTGCTCCCTTGAGTTCCCCTCTGAGATCCCCTAAGGCTAGGGCCCAAGGCCAGAGCAACTTGTTCTGTGTCCCCTGACAAGAAACCTCCCAGAGCAGGGCCAAGCAGCAGTCCCTGTGGGAACACACCAAGAAGAGAACCAAAGTCAGCAGTCTAGGCTCAGAGTCCAGCCTTGGGTCCTGAGGGTGCCCAGTCCCAGGCCAAGCTCAGACCTGCTGAAGGAAGAGCTGGGCTGGGGGCTGGACCTTGCAGTCATCTGCCCCGCCCCGCCAGTGACACCAGGGACTCCCACGGCCCCACCCACTTCAGCTCTGGCTGGCAGGCGGCTCCTGACTTCCATCCCATCTTCTTCCCCTTCGCTCAGTTGCAAGGGCCCAGGAAGGGGTGGGAGAGGGCGGCTCTGAGCCGAGTCCTCACAGCAGACCCAGGCCTCTGAGGCCTCTCAAACATCATGACCCCATCTCCTAAAGGGGAAAGGGAAGGGAGCTGGAGCCCCCTGCTTTCTCAGAAAGTCCTTCTACATTGCCCTGTGCATCTGTGTAGTCTGGATCCCTCCGACCCTGCCTCCTGCCAGTCCCTCCTCCCCTGAGCAACCGCATCACTGTGGAGCTCTGCCCTTCACTGGGGTCACTGCTGAGGTCCTATGTCTCGGAAGCCTCAAGAACTGGCAGCCAGGGCTGGCTGGGGGCCCCTTGGGCTGACAGAGCTGCTTTTTTTGGCTTCTCCTTGTTCTCCTTCACCCCAGCCTCCCATCTCTGTCTAAGGAGCCTCTGGTCCCTAAAGTCATTAACTCAACCCTGAATGCTACACACTGAGACTCAGGAATACCCAGCGTAGATCTGAAACTACACAATCCCATGCAGCACTGGGCTGTCCCAGAACCCCCTGCTCTCACAGACAGGAAGGAAGAAAGGAAGGAAGGGAAAGGGAGGGGAGGGGAGGGGAGGGGAGGGGAGGAGAGGGGAGGGGAGGGGAGGGGAATGTTAGGTTGATTGCCGTCCTCCTGAGGACAATGTCCAGTTGTGCCTCTACCCCGAAGAGCAGTCTGAGGCTGGCGAGAGGAGCTCCAACCAGCTCACCAGAGCCAGCAGAACAGTTGGCCCCAGCTCCAGCCCAGCGAGGTTACACTAGTAGGCCAGAAGTGTCTACAGAAATGGACAAATGGTGCGGATCAAGTTTCCTACACCCTCTAGACTCCAAGAACACTTTGTTTACAGGCATGCAGCAGAGGGCTTCCCAGATGGCTCAGCACAGCAGACGCCCTCTCAGGGTCTTCAGAAACTAGTCCCAGATGCTGTGATTTCATCACTACAACGCTGCCTTGGGCATCAGTCAGGATGGTTACAGCTCCCAGGGGATTCTCACAGGTGGCACTGTTGGGCATGACTGGGTTGGTGCCCCCTGGGTGGATCCAGCTCAGAGTCACATATACACTCAGCTGCCATGCCCCGGCGCTGCCCACCTCACCCCCCACCCAGACCGAAGGAGCCCCCAGCTCTGAGCCAGTGCTGTTCCCTGGATATGCGGGAACCAGGGGTTACAAGCACAGCTGTGTCCCCTCTTGTAGGGGCTGTGTCCCTCTCCCACAAGCCAATGCAGACAAGAATCCTGACGGATGCGTCAGCTTGGGCTAGCTGCCCCTCGCCAAGCCGCCAGAAACCTCACCAACACTGTTCACCAACACTGTCACCTCCCTGTCCCCTCTCCTAAAGGCAGAGCCTACACCTGATCCCTCGAGTCCCTTGCACCCAAGAGACGCCCCACGAATGCCAGCCAGGTGAATACTAGGCTCAGCCTGAGGTTGCTGGCTCCCCATCAGGCTGAGCAACACGCCAAGGAAACTGGTGTTTGTGCCATGGGACTGCATCTCCGAGCCCTCATGAGGATGGGGAACCCCATCAGCCCAGGCTTCACCGCTTAGTTCCACTATTGTTAATAATAGCCACTATTTTGAGTGGCTATTTTGGGTTCTAGATTCTGTGTGAAGTTCTAGTATGTCTTAAGAGCCTTAATTCTCTCAATAACCCTGTGCAATAGGTATTGTAAATCTCATTTTACCAATATTGACTAAGGCGTAGTCAAGGTCAGAGCTTTTCAAAAGTATATATTGTTACTAAGTGGGTTGCCAGAACTTGAATTTGAACTCTGGTCAGTATAACTGCAAAGCTTAGCCTCTGAATCCCTCTGGAAAACCACTCACCACCTTGGCTCTTTCTGTGGGGACTATGAAGAGCCAGGGACAAGTCTGAAGCTACTTCATGGGACTCACCAACACCCCCTACACAGCCCACTTTGTCCCTGGCTCTGTTCAGTTCCACTCAGAGGACTTTTCCATTTCAGTGACCTAGTCTGGAAACTGATATACCACACACAATCTCATACCTTTGTGGACACACACACACACACACACACAGACACACAGACACACAGACACACAGACACACACACACACACACACACACACACACACACACACACACACACTATCACTTGCAGCCCACCTATCTAAGAACTTAAGAAATAGGTCCTGACAGGGAAGAGGTGAATGTAGGCAAGAGTCTCTAATCCATGGTGTATCATCTTCTGGCTGTTTCCATCAGGTGAAACTACAAAACACAAATCAGACTCACGTGCAGGTCAGGTATATGTCTGTGAAGTGTGCAGGCCCCAGGAAGGAAAGCTGTACAGTGGCCAAGGGAACAGTCTTCCACAGAGTGACAGATAGCACCCACACCCCGTAACAAGCTGTCCCAGAGGAGATGTGAGTTTGCAGGGCAACACTTCATTGTGGCTATTACACAACCTGTTTACGTGGCAAAGATGTAAAGGGCTAAAGGCACACAGATCTCAGCGTGTGCTGAAAGCGTCAGGCCCAGGCCCACTGGCAGACAGGTGATCAGCATGGTCCTTTGCCTGGCGCCTCCTTCCCCATCCCGGGCAGGACTCTGTTCCCTGGGCAGCCCCTAAGAAGGCACAACAGTACAACTTCGCACATAAGCCATTCGCCCACAAAATTCCAACTGTCACGCTACCTAAGAGACGAAGAATGGGGAGGGGCTCAAAATAGAGAAAAATAGTTGGGATTCCTGAGCTTGGTACTGATAGTTCATCCTGGTGACTGTAGACCTCTATGGAAGGCTGCCCCCTGCCCGACCCCCCACCATCTCCTCTGAAGATGACTCAGAATCTCTTGGATGGCCCTTAAGAGGTTCACATAGGTACGGGGCCCCAAAGTGAGCAGATCCCTCAGAAGACTGAGAACAGGAAGGCTTTGGAACTATGTCTGAAGACACACAGGGGCTTTGGAGAGTCACGAGCATGTGTCAGCTGCCATGTCCCACCCTCGGCTATGCCAAACGGAGCACCACCCTCCATGGCAGCGTCAGGCTGCATCTGGACCGGCATGAAGGGCAGGCTGGAGAGCTTCCCATAATTACATAGGAAATGACAAACATTCTCGGTTTTATTTTCCATGAGGGAAATCAGAATATCACGAGTCCTAGAAGATGGTCAAAAGATTCAGAGGAAACAGAGGAAGGAAAAGGACCATGCAATTCCAACTCCAGGGTGAAGTACACCCCTGAACACCCTGGAGAGAGAGGAACAGAGCCTAGGACAAGGAGGAACTGGTAGACTGTAAGAGCCATCGCCAGGCATGGGAGCATGGCCTGTCTGAGGTACTGGGAAAAGGACCCTAAGCTGAGAGGGAGGGAAACCGGTACATCTCACAGTATCTTTTCAAGTCTAAAACCGGTCAGGATAATTTTGGGATTTCTCATGAGTTCTGCATCACGCATACCATAGACTCCCTGACTCCTCCTTATACTTTACTCATTGATCTACGGGGTTTGTTTGCTTGCTTGCTTGTTTTGCTGCTTTGTTTTGTTTTTGAGACAGGGCCTCACTAAATTCAGAGGTCAAGACGTTTTCTGGAGAAATATCTCACATTTAAAGAAAATAAAATTTCAAACTCTCCCTTCAAATTGAATGTCCAGAGCAGGAAATCTTATCAAGTCATTAAGTAGACTAAAGGTTATGTAGGCCCGAGTCTGAGCTGGAAGGAAGGGAGTCTGCTAATGATGCAGGGACTTCAGGCAGTGGTGCAAGGTCCTCATATTAGGGGCTCAGTGGTAGAGCATTTGTCTAGCTTCTACGAGACCCCTGGTTTGGTCCCCAGCACCAAAGTGAAAAAAAGAAAAAGAAAAAGAGCTCTAAAATTAGATTGCTACACAGATCTATAAATGCACTAAACCTCACAGAGTTGGGTGTTTCAAGTGGGTGGAGTTTCGGCACGGAGGTAACATCTCAGTAATTTGGTTCCAAAAGATCTCCTTTGGGAAACGCTCCTGAGGAATTTTCCATGGTACCACCCAAGTCGAGGTCAGTCCGGAGGCCCCTTTGCACCGCCACTGTGGTCCTCACGAATGGGAAGGCAGTGTGAACAAAGTCTTCCTCAGAGCCCAAAGACAAGGCTCCATCCATCATCCATCATCCAGCTCACTAAGGGCTGATACGGCACGTGACCAACACTGTCAACACCACATGCTGATTGATGGCTAAGGGGACAGAGGACTCCTCTCTAGGTGCCATGGGGTCAAGTCCAGGGCTGGGCTAAGCCCCTGACGCATGGAGCCTGGGGCTCCTTAGTGGCTGGTGATGAGCCACAGCAGCCACACAAGAGCTCTTGGTAAGAGCTGGAGACCCCGAATTCTGGAGGGAGGTCTTCTGAAGACCCCCGCATGTCCTCGGGCTAGAGGAGAAAAGGAGAGGAGGGAGGAGTGATCCAGTCGGCTTGGCCCCAAATGCAGGAGCAGTGCTCCTTTCATTGACAACAAGCATTTTCCAGGGCTGTGTCCCTGCCCCTGAACCCTGAACTCCCCCCAGGACACAGAGGCCAACTCCTTTTGGCGCTCACCACAGCCCCACTCTGAATGGCACAAGGGGTATTTTTAGAAAGCATGGGAAAGTTCTGTGTGATCCTCACGTGGCTGCACCGAGTGCCGCTGGTGACACAGCCACAAAGGGCCCCAGGGACCCTGCTGAAGCATTCCGTGAAAGCCAGTCACTCTCAACACCGGCCTCACGGTCTCACTTGTGGGGACCCTACCCATGTTCTGGGGTTTGCACCAGCCTCAGCAGACACCCCACACTACCATGGAGCAATAGCAAGTACAGCAAACACTCGGCCCCGGGACTGGAGCCGCCTGTGTGTTCTCTCACCCTACGCGTGTTGGTCGTTCACCCATACACACACTGATGCTCACACATACATGCACATCAGACACACAGTACACTTTTAACAGCTTGTCTCAACATAAATATACTGAGGAAACAACATCATGAAAGACACCTGTTTAAAGAAGCAAGGCACAGCGGTTGAAGGGGAAGAGCAGCCCGTCACCTACCTGAAGGCCTGGCTGTTCCCAAAACAGCGGGACGGAGCCTCTGATCTGGACAAAAGATGACACTCCATCATCCATGTAAATTGTCTGCAGCACAAGGAGACAGAAAGGAAAAGGCATTCTTCAATGAAACCCAATGTCCTGAGCTGGTAACAGGAGCCGGTGCCTGCGACCTGACACCAGCCACGAAGGGCAGGCAGCGGACTCCAGCGCCCTCTGCTCTCCCCCAGCATGCCTGGCGCTGCTCCCCAAATGGTGGCCAGGCAGCAGGGTGCACAAGGCCGCTGATTAGCCCCCAAACGGAGGGCTGGAGCAGACTCAAGGGCCCAGGCCCCGGGGTCGGGGCGGGGAGGGGGAGGGGTGTCTGTGGGACTGTGAGCTCCATCACCCTGGAAAGCCCCCACCAGCAAATGCGCTGGGATTTCACTAAGACCTTTCTTAGAGCCATTATTTTCACCTGCCTAATAGCTTGGGAGCAGGGAGCCTGGGGAAAGGACAGGACAAAATAAAACAAACCAGCTATGCAGAAAGCCCTAGTCCACTGCCCATCAGTCTCACACTTGACAACTCAAGACTCAACTTGAACTTGCTTTTTGGTCCCAGTCCTGTGCCACTGCGCTCCCAGTCCACACACATCACTAACGCTCCCTCCTTGCACAGAACAATGCTACTTATGCTTTAAAAAAATAATAGTAGGGGGCTGGGAAAGTGGCTCAGTGGTAGAGCGCTTGCCTTGCATGCATGAGGCCCTGAGTTCGATTCCTCAGCACCACATAAGCAAAAAAGAAAAAAGCCAGAAGTGGCGCTGTGGCTCAAGTGGTAGAGTGCTAGCCTTGAGCTGAAGAGCCGAGGGACAGCGCCCAGGCCCAGAGTTCAGGCCCCACGACTTGACCCAAAAAAAAAAATAAAAAAAATAATAATAGTAATATAACTTCTCCTCTCCAGCACCCAGAGTGGCCTGTGGGCCTCTCTGATATGGGAAGGAGCACATGGGAGTTTAAAGAACAAAAAGTACGGTTCTGAGCACTGGCAGGGGATGGCTGCGGTGGTTATCAGATGCCGGCCTTTATCTGCGCAACCCTACCCTGGCCTGGCAGGGCATCTCTGCGAGGCCTTTCCATTGCTCACCAGCCTGCTCCCTTACAGGGTAGCTTTCCATGCAGGCTAGATCGCACTCAGATCACACATGCATTAGTAATTCTGCAGGGGAAGGGGGACTGACAGCGAGACCTGCGTGGTCTCCAGACCACAGGAATGGTGCAAGCCTGTGTTGGGGCTGTAATTAGATGCCAAAGGAAAAAAACACTGGGTTAAGAGTGTGCCTTCTGTTCGCAGGTACTGACGGCCAGCAGCGTTGGTACACCCACCAAGCACAGCAGCTGGTTCAACATGACACAGCTGTGGCGGCAACGCTAGGATGCAGGACATCTTCCTGTGCTTTATGACCAGCACTGTAATGCACACAGGCCACATTCTCACAGGAAGACAGACGCTCACAACGCCCAGGATCTGGCCTAGGCTCAGGGGGCCTCACACGGCACTCAAACCTGGCTCCTCCGCAATGCGGCTTGCCCAGAGCCAGCTCTGGAAAACTGGAGCGCTGAGTGCCTGAACACCTCCCCTACTGGGCACAAGCCAGGACGAGGTGTCCATACCTTCTCCCCAGGAAAACTGGCTATGCCTGCGTCTCATCGGCACCAGAGAAAAGAAGCACCACAGCGCTGTCCTGGGCAAAAGAACAGCTTGAACACTTGTGGGACTGTCTTGCTTCATGGATGCCTCTGAGAGAGAGAGAGAAAGGAGGGGAGGGGGGGGAGGGAAAGGGAGGGGGAGAGAGATGCAGGGAGGGAGGGGGAGGGGAGAGAGGGAGAGGGAGAGAGGGAGAAGAGAGAGGAGAAGGTGAAGAGATGGGGGGAGGGGGAGGGAAGAGGGAAGCGGGAGGGAGAACCGGAGGAGAGATACTGCAATCTGAACTCGGGGCTTCACGCTTGCTAAGCAAGTGCTCTACCACTTGCATCTATACTTGCAGCCTTTTGGACTTTAGCTTTTTTTTCAGATTAAGTCTCAGGCCCTTGCTCTACCTGGCTTTGGACCATGATCCTCCTATCTCTACCTCCTGAGTAGCTGAGATTACAGGTGTGCTCCACCATGCACAGCCTATAGATGCCCTCTGAGGCGAGCAGGATAGTGAGTAATGCAGGTGGGAAAGGCCCTAGTCTAGCTCAGTTTTGCAAACTCTCATCTGTGTAGCAGGATGGCCCTGAGTACATTCCTAACCACATCAGCCTTGGGGTCCCTCTCTCAATGGAGTCAAGGCCACCTGGTGCCCAGAGGGTAAACAAGGAAGCACTCTCCCAGCCCAGAGCAGTCACTCCAAAAATTCACTCTGAGAATAGATGAGGCCAGGAGGCCAGCAGGGCAGACTCGAGGACCAGTGTGGCAAGGCGGCAGGAAGGAAGAATCCAAACAGAGACAAGACGCAGAGGAGGAGGGAGAGGAGGAAGAACAGCAGCCCCAAAGGCAAGCAGGTGCCCCTGCCTGGAAGACGGGAGTCCCGGGCTAGTGCAGCAGAAGGCCCGGCAGGGCTGCAGCCTCTGGGCCCGGCAGCCAGGGGTCGCCCCGAGTGCTCCCCTCAGCAAAGGACTAGCTCACAACGGTGCAGACTTTCCACTAGAGAGGCCTGACTGGGCTTCTACTTCCAGATCCAATGTTTCCAGACAGCTTCTTCCATGAGGCCTCTTGGGCGTCCTCACCTCCCTGGGTGGCCCAGGGCCTGATAGGCAACAGCCAGACTTTTCTCTCCTCCTTTGTTTGATAAGCTGAGGGTTCGCTGCCTGCAGTGAGTCCTGCGCAGAGAGGACCCCACATGTGACTCACGGCTGACCACGAGGACTTCAGACTACTTCCTCCCTGAGGAGCGTGCCAGGCTACACACACACACACACTCACACACCAACAACATACACCTACAGCACATACACACACAGGGCATGTGACAAATGACATATGCATGGACATACAACTCATACATGCCAACAATACAAGCACACAAGGCATATGTGACACTAAGAAAATACATACGGCACACAAGCCCACAACACAAGTGCACATTACAAGTCACGTGATACACAACGCATGTGACACACACACACACAAGAGATGCAAAATGCGAGTGCACACAGCATGCACACACGCCCCCTTCTCCCTCCATACCCACATAGCTCGAGTGGAAGGAGGAAGGAAGACCGTTTATTCCTGAGAACGGGGCAGATATGAGAGTTCTTCGGGCACCTCTTCCTGAACCCTGAGAATTGACTTGGGGGAACTGGGTTACCTCCCACAGGCCCACGCAGGGCCACTCTGCCCCGAGTCACGCTGCCGCCAGGCTGCACGGCCCCCAGAAGTCCTCCTTCCTGTCAAGGCTGTGTACCCGCCGCCAAAGATGTCACATGCCATCAGAGAAGGTGACACCAACCACCTGGAGAACAGACCCCTCTCTGCGACCAAACCTCGGAGGGCGGAGTCATCTGCTGACTCACCGTAAGGGAGGCTACCAGATGCATGTTTGAGGGTGGTACCATCATGACCCAGGACCTACAGTCCTGACTCTGTAGATGCCAGGGAGGAGGGTGTGACAGGTCTCCCCCCGGGACACGCAGTGCTCACTGAACACTCCAACCAGGTGGCAGGCAGGGCCCCCTGCCTATGGTGCCGTACTTCCTCCCCAGCTGCTCCGACTAGGCTGACCCCACCCACTGTCCCCAGTCTCCTGATGCTATCAGAAGCACCTCTGTCAGCAAGTGGCCAGAGAGCCAAGTGAGAGGCAAACAGCTGACAGACCAACCGACCGACAAACACACACACACCTCTGAGAATAGAAGCCTCACAGCCTCATCCCTGTCCTCTCCTGACCTGTGGGCTCATAAGCAATCTCCTGAAGACCCAAAGGTCTTGGGCACAGCCCTGGAGAGCTATGCGCCCATCCACAGGTAGCCACCTTCAGCCCCAGCATCATGCTGGCTACGTTCTCCATGGTGGCCTGCTCCATCCGGTGAGAACACAGACACCAGGCTCCGCACAGCGGTGGAGTAAGGAATGCGGCCAGCCACGCCTGCACTGTACAGGTAGGACAGCCGCAGCTGGCTCTGCACAGCAGAGCAGCTTCACACCTGGGCCTCTCTGCAACTTTCCCCCTTCTAGCTGATCACACACAAGATGGCATTATCCTCCAGGGTGTGAATCACAGCCAAAGGCAACAACAGGTGTAAGACAGCATCTCCCGGAGAGAGAACAGAAGTTTAGAAAGACAAGCAAGAAGGAGCTGTGCAGATGGCTCGGCCCTGCAGGGGCTCCGCAAAGGCTGCTCGGCCCCGAGGTCCCACACGAGTTAGGGTCGAGCTTCAGCTTGTTTCCTCTATCCTTCCTCTGTATTCATCTCTTTTTCACCTAAAATGATTTTTCACCCCTTATTAGTTCATCTGGTAGCTGCTCCTGGAATTAGAGGCACCCTCGTCAACCACAGAAACCATTCTGGATTCCCTTTTAAAAATACCTTAGCTCAACAACATTTTCCAATTTAAGATGTCAATTAAAAAAAGACAATCAGGCCAAATAATGGAGACTCACACTGACAGAAGCACAGATAAGGAGGACTGAGGTTTGAGGCCAGCCCAGGAAATAAGCTTTCCAGATTCTACATCAACTGGTAACGCTGGAGCAGTGGTACACACCTGTCATCTTAGCTACGAGGGAGGCACAAGCAGAAGGGACTTGGTCCCCACCAGGCGGGGCACAAATGTGAAAAATTATCTGAAAATAACTGAAAGCAGAAAGGGATGGCAGTGTGGCTCAAGCGCTAGAGCAACTGCCTAGCAAATGTGAAGTCTTGAGTTCAAACCCTTGTGCTACCAACAGAAAAAAAGAAAAGACCATGCCAACATTCCCAAGCAGAGCTGCAACTTCTTAAATGACACACAGCAGAGGGGCCCATGATCAGGAATCAGCTCAAACACACCAGGGCCTCTCTCCACACAAGCCACGTGGCTGCTTCATCTGGTGTCGTGGATGGGCTGGGCACTCACCTGCTCTGTCTCCACGAAGTTGGACACGTGGCCATCATCGTTCACGCCACGGGTGTAGAAGCGAGCCCCGGCACGCTCGCAGCTGATGCGAGAGATGAGGCAGACCTTGGCCTGCTTGTGCGAGGCGTACACGGTGCGGATAGCCACCACCCCGCAGATGACCTTCAGCAGCCAGTCGCTACAGCTCACCTGATGCTGCCTCAGGGGCACGTGCAGCAGCTGGTTCCTACAAGACACAGACCACACAGACTGCGGCCGCCGTCCCGTCTCTAGCACCCGGAGCAAGGAGAGGCACCTGTGGGAGCCGGGCTCAGACAGAGCCAGAGCGAAGCCAAGCAAGCTCACGCTGTAACCTAGTACAGCCCGCACCCAGGGCCATTCAGATCCAGGAAGCTCCTGCGCTTCATTGAGACTCCAGGAGAAGGAGCCACAAGACCTTTCCCAAAGCTACTCCCAGGTATCAACGTGGGGCAACGGGAGCAAAGCTGGGGTTCGAGCTAACCAGTCCCTGTGTTTCGTTTGTTTTTATCTGCCGTGGGGCCTGAACTCTGGGCCTGGGCGCTGTCCCTCAGCTCTTCAGCTCAAGGCGAGCGCTCTACCACTGAGCCACCTTCCCAGCCCCAGTCCCTGTGGTTTGGGGACGTTCAAAGGAGTCTCTAGGCTTGTAGCTACCCCAGTTTTGTGTTAGAACCCAATTTTTTTAAAAAAATGCAATCATAAGGCCAAGTGTGGCAACTCATGCCTATAATTCCAACTATTCTGGGAGCAAAGATCAGAAGAATTATGGTTCAAGGTCAGCCAAAATCAGGCAAGAGAGTTAGTGAGGACGGCCTCCCCCATCTCAGCCTATAAGCCAGGCATGGTGGTACATTCCTATGAACCTAGCTGCATGGCAGGGAGAGGTAGGAGGATGGTGACCCAAGGTTTCCCTGGACCAAAATACGAATCCCTATCAGAAAAATAACAAGCAAAAAAAGGGCTGGAGACATGGCTCAAATGGTAGAATGACTGCCTAGTAGATGCAAGGCCCTCAGTTCAAACCCCAGGACTACAAAAAAATGTATTTGTGTTTTGATTAAGTAATACTTATCAATGATAAAATAAGTACATTGGCATTGGCATATCTATATATGCATACACACACCTGTTTAAATTTAAATACATGTCCACACACCACAAGGTGAATATAATTAAAGTACCACACAGCAATCCAAATAAGCAGAGTCTAAGAAGACCAAAAAAGTCAGTGGATGTCGCATTATTTCCTTCCCCTACCTGGCAGCGATGATGCTGGAACTGCGCGGTGCACATGTGCACAGTGCCGGGTGCCCAGGGCTTTGGGATGAGCTAACTGGACCCACAAAAAAGGTGTTAGCAAAACCCCGTGGTACAGGTGAAGAAACAGGCAGAAGTCGTGGCCCAACGTTCTGGGCCAGCAGTGGCAGCCTGAGCTCCTCTTCTACTTTATTTATTTTGTGTATCAATCCCAGGGCCTCCCACTTGCTAGGTGAGCACTTTACCACCGAGCTCCACCCTAGCTCCAAGCCCCTCCCTCTCCATACAGCCACACCACCCTCCCCTCCCCTCTGCCCGCAAGCCTGCACAGTGCCATTCTAAGGCCAGTCCACAGGGGACTCTCTCTTACAGAGC
Organism: Dipodomys spectabilis; assembly: GCF_019054845.1. Lineage (NCBI taxonomy): Eukaryota > Metazoa > Chordata > Mammalia > Rodentia > Heteromyidae > Dipodomys > Dipodomys spectabilis. The sequence goes on from NW_024870979.1 coordinate 522,696, forward strand.
TGGGTCAAGTCTAGATCACAATGCCCTAGTTGTCTAAAACAAGTTAATGCGATTCCCATCCTAGAGCTTCGGTAAAGACGGGGGCAAAGACAGTGGGGCATGACCGCAGGAAATGCCTGCTGTGAGCTGCAGTGTGGGAGTGTCTGGAAGCTTCTCCTCTGTTCTCTGGCCAGTCCCCTGGACTGTGACCTCAGCCTCTGTCGCCCCTCGGGGAGCCTAGCCCACGTGTGCTCCGCTGACTCCAGGCAGTCCTCTGTGTGCAGAATGATCCAGAAGTGCAACACCCCAGAAACAGGATCCCCCCCCTCCCCCCGCCCCCCGTGAGTCACTCTAAACCTCGGATGATAAACCGCTTTGGTAACAAATATATTAAATCCACCATGGCACTGAGATCACGACTGCCGATTCCACGGTCTGCCAACTCCGTGGAGAGTTCTTGCCAGCACGGGAGACCCAATTCCATGAAAGAAAGCGATGTATACCCAGGAGGAAGCATTTCTCAGAGCTGGACTTCACCTGCCATCCTCTCTCTCTCTCCCTCTCTCCCCCCACAGCAGCAGGGATGGCCAAACGCAGCGCTGAAGGCCATCAGGCTATGGCTGCTCTGCCCAGCGACTCCACTCTAGTCTGTTTCATGGACTCCTCTCTAGGTCCTCCACCCTGGAGGTGGAAACCAGCTGAGCCTTCCTTCTTCCCAACTCCAAATCTAGCCTGTGCCCACTTCTAAAATTTCCCAGGGCAAGGGGGGGGTCTCCCTTCCCCAGCCCCTCTCAGCTCCACTCCTGAATCTCCTCATCCTGGCCGCATGTCCCTCACTGTGGCTTGAAGGACACATGCTGGTCCCCACCAAATGGAAGCCATGATTGGCAGAAAGGGCAACGCCTGGCACCTGTTACTCAGCGTGTGGTCTGCATCTTAACAAGATCATAGGATTCTGCATGCCAAAGTCTGGGCAATTACTAAACAAAAACAACCATGGGTGAAGGATCGAGACCATGTGGGACATATATACAATGGAATTTTACTCTTTAGAAAGAAGTAATGTTAACTGGCTCATTGGTTGTTCAAAGTGAGGCGCGGAGGGGCAGGACATACGTCCATGGCCCCGCCTCAGGGCTGGAATTGCTGTGTGGCTCCACAGGGGCATTCTGGGACTCCAGTCAGGGTGATGCACTGGCTGGTGTGTACCAGCACCGCCTCTGCTGTCCTCTTTCCCACCCCTGGGGGAATTGGACAGCATAAATGGCCAGCAGGCCTGGCACCAGCCTACACAAGCACAGCCCCTCTCAGCAATTCCACTGGTCCTTCCGGAGCCGGGCCTAGAAAGACCCATAGACATCCAAGAATTGACAGGGCTGTCCACCTGCAGCTGTCCGCATGCGGATTGAAGGCCAGATGACCCAGTGCATCCAGAAACCCAACCAGCTTGATACAGGACACCTCCCACCAGCTGCTCAGTTTCCCTTTAGGTAGGACCAGTTTAACTTTGTGATTCCCAGCTTAGGGCATAGAGCCAGAATGCATGGGTTTAAATTTTGCCTCTGCCTCTTATCAGGTGTGTGGAGTTGGCAAAATCCCCTCACTATTTATTCCTCAGTTTCCCTATCTAGAATGAAGTAGCACAGATGACCCCTTAGAGAGGCATGAGGATTCTAGTTTCCATATTCTGCAGAGAGTTTAGGATGGTGCTAGAATGGTGCTATAAAACGTCACAGGTAAATATCGGGACATGGCAGAGCAGAGAGATGCCCTGTATGGCAAATCCAGGAAGAAGCGCTGTGCCCAGCATACAGAAAACACCTGCAGATGAAGCTGAACTGCTTCTTGCTGTGGCGAGTTTCTCTGCTAAATCCACTTAGGACCCAGTGAAGGCATTCCCAAGACCACAGTGAGTGGAGGTTTCGAGATTCACTTTCTCATGGGCGGGGAGCACAGGTGCCACCAGAGCCCACCCCTTGTGGGACCCAGACCCTCACCAGAAGAAGGAGGTCCCCCAATCGGAGCTGTCATCACCCTGCTTCTGCGCCCGGACGGTCAGGTCAAAGCAGGAGCTGTCGTTGGGCCAGGAGAAATAAAACACGCCCGAGCTGAGGATTTTCCTCAAGGCGAGGAGGCGATCCTCCTCCCGGGCTTCTTCCTGCAGAGGGTGGAACTCGATGGCTGTGATCTTGTAGATTTCTGCATCTGGGATTCTGCCCACGGACGCGCAGCCCGTCACCAGCACCAGGAAGCTCAGGGAGGTGCCACCTGCATGGGAGGTCACACACTGAGCTGAAGGCCCTGCGCTCAGGGGTCACTTGCCACAACCCCAACCCTAACCAGATGTCTAACCTGGGGCCTTCCTGGGGCCTGCCACCTAAGCTGGGCGAGGTGCACAGCCAGGGGCAGGAGCTCATTAGATATGGGGTTTCTCACCCAACACAGTGGGTGGTGGGCACAACTGGGATGCTGAGACCCCTGAACCCACCCCAAGTGGACACCCAGGGCCCTGTGATCCCCGCTCCTCACTATTGGCCAGCCCTGCCTCAGCCCTAGCCAGGGTCCCACATGGCAGCCACAGGCATGGTATCCCCATTCTCCTCTGATCTCCGTGGCCACCTGGGCCTGGCACCGGAAGGGAAACTCCATCTGGGACCTCTCCTCTGCCCCGCCCCCCAAACATATGATGGACATTTCGAGGCTCTGCCACTCCTCAAACCACTTGTTCCCATGACTGTGGCTTTGCCGAGATCTCCTCCCCCGCCACCCCCCACCAAAGCTGACCGTCCCGTGTCATCTGCCCAACAGAGCCTCACCAGAGGCCCCTTTCCCTCCCCCACCCCAGTTCTGTCCTCATGGGCCCCAAGACAAAGTTCCCAGCCTCCTACCTTCTAGAACAGCCTCCGCCCTCCCGTCACTGTACAAACTCCTCCTCCCCGACCCACCACAACACCTCCTCCAAGAAGCCTTCCCCGGTCTCCTGAGATACAGTTGAGGGTCCCTCTGTGTGACGAGAGCCCCCTGCCAGGCCACATCGCCTGCAGTCACAGCCTGGGCCTCCTCCCTGGCACACGGGGATGTCTGGGGGCGGGCCTCTGCCTGGAGCACAGGTCCCCTCCAGTGTCTGGGAAGCATTTCCTACGTGAATTCCTGGAGGGTCAGCCGCGCCAGCAGGCTCCCGAGGGACAGTGACACGGCGCCTGCAGGACCACTTCCGCCACACAATGCTGTAGCAATGCTGTGCCCACGGGCAGCAAGACAGCAGCTCCTTGGACCCACACAAAGGGGCAGTGCCAGCAAGAACGGCTCCAGGTGGTCAGCCTGTGATTCCATCCCCAAACCACTGCAGGACAACCTAAGATGAAGCGTGGCGCTCAGGCAGCGCTGGGTCAGGGCTGAGCTTCCCGGCTGGGCAGGTGAGGCCAACACCTCGCCGTCCTCAGGCTCAGGTGGGCAGACGGTCCCGCGATCTTGGCTGGACCGACTTCCCTGGCGCGCGCCTGCCTCAAGCTCAATGCTGGGAAAAGTGGCGTTCAGCCACGTTTCCTCGTGTGGCCACAGGGCAGCCCTGGCTGGGCCAGGCTGGGAGGCTCAGGAGGGGCCTGGAAGTGTTGCCTTCTGTCCTTCCATAGGAGCCGGAACATGGATTTCTAGTCCCACTCCCTCACCAGCTTCTGCGTGGGGCCAAGTCCCTGGCAGGAATCCCAGGCTGCTTAAGAAGGCATAGGCTGGCTGCCTGGGGGAGGCCGGGGAGGGCGTGTGGCGGTGAAGAAAGGGAAGGGGAGGGGTGAGAGATCACCCCCTGGTGGGCACACCTGGGACAGCCTTCACCTACATGGACTTCATCTTCTAACAACCCCGCGGGGATGGATGGATGGCTGTCAGCCCAGTTTACGAAGGGGGCAGCAGCCACAGGAGGTTAGGTAGCCTGCCCACATGATGGGGTGGAGGTGCCCTAGGTCTGAACCTGTTCTGGGGCTACCGTACCACCAGGCTGTGGCCCAAGCCGAGTCTGGCTCCCGCACTGTCACCAGCTCTCAGAGGACAGTACCACCCTGTCTTCTAGAGCCATCACGAGGACACACACAAGTGGGGTCCCCAGGGAAGCTGAGTCACTGGGCTGGGCTGGAACAGAGCTGTGAACCTGGGGCTTCGCCGAAAGGCCACACTCCACCTGGCCTTGAAGTCAGCAGTGTTCAGTTACCACTCATTGTCCTCTAGAGGGCTGTGGCCAGCCAGTGCCCCGGCTGTCACATTCACATGCTGGCGTCCCCACCCATGAGGAGGCCCGTGGAGGTGAGGCAGCCTACTGCCCCGGACACAAAGGGAGACAGCGTGGTGGGGGAACAGCTCCGGTGCCATAAAGTTACATCAGCTCCTATACATCCCTGAATCCACATCCCTGCCAGAGGCAAAAATCAATCATGTCTGCATGTTCCAAAAGGTGCCAGCTCTGACTGTAAGGCCTGCCTGTAAGCTGTTCCCCTGGGCCTGGAAGTTACCCTGCAAAGAGAAGATTTGGGACTGGAGGACAGAACAGAAGCTTCCAGACTTCTGCTTCAGTATGTGCCAAGCTGGGGAGCAGCCATGCCAAGCTCCTCCTCCTCTGAGTTAGTAAATTAAGGCCTTACTCCACACATAGAGCAGAGCAGAGCGTGACTCAGTGTGGGCCAGCACCTCACGTGCCCAGCACTCTGGGGATCTGGAGGTCAGGAAGACCCTGCAGGGGATAAGCCTGCTCCAACCCCAGACGTCACTGACCCCAAAGAAGCCAGTGTTGGAGGGCAGCTGGAGGTGTTAGTGAGTTCCAGCCCAGTTTCTTCCCTGACACCAATCTTCACCTGAACCCTCTGGGCCTGTTGTCTTTACTGAAAAGGGGCACAGAAATGTGTTACCACATTAGCTTATTCTCAGGAGGAAAGAAGTGAACCCTTGGCACAAAATGATGTTTAATAAATGCGATCTGAATGGGGCGCTGGTGGCTTGTAGCTGTAGTCCTAGCTACTAAGGAGGCTGAGATCTGAGGATCACAGTTTAAAGCCAGCCAGGGCAAGAAAGTATGAGACTCTTTATTTCCAAAGAACTAGCAAAAACAAAAAAAGAAAAGAGCCAGAAATGGAGGTATGGCTGCAGAGCACCAGACGTGGTAAAAAGTGAGAGAGAGAAAGATACATACATACATACATAGAGTGCATCCTGTCATGATATGCCAGGTTTTTTCCCTAAACATGTCCTATTTGGAAATGATTATAATCATCATAGCTCAGCAAATAACAGAAAGACCCAGAAAAGCAGTGGCCAGCACATGAGCACTGTTTTGTTTTTTGACACGCACAGGAGTTTCACATGCAGGGTTCAGGAAAAGGCCCAAGGGCTGAGTCTGGACACCCCACAGCCATTCCCCACAGGAACGTGACCCACGCTTGTCTACTCCACAGCCCTGTCACCACGCGGGACCAGGTTCAAGCAGGTGCGCCTGGGTGAGGAGGAAGGGCAGGGTGGCTGCAGAACAGAGAGCCCTGGGGAGAGGCTGGAGGCTACGAACGCTGCCGCAGAGGTGGCTAGCCGTACCTGGCTCGGCCTGGGAGGCGCAGGGAAGCCCACCTCTTCCGGTGAGTTCTCTCCCTCCCATCAGACCGCTTGTTCAGACGCAGTTTCCTTTCTTGTCCCTCACACCCACGCAGCGTTGGTGGCTCTTCTCCCCTGGCTAGCAAGCCCCAGGCCCGCCCCTCCTCCTTCCCAGCCTGTCCAGGAGTCCCGTGTGATGCCCCAGGCTCCGGTCTACACGCTGCACCCCTTAGAATGAGCACAGATCCCTGGCAAACAACAAACAACCCTTCCCCCACAGCAGACTCTGGGAAAACAGGTGTGGAGGGCAAACAGCGCAGGTGCATGCTTCTGGGTCCACATCTGCCTCCTCTCAGATCGGTGAGAGCCCCATGCCTCCCTGGCGGAAGAGCAGGTGAGAGACAGAAAAAGATATCACCTCGGCCCCGCCCCCAAACCAACCATGAGACACGGGGGGGGGGGGGGGGGGGGGGGGCGCGGAGGTGATGACTACTCACCGGAGTCTAACCTGAGCTCCCCCAGGCAGCCGTAAGCATCGGTGAGCTTGCCATACTGCCCTCTGATGACTTCCTTCTCTTCCGGAGCTGGGGGAGAAGCAGAGAGAGCGCTCGAGAGGCATCAGTGAGCCCCCACCCTTTCATTCACAGGCGCTTGCCAATCTGGCTCCCACCCACTCGAAAAAGGAAACACACAGACAATAGCTCAGCCCACAAACCCCATGAGTGGAGGCTTCACTGGATGGCAGCGCAGAGCTGCAAGAATTCAGAGCTTCCAGTCAAGGCTTGTTCGTAGGAAGTGCCCACGGCTCCCAGAGGGCTAGGAAAGGGGAGCCCCAGGGCCCAGGCTCCAGCTTCTGGCCGGGAACAGGCTCCTTGGCCTGGCCTGGCTCCTCACATCCCACTGCTGATGCACAGAAACAGGGTGAGCACTGTAAGCCCTGTAAGCCCTGCACGAGGTCTTCCTGTTAGCACCCTGGGCTTCATCCTGGAAGTCCAGGGATCTGCGTCCACCAGGTGGGGGCTCTGCAGGAGGCGGTGACCCAGGCAGGGGGCCAGTGAGTCCTAAGCTGCAGACTGCCCACTGGAGGGACACACCCACATTAAGGCACAGTGTGAAGGAGAAGCTTTCAAAACAGACAAGCTAAGTGGATGTGGAAGTCGGAAGGAGTGACCCAGGTTTAGCCTGGAGCTGACTTGGCCCACGATCCTCCTGTTTAGACCTCCTGGACGCGGAACACCACAGCAGCCTGCACTCAGGTCTTACTATTCTCTGCACAAGGTCCCTAGTGACTACCACAAGTCCCCAGTCACCGCCTTCACACTCAGATCACTGGATAAGCGCTCTGTTCACGTGCTTCCGTTTAAAGCACACCTTGCTGATGCACTCTCGCCGTACTCATGGCCAACAGTACGGTAACTCACAGCTGAATAAAGTATGTCAAACACAAGGTTGTTTGGTTGTTGTTTTTCCCGTTAGGCTCACCCAGCCTTCTTTGCACTTGGCCATATAGGACCACACTAAACAGGAAAACCAACAACCACTACCCCCAAACAGGAAAAAGGGGCACTGGATAAACCCTTGCACATGGTATGAGCCAGGAAGGCAGCAGCGTCTGGCATACCTCAGCTCGGAACATGTGTGCTGGGGGAGACGGAAACTTCCACCGCTCTGTCCATGCCCACAGATGACACAGCAGTTAAGTTTGTCATGCATGTTGATCATGGGGCGAGGACACATTTTAGAGTAATTATTAAGTACAGAATGTACAAATCATGAAGAAGATCCACTGAGGCGGAGTCGAGAGTGTGGCAAAGTCTACCAGGAGTCCTGTGAGTAAAGTAGCCACTGGGTGGGGTGGGAGGGGGCACTTTTGAGATCCTATCTAAACATAACTGGAGTAAAAGGGCTGGAGATGTGACTCAAGTGGTACAGCACCTGCCTTGCAAGTGTAAAGTCCTAAATTCAAAGCCTAATACCACCAAAAAAGGTTAATAACTAGATCAATAAATTAAATTTCCCACAAAATTTAACTGGATTAAAAAAAGAAACAAAAACAGGAGAAATCAGAGTAGCCTAGAGATGATGAAGGAAATCATAGGAAATTCTGAGCATCCATAATCCCGGGATCCTGACAGCTAAGCATACTTACTGGAGGGACTTGTTACTTCAAACAAAGCCCTTATGGAGCTAGGGTCTCAGCACTGCTCAGACAAGGCCTGGTAGTCCCAGGCTGGCCTTTGCTGTCGACCTGCCCCTCCTGGTGGAAGGGGTGGTAGTTACCACAGCACAAAAGCTTAAAATGATGCAGCTGGAGACTTTAAACAACACAAACGTGTTCTTCCAGTGCTTCAGTCCCAAGTCTGCAATGAGAGCGGCGTGCTAGCTAAGCTGAAGGTGTGAGTGCCACCGCACTCCCCCTGGAGGCTGCAAGGCAGAATGCATTTCCCCGTCATTTCCAGCAGCTGTGGCTGCTTGCCCTCCCCGACTCGGAGTCCCTACTTTCCCCTCCGGCCCTGCCCTGCATCCATCTTCACATCTCTCTCCCTCTCCCATCTCCCTCTTGCATCTTTAGGGGCCCTGTGAGTGCATTGGACCCAGTCAGACAGGCCACGATGCCACCTAATACTTCTTCCAGCATCTGCCTGCAGCCTCAGGCACAGCAGGAGGTGCATCGCATCTCCCACACAGAGGAGGCCTCCAGTATCTGCTCCCAGGCACTGGGGAGTTACTGTGGAGGAACTAGGGAGAGGAGCGGTCTTCAGGGGAGGGGGCTGAAGAAATGCCTACCATGAGGCTTGAGGGCCCTTCTTGCCAGCCGCACATTGCCCAAGAAAGGGGGGGGGAGGAGTTCTTATAAAAGAGCTGATGAATACAATAAAATAATGTTGACACGAGTGACCTCAATTCAGCCCTAGAGGCTTCGCAGCACCTTCACCCAGACCCTAAGCGTTACAGGTGTCTCTGTTTACCTTAAAACAAAGATGTCTCTGTGCATTCTCCGTGCCAATAGCTGAGCAAATAAAACCAAACCAGGAAACTGCTAAACAAAGTGACAGGGTCCAGACTTCACTTCAGGGGTGGGAACGTGGCTGTGGGAAAAGCCAAACTCACCCCTGACCCAATGAGCTCAGACAGGATTAGACATGATGTCCCCTGCCACCAGATAAATTAAATAAACCCAAGTGGAAAACGCTTTCCCACCTCCAAACTTAAAAAAAAAAAACAAAAACAACAAACATAAAACTCCCCGGGCCACCTGGCCATATCCTATTCCTGTAAATGATTGGCCCCAGTGAAAACATCCTTATCAGTATACTGTGGGATAACCCCGACTTCAGGGTAGAGGTGCAGCCAGGGCACCCGCTGGCCCTGCAAGGTTCACCCTTCCTGAGGAAGTCCCCTGCCCTCATATGACAGCAGTCGCCCTGAAGCTAGATAAACGAGGAAAATGAGGTATGGTCAGCTAACAGCAAAGACAGGAGACATTTCTTCATACGCTTCCCTTAAGATCAAGGGACCAAAGTCATTTAGGTAAAAATAAAACAGGATAAGGCAGGCACCGGTGGCTCACGTCTGTCATCCTAGCTACTCAGGAGGCTGAGATCTGAGAATCGCGGTTCAAATCCCAGCCCAGGCAGGAAAGTCCATGAGACTCTTATCTCCAATTAACCATTCAGAAAACCGGAAGTGGCGCTGTGGCTCAAGCGGTAGAGTGCTCGCCTTGAGCTGAAGAGCTGAGGGACAGCGCCCAGGCTGAGTTCAAGCGCCACAACCAACAGAAAAAGAAAAAAAGAAAAGGAAAGGAAAAGAAAGAAACAGGATAACCTGAGGAAAATGAGGCCTGGTGAAGTCAATCCAGAAATGCAGTATTTAGAAACACAGAAGTGCCAGCTTTACTTCAAAGATAGACCACAGGATACTCCCTTCCTGAGGATGCTTCCTCACCCCAAGAATGAACACCTGTCTCACAGGATGTATGCCTTCCTGAGAAAAAATGCTTCCCCAAAATACAGATAGCAGGGCACCTCCTTATCTCAAGGATAAGGATCTGTTTTATGCAGGATGCATTCTCACCTGGAAACTCAGAAGGTAACAGCAGGTGTGATTACAGCAAAGATAAAGCACTTATCTTTACATAACTTTGAAACCAGACCCCTTCCTTTACCATATAAACACCCCTATCTCCCTATGAGAGCACCCACACTCTTGCTAGAGTATGTCCCTGCCCTTCTGTGTGTTTGTCTGCTTTTTGTCGGTCTGCTTGCCTGCTTGTTTACTTAATAAAGCTGTGCCGAGTCTTCTTACTATTGTGACTTGTCCAGAAGTTCTTTTTTTTTTTTGGGTCTGGAGGGGCCTGAACTCTGGGCCTGGGCACTGTCCCTCAGCTCTTCAGCTCAAGGCTAGCGCTCTACCACTTGAGCCACAGCGCCACTTCCAGCTTTTTTTCTTTTTGCTTATGTGGTACTGGGGAATCGAACCCAGGGCCTCATGCATGCAAGGCAAGCGCTCTACCACTGAGCCATCTTCCCAGCCCCTTGTCCAGAAATTCTTATTCAAGGACCCTAAGCAAAGAATTCCTATCTTTGGAAGAAAACTTCACCTCTGTCTGGTGACAACCCAATTTAGAGCTCACACTGTGCTGCCACAGCGACAACCACCCTATTTCCAAATCAGGTTCTATTGGGTCTTGCCATGGATCTCAGGCTGGCCTTGAACCCACTGCACTGCTCAGACTGACTTGGAATCCATGATGCTCCTGCCTCAGCCTCCTGAGATATGGGACCACAGCCATGTACCACCATACCGGGATGAGTGAGCTGTCATCTCCACACCTGGACTGTATCTTAAAGACCTCCCAAAAGCCCGTGCACTGGGGGCATGGTCCCCCAACAGCAGTGCTGTTGGCAGGTGGTAGAAATGTCAGGAAGTGAGCCTTAGTTGGAGGAAGCAGGTCTTTGTGGGGCTGTCCATGGGGGCAGAGCAAAACCCCAGGCCCTTCTGCTTCTCTGTGCTCCCTGGCTGCCATGAGTGAGCCACCTCCCCCACCACACACTCCAGCCACAGGTGCCAGCTGGCTGCAGGCCGAAATCCAACAGGGCCAAGTGATGTGGACCAAGAGCTTTGAAACTATGAGCCAAAACAAACCCTTGCTCCTTTAAGTCAATTTCTCCCAGGCAGGCACAAAACTAACATAGGTCCCATTCTAAGCTTCTGGGGCAAAAACAGCATATCTTTCCGCAGGAGCTAATGCAGCCCCCGCATTAAGGCTTGGATTCCTTGCAGACGCCTCCCCAGACAGCTTCTTTTTTCCTCAATGCCTCACCTCCACATCTCCTGGAGTCCCCATGCACCCCACCTCCAGGCTGCGGTGCCCTAGCCCTCACACTGCCCCTCCCCTACCGCCAATGCCAGGTCGATCACCTCACACCCAGCTTGCCCCTATCAGCTGCAGTCTCACAAGTAGGTCTGAAGGAAGGGGAAAGCCTTTTGCTCTCCAAACTGAAGGTCACAGGCCATGCACTTGCACACATAAGGAACACTCGAGCAAAGCCGCCAGGGGAAGGGGTCTGGATGACAGGGCACCCACACGCCCCGGGCTGTCAGCCAGCTGCCACCAGGTAGGCATGCCTGGCAGGGCACCCTTAAGGTTTCAATGACCTCTCTTGATTTCGGTGACCTCCTGAGGTTTCAGTGTTGGCAGTCAATCTCCCCCCTTACTGTCAAGCACCATGGATTGGATGGACTTCTGCGGGCCTCAGACTTCTGCCAGACAAGAGCCTCTACTGGCTATAGAACTCTGCGGGTCCAGGTCTCTCCTGGAGGCACACATTACAGGTGGTACGCTTCTGCCTCTCCTTAATGTCTCCATGAACAGGCTTTCCCATCGTCCCCTCAATCCCATAGCTTTTGTTGCATGGACAAGGGATGGGCTTGTTTCCTTCTCGCTGGCTGAGAATGTCTGGCCTGATTTTCAGGGGAGAGGGGGGAGCTCTTTTATTTTCTCAGCCCTCTTCCTGCTCTGGGGTTCAGCCAGCCCTCACCAAACACATGTCTCAGTGCTGACTATGGTTGAACATTTTAAGCACTGGGTTCCCCACAACCCACCCACCTCCCACCCTCCGGAACCATCCATCAACTGCACCAGAGGGAGCGGAGCCCAGGTAATACATCTCTATGTTTGCCTCTGGAAGGTTCTGGAAAAGATGTTATCACTTGAGTGGAGCAGAAACAAGTCAGTCTCTGCTGCTGGCAGGTGGTCTGCCCTGGGTTTTTAGCTGTTCTCTTTGCACAAGATCCTCACTGCTGAATCCCGAATCCCGTCTTTCCTGGAGCCCAAGGTGATTGCAAAGTGAGGCCTTGACTGCTCAGATCCAAGGGCACAGACGTCAAGGGAGGGGCTGCGGGCTCAGCCGTCACCCTGCTTCTAGTTCACTCAGGCTGCATAAAGGCATCTTACACTCGGACGATCTAGGCAAGCGAGCACCAGGGTGGTAGCATGGAAATGCTGAGAAGCGGGTAAATGCAGAGGCAGACTGCAAGCAGACAATGTCTGTCTATCCATCTCCTTAACGGAAATTTCCAAAGAAAAGCAGATCAGTGGATCAAGTCTATGTCCCCACATCACCATGTACCATCCCCCGCCCATTGCTGTCGGTCCTCCAAACCCAGTTCACTAAGTCTCCACGCACTCCCCGAGCTCTTAGATCTGCTGGGTTTCCAGCTAACAGCATCCAATGATTGGCTCCACCCCAAGCTACTGAGTCAGACACTCTGGGCTTGAGACTCCAAAACCTGCATTCTCACAGCCTTCCTTCAGGAAGAGCGTAATACAGCCAGAGCTTCGACAACTGTGAAAACCTCCACCTGCGCCCACCATCTGGAGAACTTCAGTGAGCAGTTCTGAAAGACAAGGACTCTGTACCAATCAGAAGCACAGCTAGACACCAGTGGCTCACGCCTGTAATCCTAGCTACTCAGGAGGCTGAGATCTGAGGATCATTGTTCAAAGCCAGCCTGGGCAAAAAAGTCTGTGACACTTTTATCACCAATTGACCACCAAAAAGCCACAAGTGGAGCGATGGCTCAAGCGACAGAGCACTGTTAGGTGGGGGTCGTTAGAGTACTTGACCACGTGCATCCCACCTTAACTCTGTCTCCTGAAGCAGGAGCAGGAAATGTTTTTCTCTTTTCCATTTCTCCCTACTTTAACCCTGTTTTACTACAATAAATCCTCACTAAAACTTTTATCTTGTGAGACTCTTATTGAGAAACACCTTGAGATGCTTTTCGGGAGAGGATGTCAAGGACCTGTGATTTTGCGTGGGAGCTGGGAAGCGGAGGGAAGCCCTCATCCTCTCTCTGGTGACAGGAGGCAGCTCAGTGGGGGCCGGCTGGTCACAGCACCGTGAGTACGTGAGCGCAGGGCTCTGAGGACAGAAGACAGGATGGGCCCCACTCACAGGAGGGACTAAAACATAGGGGGCAGAGACAGGGTGGCACTGGCTTCTGGCACAGAACTGGAGGGTCAGGGCACTGCAAAGTGGCCTGGATGGCGTCAGAATACAGGGCAGAGTTGTGGAAACCAGGGGGAGAAGGCATTTCCGGAACTCAAGTGTCCAGGAGGACAGAGGCCCCTGCTGTGCCCATGACATGAAGACTGGGGTCGCCTTGGGGAATACTGGCGGTGAAAGAGGAACAGCTCTAGCAGCACCAAAAGTCTGTATATGTGGGGGAGACCGTGGAGATGAAGACAGGGCGGCTCCAAGGAACCTGTGCGCATGTGTGCGTCAGTTTGCGTGTAAGTGTGCCTGTGCAACACACATGCGTCCAGGACAGAGGAAAGGGGAGGTTTTTGGACAAAGATGTGCAATCAAAAGATTTCTCTGAGGCGGTCATTGCCACCAAGCTGGTGTGCTGGGAAATCGGTGTGGGGAGCTGGGGTGGTGCTCTTCTGGGAGAAGCTGGCCTGCCCAGCGTGGGAGATGCTATTTGACGCGCAATCCACAGTGCTGTGCAGGGCAGCCTCGTGGGGAACTGAGGTGTGGCAGAAGGAGTTTGGAGCCGGTGGAAAGGTCTATCTTTTTTTATTTTTTTCTTTTTTGTCGGTTATAGGGCTTGAACTCTGGGCCTGGGCACTGTCCCTCAGCTCTTCAGCTCAAGGCTAGCGCTCTACCACTTGATCCACAGCGCCACTTCCGGTTTCCTGGTAGTTTATTGAAGATAGGAGTCTCATGGACTTTCCTGCCCGGGCTGGCTTTGAACTGCGATCCTCAGATCTCAGCCTCCTAAGTAACTAGGATTACAGGCACCTGGATGGAAAGGTCCATCTTGAAGGCTTCTCAGTCAGTGCAATGAGGATTGAGGCCACCAGCGGGGGAGGGGGAGGGGAAGCTCCGAAGCCTGACTTTGATGGGGACCTAGAGATCCTAAACTTGCAACTAGACCATCTGCACAATAGAGGGACACCTCCAGAAACTTCCAGCTGCTGAATCAGGACAGAAGACATAGAAGTGAACCAGATCGCTCAGCCAAGTGGGTAGGACACAGCCATAGCAGGGAGGAAGGGAGGAACAGGTGTGGCACAGGACCGAGAAAGGAGACGGCCCAGTGAAGAAAAGCCACCACTTGTCCAGCTCTAGGGGCTGGGGACAGGGGAGGAGACTTGCCCCAAGCAGAGCAAAGGGGGCAGGTATTCTCTTCAGGACAGCTGGGGCAGAGCTGGCCTGGGAGCCATCAGCCAGCATCTACCCTCAGAAGAACTGGGCCCGGCAGGCTGTGGTCCTGGGTGTAAGGTCCGCTCCTGGATGGCTAGCAGACTCCACCCTCCTCGCAGCAAAGTCTCCACCCAGTACCTGCATTACCTAGGCAACTGGGACACCTGGAAGAGGTCACATCTGCATCCGCTGAGGTCACATCTGAATTTGATGTGGCCACACCTTTCCCCGCCCATACCCTAGATAAGGGCAAGCCCTGGCCCAGACTCTCTCTTTTTTCTCTCTCTGTTCATTTCTAGCTCTTGCTCTTCTAGCTCTCTTGCTCTTGCTCTTCTTTTCTAGCTCTCTCTGCTCTCTCTGTGCTCTAGCTCTTTCCTCTCTCTTTCCCAGCCACGTGGAGTGCCAACCTTGCCTGGTCCCAGCAGGTCTACTGAATAAACCTACCCCTTACCTGAATACCACGTGCGTGCTGGTGCAGTTTTTACTCGGCTACCTCTTTTTAAAAACCTAACATAAATGGTGCCGTGACTCGGATAAAGGCTTATAGTCAGGAAAGCTGGGATTTCTGTTTTTTTCCTCTTTTTTCTTTTTTTGTTCTTCCCTTTTTGCTCTGAGGAATACCCACAGTTCTGACGGCCTTTTGCGAACCAGTCTGTCTGCGGCGGAATCAGTGCATCGATACCATTGCTGCCTTCACATTCACGTCCACACCACTTCTCTACTCTGGTGAGTGAAACTACTCTACGGCTCTCTGTTACTCAGTCTCTGTCCAGACGTGGCGCCACGCCAGAGAGCTCCTACGGCCTTTAGCTGAAAGGCCGGTCACCTCTGCAGCCGAGGACGCTTGGCTTTGGGGGCTTGGCCATTTCTCTCTAGAGGGCTCTGGGGGAAGTCGGGACGCCGCTTCTGCCTGGTCAGCTCTCCTTCACTCACCAGACTGACTCTACTCATTTAATGGGGTGCTATGAATCACGCCTGAGCCGTGAAACCCCTTTGAAATGTCTCCTGCGCTCCCTGGAAAGCCAGAGAGCCTCATTTTTATGCCATTCTCAGAAGTACAGTTTTTGCTACTGCAATGGTAAATGATCAGAAGTCTGTTTACTTTCGGGCTCTCTTTGCTCTCTCTCTGCCATTCATGGGCAAGTTTCTACCCTTTTTTTTCTACAACTTTTTGGCTTGTGCCCTGAAGAGTGCGACGCAGGCTGGGTCCCAGGGACCCCCCTCTAGGTTCCCTCTCAAAGGCTAGCCAATGTAGGCTTGATCTATTTGTTCAGGCTTTCTTTGCATTTTTTCAGAAATTCGCCATCTTGAATTCGCCATCTTGGCCACGTGGTAGGTTAAGGGTTTGGCTCCATCTGACCCTTAACCTTCCACTAAGTTTACTACTCCATCTATTCTAAGGTGCCTTGCTAACAAGTTGCTCTTTTCACAGGCCCTGGTAACGGAGGCCCAACCATCTGATATGCTTTGTTAGCAAAGATGTCTAAACGTTGTCGAAATTTTAGGTTTTGAGTTTTGCCTTTTTTGTTTTGTGTTGTATATTCTACTACTGACTACATGGTTCTAAAATACTGGGCATATCTATGCTAAAATTCTCATCACATCTAATGAGTTTTGTTATTTCAGAATATTTGTTGGTCAATTCTTGATAAGAACCAGGTAAGCTCTACTTATTCTACTTGATCTCCTTGTTGCTTTAATTGGAAATAATAAAGGGCTTTTGTGGCAAAGATTTTGGTTCAAAGCCAGTCCAGGCTGAAAAATCCCTAAGACTCCATCTCCCAACTAACCTGCAAAGAGCCAGGCTGGAAGCATGGCTCAAGACTCTTATCTCTAACCAGCCAAATACTGGAAGTGCTATTGTAACTCAATGTGGTAGAGCACTAGCCTTGAGCAGAAGTGCTCAGGGACAGTGCCCAGGCCTTGAGTTCAAACCTCCTTAAATAATAGTGGTACTATAACTCAAAGTGGTTCAGTGCTAGCCTTGAGCAGAAGTGCTCAGGGACAGTGCCCAGGCCTTGAGTTCAAACCTCCTTAAATACTAGTGGTATTATAACTCAAAGTGGTTCAGTGCTAGCCTTGAGCAGAAGTGCTCAGGGACAGTGCCCAGGCCTTGAGTTCAAATCTTGAATACCAACTGGGACAAGCCATCCCAGCAACGAGTACCTAGACTCAGCCAGTCTGGGGAACAAGGGAACATGGAGAAGAGTAAGAGGAGATAATGTCACATCAGCTACTTTGTGCCTGCCATTTCAAAATTAACCAGAGCCGGGAGGTCAGTGGAAGTAAGAAGCCTACCCAGCTAATGTCTATACCTGTGTACCTATTAACTGAACAGGAATTTATATTCTTGCCTTTGTCACCTGACTTCTCTACCTAGTAGCCAGATGTCAGAAGTAGCTAGGGACATTTCTAACAACATTTTCAGCCCAAGTCCTTCCTCTTGCCATTTATTTGCTCTCTAGTATTTTTTTCCAGCCCCTCAATGCTCATGAGACTTCTCCAGACTTCACCTAAGGACTCACGCCACCAAGGGACAGCTGCTGCTCATGCCTTCTCTGGGAGGAGACCAAATTCCAGCCTTTTACCCCTATTGTCGACGCCCCTTGTCAGCAGGAAGTAGCCAGAGAGAATCCTCGCCCTATTTCATGATTATTAAAAGGCTGGAATGTAAGGTCCGCTCCTGGATGGCTAGCAGACTCCACCCTCCTCGCAGCAAAGTCTCCACCCAGTACCTGCATTACCTAGGCAACTGGGACACCTGGAAGAGGTCACATCTGCATCCGCTGAGGTCACATCTGAATTTGATGTGGCCACACCTTTCCCCGCCCATACCCTAGATAAGGGCAAGCCCTGGCCCAGACTCTCTCTTTTTTCTCTCTCTGTTCATTTCTAGCTCTTGCTCTTCTAGCTCTCTTGCTCTTGCTCTTCTTTTCTAGCTCTCTCTGCTCTCTCTGTGCTCTAGCTCTTTCCTCTCTCTTTCCCAGCCACGTGGAGTGCCAACCTTGCCTGGTCCCAGCAGGTCTACTGAATAAACCTACCCCTTACCTGAATACCACGTGCGTGCTGGTGCAGTTTTTACTCGGCTACCTCTTTTTAAAAACCTAACACTGGGTAGCAGGCAGACAGTCACACAGACCGCGGACATTTCTTTCTCTAATATTTTCCACAAGAACATGCCATGAGGAAATACCAGCAAAACCCACGGGTCAGAGAAACAAGCTGGGCTACAGCTGAGGCTGAGGTACCAGTTGTGGCCACATTCTGGGGCATGATACAAATGATCTTATATTTCAGGGCCTCAAGAGGACAAGACTGGCCAGGTTCAAGGTCAGGTGCCAATCTGGAGCTCTGGGCCCCCTGGCTGGGGGCCTCCGCTGGCAGAGTTATGAGTCTGGAGCTGAAGCAGTTCTTCTGAAAGACAATGGCTCCCCGGGGGCACAGGAGGCTGTTGGGGCGTTGCTAAGCAAAGTAGAAATCAAAACATCTGTTTGAAACACTAGCTGAGCCCAAGACAAAGCCAACTGGCTAGTTACTCACTGAAGATCTCTCCTGTCCTGCCCACTGCCTTTCTCCCTCCCCAAAACAGCCAGGCCACAGAGAACCTTAGGGACCTGGGGGAGACCTCAAAAAGCATCAGCTAAGCGAATGCTCCGCCTCCAACTGGCTCCACAACGTCACAGCCCCGCCAGAGAACATGGGAGGGAGGTTGAGCTGCCTGTGGCCAAAGCTGGAAACCATCTGTGTGGCTGGGGCCTTCGCTGTCCACAGCCCTGCTCCAGCAGGCACCCTGGCTGCGGTGACCAGACCCGAGTAAGAGACTAGCCACCAAGCCTTTGTACGACAGTCTTTCCACCTTAAAAAGAAACATTTCAGGAAAGCAATCTGTACCTTACAAAAAAAAAAAAAAAAACCAAAGCAAAAATCTTGGCACATGGCTGGGCTCTGTCAGGGACGGGAAGCCCAACCCTGAGGCTCCACCCACCCAGCTCAGGTTGGCGCGGGCGGCCCAGGAGGGGCAGCGAGGCCCAGGAGGGGCAGGGCCTCTCTTCACTGGCCTTCTGCCCCACAGAGAACAAGAAGCTAAGGTCTAGGGATCCAGGCTCGAAGCCAGCCCGGGCAGAAAAGTTCATGAGACTCTTATTACCAGTGAACCAGCAAGAAAACTGGAAAGTGGAGGCATGGTTTTAATAGTAGTGCTGAAAAGCCAAGCAAGTGTGAGGGCCCCAGTTCAAGCCCCAGTACTGGCACCAGACAAAAGCAAAACAACAACCACAGCAACAACCAAAACCTGCTTGG
Organism: Dipodomys spectabilis; assembly: GCF_019054845.1. Classification (NCBI taxonomy): domain Eukaryota; kingdom Metazoa; phylum Chordata; class Mammalia; order Rodentia; family Heteromyidae; genus Dipodomys; species Dipodomys spectabilis. The sequence continues at coordinate 541,256 of NW_024870979.1, forward strand.
CCCCATCTCCTGGACTAGTGGATGTGTCCTCTGGAGGGGCCTTCAGTACCCCTTCTCCCTGTGAGGGATCCTCAACAACTTCATTGTTTTTCCAATCAGGAACACATTGTGTCCCCAGGCCCAGCTGCCTTCCAGCGGCTCTTCCAGTTTCTCCACCACTTCCTCCTGAACAGACCCGTAAAACCAGTTCCCAGGTACCCCCACCCACCAGCTCCCTGCCTCAGGTAATTCCTCCCCGGGAAGTCCCCTCCCTGCCTCTCCCCCCTGCCACCCCCAGGCTCTGTGGAGCTGAAGGAGCCCCACCCCGCCACAGCTCGCGTGTGCCAGCAGCGATCCGCCACACTACGGGAAAGGGGAGCGTGGATGGTGGATGGACTGGAAAGCACAGCGTAGGGGAGAAACGCAAGGAAAAGCAGGTGTAGACACCTAGGGGTGCTGCTGACGGAGGACTCACAGGTGGAATTGGGACCCTGATGGAAAGTTCTAGACAGGGTGAGGAAATCAGGCCAGAGGCTGGAGATAGCATTTAGAATAGAACAGGATGGGACAGACACCTTGCTTCTCCTAGGCTGCCCGTCTGCCGCCGCACTGGTAATTCTGCACAGCCTGCAATGATGTGATCAATGACCACATGGCCCTGGGCAGACAGAAGGTTCCCTAACCTTTTGGAGGAGTGGTGAGGACAGGGCCGGGCGGAGCTGCTTCACAGGGGAACAGGCAGGAAGGTGAACACAGATCTTGAAGGCAGTGGGGGATGCAGGAACTGAGATGGGGGACCAGGGCAGGACAGGATTTCTTTCTTTTCTTTTGGTGCCAGTCACAGGCTTGAACTCAGGCCCTGGGTGCTGTGGCTGAGCTCCTTTCGCTCAAGGCTAGCACTCTACCATTTGCTTTTTCTGAGTATTTTATTGGAGATAAGGAGACTCCCTTGCCCAGGGCTGGCTTCTAACTACAATCCTCAGATCTCAGCCTCCAGAGTAGCTAGGATTACTGGTATAAGCCACCAGCCCTCCGGGCTAAGACAGGATTTCTTAACCAGGAAGTGTAGCCACTTGCCGGTAGAGTGGCGGGAAGGGGAGCCTGTGGGAGAAGGTCTTAAAAGGTGAACATGCACAGGAGAGGTGAGAGAGGTCTTCCACCTGACCAAGGCAGAGCAGTAAACAGAGCTGGATGCCAGTAACAAGTGACAGCTCTCTCCCAATAACTTTGACTTTCTCAGGAAAACAGGAAGCAAAAGAGGGCTCGGATGCCTGACAGTCAACCTAAACACCAAACAGCCACAGTGAGAGACACAAGCCCACACAGGGAGAAGGGGGCTGGGCTCACTCCAGGCTGGCACTTTCCGTGGAGGGAGAGTGGGAGAGGTGTGCCCCTCTGGACAGGGCCATGACTGGGGGAGGGAATTCAAGCAGCAAGAGGGAGGGGAGGAGCTAGAATGGACCGGTGCCCTGAGGATTGGTGGGCTTCGGGACTAGGTTCATGGGGAGAACCGGGTCTGGGGCTTGGCTGTGAGGGGTCTATGGAGGGATGGAGCATGGTCTGGACCTGACCTCCGCTAGGCTGCAGAGAGCAGAGAAGGAGCAGGAAATGGAGTTCTGTGGCCAGAAGGTGGCTCCCACAGAGGGTGCAGTTCCTTGAGGGGCTCCTTCCTAGGGAGGAGGGGGTGCCCTGGCCAGAGCAGTGGAAGGTTGAGAGGCCTCAAGAGATGGCCCAGTTTGGGGGAGTGTGTACAGGGAAGGGGAGGGGAGAGGAGGGGAGAGTTGAAAAGAGATGGAGCCCGGGAGAGGAGTAGAGTTACTGAAGACAAGACAGTTCCAGAAGGCCCAGGGAAGAGCTAGACAACCCAGCAAGATTGGCTCCTACTCCATGTCTGAATCCAGAAGACAGGCAGAAGTTCCTTTATCAGGTGTCTGTGTCAGGAGTGGGCCAGACCTGAGTGGTCGTCCATGTTATGTATCAACGAAGACCAACCACCTCCCAGTGCTGCAGCCTGGGTCTCGGGAAGCCCAGCTCTGGGTGAGCACAGTGGCTCACAGCCTAGGACAGCCGATCACCCAAGTTAAACTCCAAGCCAGCCCAGTAGTGGCATGGGCTGTTCACAGGCCCACGCCTCGTTGTATCTGGGGACACGTGTGATTCTTTCATGGTGCATGACTGGAGCAAAGCATGCTGGGCCAGTCACAGAAGCCCTGACAGCACGGGCGCGCTCTCTCCCAGTTTTCCACAAAAGGACAGAAGAAACCTAGGGTACCTTCCCACCTTGAACAAAGAACGGCCTCCAGGTCGGGTCAGGCCCAGGTCCTGGAAACATAATCATGTCAGTGCCAGGGGTCTTGATGTCCCCTGGGATCTGGCCACAAGTTCTAGCAACAAAGGTCAAGGTGTCGGCTAACTTGGACAGGGCCTCATGATCTTTCATGTGCTCACATATTTTATATAAAGGTGAGCATTTCACGGGCTGGGAAGGTAGCTCAGTGGTAGAGTGCTTGCCTAGCATGCATGAGGCCCTGGGTTCCATTCTTCAGTACCACATAAACAGAAAAAGCCAGCAGTGATGCTGTTGCTCAAGTGGTAGAGTGCTAGCCTTGAGCAAAAAGAAGCTTAAGGACAGTGTCCAGGCCCTGAGTTCAAGCCCCAGGACTGGCAAAAAAAAAAAAAAAGGTGAGCATTTCACAACAGGTCCCCTTTCAAGGCCCGGGGGTGAGGGGGGAGGTGGGTTGAGTGCTCTTGCAAATAAGCTCCTTATCTGTCTCTAATGCCTTCCCTAGGAATTGCAGAACTGCATAGTCATCCTAATCCTCACCTACCACAGAGCAGGACGCCTCACCTTTCACCTGTTTCCCCACCCCACACTCAAGGTGGCCTCCTTGCAGCAGCCACCGCCTCCAGGCCCTTCCTGGTCCTCCCAGGCCCAGTGGCTTGGGCCTCACCCGTCAGAGTCCAGCCCTGGGCCTGAGGCTCCAGGTCTCAACTGGAACCTAAGCAGGTGTCCCTGAAGGAAAAGCCCAGTCTGGGCTTGCCGAGATGCCCACGGGGCCCACGCAGGGAATCTGCACACAAGAGAACCAAATGTCCTGGGGGGAAAGGGAGGCCCTGAGGCTGGAGACAGGTGTGCGGGCACAGCTGTGTGCCTGGGAGGGCAGGGCGACTGATAGACGTGATGATGTCACCCAGCCATTTTCTGTGCCTGTATTGCAGGACAAATGGGAGAGGAGACAACACTCAGCCTTCACCCATCTTCGCCTGGCCACACAGATGGCTGTGCCAGGCAGAGCAAGAGCAAGCTAGCCCGGCGCCAGTGTTTTGTCCTTTGTCTTTCTCTTTTAGAGAAGCGCTTATTGTATCCCCCAGCAGGTGGTCTGTTTCCTGATCTACAGGAGCTCTTTCATCTACTATGGTCATCCATCTCAGCCTTTCAGTGTTGCAAAGGGCTGTGGGTGGTATCCTTCAAGCTACTGCTGTTCTTCTAATAATACCTGTGGTATCTTTTGATGGGCTACACAGTTAGATTTCTCTGTAGCGTAATCTATCAGAGTGACACAGCATGACAAGGCAGGAGGCGGGTAGAAGTGTGCTGCCATCCTATCAGATCCACCCATCCGCTAAGAGATAATCTCACTCGGTGACAATTCGTGGAGCTATGTTCAAAGTATACTCCTTTATTAATTTGTACATCTCAATAAAAATACTTCTTAAAACTTTTTTTTTCTAATATGATTTTTGATGCATCGTTTTGAAAGTCTGCACACAATGAAGCTAGAAAGCATCCCATATTTTCGTCTACTACTTTGGCAGCTGGAATTTGTTTCCATTTAATCATCTCTGGAAAATTTATGTGCATGGCCCTCACACTCTTGCTTGGCTTTTTCTGTTTAAGGCTGGTGCTCTACCAGTTAAGCCACACCTCCACTTCTGGCTTTTTACAGGTTAACTGAAGAGAAGAGCCACCAGAATAGCTAAAGTTAAATGTGTGAGCCACCATTGTTCAGCTGGCATTTATTTTAAAGTACAATACAAGGTAGGACTCTAACTTAAGTGCCCAGAGGACAGTTGTGATCAAAGGCTTAGTGAAATCTTGATTTCCTGGAGAGTTTCTCATGTCTGATTCCCTGACTCTAGTACCCACTGCTATAGTACAGGTGTGGTTTGGCCCCTAAAGGCTCAAGTGCAGGAAGTATGGTCTCCACAAGGCAGCATGGAAAGGAGGTGGGACACGTAGTAGGACATAACTTCCTAAAGTGACTTCCTACTGTGCAACTCATGAAAAACTGATGATTAGTTTCCTCAAGAACCACAGTGAGTTATTATAAAGAGAGCCTGGGAAGTGGCGCATGGCTCAAGTGGTAGAGTGCTAGCCTTGAGCTGAAGAGCTGAGGGACAGCGCCCAGACCCAGAGTTCAAGCCCCACAACCAACGGGGGGGGGGGGGGGGGGAGAGAGAGAGAGAGAGAGAATGAGAATGCGCCTGGTCTACCCCAGGTCTCCCAAGTCCAGAGGCCAATGCAAGTGCCAAGCTCTGAGACCTCCAGAACTATGGGCTACATAATCTCTTTTCTTTTTTTTGGGGGGGGAACCCGGGGCCTGAACTCTGGGCCTGGACGCTGTCCCTCAGCTCTTCAGCTCAAGGCTAGCGCTTCTACCACTTGAGCCACAGCGCCACTTCCAGCTTTTTTTCTTTTTGCTTATGTGGTGCTGGAGAATCGAACCCAGGGGCTCATGCATGCAAGGCAAGCAAGCGCTCTACCACTGAGCCACCTTCCCAGCCCCAATCTCTTTTCTTTATAAAGTGCTCAGCTCAGGAACAGAAATGGACTCAGATGCCTAGGAACCTCATAAAGGTAGAACGCCACCTGTTAACAACTTATGCCTTCACTGGCACGAGTGAATTATAACTCCTCGCCAGGACACCAGGCTGGGGACTTCCTTAGGCGTGGTAACTTTGATACTGGAGCACATCCCTCTCATGAACCCTGGAGTCTACCAGTCTGTATAAGGGATCTTGGCCGCTGTAAGCTGGGAGAGGTGGCCACTGCACAATGCAGCCCAAGTGCAGCGGAAGTGGCAGTGGTCACACTGCGGAGTGCAAGGTTCACTCTGAAGTTCCACAGAACAGTGGAACTCAATGGTAGGTTGGCTAGGGGGGGTGGGTGGGGGGAGGTGGAATCAGGATGCATCCCAGGTTCTTGTTGTGAGCAACTAACTGCCTGGATGAGGCAGCTGGAAGCCAAAATAGGAGGACTGAGGTAAGAAAAGGTTTGAGTGTGGGGAAGTCTAACTATCCTTTAAAAGCAGCCTATTCTCACGCCTCTAAGTCTAACTACTCAGGAGGCTGAGATGTGAGGACCGCAGCTCAAAGCTAGCCTGAGCAGTAAAGTCTATGAGACCCTTAGCTCCCATTAACCACCAGAAAACTGGAAGTGGAGCTGTGGTTCAGTGTGGTAGATCGCTAGACTTGAGCTAAAAAGCTTAGGTACAGCACCCAATTCAAGTCTCAGAACCACCACCATCACCACCACCACCACCACCACTAACAACAACAAACCCAGCCTTATAGTTGTACATAAAACTCCTCTTGGAACTTGACTGGATTTTCCTTCTAGTTGCTTGCATTTATAGGCGACTTGGGAGAACTACGATCTTGGCACCCAAGAATGTGTGGCTCACTCCATGCTGTACAGCTTTATAGCTTTCTTCTAAGCCTCACACATTTTGTTTATTCCCAGAAACTGTGCAGTGGGGAATTCTCTTTCCCATTGCCTTCTCTAATTGACTAACAATGCTCTAGGGGAAGACTATTGATTTTTATCTCTGGCCATAGAAAAAAACAGCCAGTGGGCCAACTCCCGAGGCTAAGGCACCTGCGCATCTGCAACTCTAAGAGTTACCACCATTTCCCACTGACTTTAACTCTCCTATCCCAGTGTGCCGCACCTGTGCATCCGTCCATCTCCTGCGGGACACCCAACAGCCCAGAGGGCACTATGGTTTCACGCACAGACACTGCAGGACCCAGCTCTTGGGGTTTCTGAGTGTACCGTCTTGTCAAAGTCTCCAGAGTGTTCAGGAGGAAGACGGGAGTCACAGAATAGAGCAAGGGCCCTCTACAGGCCAGGGAAGGGTAGACCCATCAACTCAGACCACTATCAAGTCTATGCCTGTTTGCATTTGTTTTTCTTTTGGTAAGGTTGGAACTCGGGGCAGGACATCACTTGAGCCACACAGATCCGTGCCCCAATCCTTTTATGTTTTTAGCTATCTTCCAGATAGAGTTTTGCTGAGACTGACCTCAGACCACGGTCCTCCTGCTGACACGTGATATGTAGCTGGAATGGCAGGTGCATGCCCTCCTATCTAGCTTGTTTGTTGAGACGACTCTTGTCAACTTTTTTTTCCCAGGCTGGCCTCAAACTGCAATTCAACCAATCTTGGCCTCCTGAGTAGCTGGGATTACAGGAGTGAGCCACCAGAGCTGGCTCCCCCATTCACTCTCTGAAGGCAAAGTTCCAGCAAGCTCTCAGTAACCTAATTTCCCTGACAGTAAACTGAACCAGAAACCTAAAAGGGAGATTGCAGCCGAAATCACACACACATTGAGAAACAGGGAGCAGAGCTTAAGTCTGTTTTGTACATTTCATATATTTAGGCTTCTACACTTATATCCAGTCTTAGGAGTAACCTACAGACAAACTTCCATATTGGATTAGAAAATCATATCAGAGGGTTAGAAAGGTAGCCAGCATTCTTGAGATACCGAGAGAGACAGACAGACAGACAGAGACAGAGAGCTGGACCAATCTCTTACAACCACACAGGTCAGAGAAGCCACTGGCAGTTGGCTCTCCAGGAGGCTGGAGGGCTGCATGGACCAAACACAGGTCCAGCAGACTCCCAGCTCTGAAAGTAGGGCAGGGTGGGGGAAGAGACCCAGAGAACCTCAAAGAAGGTTCAGACGGACTTCCTGTCAAATTTTAAAAAGTATCTTAATGGATATCATAACTTTCTCTGTCAATAAACAATACCACTAGAATAGACAACAACATTCTATTGTATCTGAATATAAACAATGTTTATGACCAGACAGCATCATTCAGCCTTCATCCCAAAATACTCTTGTCTGGAGGAGAGGTGGGGTGGTCTACAATCCCTACACAGACCACAACCCTCTCCCTAGCCAAAAAAAAAAAAAAAACCCAAAAAACTATTCCAAGCCTAGTGCCAGTGACTCACGCCTCTAATCCCAGCTACTCAGGGGGCTGAGATCTGAGGATCATGGTTCAAAGCCAACCTGAGCAGGAAAATGCATGAGACTCATATCTCCAATTAACCAGCAAAATGTTGGAAGTAGAGTTGTGGCTCAAGTTGTAGAGTGTTAACCTTCAGCAAAAAAGCTCAGAGGCACAACACAAAGCCCCAGATTGAAGTCCCAGGACAAGCACGCACGCGCGCGCGCGCGCGCACACACACACACACACACACACACACACACACACACACAAATGTCAAGGGATCTTAATGAGAGTGTGCTGAAGCAGCCATGGAATTAGCATGGTTGATGATGCATGCATCATATTTTGAGTTCCCAACTTAAGCTTAAATTGCTACCACTCTGTTTAAGTTCTTTGCTGCTGATCTGAGAGGAAAGTAGCAGAATCAAGAAGACGATTTCATGCATTTTCATAAACTCAGAAGCAATCGATGAAAAACATATCATATCAGATTTTTAGGTTCAGCTCAGACCGCAAAGCCATCTTAGACTGCACTTTGCCAGATCACTTCCCCTAAGATCGCAGTTTCTGGGCAGGTCAAACTTTGAAGTGAGTGAAGCTGGGCTGAAGAGACAGGCAGGACAGATAAAGGAGAGAGGATTGTGGGAAGCAGGGCCCAGCTATCAGATGAACATTAAACCAGTGCACAGCTTGACTTAAGGTGCACAGGCTCCACCTGCTTACACTTCACACACCCTCATTAAGTGAGGACACATAGAAACAAAGAGAGAAAAAGGCAGCTCTCTCCTCCCACCTTGCCTGTTTGCCCAAGTAATAAGTGTGCTCTGGGAACTGAACAGGAATATCTTATCTCAAAGAAAGACTCCCAGGGAAAAACATCACTTGGGAAAATGACTCCTCTGGGTACAAAGAATGTTTCGCAAAGGAAAATGTTTATCTCAAGGATGGACGACTTTCTTCAAGGGAGTATCTGGCAGAATCTATCCTTTGTTTCAACTGGGATGCACAAGTATCTAAGTGGTAACCACCCAAATTGCATTTAAGGAAAAAAATTAAAAACCCAGCTTGATGTCTCTGGGTTCCACTGGTAAGCCAATGTACCAGCAAAAGTGACTAAAAGTACCAAGTGTCGGGCCTTGGTGAGCATATACCCTAAGGTAAATGGGCTGCACCTCAGCCTGTGTTCACCATAGATATACTTTCAGGCGTATGTGGGCTCACTAAAAACTGACAGCGGGCAGGGGCTTGCTGCCACCCAGAGCAGGAGGGGACGAGGCCTGGGCACTCCCGTGACACACAAGCACCTCACTGTGGCATCTCATTTCCTCAACAATCTGCCTACAACGTAGGCTCAGACTTCCACACTCACATCCGGGGCCACCTGGAAAGTCCAGCACGGCTGCCGGCCCGTCCTGCACACCCATGGCGCCAGGGGCATCCGCCTGCCTGCTCCAAGGCGTTTTCTCTCCAGGAAGCTTTAGGAGCTGGCATCCTGCCAGCCCTGTGTGCCACAGGTGAAGATAGCTCTGGCCCACAGCACCAGCCAGGTGCAGCCAGACTTCCAGCGCAGGCCCCCGGTGAGGGGTAGCCGCACAGCCGCACCTCAAGGTCAAGCCCAGAGCTAAGGCCTGAGCATTCGCGGGGCAGAGCGCACCGCCCACAGACAGCGGACCGCTCAGCATCATGTCCAGCACCTCAGGACGACCCGGCCCATACCCATTCCCCACTCCCAGCGGTCTGACAGTCCTCACACGCAAAGCAGGACCTCGGGGAGCCAAGCCTGTCCTCAGCGCCCTGACACCGTGTCAGGAGGGAGCGTCCACACATGCGCACCTGACAGTACACATCACCACACACTAGCCACAAGAGCAAGCCATGGAACCAGCCTCGGCGCCCATCCACGGAGGAGTAGGGAAAGAGAATGTGGGATACATATGCAAGGATGCTTTTCTCAGCCCTTAAGCAGAACGAAATGATGTCATCTGCTGGAAAATGGATGGAAGCAGAGATACATAAAATAATCCAGTCCCACAAAGACAAGTATTATACGTTTTCTGTAACTTCTGGATGCTAGGGGAAACAAAACAAAATAACTAGAATCATGAGAGTAAAAGGAGGGCAACCAGGGAGGTACAGAGGGAAAGAAAAGAGGAGAGAGAAGAAAGGGGACAGAAAGCGAGGGGTGCATATAATCAGAGTACAGTAGGAACATACATGGAAATGTCATGACAAAACCCCTTCCCATGTACCACTTGATATATGCCAATTGGAAGAAGGAAAGAGAGGAACGGGAGGAGAGAAGCAGGAGGGTGGAAAGGAAGGAGAGAGGAAGGCAAGAAAGGAGGCAGGGAAGGAAGGAAGGAGAGGAGGGAAGGAAGGTAGGAGGGAGGGGAGAAAGGAGAAGGGAAGGGAGAATGGGAGAAGGGAAGAAGGGAAGGAGGGAAGAAGAGAGGGAAAGAGGGAGAGAGGCAGGGAGAGAAAGAGAGAGGGAGAGAGGGAGGGAAGGAGAGAGGGAAAGAAGAAGGCAGGGAAGGAGAGAGAGAGGGGAAAAGGGAGGGAGGGAGGAAGGGAGGAAAAGAGGAAAGGAGGAAGGAAGTTGACAGGAGGGGGCTAAGCTCTGGCCCTAAGAACCACAGGCTTGAAGGCCACACATGAACCTGAAGCTCCTTCTGCTCACGCTGCCCTCTGCTCGGTGGTGACTGGCTCCCAGGCAGAAGCTTCCTCTATGAAAAAGCATGCCAGAGGCACCGTACACCCATCCCAACGCAGCAACTGAGCCACCACGCGGCACTCTCCGGCAAGCCGCAACTTCGAGGACATGAGTTTTGGGACAATGGAGCAAAATGAGTTTTTCCACACAGGTCTTCATTTCCTTGTCTGCTTAGAAAAAGGCCTTACTGACCACACTGTTCTCTGGAAGAGCCTTGGAGCCTGACTCAAACCATGGCTCTGCCAATAACTACAGGTAGAACCTAGGCACGTTTTCATGCCTCCTATACCTCAGTTTCCCCAGGTGTAAAATGAAGGTTATTAACACCTGCTTTGTTGTGAAGATTGAATAAATGTATATATGTAAACCACTTAGAATAGCATCTGGTGCATGGTAATTAAGTATTAGCCTCTATCAAGTTCAACTCAAGATTATTTAACCAGTAAAAATTTCAAAGTGGCTTACAACCAACATCCTTGAAGCAGAAGTGGGGAATCATGGTCTAAGAATATTGCCTTCTCTTGGTGGTGGTACCGTAGTTTGAACTCAGGGCCCTCTGCCACTTGGCCAGCCTGATCGGAGAATAGGTAGAATGCTGAGTGGAGGACATGTGTATTTTCAATGGTTTCCATCCTCTGTGCTGACGTTTCTGAGAGAATGACTCACACGTTCATGAACAGTAGGAGAAAGCCACTTCCAGTGGGGCCCTGGAAACAGGAAGTGCCCTGACTGCTCTGTTCTGTATTGAAGGGGACTCAGACTGACCTCAGTGCACGGACAGCAAGGTCGGTGGCTCAGGGGGCTTGGGTTTTAAATGCTCAGCCTAGCCAGAGGCAAACATGTGTGTCTCAAGCTGGAATAGCCTCCTCGCAAGCAGCTCTCCCCCAGAAATGCTTCCAGACCTCAATCTCATACTCAAACTGGAGCACGGGCCAGCTCATCCAGAGCTCACAGTTCAAGTGGACCAGTGGGAACAGCGGATAGTCTCCATCCTCAGGCAGCAGGATCACAGCAACTGAGCAGCAAAAACCACACAGAGAAACCTGGGCACCCAAGGGATGCTCCAAACAGACAGACTGTTGCAAGCCCGATGCACGCCATGCTAGTGTCTGTTAACTACCTGGCCTACAGAGAGAGTCAGCAGACCCCCACCCCACATGTTGAACTCTTATGTTTCCAGTCACAAAAAGCTTGAATATAATACATCTCTCCTCCTACCTTGAAAAAAAAATCACCCCATAACTAACTGGAAGCCAGGTCTAGAAGGTGGCCAGCAGGGAGAGTCACCTTGGCCAGGTCCCTAATCTTCAAGTGACTTCCCAACTGCCAACCTTCAGAGCAGGAGATGCCCGGCTAGCCTGGGCCCAGTCTGGCCTGGGATGGACAGCACACCGCCCAGCCAGGGAGAAGGTCCCTCCGCAGCAGGAAGCAAACTGGGTCATCAGCACAGCAAGCCCCTGGGGTGCTGTCTCATGGTGGGGAAGGGCAAACACCTTTAAAGGCTAGGCGCACAGTCCCGGCCCTCTTTTGCCCTGGCTTAGGGCTGGTGCTGCAGAAGGGCCCAGACTTTTCTCCCAGAAGCCCAAAGAAATTTAGGGACATCCAAATGAAGTCTCAGCCTGAGTCCCCATCCCTTCCGACCCACTCCAGCAAGGCCAGGGGAGGAAGAGGCAGGACCTGACAAACAAGTGAGTCTACACACACACACACACACACACACACACACACACTCGCCTGAGTCCACATACCAACACTCAGCAGCCACCCCAACTGGGGGTTGTGTGGAGAACCCTAACTCTGGAGCACTGGTACTCACACTAAACAGATGAACTCCTATTGTCTCTCACCAGGTCCACCCTAAATCTAAAACAGACAGGCAGAGACAACTGGACTAGGGGCAGAGAGCCACTGCCTGCTAATTCTGGACTATGAGCTGCTGTAGGAGGCTGCCTCTGCTGGGCACTGAAGAAGCTCCTCCCACTGGGTCACGTGGTGAAGGAGAGAACAACCGTTAGAACTGAGGTGAGAACCTTTCGCTTTTCTGCCTTAGGAGGCCGGGCTCTCAGAAGCAGAAATTTGGAAAGAGTCCTTCAGTAATCTCCCTGCAGGCAAGCCAGACAGCCTCCTGTGAGATCACCTGCCACATTCCCTGTTAGAACAGGAGGACAGGTTAGAACAGGTGAAGATGGGTTAGAACAAGTTAGAACTGGAAGAGTCCAGCCATCAGTCAATCACGTGTCGTTGGCTTTTCCTAAACTCTCCAATCCACTTCAAGACCCCTAACATCACACACTGCCTCAATATTTGAAGGAGGCACTGAACCCTTTTGTGAGAGAGGTGTGTCACAGACTGCGAGGATGAGGGGACCTTTGGCGGGGAGGGGTGCAGTAGCACACATCTGCAGTACAGCTGGGCAGATTTTAGAAGCACTCAGGGATGGGAAAGACCGCAACCCACATGGCACCAGTCCACTCCACTGATCTCCAGGCTACCAGCACACCCTGGGGACACTGGGCACAGAAAACCACGGCGGGAGAGAAAAGGAAACTACCCCACCCACTGGCCTCTAGAAAAAAGGGAAAGGACGGGTTCGGCAGACACAGGGTATGGGCGGGCCAACCAAAGGAGAGAATACAAGCTTCCTGTGAAAAAGGGAAAGCACTCTTCACCTCGTCAAGGAAAAGAACACATCATAGCTACCTGGGCCCTGAGAACTAGAGAATTTCAAGAGCCACACTACCCAACAATGATAGAGGAGGATGTTTTTAAAGTTTGAGCCAGTAACTTTCTAGTAACAGAAGGCTCTGCTCTTATCATCTTTGGAGGACCAACATCATTAAATGCTACAGTTTCTTTCTAAGTATGGATCCATTTCATTTAATGAAGGAAAACAAGACTTTTCAGGCAGAGGTCTACTGAAAAAACAAATAGTAGGGACAAAGGTGAATGGGGGGGGGGGCGCGCGGTCCTGGGCTTGCCCACACCTTTCAATGCCTCCTGGTATAAGATCCTATGGACTGTACCACAATGCAATGTAAAAGCATCTGGGCCCAAACTCCATTTCCTAATGGAACAGATGCATTATACGACTTCTATTAATCTTTTTTTGGGGGGGGGATTTGTTGGTCATGGAACTTGAACTAAGCCCTGGCGCTGTCCCTGAGCTCTTCAGCTCAAGGCGAGCGCTCTATCACCTGAGCTACAGTGCCACTTCCAGTTTTCTGGCGGCTAATTGGAGATAAGAGACTCATGGACTTTCCTGCCTGGGCTGGCTTTGAACTGTTTTCCTCAGATCTCAGCCTTCTGAGTAACTAGGATTATAGGCATGAGCCACCAGCACTCAACTTCTGTTAATCATTTTTAAATCCTCATTTTTGAAAAAAAGTGAAGTATGCTGTTCCAAGTGGCTTCAAAAGAACTCTTACATGTGTATCAATTTTGCTTAACATCACTGCCATCCAACAGAAGGGCATTTTAATCTCTCTGATGAAAAAGTACTTTTGTGCCATGAAATTAATCTCTTCATTCTGATAAACAGGGTATAAAGTAGACACCTAAAATGGAATGGAAATTTCTGTGAATTTTTTTCCCCCTTCAAGGCCATAACAAATGACCAAACTTGGACTTTTTAGCACAGAACCCAGCTGGAATAATCTGGTAATGATTTAATCCATCATTTGCTTCACATTTTGATGCTGAGAATACAGGAGACATTGTTTCAGTAAATCCAGTGACTGAAAGCAAGCCAGACCACTATAGTTGGGTTTTGTTTTTAGGGTTTGTGTTTTTGTTGTTGTTTTATGTTTGAGTTTGTTTTGAGATATAGTCTACTCGTGGTTGGGTTTAAGCAATCCTCCCACCTCAGCTTTCTGAATAGCTAGGACTACAGGCATGCAGCACCATATCTCCCTATATAGATACATCAGGAGTCAATGGGAATCAGAAATAGTTCTTTCAAAGATAGGCATACATATGTGCAGACCTTAACTGAAGTCAATGCACACCAGTGCGAAAACAGAGACCAGAGATGCTTACAAAGATTTGTGCAAGCAAGTGCCACCTAAAACACAAGGGATCGGACCATGCTCTGCATTCTGTTCTCTAAGAACACCAGGAAGAGGGCACCGCTGGACACCCACTGCTCTAAGCCTGCTCTCCAGGGTTCCTGGTTAACATTCTAGCAATCCTCCCAGGTGCCACTCCTTTGGCGCCAGCTGGACCTGCGGCATAAAAGTCAGCCACAAGACTACTTCCCCACGTATATATGTCTTCCTCGATGGCAGACCAGGCAGCCATGCGTGGTCTGACATTACCCAAAGAGCCACACAGACGTCAGGTGGACTGTCTGCCTTGGGCAACAGCCTCTTCCGGCCTCTGTTTGTTCGTCTGTGAAATGGGGATAAAACAGGGCATCCGTAAAACTGTGCAAAGTGGCAACGATTGCCCCTCCAAAGTCCCTAACTCACCGGCGAGCGCCTGGGCGCCCAAAGCCCACGGTGCCACACCCACCCGGCTGGCGGATCCTCGTCCAGGGTCTGGCGACACAGCTTGATGCCTCTCACCCCGAGGTGTCACAGACCGGTTCCCCGAGTCCGCTCGGGTGCCCGGGCGCCACCCTGCGCCGGGGGAGCCAGCCAGACGCCCAGAACCGGCCCTGCCTTCGCCAACAGGTGCGCGGGCACAGCCGGCCACCAAGCAGCGGCGGCTCCGGGGACGGCGGGCGACAGACAGGGCGCCGGGGAGCGCCAGGTGTGGAAGCCCCGCGCTGTGGGCTCCCCAAGAACGGACCCCGGGGGCTGGGGTAGGGCGGGAACCCCGAGGAGCGGCTTCCCCAACGCCCTGCGCCCACCGGGCCGGCCTCGGGGCGCAAACCGGACCACCCTCGCCCCGGGGGTTCCCGCGCGGCCCCCGACGGCGCCCCTCGAGAGGGGAGGGCCCCGCGACGGCAGGGGCCGTGGGCTCCGCCGGGGTCGGGGTGGGGGGTCCCCGCCGGGGACGCGGTACTCACCCAGCGTGGCCACCGTGCCCGCCTCGAAGAGCAGAGCGTCGCCGCGGCCGCGCGCCTCCAGCAGGACGCTGCTCCCGCCCGCCGGCTCCAGCCGCCCCAGCAGCCGCAGCCCCTTGCTCAGGGCCATGGGCGCCGGGCGCCGGGCGCGCAGCCCGCCGCCGCTCCTCGCCGCCCTCAAGTTCCCGGAGTTTCACTTCGCGCCGCCGCTCCCGCTCCACGGGCTCCTCCCGCCGCCGGCCGCCCTCCCCTCCGCCTTCTTCCTCCTCCCTCCCCTCCTCCCCCTCCTCCGCCCGGCCGCGCCGCGCCACCCCCGGCAGGTGAGGGCGCGCCGCCGCCCCGGCCCGGCCCCGCGCGCTGCCCCGGCGCCGCGCTCCCCCCAGCGGCCAGGCAGCCGCGCGCGCCCCGCGCCGACGCGGCCCGGGCCGGGGCAGGACGTGCGCCCCTCGCGCCCCGGGCCGGGGGCCGCTGAGGCCGCAGCCCGCGGGGAGATTCCACACGTTCCCCGCCGCGGAGGAGGCTGCGGCCGCGGGCGGGGGCCGTGGTGAGCCGGGAACCTTCCTGGAAGCCCCGCAGCCTTATATGGGCAGCCCCGCGCCCCGGGGGCCCGGCCCGGCTGGAAACCACCGGCCCCTCCCGCCTGCCCCGCGCCCCGCCCGGCGCCACCTCCCTCGGCCCTCTCCGGAGCCGGGCGCTCGCCTCCCCGGACGGCCCGTTCCCATTCCGTGCCTCCGTTTCCCTGCCCGCGAGGCGGCCACGGTGAGGGCTGAGTTCGTGGTGAGTGCCCGGAGCGCGGGTGGGAACTCCGGGTCGGAAAACGCCGCCCTGCCCTGGGGGCCCCAGGACACGCGTGTCGGGGACCTGCGCACTGTGGACAGGAGCCCCGACCCCCGTGACGTGGGCCTCAGTCACCCAACCACAGATCACCCGCCTGGGACCCGCACCTCCCCGGCCGGCAGCTGGGCCCCGGGCTGCCCTCCGGTGCGGGTCTGGCGGGCCTGTCCCGGGTCACCCTTGGGTGGGTGTGGAAGTTTGTTTCCTTCCCCAGAGTCCTTTGCCAGCGTCTTTCCACCATCACCACCCCCACCCCCACTCCACCAGGCACCCCGCTTCTCTCCCGCGCCTGGCTGGGCTCCACAGAGGACAAGAAAATGATGGTTCACGCCTGTCATCCTAGCTACTCAGGAGGCTGAGATCTGAGGATCGCGGATCAAAGCCAGCCCAGGCAGGAAAGGCTGTGGGACTCTTCACCGGAAAACTGGAAGTGGTGCTGTGGCTCAAGTGGTAGAGTGCTTGTCTTGAGCTGAAGGGCTGAGGGACGCGTGCAGGCCCAGAGTTCAAGACTGACCAAAGAAAAGAAAATGATGAGGGGCTGGGAAGGTGGCTCAGTGGTAGAGCGCTTGCCTTGCATGCATGAGGCCCTGGGTTCGATTCCTCAGCACCACATAAGCAGAAAACAAAAAACCGGAAGTGGTGCTGTGGCTCAAGTGGTAGAGCACTCGCCTTGAGCTGAAGAGCTGAGGGACAGCGCCCAGGCCCAGAGTTCAGGCCCCACGACCGGACCCCCCCCCCAAAAAAAAAAAAGAAAGAAGAAGAAAATGATGAGCCAAACTGTCCTTTGCGCTTGCCCCAGGCGAAGCAGAGATTCCCCGGCAGAGGAGGGCCGAGGCCCCCCCACCCCATCCCCAAGCAGGACTTTGTGATGCCCAGAAGACCTCTGACTCTCTGGGGCAGCTCAGCTGGAGCTTCAGATGCGCACAGGCGCAGCCCCTCCCCCTGCAGGTGCAAGGGTGGGGTGGGAACCCAGGGAGAGGCTGGCAGCCTCCAGTTTCTGAGTAAGGTAAGATGTTAGGCTTCAAAAACAGGGTGGGCGTTAGATGAAAGCAGATTAGCCTTTGTTCCACTTGCCTTTTCCCTTAGGACAAAAGTCACTTCTTCCAAAGAGCCTTCCTGAATCACTGTGGTCCCAGGTCTCAGGGTTTATATACTGGATGGATGAGTTGATTCTCACTGGCTGGGGAATTTCTGTATTTCATTTCTCTTAGCCCTGTTTTCCCAATCAGTCAGCAAGGACTTGGGGAAGAGATTAAGTGTTGTCTCTTGTCTTTTCTACCTAGCATCATATAATTTAAAGTTCTGTACTATGACATGCTGTATATGGTTTAGCTTTAGTTAGTTTATATATAGTAAAGTATAGTTTAGATATAGTCAAAACCAGCACTTGTAAAATGAAACAGTCTTTGTATCACTGGGGCAGTTGGGGAGGGGGGAGGGGGACAGACTTCCAATTAAACTGTTCATATACCACTGCAGGGAAGCTCTGACCTGGTTTCAGCAATGCTAACTACCAGCAGGGTGCTGGTACTCATGCTTGTAATCCCAGCTACTCAGAGGATCTGAGGACCACCACTCAAGACAGCCTAGGCAGAAAAGTCCATGAGACTCTTATCTCCAATCAATCAGCAAAAAACTGGAAGTAGAGCTGTGGCTCAAGTGGTAGAGTGCCAACCTCAAGAGAAAAAGCCAGGCAAGAGTGAGGGCTTGAGTTCAAGTCGCAGTATCGATGTCCACTCACACAGACACACACACAAGCAATCTAAGATTCAAGAGTAGCAGTCCCTGGTTTGTAAGAATGTGATGGCTGAGGAATCAAGAGCCTGCTGGGTCCCGGATCTCTGCCTCTAGTCTCAGCAGAGCTCACCCACTGCCTTGTTTTGTGGGCCCCACACCTGGCCACTGGCCTTTATCAGTGGAGAGTAACAGACTGGAGGCACTCTGAAGGAAGGCCAGCTCTGCCACCTAAAGCACAGGTGCTCCCTGAGCAAGAGGCTGGGGTATGTCTGGCCCTCCCCCCAGAGGAGCAGGGGAGGAAGAAGCGGATCTCGCCAGAGGAGCCACGGCAGGAAGGGTAGCCAGCAAGTTACCAAAGCAGAGAAATGGAGGAAGGTGAAGTCCTTCCCCCTAAAATCAAGAGAATCTGGGTTAGATGAGGTCATGAGAGAGAGGTCCATGTGGAGGGAACGTTCGGCTGAGTCATTCTAAGAAGAGACACTGGGCCAGGCACTGGTGGCTCTTGCCTGTAATCCTAGCTACTCAGCAGGCTGAGATCTGAGGATTATGGTTCAAACCCAGCCCGGACAGGACAGTCTCTGAGACTCTTATCTTCAATAAATCACCAGAAAACTGGAAATGGAGATGTGGGCTCAAGTGGTAGAGCACTGGCCTTCAGTGAAAAAACTCAGGGACAAATGAACCCTAAGATATGTATTCAAATGTTTTTTTTTCTTTCATGCGATTGTTTCTAACACATTTATAAGATTATTTCTTTGTTGCTTTGTATGTCCCTCCCCCATGGTATAACCCCTGCTTTCACTGTATTTGATGTTGTTATAATTTGTGGAGGGGAAGGGAAAAAACAAGTTGTTTAAATAGGGATACAGGTGGACCCATTGCAACAATGAGACGTACAAGTTGTCATAAACGAACTTTACAACTTTGGTGGGGGGGGGAGGATGGGATGGGAAGGGGAAACAAAGGAGGAGGCTACAATGCTTGATAAGAAATGTACTCATTATCTTGCCCATGTAATTGTAATCCCTCTGTACAGTATTTTCACAATTTAAAAAAAAAAAAAAGCTCAAGGACAGCGCCCAGGCCCTGAGCTCAAGCCCCACAACTGACAAAAAAAAAAAAAAAAGATACTGGTATACTCTCACCCCCCCCCACACACACACACACATACCACACACCACACCCATGAGCAAGCAAGAAAAGACCATAGTCCAAAGGCGGCTGGCTGCAAACCAGGACTATTGATCTGGGACTTCCCATGCCCACAGCTGGGAGAAACAAAAATCAACTGTTTTAAAGCCCACAGTCTATGATAGCAACCTGAGCTGCTGGAGACAGCAATGCGGGGGCACTTGGTGCCTGATTTCTAAGCATCACAAAGGCTCCCAGGGCTTAACAGAATGAGACTCAGGCCTGGCTGGTTTGACTACAGAATGGAAATGGAATGGACTGGGCCTGTAGTCCAATTTGGGTTGTGCTGTTTCAAGCAGGACAACCAGAGGGAAAAGGACAGAAATGCACACAGTAGTTCCTGTAAGGAAGGTCTGCCCTGGGCCATGAAGGCCTAGTGCAGATGCCTCCCTACATCTTGGTTAAGTTTCCACCCAGAGTCTGTTACCTAGGGAACTGGCACACCTGGAAGCAGTTACCTCCCTCTAAGGTCACATCCTGGGCCAAGCCCCCCACCCACCCCACACCTCCCATTGGACCAGGGGAGGGTCCCAGGCCCTGAGGTCATATCTGGATCCAGTGTGGCCACACCTCTTCCAGTCCCTGGCCTGGATAAGTCCTGGGGGGGGGGGGGGGGAGGGGGAGTTGATCCTTTTAGGCCACACCTCTCCACCATCCACTGGGGGGGGGGGGGGGGGAAGGCCAGCAATTAGGTAAATAAACTTCTTTTCCTTCCTGAATGCTATATGGTGTTCTCTTCATCAGCTACCTAATGAAACCCAGTATATTTCATTTACCTTGAAACCCAGTATATTTCATTTACCTTACAGCTGACACAGGCCAGAGTGAGGGCTGACATCTGCACTCAAAGAAGGAGCAAAGGGAGGGACTCGAAAGAAGTAGGAAAGGAAATAGAGAAGCCAAGGGTGTCCCTTGGAGCCTCCAGGAACCTTCTCTGGGTCCCTTGGGCAGGTGACCCTTAAACCCCTCAGGCACATCTCTAAACATGAAGTCCTCACTTCAGAGAGAACATGGGTTTGGTAAGAGGTGATAGAGACCCATGCGCACCTGGAATATCATTAAAGGGCTGCTTGCAGAGAATGGAGCACGAAAGCACAGCACTGTACGTACAGTCGTACAGTCGGCTGAAGGCCTAGATGGAAGAAACAGAAAATAAACAAGTGCAGCTGGGCGTGGTGGCGCATGCCGCTCATCCTGTCTCCTCAGGCGGCAGAGGTGGGGATGAGTGCAGCTCCAGGCAGCCTGGGGAAGATCAGCTCAACCAATAAACACTGGGAAAGATGGCACCCAGCTGTCCGCCCAGGTACATGGGAAGGGTATAAGAGGGTCCTGATCCAAGCCAGCTGAGGCGTAAATATGAGGCCTTATTTAGAAGATAATTTAGGCAGCAGTAGCTGGGGACTGGCTCATATGAAAGCGCTCAAGGGCAGGGGCTAGGTGAAGATCTGGCGTGGAAGGACGTGTCCCATCTCAAGGATCAGAGGGCAGGAGGGACTATGGTAGGTGGCAGGGACAGATGCTTGAAAGCAGGGGAGAGGGGGAGAGGCCAGGCCTCACTACAGGGAGGGAGCCCAGGGGCTGCTCCTGAGCCAGATGACTGAATCCAAGCTCCAGACGTCAGAGCAGGAGGTGGCAGTGGGAGGGCCTGGGGTCCCCCCACCTAGCCCCCACCTTGGGAGGAGGCGTCCACTCTCCCCTCCTTCCCCCCAGCCCCGCCCTGTGCTGCCCTGCTCATCTGTCCATTTGCTTCTCCCAAGGATCCCGCCTCCGTCTTTCCCCATCCCTTGGCTTGTTCCTAGGTGGGTACCAGTGTTCTGCGGTGACTTGTAGCGGGAGAGGTCCCCACCGCACCCCACCCCTCCTCACTGGAGGCCTATTCAGAGATCTTGGACCTGATGGAAGCAGTCCTTGGGATCAGGAGGGAGATTTAGAGAGCACTGTTTAGGGGGATGGAGAGCAAGGCTGGAGCTGGCCCCTGGTCATTGGTGGTCAGTTCTAAACCAGACAAAGCCCAGCTTCATCTGGGCAGTTTTTCCTCTTACAACTGTGAGCACTCATCTCCTGGACTCTAGTTCCAACTCCCCAATCACAACACCCCCAGCTGCACGCATGCGTTGACCAGGCCCCACTTCCCATGAGGCTGGCCTGGCCCTGCTGCTGTTCCCCCCCCCCCCCGCCCCCACACACACAGTGTTCCATGCACACTGACCCAGCCTGGTCCTGAGATTGTGCTAAATCCCAATCCACGGCACCCTCTCTCCAGCTCCTGTGAACGATCCTCCACTTGCTCCTCACCTCAGCCTGCGGGTACCATGTCCACGCTGTCCTCCACCGGTGACCCTGTCCTTTCCCCCCTCAGCAGCCTCGCTCTGAGGTCACCCGTGGATCTGTGTGTTCTTTGAGACAGAATCACGCAGATGTTCAACGCAAGAGTTGCACAGCCAGGCAGGCCAGGTTGGGATGCTGGAGCTACCATTTCCTTCCTGGGCCTTCAGCGGTTCACGTACAACCCTGTGCTTTAGAGTCCGCATTGTTTAGGAGGTGATGCTGTGAAAATTCGCCAATATTTGCCAGAGGCTCAGAATGAACCAGACTTGCCACGGGCAGTGAGGCACAAACTGTGACTGTCGCCTGTCTCCCGGCGGCCCTGCTGGCCCCATCTGTGCAGGCTGAGCCGCAGCCACCGTGTCGGGTGTTGGGTCCCCTGGCGTGACACACTGCGTGGGACCTGAACACCTGTTTGGGAGATCGGTAGAAAATCCTACTTGATAGATAATGGGTAAATGGTGATTTTGCCAGGTCATGTCTTGTTTTTTTTCCACACCAAAATCAAAAATGCCAACACCAATCTGTGCCACACTTATAGTGCAAGAGAAAAATGGAGTAGCCGCAGCTATTGGGGGTGTAGAAGTTGAGTTCTGGGCTGTCGATCTTTGGCGGCCTGAGGCTCTGGATCAATGAGCGTTGACTTGCCAGGCAGAGCGGACAGTGACCAGCTGGGAGGAACACAAGCTAGACCCTTGCTGGTTTTCTGGTGTCTGTCATCACAAAGACAGCTGTGCCTTTGCAAAGTCACCCCTGTGGGTGCCCAGTGTCCTGCTCCCTAGAAAACTTGTCTGTGCTCGGGGGCTAGGCAGGCCAGGTGCTGGAGAGCAGCTGATAGGAATGGTTGGTTCAGCTGATAGGAATGGTTGGTTCAGATGTTCATTTGTTTTATTTCCCATAAAAATAGCACGCAGAGCACTGGTCTTGGCCGTACTCACAGACACACATACACAAGCCCCTCTAAGCGGATATGGGTCTCATGACTGCCCCAGAAGCAGAGCCCTTTAATCTGTGACCTCTCAGCCTATGACAGCAAACCCTCTGGGGCCGAGGATACCCAGACACAATGCCCCTGTCCAGAATGTTCTGGACAGTTTTGTTCTTAGAAAGCCAAGGCCCAGAATTCTTTTGCCTCCAGATCCTGGAGCTCCCTTCCTTTTCCAGTATATTCCTGAGGATCAAGGCTGTTGTCTGGGTGCAGTGATGCAGGCAGCGTTTGAAGAGGTGTGGGCCGGCGCTGGTGGGTCTGGTACGGGATAGCCAAGACTGAGTTTCCGCACAGGGCACGCCAGCGTGGCCCTCAGGCTCAGTGTCTGCCCTCATCACAGCTGGAAAAACAACCAAAGCACAACCCACTCAGGTGTGGGGGTGCCAATGCCAGGAAGGACGAGGGGAGAGCCCAGAGGGGCAGTGGGTGTTTGCAGACTGGAATCTGACTATCTCTCCTTGTCACTAGGGAAGGTGGGCAGGCCTCTGAAAATCCAGGCCCGTCCCTGCCACCCCGGGATGAGCAGGGGAAGGAGGGGTGCAGCTGCACACTCTGTGCATTCAGGGAGAGACACCTGTCCCCTTCCTGTCCTTGGTCCTGCCTCAGAAACGCTCCTCTTCTGATGGGGTTTTGAGATTCCCATGTGAAGATTTGGAGTCGGGGGTGGGAGGGGGCCAGTCCTGGGGCTTGAACTCAGGGCCTGAGTTTTTGTGTTCAAGACTAGTGCTCAGACAATTAAGCCACAGTTCCACTTTGAGCCCTTTTTTGGGTAGTTTAGTGGAGATAAGAATCTCACCAACTTTCTTTCCCTCAGGGGCTGGCTTCAAACTGTGGTCCTCAAATCTCAGCCCCTGAGTAACTAGGATTACAGGTGTGAGATGTTCAGAATATTTTATGAGATGTGTACACACTGCCACTCCAGAGCAGCATAAAGAGTTACAGGACGTAAGTTTTCACTCACCAGCCCAAAGACCTTTCTAGCAACAGAGGTGTTCTGAGGACTGGAAGTTGTCTGGAGGAACCCAGCGCCCCTCCCAGGAGGGGCATAGGACTGCCCCGCCGGGGGTGGGGGTGTGTGTGGAAGGAGACCTGATGCTTTCTATTTCTATTATGTCTGAAAGTGTTAAAATAGAAATGTAATAATTCTAAGTTTTTTTTTTTGTTTTTTTTGGGGGGGTCTGGTCGTGGGGCCTGAACTCTGGGCCTGGGCGCTGTCCCTCAGCTCTTCAGCTCAAGACTAGCGCTCTACCACTTGAGCCACAGCGCCACTTCCGGCTTTTTTCTTTTTGCTTATGTGGTGCTGAGGAATCGAACTCAGGGCCTCAGGAATGCAAGGCAAGCACTCTACCACTGAGCCACCTTCCCAGCCCCTAATTCTAAGTTTTTGCTTCACCATAATGCTAATTTTGAAAATACTGCCAAAAAGTGCTATCAATTTAATGAGGTTTAGACATACTGTAGACTGCAACATGTATATTAGCTATACTTTCGCATACTTTCAGCTGTGTTTATGTGTGTATGTGTGTGTGTGTGTGTGTGGTTACTGGGGTTTGAAATCAGGGACTGGGTACTATCCCTTAGATTTTTTTTTGCACAAGGCTGGTGCTCTACCACTTGAGCCACAGCTCCTCTAGCTTTTTGCCAGTTCATTGGAGATAAGTGTCTCTGACTTTTCTGCCCATGCTGACTTAAATCTCAACCCTGGAATCAACCTTCTGAGTAACTGGGATTACAGACAGGAGCCAGGGCCGGCTCAGAATCTAAAGTCAACAAGAACTTACAGGCAGCCAATCAGAGCAGGGCCACCCCAGATCCAGCCAGCTTTTATTTCTTTTGATTTTCCTGCTTCAGCTTGAGGCGCCACCCTGATAGTTAAGGTAAGGGAAAATAAAATGAATGAAAGTAAATTGGTATTTGTCTTTTTTTTTGTAAGAAAAACCCAAAGACTCTAAAGACAAATTTTACTGAAGCCTCACTAGCCACAGTGCTGGAACATGAGCTTGGTGGGCTTCGGGGAGACTTCTCCCTGAGAACAGGGATGGGAAGGGAATGGATTTGGTTAGATGACCAGTGTCTGATAACCCAATGATCTGAAATCAGATTATTCTTTCAGCATAAGACTAATGCTGCCTTAGAAACTCAGTATAGGGGGCTGGGAAGGTGGCTCAGTGGTAGAGCACTTGCCTTGCGTGCCTGAGGCCCTGGGTTCGATTCCTCAGCACCATATAAGCAAAAAGAAAAAAAGTCAGAAGTGGCGCTGTGGTTCAAGTGGTAGAGCGCTAGCCTAGAGCTGAAGAGCTGAGGGATAGCACTCAGGCCCAGACCAGACTGGAAAAAAAAAAAAAAAAAAGAAACTCAGTATAAATAAATTCTCCACATTTGTAATAATACACTAAGCAGGGCACTGGTGGCCTACACCTATAATCCTAGCTGCTCAGAATCACGGTTTGAAGCCAGCTGGGGCAGGAAAGTCCATGAGACTCTTATTTCCAATTCAGCACAAAAATCTAGAAGTGGCACTGTGGCTCAAGTAGTAGAGGGCCAGCCTTGAGCAAAAATGCTCAGGGACAGTATCCAGCCCCTGAGTTCAAGTCTCAGGATCGGCACAAGAGAATAATGCATTATTTGGGCTAGAGGTGGGGCTCAAATGGTAGCGCACCACCCAAGCAAGCAGGTCCTCAGTTCAAACCCAAATTGCCCCCCAAAATAATTCATTGTATTCATGCTAAATGTCCTTTCCCCCCCCCCCCCCCATGTCACTGACTTCCTCCAGGGCAAACAGTGGAGTGGCAGGGCAGGAATCCCTTCTGGCTTGTGCAGGGGAGGGCCCAGGCCTTGGGAGGTCTGATTCAAGGCCTGAGGCCCAGCCCCTCACCTGGGACCTTTGCTCACCTGGCCTCTGGCTTCGCACTTGCTGTGTCTGTAACAACCTGTTTTCCTGCCAAGCACCGGCGAATTCAGCAGACCAGGGTGATTTCCTTGCTCACTGACTCACACCCAGGTCACTGGTCTTTTTGGCAGGTTCCAGAAAGAGGAGGCTGAGTTACTACCACCTACACAGGAAATATCCCAGAACAGGTGGGGTGGAAGAAAAAGCTGAACAAACACAACAGAAATCACAGCTGAAGCTGTGTGGCTGTTTTAACCTCAGAACTGAACAGGACTTGGCACTGGGAAGGGGAAAGGCCACAGCTCGCTCAGCTGGCTCAGCTCTGTCTGAGAAGTCCCGCCTCCTCCAGCTTCCTCTAGTTTCCTCCAAATTCTGCCTAAGCCATTCAGTGCTGGTGACTCATACCTGTCATCTTACCCACTAAGGAGACTGAGCTCTGAAGATCAAGATTCAAGAATGCACTAGCAGACAAAGCAGAGAGACTCTTCTCTTCAGCTAACTAGCAAAAAGCTGTAAGTGGAGCTGTGGCTCAAGCCGTATAGCTTTAGCTTTGAGCCAAAAAAAGCCACGCCAGAGTGCATGCCTGAGTTCAAGCCCCAGTACCACAACTCCTACTCTCCCCTCCCCTCAGAGAGGCGGAGACTGCACTCAAGGGCCTGGTTGTTGCCAGAGCCACGCCCTCAAGTCCAGAATGCTTGTTTTCATCTTGGGCTGCTTTACAGTTTAGTGATGGCATGTGTGCTTCACATGTTTGAGCCCCCAAGTTTGATCCCCAGCATGGCAACATACAACTAAGAGCCCTGGCTAAATGAGGAGGTATTCGATGATTCTCAATGGCCCATGCTCTGTCCTAGAAAATGCCCCGTTGTTGGTGACTATGGACGTATCAGTACTATTAACCACCCCGAGTAGGAGCTCATGCATCAGAAGGCTCCCCACTGCAGTGACTCCATGCAGCGGCTCCAAGCAGGCCTGCTCATCCCCAGCCCCACTGCCCCCTATGCCCCTGTCCAAGACTTTTGGGACCTGGACAACGGGCTTCGCTACTCATGCTGCATCTGGTAGAATTTACTCAGCTAAAAAAGCCATCCTTACCTCAGTGCCAGGGCTGGACGGGAAGCAACGAGGTGAATACTTCTATTTCTGCTCTTCTCTCTGCTTTTTCTTTCCTCCTTTCTGCCACAGGCCTGTGCTTTCTTCCTTTAGCCTATACAAACCTGTGCCACACGTGCTGCCACCCAGGCAGCCTGATAGCAGAGGGAGCAGCCTCTTTAGGATCCTCTGAGAAAGAGCCCCTGGGACCCTTTGTGTGAGTGTGTGTGTGTGTGTGTGAGTGTGTGTGTGTGTGTGTGTGGCACCAGTGATCACACCCTCTTGCTTGACTGCTGACCAGGGAGGCAGCTGGAACCGGTGAGGGCTGAGGGGAAAAGGACCCCATACACTGGGGAGACTGCGCGTCCTCTCCCCATGCCTTTCCCTCCTCTGCTAGGCCCAGGGGATGAAACTCCAAGACTGGGTAGCTGCTGAAATTACATCCAACTCTGCATGGCAAGGAAACGGATTTTGTCTTTAAAGCAGCCTTTGAGGATCTGACAAGAGATACAAATCCTTTCTCCAGGGAAAAACCAATTGCCCACACAGTTTGCCTATGATCTATGTGGTTGTTTCATGCAACCCTTTTTTTTTCTTTTCCTAATTTTACAGGACATTGCTTAAGAATTCCCATTTTAGCCAGGTGCCAGTGGCTCATGCCTGTAACCCTACTATTTAGGAAGCTGAGATCTGAAGATCATGGTTTGAAGCCAGCCAGGGCGCGCCGGGCGGGTGCCCTTCCGCTGGGCTAGACCCCCAGCCCCACCCCCCCATGAGACTCTTATGTCCAATTACTCAAAAAACAAAAAACCCCAAAACAAAACAAAAAACCAAACCTGGAATTGACACTGTGGCTCAAAGTGGTACAGCACTAGCCTTGTACAAGAGCTCAGAGACAGTGCCCAGGCCCCAAGAAAGTCCCATGACCAACCAAAAAAAAAATTCCCGGTCTAGAAGTTATAAGAAGCTGCTGCTACCAAAAATGCCTCGACAGCGGCTGGAAAGCCTTACGTTCAAATAAACTTGCGCCCACCCCCTTCCCGGCCTCCCCTTAGGAAAGTCAGAGCTAACTTCATGCAGAAGAAAAGGATCTAGAGCAGATCGATTCCTCAGTGACAAAGTGCAATTTGCCAGCTCCATTTCCTCTGGGCCATATGCTTGTTTTGTGGCACCATGCTTTCTGGATGTGGCTGTGTGACAATGGCAGAATAACCGCTTAGTTACGGCCAGACGCTCAGCCAGCCGGAAGGGATTGAAACTCATTGAGAATTCAGTCTCATGAAGATGAATTGTTTCTTTGCATTAGTAAACGTTTGTTGTGCCTCTTGCTCATGCTAGTGTGGACTGATAGTTTTCCATATGGAATATTTTCAAATGTTCCCGTTTCTTTCAGCCAACAGGTGGAGACACGTGTCTATGGGGTATGCATATGTGGCTCAGTAAAGGGGACCCACCAGTCAGGACTGGTGGAACAACTCCACTGTGAAACAAACCAAACCTCCAGACTCAGAGAGCAGCTTATTTGTTACTCATGCAAGGAATCATTTCTTCTATATGGTCCAGCCTTCTTTAGACTTTTTTTTTGTGCCAGTCCTGGGGCTTGAACTCAGGGCCTGGGCTTTTTTAATTTTTTTTGAGATTGATTATATAAATTTTACAAATTTCACAGTATTGTAGGATAGTGATAAAGTCACAAACACATTCTAACCTTCACAAGGCAAATTGACATTATCATGGTCTATAAAGTCTGTGAATTCTGTAAGCTTTGACAACTATTTCTTCCAAGTCGGGTGATACGTACACTTCTTTCCTTTTGCTTAGTGTAAACTGTTCCTTTCCCTCTCATCCCTCCCTCCCACTGCTGCCCTGGAGTTGCTTAGTTCATTTTCAGTGTCCAGTGCAGCTGGTGTGTCCCTGAGCTTTTGTGCTCAGGGCTTAGCACTCTAACCCCATGGGTCCACTTTCAGCTTTTTACTTGTTAATTGAGTATTATGACTGTACTGAGTATTATGACTGTATTTGTCCACCATTCCTTTTCTATTCATCCACCTCCACTCCACTTCCTCTCCGCTAAAAACTTGTTACAGCTTCCCATTATTCAACTGTTAATCGTTCAAAGGGCTTAAAGCATTGAGTTCCACTTCTGCTTGTACTATATTAGCCAGTGCAGTTTATCAGGAAGGAGGTATTTATCCAATCAGGAGAGAGAACCTGTGCCCTTTGTCTTGGTGGGCCTGGCTTCCTTCATTATTTTTTTTCCTTTTCCTTACAAATGGCATAATTTCTTCCTGATGGCCCTCAGCTCTTTTTGTCAACACTTACTGTATGTGAAGAGAAGAGGTGGAGAGAGAACGCTGGCAATTATACGCTCCAAACTGCATTTCTTTGACCAACACAAGTCACATACAGGATCACTGACTGGGAAGTAAGATGCACAGTGGGTCCGAGGAAGAAGGGAATCAAAAGATACATGTTACAATGTCTGCCTGAGGGAGGATGGTGCATGCTGGAAAATAAAACCATGTTTTTATGTGAATGAGAAAAATCACTCCCACCTTAGATTGTCCACTGCCAGCTTGGATGCTGTATTGCCAGAGGCTGTGCAGGACTTGAATCACAGAGGAGAGAAACACAAGCTCAGCCCCAGGATGGCTACAGATCCCTTCTGAATGCAGTTTCAGGGCCTACTACAGAGAGGCCTCGAGCAGAGGGCCCTGCGGCCTTACTAGCTGAGGACAGAGTTGGGGAGTTCAATGTGGCTTGAAATTAAAGTGCAGAGATAAAGAAGGGAGAGGAAGAGAGGAAGGAGATGGGAGAGAGCTTCGTTTATCCATGCTGTTGTAACAAAATGTCCCGAAGCAGATAGCTTACATGCAACAAAAAACTCATTTCTCAGGTCTGGAGGATGGCAAGTCAAGATCAAGGCTGTGTGTGGTGAGGGTTCCTCCTTATAGATGCCCTCACATGGCCCAGAGCAGACAAGCTGTGGGAGTCTCTTCCGGAGAGGCACTCATTCTGCTCTTGAAAGCTCTGCTGGCAGACTTTGGCCCAGCAGTGCACAGAAGAGCAGGCGATCCCCTAGGAGCTCTGAGCAGTTATGTGAGCAAATGATGTGAGCCAGAGATACGGTGCCTGAAAACCAGTAGGCGGGTCACCTGCTCCCAGAATGCCACCAGAACTCCCACTGGGCTGGATATAGGACAGTTTCAGCCAGAGTGCAGAAACACGAATATAGGGCATCTGACAAGATCCTTAGAACAGTGTCACCTTAGTAGGAGACAAAATTACTTCATGCTAAAAGGCTGCTCCCTTCCCTCTATAAGGCTTCACAACAAACCCATGATCCCAAACTGAAAACAGGGCCCATTATGCAGTTATTCCCTACTCCCCTCCCAACCTGAGGCTCGGGACCTTGCACACTTCACTTGGTGGGACGGATGGGATGCATCCTTTGCTTATTCACCTTGTATGATGTTTGTGTCCTAGTGGCTTCTAAGTTTTAAATGTTTTACTACTTTCAGTAATACCCGGCAGCATTTTTGGACTCCCATTTTTGGGCAGGCTCTCCCAATCCCTCCTCGGAAGATGTGGGCATGTGGAGTGGCATGTGGTCAGGGTGACAGCGGCCTGAGCCAGCATGTTTCCTTCCACCAGGACAAGGAGCCTCGGCTGGTGCGGGGAGGTCTGGACCCAGGGCACGTTCCTGTCAAGCACCAGTCTTGCAGCACCTGCTGCTCCCTCTGCTCCCACAGGGAGGAGAGGAGGCCTCTGTCTGCAGTGCCAAGTGACCTCGGGGGACCAGTGACCGCAAGCAAAGCGGACCACATTCTCTTCTCTGTGTGACAGCAAGGCCAGCCTTGTTTCAGCCAAGGTGTGTGGGGCATGATAACCATGCGGTGGGCTGACATTGGGGGGCTGCTGCTCTGGGGGGGGCGGGGCAGGCAACTGGTATCATCTGCTCAACAAGTGGACTCTTCCACCATGCCTTTCCTCTCTCTAAATACACACCTACTGCTTGTCTACTGCCAGGATTTGTGAAGTTCATGCAGAACTGTGATCTTGTGAAATCTACTTCCTGCAAGTGATTAAAAATCAAACCTCAACATATTGAGAACCAGCTTTGGGAAAGAAATAAACACTGCCTGGTGCTGGTGGCTCATGCCTGTCATCCTAGCTACTCAGGAGGCTGAGATCTGAGGATCACAGTTCAAAGCCAGCCCGGGCAGAACTATCTGTGAGACTCTTATGTCCAATTAATCACTAGAAAACGAAGTGGCGCTGTGGCTCAAGTAGTAGAGAGCTCGCCTTGAGCTGAAGAGCGCAGGGACAGCCCAAGCCCAGGGTTCAAGCTCCACAACCAACCGAAAAAAAAAAAAAAGAAATATATACCCTGTCACTGAAATTTTGCCACCCAAAAGAGAATCTTCCAAGTAGCTCATGGCTTCTCTATGCTTTTGGTTTTGAGTTCTTTCACTTTTTCTTTTCTTTCTTTCTTTTTTTTTTTTTTTGGGTTCCGGTCATGGGGCCTGAACTCTGGGCCTGGGCGCTGTCCCTCAGCTCTTCAGCTCAAGGCTAGCGCTCTACCACTTGAGCCACAGCACCACTTCCAGCTTTTTTCTTTTTGCTTATGTGGTGCTGAGGAATCGAATCCAGGGCCTCTGCCATGCAAGGCAAGCGCTCTACCACTGAGCCACCTTTCCAGCCCCGAGTTCTTTCACTTTTTCTAGCTCATATAAGCTACCACTGTTCTAAGGTCCCGTGCCATCTCCTTTCCCGTGTTCCTGGACCTTCCTCCTGCCAGTTAAGTCAGTACATGTGTGAGGCAGCCCAGGGCAGCATGGGTCTCTTCCAGTGTCCCAGGTGATTGCGACCAGCTTTCAGGACTGGGGAGGTGCCCAGGCCCAGAGTTCAAGCCCCACAACTGTCCAAAAAAAAAAAATCTATGGAACTAAATCATTGATTCATGTCAGCAGAAATGCTGAGGGACCATTTTGGGCAGCTAGAACAAGAAACAACAACAATAACAACAGGCAAAGAAACACCAGAGTGTTTTGAAAAAGTGTTTTGAGAATTTACTGTACAGTTTTTTTAAACAATTTATTTATATGTTGGCTTCTACATGCTTTTACATTCGTGTAAAATATACATATTCTTTACAATTTGTACATATATTAAATGACTGTATCATAAACATTGTTCTATGGGATTTTATAAAAGAAAGATCAAGTGGGGAAATCTACTTATAAAACATGAACAAAACCCGTGATACTGAAGAACAAGAAGTTCTCCTATTCGTGTTCACTGAGTTCCTCCTCTACCTATTTTTTGGTTTCATTTACTTATGTGGGCCCAGACTTTGCATTCTCTAGAATATAATCATTAGGTCAGGTGATAAGGCAGTGGTGGAAGGCGGGGCTGGTCTGCAGGAGGGAGGCAGTGAGTGGGCAGATTTCAAGCCTACAGCGTGCTCTGTGCCATTAGCGGGTGTATTGGGATCGGAAAATCCCATCTTAAAGTCAGGACAGTCGGAACAAGTATCACTTTGCTCTTTACGCTACTGCAGGTTGTGCAGGCACTACTCAATGCAGTAGTTCTGAATGTTCTCACTTGGTCTGTGTATGGGGGGGTTTCATCTGGCTTTCATCTGCTGCTTTATACCTCCAGGTTATCAGCAGCATGCCTCCTCCTGGCTGATGGGCAACTGGAGATCAGGCCCGGGAGGCTGGAAGCTTGAAGAAGCTGTCCTTCTCCAGCTCATGGGCACAGGAGGCAGGACGGCTGTCCATCGGAGGGCAAAGCCAGAGAAGCTCTCAAAAAGTTTCTAACTTACTCTCTTTAGTATGAATCAGCCTCACCCGGAAGACAATGCTGACTGCATGGAAGAGCAGCGCGGCACAGGACCCCGCAGGCGTGGGGCCCTGCGCTCCCCCCTCCCGAGATAGGAGCACTTGGTGACAGGTGTGTCCTGGGAGGGTGCCGACTGTCCTGAGCAGCCAGGAACCCAAAGGACCGAAAGTTATAAAAATATACAAACATATATATTTTTATTCTGGCATAGTTTATAATTTTAAGAAAGCCATTAGTAATTAATTATCTGACATTGGGTAACAACTATAAGATCACCGTAACATAAGCTTCGATTCTATGTAAAATATTGGTGGAGGGCATCCCCTAATTCTCCATTCAAAATCCTAAAAATTTAAGTCCTTCCAAAAATAGAGACAATTTCCATTGGTTTAAATAACGAGATGACCATCCCTCAGCAGTGGACGTAATTCACTAACAACGAAAAACATTTGTGAAAACCCTCTTTTGTTTTTGGTTTTCTTTCTGTTTGTTTCTTTCAGGTTTTCTTCATGAGAGGGAGGAAGACAAGATGACTGAGTGACATTGTCCCAAGTCAGAAAGAAGCACTTGGGCGTTTCTTCGTGTCTGGTCTGCTCTGCTCTACATGACGGGGAAGCGGCTGAGGGCCTGCCTCAGCTTCTCTGCGATCTGGCGAGAGAGTAAAGCCACATGTGGAGACACGATTCCGCGTGACTCCAGCACCTCCCACCACCCACACTTCGCATGTGTCAGGCTCTGCAGCCAGTCCATGCTTCCTGTTGCTCCTCACACCCACCTGGTCTGTGCTTCGGTGGGGAGTTGGTAGGGAGACCTCCTTCTCCACAGCGGGCCAACCGTGGTACCGCTGTCCAAGGAGAAGCCTTCCTCTCTGTTCCCAACTAGCCCATGGGCGGCACTGCTCCCTGCAGAGTGCAGTGGCTCAGGCCCCTGTGCTGGCCTCTGTCCCTTTCTTTCTCTGATAAGTATGAAGGCCGAGCCTCCCTAAAGGACTGCAGCAACCAGTGACCGCATGGTGTGTGGACTGCAGTCAGAGCAGGCGGTGCTGCAGTGTCTCACAGACGCCAGCCATGCCTAAGAGGCCGGGAGGTCTGTTGTCCCTGGGTCCTAAACAGCTGAAGTACATGGTAGAACTCAATACACGTTTGCTCCCTGAGCAGACATGTCACATGCCGGTCATTTAAGTTAGAGCTGAGGTCTGGCGAGCTCTATTACTTGTTCACCTTTATGCAGAGACAGTAATGAATAGCTTTTTAGTTTGAATTCCAAAGTCATTAATTAAAAAAAAACAAACTAGGGCTGGGAAGGTGGCTCCGTGGTAGAGCGCTTGCCTTGCATGCCTGAGGCCCTGGGTTCGATTCCTCAGCACCACATAAGCAAAAAGAAAAAAAAAAAGCCAGAAGTGGCGCTGTGGCTCAAGTGGTAGAGCACTAGCCTTGAGCTGAAGAGCTGAGGGACAGTGCCCAGGCCCAGAGTTCAGCCCCACGACCGGACCCCAAAAAAAAAAAAAAACAAACTACTTAACGGGAGTCTTTAATGCCCATTTGCCAGAGGATTAGGAAATGCTGCAGTGCTCTTTTTTTTTTCTCCTACTTTACCTGCTTCGACAACAAATCTTGCTAAAACTTAAAAATTACTTACAAAGCAACATCAGAATTTCACGAGGTGCCCTTCCAGTATTTTCTCAGACACAAATGCAATCTGAGGACACGCAGAGACCACTGGCACCGGCTGTGAGGCTGCTGCGCGAAGCTACCGCGCTGCTGCAGGGGCACGCGGCTCCCGCTCCCACCTCACGCTCGCTCCCCCCCTGCACCAAGCACGCCCTGGCTCCTTCCAGCAGCTCCGCAGGAGGCTGTGGTGGTGACTCTCATGGGCAGGGCTGTGAGCTGAACACACAGCCCCAGCCCCATCCTCACAGCTCAGCTCCACGCATGCATACAAGATCTGTTTTACATATACTCTGCTAGCCAAAAACATCATGACACAGAAGAATGAGGTTTCAAGTTTTCTAAATAAAGAATTTAAGATTTCTTTCTCTCTTTTAGAGAGAACATGGAGACTTGTTTGGTAACTACCTTTGGCTTCCTCCCCAGCCAGAGGAGAAGCTGGTGTGGAAGAGGGGGAGGCGGGGGGGGGGGGGTGGAGGGGAAGGCGAGGGGACCTTACCTCACTCACTGTCCCTGTGCTGAGAGAGGGGAATCACACAGGATTTCTTGGGGCTTCAGAACAACATCTAATGCCTCTTCCTCAGAAAAAGCCCTTTAGACCCAGCAATACCCCACAGGCAGAAACCCAAGCCTGCGCAAAACTTAGTCGCCTCTGGCTTATTTCTTAAAGATTAAAGATCATTACGAGATACTGACTTGACTAGTCAGTTGCTGAGCACCAACCTTCCTGTGCTTGGAAATGTGTGGGAGGTGGGGAGAGGGGAGACGAGGGGGAGGCGCCTCTTACCGTTTCATAGAACTGTACTTGCTGCTCCAGGTAGAGGCGGATGACACTGTTGTAGTCGTAGATCCGGTTACTGTGGAAGTGATTCATCTCAGCTAAAACGAAAGCAACGAAGCCATTAGTTTCCCTCAAGATTTCAAATGGCAACAGCTGGCTTCTCCGCTTGGTGAGACTTTGCCATCAAGAGGACCTAATCCGGCTGACAGTGGCCCAGGGCCAGTTCTTGGCACATGGATGGACTGCGGCTAGAGGAGTGGTGGCAGTGGCTTTCACTGACGTGCTCATTAGGTACTATGGACATCCTTGCCCCTGCCCAGGCATGTGCCAGGCATGTGCCGGCCACGCATCATGAAAACACAGGGGCGGCCACTCGCTGCTCCTCTCCACAAGCACTCCACTCCAAATGTTAACGAATGCCTTTCTTTTGCCAACAGTCAAACTATGTCTAAAACGATTCCTATAAATTCTCTTTACTCCACAGTCCTGATTATGCAAGTTATATTGCTAAAAGCTGGGCTCTGGGATTAAATATAGCACAATATTAAGGGCTATAAAAGCAGTTTTCAGTGTGTCTATAAAAAGTATTAAATGTACCGATTTAACAAGCTGTCATTCACTGAGCTCTACCCAGTAAGTGTGAGCAATCACACTGTAGATTTCCTCCTGCAGGGAGGGGCTCATGACAGCCTTTAAACCGGTTCTAATTGGATCGTTGCTCACACTGGGTTTCTCTCCAGCAGGAAGGTCTCCACTGGCTATTCTTAGCCCCGCTTCTTACCTTGCAAAGCGTAAGACATGGTGCCCACTCGCTTCACCATAGTCTGTTTGTCCTGTGGAGTGATTTTGCTCGTTGCAACTAGCTTGTCACTTTCCTTCACCTTTTCTATGGCTCCCTGTGAGGCAGAGAGTGCAACAGTATTAATGAGGCAGAACAAAAAGGCCTAGTCATTAGCTCAACGCCCAGCAGTGATGTCTAGCTGTAATTAAAGCTACTGGGACAGTGGGACAGGAGAACCTTGGGTTTGACACCAGCTGTGGAAAAAAAAAAAGGTAGGAAGACCTTGTCTCAAAAACAAAAATGAGAAGAGTGGAGGCCAAGGCATAAGGCAGAATGTTTTCCTAGAATGTCTAAGGTCCTGGGTTTGTACCACAAGTTAGTTAGGTTATATAGACAGACAGACAGACAGACAGTGATATTAACCTGTCCTTGGCCCTCAACAGGAAAACACTGCAACAACAAAAACAGAGAAAGGCTTCTACGTTCAACTTCCTTCAACTCTCTGGGAAGTCAAAGGGCTGCTGTTTTTGAAAAACTGTTACTAACCTAAAGTTCAAGTTAGTTTAATGCTACAATAGAAAAGAAAACCAAGTATCATACTGTCTCTCTAATATCTGTAAGATGCTGATATTAATTGTACATAATAGGGAGGCAGGCCTTGGTCGGTTCAGAAAGTCATGTGGTTAGGTACATTGCAGTGCATGTAAGTGCTCCCCCTGCCCCGCTGAGTATTTTATGAGCTGGTGCTTGAATGTGTCAAGCACAAGGCAAGGCCGGCCTTTGGATCTGTAAGAGGCACTGAGTCACCCTAAGTTAACCCTGAGAAAGAGGTAGTTGTTTCTCACTCCAGTGTTACTGCTTACTGTTTAGGGTGTCAGGAAAGAAGCACTCTACATTCTATGCACATATTAGGTTCCATGCCTAGAGCTCTAACTGTGCTGGCATTAAATGAATGCTACCAGAAGCTAACTGTGAGGTTTTTAAAAAACATTTTAAAAATTATTATTATCTTTTTTTTTTTTTTTTGGGTCCGGTCGTGGGCCTGAACTCTGGGACTGGGCGCTGTCCCTCAGCTCTTCAGCTCAAGGCTAGTGCTCTACCACTTGAGCCACAATGCCACTTCTGGCTTTTTTTTTCCTGCTTATGTGGTGCTGAGGAATCGAACCCAGGGCCTCATGTATGCAAGGCAAGCGCTCTACCACTGAGCCACCTTCCCAGCCCAAAAATTATTATTATCTTTAAGTAGTTGTACAAAGAAGTTCCCATTCTTCCAAACAGTTATGAGTACACGGTGTCTGACAACATTGCCACCCATCGCTCCTAACCCATCCCTCTACTGCTGAGTTTTTACATTAAGCTACCTGAAGTTATACAAAGTTTTTTTTGGTTCTTAAATGATGCAGCGTATCTTAAACTGGCCACGTGGCAGCGGTGCTAAGATTGCAGAACAGCCCTTTGTAGACTTTCCTAACAAACCCAAGGCGGTGCTGATGCACTAGAGTCTGCATGCCAAGGTGATGAAACACATTCAGGACTGAGACAACATGGAGATTTCAAAAGGCAAGAGGAAAACTAACCAGAATTAAAGCGCGAGAATGCCTCAAACCAATTTTAAATGTAGTTTAAAAACTTCTGTTATGGAAATTGTAATTATTCTTTCATCTCCAGTTCAAGGTTAGTTATAGTGAAAGTGAGGCCAGCCTGGACTACATCATATAAGACTCTGTCTCAAAGAACAACCAAGAGCAAAAGATCAACATTGAAACAACAGACTCGGGGTCTGCCAGTCTGCCCGGAGTCACCTGGCAGGTGTCCTGTGTGTGTGTGTGGGGGGGGGGGGGGGAGGAGGGGGGAGGGAAGGAGGGGCAGGGGAGGAGAGGGGAGAGGGGGGATGTTACCTTGTGAGCACCAATGATGTCTGGGAAGCAGCCAAGAAAGCCTTTGTACTCGTGGTTGCACTCCATCAGGAAGTGAAGGTCCTTCTTTGGCTGCAACAAGACACAGGCTGGCTGTTACAGGGAGAGGGACTCAGAAAGTCAAGGAAAAGAAACTCGTCTATGTGGGGACTGCATTAGCCAAAACGCCCAGGTGTTTGTGTGCATGTGTGTGTATACAAAAACTTAATTCAAGAAGTCATTTGAACTTATTTATAGTTCTACCACTGAATCCCACTAGCTGGCTTTCCATGAGTCTCCTGGACATTTCTTCACAGGCTGGCTTTGAGCCTTGATTCTCCAGGTCTCAGCCTCCTGAGTAGTTAGGATTATAGAAATGAGGTAGTATTATCCTGCTTATTTCGTTTTTAATTTAGGGATTTGAAATAACCCCTGTGATTATCCTTTTACAGGAACTTATTATCTGTTATCTGTACAAAGAACTGAAATTGGTAAAGACTTTAGTAAATAACACAGGCGTGCCCTAGGCTGAATCTGTGCTGTGTGTGTACGTCTCTGTGTGTGCATGCATGTCTGTGTGTGTTTCTGGGGATAGAACTCAGGGCCTCCTGCAGGCCAGGCAAGCTCTCTACCACAGAGTTACACCCCTAGCCCTCAATTTTTCTTTTTAATCCTAAGAACCATACAAAGTAGGCACTACTTGCCATTTTAGTTGAGGAAACCAAGGCTCAGAAAGGCAATTAATAATCCAGGCAGATCTGAGGCAGTGTTCTCTCGTGTACATTATGATACTGTGATGGCTAAGAGCAATCCAGAGATGTCCATAATGGAAGGCATTCACTTGGATTTTTTTCTTCTTTTAGTTCTGGAGATGGAATCTAGAGCACCACCAGTGCTAAAAGCAAGCACTCTTCCCTGAGCAATAATCTCAACCTTGTTAGGCATCTTGATGACACATCAAGACTTTTCATCCATTTTGGTATCCAGAGATACACTATTCTCAAAGACAACACAGGCACAGAAAACAAGAAGGCCTTTCTATGGGTCTGTCTGATTGTGTGGACTGACAGCATAAACATTAGCTGGGCCGTGTGACTGCATCAGTACCTGCTCTGCTACAAGAGTGGCAATCTCCTCGTAGGTCTTTCCTGCTTCTGTGATTGCATCGTTGAGGTCGGTCTCACCTAAAAAGATTGACAGTCTCACCAGCAGCTCCAACTTGGTATTATCTTCCTTGCTTTTCATTAAAATAAATAGCTTTGTTCCACACCTTATTGATATGTACTAGACATTTTCAAGCACTTTTATGTGTTGTTTTTTTTTTTTGGGTCCGGTCGTGGGGCCTGAACTCTGGGCCTGGGCGCTGTCCCTCAGCTCTTCAGCTCAAGGCTAGCGCTCTACCACTTGAGCCACAGCACCACTTCTGGCCTTTTTCTTTTTTCTTATGTGGTGCTGAGGAATCGAACCCAGGGCCTCATGCATGCAAGGCATGCGCTCTACCACTGAGCCACCTTCCCAGCCCTCAAGCACTTTTAAACTAGTGAGTCCAGTCTTGTGAATCTCCACCAGTTTCTTGTAGGAGATTGTGGGTACCCTGGGGAGATTAAATCTCTGGGGAGATACAGGCTAGAAAGAAAATACAACAGATTATCACCCTCCACGGTGAGACCAAGGAACGGGCCAGTAACAAGGCCCTTCAGTGTGGTTACTGTTGGCTGCAGGAGCCTGCGCAGGGGAGCGGTCAGTGAAGACATGTGCTCTCAAATGCAGCAATGACCAAACTAGATTGGCCAGGGGAGCAGGGCAGAGGGCTTGGCCTATGGCTGCCAAATGCAGTTAGGAGTAAGCCCAGTAAGGTGACCATATAAAGGGTTAAGAGAGGCTTGAGGGTTCCAAATATAAAGAAACAACAAAGGAGATGAAAATATCAGTTCCCAGGGAATATACATCTGACATAACATACTGTAATCCACAGGTGTATATAATTATGAAGTCTTACTAAAGAAAACAAAAACAACCCCCAAAAACATATACCTTGGTAACCACTAGAACTAAACACCGTTGCTAAGCCCTGTAACGCCTTTCCTA
Source organism: Dipodomys spectabilis (assembly GCF_019054845.1). Classification (NCBI taxonomy): domain Eukaryota; kingdom Metazoa; phylum Chordata; class Mammalia; order Rodentia; family Heteromyidae; genus Dipodomys; species Dipodomys spectabilis. The sequence continues at coordinate 580,312 of NW_024870979.1, forward strand.
TCTTCTGGTATTCCTTGGGTAGTGCTGAAAGAGAAGAAAGAAGAAATGGTTAGCTATACCTCTGAGCAGACTGAATGGATACAACTGTCTTTTTTTTTTTTTTGATCAGTTGTGTGACTTGAACTCTGGGCTTAGGCCTGTCTCTGAGTTCTTCAGCTCAAGGCGGGTACCCTACCACTTAAGCCACAACATCACTTCCGGTTTTTTGGTGGTTTACTGGAGGTAAGAGCCTCACAAACTTTTCTGCCCCGGCTGACTTTGAACTGTGATCCTCAGGTCTCAGCCTCCTGAGTAGCTAGGGTTACAGGTGTGAGGCACTGGTGCCTGGCTACAACTGTCTTTTAACAGCTGTTACTTCCTAGTAATAGACATTAGAGCTGACTAAAATAGTGCATAGTCTTTAATAAAATGCTGGTACAAAAATGATGAACAGATTACTGATTTCTTCAATTAATCTTTTAAATCATTATTTCATTGCCTAATTAGTGATGGATGCTGCCATGCGTCCATCCCCTGCACTCACTGGATGGAACACAAATGAAAGGACATTCCCTCAGGGGGCTCCTTGGGGAAAAGGCGCACACACACACACACACACACACACACACACACACACGCGCGCGCACACACACACACACACACACACCACATCACCCCACACTCAGAGATGCCATCTCCACTGAGAGGAACAAGGCACAGAAAACCTACACGAGGGGCCCACATCACAGGCAAACCAATAACCAGCTGGACTAACGCTGACAAAACAGTGTGGTGAGAACGATGAGGCGACTCACTTCTGATCTCATGCTAGCTAGGATTCTGGGGTCACTGGGGTCAGGGTTTCTGCATCGCAGGCCGCTCTGTATATGTGAACTGAGCCCCTCAAGGGCTTCTGCAGCCTTTGGAAAAGAAGTGCTGCTTGAGCTATGCTGCAGGCTATGGGGGCTGAGTCCAGAGTGAGCTGGCCGAGGAAACTTTCTGAGCTCGCTTACCCAGTTTCTGCCTCTACATGGAGTTAAAGATCCCATCAAGAACTTAACCACAATTTTCATTTTTCAGAATAAGATTTTTAAAGTCTATTTTTGTAAGAAGAAAAAAAAATATTCCTGAATTAACTCCTACATCAAGTGCCGCAATTTCTCCCTATCTCCAAAAGAGCAGCAGTCTTCATCCAGCGTTTCCTGGTGTATAACCGTGACTTCTGAGTATATAAGGCATACAGTGGCCACACATAAGGGACTGAATTCTGTAAAAGAAACCCTAATGCCGCATTTGTGTGATGTCCTTAAAAAAACTGGATCCTGCTGGGTGTGGTATCTCACACCTATAATCCTAGTTACTCAAGAGGCTGAGATATGGGAATCCCGGTTCAAAGTCAGCCCAGGTAGGAAAGTCTCGAGACTCTTACCTCCAATTAGCCATTAGAAAACTATTAGTGTTGCTGTGATTCAAAGTGGTAGAACATTAGTCTTGAGCAAAAGAGCTCAGGAACAGTGTCCAGGCCCTGAGTTCAAGCCCAAGACCAAGCAACGAAACAAAACAACAACCAGAAAAAATTGGATTATTAGGTTTACAATCGCTTAACCCGTTTCCCCCAAAGGACACACAAATGTAAGTGATTTGTTATGATGGCCTTGCAAGAGCTTTACAGCTACAATAAACTTAATTTTTGTTGTTATTGGTTTCTTATTTGTTTTGATGGTTCTAGTTCTGGGGATTTAATTCAAGGTCATTGCACTTACTAAGCAGGTGCTCTACCACTTGAGCCATGCTTTTAGTTCATCTTTTGCTTCTTGCTTTTCATTCACTTTTTCCTGGATTGGCCTAAACTTCCACTTCTACTTCATACATGGCTGGAATTTCAGTTGTGAGATGCATGCTCACTTTTCTTTTGTTGAGACAGGGCCTTGCTAACTTTTTATTACTATCTAGCCTTTAGCCATTATCCCCCCAATCTCTTTCTCCTGAGTGGCTGGAATTATAGGCATGAGCTATCAAGCATGCCTAGATGCATTTTTCAAAGTTGACTTCTTTCACTTACACTTTATTTCAAATTAATTATTTTTGCAATGTCGAGGGTAGAACCCAGAGCTTCAGACATGCTAGGCAAGCCCTCTGCCACTGAGCTCCATTCCCAGCCCTCCTCCATTTATGCCTAGAGAACAGCGTCACTGGATGATGGGTTGTGCTGTTCCATCCGGGGCGACCTGCCAGCAGAGCTGCACAGCCCTGTGGATATGAACAGCACCTGACTCACAGCATGGTCGTCCGCACACCAATGACAGGAAGACAGAAGTTCTTAGAGCCAGGGAAGGTGAACAGGCCATGGCTGACACCCCTCTCCCCTCTGTAGTAACCTAATCCATCTGACTCACCTGATGTTATTTTCTATTACCTATTCTGGCTTTTCCCAAAAATTAGGGCTTCATCAAATATAACACATCTTACCACATGGATACAGATTAAAAAATAAAATCATGAGCAGGACTCCAGAGTCTTTAACCTATAACTTTGCTTCTGGGAAAAGAGAATGGTAGGATCTCAGTTCAAGGCCAGACCAGGTAAAATGTTTAAGAGACGCCATCCATCCAATAGCAGATGGTGGTATACACTTCCCATCCCAGTTATGTGGGAAGCTAAGACTGGGGGGTAGTGGTTCCAGGCCAGTTCAGGCAAAAAATCTGACAAGATCCTATCTCAATAGAAAAAGCTGCACGTGGTGGTGTGTGCTTACCACCCCAGCTACAGTGAGGAGTGTAAATAGGAGGTTCACATTCTAGGCAAAAATAAACCATCTTAAAAGTTAACAAGAGCAAGCTGGATACTGGTGGCTCATGCCTGTATTCCTAGCTACTCAGGAGGCTGAGATCTTGGGATGCAGGTTTGAAGCCAGCTAGGCAAGAAAGTCTGAGAGACTCTTTATCTTCACATAAAACCAAAAAGCCAGAAGTGGAGCTGTGGTTCAAGGGGTAGTGCACTAGCCTTGAGCAAAAAAGCTTAGGACAGTGGCCAGACCCTGAGTTTAAGCCCCAGGACTGGCATACACACTATACATATCACACACACACACACACACACACACACACACACACACACACACACACACACACACATCACACATACACACAAACAACCAGCAAAAAAGGGGGCTAGAAGTTTAGCTCATATAGTAGTGGAGTGTTTGTCTAGTGACCATGAAGGCCTGAGTTCAAACTCCAGTACCACAAAAATAAATAAAAATCATTAACTGGATGTGTAGCACATGTCTGTAATCCCAGAACTTGGAAGCTAAGCCAGAAAGAATGAGAGTTGAGGGCAGCCTGGGATACATGGTTAATTCCTGCTCAAATAAAGAAGCAAATTTGTAAGTAAAAATAACTAAGTTCACTCTGAACAATGAATTAAATTTCCACAGAGTATAAAACCCCAAATAACTGAACATTAAACATAGTGTGGCTTCTTATGAGGCTTTTTGACTTGAACTTTGTTGGGTGGAAAAGGAGAGTGAAGCCAAAGCTATGTCACCCTTGTGTGTGAGGGGCAGGGTCCCCACACCCAGCAGAGGCACTCACGCCCAGTGCAGCGCTTCCAGTGCTCCTGCCCCACGGTCAGCAGCTCCTTCACACCGTCATCCATGGCCTTGGTGAATTTCCCCACAGCATCACATTTCTGTTCTCTGTGGGCAGAGACACCATCAGTCACATAGGAGGATAAGGCACTGATCACGCAGCCCCAGCTGCTTGCTTTCCTGCATGCTGACACCTGCCCTGCAACGAGGTGAGTCTTCGAAGGGGCTGGATTCCGACTTTCAAAGAAGTACTTACAATCTGCCATGTACATTTTAACTTTGCTTTCTTTCCTCCTCAATTCTTATAAATTACTCTAAAGGCAATAAACCCATCATTTCCTGAATATGTTATTTAGGGAAGTGTTGGGATTGTTTATTTATTATTTTAATGAAACACAGACAAAAAAGGCAGAACATACCACATAGTAATACTTAAGACAGAACCGCCTTATGGATAAAGAAGATCTACCAGCCTGCAAAGACCATGACATACCGCTGGATCAAAAAAGGTTGTAAGATAGAATATAGGGGCTGTGCTATAGCTCAGGTAAGCATGAACTTATTAGCATGTGTCAGGCCTTGGGTTCAAGCCCTGGAACCAAAATTGAAACACCAAGCCAGCTAAACGAAACCCAAGAATATAAAGTAAGATTATTTAATTTAATCACACAGTTTTCAAAAGTATATATGTTTAGAAGAGTTTGGAAGTCTGTAAACAACATTCTAACACCAATTATATTTCTCTTCTGAAGGGAAAAATTAGAGGATTGTGTTTTCATGCTTTTTTTCTATGTTTTTGGTTAATATATAGCAATAAACTTTTTTTAAACTAGTCTTGGACAAAAAAGGAGCCTATTTTAAGCAACGATTAAATAATGTGAAACACACAAGCAAAGCAGGGTACACACTTCTTTTCTTTCTTTTTTTGGGGGGGGGGGGGAGGGTCCGGTCGTGGGGCCTGAACTCTGGACCTGGGCGCTGTCCCTCAGCTCTTCAGCTCAAGGCTAGTGCTCTACCACTTGAGACACAGCGCCACTTCCGACTTTTTTCTTTTTGCTTATGTGGTGCTGAGGAACCGAACCCAGGGCCTCATGCATGCAAGGCAAGCACTCTACCACTGAGCCACCTTCCCAGCCCCCAGGGTACACACTTCTTGCTTCACAGCAGTGCTTGCGAGCTTTCTGCAGGGCTGTGGGTACAGCTCGGGAGGTGAGCACACGCATGCTAGGCTGTGGATTCCATTCCCAGCACTGTGAAAAAAACCCAAAAACTAATCTGCCTTGCTGGATACTGTGGGTGCTGGTGGCTCAATGTTGCTTTGGCTCCGTATGTTTTATTGGAAATAATTGTGTCAACTAGAAAATCTGATAAGCCAGAAAGCCAGGACTAAAGTGAGCACCTGATGTCCTTGTTACCTGACTGTAAACCCCCACTCACTTCATGTGAATTACAACTGTGAAAACCAGGCCCCAAGTGTAAGCCGGAGAAGGTAGATGGAGATGGAGAGGAGGGAAATTCGGCAGTGGCCCTTACATTTCTATTAGGTCCAAGTCAGGTGCCTCTGGTTCCATGGTGGAAAATATCATAACTCCCACCAGCTCATCTTTTTCTGCCTTCCTCTTTCCGGTTTTCCATTCCTGTGAGAACAGTATGACGATGTTAAAGGGGCTGCAGTTCAAACTGGCCTGCCAAATTCCTGAAGCAAAGTAGCTGGCACTCCTTTCTTCCCAAGCACTGGGAGATGTTAGATGGTAGGTGCCTAACACACCCATCTTTCACCTCAGGGCATGACCGTGAGGCCAGGCCCTCTCACAGTGAATACTTCAGCCACAATTCCTTTTCCAGTGCCACAGGGAATACAGTCAATTTGGACAAACACAACCGCTTTCTAAAAAAGTAATGCTTTTCCAAAATATTAGAAACTTAAAAACAAATAGATTCTGAGCCTTATCTAGTTGACCCTCTCCCTTCCTCTCTCCCCACAAACACACAAGGTGTCCCAAGCAAAGGTGGCATAGTGAATCCCCACAGTGAGGGTGCCACTATCTTCTTTATGGAGGACACAGGAGAGAGCTACCCCCAAATTATTGCTACTTTTCCCAACTGGCAAAGAACCCCACAGTATGCTCTGTTTAGTGCCTGTCTTTTTTGGTTCCACCTATGGTTATGAGCTACACTGATGCTGACATGAATGCGCAGCGCACTCCTTTCATGTGTGAGGATGACGGCCAGGTTAGCGGTCTGCTGTTCCAGTGGTAGCCACCTCTAGCGAGTGAGGGCTCCCGACAGGTCTGCACTATTTCTCTCTGGTATATTCCTAGAAGCGGGGATGCTGGGTCCTGAGTACGTTGAGTACTCAGTTGGCAGTTCAGTAAAGCTGTTTTCCTATTGATTTCTTTCTGCGTTCCTAGGGCTTGAACTCGGGGCCGGGCACTGTCCCTGAGCCTCTCTGTGCTCTTGAGCCACAGCACCCCTTCTGGCCTTTTCTGTTTATGTGGTACTAAGGACTTGAACCCAGGGCTTCATGCATGCTAGGTAAGCACACTACCACTAAGCCACATTCCTAGTCCCCTCCAATTTTTTTAAACCAGTTTTCACTGCCACCAGCAGAGTATGGGTCCCAGTGGCATGTCACCCATCTAGAAGACACCTGGCATGTTCAGTCCTTCCTTATTTATCCAGTGTGGCTGCAGTGTGCATTTACTTAACTGTTGATGAGATTAAGCACTTTTCTGCGTATTTATTCATGGCGGATGGCTCAGATGTCTTCTTCTGTGAATGAAGTACATTATCAAATTTCCTAACTGCCAAGTGCTGGTGGCTCAAGCCTGTAATCTTAGCTGTTAAGGAGGCTGAGATCTGAGGATCACAGTTCAAAGCCAGCCCAGGCAGGAAAGTCCGTGAGAGTCTTTCCTCCAATTAACCATCAGAACACCAGAAGTGGAGCTGTTGCTTAAAGTGGTAGACTGCTAACCTTGAGCAAAAGAGCTCAGAGACAGCACCCAGTCCCCATAAAATAAAATTAATTTTGCTGGGTGCCAGTGGCTCATATATATAATCTTAGCAACTGAGGAGGTTGAGATCTGAAGGTCACTGTTTGAAGCCAGCCCAGGCAGAAAAGTCCACTACACTCTTATCTCCAATAATCTACTCAGAAAAAGCTGGAAGTAGGGCTGTGGCTCAAGTGGTAGAGTGCTAGCCTTGAGCACAAAGAGGCTGAGGAACAGCACCCAGGTCTTGAGTTCAAGCCCCAGGACAAAAAAAAAGCCACAGATGTCTAGGATATATTATTGTTATTATTAAACTGTACTATGGATAAACATGCCCTTCAAAAATGGTTTGTGTGGGCTGGGAAGGTGGCTCAGTGGTAGAGTGCTTGCCTTGCATGCATGAGGCCCTGGGTTCGATTCTTCAGCACCACGTAAGCAGAAAAAGCCGGAAGTGGCGCTGTGGCTCAAGTGGTAGAGGGCTAACCTTGAGCTGAAGAGCTGAGGGACAGTGCCCAGGCCCAGAGTTCAGGCCCACAACCGACAAAAAAAAAAAAAAAAAATGGTTTGTGTAACTGCAATGTAACGTAATGTTTTCTCTCACATAGGAACAGCTCCCCGCCATAACTCACACACATCCTCTCAGGAGTTGAGGTTGGCTAGAGAAATGGGAAAGGCTCACTGATTACCGTCAGACTCGCATGGCAGTTCTGAGACACACACACACACACACACACACACACACAGATACACACACACAGATACACACACACACACACACACACACACACACACACACACACAAGTGTACAAAGAAAGAACCGCTGGAAACAAGACTCCAATATTCCATTATTTTAAGAGTATGTATCTGTCTGTAAATATATAGAGCCCTTTGAACAGTTTTAAAAATGCATTCACTGGGCTGGGAAGGTGGCTCAGTGGTAGAGTGCTTGCCTTGCATGCCTGAGGCCCTGGGTTTGATTCCTCAGCACCACATAAGCAAAAAGAAAAAGCCAGAAGTGGGGCCCAAGTGGTAGAGCGCTAGCCTTGAGCTGAAGAGCTGAGGGACAGCGCCCAGGCCCAGAGTTCAGGCTCCCCCCCCCCCAAAAAAAAATGCATTCACTTCAACAAGTGAAAAAAAAGTTTCGCAAGTTTAGCAAGTAAATCTGTCTGAAAATTCCAACAGGGTATATGATATTCTATTATTTGAAGAAAAGTAGCACCTTTGAATGGTCATATATTTAGCACCCATGTGCTTTGCGTTAACTCACTTTTTTACTCTTTTAGAGTGTTTTCTGGAATAGGAATATTTGTTGTAAGGAGTAAAATTACAGAGAAGATGTCTTCGGAAAATAGAAAGATTCACCAAGGAGCCCAGTAAAGGTGAGTGAGAGGAAATACCCGCAAAGCAGCTGATAATGAGATGTCTGGCAGCCAGGTCTTCCTGATGTCAGCGAGGAACAAACGGACACTGACAGAATGGCAGGCTAGGGGGTGGGCAGTTAAAAGTGACTTGACTCTGAGAAGAATCATTCATCTCAGACTCCCTTTCCTTTGGTGATATGAAGGTGCTGTGGAGCCGAAGGCAGCCAGAAGACTTGCTCCTCCCATTCCTGTCCTATTAGGCTAACTGCACTCTCCTTTGGGATTTGTATTATTATTATTATTTTTGTTGGTCATGGGGCTTGAACTCTGGGCCTGGGCGCTGTCCCTGTGCTCTTCAGCTCAAGGCAAGCACTCTACCACTTGAGCCACAGCGCCACTTCTGGTTTTCTAGTGGTTTATTGGAGATAAGAGTCTCACGGACTTTCCTGCCTAGGCTGGCTTTGAACCGTGATCCTCAGATCTCAGCCTCCTGAGTAGCTAAGATTACAGGGGTGAGCCACTGATGCCCAGCTCTGTATTACTTTTTAAAGCACCTCCCAAAACAACTCACCTAAGTGTTACACCTGCCCCGCATACCAGGGACACTGCTAATAGTTCCTGCACGTGGCATGACCAGCTTCCTATGGCTGGTTTCTGTCTCTTTGCTTGAAGGGAGTGACAAATAACCAACCAAGGGAACTTTAGACCTTTCAGAGGTAAATTCAGAATGAATGTGACACCACAGTGAGGAGCTGCCCTACCTTCTCGTCTCGGAAGTTCAGGAACTGCTGGAAAAGCTCACTTTCTGAGACCACTGGGTGGCGGCACATCCTAGTCATCCAGGCCTGAAGCCTCTCCATGCGCATTTTGATAAATTCTTCTTCAAAGCGACCTGAAAAAGATATACTATGAGTGACACAACTCTCTAAAGTAAACTGAAAAACTATTTTTTATTTTCTATGACTACTGGCTACTTGGTAGAAAGCTATTTTATAAAAGGTGCACTACAGCGATTTATCACTACCTTAAAAACATTTGCGGGAAATGCTCAAAGACCTCCAAGGAAGGATGCGACAGGATTTTAGTTTGTTGGTTTGTTTTTGGCAGTATGGGGCTTGAACTCAAGCTTCTGCACTTACCTGCCTGCTTGTTCCACTGGCATGCTACAACTTGAGCCAAGCCTCTAGCTCAGCTGTTTGCTAATTATTCTAGAGACACAGTCTCTTAAGACTTTTGTGCCCACATAGCTTCAAAGTGTAATTCTTAGATTTAAACTCCTCAGCAGCCAGGATTATTATGGGCGTAAGCCACCAGTCTTTTTCTTTTTTTGGTTGGTCGAGGGGCTTGAACTCTGGGCCTGGGCGCTGTCCCTCAGCTCTTCAGCTCAAGGCAAGTGCTCCACCACTTGAGCCACAGCGCCACTTCTGGTTTTCTGGTGGTTAATTGGAGATAAGTCTCATGGACTTTCCTGCCCAGGCTGGCTTTGAACCGTGATCCTCAGATCTCAGCATCCTGAGTAGCCAGGATTACAGCTGTGAGCCACTGCTTGGTGCCCGGCTTGGTGTCTAATTTTTTTTTTTTTTGCCTCCAAGGCCCCTCACAGGAGGCTTATTCTTTTTTTTTTTTTTTTTTTTATTGTAAAGCTACTATACAGAGGGTTACAGTTACATGAGTGAGGTACTGAGTACACTTCCTCTTGAACATTGTTACCCCCTCCATTGTTTTCCCCCTACCATCCCCTCCCTCCCTTCCTTTGGTGTCTAATTTTTAAGAATGAGTTTCCAGTTTACTATATTAACAAATACAATAGTTAAGACTTAAAATTTTAAGGTAAGTCTTATCAATACAGAAGACTATCTCTAGTTTATAAACAAACACAAAGTCAGCCTTTTCTGGATGGCCACATGAAGCTCAATGCAGTAGTAACACTCTAGAACAAACCAAGTACTTGTATTCAAAACAAAGAAAAGCAACTCTACAGGTAGATGTGGTGCTGCATGCCTGTAATCCCAGCACTAAGAGGCTAAGACAGTTGGACCCAGAGTTTAAGGCCAGCTTGGACTACAGAGCCAGTTCCAGGGCAACCAGAGACACATAAAAAGACCCTGTTCCAAAAACCAAAACAGAAAAAGCAAGAATGAGAGAAGACAGGAGAAGGAAGGAGGAGGAAGGAAACAGAGGAGGAGAAAGAAGAGAGGATGAACAAGGATTCAGGACTGAAGCTTTGCTCTCCATTAAAAAAAACAATAAAGTAGCAAAGACATTTGTTTTCATGAATCCAATAATGAGAGCTCCTAGCCTAGAACTTATAACCATGAGAAGTACAGCTTGGTAACTGTTTCTGTTCTTTTTTTTTTCTAATTTATTTTTTAAATAAGTTACTGTTTCTGTTTTAAAGGAACAAAGTGGGCTTGACAAACACCCTAGAGTCAACATCAAAGGAACACTGAGAATTTATGAGCCTACAAAACAAATTCGCCAACAGTGGAGAGGTTTCTGAAGATAGAATTCCAGCTATGGCCAGGTACCTGAGCTAATCCTCACCCCAAGCAGCACAGAAGTGGACATCACTGAGCAAACAGCACCTCTGCACTCAGGCAGACATCTGAGAAGCGGGTCTGCATATCCTGTGTATGTGGTTTGGGTCACATACTGTGAATCCAGGGCACAAGCACAAGAGCTCTAATAGCGAATGGGATCAAACATCCCACCAGGCATTTATTTGGGTGACTTCCATTTGTGTGCGCTCTGCTCCGGGTACCTCTTCACAGCTGTACTAACTACTGATGCCCTACTTGTACATCTTATTGCTCTAAAACCTGCCAGTGCATCACTAGTTCACAGGACAATCTGACTGCATCCTTTTACCTGTCATCCTATGTTTAGCATTACAAACACTCACCTGTGACTTGCTTGTCTGGAAGAGAAGGAATTGGAATGGCTGACCCAAACTTAACTAGGAGACGTTCATATAACCAGTCAAAGTGCTTATACCTGTGGTTTACAGATCGATTAGTGTTCTGCAAGACAAGAGAAACAGACAAAAAGTTAGCAATGCCAACTGCAGAAAAGAAAGAAAAAGCAGGTAATGAGGTACTCACAGTGGGTGTCAGCTGATACTCAATGTAGCTCTTCAGACCATACATCTTGGATCCTTTCCTAGGATCTGCTACCACACAGTCAAAGGTAGAGGTAGGATAAACCCACATGGGGCCATAATCTCCAACCTACACAATGGTAGAGAAAAAGTTAATTTTGTAACTGAGAAATTGCTATAAAGCAGCACATGAGCCTTTTCAAAGAGGCCTTTGGTGGACCAGTCTTGCTTTTCTTTGAGGAGGTGGACACTGGTGTCAGTCCCAGGTAAATGTCACAGACAAGGAGCACACTTGTTGGACAACTGCTGTTCACCAAGATGGTTGGTCCCTGGGGAGGCAAGATGGGGGGGGGGGGGGGGGGAGAGAAGGGGGGCGGGTCTCAGCTTCTCTAGACTAGCTGTCTCAAGCTATATATAATGAAGGGCTGTTGTTTTCAAATTCCTATCCCCCCTGCCCAGACTGGTTAGGTTTTATGAGCTAAAAAAACGCACACCTGGACTCCTCCATGCTCTTGCATTACTACCAAGTCTTCTACACACTGTTTTTACACTTATCTCATGGTATACTGGAAACAGCAGTTTTAAAATGGACAGTTGGTCTGTGGATGGTATTTTGATCAGCATTATTCTAGCTACAGAAATGACTAACTGGATTGCACAGAGGCTGGTATTTATTGTTTTACCGTGTGTGTGTGTGTGTGTGTTTGTGTGTGTGTGTGTGTGTTTGTGTGTGTGTGTGTGTGTGTGTGTGTGTGTGTGTGTGTGTGTGTGTGTGTGTGTGTGTGTGTGTGTGTGTGTGTGTGTGTGTGTGTGTGTGTGTGTGTGTGTGTTTTGTTCCTCAAAGGCAAGACTCTCAGAGTCAGGCACGGTGGAATACACCTGTAAGCCCAGGACTCGGTATGTTGAGGTTAAGGAGACCGTGGATTAGAAGCTACCTGGAACTTCTTCCCCCAGAAGGTCCATGCTAGCTATTTTCTCTTGGTACTGCTTGTGCAGAAGTAGTGGGCTGGCCTACTTCCTAAGTCAGGTGCATGCCTACCCAGCAAAGAATGTACAAAGAAGGCAGGTCCCCATTCCTCCCGCACTGTCCTGACCAGGCTTATGCTAGCACTAGGGTGGGGTAAGAATGGAAAGCAACCAAGCTTGAAGTGGGATGCTGAGAACTAGAATGTAAGTTCTGAGCTATGGATCACTTCTGCCAGGCATCTAGGTGACAACGGAACTACCACCCCACATCTGGCTGTTTTACTTGTTTAAAATTAAACCCAAGGCCATGGAGGCGTCGTCAGTGGACCTTGGCTCCCGGGGACGCTCTACATCCCCATCAGGTTCAAGCTGCATCACTCTTTCAGAAAGTTTGCTACAGAAAGGTTATAGATCTCAGAGATCCAGAACAATGGATCTTATAAAAAACACATGAAGTGCATCGGCAGTTCTTACTATCTTGAAAATATGCTATCTTCTCACATTGTGATTTAAAAAAAACCCTGGGTTATATAGTTCAGGAACAAGGTAAAAATTAAAAAAAAAAAACCAACACAAGGTCAATAAATAGCACTACTTCTTTCTTGCCTCTGACCCTCTCTGTGCTGAGAGTGGGCCTGAACTCATGGCTTCAGGTTCTTACTTAGCTTTTTCCACTCAAGAATGGCTCTCTGCCACCTGAGCCACACCTCCACTTGCAGCTTTTTGTTAGTTAATTGGAGATTAGAGTCTTTTTAGCTTGTCTGAGCAAGCTAGCTTTACACCAAGAGCCTCAGATCTCAGTCTCCTGAGTAAGCTAGGAATATAGGTACGAGCCACCAGCACCCAGAATAGAAAACTATTTATAGAAAAGAGGTTCATTCAGAGTTTCGAGGAGGAATGAAATCAGGCTTCAGTTATGTAGTTAATACAAGTATGGTAAGAAAGTAAAAGAAGCTGAGGAAGACCATACATACTGAACTGAAGGAACAGAGATTTGTGCTGGCTGAGACCTCCATGTGGAGGCAAGCGGATATAAGAGCAAAAGGATATCCAGTCCTCATTCTGTTTTAAGAGTGAAACAGGATGGAGTATAAAAGTTCAGAGGTCATTAGTCAGGGAGGTGACTGAGGACATTTAATAAAGGACTAAAGAGAAGATCTCCGGGAACAAACACTATCTGGTCCTTAGAGGAGGGGATCCAGGAGATGCTCCCAAACCTGCAGCTATGACGGCTACCTTGGGGAACATCTGAGAGGAAACACTAGCAAAGCACAGAAGCAGGTCTCTGCTTTCTTTTGTCTATGGGGTTCATGTCCACCTCTGTCTAAAACTCAGGCACAGGCTGCACCTCTCTGCCAGGTCTGCCCTGTCTGTGACAGCCCAGAACATGACGTGAAAGGCCACAGGCTCCTAATTCAATGGAGTTTGAAATTTAGTGAAAAGAAGGAGGAGGCTTTTTACAAACAGCCTTGCAGAAACAAATTATTTGTTAATCTAACTACTTAGAAGATAATTACTCCAAATTTGCATTGAGGGAAAAAGGATAAAAGGGTCTTTCCAAGATCTTAAGCTTTTCAAAGATGCTGAAATAATTATCTATCCAGTATATCCAGTATCACTCCTGCAATTTCATCATGTCTCCCAGGACCCAAAGACTATAAAATAAGACCAGTGATTCCTCGTTCTTGTTTGTATCAATGGTGACTGCATCAAGGCATCCCCTTGGGCTTACAGTTAGGTCATCAAGTTCAAAAAACAGACATGGCAAGGCTAGGAATGTGGCTCTGTGGTAGAGTGCTTGCCTACCATACATGAAGCCCTGGGTTTGATTCCTCAGTAACACATACACAGAAAAAGCTGAAAGTGGCACTGTGGCTCAAGTGGTAGAGTGCTAGCCTTGAACAAAAAGAAGCTCAGGGACAGTGCCCAGGCCCTGAGCTCAAGCCCCATGACTAGCAAACAAACAAAACCAAACAAAAACAAAGAAAAAAAAACAGCCATAGTTCTCTTTTCCAGAATTTCATTTCATTGGGGAATATAGAGCTATATACTATCTAAAATAAAATCTATCAGTCATCAAAATACAGCATAACACCAAAGACTGTGTATGTTTTGTTAACAATAACCATTTCCCTAATATTACTCTAAATCAATTCTAAAGAAGTCATTAACTCCCAGCTTTTATTTGCTTGCTCCTTGAGTTGACAGCTGGCTTGCTAGAAGAAACACTATTACCAGCATATTGGAAAAGGTACCTATTCTCTTATTATATTTGCATTTTCCCAGGATAGAAACCTAAATATCTGAATTGAGTTTATTAGCTAAACATATGGGGCAAGTAAAAAACAAACAGCATATGGCTTATGCTTCACAACACTTTAGAAAATAAAAAAGTATTAAAATACATAAAATGAATATTGTTGGTTCAGTATTAATAGTCTGAAATACTCTGAAAGTAAAAAATACCTGGACAGGGCTGGCAAGGTGGCTCAGTGGTAGAGTGCTTGCCTTGCATGCATGAGGCCCTGGGTTCGATTCCTCATAAGCAGAAAAAGCTAGAAGTGGTGCTATGTCTCAAGTGGTAGAGCGCTAGCCTTGAGGTGAAAAGCTGAGGAACAGTGCCCAGGCCCAGGCCCAGAGTTCAGGCCCCACGACCAGCAAAGAAAAAAAAAAAAAGAATATCTGGACAATAACAGGCATTACTTTATGCTAACTATTTATAGGACCCCTAAAATGCTAACCTACCTATATTATCGGTTATTTAGAAAATTACATCTATTTAAAAATATCTCCCCAAAGTCTAATAACTCTCCTAGCTTTAAGATATTATCAAAGACCTTATTTAGAAATAAAGAAAACAAATGAACAAACTTACAATGATGGGAATTTTCTCTTTGGGTTTTGCTAGTTGCTTGGCCAACAAATATTGCTCCATTCCAGGTTTTGCAAATCCAGGAAACCTGGTCATGAAGACAAGTGTTCATATAAGTCTTGTGTCTTTTCTTGTAAGAATTCTACAGTTCTCACCCAGGTTACCCTAACACACCAGTTTTAAACTTGTTCTTTCAGATGAACCAGAACTGGAAACTGTGGTAAGTGAAACCAACGTAATCAGATCGATCAGTGGCCAGGGAGCTGCTTTTAAGCTCAACAGAGGGAAGAAAGCAAGCAGCACGATTCCAGCAGGTGTGGTAACTCATGAGCACGTTACCTGCTCACCAGACCTTACTTACCCCCTCCCCTAGCCCTCAGGGTTATCGATGATGTGGCCATAGATGGCCACACTACATTTGCCCTTTAGCGCACCCAGTCGGAGAGGCTAGTCATCCCTAATTTCTGGTACTGTTCACAGCATTTGTGTCATTATCTTCTGGACTTGCCTTAAGAACCAGTTTATAAGGCAGGGCAGAAGTCTCCCTAGTGAATCAATCCAAAGTATAATAAATTTGGCTACTTCCAGGAAAATTAAAAAAAAACTACATCCAAATGGTATTCCTCAAATTGGGGAATATATGCATAGCCATTTCTCAAAAAGAAAGCATTCATTTGGGGCTTAGATTTTCTTTCTAAACTTACAATGGGAAAAAAAATTCTTATTTTTACAAAATCCCAGCTGCATTACTTGGAATTCATTCCAATACCAAGCCAAAGGCCAATGTGACATCTTAGGTCCTTTATCCTTTCTTCATTCTCAAGCTAGCTTCCCTGCAGTTTCCCACCCCTACCCCCCACTGTAACACAGCACCTACAGGAGATCACAAAGCTGGGGGCAGGGGCTGCAAAAGGAAGCTCCAGCTCTGGGAGCCTCAGCCTCCCCATGTGAAGATGGGACCAAGCACCTCTGAGCCAAGGGGATGGAAGCCTGATGTAGTGACCCTAGTGCTGTATGTACTCAGTGAGTTAAATCACCAGGAGTTGTGTCATCATCTCCTTGCAAGAATTCCCTGCAGCCTCAATGGGGTTTTCTCCCTGCTTCCTCGGCACTGAGAAGTCTGCCTGCCTCACAATTTATCACACGTCATTGTCACTGCTCAATCCAGCAGGCTGGTGGTGCCTTAGAGAACATACTGCCTACGCAGGACCTGGGAGGAGTTCTGAGAACACACTTAACTACTTCATGAATGAATAGTCTCCCCAATAGCCCCTCCATTGAACAACCTGTACTCTTGTGGGAATCGCATACAGCAACAACTCCTGGACCAGCCAGTCTCTGCAAGGGCAAAGCATACTGCACTTTTTGGTATGCTACAGATCATAGAAAAACTGGTGCTGACTATGGACACCTAGTTAATATTCTCTGAGCAGTTATGTACTTTAGTGATTACCACAGCAATCTAAGATGGAGTTCAAGCAAATTACGTCTCTGATCTCCTGCTCTGGTATAAGGTTATGTTCTATAACTACAATGCTGCTGTCACACAAAATGAATTGCTGAAAGCTGCTAATACTTAAATAGTTTTAAAATGTGTTGCAAACTTAAGTGACTTATTTATGTATGCATTAATCAAATAAGAATACATAGGGTTTTTATTTTTCTTAACTATTTTTGTGCGTGTGTATTTTCTTTTTTTTTTATTCTGGGGATCAAACTCAGGATGTTGTACTTGCTAGGCAAGTCCTTTGCCACTCAACTACATCCTAGTCCAACAGAGTTTTTAGTTGTTCCCAGTACCAGAGAGACAGAAGCTTCAGAAACACAGGTTTAAAGAGGACAACTTGAATGACATTTTAAGACAGAAAGAATCCTTAAAGCTAACTTCTTTAGAGCTGAGGAAAATGAAGTTCAAATAGCAAACTCAGAGCAAGTCTCATGGGCACAATGCAGAGAGGAACAAGAACTGGAGTCTCTGCTTTGCAAAACAGGGTCCAGAGGCAAATCACATTTAAATGGGTTGTAATCATACTTTACACTTAGGTTTAAAGAACAACTTTAGAATAATGCATATCACTATTGGCCAAAGGGATAACTTCAAATTTGAATTTAAGAACTCATATATAGCCAAGAATCAGTAACTAATTTTATTCTGCATGCCACTGACCCCCAAGAAAATACATTACATGCCCAGATCCCCGCTACCTCTACTGCCATTTACACTGACTTGTTAAGTGGCAGCTTCATGGACGAGGCACCAGGCCGTGTGCTTCCTCGCTGGGCACTGCTTGCATCAGCCGCTTCCGAATCCTTAAAGTAAGACGACTTGGGCTCATCCCAGTCTTCGTCCCAGTCATCGTCATCACCAGTTGCTAGAAGTGGGAGGAGAAGATAATCGGTGCAGAACATGAGAAAAACATAGAAAAATAAATTACTTAATTTTCTGGTAACAACTGACTGATGAAAGGTAGAAAGCAGGGCGCGGTGCAAGAGTACAATGTGGATGTTGTAAGTAAAGGCTCTTTATAAGTCAGCGTCAGGGTTGAATGATTTCTGCTTTTTGGTGGAAAAGAAAAATCAGAAAAAAGGTAAATATGAATATTAAGTACATTAACTGTGTGTGTGTGTGTGTGCGCCTGTCCTGAGGTTTGAACTCAAAGTCTGGGCAGTGCCCCTGAGCTTTTGTGCTCAAGGCTAGCATTCTGCCAACTTGAGCCACAGCTCCACTTTCAGCGTTTTGGTGGTTAACTGGAGACTTTCAGACTTTCCTGCCTCGGCTGGCTTGGAATCACGATCCCCAGACCTCAGTCTCTTGAGTAGCTAGGATCACAGGTGCAAGCCCCTGGTGCCCAGCTGGTCCACTAATTTTTGGCCACCGCCCAAATTCCTTATACAAAATAGTGCAGTATTTGCTCAACTCCTACACACATCCTGCTGTACTTCAATCATTTCTAAATTACTTATAATTCTTAACAATGAGAACAAAAGTTGTGTAAAAAGTTGTTACACTTGATTGTTTAGACAAAAATGAGAGGGGAGAATAAGCCATGTTCATCACAAGACAGACTTGTTTTTGGTCATGGAACGTGTACGTGGCCTGGGGGAGGGGAGAAATTTTGAATGAACCCAGGTTGTTGAACCTGAGGTTTCAGCACTTTTGTTGAGGGACCTAGGACTGCAAAAGGGTAGACTGTATTTAATCTCCCACTCCAGCTCCTGACACAGTCTAGTCCCTTGGAATTCACTGGGTAAGAGGAATAGCTTCCTTTTTAATGAGGTAACTTATGGCATGCTCTTCAACAGGGTTGGTCCCTCTTGATAGAGGGATTATGATTAACCAAGGCATGACAGAGGCTTAGAATTTTCAGCCCAACCACACCCTGAGATGGCTTAATATCAAGTTAATAATCAATCATGCCTATGTGATGCGGCCTTTATCCCTGCAGTGTGGGCTTCTTCACACTGTGTGAGGTGCTGGAGGTGGAGTGCCAGCGAGGGCGTGGATGCTCCACGCCTCCCCCAAGCCTGGCTCTCTGCATCTTTTCATCTGGTATTCAACAGGATCCTGACTTCCCTCTGCCATCCACTGACTTGCTTTGTAAGTCAGGCATTAGCAAATTAATGGAATCTGAAGAGGGGACTGAGAGAAGGCAGATGCGCCAGAAGGACCGTGTGGAATGGCAGAACTCCCAGGCAGTGTCCTCTGGAGATCTGGGAAGCGCCTGGGGCCTGGTCACTGTTGTGCTGGCGGAAATGGCAAGACCAGTTTGGTTTTCTGTCTCTTTACCTTCAGAAGCCTCTCCTCACCTGGTCCTTGGTAGGCCTGAGGGTGGCCGAAGGCAGCATCCCAGTTGTTGGAAGTGTTTCTCTGCGTACCAGTTGCCTCTGGCTTGGCCCCCCAGCCATCTGAGCTGTCCCAGTTCCCAGATTTAGGGGTGTTCCAGGCTGACCAGGGGTCATTACTACTACCAGCCTGTGGGGACGAGACAAAGAAGGAACACTGTGATATCTAGGAACTGACGCCATTCAGTAATGGACTGTAAACGCAGAACAGAAGGGTTGAAAGCCAATAGAATTTTATTTAGTAATTTTAAATCTCAACAGTTACACCCCCCCCCCCAAAAAAAAAAAAGCAAAACACTTCTGATGCTGTATTTGCTTAGGAACTCTGCATTTGAAAAACAGACACAAAGAAAGCATCAGACTTGGCTATAGCTCTTTTTCCTTCTAGTCAGTAACTATTTCCCTCAGCAGTCTTCATTGCCAGCATCTCCACACCCCACTGTGTATACACAGCCCCAAGTAACGACTGTTTTATGGTTTTTAAACTCACCTATGGAATTTTATACTGTTTGTGTGTGTTTCCCAGTTGGTGTTTTTTTATTACACCTGCTTAAATGCTTTATAGCAATCCATTATTTTTTTTTTTTTTTTTGTCGGTCGTGGGGCTTGAACTCTGGGCCTGGGCGCTGTCCCTCAGCTCTTCAGCTCAAGGCGAGCACTCTACCACTTGAGCTACAGCGCCACTTCCGGTTTTCTGGTGGTTTATTGGAGATAGGAGTCTCACGGTCTTTCCTGCCCTGGCTGGCTTTGAACCGCGATCCTCAGATCTCAGCCTCCTGAGTAGCTAGGATTACAGGCGTGAGCCACCAGCGCCCGGCAATCCATTATATTTTTAGTTAAGTGATTTTTATCTGAAAAAGTAACACATGTATAGTAAAAAAAAAAAAAAAAAAAAAACACCAAAAAAACACCTCAAATGGAATGAAAGGATAT
The DNA here is from genome assembly GCF_019054845.1 of Dipodomys spectabilis. Classification (NCBI taxonomy): domain Eukaryota; kingdom Metazoa; phylum Chordata; class Mammalia; order Rodentia; family Heteromyidae; genus Dipodomys; species Dipodomys spectabilis. The sequence continues at coordinate 599,943 of NW_024870979.1, forward strand.
ACAACTGAGCAACATGTCCATACCTTAGGATACCAACTAAGGCAACTGTTGTTGCCAAAAGACAAAAGCACAGCAAGTTTAGTCATAAATCTCTCAGCTTTTATTCCTGATTCATGAACTGAGCAGCTTCCAACCTATGAAAGAGAGTGAGAGGCTGTGCAGGGCAACTGTGACCAGCAATATTGATGCCCATGTATCTTGCTTTCAGTATCCTAATAAGTTCCCAAAACATAGCTTGCTGTGTTTGATCTAGAATAGGTGATTTTCAACAAGCAAGCACAGGAAAAATGGTATTTAGAACATGCTAATACCCAACACTGTTAAAGTGACACCTGTGTTAGGAAACTCATCTCAGCCACTGTAGAAAGGTTGGAAGATAGGGGCAGGCTGAGACGGCTGGATATGTGAGAAAGCAGGAACAGTAAAATCTAGAAGGTAAAGATATGAAACTTGCTTAAACTTTTTGTCCTCAAAAATTTTAACAAGGGCTGGGAAGGTGGCTCAGTGGTAGAGTACTTGCCTTGAATGCATGAGGCCCTGGGTTCGATTCCTCAGCACCACATAAGCAGAAATAAGCTGGAAGTGGCGCTGGCACTCAAGTGGTAGAGCGCTAGCCTTCAGCTGAAGAGCTGAGGGACAGCGCCCAGGCCCAGAGTTCAGGCCCCATGACCGACAAAAAAAAATTTTTTTTTAACAAAATGGAAAAATGAAACAAGCCCTGTTCAACCACTGTCCTGTGAGCTCAGAGTGACACTAGGGGTGGAAATGGCGGGTGCACACACTATGTTTGATAAGCCAGGAAAGTGGTACACGTGACAGTCCTTTGCCACTTAATAATGGACAGAGCATCAGGCAACTGTGTTGTTGCGCGCATCGCAGGTCGCAGGGTAGAGTCTCACAAATCTGGGAGGTATCAACCTCGACACACTGGTCAATAGAATTTCATGTGCACTGTCACTATGGCTCCCAGGCCATGATGAACAAAGCAGTGCAAGGTTAAACCAAACACAAGAGAAAATGTTCAATCCACAGTGGCAGTAAGTGCAGCATACAAGAGGCTGCAGTCAATATAACATGGCAGTGTTGCACAGTGAACTTTTTCTTAAGCTGACGGAGGGCATTCCAAAATAACGGAATAAAAAGTACAGTACAGTAAGTATGTAAACCAATTAATACAGCTGTTTACCATTATCACTGAGCATTATACACTGGATTAATAGAGCCACATCTCTCTCTCTTTCTGTGGTACAATGATTTGAACTCAGGGCCTCATGCTTGCTAGGTAGGTATATGCTATCGACCACTTCAGCCACATGCCACTTTTTATGTTTTACGTTTTAGATAGGGTTTGTGCTTTTAGCGAGTGGCTGGTTTTGTATCTCAATACTGCAACGCTCTGCCTTCTTAGTAGCTGAGATCACACAAGTGTCCCACTAACCCCAACCTTGCAACACACTGTTATAGGACTAGCAGCACGACGAATCACTATAAACACCTGAGTGGTCAATGTGCTATGCTAGGCTACAACATTACTGAGTGATGAGTTTTCAGCTCTATTGTAATCTGACAGGGCCACCGTTATTTATATGCAGTCCATAGACCAAGGCACTGTTAAGTAGTGTACAACTATATATATCTCCACCTTAAAATAAAAAGGTGCTCATGAACAGCATTGTCACTAAAGTGAACACAGCCTCAAGTGAGTGCTAGCTAGCATAGCTGTGACTGGACAACACAACTACACACACACACACACACACACACACACACACATATTTTTGGGTCAGTCATGGGCTTGAACTCTGGGCCTGGGTGCTGTCCCTGCACTCTTCAGCTCAAGGCAAGTGCTCTACCACTTGAGCCACAGGGCCACTTCCGATTTTCTAGTGGTTTACTGGAGATAAGAGTCTCATGGACTTTCCTGCCTGGGCTGGCTTTGAACTGTGATTCTCAGATCTCAGCCTCCTGAGTAGCTAGGATTATAGGCGTGAGCCACTGGTGCCTGGCAAAAACTATATTGTTATGTAAAATGGCTAGGAGAACACTGATCTACTAGAAAGATTTTAAATCCTACATAACCACAGGAATAGTGATTAAGGATTTAGACTCTAAAGTCAATCTAGGTTTGTGTCCCTGCTCTACCACTCACCAGTTGCATATACAGCTTCCACTGTATTTTTAAAGTGGCTGTAGTTACATTACCTTCCTATAGGGGTTTTATTAAGTATTACATGGCATAATCATGTAATAATAATACAAAACATGTAACAGAATACTAGTACATAGCATGTATTCATTTAGTACATTATCTTAATGTATATGGGAACTCATTTAAAATAAAAAGAAAATAGCCAGGTACAGTGGTACATGCCTATAATCACAGTGGTCAGAAGGATGCCAAGTTTGAGGCTAGTATCGGCTAAGACACCTTGTCTTAAAACATAAAATAAAACCGAAAATATAAAAATAAAATATAAAGAAAAGAATGAAAACCAGTATTTTTTTTGAAACCAGTATTTTCTGAGCAAATTCCCCATCTGAGTACCACATTTATTAGCTTATGCTACAAATAAGAAGGCCAAACAGTTTTATTGCAAATGGTTCAGCACTAAGTCGTATTACTAGAGAAGCTTAGAGAAAATTCTAGGCACTTGCAATCTATTCTCTTCACAAACATAAAAGAGGCTGGAGAGAGAACTGACATCTTCTGTGTGCTGAACGCTGAGAGCCTGGTGTGTTCAAATCTAAGTCCTACGGTGACGAGCTGGGTTAGACGCCTGCTTTACGTACGGATCCCTCAGCCGCTAACTTCATGGCTCTCAGCCTCAACGGCTCCTTTCCTTTGTCTGTCAACTGCAGCCCTGTTCAAATAACAGCCTTGTGTTGGCTGCCATTTCAGTTTCTCCATTTTTTCCTTCCACCTTTCCCTCCCTGGTCATTTCTACCAAGCATCACTTCCAGTCTCTTCTCTGCCCCTTCCCGGTTGCAGGCACTCAGCCACAGAGTGTCACCCGTTCACTAGAGCTCACTGCCCAGGGACAAATGCCCCAGTGAAAGCCACACATAAATGCCTGCAGGGTCGTCATTCTTCAGCCGATGCTGAAGAAAAGCCTTCTCGAGACCCTTTACCTGAAACCATTTCCTCATGTGGGAAGAAACACTTTTAAGGGTTGGTAAATGTTTATTTCCTCTTACATTTAAGTTTGAAATTTACCTTATTTATGAAAGAAGGAGAAGGAGAAGAAGAAGAAGGTGGTGACTGGCTGCGACTTTCAACACAACCAATCTGAGCCAAAATATCAACCTTAAAATAAAAAGGTGCTCAGTGAATGGGTGAAGAGTATACCAGAAGTTTTAGCTCAACACTGCAAATTTATGGCAGAGCTAAATTCACTAGAAAATTCTGCATGCCACTCACTCACCCACAAATGTTACATGCAAAAAGCCCCCAACTGTCACAGGCTGGCACGCAGCCACAGTTAGCATCCAAAGTCTGCTGCTCGTACTACAAGACAGTATCATTAGCTAGGCACTAGTGGCTCACACCTGTAATCCTCCCAGGAGGCTGAGATCTGAGGATCACAGTTCAAAGCCAGTGTAGGCAGGAAATTCGGCAAAACTGATCTTCAGTTAAACAACAAAAAGCCAGAATTAGAACTGTATCTCAAGCGCAAGAGTGCAGCCTTGAGTGAGAAAGCTAAGGGGCAGCACCCAGGCCCTGGGTTCAAACCCCAGTGCCACCGCATATGCAAAAAAGACAGTTATCACTGAAGCACTAAAATCAATTACAGGTAGCCCAGAAGGAATGGAACAAGTAATCCAGAGGAAAAACATATAGCCAACGTTTCAAAATGTTAAGATTTTGAATCTTTTGATTTGAAGGGCACTAAATGTGACTGCGCCTAGCCGACATGAACAGCACTGTCACTAAAGCGAACACAGCGTCAAGTGAGCGCTGGCTAGCATAGCGCTGGCTGAACACAACAGTCCGGCCAATTCATGAGCTCTGGGGCGACAGAGAACAGCTTCTTAATGTGTGCTCTTAAGGCACGGCGTCTTTCTGACATGGGGTCACAGTTTTGCTTCCATGAGGCCACTCAACAAAACTGCCAAGAGGAGGCCACTCAACAAAACTGCCAAGAGGACAACTGTCATGAGCCCAACTTCCAGGTCTCATCTCCTAGCCTCACAATTCCCAGGCGGTCAGTCAGTATCATTACCATTTTGACCGTGTTGTATTCTTTCCCAGGTACCACTCTGTGGAGCACATGGGCAGCAAATATGGCGCTGGGAGGGGGTTGAGTGGGCAGAGCCTAATTTACTGTAGAGCACATGGCCAGCCAAGATGGCTCTGGGAGGGGGTTGAGTGGGGAGACCCCAATTGATCTTCTGATCAGTGCCTAACCATCCCGTGAAGGCTCAGGTGAATGATAGGGTGTGACCTTGACAGTGATTGGTTCCTCTTCCTCCCTTACCATGCCACCCACCCTTGTTGTCTTTAAAAGGGGCTGCTCTCTGTTAATAAACGAGTTTTTCTACCTGCTGGATTTGGCTCCCCGCTGTGTCTGATTGTCTCCTGGGCTGAGGGAGGCTAGGGAACGGGCGAGCGCCGCACTTACCTTTCCTCGGACCCCGTCCGTCTTTCGTGGGACGGACGAAGACCCAACACCACTCTCTTGTGAAGTGGTGGTATTTTTTCTCATTTTACAGATGCAAATGAAAGTGAAATTGGAAATCAACTAATACACAAAGATGACAATCAAGATGGAGTAACAGACCAGTTTAATTTTAAGTTCTCACTTAAAATACATTAAAAAGATTTTTAGAGGGTACTCCCATTTAGGCCTTGCATTTGCTAGGCTGGAGCTCTACACTTGGGCTATGCCTCCTGTCCTGTTATTTGTAGTTAATTTAAAATGAGGCCTTGCTTCCTGCCCAGATGTGAGCCTCCTGCAATGCCTCTTCCAGGCTTCCAGCAGGTGCACGCCCAGCTTGACTCCATGGAGATGGAGTCTTGTGGACTTCTCCACATGGGCTGGCCTTCAACTGTGAGCCTCCCAATCTCTGCCTCCCACATATACTGGGATGACAGGTACATGCCACAACACCCAGCTATGGGCTGAGAAAGGAGTCTCAAGATCTTTTCTGCCTGGGCTGGCTTTAAACTGTGATCCTCCTAATGACAGCCTCCCAAGTAGCAAGGATTACAGGCATAGGCCACCAGTGCTCAGCTTATATGAAACATTTTCAATGAAAGACAGTGAAAGGGGTGTGTGTGAGAAAGAGCCAGAGAGAGCAAGACAACAAGCCAGAGGGGGAGGAGTACATACGGAGAACTGCAGAGGTGTTCAGGTCTGATCCTGACACCTGATCACCATCACATGAAGCAACTGCCCAATACCAGATAGATTGAGAGTCACATGGGAAAACTAAGTCCCTACATGACTGCTCCCACCAGTCAGAAAAGAAAACCTCACCATGGGTGGTGGATGGGGTTCAATACAAATGAGGGCTTTGCTTCATAATGCCTCAAAGTAACTTGTGTGCCCCAATATAAGGCTCAAAAGCATAATGGGAACACAAGAATATCCAGTGTTAGCCGGGCACTGGCTGCTCACGCCTATAATACTAGCTACTCAGGAAGCTGAGATCTGAGGATCACGGTTCAAAGCCATCCTGGGCAGGAAAGACCATCAGACTTTTATCTCCAATAAACCACTAGAAAACCAGAAGTGGTGCTGTAGCTCAAGCGGTAGAGCGCTTGCCTTGAGCTGAAGAGCGCAGGGACAGTGCCCAGGCCCAGAGTTCAAGCCCCATGACCGACAAAAAAAAAAAAAAAAAAAAAAAAATCCAGTGTACAGCAAGGTAAAATCACAATGCCCAGCACCCATTACAAAAACTATCAGGAGCCGGCCGTTGGTGGCTCACGCCTGTAATCCTAGCTACTCAGGAGGCTGAGATCTGAGGATCATGATTCAAAGCCAGCCCAGGAAGGAAAAGCCATGAGACTCTAATCTCCAATAAACCACCAGAAAACGAAGTGGTGATATGGCTCAAGTGGTAGAGAGCTAGCTTTGAGCTGAAGAGCTGAGGGACAGTGCCCAGGCCCAAAGTTTAAGCCCCACAACTGACAAAAACAAAACAAAAACAAAACAACAACAACAAAAAACTATCAAGAATGGAAAAAAGCAGGAAACAGACCCATCACCAAGGGCAAGCTCAGTCAATTGAAGCAGTCCCAGAGAATGGAATCAGCAATATTTAAGAGTAACAAAACTTTTGAACGTTAATGCGGCAGAGTAAATAGCTTTAATGGACTGTACGAAGTGATGACTTTAAGCACAAAGAAAACAAATAGTCTAGTGAGTTGAAATACATTAGATCAATGCAAATCCGTAGGTCCATAATACTACAAAAAGGAAGACAGTGAAACTCTTCAGTCACTATTTGAAACAGTTATAAAACAACTAGCAATTATCCTGAATTTTCATAGAAACTAGCACTCAAGATAGCTAACTAGCTCTCCAGCTGGTAGAAGTTGCTACTCTACAGAAGAAATCAGCACAGCACATGTAAAACATCATATATTCAGGCAGGATCTAACAACTGGTGATAAAGCACTAGGTGAATGGATGGTAGTGCTGAACTCACACCAAGTAGATTACTTTCTGGTCAGAAGGTGAAAACATACAACTTAACGGGACAGGGGCTGTTCTGATTAGTGGACTGAGCAAATCCCCTTGTCTTGTGAAGTGATATAACACAAAACATATAGCACTGCCTACCCCAAAGGTCCAATTTTGAGTCCATTAAGCCTTGAGGCCTAATGGGCAAATTGTCAGAGATGTAGAGGACAGAGGAACAATCAGCATCATAAGAAAACCACCAGATGATAGGAATTCTAAAGGACAACTGGCTAAGTCAAGAGTTTTCAAGTTTTTTTTAAATGTATGGACCATGTGGAAAGCAAGACTTAAAGGACATAATTAGATGTAAGGCTCGTTTCCAGCATGGACACCGTTCATTAACAAGCCATCAAGGGCATTTGGGTCAGGAGGAAGAAATTAACCTGATAGGTGAGAAAGAAATTTGTTGGAAAGGTAAGAATTATGAAATTTAAATAAGGTTACAAACAGTGCACATCACATCTATTTGTACTTGTGTATAAACCCAGGTGCACACAAGAGAAAATAATATGCACACATAGACAGCTGCGATGGTGGGAAATGTGATCCTTTAATCAGTAATTGCTGACTACAAAATGGTAAGTTCTGGTTTTATAATAGGTGCTTTTTTTGCTGTCGATATATAATTTTTTTTTGGTCAGTCATGGGGCTTGAGCCCTGGGCTTGGGCGCTGTCCTTCAGGTCTTCAGCTCAAGGCTAGCGCTTTACCTCTTGAGCCACAGCACCATTTCCGGTTTTCTGTGTGGTTTATTGGAGATAAGAATCTCACGGACTTTCCAGCCTGGGCTGGCTTTGAACTGCAATCCTCAGATCTCAGCCTCCTGAGTAGCTAGGATTATAGGTGTGAGCCACCAGCATACGGCTTGTTGTCAATATTTTGCTTTTTACATGTCATCCTTGGAAACACAGACCAGTAAGAAGCAAATTCCTACATCTAACAACAAAGCCTACAGCACAATCAGGCCATGGCTCTCTGAATAAGACCTGACTCACTTCTCTGATTTCTCCTTAAGTAGGTAAGCCATGGTCTAAGTAAGCAACTATTGCTGCACAACACAGGAATAACTCCAGGGGAGAGACAAAGAAGATGAGCAATAACTGGACTTTCCTGGAGTCTGCCTACACGCATCTTGGAAGGTGGGCCCAGCTTGAGAATGAACAAAATTAAGGTTGTTTCTGTTGTTGTTGTTGTTTTTTAATCAAGCCAGCAATCAAATGCACAAAGGAAATATGAAAGTCCAAAAGATACCCAGTAGTGGTGCCCAGGCACCTGTGACCCACCATTTCCTTCCAGAAGTCACTGGAGTTCTATAAAGACAGTAAAGGCCACCGTTTGGTATGCCCATCTAACCAAAAGGCATGAAATGTACCTTTTACCATTGGGATCTTGGGGAAAGGTGCTGTGTGCAGCCAAGGGTCCATCTTTATTACTACATGAGCAATTCTCCTATACTCTGTCTTGCTGTCATTTAGCCATTCCTGTCAGGGCCTATCAAACAGTTGCACGCTAACACTTAGTTTCCTGCTCAGAAGGAAGCAAAAAGGGACCTCAGGAACTTGGTAACTGGGAGCCTCCACAGCAAGACTTCCCGGTGGGCTGGCCGGGAAGATAAATGGGACGTTACCATTGTTGTTCACAAGACAGGAAGGCTGTCTCAAGGAGGTTGAGGATTTTCCTTTCTCTTTTGGTGCAGCTCATTCTCAGGAATAAGAAAATGAGTCTTTATTAGAAATTTCTCAGTCATTCAACATTTAATAATCAGGAGCCAACTGTGTTAGAAAGAGAAAACAAATGTAAACAATATCTGATTCCTAGACCCAGAAGATTTTGGTCAGAATTAAGAAATGAAGATTAAACTCTTCCTCCAAACAGCCTAGACTAGGTTATCAAATCCTCTTAAGTAAAACAACCATTTCAGCTCACAATATAGAACTTTCACCTATCTTGGAGCTGGGAATGTGACTTTGTGGTAGAATGCTTGCCTAGCATGCATGAAGCCCGCGCATGAGCACGCGTGTGTGTGCATGCGCGCGCGCACACACACACACACACACACACACACACTCTCTCTATAATTTCTCCAAGTGCTTAAAAATAAATGGCTTTACAATTTTCCAAATAAAACTTCCAATCCAGTCATTGTCAATAAGCATTCAGCAATAACTAAACTACTCAAATTCATCTACACTGATTAATAAAAACTAACGGCAGCTGCACTATTTTTCTCAAATTGCTCCACTGATCTAAGTTTTCTAGAAACAACATAGTCAGTGTAAGTTCTAAGTGTCTGGATCTACTTGTGACTAGCACCTGCGTTACTCTGTCCGTGAGCAAGGGGAGCCACATACCACAGTCCTGATCCAGCCAACGCTTTGATGCCAACCTCAACCACAGGCCTCTTGTCTTTTTTACATGCCCTCATTTCAGAGACTACTTTCCACTTCCATGGCTGTACTCTTAACGCAACTGACTCTCAGTAACTCTCAATACCTTGTCTCTTGGCATACAATTAGTTTTGAAAACATTCTTTAGTAGCTTAACAGGTGGGTGCTTTGTTAATACCAACAGAAATGCCACACAAAAATCTTCAAAGCTACTTTGATCATGCTTCCAGGGAATGCAAGAGCTGCCATCATAAAAGCCCCCAGATACCCTCTGCCCTGAGTCAGACATACCTGGTTAGCACTGCTGGCCGCGGATGAACTGGCTTGTGCTGCTGTACTTGCTGAGAGGGAATCGAGAAAGGCTTGGTCAGCCACAGAATTCCCACAAGAAAATTGGTCTTTTCCATCACTGGGTAAAATCTAAATGTTAGAAAGAACTAGAATTAGTTTTACACATGGGGATCACTTCAGAAGGAGAGCTTCTTAAGACATGCAAGAAGGACCATCAATTATGGAAAAAGGTTTTTACATGTCTGTCACGTATTACAGAAAAGGGGTTTTAAACTCTTGAATGCTATACATTTTCCTCTAAGTACTGCTTTGACTGCATTCAGAAAATTTAGTACATTGTATTTTTATTTTAATTTGAATTGTTTTATAACTTCTCAAGATTTAATTGGCACATGTAATTTGGAAATGTGTTGCTTAATTTCCAAGTATTTTAGAATTTTCAAGTTATCTTTCTGTTAGGGATTTTGAGTTTTATTCCACTGTATTTTGGGGTTGATCTACTGATATTTCATTTTTTTAATGAAAAGCATATATTTAAAAAATTTAAACTTAAAAAATTATAAAAATTTTAGCCACATGTTTGTGGTTCACACCTGATCCTATCTACTCAGGAAGTTGAATTCTGAGTATCAAGGTTCAAAGCCAGCCTATGCAGACAAACCTGAGAGACTCATATCTCCAATTAACCAACAAAAAACTGGAAGAGAAACTGTGACTCAACTGATAGAATGCTAGCCTTGAATACAAAAGCTCAGGGACAGCACCCAGGCCCTGAATTCAAGCCCTAGAAACCCCCCCCCCCACTCACTCTCACACACACACACAAACACACACACACACAATTTCAAATTTTACACAATTTTAAATTTTAAAGGTAAACGTGCATCCGGCTTTGATGGATGCCCAGGCATCCATCACATCAATTCGCTGATGGAATACTATGGAGTTCAACTGTGTTCTTACTGATTTTCTACCTGTTGGATCAGTCCATTTCTGATGGCGGAGAAAGACTAGCCTTAAAAGATAAGCAAATCTGAAAATTCTGAAATAATTCCTTTCTAAAAGCAGAATTTTAAAAAATATAATCAATGCTAATTAATGAATGCTAACTTAAATCCTTAGTTGTTTTTCTCAGTCTTGTCCATTTTAGGATTCCAGATGCTCAACGAATTTTCAGCAGGATATGAAGCTCAGAACTGTGCGCTGGGTTCAGAGGCTATACATCACCTGCAACCATGTACATTTTCACACTTTTATAAGGAAAATCTACAGATTTCATCAAATTCTCCAGCAGGTTTGAGGTTCTAAGCCTCACTATCAAGAACAACAAAATTCAGCCCGCCCCTCAGTCTCATTTTGCAGACAGATCCAGACACATCTTCTGGAAGTGAACCAAATAAAGTGCCTTAAATCTCAAACTATCTCCAGTTGATTCACAGGTGTACCAGGCAACTCTGGTTACTTTCTGTCACCCAAGTTTCAGATGAGCTTACCAAGTACCTAGCATTGGTTTTGAGGGATCAAAAGCCAACCAGCAGGGGGTGGTAGGCAGCTGACTGAAAAGAAGTGGTGTGTTCAGGCAGGGACATGCCTACAGGATACCGTGATAATATCTTTGGCACTTACTATGTAGGATTCATGCCAGGCCATCTCCTCAGAAGCCCATTCAGCATACCTTTCTGTCTATGGAAACATGGAAGGGAACTGAGGGAATATCTTTTCAGAAAAATCTATTTAAATGTTGTGAATTAATTCTACATCAAACAAGAGATGTGAGCAGCAGCTATTACACAGCATCAGCAAAAGAAAAATAGTCACTCCTGCTTAGAAAAATTAAGTTTCTATCTTTGGAAGGAACTTTTTCTAAACATGTCGTCACTCTTTGGAGCTTGGGTCTATAGATAATACCTTTGTTTAGTTCTAGTTCAGTGTATTTTCCAAATTGTATATAGTAAGCACATAGCACAATGGGGATTTTATGTTTTAAAGAGCTGCTTCCTGGCTGTTCTTTCACAAAGATCACTGACAGTGAGCCCTTACCTCCACATAGTCTGTGGGAACAAGCCCTTGTTCTCCTTTGTTGTTTCTTCCTTCCAGCCATCCTCCACCAATATCCTAATAGTTACCAAAAAAAAAAAAAGAAAGAAAAAAAGAAAGAAGTTACCTTAGAATGGAATTGTTATAAATTCATTCATAAATTGTTATTAATATAAGTTGTTCACTAAAAAGTAACATTAGGCATTTTATAACTACAAAGCTAACACTGAAAAATTGTAAATTCTTTATTTTTTGTCAGTCGTGGGGCTTGAACTCTGGGCCTGGGCACTGTGCCTCAGCAGTTCAGCTCAAGGCTAGCACTCTACCTCTTGAGCCACAGCGCCACTACCAGTTTTCTAGTTTATTGGAGATAAGAGTTTCATGGACTTTCCTGCCTAGGCTAGCTTTGAACCCCAATCCTCAGATCTCAGCCTCCTAAGTAGCTAGGATGACAGCCGTGAGCCACCGGTACCTGGCTAAATTTTAAATTCTTAAGACTTTTCTACTCCAGAAAATGATGTAATCTAAAACCAAGACCTACTGAACTTCAACAGTAAGTGACTATGTGTAGTCACTGTGATTCCCTTCTATCCACTGGTGTCTGGTGGGTAGATGACCAAAGTGGTTTGCAGCTCTGTCAAGCAGAGGAGCTTATATCCCACCTCGCTCTGCTTTATACAGGATAAGGTAGAGATTGTCCAGGGGTGTTTGGAGTCTGGCTACAAGGGGCTCTGTCCCTATCACTCACCCTCGTAGAACCCCAAGACACTATGTGAATTAATTTGAGTTGCCAATGATGAGCTTCCCTGATGCCCACTCATCCAAAGGCAGCCCACCAAGACAACTGGGTGAGACCACACTGGGCTGCCAGCCAGGACAGATAGCTGCTGACACCAGCATGGCCAATCAGAGTTATTCAGCTGATTCACAGACTAGTAGCGTATGGGTATTGGTTAAAACCACTATGTTTTGTTGCTGTTTTGTTTTCCAGTGTTGTGGATCAGACATGCTAGGCAAGCACTGTACAAATGGGCTACAATCTCCACCCAAAACCACGAGGTTCTCCTGGATATAGAATAGTATCAGACTACATTCTACATTGAGATTTCTATTTTTCAATTTATTATCTCAGCAGAGTCCCATTTCTTTGTGAAAAGAGTAAAGAATTTTATTAGGTTTGTAAATAATGCTATAATTAGTTAATAAGTATATGACTCTAGATAACTACAATTGTCCTCCTTGATTGAGACATGAAATTATATATGTTTATGGTGCACCAGGTGATATTTTAATAGTGTTCAAGTCAGGGTAAGCAGGTTTATATCTTTAAGCATTTATTCCTTTTTTGTGATGGATACATTCACAATCTTTCCTTTTACTTTTCTGGAACAAACAGCACATTATAGTTATCTAACCATATTATTTTTTTAAAAAAATCACTTAAATCACAACTTTTGTCACTCTTTTTTTTTTTTTTTTTACTATAACAGAACCTGAAAAACATAATTTTTCCATAGAAAACAAATACAAAAGAATTTTTTTGGGGGGTCCAGTTGTGGGGCCTGAACTCTGGGCCTGGGCACTGTCCCTCAGCTCTTCAGCTCAAGGCTAGCGCTCTACCACTTGAGCCACAGTGCCACTTCCGGCTTTTTTCTTTTTTCTTATGTAGTGCTGAGGAATTGAACCCAGGGCCTCAGGCATGCAAGGCAAGCACTCTACCACTGAGCCACCTTCCCAGCCCCACAAAAGAATTTTTATTCTCTTCTATAATTAAAAAGAGAACTGAACCAGACACTGATGACTACATTTATAATGCTACTCAGGAGACTGAGGTCTGAGAATCACAGTTTGAAGCCAGCCCCAGTAGACAAATACTTGAGACTCCTCTCCAAAGAACCAGTATGAAATGCATGAGTATACAATGGGTGTACACACGTTCACATGCCGGTGAGTGGTCAAGTGTTTGCGTGCATGTGCACGTGCGCACACACACACACACAAGTGAAGAAGAGAATCAGATGTAGAGTGTTTTATATACCTACAGCTGAGAGGAATCCCTGAGAGAGTAGTTTAGACAGTAGTGGATTTAAGGTAGAGAGACCAGACAGGAAAGTACAAGAAGGTCAGAGCTTAACTCACAGTGTTGACTGTAAAGACCGATGAGAAAAGAAAGCCTAGATGTAAACAAGACCAAGAGTAAATCAATGGCTTCCTGTGAATTCAAGTCTGGAATCCTAGTTGGGGTGACTGAAAAGATGCAGCAGCACAGTAGAAAGGAAAATTCAGAAACAGAATTAGTACAGCATAGGTGATGAGCTGGCGAGTACCATGGATAGCTGAGTTTGACACACCTGTCAAGAAACTACATGACACACCGGGACAGGCAACTCCAAGGCCTGCACAGCCTGGTCAAGCTGCACTGCAGACACTACAGTTCCAGCACATGGGTAACAAGAATGGAAACCTTACAACATAGGTAAGGGAGAGAGGCCAGAGGCGGCACGGTATGGCAAAGCCCACATTGCCAAGGCAGAAAGAAGATTCCTAAAAGATGGCTAGGGCAAATGAGGAGGAGACTCAGACATAATCACTTTCCCTAGCAGGGCACACTCCATAAGGGAAACAGGCCTGCAGACCACTCTCCATAGAGAGGGCAAGGCAAGTTTCCTATTTTTGTGTCTGCATGTATACATGTATTCAGCATGGGTGACTGAAGTGAGGGAGAAGACACGAGACACCTTGCAGAGTGGATTTTCAGTAGTGGAAGGGGCTCAGGAACACAGACCAGACACTACAGAAGCCCTGCCATGAAATCAACCACACTCAAGGTGTTGGGAGGGAAGAAGTATAATGAGAGTAGCAATGAATAAAGTTCAGCTCATTTAAAAATGACAAAGACTAAATCTGCATACCTGCTTTTGTCCCTTCTTCAGCTATGTAAGCCCTGAAATACTAGTAATTGGGACGCTGTTCTTAGAACTGTATTTCATAGGGGGTTCATCCTTACAATTTGTTATACACTTTAAAGATATTTACAATAAAGCTTTATGTAAAAAGGACATGGGCGCCTGTGGCTCATGCCTGGAATCCTAGCTACTCAGGAGGCTGAGATCTGAGGATCACAGTTCAAAGCCAGCCAATAAACCACCCGAAAACTGGAAGTGGTGCTGTGGCTCAAATGGGAGAGCCCTCGCCTTGAGCTGAAGAGCTGAGGGACAGCGCCCAGGCCCATTGTTCAAGCCCCACGACTGACCAAAAAAAAAAACCCAAGAACCACATTTGCTTCTGAGTTTCCTGACAACAAAGATCATAAAAGAAATCCAACAGGCTGGATGCAATGTCTCGTGCTTGTGTATCTAGCTAGTTGAGTGGGTGAGATCAAGATTACAGTTTGAGGCCAGCTTGGACAAGTTCACAAGATCCCATCTAAACCAACAAAAGTTGGGCACATTCAAACCAACTATGTGGAAAGAGAAAACAGCAAGATTATGGTTTATGCCCACATGAACAAAAAGTGAGACTTAAAAAAAATAATGAAAGCAAAATGGACAAGTACATGGCTCATGGTTCAAGTTGTAGAGTGCCTTTCTAGCAAGTACAAGGCCCTGAGTTCAAATTCAATGGGAGAGAGGGAGAGGTAGAGAGGAAGGACAGAAGAAGAAAAGAATAGAAAGATAGAAAAGAAAAAAGAAAAATGAATCCAGTAGTTTATCTAAGCCAGGCATGGTGGCTTACACTTTTAATCACAGCTAATGTGCAGGTGAGATGGGTAAGATCAGTTTGAGGCCAGTCTAAGCAGAGATGAGACCTCCCTCTCAATCACTTAGCCAGGATTAGTAGCCTGTGACTGTCACCTCTGCTATGCAGGAGGTCCTAGGACAGAGGATCACAGTCTAAGGCTAGTCCCAGGTAAACCACAAAATTCTACTTCAAAATAATAACTAAAGCAAAAAAGGGCTGAGGGTATGACTCAAGTTGTAAGGCCTTGAGTTCAAACCTCAGTATTACCAAAAAAGAAAGGAAATTTAAACATTTCATTTAATGAAAGGAAATACACCAAATTTCTAAGAAAAAAGAAGCTGCTGTAACAGATGGGAAGAGACAGAAATATTCCAGCTATGTGAGCAGATACACATATGTAAGGATGAGTATTCAAAGTACAAATTAGTAATTACAAATGAGTATTCAAACTACATAATCAAATGTAGTTTGTAAAGATGCAGAAATACAGAGTTATTTTGTATTTGAATTCAGCAATGATAACTCTTATCAGGAGCTGAGCTAATCCAGTCTTAGTATACACTGCTTTTTGGTAATCTAATTTAAGGATAAAGCTTAGATCTAAGAGGGCGATCAGTGAGTAAGTGGTTCAGGAAAGTCAGTGGTCTCTGATGCACTCTAGAGACAGTGCTGGGAGAAAGCACGGTGCACCAGGCTCCAGAACCACTACAGAATGCCCCAAGCACTATAAATAATAGAGAGAAGATAAACTCGGCTGTACACTCAGCTGTCCTTAGAGGACTGAAGTTTTCAGTTTGTGTAACAGTTTCTAACTGTATCACCAGTACTTCATAAGCAACAGGTTAAAAAAAACAACAACATTGTGTGGGCTGACTGGCCAATTTATCAAAACCTCAGATCTTACACAGAGCCCACGGAGGGGGGGGGGGTTTGGGGGGGGGGGGGGTGTGGCCGGACGCAGCCAGTTCTCTTACCGGGTTTGTAATGGTGATGATCTCTCCTTCACTAACTGTCAGTTCATTATTTCCAGGTTCAGCAGCAAAATCATACATAACCCGAGCCTGTTGGGGTGAAGGAAAAGAAAGTGTTACAAATGAAACCTCAACAATAAAAACCCAGACAAGCTTTATAGCTGGCCTTGTAAGAAAGCACACGGCTATGGCAGATTTAGAAGAAAGGAAGACACGTTATCACCTCTGGCTACATCCCCTAACTCAGTCTTGGAAGCACAGATGGTTTCTGGAAGCTGTCCACACTGCATTTAGAGATTTGCTCTGACAGTAACTCCACATACAGCCCTTTCATTTTCACACACACACACACACACACACACACACACACACATGCACGTGCACACACCTTCCTTTTAGGAGTATGGGACAGAGAACTGCAGATGTTGCTCTTTCTGGGAACACTCACAGGGATGCATGGACTGAGGAGGTAATTAATGACAGACATGCTGCTAAATCCGTTCATCTTTAGAAGAAGCCTTTTCTATTAAACTCTCGCCATGCAGGATCGTGTATGCCCTTAGATACTGCCAGGAAAACATGTCACTTTTCTTTTTTCTTTTTAACAGTGCTGGGGATAGAACCTAAGGCCTTGCACATGCTAGACAAGCATTCTACTGAGCTACATCCCCAGCCCAAAAGCTTTAAAATTTATAATGAGTACATGTTTCTAATCTATTTCAGTACCTTAAAAAAAGTGTATTTCATAGATTACTACCCTAAGTCTATCCTGTAACTTGCCTAGGAAACACAGTGTTTGTCTAGAAGGCAAATTCAAACACACCTACAGGACTAGGTAAGCAGGACAGCAGAGCTGCATCCACTTAACAAATCTTCACTCAATACCAAGCACGTGGCAAGAGCTTGCTAGGCCCTTCTGCCCATCACTGCCATTCTGTGCCTGAAATTAGTCAAATGGTGGATAAAGGATTCTCAACTAATGATAAAAGATTAAGGCGGGAAACCATACTATCTTTATATGCACAAAATAAAATAAATGGACTGCTAAGTATGTGATAAAGCAGGTGTAAAAGGTTATAGAATTTAGATGATGAATTTATTGTGTCCAATGGAAAAGTATTGCTACTTCCTATATCTGACATTTTGACTAATAAAATGCTGGAAAGAATCAAATGGTAGGAGAGGCTGCCATTTAAAGGAAAATCGCATCAGCTCTGGGCTTGAGGAGGAGGAAGGGCTGAAGGACAGAGGCAGGCAAGCAAAGCTGGCCAGCCCAGCGTGGCCGAGTCAAGACAAAGGACAAAGAAATCACGTGGAGGTATTTTCCTCACACAGCTGCAGATTGAATTCTGCTTGTCATGTTGTGGGATATTTTTCAAAACCATGTCACATCAACCTCAGTCTTCGTGCACTGGGGCAGCTAAGAGATAAATGCTTGGGGGTGCCCCAGGAAGGAAGTGAGCTTCCCTGGAGAGGAGCCCAGTGTGCGAACTGAGCCAAGCTCCGGGCTGGCAAGAGAAATCCGCTGTTTTACCATTCCTTAAGAATCCTGGTAAAGTTTTTTTAAACCCCAAACCCAACTAGTTCCCAATACAGAATTACTAAACTTGCAATCTGGTCAAATGGAATATGATACAAGTCAAAAACAAATAGCTACTCATTTAGATACTGTGCACATTTACTCACTGCTATGGTTTGAATGTTTCTGTCACTTCTACCGCTCACATTGAACCTTAATCCCAATGTGGCACTGTTGCCAGGTAGGGTGGAAGTGGCCCAATGGGAGGTGTTTAGCTTAGGAGGGCTGAGCCTCAGGATCACACTACCATCAAAGGGGCTTGTAGGAAGGCTAACAGAACCAAAATCGCTAGACCATATTCCTCTAGCTCCCAAGCTGCACTCATAAACATGCTACATGTGATGCTGTACACTTTTAAAACAGGCAAAATAAGTAAGTCAAAGCTGGAATAGTTTAGCACTGTTCATCCCTTCCAGTGAGAGACCTGAAGGTATCGTTTTAAATATATGCATCTGCCACATCTGTGTTCTTTCTTTCTTACACACACACACACATTCTCTCTCTCTCAAAAACAGAACCAGCTAGAACCACAGTATACAGCCTTCCACATTTCATTTGCAACTGACTCTTTGAGCTCTCCTATCAGCACATTGACCCTTGTTTATCACAGGTAGGTTACTAATCCACTTTTCAACCTCTGTGGCAAAGCACAGAGAAATTCACTGTGGCTAAGGAAGTCACCTCTAGCCTCAAACTGAAATAGCTGTATTTTTATTCTAATTGTAAGGCTACATCTTTTTTTTAGGAAAATAAAAACTACACAGAAAAGATGAAAGGCGGTAGTGCCCAAATGTCAAACTCCAGAGGCAGGACAGGAACTTGCCCAGTGAGAGGGCTCACCAGCACTGCGTGCAGGACGGACAGGGCATCCAGGACACACAGCGCATGTGATCCACACCCTGTAGAGGGAGAAAGGTCACTTTCAGCCCCTTGCGATTATGAGCGGGCTTTGGAGCTAGGCACTAGTGTCAGATCCCCATGACACCATTTCACCGGCCTTAAAAACTGGCCAATCCTTACCCCCTCAAATTCCTCAAGAATAAGATAAGGATAACAGCATGTGCCTTGTGACAGGGCGGGAAGTGAAGTAATAAAAACAAAGTGCAGAATGGTGGCTGGCAGAGCAGCAGTAAATGCCAGGTGAGGACCTTTGAGTTTTTAAACATTACATACACACTGTGCATGTACTAAAGTAAAATGGTGGCACACAGGTAACTACTTCCTTGCTGCAGCTACTGGAAGTAGCTTTGGGGTTCCATGAGAAAGTACAGCCCCCAGCTACTGATTTCCCATACAAGGTGTTTCTGTAATCCGCTTTTTAGCTTAGGCCCATTCCACGCTGTCTCAGCCATAGTGTGGCCCTGCAGGCCTGGTGCAGACGTCAGTGGCGGAGTGGGAGATACAGCGGCTTTGGTGGTCTGGAGGGCAAAGCAGAAAAAAAGTCTACCAGACCCCATCTCCAATTCACCATTAAACTCCTGGGCTGGAGGCGTGGACCAAATAGTAGAGTACCAGCCAGGCGCAAACAAAGTAAGCAAGAGAAGAAAGCTCTGAGTTCAAGCCCCAGTATCAACACACATCCACAAAATGACTACAGTTGTAAAATGCAACCAGTGACATGAGAAATGGCACTATTGGACTCACTGAGAGAGGACTAGACATTCCACAGAAATGGCATAGGGACACTTGAAGCCACAGTACCAAGAACCACAAGCAGAAAAGAAGGGCAGACCTTAGCAGCTGCGAGACAGTAACCTACTGTCCAGATTCACCAAACTGGAGTCCCAGGAAGGGGAGGAGGAACAGAAAGAGTCAGGTGAAGAAGTTAGTCAAGTTCTCCAATTGGATGAATGAATACCTGTACTCCACAAGTCCTAGTAGCAAAGTAAGTCCCACATGGGAAAAATAAAGTCAGCCAAACAAGACATCACAATCAAATTGTAAATAAGTAAAGCATTAAAGAGATGAATCTTAAAAAAACAAAAAACAGGGGGGGGGGGGAGAGAAAGCAAATATGTTATAGATAGAGGAACAGCATGTGAAATGTTTACAGAGAAAAAAAAATGAAAGACTTCTCACCAGGAGCAAAGTCAGTCAAAAGCTCTGCTTAAAGTGCTCAAAAATAACAAACCAACCAACCTAGAACTCTATACCTAGAAAAATATTGGCAAAATGGAAGTGGCGCTGTGGCTCAAGTGGTAGAGCGCTTGCCTTGAACAAAAAGAAGCTCAGGGAAAGTGCTCAGGCCAAATTCAAGCCCCAGGACTGGCAAATAAATAAATAAATAAATGTGTGTGTGTGTGTGTGTGTGTGTGTGTGTGTACACACACACACAAAAATGTTGGTTAGCTGGGCACCGGTGGCTCATGCCTATAATCCTAGCTATGCAGAAGGCCAGGATCTGAGGACTGTGGTTCAAAGCCAGCCAGGGCAGGAAAGTCCATGAGACTCTTATCTCAATTGACCACCAGAAAACCAGAAGTGGGTCTGTGGCTCAAATGGTAGAGTGCTAGCCTTGAGTTGAAGAGCTGGGGGACAGTGCCCAGTTCCAGAGTTCAAGCCCCATGACTGACAAAAAAAAAAAAAAATCTTTCTGTAATTGTACAGTACAAAGGAGGTACAATTCAACAAATAAATGTATGAATACAATGCATCCTGATTGATATTTCCCCTCTCATCATTCTTTCCCATCTCTCCCAAGCTAACCCCTACCCTCAATTTTCCTCGTTTCATAGAACAGGCATTGAATATTATGACTGTATTCCCCTCCTTTTCCTTATGAGAGAGAATTTTGAAGATTCCCAACACAAATGATAAATATTTAAGGAGATAGAAATATGTTGATTTCAAAGTTGCACATTCTATACATCTATTATTAAACTGTAACTCATAAATATGTACAACTAGTGTGTCAATTAACAAAAGGTGAAATAAACATTTCCAGATAAACAAAAGCTGAGAATGTCACCAGTAAATTAACACTGTAGGAATTGTTACCGGAAGTTCCTAAACCGTATGAAAATGACAGTAGATTGGAAATTGAATCTATGCAAGAGAGAATCAAAATTGGTAGACATGTAATTCATGTTCAATTTCTATAAAATGTAACTAAATTTTCAAACAAGAATAACATACCATGAGATTCATAATTTTAAGAAATGTAACTTATAACCAAAAAACCCCACAGTGAACAGGAGGAGCAATGGAAGTACATTGCTTTAGAGTTCTTAGATATGAAGTACTATAATACTGCCTGAAGTTAGAATATGTTCAGATACAGAAGAATACTACGAACCTGAGAGCTAATTAACCTGCTAGTTAACTGGAGAGTCTCATGGATTTGTCTGCCAGGCTGGCTTTGGACCAGGGTCCTCAGATTGCAGCCCCCTGAGTAGCCAGGATTACAGGTGTGAGCTACCAGTGACCAGCTAAGGATTAACGTTTAAGTATGATGACAAGAATTTTGAGTATGTGGAGTTCCTTTAACTTTATTTTTGGAGATACGTAATACTGAAATATTTACATGAACTGTCTGGAATTTGCTCCAAAATAATGAGGGAAGGGAAAGATGAAGTTGGGGGAAGAGACTAGAGGAAATCAACCTAGCCAGAAGGTGACCATTACTGGGGCTGAGAGGAAGCCCTAGGAAGTTCGCTGCACATTATTCTATGCCAGAATGTTTAACATATTAAAAATTCAAAGACATGAATTTTTAAATGCAAGTAAAATAAAATTCCATCAATACATTTCATATAAAAAAGCTGAATGGGTATAGGGAAGAATAAAGATTCACTGAATCTCAAAATCATAGGCCAAGGCAATGCCATTTCTTCTAAGCCCATGAGAACATTCTGACCTAATTCTTAGTACTCCAGCTGCTTCTCTGCTGCTCTACTCAAGGCAGGCCTTGGGAATTTATTCCAGAAACTAGCAAGCAGCAGCAGCACCAGCAGCAGCAGCAGCGATCCTTATCAGCTAGGAAGACATTAACTCTAATCGAGGATATGCATCTGTAATCTGCCCAAACCTGGCAGTGTGGGAACAACAGTTTGCTTCTGCCTAGGTAGACGCCAGGCAGGCCAGCAGAATAAGGGCAGAGACAAACTATGTTAGCTCACAGAGGCAATGGTTTGATGGGCTCTATATACTTATGTATGTATGGCTAGAAGATGTGATCTGGAAGCTTCTATCAAACAGACTCACCAATACACTGTATTAGAGGTTTTTATTTCTTTAAAAATATTTTTCAGGGCTGGGAAGGTGGCTCAGTGGTAGAGCGCTTGCCTTGCATGCATGAGGCCCTGGGTTCGATTCCTCAGCACCACATAAGCAGGAAAAAAAAAAGCCGGAAGTGGCGCTGTGGCTCAAGTGGTAGAGTGCTAGCCTAGAGCTGAAGAGCTGAGGGACAGCGCCCAAAGTTCAGGCCCCAGGACTGGACCTATGAAAAAAAAAATATATAGATAGATAGATATGTATATCTATCTATATATATTTTTTTCATAAGCCAGGCACTGGTGGCTCATGCCTATAAATCCTAGTTACTCAGATCTGAGGATTGCAGTTTGAAGCCAGCCTCGGCAGGAAAGTCTGTGAGTCCCTATCTCCAATTAACTTCCAAACAACAACAACAAAAACCATAAGTGGAGCTATGGCTCAAGTAGCAGAGCACTAGACTTCAACAAACAAGATCAGAGACAGTGTGCCCAGGCTCCGGGTTCAAGCCCCAAGACCAGCACTAAAAAATAAAACAAAACAAAAAAAAGTTTTTCATAACCCTATCACACCATTCTTGGGCATATATCCAAAAGAAAATAAATGAATATGCAAGAAAGACACCTGAATACTTAAGCTTATTACAGCTTTGTTCACAACAGACATACTAGAATCACCTGAGGTGTCCAATAATACATAAAATCCCTACCCAGTCTGTCTCTGTCTCTCTCTGCCTGTCTGTCTGTCTGTCTGTCTGTCTGTCTCTCTCTCTCTCACACACACACACACACACACACTGAAATATTACTCAGCCATACAGACACTAGGGACTCAAATCTATAGTCCTAGCTAGGAGGGTTCAGAGGGTTAAGGTCTGGGAAGCAAGGTTTAAAGCCAGTCAGAATAGACAAATCCAAAAGGTTATTGTCTCTAACCAGAAAAAAAAAGCTGAAACTGGCCGGGCATTGGTGGCTCATGCCTGTAATCCTAGCTACTCAGGAGGCTGAGATCTGAGGATAACGGTTCAAAGTGAGCTCAAGCAGGAAAAGTCCGAAGAGACTCTTATTTCCAATAAACCACTCAGAAAACCGGACGTGGCGCTGTGGCTCAAGTGGTAGAGCGCTAGCCTTGAGCTGAAGAGCTGAGGGACAGCGCTCATGCCCAGAGTTCAAGCCCCACGACCAACAACAAAAAAAAAAAAGCTGAAACTGGAGGCGTGGCGTAAGTGGTAGACAACCAGCCATCAATGAAAAGAGCTGGGTTTGTAAGGTCCTGAGGTCAAGCCTCAGCACCAACATTAAAAAAAAAAAAAGTTATGTTGCAGGACACTGGCTCACACCTGTCATCTCACACCAGCTACTCGGGAGTCTGAGATCTGAGGATCATGGTTCGAAGCCAGTCAAGGCAAGAAAGTCCAACAAACTTTTACCTCCAAAAAAGCTGGAAGTAGAGCTGTGGCTCAAGTGCTAGAGCACTAGCCTTGAGCACAGGGACAGTAACCAGGCTCTGGGGTCAAACGTGGGAATGGGCACACATGTATGCATGCACATGCACACACACACACACACACACGCATGTACCCATGTGCACACATGCACAGGCACACACACCTACACACATATCCATGTCATTTCCAGGAAAATAGATGGAATGGAGAGAATTATGTTGAGTAGATAAGCCAAGCTCAAAAGACAAATAGTGCATGATCTAACTCAGTAGCAGAGACCTAAAATGATGATGATAAATGTAATGGGAATGCAGCCTGAATAGAAAGGGGGAGACTGTCTAGAAGGTAAAGGAAAGGAAACTGAGAAGTGAAGAGGCCCCAAGGATGGTGTGTGTTGAGTGTGAGTGTGTGAGTGTGTATATGTAAACAGCATAAAGAAACCTACCAAACTGTCTGAAAAAGGAGGGAAGAGGGTGGGAAGAATGGGAATGTGGCAGAGGGGATGAATTCAACATGTACAGCATGAGTAGTGGGAATATCACCTCCTCATAATACAAATGTTTGCTAATTAACAAGTACAAAAGAAAATGCTTTTCAGCTGATTGGACTGGGAAATGCCTAATCAATCCTTGGAAGCTCTCTCAGCGACTGACTGAAGTGGAGCACAGGATTTTCCTAGTGTGACTTGAATTAGACACAATCTATTAAGTTCTATGAAGGGATAAAGTAAGATTTAAATCTGGTATCAAAGTGAATACAGCATCAGCTCCCAGGGCAATCAAGGGAAGCAGCAGGGAGAAAGGAAGGCAGGCAGGGGTGGTTGTCACGCCAACATGGTGATGTGTCACCAGTGATTTCTGCTTGCAGCACAGGTTCCAAGGCCCCTGCGTGGACTACAATTCCCTACTGACCTGGCTCGGGGCAGTGCTGGGCAGAGCTGAGCATGTCTACTCTCAGAGCTGCTGCTCCCAGGGAATTATATCGTGGAGACTCCCGTGACAGGACAGCTCCTTCCTTCAGTTCTCCACAGTTCATCTCCTCCTCCCAGCTCAGCACCCCTCACTCACCTGGCTTATTGGCCATCTGCCCTCTCTACAAGGTGAGCTCCAAGAGCAAAGATTTTTTTTATCTGAGGACAAGAATTTTAAAGCCTGTTTTTGCTAATGCTATATTCCTAATTCTTCAATAGTTTCCGGCCCAGAGTAGGTACTTAACAAAGTAACTCAAAGAACAAAATAACAACAAACAAGCTAGATGTAGTGGTACATGCCTAATCTCAGCTGCATAGGAGGCAGAGGCAGAAGTATCTTAGTTCAGGCTAGCCCAGGTGAAAAGTGCAAGGGCTTATCGAAAAAAAAAAAAGACTAAAGCAAAAAAGAGCTGGAGTTCTGCTCACGTAGTCGCTAGAATGCCTGGCCTAGATTTCAAACGGTTTTTACATTTTATTTACTTATTATTTATTTATTTTTGGATCCGGTAGTGGGGCCTGAACTCGGCCTGGGCGCTGTCCCTCAGCTCTTCAGCTCAAGGCTAGCACTGTACCACTTGAGCCACAGCACCACTTCCAGCTTTTTTTCTTTTTACTTATGTGGTGCTGAGGAATCGAATCCAGGGCCTCATGCATGCAAGGCAAGCGCTCTACCGCTGAGCCACCTTCCCAGCCCCAAAGTTTTTAAATTTTAAAAATGACCTTTTTTAAGCTGGGCACAGGTATCTTACACCTGTAATCCTTGCTGCTCAGGAAGCTGAGATCTGAGGATCACAGTTCAAAGCTAGCCCAAGCAGGAAAGTCCACAAGACTCTTATTTCCAATTAACCACCAAAAACCCAGAAGTGGTGCTGTGGCTCAAGTAGTAGAGTACTATAGCCTTGAGCTGAAGAGCTGAGGGACAGCGCTCAGGCCCAGAGTTCAAGCCTAACAACTGACCAAAAACAAAACAAAAACACCTTTTTCTTCCTTATTGCAAAAGCATCAAATATTCATTTCTCAAAATCTTGTGGATACAAAATAAGGTAAAAGATGATAAATATCCTAAGGTGTAGCCACCAGGACATAAACAATGATTTCTAGCCCACACTCTGATCTTTTCAAGCCCTTCTCTCTGGATCTGCATTACAAACACAATTAAGCTCACATGTAACCAGCACATTTTAGTAGCTCATCAATAGCTAGGGTCAACACCTTCACTTCCAGCCACTGAGGGGCATATGGCAGCTACTAAAATGTCTGCTGATCTGACTTTTTGGAATCTAATCAAATAACAAAATAGAGAATGAGTTACAGTAATTTTTTTAATTCTGTTTTTGGAACTCAGGGACTTGAACTTGCTAGGCTGTGTGCTACCACTTGAATCATACTTCTAGTCCTGCTTTTTTGCCAGTAACACTGGAAACAGAATCTAGTGAACTTTTTTGCCTAGTTTGTGCTCGAATTGCCATCTTTCAGATCTCTGCCTCTTGAGTAACCAATATTATAGGTGTGAGCTACCAGCACTGGTGCTTAGAAAGATTTTTAAAGCAATTGATATGCTAGATGAAGCACTAAAACTCAATACATTAAAGGGAAGAAAAAAAAAGGACATTTCAAGATCCTTGAAATTCCTTGAAAGCCTGGCTGATAACTGAAAACTTGCCTAGCAAGGGTAAGGTCCTGAATTCAACCTCAGTTTCATTAAGTGACTCCAAGGATGTAATGTCTCCAAGGAACTGGCATAAGCAAACACAAATTCTCTATTAGAATGAACCTAGGTGAAGTTCTTAGGAATTAAGTAAAATAAAATCATAAAACACAAGAGATAATAAGTGAGAACCAGCAAGAACAGATGCCAAATCAGACTTCTGACATTAGAATCAACACACACAAAACTAGGAGAAAACATGCACAAACCCAGAAGACTATAAAGAATAGCCAAGCAGATTAAAGTAGAACCAGACATAATTTCTGAAAATAGAAGACAAGTAAAAGTGAAAATTGAATGGATGGACAAGAGTGGATTAGGTCTAAGAAAAGATATGAACTGAAGGTGGGAACCACAGAACTTACCTAGAATGCAAAGAAAACATGACGGTGGGGATAGAAAGCGGGACGTCTGTTGGACTTCTTCATGCTAATTAATTTCAGAAAGAGAATGGAGAGGAGGCAATTTTCACAAAATAATTGCTGAGAATTTTCTGGAACTGCCAACTCCACTACAGTAGCCCATCAGCTACATGTGGCTGTCTGAATTAACACTAACTGCACAGTTCCTCAGTAGCACTAACCCCACTTCCTGCTCTCACACGGAAGCTGGCTCCCAGGACTGTACTGATGACACCTGCGACACCTCAGGGACCTCCAAGCTAGTTTCCACCTAAGCGCTGTCCTCAGACCCAAGGCACCTGGCAGCCCCCAAGCTGCGGGGTAAACCTACACACACGGAAACTGCAGAACACACGAAGATGAACAGCAGGGCTGATGATCAGGCAGAGAAGGGCTGGAACCCAGAAAAGGAACAACAATTAGGTGGATTATTATTAGTCTCAGCAGTACATCTGAAAGCCAGCTAAAAACAAGGCAAGGAAGAGTTTCATTATGTTGAGAGAAAATGCTGTCAACCCTCAAACCCCTATACCCCGAAAATTATCTTTAACAAACAGAGCAAAATACTCTTCATAAATTGGCCACAGCTAATCTTTCTTAATGGAAATCCCAATTCCATTTAGGTAGAAGAAAAACTATCCCTGAAAAAAATGGTGTGATTCCCTTCAACAATTAACTGACAGTTTAACAAAATTAATACCAGGAAGCTGAAACATGTTTTATCTGAAGGGGGTTGAGCTTTTCCGGGGGGGGGGGGGGGGGGGTGTCAGATGAATGGAGAGAGGAATGGTAGGGAAAATACAGTTGTAACATTCCATGTTCCTATGTGGGACTGGAACCTGGTTACTTGAGGGGATGGGTGGGGTTGGAATAAATGTGGGGGAGAATGGAGGAATTAATGACATCAATCAAGACACACTGCATTCATAAATCCTAGCTTTGAAGCTAGGATTGAGGAAGCTAAGATCTGAAAATCTAGGTTCAAAGTCAAGCAGGGAAGAAAAGTCTGTCATGCTTTTATCTCCAATTAACTGGCAAAAAGCTGGAGGTGGAATGGTGGGGTTCAAGTGGTAGAATGCCAGCCTTGAGCAAATCAGCCAAGTAAGAGTGAAGGCCCTGGGTTCAAGCCCAGTCCTAGAACAACAACAGGTTGAACAGAAATCTACTTAAAGATAAATCTACTTAAGTAAACCTACTTAAAGATAATTTAAGAAAAGGAAGGACTTGAGATAGAAGAGAAGATATTATGCAAAGACTACACATTAACTGTGTGAAAACAAAAACTAATGTCTAATTTTGTAGTATGAAGCACAGAACTAAAATGCTAGTAACTATATTAGGCATATGAGTGCAATGAAATATCTTCAGGTCTTTTTGAAATTCAGGAAAAGAGGAATGATACTTAATAATATCAGATCTTAACTGGGAAATGTTAAACATGCTAATGATAATTATTGGGAGAAAGAGTCATGTGACACAAACCTTCCAAAAAAGCAGGGGTAAAGCTTCCCAAGAGCCAAGGACTGGCTGAGCCTTGATCAGTCTGTGACATAGCACACAGAATCCAAACTACTCAGTACACACAAATGTCTGCAGACAAAAATCTGGCAAGATAGTCAGATTAGATAAGAAGGTATAACAGGAGCTAGAAGCCAGTGGCTCCTGCCTGTAATCTCAGCTACTCAAGAGGCTGAGATCTAAAGACAGTGGCCTGAAGCCAGTCAGAGAGAAAAATCCTTGGGATGTTTATCTCTAATTGCCAGCAAAAGGCTGGAAATGAAGGTGTGGCTCAAGTGGAAGAGTGCCAGCCTTGAGTGAAAAAAGCTAAGTGAGTGTGAGGCTGAGTTCAAGCCACTGTACTACCACAAAACAAATACAATTATATAATTGGATTTTTTAAAGTGAAAACATTTAGTTAAAAAGACAATCAGATTGGATAAAAGGTATAGTTTATATATACATATATACCTGTATGTATATATATATATGTATGTCAAGCAACTAGTTATCAAAAGAAATCCACAATGAAATCACAAAAACAGCCTTTATGACAATAAAATGTGTCACTATAAAGGTTACTTCATTATGACAGAACTCTAATTTGTTTGTAAGGTAACACTGATACTAGAGAAAGTGTTCAACTACTTTAAGATCTCTAATAAACAGATGATCCAAGAGAACAAATAGAGAAAATAAATTAGTAAGGATATAGATGTGAACAGTGTATTTACTAGTTCAACCTTGGGGACATACATTGCAATATATAGCCAGAGAATCTTTCTGTGCACAGGAGGACATTTCTAGAAAAAAATGTTTCTAAATACAGTACTGGTAAAATAAATAAATAAATAAATACAGTACTGGTTATTAACAGATTCCCTGGATCACAGTGCAACCAAGTTAGAAATGATCAACAGAAAGACAAACAGGAAACCCTTCACTTTTGGAAAGTAAGCACACTGCTGATAACTTGTGAGTTAAAAATGACTGCGTCAGAAGTGCATGGCTGGTTCCAATTCCTTTAAAATATGAGCACCAATTGTCGTCTGATCCTTCTCTAAGGTACTGTGATCAAATTTATGGAAAACAATTCTAAGTGAGGACTAGGTTTTCAACTTCATAATCTTATGAAAGGCAACATTAAATCTGATTCTAAATAAAACAGTTGAGGCCAATATGACTTTGTTTTTTACAACTAAAAAACAAAACAAAAAAACTGGGCACGGTGGCTCATGACTATAACCTATAATTGTAGCTGAAGATGACAGTCCAAAGCCCAACTAAGCAGAAAAGTCTGAGACTTTCATCTCCAATAAACCAGCAAAAAGCCTGAAGTGGAGCTATGGCTCAAAGGGTAGAGCACCAGCCTTGAGCAAAAAACCAAGTGAGAACGTGAAGCCCTGAGTTCAAGTCCCAGGATTAGCACCAAAAAAAAAAAAAGGTTCACTAAAAACATAAAACTAAAGAAGAAAAACAAATAGGGATGGCGCTATCTCTTTCATCTCCAACTTTGTGTGTGAGTGTGTGTATACATCTTTGTACCTCTGTGTGTGAGAATATACACACATATGTATGTGTATATATATGCTTTTAATACATGAGCCACTATTTCACTGCAATTTCTTTTTGCTCCTCCAAACTGTTACTGAGGAAACAAGGGGAGCATCATGGCTCCAGCCTCCTGGTCTGTGGCATCCTAAAGAAGGCAGCTGAGTCACAGTCAGGAAGGATAATGACCCTGTAGCAGGGATCAGAGACCTCAGGAGAGCTTTTCCAGAGGAAGTGAGGCTCTGGCTGGGATGTAATGTGTAAAAAGAAGACACACAGGTGAAGAGGAAAGAGAACAGCAGTCCGGAAAGGAAGGGACGACACATACAAGCTACAATTTTAAGTGTGGAATTAAGTAATCTATGACTTAAATTTCAGATGGTAGCGTAAGAACAGAATGAAAACATTAACAAAAAATCTTTCCAAGAGTAACAGACCAAAAGAAAAATGGCAAAATTGGTATGCTTCCTAACCTATTCCTTCTTTAATAAACTTTCATCTTTCTACTGTCACAGAATTTTTCTTTCAACTCACACAAATATTGCGTGGATATTTTACTTAAGACACCTAATAATGACTGTTACAGAAAACTGAATGGTAAGCATTTTCCATACTGATCTTTAAAAAAAAGTAAAAATCAACTTTAATCCATAAGCCCCTATGATTTTTTCTATTCTTTTGTTAATATAAAGATGTTTTTGCTTAAGCAAGAGTTGCTTCCTAAAGTGTTCTCACAAATCACACTCATTGCCTACCAGGCTTTTTTAATGTTCCACACCCCTTTAACTCAACCAAGCAATCTATGTAACATGGATATATAACTTAGGATCCTAGAGCTGAGAAAAACAACAACAACAACAAAACTTTAAAGAAGTGGTAAAGAAGAAAAAAAAAGAAGGGAAAGAGAGGAAGGGAGAGCATCCCCTCCCCAACTTGTTCAGATTGCTCTTCAGAGTGGCTGTGTGCACAAATCAGTTCTCAAAGAGCAACTCTGATGTAGGAATTTTAGCTAAGACATGGAAGTGGGGAGGAACTGTCAGTAAGTACTTTATGTCCCTTTCCATGGATAATATTTCTTTCTCAAGACTTGATATTCTAAATAAAACTTAAATTTACTCCAGTTCACTATACAGTACAAGTCAATTTACTCAATTTATCACAATACAACCTTTGGCAGCTCCCAAAAGAGGGCAAGATGAAAAACACACACCAGCCTTTCATTGTTTGCTAATTGAGACTCATATGGTCTAGAGACTAGAGCTGAATTCAGCATTCTACTGAGGAAAGATTAGAGACAAAAATCAGATAATCCTTTAAAATGTACAATTACTGATTAACTGGCTTTAGCAGTGAAGAGATGCCCAATTAAACTTCTTCTAAAACATCCATTCTTTTTCTACTGTGAATCTACCAAGAGTCTCGAAAGCCACAGTAGTTCAGAAAATATGAGAGAACAATAAATAAGGAAAGTGTACCTGCAAGAACTAAAGCCATTCTGTTCATTGCAAAGGGGAACCCAGCATGATGTAAAATTCCAAATTTTGATTCTTTTCCATTCCTTGATGCTTGTAGAAAAGCCTAAGTGCCATTTGCGCCTACAATGCTATTAAAGTCATTCTTCATTATTCATCAGGTACATTCTTCCTACCTAGAAATCAAAGTACTCAGATGGAGAAGGGAAGGGTAGTGGGGGCATTGGGGACACTGGGGGGAGCATCAATGATAACTTTACTCCCTGGGAACAGTTTAAGAAGGTGGATTTGGCACAGATCTCTCAGAAGGAGAAAGAACCCATCAATGTGAGGAAGGCTCTCATGGGTGCCCTTTCTTCAAATGACAATCACTTGTCACCTTAGAACCCTGGAAATGAGCAGCAGGAGGAACACTGATTAGAAAGCTGAGAACCACCAGGCTTCAGAATTGCTGGAATCTGCCTTGAGTGGCTCAGATAACAAAATAGGAAGTGCTTACACAGGCTGTGTGTGGGGTGAAGACACATGTGATTCAAGTTTAGTACAAGAACCACTGTCCTTTTCAATCAGACCACAAATGTTCACTCTGTATACCTGTACCTGAAGTACACTGGTGTCCCAGAGACCAGAGTGAAACAGCACAAACCCACTACTATGAAATACATCTGTGTTGTAAACCACTTGTAAAATGCTGCAAGATGACCGGGTAACACAGATGTGCAAATTGGACATTTCTGGAATGTTGGGTAACAAACCTCAAAATCAAATTTCCGTAGAAGTCTTTTTTTTTTTTTGGCTTGAGTTAGGCTTTTTTTTTTTTAAGTCATCATATAAAATTTTACTCATTCCACTACAAAGGATGGTATTGCATTATTTGCAAAGAATTGGGAGGACCTGGAAATCATGCTAAGTCAGGCCAGAGAGACAAAAGTTACATGTTTTCTCTCATATATAGAGTTAGTGTGTGTCTGTGTGTATATATACATATATATGAAAGTTTGGGAGGTACGTAAGTCTACACACATGTTTTAACAGAAATAGTGTACAGTGTAATTCCTTAGTAAGGCTAAGTCAAAGGTTAAAAAAAAAAAGGAAGCCGGCAGGTGAATGAAAAAAAGGGAAGAAAATGCAGTCAAAAATTCAAAAATTTAAAATCTGCCCTACAAAGAAGAGTGAGGGCAGGCGGCTGGGAGGGGGTGAGGAGGCTGAAAGGTGAAAGGAGATGCTTTATATTCATAAACTGCTTGTTCAATGACAACTCCTTGGCACAACTAAAGTTGTCGGGTTTATTCTTTTAAGTCATGATGAAAACTTAACATATCCTAGAAAGGTGGTAGGTTCTATGGCACCTCACACAACCAAGGCACAGCACAGCCCCAGTTACAATGGAGGGGTGATCACTTCACCCACGGCAGCCACAGGTTGCCGGAGGAGCAGCGCAGACACCCAGACGGCCGGGACAGACCCAGGACTGACCCTCGCCTTCCCGCGGGGCTTCGAACGCGATCCTTCCACCACACAGAAACACTGCTAAAAGCGAGTTGCTTTTCCACGGCGCGCTCTGCGGGCGCGGGCGCGGGGAGATCCACGTGGGGCAGGGCAGGGCGTTGTTTACCGAGTCTGCGGAGCGCGAGCCTCCAGCGCGGCCCACCCCGATTAATCAATAGCTCCGAGGGCGCCTCCTACCCGGGCCCCCCACCGCAGGTCCCGGCGTCCCGGGCCCGCGCCTGACACCGAGTAACGCCCCCAATACGCCCGAGAAAAGGCGGGGGGGGGGGGGCGCCGGGACTCAGGAACCCCGGGAGTGTGTGCGTGTGCGTGCGTGTGCCAATTCCACAAACAATGACTTGAAACGCGCGGGCCGGGGCTCCCGGCCAACCACCTGGCCACAGCCCCACGTCCTCCGCGCAGTTCGGGCCTGGGCCATTCCCCCACCCCACCCCGGCCCGCGCCCGCGCCGGCACGGAGCCGGCGGTCCCGTCCCGCCGGACCCGGGCTCCGCTCGGGCAAAGCCGTTCACACCGAAAAAGCAGCCGAACGAGAGGAAAACACAAACAAGTGGCGCGGAGGGGTGCGGGGGTCGGAGCGCGGTTCCCCCGGCGCCGCGCCGCGTCCACCCGCCGCGGGGGGGAGGGGGAGGACCGCGCTCCGCCGGGCGGAGGCGGCGCGGGGCGGCCGCGCACCCCCGGGAGGACGCGGGGCGCCCCGGGAGGCGCGAGCTTCCCGTCCCGTCTGCGCGCCCGCCTCCGCCCGAGCCCACGCTCAGGTGCAAACTTGCGGACGCACCCCGCGTCCTCGTCCCGCGCACCGCCCCGGGGTCTCGCGGGCCCGGCCCTCCGCACCCCCGCCCCGCGCCGCGCCTGCTGGGGACCCGCGAGGGATCCGCGCGGCCTCCGCGTCCCCGCCGCCGCCCGCCGCCGCGGGCCCCGATCCGACCCGCGCCGCGGCAGGGCCGAGCGGCCGGCAGGCCCGGCGCCCCGCGCCCCTCACCTTGGTGGCCATGGTGGGCGGCTCCCCGCGGCCCAGGACGGCCGGCCGGTCTCCCGCGGTGGCGGCCGGTATCGGTACGAGCCCGGCGGACGGCGACCGCGAAGGCGGCGGTGGCTGCGCCTCGGCCCTCAGCGCTCAGGCCCCGCCGCTGGGCGCCGGGCGACTCGGCCGCCGCCCGCCCTGCAGTTCCTGAAAGTCCCGGCTGCGCGGCCCCCGCCCCCGCCGGCCGAGCCTCCCATTTACCGCGGCGTGCGCGGCGCAGCGCGGCGCGGCCGGCGGAAGCGCGCCGGGGCCTCGGCCTCCGCCCGGCCCCCGGCCTCCCCCCGGCCTCCGCCCGGCCCCCGCCCGGCCCCCTCGCCGCCGCTGCCGCTCCCGCCCGCCGGAGCGGCCCGGTCTGGGGGGCCGCGGCACGGCCCAGGCGGCGGCGGGTGCGAGCCGCCCGGGTCGCGGCCTTGCCCCTCCTGCGCGCCGAGGGCAGCCCCGCGGGACGGTGGAGGGGAACCAGGAGCCGTTTGGGGGCGGGGAGGGGGGGGACGCCTCGCCGAGCCCCGACTCCAACTCACACCCGGCCGGAGAGGCCCGCGGCGCCATTCTCCGGGCGGGAGGCGGCGACCATAACTTTATCGAGTCGCCGCCCGGGTCCCGGCCCCACGTCCGGCGCGGAGGTCGAGCGCGGGGAGCGCAGCCGTGGCTTCCGGCCCTTCGGGAGCCGTCGCCCGCCGGGCTGGGCCGGGGCTCCGGGCCCAGGCTTGGGGCCTGCACCCGGAGGTGGCCCAGCCGCCCTCCCCCGACGGCCCAGGACCCCGGCTCGGGGGCACACGGCTCTCCTGAGGTGGAGAGAGGTCCCTGTTCCCCCCTCTGTGGGTCAGTGTATTTCCCCCTAGAGTTGGGTGTATGTGGGTTTGCGTATCAATAGCAACACGCTTAGACTTAATAGTAATAGTTGCACTTAGTTTATTTAAGCACTTCAGATACACCCAAACCAAAAACTAACCCCTAGGCCTGCTCCTACTTAGCCTGCCCCACACCCAGGGAAGCTCATGGGTCACCTCACTTGGTCACTTGGTCCTGAGAGGTCGTGGGGAGTCTGCTGAGGGTGACCTCCGAGTCGCTGAACGGAGAGGTGGCCGCCTTGCTGGGGCAGGCTCCCGTGGAGGGTCATGGGATGTGCATTCACCTCGCTCTGGGAGGTCGTCTGGGTCTCTACTGCCCTGGGTTTTTATGTTTCTGGGCTATCTTGGTGATATCTTCGCTTCTGGTCAGGTCTGGTTGTCGATGAGGGCTGGTTGCCTTGGCGATGGCCCTGCAGGCTCCCTGGGTGTGTTCTTATCTACCCATTCCATAATTCTAGCTTCTAACTCCCAATTTAACATTTCATATTATGTCACAGCATACATACATTCAATATATTTCTATTTAATAGCCTACCATATCAATATTCAATAACATTATGTCTCTATTTAATAACACACTATGTCAGTATACACTATCAGCGTTTAAAAGCACAATATGCCAGTACACACTGTGTCAGCATCTAATATCACACTATGCCAGTGCATACTATGTTAACATTCAATTACACTATGTCAGTATTCAATCATATTCACTACACCTGAGTAGCTAGGATTACAGGTGTGAGCCACTGACCCTGGACTGACATATCTTTTTAATTAGAGATATATTTCTTAAAAGAGAAAAATATCAAACCAACAGTATTAGGCTAGGAAATAATCACATGTGAGGACTTGGGGTGGATACCTAAAACCCCTCCTCTGAATTGTGTCCTCTTAAAGAACACTGATTATATCTTGCCTCCACAGAGTTCACTAATGCAGTCAATAATGGAGTATAAATGGTACTAGAAAAATTGTGGGTTTTTTTGGTATTGTGTTTGTTGAGCTCATGGTAAAAGCAATGTTTTAAGTGCAGGAAAATGGAAGTTAGAGGCCTATACAACCATCTGCTTGTTATTGTTATATGTTAGGTTTCTGTACGCCTGTATGCCATTTCATCTTTTGAGAAAGTTACTGTCTATATTTACAAAGATAAACTCCTCATAGACTCACATAAATAACTTGCCAAATTTGGTAATACTAAACTTGAAAATGAGGGCTGGGAAGGTGGCTCAGTAGTAGAGCACTTGCCTTGCATGCATGAGGCCCTGGGTTCGATTTGTCAGCACCACATAAGCAGCGAAAAAAAACCTGGAAGTGACACTAGTGCTAGCCTTGAGCTGAAAAGGTGAGGGACAGCACCCAGGCCCAGAGTTCAGGCCCCGTGACTGGACCCAATAAATAAATAAATATTTTAAAAACTTGAAAATGATCATACTCTTGGTTCTAGCAGCTCTATTTCTATGTTTGTCTTTCTGTTGGACTTGTAAAAGTGAGCAAAATTGTTCATCAAAGCATAACTTGAAAATAACCCTAAACAGGAATAACCCATGTATTTGTTCATAGGACTTTTTCAATAACATCCATATGAGCGAAACTCTGGGACTGTTTCCCATCTTCTGCTTCAGCCAAACTCAGAAGAAGAGAGGCATGCACCAGTGAGTGGTTCACAGTAATACATGGTCCTGCTACTTTGGACCAGCTACTTGAGATGATTGGGACTGAGATTCAAAAACAGCCTGGGCAGTTCACAAGATCTTTTCTCATCAAAGAGCTGGATATAGTGTGTACCTATTATCCTAGCTACTGGAAAGTTTAACCTAGGTAAATGAGGCTGGGCATAAAGCAAGACACTGTCTTGAAGACAGTAGAACACAGCTGGAGACATGGCTCAGTGGTTAAGGATGATTATCTAGTAAGTATTGGGACTAGATTTCAAACCCCCATACAAGAAAAGATATCCAGAAAGAAAACTTGTCTGAGAGGCGTGGTGGTTCATAATTGTAACCCTAGCTATTTGGGAGACTGAGATCCAGCGGATTATGGTTCAAGGCCAGCCTTGGCAAGAAGTTCACAAAATTTATTTCCTCTCCATCTTGCCAATACAAAGTGGCAATCCTTTATCATCCTCACTCTGTGGGAAGTGTAAGAAGATTATGATGGATGGCCTGGGCAAAAATGAGACCCTATTCAGTACTCTATGTACAGCTGGAATTATCTGGAATTATCCTTGTATTACTGCTATATAAGAATTCAAAAAATTATTTTTGCAAAAAATATCAAGAGCAAAAAAAGGCTGATGACTTGGCTCAAGCAGTAGAGCATCTGTTTAGCAAGTACTGGGTCCTGTACTTTTATTTTTTGTAAGTTTCATGTAATTCAAGTTTAAGCCTTGAAAGCAAAATGATCAGATTTACTTCTAATCTGTGCTCTAAATCTGTCAGTTATCTTATTAGGCATCTTGTTTCAACCGTGGCTAATTGGTTGGTGTTAATTTTTGTCTCACTTCAAGTAAGCCCTCTCTGTCGCTCTGACTCATATATGTGAGGCACAGGATCATCTCAACAGCAACGGGACATAGCGTCTACAGCAGGAATCAGATTGCTAGGACCTGAGTTGTCCAGGGGGCACAGTAAGGAATGGTTGGAAGGAAGGTGCTTGAGACTACGTGAGGGCACAGATGGTGGAGGGTGGCAGGGAAGGCTAGGATATGGGTCTATAATAAGGTTATTTGCTAGGTCTGGGTGCATCCGAACCCCTCAACTCCTGAACCAGAGGGGAGGGCAGTAGCGCTAACACTGGCTCCCCAGTTGCCTTCTCAAGTGGGTCCCAGCCTGTAGGAGCCCCAGTGGGTCCTGAAACTTGGCCCTGGAATACGGTTTTGATCATTTGACCTCTTGTAGGTGGACTCTGTTATCCTAGCTACTGGAAAGGCTAACCTAGGCAAATCAGGAGGACCTCCAAAGCAAATTTACATTCAGTGGTCAGACGCAGAGAAGTTAAAAGTGGGAATAGGAATCTATGTACACCAAAGGACATTTTACTAGCTCAGGCCTCACAGGCCGCACAGGGTTACGTTTGAAACTAAGCATCCCAGTCACAAGTTAGCACATAAACACTCTCCATTCTCCTTTAGTGGATGGCAACTCTAGTGACAATTACTGTCTCTGTCCCTGGGAGTCTTGTTCTCTGGCCAGAAAGGCTAGCCACTGCTGATGGCTGAATGGTGAACAGATGGCCAGGCCCTGCAGTTGGACAGTCCTGAACCTGAAACCCATTTTTGCGTCTTATCACCTCTGTGAGCTTGAACGAGCTATATAATCTTAATCCTTTGTACCCATTTCTGTCTTAGTCCACTTGGGTTTATAAAAAGCAGAACAATGTAGACTCGGTGACTCCTAATTACATTTTTTTTCTCACAGGTCTAGAGACTGGGAAGTCCTAGATCAAGGTCTGGCAGATGGACATCCAATGAGGGCCTGCTCCCTCTTCAGAAATGGCCATATTCTCACTTGGTAGAAGGAGGACATTTCTCTTAGGGCCTCTTTTATGAGAGCGCTGGTCTCACAAATGACCTAGTCCAAATATTGAAGGGCCAGTCACATTCTCATGTGATCACATTATGGTTAGGATTTTAACAGGAGTTTCAGAGAGATGCAGACATCCAGACTGCAGGAGCGTGATGCTGCCCTGTACTTGTTTGGAAGGTGTAATGGTACCACTCTTAACTGCAGCAGTGTGCTGTCCTATCAGATCTAGCTATCTTCAATAACCACTTCACTTGTTCTATAACGAATGTCCAGGTATGCTGTCTGTACACAATGGGTATAGTGTATTTACTATTCATATGTAGTAGCTGCATTTGCTCATTCCAATGACATTTCATTCTTCTTTTCTATTTCAATCATTCTCATCCTTTCATAATTCTGTTCCTCTGACCTCATTGTGTTTCACTTCAGTCCCTCAGTACATAAAATTTCTTCTTTACAATGTCTAGCAGCTCTAGTTCCTTCAAATTTTTATAGACACTTCAATTTTTCTGCTTCTTAGCATCAATAAAGCTTTGATGATGCAAGGAAGTGTCAAAATGTAAGATTTTCTTTTAAACAAGCAAGTACATGAAAATTCACAATAGTAAACACAAGTCTGACATTAATTTTGAAATAGGTAATAAGTTTGTTATACTTTGCAGAAATTCTAAGCTTAACCTTAAAAATATTAAGTAAATAACTTTAGAAACACCTGGCTTTTAGAAGTAGCCACTATAAGCCAGGCGCTGGTGGCTCACGTCTGTAATCCTAGCTACTCAGGAGGCTGAGATCCAAGGATCATGGTTCAAAGCCAGCCTGGGCAGGAAAGTTCGTGAGACTCTTATTGCCAATAAACAGCTAGAAAATCGGAAGTGGTGCTGTGGCTCAAGCGGTAGAGCGCTCGCCTTGAGCTGAAGAGCACAAGGACAGCGCCCAAGCCCAGAGTTCAAGCCCCATGACCAACAACAACAACAAAAAAGTAGTCACTATGTACATGTTACCTATCCATGCCATTATTTGTAAAGTAAAAAGTGAGGTTTTCTGGTGATGACTGTATTTATTGACTGCAAAGATTCACACAAGAGTCCTGGCCCAAAGCTTGGCTTTTGTTTTGGCTAGGCTGGTTCTTCCACAAGCTATTTCTTGAGAGACTACAATGAGCTATTGTAGTTAAGTCAAAGTTAAGAAGAATACACTTTGTGTGCTCCTAGCATTTAAATTATCATAAGGAAAAGAAGATACTCTAATGACAGTCCTGGTGGTTTTGAATGTTTTGCTTAGTTAGCCAGTGTCTGCTCCTTTCTGCCAACAGAAGTGTCCTGTTACAGAGATGAGAACCAGTGGAAGCACCTGTGTTTTGGGAACCTGTCATTGAAGAAGCAAAGAGGGGAGAGCTATAAAAGCAGAACAGTTTTGGAGAATCAGTCAAACCACAGTGCTGTCATCTCAATCCCAGTGCAGCTGGTCCAGAGCTAGCAGCCTGCAGCCAACCTCAGACTCAGAAGCCTTCCACTGGCATATGACAGCCAAGGTAGCATGTTATTTTACAAATGTGATTGCTTTGGGGTAGGGGAGAGGAGTTGAGAAGCTGTTGGTCTGGGATTGATTGAGTTGCCTGAACTGAAAGGGAAGTAAATGCTTTTGTGAACTGGTTACTAGCTGTGCAAGGACTCAGACATGATCTGATCCGTGCAGCTCAGGAGAGGGATGGTAGTTCTGTCCTGAGTGGACACAGCTATCAGAGATGGCTGCATCATCTGCGGGACCAGAAAAAAATGAAAATAGGTGGGTGTCGGGACGCTTATTCAAAATAATTTTTTTTTTTTTTTTGGTTCCGGTCTTGGGGCCTGAACTCTGGGCCTGAGCGCTGTCCCTCAGCTCTTCAGCTCAAGGCTAGCACTCTACCACTTGAGCCAGAGCGCCACTTCCGGCTTTTTTCTTTTTGCTTATGTGGTGCTGGGAATCGAACCCAGGGCCTCAGGCATGCAAGGCAAGCGCTCTTACCACTGAGCCACTTTCCCAGCCCTCAAAATCATTTTTAAGAGATGACAGAAGAGCATTAAGCCAAGTGGCCCTGTGAACTAACAGGGCCTTAAACCCTTCTTGCCAGTTTCAATAATCATTGTCCCCCCTCACGTTAATTATTGTGTATAATTGTTATACTCAAGAAACTTCCAAAAATGGTGGAATTTGAGAAGTATGTTGGAAATCAGGCAAATATTTGATTTTGCAAAGTAGAAGGGATGGTGTAAGCAAATATACAGCAATGAATTCCCCAAAAGGTGAGAGGTGCTCTCAGTGTACAACTAACCCTGGATTCAAAAGCCAAAATGATCAGAGACTCGATGCAGAAGAGCAGGCTGACAAGACAGGAACTCAGACCTCTTGGGGCTCTGTGATGGAACATAGGATATGTCAAAGGAGATGAACCATGTTTCTCTTACATTTCTTGAGGACTTAGTCTGGCAATCCGGACTTCATGGGACAGAGGTTGTCTTGAGGAACTCGATCTGGGGAGGTAGGCCGAGGGAAACATCAGTGTTTTGGGAAGGACACACTGGAGCAGGCCCACCCTGGTAAGGAGACCAGGTAAAAGGCTCTATCCAAAGGCTCTATCCATTCTGAAATGTGGCGCTCCCTTCAGGAACTTGGAATGGTAAATGAGATTTATAGAAGTCATTAGTTCATCCTGAGCTCCTGCACTAGACCCAAGAGACCAAACCAAAATGGAGTTTGTTATGCTGAAGTTACATACGGCTAATCAAAAACTAGTTTGTTTTATCTATGATACCGAGAAATTGACAGAAAGGGAGAAAACAGCCAAATCCCACAGTTCACTTTTAGTAAGCCCGATAAAGATATCTCACTTTTTTAAACCTCTACAAAAGAAGTAACTTTAAAATGGTCTATCAGGGGCTGGGAAGGTGGCTCAGTGGTAGAGCGCTTGTCTTGCATGCACAAGGTCCTGGGTTCGATTCCTCAGCACCACATAAGCAGAAAAAAAAAAGCCAGAAGTGGTGCTATGGCTCAAGTGGTAGAGTGCTAGCCTTGAGCTGAAGAGCTGAGGGACAGCGCCCAGGCCCAGAGTTCAGGCCCCACAACTGGAACCTCCCCCCCAAAAAAATGGCCTATCAGGCTGAGTACTGGTGGCTCATACCTGTAATCCTAGCTACTCAAGAGACTTTAAACTAAATATGTGATGATTTTCTCCTTTGACAGAATCGGGTGACCATTACTGGACCTGAAAGATGCTGCCAATGACTTCCAGGACTTGCCCTCCACCCCACCCCAGGAAGGCAGCAGAGGCACTATGGACCCCTTGTAAGGTTCCTTATCTTTCTCATAGAACCCCAAATATGTGTAAGTTCCTTTTTTGTCTGACCACTGTTTTGCATTGAGTTCTTGATCATGTTGGCCAATCCAGGATTAGTTGTACACTGAGAGAGTATATGACCTTTTGAGGTTTGCAGTGGCTAATGAGTCGCAGTCAGACTCTCAGCAGTCTGATTCAGTCAGACAGAAACTGACATTGGATGGTAATTACTAATTTCACAGGGATTTCATGTGCTATATTCTATCTTTCTCTTGTACACAGATCACTGTGTGTTGTGTTGACATTTTAAGTTATATCAGGGTTTTTTTTTTTTATAGTGGTAGGAATTGCTTTCCTTTTCTTAAATATGGTTTGTCAGGAATCAGTCGGTTACCATTATGATTCTAGGCCATCATTTCCTTTCTGATCTGCATTATCTTCTTATCAATTGTAGCAAACAACCCCCAAATCTTAGTGGCTTAACAAAAAAAGTCTCCTTCTTTGCAAAGACCTTCTCTTAAAACTTTAAGCTAGGTTCCAGTGCCTCATGACTCATATGGCTCACAACTCAGGAGGTTGAGAGCTGAGACTTAAAGTTGGAAGCCAGCTTGGAGAAGAAATTTCTGTGAGATATTTTTGTTTGCTAGCCCTGGGGCTTGAACTTGGGGCCTGGGCACTGTCCCTGAGCTTTTTGCTCAAGGCTAGGATTCTACCACTTGAGCCACAGTGCCACTTCTGGCCTTTTCTGTTTATGTGGTACTGAGGAACTGAACCCAGGGCTTCATGCATACTAGGCAAGCACTCTACCACTAAGCCACATTGCCAGCCGGAAGTGGATAAGTGGCTCAAATGGTAGAATGTCAGCCTTGAGAAAAAAGTGAGAGCTCAGGGACCTGAGTTTAAGCACTAGTACTGGCACAAAAGTAAATAATAATACAAGAGGGATTGTAAATTCTGATCCCACACTTCTGCATGATTTGTGTTTGGAACTTCAATATTTCCTGAGAGGGATTTCCAACTCCAGGGCCTGGGGCAGCATACATTTCATTGTTACTTTCTAGAGCAAGTTGGAAGAGTATTTTAGTCTTCCTTCTGTCAAAAGGACACTGTATCCAGGGTCCTAATTTTTTTTAGAGCTCTTGGTTCCAGCTCCTGGGACCATTGAATAAGTATGAAAATCCTACCTCTACCCTTTGGGACTACATAAAGATCTAATATTAATTAGATCAAATATTGGAACATGGCTCAAGTTTACCATTCATTCAGATATCAAATTCTTTCTTTGTTTTTGGTACTTAGAGCTTATATGCTTACTTGTGCCTTTTCAATAACTTTTATTATGTTTTTATCTATTGTTTCCAGTGCTTGAGGAGAGATGTGTTAAGGAGAGAGCAGGGAATGAGTTAGCTCAGAATGCCATGGTTTTGGAACCTGAGTTTCAGGATTCTAAAAGTCACTTCTAAAGACTCTAAACAGGAGACCTGATCTAATTTATTTTCCAGTGACAACTGTGGTAAATCTAAGAGTGGATTATAGAACGAGGGTCAGTTAGAATGCCATTACAATAGCTGTGATTTAAAGATGAGTCACTGACGGGTCTCCTTCCCCCACCTCATTCTTGGCCCTGTCATACAAAGGGAAGACTGTGACCTGACATGGATGAGGAGCCAAAACGGTGCTATCTGCTCCGATCATGGAGGTCAAGAGGACTTATTCAGACAGTGTGAAGAAGAAAGATGCTTCTTTGAGGGTGTGAAGGCATATGATGATGGCAAGAAAGGGAAGTAGGAATACCAATGACTTATGACAGGAATGGGGTGATAGAAACTGACCACTGTGGAGAACCCTATCAGGGGAATGAAATAGAGTTAGAATAACAAATAGGGTCCAGATTCTGGAAGGTGTTGATGCCCTGAAGATATTCTCACTGTTGGTGATCAGTAATATTTTTATATGGGTGGCAAAAATTACAAGCTCCCACCTGTAATCCTAGTTACTCAGGAGGCTGAGATCTGAGGAGCCAGTCTGGGCAAGAAAAGCAGTGAGATTCTTATCTCCAACTAACTAGCAAAAAACAGAAATGGAGCTAAGTGGTCCTGAATTCAAGGCCCAGTGCCAGCATAAAAATATTTTGCAAATACTGTACTGGACTTTGTCAATACTAAAGCCAGAGAATATTTTGTTTAGATTGACATATGAAAGAAGTTGGGTCCAAAAATATCATTGTCCTAATTTTCAGGTTTTCAAATGTTTGTCAACATGATAATCTTGAGTTTCAACTTTAGAAACAAAGTAAATATTTGACAAATTGATGTAAACCAGCTACCTTTGAGTACACCAAAACAACGTGTTGGTTTTGATGCTTTCAGCGATAGCTATTTGGCTTAAGATTGGTGAGTGGAATAGAGATGGACGTTTTGGTTTGCTTTACATTTAAGCAAATCTTATTTGCTTTAGAATTGTCTACCTTGTGGATAGTTAGAAAAAAAACAGTAGGTTGTTTCCCTTATTTCTACCACTAAAAGTTGCAAGGCTGAAATTATGCCCATGGAATGTTTGTTTCACCAATGGACTTCTTACTGCAGAGACCAAACACTTTGGAGAGTCTGAGTCACTGTTAAACGTATCTGTTAAAAGCAAGGGACTTCACAGTCCAAAGCCTGTGCAGAAACACAGAATTGGAAAAGAGATGATGGTTTTACCACACAGCAGAGAAGGAAGCCAACAAAAAGAGATGCCTGCTATTTTTCTTTTTAGATGATTTTTTTTTGTAAGAGCAGCTCAATTAGAGGCAAGCACTCTTTCGACTATTTGTTTTTCTTGTGTAGGGTCTGATGAAAGAGAACATATTTTTATTGAGCTTTTTTTGGGTATGGAATGCCAATAAAATATTCAAATAACAACTTCCATCACAGACTAGCCATTGAGATGAATGTCTATTAGTGTGCAGGCACTTAATAATCTTACTTCAGCTCCAGGCCTAAGGCCAGGAAAAATTGATATATGTGCTAAGCTCAAATACTTGATCTTTTTCTTCACATCTGGGTATATTCAGCACCTGACACGGCATCTGACAGAGAAGAGACACTCAAAGAAACTCTGCCTAATGGCTGAAGATATGCCTGTGTGAACACACACACGCACACACACACACACACAGGGTAAGTAACATAAACATTTAGACAGTAGGATGTACCTCAGGAGCTATACACTGGCATGGAATGGAACATTTTAGCCAGAAAAACTCCTGGAATGAAGTAGATGGTAGGGAAGGAAGATTTATTCTTAGTTTTGTAGTTCTGTGGTTTCAAACTTTCTTCAACGCTGTCTCCTCAGTGCTGGGGCTCAACTAAGGGCCTTGACTTACTAGGCAAGTGCTCTACCACCAACCTAAATCTCCAAACACTCCATCT
The DNA here is from genome assembly GCF_019054845.1 of Dipodomys spectabilis. Taxonomy (NCBI): domain Eukaryota; kingdom Metazoa; phylum Chordata; class Mammalia; order Rodentia; family Heteromyidae; genus Dipodomys; species Dipodomys spectabilis. The sequence goes on from NW_024870979.1 coordinate 644,530, forward strand.
TTCTATTGGTATCTGGGGTTCTGTCTCCTTTGTGGTGAGACACAATGCTCCCCCCTCTCGTCTATATCAGAGCCCCGGATAGTTCTGTCAACCTTCATCCAGCCAGTCAGAGCAGGATCCCACAAGGAGGCAGGTAAAAGGCAGGACTAGAGTGCCTTGTACACTCTTCCTTAAAAGTCACCCCTGGAAGCTGTCTAGGAAACTTTGTGATGGCAAAGAAGGAAGCAGAGAAGAAAAGAGCAACTGGTAATTCAATAAGAAAGGTGAAGTTGGGTGCTGGCCTGAACCACAATCCTCCCAAGCTCTGCTACAAGTGTCAGCTCCTGTGGCCAGCCTTATAATACTGTGGATGAATGAATACTTTCAGTTCATTATACTTTCCTGTTATATATTTTTGTTAATATCTCTTATTATCTGGAATATAGACTATATTTTATTTGCTTTCATCTTTTAAAGTGATTGGAAATAGACAATCTGTTTTAAGTCTGAAGTTACCTTTAAATTTCTAAGCTACTCGATTAAATTAATTTCTCAAATTGCTAAGGTTAAGAATAGCATTTCTGCTTAGGTGCAGATGCCCGCCTCCCTCTCCTGGTTGGCTGATGTATGTTAGTATCTGCTCAGACTAATCTTTTAAAAAAGTTTTCCCCTTTAACCAACTTGGAAGCTGTATCAGAAGAGTTATACATATGTTGAAGTAGTTTCAATACTTAAAGTGCTTTCAGGAAGGTATGTCACAGTGTGTCTTTTCAGAACTCGCCTGGTTGAGACCATCTTGATACTTTCACAGATGAATTCGTAGGAATTTTTAGTAGAGGTGAGTCAGGGCCTCTGTACCTTCTTTCCAGCCATCCATTACTGGGCTGGCTCAGAGACCATGAACGTGAGTGTCACAAGGGACAATTTTCAGCACAGCCTTATTCAACCAGTCTGTGGAGTTTTCCTCATATTCTGACACATGGGTTCCTCCCCTCTACTGCCCACTCATGTGCTAGATTCTTATTTATGCATTGCATACTCGCAGGTGGGAAGTTTGGAGAGGGTCTCCTGCGGGAGTTGTGGGCTCTGCTGCCAGCAGTCTCCATTCACAGGGCTGGCTCTATGCCAGTCAGCTCTTCTCCATTCCTTAGCCCTGTTTTCTATACCTATTTTAATTCTTCTTCATCTGTATGAGTTTAAACACCTCCAAATGCTAGCAACGGAAAGTAACTCGAATGAACTTTAACAGGAAAAGGAACTATCATATCAGAACACAGGACAGTTTCATAGAACCTAAGGTTGGGGGTGGGGAATGGGTCTCCGTAAGGAAGTGGAAAATTTTTAGGACTCTTTCTTATAACTGTTTCTCTTGGTGGTATTTCATAAAGACTAATAGAAATAGCTGACATCCATTGAGTACTTACTGTATGTATGCCACTAGACGTCTTAGAGAGAGATAGATTTTATTGTCTCCTTAGGAAGAGAGGAAGAGAGTTGTCCCACCCTCACTCCATTAGGAGGTGGCAGGCACAGACTTTGAATATTGGCAGAGGTTCCCAAAACTCTACACATTCAAATGGGTCCACGTTCAAATGGATGGCAGACCAGAGCCTGCCAGCTGTGGTGGTGGCTGGGAATGTGGGGGAAAGATGAAGCCCCATTTGCTGTGGCCATCACTAGGTGAGTCATACCCCATGTTGGTGCTAACATCTGCCTCTCTGGAAACTTCCCATTGGCCAAGTTTCTGGCCTCTGGGGCCCTCTGAGCCTATCCAAATACTCTGCGTGACTGCCTTTGAGATATTCGAGATTCTGTGATTGACTGCTTTGGCCTGAGCACCCTCCATTCTTACATGTCTCCCTTGGCATTTTAGAAAACACTTCTATCATCCAGCCTCCCACCTTCCCAGTGTACCTAGAGTATATTAGCCACTGGAGATTATCATCTCTTCCTCCTCCTTTTCCTCCTCTTCCTCCACCCAGCTGCACTTGCACATGCAGTAAGACAGATGTTTATACCTGCTACTCATAAATATTTGCCCTCACAAGAAGATCAAAAGCCACTCTGCAGAAAAGAACAGAGTATGAGGGAGAGGTGTACGTGTGCACAGGGATAAATAGCAGCCCTGGTTACTTGCATGTGGTGAAAGAAAGAAGAAACTATCTGATTGAAAAATGAGCACCCAGTTTCCTGGGATCTATTGCATACTGTCAGAGCTCCTGGAGCTCTCGTCTCGTGAGAGTGACTTCAATCTAACTTCCTTCATTCCTGTAATGCCAAGTCTTCAAGTCCCACTTCCTCTTTAAAGAAAAGACTTGTTTTGATGATTACTTTTATTATTATTATTACTTTTTTAATAAAGAAGCAACTTTATTGCGAAGGTTCCTACACTGGCCGGCCAAGGCTGCAGCACAGGCTCAGGAGCTGATACTGCGACCTGCTTTTATTACTTTTTTAAGTGCTGGCATCCTTTTCACTCACTCCTTATGGCGTGACTGTGGGACAGTTCTTCCTCTCAGCATATGAGATGATAAAATCTACCTCTTTCTTCTTCTTTTTTTTTACATAAAAAACACAGCAAAGAGATTTATGCCTTTATCCTGGTTCTAAAATGGATCCCACACTGAAATGACTTGTAAAGTTAAATTAGGAACAGGATTTACTTTTCCCGGTCTGCTTCTTAATGTTATTCCCATACAAGTGTGCAGTAATTTTTATGTATAAATAGAATAGTATGCTAATATAACACATTCTCATAGAACTATGATTTTGATATTGTAATTATTCATATTTTGTCCTATCTGTTTGTCTATCTTTGCTGAGAGAAATTAAGTACATGACATCTAACGCTTAAGTATTTCATTGTACAAGAGAAGTACAAGGGGTATTTTCTTTCTTCTTTTTTGAACTCATATATAGCTTGCTCTAGCACTTGAACCCTTAAAAGGGTATTTTCTTACATAACCCTAATATCATTATCATGCCTAATAAAATTAATATGATTTGTTCATAGTATCTGAAACCTAGACTATATTCAAATTTTCTCAAATATCCTTTATATTTTATTTATATATTTGGTTTGATTTAAAAATCTAAGCTAAGCTTACATAGTATTCAGTTTTTCTAGCATTTGCATCCATTTATTTTATTTTAAAATTAATTTTGACTTGATTCCTCTTATTCTTCTATTAAAATTATTCTTTTCTAGGTCAAGCACTATTGGCTCACACCAGTAAGCTTAGCTACTGAGGCTGAGATCTGAGAATCATTATTTAAAGCCAGCCTGGGCAGGGAAGGCCATGAGACTCTTATCTCCAATAAACCACAAAAAGCAGAAAGTGGAGGTGTGGCTCAAGTGCAAGAGCACTAGCCCTGAGGGAAATAAAAGCTCAGGGTCAGTGCTCAGGCCCTCAGTTCAAGCCCAGGACAGTACCAAAAAATATTAATTATTTTCTGAATATTTTCTCTGTTTTTATTTTTTTGTGTGCTGGTCCTGGGGCTTGAACTCAGGGCCTCATGCTTTTTGCTCAGGCTGTCACTACTTAAGCCACACTTCTGGCTTTGTGTTGGTTAATTAGAGGTAAGAGTCTCACATACTTTTTTGGCTCTGGGTGGTTTGAACTTTTAACCTCAGCACTTTGCCTCTTTAGTAGCTAGAATTATAGGCACCAGCCACTGGCACTTGTCTAAATTTATTTTTATATACAAAAGAATCATATTTTAAATACTTTATTCTGTTAATTTACTTAATTATACTTATTTTGGTGTGGGTCTTGAGGCAGGAACTCGGGGTTTAGGCACTGTCACTGAGCTTTTTTGCTCAAGACTAGCATTCTACCACTTGAGATGCAGCTCACTTCTCTAGCTTTTTGGTGGTTAATTGGAGATAAGAGTCTCATGGACTTTTCCTGCCCAAGCTGGTTTGAATAGTGATCCTCAGATCTCAACCTTCTCAGTATCTAGGATTACAGGTGTGAAGCTACAGGTACCCTACAACATTGTAATTTGAAAACTTTAAGTTAAACTTGAAATCCTATAATAAGCTGTTTTCATTATGAATTAATTTTTAATTATTTTGCATTGTTATTGTTAATGTATGTGTGTGTGTTTGCTGGAGTTGAACATAAAACTTTATAATTAAGAAATACATGCTTCGTTACTTGAGCCATGCCCTTTTGGTTTTTGTTTTATTTTATTTGTTTTTTGAGGTAATTTCTTTTGCCTGGGCTGGCTTTAAACTTGCAATCCTCCCATTTCAGCTAAGTGCTGAGATTACAGACCTGCCCTACCATATCTGAGTTACTGTTTTGTATACATTGTTATAGTGCAGAATATAATAAAATATAACGTATTTTGTTATACAGTTGGATTTTATTTGCTAATATTTGTTAGGAGTTTTGTTTATAAGTCATATTCTTTTATAACTTTACTTTTTATGACAGGTTTTGGTATCTGGGTTATGTTGGCTGTATAAGATGAATAAAAATATTTTTTTCTATTTTCTAGGCATTTGTGTAAGATAACATTTTATTTATTTCTTAAATGTTTAATATCTTCTTTAAATATTTAATGTTTCTTAAATATTTAATATGGTATTTCTTCCTTTAATACCTAATTCAACAGAGGAAACCATATGGGGAAATTTCAGAATGTGAATTCAATTACATTGATAGATATAGGGATATATATGCTAGATTTTGCATTTCATCTGTGTTAGTTGTTTTTTGCTTTTGTTGTGTGTGTGTGTGTGTGTGTGTGTGTGTGTGTGTGTGTGAGTGTGTGTGTGTAAGAGTGTTTATGGGTGTGCGTGTGGGTGTGTGCTCATCCTGGGGCTAGAATTCAGGGCTTGGGTGTTGTCCCTGAGCTTTTTTGCTCAAGGCTGGCACTTGACCTCTTGAACCTCACCTGCAATTCCAGCTTTTTGGTAGTTAATTGGAGATCAGAATTTCACAGACTTTCCTGCCCCTGCTGGCTTTGAACTGTGATCCTCATTTCAGCCGCCTGAGTAGCTAAGAATTGCAGGTGTGAGGAACTGGCACCCAGCAGTTTCTGCATATTTTATTATTTTTAAGGAGTTTATCCACTTTATCTAAGATATCAAATTTATGATAATTCATTTTGGTACCTAAAATGACCTAAAATAATATCTCATTCTTTTATTTCTGATATTGAAAAATCTTTCCTTCCTTTATTTTTCTTGGTCATCTTGTTAGGGGATTATCAATTTTATTAATAACTTTTTCAATGAATTAACTGCTAGAATTATTAAATTTCTCTTTGTTTAATTTTTTTAAAGATGTGAGTTTATCTTTTATTATTATTTTTAAGTAGTTATAATGCACCTTGATCAATGTCTTCATTTAATTTTTATTTCACTGAATACTTTGATTTTTATCATTTCTTTTCTTCTGCTTACTTTGAGTTTATCTTGATTATACTCTTCTTTCTTAAGGTATACACTTGATACCTGAATACTTAACTTTAAGCCTTGCTTTCTTTCTTTTTAATGTACATACTCAAAGTTATAAAATTCCTCTCATCATTGCTTTAATCTCTGCCTAGTAAATGTGATATGTTGTATTTTCATTTATGTTCAGTATAGAATTTTTTTTGGCCAGTTTTGGGCCTTGAACTCAGGGCCTGGGCACTGTCTCTGAGCTTCTTTTGCTCAAGGCTAGCATTCTACCACTTGAGCCACAGCTCTACTTCTGGATTTTTCTGTGTATATGATACTGAGCACTCAAACACTGGGCTTCATGCATGTTAGGGAAGCACTCTACCACTACGCCACATTCTCAGCCTCAGTATAAAATATTTTCTAAGTCATCTTATGATTTTTTTTGATCCAGGAAGTATTTTTAAGAATATTTAATTTCCAAGTATTTGAGGGTTCCCCTCCAACTTAATGAACTTGTGGACTCTGGAATTTCAACTCTCTTAAAATGCATTGATTCAGGGTATGGTGGCTCACAACTATAATCCTAACAATTCAGGAGACTCAGACTTATATCCAGTTAACCACCAAAAAAGCAGTAGTGGAGGTATGGCTCAAGTGATAGAGTGCCAACACTGAGTGAAAAAGCTAAGAGACAGATCTTAGGCCCTGAGTTCAAACTAACCAGTACCTACATATTAAAAAAAAAAAATGCACTGAGATAGGTCTAGATGCCTGACTCAGTAGGCAGTCTAGCTTGGCCAATGTTTTATGTGCATTCCTACCACTGGTGACTGCAGGGATTGGATTGGTGTTCTACAAATGTTTATTCTGACAGGGTACTGAGTGTGCCATTCAGGAATGATGTGTGTGTGTATATGTGTGTGTGTGCTCGCACTATGACAGCTCTGTTTTTCTTGAGGCTTATCAATTCTATCAGTTCTGGAGCAGAGGGTGTTAAAATCTCCACTCAAACCTGGGGGTGCGTCTGCTTCTTGCTTCTCAGTCCTCTTCTTTGTCTGCTATTAGAAATCCTGTGTTTGCTTATAGCTTCCTATGTCTTGGCCCTTTTGAGCTATGAAACCATCCTTTCTCCTCAGTAACACTCCTCACCTCAACAACTGGTCTAAAGTGAATATGGTCATCTCAGTTTACTTTCTGCTTTGACCTATGTGCTTATGTTTAAATGGCTTGTTTGGTACCATATAATTAAGTCTTACTTGTCTGACATAGTTGGGTTTCAGTCTCTGTCTTCATTTTTGTCTCTCAATTTTTTCAGCTGGGTGTTGCCTATGTTTCTTTCCTATCTTCTTTTGCGTAAACATTTTTTATTTTGCATAAAATATTTTTATTATTAAATGTATAAAAAACCTTTATTAACTTTGCCTCTTGCATTTTTAATACTTACCCTAGTTATTGCCATACATTTCTTTATCATAATCCACTTAGAGGTTAGATCATGTGGCTTTTTTTTATTGTGAAAATACCGTACAGAGGGGTTACAATTACATGGGCAAGGTAATGAGTACATTTCTTATTAAGCATTGTTGCCTTCTCCTTTGTTTCCCCTTCCCGTCTCTTCCCATGTACTCCCCCCACTCCTCCCCCACCTTCATGTGGCTTTTCTACCCCATTAGAATTTTCTAGCAGAACCACTCGGCACATTGCTGAAGTAGAGGCAAGATACTTTGTTCCTCTGCCCTCTGATGTTCTCCCGCGGGGGCCCTAGAAATTAAACATGAATAACACATGACCAACAAGAGAAAAGCAAACAACTTATTAACACTCAAGAGAAAACCAGTCATGAGCAATTCAAAGAGTTGGTTAGAACCAAGGTATTTGCCTTAACAAACAGAAAATCAGTCTTTAGAGAAGTACAAGACAAGGAAAGGGAGCTTGGCTTTTGTAGTCCACAAACCCATGTTGTGCTAACTTTCTGTATTCATGGCCACTAAGTTCCTCTGTCAAGGGGTAAGTGACAGCTTTACTTATTCAAAAGTTTCTGCTCTTTGTCAGATAAGGGAAGCCTGGAACGTTCTTTCTGCATCTGTTGATCTTCATTTGCCTCCAGTTCAAAATAGTGCTTATGCCAAAGAGGCATATTTGGGGATGACAAATTCTCCATGTTGTATGCACACACACATGCACACATGCATGCATGCACACACATGGTGTTACTGTATCATGTGTTTTACATATACCTCAGGCCAGTATGGATGATACTGTCTTTATGTACCACACGCTAACTGATTACACTACTGGAGCTCCATGGCTGATATTTTCTGTTTATAATTGTTGTCCCCTCAAGAGAAAACCTGCCAGGTGCTAGTGGCACATGCCTGTAATCCTAGCTACTCATATAACAATCTATACCTAGGAGATCTGAGGATTGCGGTTCAAAGCCAGCCTGGGCAGGAAAGACCCCTTGAGACTCTTATCTCCAATTAACCACTCAAAAAAGCCAGAAGTGGCACTGTGGCTTACATGTTGGAGCACTAGCCTTGAGCACAAAGAGGCTCAGGGAGAGTGCCCAGCACCTGAGTTCAAGCCTCACAACTGACCAAAACAAAAAAGGAAAGAAAAACCCTGCATAGCCCAGTCTCTCTGGGCATGGTCCCTACTGAAAGCGTTAGCTGCCCCTGGTTTCTGTCTTTTGCTCACTCCCCAGTGCTTTCAAAACTTTTTTTTTTAAGTTGTCCTTACTATCTCACGGTTTAGTCTCACTAAGTTAATTAGTCATCGCCAGAACTTCATTTCCACAGTCAGCCTTTTTCAGAGAACCTTGTAAGAAATGAAAAAGGCCCTCTGTTGAAGTCAGCAAGCCCACCCTACCTTGGGAAAATACTTGAGCTGGATGGACTGAGGCTTTCTGGAGGGCAGGAAGCAGCCTGCTAGGGCTGAGTGGTCATCCTCATCTGGAAGTGACTCCCAGCTGGGCAGCCGAGGAGGCCCCTCCTGTTCTCTGTGCTCCTTGTTTCTTAACTGACTGCCTGTATGGCTAGGTTGAACATGGGAAATTCCACTGTTGAGTGTTTTTTTGACCTTGAAAAACCTGAGTAGTTTAAGTTCAACCAGATAGTTTCTAGCAGTGTATGAGTTTCAGCCCTTGTTATTTTCTCATCTTCTCGAAACTCTCTATACTGACACACATTGACCCACAGGATAGATATGATCTAATGATCTGGGCCACAACTCTAGAAGGCTGAAGAAGATGAGCAGCCCTACTGCAAGAAATCTGTATAAGGTGTGTGCACTGCATGCTATGGTTTAACTTCACCACCAGTAACAGACTTGTGTGTTCTCAAAACTAATCCTCTTCTGAATGTCGTCATCCTAAAGACCCATTGCTATGGTCCACACAGGGTTATCCGATTTAGCAAAAAGAAAGAAAAAACCAGGATGCTCACTTGAAATTCTCCATTCAGTGCTGTGAGGGAACACATGAGTCTGGCTCTGGAAGGCCCCATTCTGGGCCATGTTCCCTCAACTCCATCACTGGTAGGCCAGAGGCACACCCAGCAAGGAGCCAAGTTCGCAAACCACACTGACAGTCACTAGTGGAAGCTTATAAAGAAAATCTTTCTTTTGAAAGTCCCTATGAAAATAATATTTAGCTTTATCAGGAGTTCTCTATGTGACTATGCTCTCTAATTATTCATTCATTAACTGTCACAACATCCTGTTGATGTTGGTCATATTTCAAATGCCTTCTCAGTGGAATAAACAGAGACAGAACAGAAGGCTGATTCACCAGGTTACCCAGAGAGCTGGGACAGGACAAGCTAGGAGTTGGTGTCCTGCTACTCGTAGTCTTCAGGCTCAGTCTTGTGAAATAGTATAGCCCAAGTAAAGGCAGAAATGAATAAAGAAGATAGTCAGAAATTCATCCTCATGTTCTAAACGACCTCAGTATAAATGAAGTGAACCAGAAGACACGTTTTCACTAGGAACAGCTTCCTTACTTTCTGTTTCTCTCTAAGCAAAGGCAACATTTCTTGACAATACCTGGGAAAAGAAGATGACAAGAGAAGCAAAGTTGTTTCACTTTGTAATAACAGCAGATATGAATTACCTGTCATCTAAGGCATATTGCATATTTGATCCCATTTAATCTTCACAAGAAATCTCTGGGATTTTACAGATAGAAAAGCTTAAGCTCAGAGAGTTCAAAAGACTCATCAAGATCCACAAAGCAGCTAAATGAGGAGCCAGCCCAGGCCTGGATGAACTTGAACTTGTACATGTACCATTGTTGGCACAGACCTATCTACAAGGAAAACCTCCAAGGCAGATGAAATCATTTGGCTTTTAAGATATCATTTAGATTAACTTTTTAAAACCTGCTTTGTCCTTTTTCTGAAGTAGGGCAAAGGCCATGCATGGCACCAAGAGATTCTTGTCAGGGCTATTGTCTTGGGCTGGCAATTATTCTTTGAGCAGGTTTAGAAGGTCTCCTTATCTTCCTCTGGTGATGGGGAAACTGGATCTCAGAAAGGATAAAGGTACCCAAGGGCCTAGAAAGCTAGGAATTCCACTATCTCCTTCGCTTGATTCTGTCTTATCCTTCACTGTTCACATCCCAATTTGTTTCCTACTGTTTTCATTCGGCCCTCAACAAGCTAGATGACCAGAACATTTTCTCCACTCTTCCTTTTGGCCTTTTTGGTTTCCTACCTACTGATCCTTCAATTAGATGCCTTAGAGAGCCTGGTAAATATGAGTCAGATCCTATCATGCTGTTTGCCTGAAGTCCAGAATGACTCTAACTGTCTGGATCCAGTTCAGACTCCCAAAGACGGAAATATGGGCACACCGAGAGAAGAAGGTAAAGACACAGTCTGAAATGCCCAGGATGGTCAGAAAATGCCAGAAGCTAGGGGAGTCAAAGGACAGATGCACCTTCAGAATCCTGAAAGGAACCAACTTTGCCCATGCCCTGATTTTGGGAATCTGGCCTCATGACTTGTGAGAAAATGAGTTTCTATTGTGTTAAGGTGCAGGGAGCCGGGACAAACGCCATTACAAGATGGCGCCCACTTCCTTTCTGCTTAGAGGTAAACAACTCCACATTAGGCAGTGCTTGGCGGGACTGCGGGTCCCTAGCTTTGCGCATGCACCACCATTGTAAATCCTGAGCCAATCCCGTGGCACCTGGTGACGGTAGAAGGTTCAGCCAATCCTGAAGCGACCCGTGTTCCAAACCCTATATAAGCGGCTGCATTTCCTTGCTCGCTCTCTTGCGCTCAAGCTCTCCCTTCAACTAAAAGGCTCTCCAATAAAGTGTGATCTGAGAAGACTCCTGGTGTGGTGGTCATTCTTCCTCGCTGGCCGAGAAGGCGTTCGCCGCATTAAGGATGCTCTGTTGTTGTTTGTAGCAGTCCTAGAAAATGTACACAATGCCATGTAAATATTATCTCTTTATCTGTGAGATAAACTTAGGGATTTACTGGCTGAATTCTTGCATTCAGAATCTCTCTAACCCTGCTGACTTATTGAATAAGTGCTTATTTTTGAGAAAATACACAAATATTTACCTAGGCATCTGTGCATTCAATTTCATTTTAGCAGCTAAACTTGAAAGAATACAAGTGATCAAATAATTACAATATACAGAATACAAACATAGGGGAAGGTATTTAATCCCTTTACATTTGGGGAAACTGAGACCAACCAACCTGAAACTGTATGACTTCAGAGTTCTTCCCTTTAACAATGTCACTGGACTTCTGAAGATGGAGCCTTGGAAATGTCCTAGGGTTTGCCAAATCTCCCTGTTCTTGCTCTCATGTTTAGTACTTTGTAGCTGCAGCTGTAAGTGCATAGAAACACTAGATGAAATTCAGGATGGTGACCCACAAGTTAGTTAATCTTAGTAACTAACTTCTCACTTTCTAATTATCATTTGGTTCGGAGCCTATAGGATATACATATACATGTACATCACATCGCATGCTATATTTATATGTTCTGCCCATACTGGGGCTTGATCTCAGGGCCTGATGCTCTCCCTTACCTTTTTTGCTCAAGGCTGGCACTCTATCACTTGAGCCATAGCTCCACTTTCAGCTTTTTGCTGGTTAGTTAGTGATAAGAGTCTCTTGGGTTTGTCAGCCTGGCTGACTTTGAACTGTGTTCCATAGATCTCAGCCTCCTGAGGAGTTACAATTACAGATGTGAGTCATCAGCACCAGGAGGCTTAAGATACTTTATATGACAATTCTAGTGACTTTATTGACTGTTCCTTGAATAATAATTTGCTTGTTACAGTGAAAGTTGGTAAAGACTTCTCTTTTATCTTCTGTTCTCTGAAATATAAGCATAAGTGTGTTGACAAATATTCTTCCAAACCTTTTCAGTCATAATTTTAAACACAAATTTTATGTTGCCTGAGACTTAGTCATCCTGTGAAATTCTTCACCAAATAAAGCAATAAATCATTCATTAAAAAAAAAGTTATTTTGGCCAAATGGCAGACCTAGTTGGCTTTGGCTTTGGCTTGAACTCAAGGCAATTTTTAGCTTGACTCATTAAACTAAATGAAACCTGTGTGAAGGAAATTCCTGTTTTATTCAAGCAGCCAATTCAAAGCTCTTATTATTAAAATGCCTCCAGTGTCCTGATGTCTAGGGCCAGTGTACAGTAAGTCCTCTGTGTCTGTCCTGCTGGAGGGAAACTAGATCCACTGAACAGCCTTGACATTTAGTCCCCAACCAAACTGCACTGGGTGCCTTGAGCCTTCTCTTTGCTTGGGTCCTTCCTGGTGCACAATCTGAAGCCCTTGGAGGGCGTCCAAGTGTCATTAGTCAGGCGAGATGCTGCATACACAGGGAGGAAACATTTATCCTGGGGCAGGACCAGTTGTTTCCTTTGCAGGCCTAACTGCAGAATGAGAACTCTGGGCCGCCTCTTGTTTAAAACTGGTAAGCATTTCAAGATGGTGACAGCAGAGAATGAAACCTGGTGTGGGCCTGTCTGTGCAGCCGTTCAGGTCACAGGCCATAAGGAGATCCTGCCCTGGGGCTGCCCTTGCCTCTTTCAGACCCTAGTGCTTTCCTGCGCGCTGCTATCCTGAGCCTGGATCTCACCCATATGTAACCCATCAGCAGGTTCCATGGTCTCGGTCGCCTCTGCCCCTGTGAACATCCTGCTTTTCCCTCTCCTGCTCCAGATGTCCTCTCCTGAAGCCATCTGCTCGCCAGTCTGCTTCTCGCAGCTGAAGGCTGACATTGCTCCTGGACAGAAGGTTAACCACCAGACCAGGACACTTCCTTCCCCAGCATCCTCAGTTCTGCCATGCTCTCCTGGCCTTGGATGTATCTAACCTGGTCTCTCGTTCTATACCTCAAGAGGGAATTCCCTCCAGACTCAAAGCCTTCCCATAGGCTGCGCTGCTACTTTGGTCTCCATCCTCTTCTCTGTCTTCATCTCCCTCTTATTTGGCCTTCAGGTGTCTGCTAAAATACTACATCCTCAGGAAGCTTTTCCTGTCCCCCAGACAGGGATAAAAATCCAGGCTACTTCCTCCTGGAGGATGTTCTCTTCCTGTTGATGGAATACACTATTCTTCTGCAATCATTTTCTTGCCATGAAGTTAGCACCTGCAGATGGTTTGTCCCCAGGGTGCCTGTATTATAGAACTTTGGCAGAGTTTGTGGATAGATGGATTGATGAATTAATTCAATGCTCTTATGAATTCTGTATCACAAGATAAGGGAAAGAACCAGTCAGGTAGTAATGAGGAAAAGTGTTTGCTGCTGCTGCTGCCACCAGTGTGTGAAAGGCCCATAGAAGGTTCTAGGCAGCCATGACTCTATGGAATGAGTAACAGTGTAATTCATCTGATCTTTAGCAGCTAGCTGAAAATGTCATTGCTTGTGCTGGTATTAGATATTTTAGGAAGGAACTTTCTTATGCATGAATTTGAAAACTTTTCTAGGCCTCTCATTGATGATGGTAGACACAGATTATTTTGATCATCAATTAAAAAGAAAACCTTCTCCCGGCCAGGCATTGGTGGCTCATGACTGTAATCCTGGCTATTCAGGAGGCTGAAATCAGAGGATTGTGGGTTGAAGCCAGCCAGGACAGGAAAATCTATGAGAGCCTTATTTCCGGTTAATCGCCAAAAAGCCAGAAATGGCTCAAGTGATCCAGCATGAGCCTGGAGCAAAAAAGCTCAGGGACAGTGCACAGGCCCTTAGTTCAAGCCTCAAGATCAGTGTGTGCACGTGCATGCGCGCATACACGCACACTATACAAAATACACAAAATACCCTCTTGACCAGCCAAGCCTACTTGTAAAAAAAAAAAAAAGTAGCAGGCTGCTAGAGTTTATTTTGTTTGCAAATGTATTTCCTCTGGCTGTAAAGGGGAAATGGCGTTCCCCTCCTGTTCCACCCTCCACAGAAGGAGTGTGAAGAGGAAGGAAGCTTAGTGTAAATTGTACCCATAAATCTTCTCTTTACATTTTTGTAAAAGAAAGCAGTGTAGCCAGCAAGCAGGGTATATGGGGTATATGATTCTGACACTCACAGGAAGAGAAGAGTGAGCGCCATTACCTTTGACCTCAAGGTCATGGCATTGCAAAGCCATGGTTATCTGTTCTCAAATACTTTCCTTCCATTTTGTTTGCCTTCTGCTATGGAGGTAAGAAAAGAAACAAAACTGAGAAAAGTCTGTGTAGTAGATTAGGCAAAGGTTGGCTTCTCCGGTGAAGCTGAAGGGGCAGGTGACCTTCAGGGACAGGTCACGCAGCCCTTGGTGGGGTGACCCTCTGTCCCAGATTGTCGAGGGCTGAGGAGTTGTCCAGGATACAGCCTCTTAGTTTCACCACTGGGGCTGATTCCAGACAAAACAAGATGAGTTGAACACCTGACTGTGATCTATCCTGATCTATCCTACAGTTGCTACTCTGTGGGGCACCAGATATGGCTTAAAGATCCCCAGCGTGACAGCACATGCTGCAGTGCATCCAAACTGCTACCTGAAGATCTCATACCATGGATCTCATACCATTTCCCATTTCCCAGGAAATAACAACTCTGGCCTAAAATTGGGAACCCAGAACATACTTTTATCTTTAACGTGTTCTGTGTCTGTGTCTGTGTGTGAATGCGTGCACGCACGCACACTCACTCACTCACTTGAACTTAGAGCTTGAGTGCTATCCCTTAGTTTTTTTTTTTTTTTTTTTACTCAAGGCTGCACTCTACCACTTGAGCCACAGTTCCACTTTTGTTTTCCCAGTGGTTAATTGGAGATAAGAGTCTGTTAGATTTTTTTTTCCCCTGGGCTGGCTTTGAACTGAGATCTTTATACCTCAGTCTCCTGAGTAGGTAGAATTATAAGCATGAGCCATTGGTACTTGGTCTTGCATGCCACTTTAAACCACTTTTTTCCTCCTAGAATGAAGCTCTTTTGTTTCAAAATGATGTGTGGTTATGAAGAGGAAACAGGATCCTTGTATGGACTGAGATTTTGATGCATTTGAACTGTCAAAATTGTTCCCTTTAACTTGCATTGAATGCTAATTTCAGTTCCTAAAAATACCAAATAAGGTAATAAATATTAAGGGAAGAACATTTACTTTATCTTTTTTTTCTTTTCAAAAAATGATGACCTGGTAGGAAAATTGCTGGCAGAGGAAAGCATGCTGTAGGTTCATGTTAGGAGGGTCATAGTACATTTCTGTGAGGAGGCTGTCATGAAAAGAATTTACACTGAATCTACCACCTCCTCCAACCACCTCAGGGCACAGAGGCCGTCACCTTCAACCGCCTTATATTTCCCAGTCTGTTTCAAGGTCAAGAGCATCCTCTCTGCTGCTTTGCTTCACTCCCTTTCCTCCAAGGAGGGAAATGATGTGTTTTTCTCACCCTGGACCATCTGATCAGAACAGAGAAGTTACAGGCTTCCAGCAGAGTGAAAAAGGGAAGTTCTCAGAGGCCACTCTTTATGTAAGGAAGATGCTCTAAGTATTCCCTGGATTTAGTGAAATCTTTGTAGATTACAAAGAGCCTTCATGTTCACTAGGAGGAGCTGGAGAAGGAGCAGGAGGAGGAAGAAGAAAGGGAGGGGGAGGAGGAGGAAGGGCAGTCATTCTAATAGCAGGATGTAATAGTAGCAATCAAAAATGCCTTTATTTTAGTGTGTGACACATACCAGTAGCATTGCCTGTATTATTTCGAATTTTCAAAACAATGCTGTAAGGGAACAATGTCTTTGAGAGATGGCCAAGTGTGGCTTTATCCCTAGGATAAGCCCCAAGGTTCAAGCACTTGGTACTTCATCACATTATTATTTTGAAATGAGTCTCTCTCATTCTCCTGTGAAGGGAACAATGATTCACCAGGCTATAGGACTTGCTGAGTTTACATGGGCAGGATGAACAGGGCTGGATCTTACACCCAAGCTACCAGCAGTCTCTGAGCCTATAGCTGGAAGGAGCTGCAAGCCTTCCTCGTCAAACCTGAATCCAAGTTCCAGCCAGGGAAAGGTCGATTCCAAGACATGAACTGGTATTAGCTGGGACTGTTGGAGTCACATGAGACAGACTCATCCGGGGTTAAACAAACAAGCAAAAGTGCTCAGGAAAACCAAAACCAGAACTAAGCTGAAACCAGCTTTTGGAAGGGCAGAATTAGAGGCTAGGAGCCAAATCTCTGGGAGGAAAAAATCTTTGCCTCTTCTTTCTGGAGACTGACTTTCAAGGTCTCAGTGTGAAGGGTGGGGCATGGGGCACCGTTAGGGCAGCATCCAATTTATGTATTGTAAATCCAGTGATGGGAAATCGGTCTTCCTTCTTTCCTTCCTTTCTTCCTCTCTTTTTTTCCTTTTCTTTCCCTTTCTTTCTCCCTTCTTCCCTCCTTCCTTCCTTCGTTTCTTTTCTTCCTTTCATGGTAGTGTTCTACCACTTGAGCTATACCTCCAGCCCTTTTTGCTTTAGTTATTTTTTCAGATAGGGTCTTGCACTTTTTTTTTTGTCAGTCATGGGGCTTGAACTCTGGGCCTGGGTGCTGTCCCTGAGCTCTTCAGCTCAAGGAGAGCACTCTACCACTTGGCATATCTGGTTTTCTGGTGGTTAAATGGAGATAAGAGTCTCACGGACTTTTTGGCCCAGGCTGGCTTTGAACTGTGATCCTCAGATCTCAGCCTCCTGAGTAGTTAGGATTATAGGTGTGAGTCACTGGTGCCTGGTGGTCTTGCACTTTTTGCCCAGGGCTGACCTCTGACTAGGATCTTCCTACCTCAGCCCCTCACTTAGCTGGCATTAAGGAGCTTGTTTTGTTTTAATTTTTCTTTTTCTTTTTATTTGTCAGGTAGAGTCTAACTTTTGCTGTGGCTTCCCTTGAACTGTGATTGCCCTAATTGCTACCTTTGTAGTAGCTGAGATTACAGGTATGCGCCATCATGGTTGGCTGGATGGGAAATATTTCTTTGTTCCATTTCATTTTCCAAAAGGGCCAATTAGCAGTCAGGCCTGGCCTGGAAAGGCACTGTGGTCTAACTTCTACAGACAGGGGGCAGATGTTGTATAGCAAGCAAGGTCCATCATTGTGAGCTGGATAAATGATGCAGCAGTGTCCCTTGTGTGTTCAGAGATCAGGATTCAAAGCAAGTTAATGTGAAGAAAAATCCATGTTCTGGCTAGTTGAATTAGTGAAAAGATAAACCCATTATTTGTTTCATAAAAAGTCTTCTGGAAAATACATTATGTGCTATAAATATTAACAAAATCTTTTAAAAAGATACTTTGTAAGGATAGGTTAGTGGAGAAATGTATCCTTGGTCAACCATGCGAGGCCTTTTGTAAGGGTTTTGGAGGAACATCAGGCTTTTCTGGCTCTGACCCTACTGTTTCCAAAGCTCCTTGTGAATAAATATTACAGTCTTTTTGCAAGAGAGTTGGGATGGAGAATTTACAGATGAGAAATTTCTGGCTCTTCATATTACGTGATGCCTTGTCTATGCCAGGTCCTTCCTTTCGGGAATATTACTCAATGACATTCAGATAATAAAATAAATACCAGTAAAAACGAACACTGAAAGCCTGCAGTATAGTAAGTATGAATGCTGGGGTGTAAAACACTTGCCCATTGGATTTCAGGTCTAATTCTTTGTGGAGGGAAGCAGGGTTGGGGTGAGCTCTTTCTATGGTTGAATCAGGAACAACCTTCTTCTGATCCTAGCAAGCTGCAGGCTGCTGGCCATCTTCCTGCCTTTGCAGATAATCTATATCAGGTATATACACAGCCTTTGTTTCTCTCTTAAGTAGACTGGAATTTGTTCATGCAAACTCTGAGAGTAATTATATTTTGCAAGTGATATTAGGCATTGCCCACATGCCTTCTAACTTAGTGTTGCAAGGCAGAGACTGTAAAAATTTGACACCTGGTTATTTGATTCCTTTACAGTATGGAGAAAGAGTGTTCATGCCAACTGGCCTCCACAAGGAAGTGTCAGGGTCACTCCCCTGCAGCCGCGTTCCTGAGTCTGCCTCTGAGGCAGACTTCCTGCCAGCCATATCGGACTCTGCCATATCAACACGTGATTCACCGTCAGTTTGTCAGCTTAAGGGAGAAACAAACCAAGTAGGTGGATGACATACGGTACTACATCCGGGGGTTTTCCTACACTTCTACTGGGCAATCCTGACCTTGTTATCATACATTTGAGGTGGAAATATGAAGTACTGAAACTGACTTACAAAAGCCACATAGAGAAACCAGTGTGATGTTTTTAGAACCAGTGTGGTTAGTGCTTACTTCCTCTACATATTTATAGTAAAGGCTTTTGAGCCTGGCTGGGGGCAGAGCCAGCTCAGGGTAGGTGGGGTGGAGATCTGTATTCTAGTTACTGCTTCTACAATTTCCATTTCCACCAAGGACATTTAGATTTACTGAGGGAAAGGTCTTCGTGGGCTCCATGGATGTGAGAATTGGATTTTTCTGTGGCCCTTGCAGTGTGGGAGGCTCTGGGTGTGAGCAGGGTTGCGATGGAATTCTTCAGACCCATCACAGGCTGGGGGCCACGACGGCAGACTATTTTAGATCCCGAGTATCAGCGTTAACCCTAAGTTAGTTCAGGACACATACGAAATGAGTATAAATTTGCATTTTGTGTGCATGGAACTTTACTACGTCACCAGATGGCTCAGCATGTCAATTTTCCGAGAGGACCAGATGAAACCAGCGAGCCCTGACATCTGCTTTCCTTCCTCTGCCACCTTAGAAATCCTGCCCGCTGAGGCTGGAGTACTTGATAAACACAGTATTTGAAGGCTAGGCAGCAGTAAGGCTGGGAAGTTTGTGTATCACTCTGATACCATCAAGAGGAGAATTCCATTCATTCTTCTTTCTTCTTGTGCAGCTGGGGACTGGTCCTAGGGTTTCATATAGTCTAGGCAAGCAAGCATTCTAGCTAGAATCCCTAGCCTTCCTTTTTAAAAATTGTACTTGTAAAGCTGATGCACACAGGTGTTAAAGTGACATAAGTCAGGTAATGAGTACATTTCTTTTTGGACAATGTCACCCCCCCTCATTCCCTCCTGGTTTGTTCCCTGCCATCCCTACCCACAAGTTGTACAGTTCATTTTCAACATAGTGTCCAGTGAGTACCACTGCTGCATTTGTTCACACTTTGTCCCTCCGTTTTGTGCCCCTCTTACCCTCCTAAAGTCAACTAAATGAACAAACAGAACAAAGAAAACAAAAACAAAACTCATTTCTATTCACTAGAGTTCATTTAGATAGATAGTATTTTATATGATCAGAGCCACGTAGGCATTGTGCCTTTGTGCTCTTCCCCTAAGAGTATCCTCCTTTGGTCTCACTGTGTGTGGATGCCTAGAGTTCTGTATAATTTTCATGTCTCAGGGTATTACAAATCTAGTTTCTGCATATGAGAGAAAACGTGCCATATCTCTCTCAGCTTGACTTACCTTGCTTAGCATGCTTTGTTCTAGGTCCATCCATTTCCCTGCAAATGACGTAATATTATTCTTTCTGATGGCTGTGTAAAATTCTATTGTGTATGGGTATCACATTTTTTGGGTCCACTCATCTATATCATGAGGCATCTGTGCTGTTTCTGTATCTTGGCTAGTGTGAATAGTGCAGCAATAAACATGGATGTGAAAATGTCTTTACAGTATCCTGGATAGATGTTCTGGGTAAATGACCAGGAGTGGTATAGTTGGGTAGTAGAGAAGGTTTATGGTTAGTTTTCTGAGGAACCTCCAGACTGCTGTCCAGAGTGGCTGTACTCATTTACATTCCCACAAACAGTGTAGGACAGATCCCTTTTCCCCACATCCTGCCAACATTTGCTGTTGTTTGAATTCACAGTGGTGGCCAATCTAAGTGGGGTGAGATGGAATCTCAGAGGTTTTTTTTTTTTTTTTTTTTTTATTTGCATTTCTTTTATCAGCCTTCCTTTTTTTTTTTTAAATCCTTATTTTGGGACAGGATCTCACTAAGTGACCTACGCTAACCTTGAACTTGGGATTCTTCTTCATTTGCCTCCCCAGTGACCGAGAATACAGGTGTGCTCCTTTGGCATGTTTCTTAACCCACAGTTTGCTAGGGTGAAATTGCACATTACCTCACCTTGGTGCTTTGAAGAATTGCCAGCAGGCCAGATTGTCAGGTTAAGTGGTACCAGTGGGTGTGGCCATTGGCATGAGGCAGGTGCAGAGAGAGGGAGTGACTCGTGGAGAACCAGAGGTTCAGTTTGGGACTGATGTTACCTGCTGTTTCCAGGTTGGAGAAGTGACTCACGGGATTCCTCATTCACTTCCTGCCGGATGTGCTTCTGGGTCAACTATCTGAGTCCCACACTCCCTGTGCCCTCTTGATGACTTATTTCTTTGGATCTGATCGGCCCCTTTGGAGTCTCATCCTCTTTATTATATACTACATCTAAGAGGGAGCAGGCCATTTTCCCATGGTGCCCTGTTTCTTTTTTATTAAAACTCCACAGACAAGACCTAGAGATTTGTATGGGATCTCCACCTCCCCCAACCTCTCTCCCAGCCCTTCATTCTGGCCCTCCATGGTCTTTCATGGTCTTGCCTTATACTACAACAGCTCAATCCCCATGGAACATTCAAGACAACAGAGGTAGATCATGCTTAGGGCAGACTGTCACCAAGCCAACATCAACTACCTTTGGAAAGGACTTTCTACCATCTCTCTGGCAGTCAGGAAAGAAAAATTCTGGTTTTATGCTGAGATGTATCAGCTATACACAGTAGGGCAGGTCAGTTCTCACCACTTGGGCCTGAGGATGGTAGAGATGAAGACAAGAAAGAAGCAGCCGTGCAGGAGAGCTCTGGCCCTGCTGTTTGCCTCAGTCAGCAGCACACTCAGGACACAAAGACAGAACATGCCCTGCCCGCTTCTGCCAGGGAGGACAAAGGTTGACACTGAAGAAGACCTTGGCCCCTCTGCCTGGAAGCGGCAGCACCCTGGGAATCAGCACTGACAAGCTGTACTAACAAGCTTATCTGCCGTTTATCTGCCTTCCTCCACTCTGCCGTGCCTGGAGACTAAAGGTCTTTTTCTGTGTCTGGTCACTTCTCTGGAAATGTACTGCTTTTGGTTAATGATGCCATGTAAGCTGGAGTGCAGTCACTTGTTTGAGGTCATTAAGCGTTCATTTTGGGATCTGCCACGTACATTCGAAGCATACAGGAGAACCACCATTGTCATCGGGCTCGGGGATCCATTCCTGTGAAGAAGTTATGGAAATTTTAGTTTCCCTCCCCTGTAAGCAGTGAGCCTGAAAGAGGCCAGAATGTGTTCCTGTTTGTTTTACTTTCCATTTGGTTTGGGACATTTGGTGGAGTTGTTAGGATTTTTAACCATCTTCCCCTATAGAATAAACACCCACTCTTAAAAAATACAGCTAAGTGAGGCTGGGAAGGTGGCTCAATGGTAGAGAGCTTGCCTTGCATGCATGAGGTCCTGGGTTTGATTCCTCATTACCACATAAGCAGAAAAAGCCAGAAGTGGCGCTGTAGTTCAAGTGGTAGAGCACTCACCTTAAGCTAAAGAGCTGAGGGACAGTGCCAAGGCCCAGAGTTCAGGCCCCATGACCCCAAAAACCCCAAAAAACAAACACACACACACACACACATACACAATACAGCTAAGCTACATGCAGTGGTTCATGCCTGTAATATTAGCAACTCAGAAGATGGAAACCAAGTGGATCAAGATTCCAGGCCAGCCTGAGCAGAAAAGTTTGAAAGACTGCCCCCTCCCTACCCCCATTTCAACAGAAAAATCTGGGCCTGAAACTCGAGACCTGGATGCTGTCCCTGAGCTCTTTGGTTCAAGGGTAGCACTCTACCACTTTGAGCCACAGCTCCATCTCTGGGCTTTGAGTGGTTAATTAGAGGTAAGAGTCTCACAGACTTGGGCTGCCTGGGCTGGCTTTGAACCGTGATCCTCAGATCTCAGCTTCCCAAGTAGCTAGGATTACAGGCGTGAGCCACCATCACCCAGCTTGAGCTGGGATTTCAATTTCAGATATAGTGTACTTAGAAAACATAAGATCTTCAGAGGGAAAATTAAGTAAACAGTGCAGAAGCAAAAGGAGCCAGGCCAGGGTCCCAGGGGACAAAGAGACATTGATGCTTGTGAGAGCCATGGACCCTGTGGGGGCTACAGAAAACCAGAAGTGGTGCTGTGGCCCAAAGTGGTTAAGTGCTACCTTGAGCAAAGAAGCTCGGGTCGGCGCCCAGGCCCTGAGTTCAAGCCCCATGAACAGTAGAAAAAAAAAAGAAGAAAAGCAGCTGAGACTCAGAAGCTGAGTATCATGTGCTTAAAGAGGCTCACCAGGGCTCTCTTCTCCTTTACTCTACATGCTTATTTCTACTGGACCCTGCCAATGAGCTGGAGGGGCTATGGGTTAGCCCAGTTCACACACAGAGAAACCGAGGCTCTCAGCAGTTCAGAATAGTCTTCCCAAGGCTATACAGTGCACATGTACCAGTGCTTGCTTTTGTCTCCCCCTACCTCTTCCAGGTCTTCATGCTCACGTCCTTTTCAACATCCCTTTAAAAAAAAAAAAAATTATTGTATTTATTTTGTAAAGGTGTTGTGGGGGGGGGGGTATAGTTACCTAGGTCAGGTAATGAAAGTATTTCTTTTTGAACAATGTTGCCTCTTCCCTTGTTTTCTCCGGGTCTATTGCCCTTTTTAATGCTTAACTTATTCTGCTGGGTAGGATACAATGCTAGAATAATTGGAAAGTTATGACTAAGACCTTGTACGAGACTTCCTTCATTATACACACAACATTAAATTTGCTCTTCAGCTCTGAGTGAGATGGGTGGATGACACATGGAGGGCTTCTGGATACATGCTGTCCTCTGAATGCGGAAGTGAGACGTAACGGCTTCCACAAAGCACCGTGAGAGGGAGCTAAAAAAGAATGTATCCGCTTTTCTAATACAATCATCTGATTACTTAGAACCGGTCAAAACTTTACATTAGGGCTGATGTGTGGGTGGCACTGTTGTTGCCTACAATTTCCACGTGGGGTGATAAAAGAAAGCGGACCACTTGGGTGGTTTTCTTCTTTTTGTAAACTCTCTTGAGACCATGTGCTCTGCCCCCACAGCTTCCCTCTCCCCTTCTAAACTGCCACCAAGGACAACCAGAGACTCAGAGAATAGCATTTCACATCATTCAATGGTTTTGTTTTGTTTTTTTAAAAAAAAAAACTAGCTTTTTCTAGTTTGTTTTTTTTTTAATCTGTCTCATTTCCCATGGCTTACTGCTTTGCCTGTCAGATGCCACCTTCCCAAGTGTGTAGCTCCCCTCAGACTCCAGCAGGTCTACAGCTAGGCAGAAGCTATGGGAAGGTGGCCTGAAAATAGACTGGAGACCCCTTCCCATTAGGAAGTGGAATGTCTTGTCAGTCTGCTGCTTCCTGTCCCCTCCCAAACCCTGGTGCAGGCCACACCCACCGGCTCCACCTTGGTCTTGATGACAGATTTCCCTGGGCCTGAAACCCATCTTGAAGGTAAGGCCAGGCAATCAGAACTCACTTCCTTGGGGCTTCCCAAATACCTGTTCTTGCCAATTGACTCCTGTATCTGGACAGGACTCTCTAGAGTCCTGCAATATTGGCACCCCTAAAGTTGAGAACTACCCCTGTTCTCCCCCACCCCCACCCCTGTGCCTCACCACATGGGTCAAGATCCAAGCCACTATGGATTGGGCTTGAGTTCGTGATCTGGACCATTGGATACCTTCTGGAGGATGAATTGGGGGAGGTAGTTCCCTGTGGCCTGGTTTCAACAGCATGCTGATGCTAAGAACAAGCTCTCGGGAAGAAAAGAGCTCTGAAAGGTGTCTTTGCCAATTTTCCTGGTGTAAATGTTCCCACCAGGGTCCATTTCAAGTTATCTGTGTGATGTCAGTGAATGTGGAGTTGGGAAGAGATCTACAGTAGTATGAAGCTACATAGAATTGTCTCCATACAGAACAGAATGCTTGCAAATAATGTAACAGCAGTGCCAATAGTAAAATGTAAACAATCAGGAAGTGATGCATATTTATTACTTCTGATTGTAGTACAATGTATTCCTTTTGTGGTTATATATTATTTAATTTTTTTCATAATGGCTGTATTAACAGCTAGCTAGCAAACTTTGAAAAATGTGTCACTTGGTTCTCTTGACCCTATGCTGGCCAGTTCTGGAAAATCACTGCCTGAGTTTTCTCAGCTCCATTTTCACACGGCTTCAGCGGGAGTTACCATAACCTGAAGGATCTCAGTACTCCTACCAGCCAGGGCACGTGACTTCTGACCTCCTGGTTGCTAAATTCAATAGCAAAATTTCAGTGCTTCTTCTGCTTGGGGCTAGCAGAAACCTGGGGTGCCTCTCTCTCTCTCTCTCTCTCTCTCTCTTTTACTCTCCCTACAACTCTATTTTCCTGCCATTTTTTTCAGATCTTTCCAGAAGACTGGCATCCCTCTACTGACTCTTTTTTTTTTAGTCAGTCTTGGGACTTGAACTCTGGGCTTGGGCACTGTTCCTGAGCTCTTCAGCTCAAGGCTAGTGCTCTACCGCTTGAGCCACAGTGCCACTTCTGGTTTTCTAGTGGTTTTTATTGGAGATAAGAGTCTAATGGACTTTCCTGCCTGGGCTGGCTTTGAACCCCAATCCTTAGATCTCAGCCTCCTGAGTAGCTAGGATTACAGGTGTGAGTCATAGCCCTAGTATTTCCCAGCGTGTGACTATGGTTTTGTTTGTTTGTTCATGGTTAGTTTAGTTCTGATGTGAATGCAAGGTGTCCTAAAATCATACTGTGCAGATCTCCTTTGAACCCAGTGTCTGAATAGCTTCCTGTCTCTCCTAATTCATTCTTTAGATAGTGCCTCATTGGGCATGTGTACCATCAATCACTCATCCCATAAATGTGTGATGAGGGCCAGATACATGCTAGTCATTGTTCCTTGTGCTAATAATGCAATAGTAACAAGCTACAGTCCCACCCCTCCTGGAGCTCACTGAGGGCAAATGATGTCACTGTCTTTCCAGAGCCCTTGAGTCATCTGTGACTCACACCTCTCCCACTCATGGATGGCCATTAAGTCAAGAAATCTGATCATCTTACTTGCTTCCTTTATCAACAGCCTCCAGGACTGTCATTTCTCTCCTGGATCGGCAGGAAGCCCCTCATTGCTTTACTCAGGGGCCAGACTTGCTGCATTCAATCCATCCTCCACACTGCTGGAACAATGAGATAGTTGAAGTCACGTTTATGACATTGTTGAAGTCATATTTATGACATTTTCATCGTAGCCGTTGAAGGGCATCTGTGCTTCTTGTCAGGTGACTCTGTCCCTGTTGGTATCTTGCTGCCATCCTCCTCCGACCTCAGAGGTCCTCTTGCAGCTCCTTTGCCAGTACATCTGGAATCTCTCCAGCCCCACGCCAAGACCCTGCTCCTTTCTTTGCCTGTTCCTTCTATTCAGCCTTCAAAATTTAGTTCAGGGGCCCATTTTCCAGGATGGCATCACAAAACAGAGCAAGAGGCCCCATCCACATCTGTGTACAGGGTACATTATGACAATTTTCTGGCACATTGGAAAATAGTGCCATTAAAACTATCAACAGAAGTTGGGCGCTGGTGGCTCACGCCTGTAATCCTAGCTATTCAGGAAGCTGAGATCTGAGGATCACGGTTCAAAGCCAGCCCGGGCAGGAAAGACCGTGAGACTCCTATCTCCAATAAACCACTAGAAAACCGGAAGTGGCACTGTAGCTCAAGTGGTAGAGCGCTCGCCTTGAGCTGAAGAGCTGAGGGACAGCGCCCAGGCCCAGAGTTCAAGCCCCACGACCGACAAAAAAAAAACAAAACTATCAACAGAGCTACTTCTGTCACTGCTGCTGGAGGTGTTTGATTTCTGGACACCAGTCTGCTTTTCTGTCACTGTCATGTTACACTAAACTGTAAACCATTTGTCTCTTTATTTACTTGTTTATTCTTATGATAGAGTCTCACTATGTAGCTTAGACTGGCCTTGAACTCCAGTGTGCATGATTATAGGTAGGTATGAGCCATCATGTCTGGCTTGTTAACCATGTCTTTATTATTTCCTATGTTTCTTGGGAAAATGAACTCTTAAAGGAGAGGAATGACTCTTTTGTCAGTGTATCACTGGAAGCAAGTATGGGTAGGGTTTCTAATGAGCAATCAATAAAGATTTGTTGGATGAATGACTGAATGGATGGATGGTAATTGAGGGAGGTGGCTGAGGGCACAGGATCTTTAGTCTGAGTCCTAATGTTGCCTTTCCCATGTAATTACTTGGTCCATCACTGTGCCAAGTATTGGCATCCTAGGAAGGATGTGAAACGTGAGGTAGAACCGTGACTGCCAGGCCTGCAGGGATGTTAAGCTCTTGTAATGACTGAATGCTTTACAGCAGCAATTGTAATGACTGAATGCTTTGAGGCACTGAAGTTGCTTCTGTGTTGTGCTTTGCAGTTCACTTTTCTGGACTTTCTTCATCAGTACATTTATTATGATTTTGATGCTTCTGATTCTTACTAGAGAAACAACTTATTATGAAGGTAGTTTTGCCCCAGGGAAGGGTTTGGGTATAAAAGATTCATTGCTAGTCCAAAATTTAGACTTGTGCTGTGGGATATATATCTCTATCTCTATCTCTATCTCTATCTCTATCTCTATCCATCTATCTCTATATATCTATATGACACACAAGGTCATTATGCTAAAATCCAAGGAAATGGCTGTCAAAATTAGCTGAATTATGTATTAAGAGCTTGAAGCTTTGCCTTCATTTGTATATTGGCACGACTTCCTTTGCTCTGTTGGAAATACTCTGCCTCCCATGACCGTCGCCCTCTACTGGCTGGAAGCAGATCCTTCCAATGTATTGGGCTAGGTTGCCCCCTAGGGACCTGATTCTGTGTCTCCAGGGCCCAATTTTCAAGGAATATTGACTTGCGTGCTGGAGTGTCAGCATCTCTGTGTGTGCTGTTAGAAGCGACATGGCTACGGAAGTGACTCCAGCCTCAAGGTCCAACGTTCGAGGAGCAATTCATTCTGAGAATCATGGAAAAGTGTGCATCAGTACTGAAAATTGGAAGAACTAGACTATGAGTGCAATGACCAAGTTATTGTGACTTGACATGGCATCCTGGACTGTAAGCAAGAAAGGTGGAGGAGTACAGTTATGTGGGGCTCTGCAGTTTACAGAGTGGATGGAAGTGTACATTGGGTTTATGTTTTCTAATGTAGCACCTTTCAATCACACCAGCAAGGATGGTGTGAAATGCAATAGGAATGAAGCCAGGAGGAAGACATTTTCCATCATCAGATGTGACTGCTGGCAGCTGTCTTGCAGTCTGCTGATATTATGTCTCCTGGCAAAGGTTGTCCTGAAACAAAGTCTAGTTTCAGAGGAAAAAAAACACCTTGTGAGTGTGACTCAACCATGTTATCTTCTCATAGAAGCAGGTTAACTTCCTACCCATTTCCTCAGTAACTTTGGAGAAACAGATGTGATTATTGTAGAGATATCCTATGAGTAATTGTCAGTTTCTCCCTTGCAGCCATGAGCCAAGGGATCAGGTGAGCAGGGCACTCGGGGAGTCAAAGCATGGAGCTGCATTTCTTCCTAGGAATGAAAAGTCAAAATCATTCTGAAGTAGTGCTTTCTTTTTAAGATGCAAAATATCTTTCAAGTAACTGCACTTAAATCTCTCACATTCAAGCTTAAATCAGTGACACTGTCACATTACAGTCTGAGTGAGTTAATTTGAACAGTGGGAAAGGGTTCTTTAATCCTTGAGGGAAAAAAAAGGCAAACTCAAAATTATGCCAAATCGTCTACTGACAGTCTTTATTGGTCCAAAGACACAAAGAGAAGTGTTCACACAGTCTAGCTGGTCTTTTTTTTTTTAATCCCAGGGATATTCTCTTCCCTATCAAGGAGAAGGAAGAACTAACACTCAGAACATTTGGAAAGAGAGATGGCTGAGAGAGAGAGAGAGAGAGAGAGAGAGAGAAACAGACGAGAGAGAGACAGAGAGACAGAGAGAGAGAGAGAGAGAGAGAGAGAGAGAGAGAGAGAGATCTCCTTCCCAGGAGCCCCAGGCTTCAGTGCACACCTCTGCTAACCAGGGTTAGGTCTCATATCTAGTTCACATTGAAACCACCCAGAAATATACTATTGCAATGTCACCATTTCAGTCTCAACAGGATTCTTTGGGGCTAGACTAGATACTGAGGGGCCAGCTGCCATTTTGGCTACTATAACCCAAACCTGTGTGCTTTAGAAGACCTTTCTGCTTCTTGTGAAGGGCCTTTTGGGATTGAAAGCAAAAAGAGGCACAAATATATTTGTGGACAATTTATGGACTTGTGGGAAGCCAACCGTTCAGAGAGCCCTCCTCTCAGCCACACGCAGAGAGGCAGCTTGCTGGGTGTCCCTCCATGTCCTGGCTTTCCTGACTGCATGATGCGAGACAGACCCACTCAGGGTGTCTGGCAGCCCCTGCGGTGATAATAGTACTGCCAGCCAGAAGATCTTCACTCTTAGCAGGTTACTTTCAGATAGACTTAAAGCCTTATTCGAGATTCAAGATACATGAATACATGAGGAGGTGAGATGAATCTTTTGACCTTATTTTCAGAGAGGCAGTCACTAAGTTTAGGAAAATCAAGTTCACTTCCTCCAGTATTTAAACGCAGAAATGCTAGATGAGTCTGTGCTGGAGAGCAGCCTTCCCTTCCCCTTACAAACATTCCTACAGGACAATACTTCCTTTTCCTAGGACTGTTGCTATTTCCAATAGTGCTTTTGCTTCCTAAAATAATGAAACTGGAGAGCAATTAGGCGAGTGGAGATGTTTTGTGTTGAACAAAGACAAGTCCAGTAGAAGGTGGGTAGAGATCCCCTCGGAGCCTGGATTCTAGGTCCTGTTCCCTGGTGGGTGTCAACGTGCTGGAACACATACCCAGATTCGCTCTCTCCTCCCACACTCTTGTTGAGTCAAGAGGTGGAGGAGGAGGCATGGTTGCAAGGGAAAGCCTCACTCAGGACTCCTGCTCGTTGTATAACATGTGGACTGTGTATGTCTCAAAACAGGAGGCACCTAATGCAGGTCTTGTTAGTCCCATTGGCAACAGCCATTCTGATGTCTTCCTTGCCTTTTTCAGATCTGTCCTGGCTGAGTTCTCCATTCCTGTCCTAGATATAGAGTGTCGATGACTCTGAGCAGTAATGGTGGTCTCAGCTTGGTTTTGGAATGAACATATGACCAGTTCTGGCCAAGGAAGCTGTGGAAATAATCTGGAGGCTTCTGAAAAGGTTTTCTGTTTCTTACAAAAGAGACAGTCGTTCATTTTCCTAAGGTCTTTATCTAATCTTTGGATGTTGCAACCATCTTGTGATGAGAAGAGAACCAGCCAGTGGAAAAATGATCCATGAAATCTTAGTAGACGGAAGATATAGAAGCAACTGGATCCTTGACCTTGTGAGTGGTTGAATTCACCAACCCTAAAACCACTTTACCACTGAACATCTAAGTCCTCTTGTTTAGACCATAAACAGTTGAATCCAAAAGCATCCTACACAGTAGTCCATAGTTAGCTATTGCTTGTGTGCTGGGCTGCTATGCCTTTTTTTTTTTTTTTTTGAGTCCAGTCGTGGGGCCTGAACTCTGGGCCTGGGCGCTGTCCCTTAGCTCTTCAGCTCAAGGCTAGAGCTCTACCACTTGAGCCACAGCGCCACTTCCAGCTTTTTCTTTTTGCTTATGTGGTGCTGAGGAATTGAACCCAGGGCCTCAGGCATGTAAGGCAAGCACTCTACCACTGGACCACCTTCCCAGCCCCATGCTATGCCTTTAATATTGACCACAGAGGACCCGCCTTCTTAAATCGTCAAGTGCATAATATAGTATTCTGCAGTGTTGTTAACTAAAGGCTCTGTGTTGCACAGTGGATCTCAGCATGTATTCATCCAGCATAGGTGAAACTGGATGCTTTATGAACAACCTCTCCCCACTTTCCTCTCTCCCTGGCCCCCGGCAATCACCATTCTGCTCTCCATTCTTAGAGATTTGGTATTTTAGATGTATCCTGTGAGTGGAGTTATTTATTCTGTGAAAGTTATTTATCATGTGAATGGAGTGTTTATCCTTCCTTCCTTCCTTCCTTCCTTCCTTCCTTCCTTCCTTCCTTCCTTCCTTCCTTCCTTCCTTCCTTCTTCCTTCCTTCCTTCCTTCCTCCCTCCCTCCCTCCCTCTCTCCTTCCTTCCCTCCCTTAACCCCCCCCACCTCTCTTTCTTTTCTTGTCAGGTTTTTTGAACTCTGGGCCTGGGCACTACCCCTGAACTCTTCAGCTCAAGGCTAGCACTCTACCACTTGAGCCACAGTGCCATTTCCAGTTTTCTGGTGGTTAATTGGAGATAGGAGTCTCACAAACTTTCCTGCCCAGGCTGGCTTTAAACCTCAATCTTCAGATCTCAGCCTCCTGAGTAGATAGGATTACAGGTGTGAGCCACTGGCTTATTTCACTATGCATAGTAGGTGTATCCTTGTTGCCTCATGTTGCAAAATAGTATTTAATTGTGTACATATATGTTTGTTTAACCCCTTCATCCATGTGATTTTCAAGCTGCTTCTGCAGCTTAGCCGTTGTGAATAGTGCTGCAACCAATGGTTCTACTAATTTCTCTTTGAGATTGTAATTCCAGTTTTAATGAGATTTTGGCAGGGATTAACTTTGATTTATCTATCTTTTGAGATGGTGTAGACATTTTTTTTTTTAATCGGTCGTGGGGCTTGAACTCGGGGCTTGGGTGCTGTCCCTACACTCTTCAGCTCAAGGCGAGTGCTCTACCACTTGAGCCACAGCCCCACTTCCGGTTTTCTAGTGGTTTATTGGAGATAAGAGTCTCACGGACTTTCCTGCCCGGGCTGGCTTTGAACCTCGATCCTCAGATCTCAGCTTCCTGAGTAACTTGGATTTCAGGCGTGAGACACCAGCGCCCGGCTTGTTTTTGTTTTTGTCTTTGTGTTTTGCCACTGGGCTGTATCCCAATTGTATTGTTTCTGACATTATTGCAAATGAAACATTTTTCCCCTCTAGTTTCCTTCCTGGTTGTATCAGTTCTTTAAACTCCATCCTGGCAGGATTTCTTCTAAGACTTTGGTGGGGTCAGTGACAGAAGTCCACTTAGATCCTGGCAGAAGTTCAAGTTAGCACAATTGCTGCCATCCATGGTAATTATGCCCATCTCTTCTGCATGAGCTTAAGCTCCTTACACACATCATCTCATTTAATTTTCAAAGTGCCTCACCAAGTAGGAACTGCATTCAGCTTCACTGTACAGAGTAGGAAACCATAAGTAATTTTCTCAAGTTATCAGAGCTAGCAAGTCTTCAGACGATTCTGGCCACCCCCCATTGCCTGTCAGTCTAAACTTCCTTCTGTAATGGTGGGAGCAGCAGCCCTGCAAAGGACTGAGGCCTTCCTACTCCATGACTCACGATGCAAGTTCCACCAGGAGATGTGAAATCTCATTACACATCTAAAGGCAAGTGAGTGTGTAAAGTTCATTCTGTGACATGAACTCTCATGTGACTTTTACTTAATCTTTCTGTGCTTTAGATTCTCCGTGAGGCTGAGACAGAGAGACTTCCACTTCCTGCATCTTCCGAGCCTGAGAAAGTCGGTGAGGTGGGGCATCCGAAAGCATTCCGCAGCGTTGCGATAGAGGATTCCCTCCCTGCACAGAGAGTTGTGCTGTTGGTTGTTAGTGGGATTTTAATAGCTCTTCCCAATTCTCAGGTGCTGATAGTGTCATGAATCATGATAATTGGTTGAAAATGTTCCATCCAGCTTCTTCAACTCTCAGAAGAGTTGTCAATATGCTTTGGTGTTCAAAATGTTATCTTGGACAGAGGACATCTGCATGTAAGAAGCAGTTGTTTTTCCTTCACACTGATGCTTATAAAATATAGATACATCCCGACACTGGTTGCACACACCTGTAATCCCAGCTACTCAGGAGGCTGAGCTCTGAGAATCATGGTTCAAAGCCAGCCTGGGTGGGAAAAGTCTGTGAGTCTCTTATCTCCAATTAACTACCAAAAAAAGCCAGAAACAGGCTTATAGCTCAAATGATAGAGTGCTAGCCTTGAGCACAAAAGCTCAGGGACAATGCTCATGCCATAAGTTCAATCCCCAGGACTGACAAACAAAACAAAACCACACAAAATAGATATAGGAACAACTTTACACAGATATCCAATATTGACCTATATTATCCTTTATTGTGTTAGTTAAGTGTGAGCATACCTGAAACTTATATTAAAGTCCTTTGATTGTGGATCTAGTGCAATTTTGAAAGTAAGGTAAATTTCAAACTAGATAAAAACAAAATGGCTGGGTGCTGGTGGCTCACACCCATAATCCTAGCTACTCAGTAGGCTGAGATCTGAGGATCACCGTTCAAAGCCAGCCCGGGCAGGAAAGTCTATGAGACTCTTACCTCCAATTAACTACCAGAAAACCAGAAGTGGTGCTGTTTTTCAAGCAATTGTTTGCTCCCTTTGAGCTGAAGAACTGAGGGACAGTGTTTAGGCCCAGAGTTCAAGCCCCACAGCCGACAAAGCAAAACAAAATGACAAGAATAATTAAATTCAGATGAATAACATTAATTTGATGGCCTACTACATAATAGGGACTCAGCGAATGGTAGCTATAATTAATAACACTGCTTATTTTACTTTAGTAGTAATAGTGAAGAAAATTCATATTTCTATAAATATACTTGACAGGGGATTAATCATTTCATGACTGTGTTATTCGTTTACCAACTTTACACTCAACTCAACTTGAAACTTTTGTTTCAGGCAATTGTGCTTGCTAGGCAGGTGGTCTACCATTCGAGCCACTCTTCCACCCTTTCAGTGTTTATTATTTTGAGATAGGATCTCACTTTATGCCTGGGCTGACTTAGACTTCATCTTACTTGTGCTTTCTTTGCAACTAGAATGACAAGCATGTGCCATTGTGTCCAGCCACTGGTCTAGATGGACTCCTGTGGAACTTGTTCTGACTGGGCTGGCTTCAAACTGCAATCCTGAGATCATTTTGCCTTGAGCCATCACCTGTCTATCTGTCTGTCTGTCTGTCTCTCTCTCTCACAAACACACACACATTTTATTTATTTAGACACCAGGAGAGCTTGACTTCAGGGCCTCATCTTTGCTCAGTTGGGGCTATACCATTTAAGCTATGCCTCAAGACTGGCTTTTGCTGATTATTTTGGAGATGTAGTGTCTCAGAATTTTCTGACCAGGATGGCTTTGAACTAAGATCTTTTGAATCTCAGTTTTCTTAGTAGTTAGAATCATAGTCATGAACCATTGTGCCAGATGATGAGCAATTCTTTTCTTTTTAAGAAATTATCCTCAATGGGGCTGGGAAGGTGGCTCAGTGGTAGAGCGCTTGCCTTGCATGCATGAGGCCCTGGGTTCAATTCCTCAGCACCACATAAGCAAAAAGAAAAAAGCCGGAAGTGGCGCTGTGGCTCAAGTGGTAGAGTGCTAGCCTTGAGCTGAAGAGCTGAGGGACAGCGCCCAGGCCCAGAGTTCAGGCCCCACGACTGGACCCAAAAAAAAAAAAAAAAATTATCCTCAAATAGTTGTACAGAGGTTTCAATTTACCATGTGTACGTGTTAATTAAGTGTATGATGCGTTTAATTGATGTCCCCTCCATCGCTCTGTCTCTTCTTTCCAACCCCTCCCTTCCCTTCTGTCTCCTCAGTGGAGTAGTTCCTTTTTTTTTTTTTTTTTTGGTGGTCATGGGCTTGAACTCTGGGCCTGTCCCTGTCCCTGAGCTCTTCAGCTCAAGGCTAGCACTGTACCACTTGAGCCACAGGACCACTTCTGGTTTTCTGGTGGCTTCTTGGAGATAAGAGTCTCATGGAGGGGCTGGGAAGGTGGCTCAGTGGTAGAGTTCTTGCCTTGCATGCATGAGGCCCTGGGTTCGATTCCTCAGCACCACATAAGCAAAAAGAAAAAAGCCAGAAATGGCGCTATGGCTCAAGTGGTAGAGCGCTAGCCTTGAGCTGAAGAGCTGAGGGACAGCGCTTAGGCCCAGAGTTCAGGCCCCATGACTGGACTCAAAAAAAAAAAAAAAAGTCTCATGGACTTTCCTGCCTGGGCTGGCTTTGAACCACAGTCCTCAGATCTCAGCCTCCTGAGTAGCTAGGATTACAGATGTGAACTACCAGCTCCCGGCCACACCAATTGTGTTTGGTGCTAGGATTTTAATTTTCGTAGTTTTTCATTCTTTGTCTCATAGGATATACTTGATCTGAGTTAATATTTCTAATGACAGTCTTATAATTTCAAGTAGCAGAGTTGGTTTCTTCTGAAAGGCTTTGTAGAACCCTCTGCTATTCACCCTGATGTGTCCAACCAGGAAAGGACCTTCCCTGCCCTGTGTCCCTGAGCCTTGGGCTGAGGTGGAGGGTATCTTGTTGCTCTCCATTGGCAGGAAAGGACCTTCCTGAAAACACATTATTTCACTGGGCAGAAACATGGCCCCTTGATATTTAATATTTAAGGACTGTGTGATTTTTTTTTTTCCTGGACTTGGAAACAAGCTCAGGGGAAATAGTTGTCAACTTTATTTTCAGCATCCTATGGACAACAGCCTACTATGAATCTGTGCTGGAAATTTCCATTCTTTAAAAAAAAACTTGTGGTATAAAAATACTTAGGGTTCATCTTAGAATACTTCAATGTTTAGAATGCTCTCCAGACGTTTCAGTTTTCGGTCATTACATTGAACAATTGTTAATGAAATCTAAATTAAACAGTAACTTCCTGTTCATCAGATTCCTGCAGTTCAAACTGCAGGCTGCCATTTATGAACTGTAATATTCTGGTCATTTTTGAAGATATTGTTTTGGATTTCATATCCGTTGTTTTCTGGTTAAGATATCCAGGAGAAGCAAGATTCCAGGGCAAGAGGGTTTTAATGAAGAATAGCAGAGCACTTACATGAAGTTGTGTTTGGGCAACAAGACTCAAAATTCGTTTCTAGATTGGAGAAATCAACAGCAACTTTTTTTTTTTTTTTTTTTGTCAGTCGTGGGGCTTGAACTCTGGGCCTGGGCGCTGTCCCTCAGCTCTTCAGTTCAAGGCGAGCGCTCTACCACTTGAGCTACAGCGCCACTTCCGGTTTTCTGGTGGTTTATTGGAGATAAGAGTCTCACGGTCTCTCCTGCCCGGGCTGGCTTTGAACCGCGATCCTCAGATCTCAGCCTCCTGAATAGCTAGGATTACAGGCGTGAGCCACCAGCACCCGGCTGCAACTTTTTTTTTTTTTGCCAGTACTGGGACTTGAACTCAGGGCCTCACATTCTCACTTGCTTTTTCACTCAAAGTTAGTGCTCTACCACTTGAACCACAGCTCTACTTTTAAGTCTTTGCTGGTTAATTGGAGATAATAGTCTCATAGACTTTTACTTCACTGGCTGGCTTTGAAGCTTGATCCTCAGATCTCAGCTCCTGAACAGCTAGGATCACAGGCATTAGTCGGAAGTGCCTGGCTAGGAAACTGATGCTTTGGATCAAGGTAGGTGAGAGTAGTTTTAAGTCTCATAAGCCTATCTGATCGTCCTCTTGACGGGCATCTGCTCATAGGATTCATTTTCTTTTCTAGCTTTCCCTGCTTTTAAGTAAATCTTGTATCTTGTATAGCCTGTCTTTGGGTACATTAAAAGAAGAAAACATGTGATCCTCCAGTTTTGTTTTGTTTTGTTTTGGGCTCAAGAAAGTGAAACTCAAGGCTCAAATCACCCCAGGCAGAATGGAATTGCCAAACTTTCCAAGTCAACTTTTCCTGGGTTAAAATCAAGCAAGGCTGTGAGGAATCAAATCTTCTTTTCTTGGCTCAAGGCGTCATGCAGGGTGAAACCACAATGTCACTTAATATGAGGGGAAGGTTTCCGTAAAGGAGTTTATTACGTTTGGAGAGCAGAGAAGATGATAAAGAAAGGTTTCTGAAGAAAATTATAAAACTCCAGGTTTAGATAATCGATGTAGCCAAAGCTGCCTTCTCTACCCAGGATTCACAGCTGTAACTGACTCCTGGCTACAGTTAATAGTGACTGCTAGGCCAGGCACCTAGGATTACGCCTGTAATCCTAGCAATTCAGGAGGCTGAGATATGAGGATTGAGGTTCAAAGCCAGCCCTGGCAAGGAAGTCCATGAAACTTATCTCCAATTAGCCAGCAAAGAAGCCAGAATAGAGCTGTGGCTCAAATAGTAGACTGCCAGCCTTGAGCAAAAAAGCTAAGTGACAACACCTAGATCCTGAGTTTAAGCCCCAGTTACCAGCCCAAAAAATATATGTATATTTTTTGAGAGGCACTTTGGAATGGCAGATTAAGGAACTTGGAAAGTCTGGTTTCCACAAAAGCAGCAATAAGCTCGGTGGCATTTTGTTTTCTGCTACTTTTACTACACTAGCCTGAACTCTCCATCCACAGGCCATCTTGTGCACAGGCTACAGGCCTCAGAAATAAACTCTGATGACCCATTTTTGTGCCTCTCCTAAAGGTTGAATTTAGGGCCAAGGACACTGATTCTGAGCTCTGCCTCACCCCACCTCTCTCCTCGCCTCACCTTCCTT
Source organism: Dipodomys spectabilis (assembly GCF_019054845.1). Lineage (NCBI taxonomy): Eukaryota > Metazoa > Chordata > Mammalia > Rodentia > Heteromyidae > Dipodomys > Dipodomys spectabilis. The sequence goes on from NW_024870979.1 coordinate 681,153, forward strand.
TTCCTCAAGGCTAGCACTCTAACTTGAGGCACAGCTCTACTTCTGGCTTTTTAGTGATTAACTCCTGAAGATAGGAGTCTCCCAGTCTTTCTTTTCTTGGCTAGTTTCAAACCATGACCTTCAGATTTCAATTTCCAGAATAGCTAGGATGACAGGTATGAGCCACTGGTGCCTGGCTTATAACAATCTTTTCATCTCCAAATGCTATTACCTCACCTGTCTTTGTGAGCAGAGCTGTCTGGTCCACTAGGCAGGACTGGCTGGGCTTTAGCCCTGTACCAGGACTTCCAAAAACAAGGGAGACCTGAAACCCAGAATTAAACCCAAAACATACAAGTGAAGCCTCAAAGTCAATTCTAACAAACATTTAACTAAATGTCTGTCAATCATAATATTACAGGTCCACTCTTTGAGTGTTAACAAAATCATGCCAGGAAATATCTGCGGCTTAAATGTTTCTTTCGCTCTGTAGAATTTCCTGAGTATTTAGATGACCTCCAAGAAATGATCCTAATTTTTATACCATTTAATTTGTGAATTCTAAATTAAACAAAACACCAAACACAACAGAAAATTATTTCAGAAATGTGATGGCCAGCTCTATTTAAGTGGGACATGAGTTCATATGGATGCCATATGAGTCTGTATGGGTGCCATATAGGGGCCTCAAAATCAGAGTCCTAGGATCTTCCTAGAGATATCTTCCAGGGGTTCTTGCTGGGAGGTTTAAGGGTTGCACAGATGTGATTATTGTGCTGCAGAAAAATGCGGTGACTTGGTAGAGTGCTTGCTCAGCATACTCCACACCCTAGATTTGACTACCACAGATGCAAAAAAAAAAAAAAATTGTTGCTAATAGTAGGAGGAGGAGGAGAATAGAAGGAGGAGGAGGGAGGAGGAATCACTGTCCCCAAAAAGCTACCAGCCAGGAATCTCTGGGAATTGCCCCAGATCTACCTGACTGCTCATGTCTCTGGGGAAGGGAGGCAGAGTGAAGAGCTGGGAACTGGTTTCTTACCCAGACCTCAGTGATTTTGACAACCAGCCAGGTTTGACCTTGCCTCTAGCAAGGTCATCTCATCTCATCTCATCTCCTTATTACGTCCACTTGCCTTTGGTTTGCCCTTTTGGAAGAGCTCGCTGTCATCTGACCATATTTCTGCACGAACTTGACAGCTGCCAAGTCTTTCTCAGGCAGGCAGGAGAGCACACGGACAACCACTAACACTCACCATGGCTTGTCTTTCACCCTTTCTGTTTCATATTTCTCCTGACCTTAATACTTCCCTTCCTGACAACCATCTTCCTTTCTCAGCCTGACCATTTTCCTTCCATGCTCTGTTCTTTCTCTTTCCTGCTTTCATTCCAAGTCACAGCTTCTGCAACATGTTTTTCATTTTAGTTGTGCAATAACAGCAGCAGAGATTTTAGAGCTCTTATTGCCAAAGGCTGGGAGGCTGGAAGTAGGAAGCAAACATTGTTACATCCTCCTGGGACCATGAGCAGAGCCTTGGTGGCTGGGAGGAGGCAGAGGAGGGGCAGACAGGTTCGTTGTTGCTCTTCTGGGCACCTCACCTTTCCTCAGATAGGAAGTCGATTGGATAGACAGAATTACGGGGCCAGGTGGGCAGACCCTTCACTAAACTAGGCCAGAGGTCAGAAGAAGCTTCTTTGCTGGGTAGTTTTAGTATGGGTCTTCTTTTAGCTGTGAAGGCTGAGGTGGTTGTCTCTTCTTCCTTCTGGGAGGCCTCTTGTGCTGGGTTGATTTGTACAGGGAACTCAGCATGAATGGGTTGGTGGCATACCCCAGAAACTGCACACTTAATTATTTTAATGGAATGGCCCTAATGATAAATAGAAAATCAAAATGAAATGGATTGTCTTATCGCACGAGCGATTTGTCATCCTCAGATCTGACCTCATTACAGCAGAATGACGCAGCACCAGTAGCAATCCTTGACTACCATGCCACTCCACCTGCTCCCAGAAAGTCACTTCCATTGAAAACACCTGGGGAGGCTGCTGAACACGCAGAGTGCTGGACTCCAGTGTGGCAGCTTGATGAAGTGAGAGTCTGGGAAGCTACCTGTTCAGATCCTCAGGTGATGCATAAGCACACTGAGGTTTAAGAATCATTGACTTGCCAGGCACTGGTGGCTCACGCCTGTCATCCTAGCTACTCAGGAGGCTGAGATCTGAGGATCACAGTTCAAAGCCAACCCAGACAGAAGAGTCCCTGTGAGACTCTTATCTCCAGTTAACCACCAGAAATCCGGAAGTAGAGCTATGGCTCAAAGTGTTAGAGGGCTAGCCTTGAGCAAAAGATCTCAGGGAGGGGGCTGGGAAGGTGGCTCAGTGGTAGAGCGCTTGCCTTGCATGCCTGAGGCCCTGGGTTCGATTCCCCAGCACCACATAGGCAAAAAGAAAAAAGCCAGAAGTGGTGCTATGGCTCAAGTGGTAGAGTTCTAGCCTTGAGCTGAAGAGCTGAGGGACAGTGCCCAGGCCCAGAGTTCAGGTCCCATGACCCGACCCCCCCACCCCCCGGCAAAAAAAAAAAAAGATCTCAGGGACAGCACCCAGCCCAGAGTTCAAGTCCCACGACCAACAGAGAGAGAGAGAGAGAGAGAGAGAGAAGGAGAGAGAGAGAGAGAGAGAAGCAAAGCAAATCTCCTTATGTGTTCTGTGTCTCACAGGTACTTCCTGCTCAAAGCCCAACTAACTGTCATCATGAAGACCCCCAACCTGTCTGTCACTGGCCATGTGATCAGAGTGAGCCCTGTCCTCAGGGGCAATCACGGGAATGCTCAGCAGGGAGGCAGGCAACCAACCACCAAAAGCTACCAGCCGCAAGGTAAACGGTTTGGCCAATGCAATGAGCTCATTAGGATTCATACATTGTGGCTCAAGTGGCGCCCAGTCACCCCCGGAGCACACAGCCAGCCAGTGCTGAAAGGGGAGCAAGTGTTGCATGTTCTCCTAACAATACCAGCCACACTTTGCCTCTGATCATCGGAGCTTCCAAAAGGACCTGTGCACAGGGTGGATACTCCCGGGACCCCTATGAGCACTGGGCCTCCACCGCCCATAGGTGAATCAAGACAGCAGTTGTTAGAGATCAGGGTCTCCCTTGCCTGTGTTGTCACTAAGCTGGGGTCCTGGCAACATTCATCCATTGCTGTCTCTGGCTGCTTTGATGGCTGGACAGCCAAGAGGCCTTGGCGATTATGGAGGCAATTTAGAAGGGTGTGGACTTTTGAGAGTCAGGCACCACCACACATCAGTTGCCACTCACCATTTGTGGGGTCTTGGACTCGTTCCTCAATTCTTCTGAGCTTCGGTTTCTAAAATAACATATGCTTCATAAGATTGCCATGAAGACTTTTTGTTCCTACTCAGTCTCTAGCCTGTGATGGGTACTTCCTGAATCAATGATTTTTTTTTGTGTGTGTGTCGGTCGTGGGGCTTGAACTCTAGGCTTGGGCTCTGTCCCTGCGCTCTTCAGCTCAAGGTGAGAGCTCTACTACTTGAGGCACAGTGCCACTTCTGGTTTTCTAGTGGTTTATTGGAGATAAGAGTCTCACAGACTTTCCAGCCCAGGCCAGCTCAAGCGCCTGTGAGACACAGGACACATAAGGAGATTTGCTTTGCTTCTCTCTCTCTCTCTCTCTCTCTCTCTCTCTCTCTCTCTCTCTCTGTCAGTCATGGGGCTTGAATTCTGGGCTGGGTGCTGTCCCTGAGATCTTTTGCTCAAGGCTAGCCCTCTAACACTTTGAGCCATAGCTCCACTTCCGGATTTCTGGTAGTTAATTGGAGATAAGAGTCTCATAGGGGGGGGAGGCTGGGAAGGGAGGTGAAGGGTAAACAAAGGAGGAGGCTGCAATGCTTGGTAAGAAATGTACGCATTATCCTGCCCATGTAACTGTAACTCCTCTGTACAGTATGTTCACAAATAAAATTATTTAAAAAAAAAAAAAAAAGAGTCTCATAGGGACTTTTCTGCCTGGGTTGGCTTTGAACTGTGATCCTCAGATCTCAGCCTCCTGAGTAGCTAGAATGACAGGTGTGAGCCACTGGTGTCTGGCCGATTCAGTTTTCTTTATAACAAACTCTGATGAAGTGTGTTCCCACTTCTACTTCTATGGCATGGGTACCATAGAAACCAATGGGATACCATTACTACTTTTAAAATTAAAGGCAATACTCTAATTTTTGTAGTGAGAGGAACACCTATTGCTCAGCTGGAGATGGATCAGTAGACAGGCCTGTTCACCCAGCTGGGATCAGTGGTCAGATCTTACTCCTGGAGATATGAGTTCTGGAGTTTGTTCCCAAGTGTGACACTGAAATACATATATTTTGTTCTTTGTTCTGGGTTCTTGACACAGTGTTCCTAAAACCCTCGGAATTCTATGGGTGGTGAGTATACTTTTGGTATGCTGAGGGTTCCCTAGATAGGACCGGAAGACCCCACAAAGACCAATCATATCATTGGAGGCTGGAACTCTTGGCACCATCTCTGGACCTTTGGGAAGGGGAGAGGAACTGGATTTTAGTTCATCACCAGTGGCTGATGACTTAATGAACTGGTCATCATTAGTGAAGAACTTTCCTGAGCACTGTAGTTTGTTCTAGCATATTTTGAACTTGAGGAACTGATGGAGGTAAGCCTACCAGAGTTTATCCCTAGTGGGTCAGAAGTACAGATGGCTTGGGCCTGCAGCTGGCATCAGAACGGTGGGTAGTCTTAGGGTACCTGTGAGATCTGTGCCAACTCCAGGTAGTTAATAAGAGTCAAACTGAATGGAAGGACATGTGTGGAGAGTGTGGGAATGGGTGAGAGGCAAAAGCCTACACATTCGATGTGAGAAGTGTGAATAATAGTGACTCAGCCTGGACGCTTGTCCCTGGCGTGGCTGAGGCCTCCTGAGTCTGGAGCGTCCTTGCTCTTCAGTTGTATTGGGAACCAGATTTGGAATCCCGTGCCTCACGTTTTGAAGAGTGATCAGCTATTTCATATCAAATATTCATCTGAATTCAAACAGGAAAACCTGGCCAGGCTCTCAGGCGCTCAGTGAGGTTAGCTTTTCTGGATAAAAGCTCTCTGGGCTGAGACTGAGTGATAGATTTAGTGCAGGAATGAAAAAGCTGGAGTTGGAAGAAATTAAATGACAAGAAACCTAGCTTACTGGAGAGCTGACCTGAAATGATTAGTTCACAGCAGGAGTTGAGCTCTCAGACTTTAGGGATTATTATTTTTTTTAAAGTGATTCTGAACTACTCTTAAGAGAATGTGCTTTCATAAGATTAAGGAAATTTTGAATATTAGAAAAAGAATTTTTAAAAATCGCTCTTGACCTGTCTACTTTAAAAAGAGTTTAAAGGAGCTAAAAATACCAGAGTTCGTAGAAAGTGGGACAGCAAAAATAGAGATAAGGAGCTCAGAAGTCAGGGGCCTGGGGTGAGCTGGAGAAATTGAACACTCATTCCAGAAGTTTCTATTTCTGATCCTAAGGATGGTGTTAAGAGATTGTCCAGTTCATGACATCAGAACTGACCAACATTTCCTAGGTCCTAAATTTTATGAGAATTGTGTATGTGAGCAAAATTCTCATCTCCGAGTCCATAGAAAATGTCTTTGTAGTGATTTGGTCAAAGGCATCAAAACTTCAAACAGATGGAGGAGAGCCGAGTCAGCGTCACTTGCAGCACATCTCGGGTTTTGTGTTTTCTCTGAGCTTCTGTTCCTTTGCCCCCTGCCTGTGTCACAAAATGACTGAAGGCAGAGAGAAACCTGTGCTGAAATGGTGATCTAATGGCACAAAATGGCTGAGGAGAGGCTGACAAGAGCCTCTGGGGTTGGGAGAATGTGAACATGGAAAGAAAAGCGAATTTCCAACCACCACAAAATAATTACAGGTTAAGATGCGGATGGCCACCGACTCAGGCATAGACTGAAGGAAAGTTTAAAGTTGGCTTTGTCTGGAGCACTTAGACCAGTCTTGCAAAAGGGATTGTGGTTAGGGAGCTCAGTAGCAGACAATGATAACAAAAGAAGTGAATTTTACTTTCATGTGTCATGGCCTGAGTGGTGGTGGTAGTGGGGGCAATTACTGGACAAATAGATTGACCTTTGGAGAACAAGGAAGAAAAAGATATCCCCTAGCAGCTTGGGGTTTAGGATGTAAAAAACCATCAGAACACTTTGTGTTCTAAGCCTGTGCAACAGATCCATTGATTGGAGGGGCCTTCTGCCAGCACCCACTCCCCGCTGCTTGAGCCTCTGACACTTCCACAGGAACTGATCGGAAAAGACTGCAACCCCTAGAGGCCAAGGAGCCAAGAGGGGCAATTGCTCTACCTGGGAGACCATGGTAGAGCAGAGCAGGGGCCACTTTGAACTTAGAAGGTGAGACTTTCACAGTATTGATCTTTGCATTTCAGATGTGTTTGCTTGAGGAGTGTGGGTAGGTATTACATAAAACCAAGACAAAGCACAAGAACAGACGCAACCCTGTTCCTGAGTCATCACACTAAGGAATCTTGAGGAGTGGAAGGAGAGGAATAGAGTCTAGGAGGTTCCAAGGAAAAGGACCCTAGTCCCATGGGGATGGAGAGTGGAGGTGTGAAGGGCACACTTCCTGAGGATGAGACTTCCTGAGGCTGAGCACAAGCACAGAGGAGATAGGAAGTTGAAGGAGGTGGTAGTGGGGGACAGGAAGAGCTCCCTGCACAGCGAGTAGATCGAGCCCAGGAAGAATGGGTGGTCACCGTCACGTTGTAAGCAGAGCAGAGGACAATCAGATCCAGGTTTTGAAAAGATGACTGTGGTCCTGGCTTAGGGATGACCCAAATGAGATGGTTTTATTCCTTTGCAGAACTCTGCCCTTGCCTTCCAGGTTAGTGTGACTCCATAGTTGGTACTGGTTAAGGTCAGAGTGACACAGCGCCAGGGCTGGCTTAGTCTCAGGTCCATCTCAGTTTCGGAGCCTCTTCCTTGCTCCAGAGGAGCGGGGCAATGAGTGATGTGGCTGGTCACGGAAGTTCAAAGCGGTCTAGCATGTCACGGAATGCCCCGCGCCTTCCAGGGAGCCAGCGGGAGGCAGCTCCTGAGGCAGCTGGTGAACAGCGTGGCACCTCCACAGCCTTAGAGGCAATGTCTTCACATGAGCTACAACTGAGGTCCTCTAAAGTCCTGAGCTAGCATCTAACCATTATTTTCTCAGTGCCAGGAGAGCCCGGAATTCACCCAAGAGGAGGCATCTCAGAGTTCAAATGTATCTCCTTCCATCTCTGAATCTTTGGCTTAATTACAAAACAACATGTAAGTGCTTTAGGACTGACCATTATTTTGTGCTTTCTGATTTTTGGCTTTCTTCCATGAACACAATAACTAACCTTTAAGCTTTCATGAACTTGGAGAAGGATGGACATCAGGGGTTTTTCTTGTTCTTGGAGCCTCTCTAGAAGCACCTATTTTCTTATCTTTCCAGATGAGACAACTTGAACTGGCAATGGGCAGGACCCACTCTAGAGAGCCCACAGTTCTCTAGCCAAGAAGTGTGCATGTCCCACGGACCCAGGGACATGGTTGGAGGTGGTTCTACAAGCCTTTCTGTCTATTCCCCAGAAGCCCAGGTCTGCATTACATAACCTCAGACAGGACCTGGGGGTCAGATCAGAATAGCCAGATCCCAGTGTCCTGTTATATCTGAGGCTGTGTGTATGAGAGAGGAGGGAAGGGCCCGACAGAAACTTCCAGAGAAAACACCTGGCACCCAGCAGACAAAGATGGCCACAGTCCTAGCTGAACACTTCCTCTGGCTGCCTCTCCCTTCAACACACACTGAAGCAGTGGGTGGTAAAGAAGGGGTTTGAGCGGGGCCGGGGTGGGGTGCCTCAAGCTGCCTCTGGTGGGGGCCTGCTGCTGCCAGCAGGTGGTGATGCCACCCAGTTGAACTGTAGATCCAACAGAACTATTTCTACTTTCAAAAATAACTCTTTGTTACTGGGTGCCAGTGGCTCACACCTGTAATCCTAGCTACTTAGGAGACTGAGATCTGAGGATCGAGGTTCAAAGCCAGCCCAGGCAGAAAAGTCTGTGAGACTCTTACCTCTAATAAACCACCAGAAAACCGGAAGTAGTGCTGTGGCTCAAGTGGTAGAGCGCTAGCCTTGAGCTGAAGAGTTTAGGGAGGGCGCTCAGACCCAGAGGTCAAGCCCTACAACTCACCAAACAAACAAAAACACCAAAAGCAACAACAACAACAACCCCCCCCCCCCAAAACAAAACTCTGTCATTGAAATGATACAGAATCAGAATCGAATGATTAGAGCTTAGATGTAGATGAGGAAAATAAAACAATTTCATGTTTTCTTGATTTTTGATGCCAAGGGTACTTTGTTTAGTAAAGCAGTTAACACATGTTTTAGGATGAATTATGTCAGACCAATCTGGCTGTTATTTTTGAATTCAGGATGTCCAAATCTATAGATATAGAATTTATTATGGTAGCACAGTTTAATATCTTTCACACACGCCATGAAATCTTTCTAGAATACAGAGAGAAACAGGAACACAAGATTTGAACTCAAACAGTCTCAAGATAAACTCAAAAGAAGCCATCATAGCCTTGGGGAGCTTGAGGGCTCCTCCTCCTCCTCCTCCTCCTCCTCTTCCTCCTCCTCTTCCTCCTCTTCTTCCTCCTCCTCCTTCTCCTCCTCCTCCTCCTCTTCTTCCTCCTCCTCCTCCTCCTCCTCCAACTCCTTGTTTTGTTGAACTCTGGGCCTGAGCTCTGCAGCGCTCTATCACTTGAGCCACTTCCGGTTTTCTGGTGGCTTATTGGAGATAAGAGTTTCACAGACTTTCCTGCCCGGGCTGGCTTTGAACCAAGATCCTCAGATCTGAGCCTCCTGAGTAGCTAGGATTACAGGCGTGAGCCACCAGCGCCCATTTGTAGGCCCTTCTTAAAATGGGCATGTGTGGCTTCAGTCACTTGTCTGTGGCCTATTGTTTCAAGAAAGCATTTATGGAGTACCTACTGTGTGTGAAGCCCGTGTTGGGAGCCTGGAGGCAAGCTTGTTCTTTACAAACCTGCTTTCCTCTGGATGCTTCTCATCTGGGGAGTACCAGGTAGTAAATGGAATGATAAGGCAAGGATGGAGCAACCGCTGAGAACTGGTATGTGTGTGGAGGGGGTGGGAGCTGAGGAAGAGCACTGTGGAGGGCATGCTTCTCCTTCCCAAGTACAGAAGGGAGACAGAGGAGGTCACATGTGCTAACCCAAGGCAGGCCTGCCCCCGTCACCAGATGAATAGGAATGATACACCAGCTCCAGTTGTTTCCCATTTCCAACCGCAACAGCTCTGTTCTTGTCAGTCCCAGATAATGCATATTCATGAGTGGACCCTGGGTACAGCGCTGGGTCCCTGGTTTGGAGACATCAAACTAGATGCCAAAACTATTGCAGGTCAGTCAGTGCAATGTGGCTTGGCAAGGGAGAGCCCCAGGGATGGGCTACAGGATTCACAAAGACTCAAAGACATTGGATGTTGAATTTACTTTGTGTTAATGTTTTTCTCCTCTTTCTGAAAGGAAGCAATCAGAGAAGCATGGCATAAATCACTAACTGGCAACACAAGACAAATGTCTAAAAGGGACTGCTGTGTGCAACCAATTTTACATTGAGAGCCGCTCCTTCGAAATGCTGAAAAGCTATAAATCAACAAGCCTAATGGATTTTGTCCTGTCTATTCAATATCTTCCAGGGCATTGAATTTAGAATGTAATTCATTAAAGCAGGGGGGGCTGTGTGCAGGAGAGGAACCTCTCCAGCAAACCACACTAGCCTGAACATTTCCAAAGTCAAATCCATCATGCTAAAAGCTTTCCTTCCTCCTTGGTACAAGGCCGTGGCCTTGGGCACTCCATTACAGACTCACAGCTTGTCTCTTAAGGCAGAAGAAAGAACAAATCCGCATGAACCCAGCCCTGGTACCAGAGCTGTGGGGCCTCCGGCCAATAGCATGGGGCTTTGAGCCATACTTTTCACCCTCATCCGGTGGACATAAGACCCTTAAAGTTGCTTTATTAGCATATGTTAGTTGTAAAAGAAGATGAGTTTCATTGTGACATTTTCCTAGGTGCATATAATATACTTTGATCATTATTTACCTCTTGTGATTATAAATGAGAAGAGGTTACAGGGACTTCAGATTTCACTGGCCTAATAGCAATTGCTTCAAATGTGGTACCATCATGCGTGTTACTTTTCAATTTTGATCCCTTACCCCCTCAGCCACAGCTTCCTAAGTGGGGACAGGGGCCACATGCTTTCTACCCATGACCAGGACAAACACATGACGGAATGTCTCTCTCTGCTAGATTAAATGGCCCATGTCAGTGCAAGGACAGTCCTGGACCATGAAGATTCAGCTCTGGTCTGCTTCAGCTTCTGATTGAGAAGTTGCTGGGTTCCTTTTTTTGGGGGGTGGGGTGGGGGAGGTAGCTGGCCGCTTTGTGGCTGGGTGGGGCTGTTTTCTAGGGCAGAAGCTCAGGGAGTAGGCCTCTGCCCCAGAGCCTGGAGCTGGGCCCCATCTGTGAATCACGAGGATTTCTCTCCCTCCCTGTTTGGGAAACTCAGCTCTGGAAAACAAAACTTCCTTGCAAGATTTCTTCATTCCTTGGTTTGCACACCATGAAGTTACTCAGAAATGGAACTAGAGCTTTTGTCTCAGGCGAAACTTGGCAAGAGGAGCTGACCAGACATAGCCAGACGCCTAGTTTTTAGACTCCTCCCACCCCGCACCCCCCCCTCTACCCTCCCCCCCCCCCCCCCCCCCCGTTTACAGGTCATTGATCCCAAATCTTTATGAACCAGAATAAGAACAGATACAGATAAAAATAATATTATTGTTCCTGAAACACCTGGGGGCTTAGAAAGAAGCTTAATTCAGAGCCCTATTTCGAAGCCCACCATGATGGTTGGTTGGGTTAGACCTCTAACCTCCACACTTGGGAGAAAGTAAATGATGCTTCTCTTCTCCTTCCCTTGTGGAATTTTTGTTATAGCAGACTGGACTGACTGGCACAGAGAGAAGGCCGAGCCCTTAATTCCAACATAGCATGGAGGCTGGAGTACAGGCCAGGCTGTGAGGTCAGGAGGTCTAAGCCTAGTCACTTCCTGCCTCCCTGGAGCAGTCTTGGGCTCTCGCTACATTTCTGCGAACCTGTTTCCTAAGCGGAGGGAAGTGACCGGAGGCACACACAGACAGGAAGTGTGTCCCCGATGGGACGTGTGAAACGCAGAGGGCCGCTGCTGCTGCTTTTGAGAAGTCATTCTACCCAGCAGGCAGGCAGCGTCTCTCACAGCTCAGGGGCCACTAGCTCTGCTTTCTTTCTAGCTTGAGTCCGTGGGCTCCAAGTCCACATACCCGGATGGCAGGGTGTGTAGGGCTGGTCTGTGGGACTCCAGCTGGTTCCGTGTGTCAGGGCTTTGTGGGGGCAAGCGTGGGGATGCCTCTGCTGGTGAGCGTACTTGTGGTTCTTGGCTTCTGGCTAGAATTGAACGAAGTCACCAGAAATGGCGTGTGTGTGTCTCAGAAACTGAGCTCAATAGATTCAAATGTCCTGATTTGCAAGGAAATGGCAACGTCAAATAATGATCTCATCATGGACCCCATGGGACCCCAGGGGAGGAAAAGAAAGATCAGGAACCCTGAAGGGTGGAGAGAGAGAAGGGAGGCACATTACCTGCAAATGACTTCAATATCGTGCTCACTGCTTTTTACATAGCTGTCTCTGGTCTAGCATCTATTATCAGTATCTAGCTACATGGTTATACCTACCACCTGTGGCCTAACTCCTCTGCTGCACAGGTTCTCCTAAAGCAACGGCAGGTGAATACCGAGTGCAAGCCTTGCACTCGCCACTCACAATTGTGCCTTCACCTTGGATCAACACGTGGTTAGCATGTTGTTCCTGAGAGCTGGCTGGCAGCGCTCTCACACAGAGTCTGGGGGTCTTTAATGGAGCGCCACTGCATTGCCTTATGCACAGAAGGTACAGGCTTGGCCCACTGAGTGGCCCCTGGAAAGGCCGTGTCCAGGATGTCTGCATGGCTTCGTGGCCTCAGATCCATGGGAAGTATGTCCTAAAATAACCACAGCAGAGGACAGACAGAGCCAGGACTCCTGCCTGAGGAAACACCTCCCTCCCCCACCCCAAAACAGGTTTGGATCCGAATGCCCTCTTATTAACCTGGTCTCTGATGCTTTGACATGGAGTTTTGCTGATGCTGGAGAAATGGCACCTCCCAGAGGCAGCCAGTTGCTGGGGCTGGTAACCAGTCCATCCACAGCACCCCTTTCCTAAGCAAGGGGACACGGGCCTCCCCCATGGACACGATCAGCATCTGATCCCCAACCTGCCTCCTCTGCCACACAAGGTGGTTTCCTATAGAAGCCACCACGTAGCTTGCGGCTTGGATTTTCCTCCCACCTCCATGCGTCTTGACGGTCAGTGTGGATGGAGCATGCAGAATGAGCTTCAGCTTTTGTAGACAGAGAACTAGGGAGATAGAGAAGAGGGAAAAGTACTGAGCTGTCACGGTTAGTCATGGCTGCGATGTCATCATTTCAGTCCTTGCTTTGGGAGGGTTCTGGAGAACTTGTTATTTCCGTTGTCACTGACCCAATGGTGACCTGTCCTGAGGATTCTCTAGATCTTGGGGGCGATTTCTGCTCCCTTGTCATAAAAGTGTGTCTGGTTCCAAGGTGATTGCAAAGGGAGCGCAGGGGGACTGGCTTAGAGCAAAGACACAGACAAGATGGGCGGCCCTGAGGCCTAGCTTTTCATCTGCTTCCGGTGAATTCAGGAGCTCAGCAAAGAGCACCTCCTCTTACACTGTGGCCTTCTTCCGAGCTAAAAGCCACAGAATGGCTTAAGATGAAGATGGACACAAGTGTATCTCAGGAAAATGCCTCTCTGGCTTGTGGTTTGGAGACTCAGTGGGTGAGGATAAGAAAGAGCCTTAGGAGGTTCAGGTGGAGATAATATGTGTTGAATTGTGTTTCCCAAAAGATATGTAAGCCTCAGGTCCTGCGTACCTGTGGATACAACTGTATTTGGGACTAAGGTCTTTCCAGATGTGATCAATTAGGATGAGGCTGTTAAGATGAGTGTTCCAGTCTGACTGGGGTCCTTACGAGAGGAAAACAGATGTGTGGAAGAGCACAGGGGCAGGGAGAGGAACGATGAGCTGGCCGCAGCACAGGCTGGCACATGTGAGGATTGCTAGTCCCCTAGATGCTGGGAGGAGACAAGGAGGCTCCTCACAGAGCCTCAGAGCAATTCTGGCCTAGCCTATGCCTTTATTTCCATTTCTGGCTTCCCTGTCTGAGAGAGTAAGTTCCCGCTGCCCCAGTGACGAAGCTTGTAATACTAAGACCCTCCTACAGGTAACCACGGCCGTGGGCAGTGGCAGCCGGGAAAAGGGGGTCACACTGTACTTGCACCAGGCTGAAAGAGCCATCACGGGCTGTTGAGCAGGGGAGGCTTGCAGCCATAGTAAGGGTCTGGGCCTGGCACTTGCTCTGTGGCTGCTGTTCTGTCTGTCAGCCATGACACTCAGCCTTCACTAACCTTGCCAGCCTTTGTGCAGTTGCCCGAATTGGGCTATTGAATTGTGATGTGACATCGTGGTGATCACGTCAAAGACAAATGCAGGAGGTTGCTGTTTTGTACGTGACGCTGGCCCTCTCCGCTCATGAGGTTTGGTGTGAGGGGCCAGAAACAAAATGCAAACAGCTCAGTGCCATCCACCAAGAGGTCCTGAAAACCAGAACCCCATTGGCTACCAGGCGGTGCCAAATCCCAGGGGTCAGATGCATCTAGAGTGGCTGGGTTCTATCCCAGGAACGGGAAGGGGGTCCAGCTGCTGTCCTGGGCCCTAACACCACAGGGCACATCTTAGGATTGGGGGCAACAGTGAAGAGATCTAAACTAGCCTAGCAGGCAGGCAGGCCTCTCATTTCACATTTTCCAAATTTTCCAGCATGTTCTGGAACTAGACTTTATTACAGGAAATCGAGTTTTGCCCAGATCTTACAGCTACAAAGATATGCACTGCCCGATCTTAGTCTGAGAATACATTATCAAGCCACAGAGTCTTGCCGTGAGCACCACACCGCTGACTGCAGCCGTTCATTAGATACGTGGCGAATGCTACTGACTTTGGTGGCCTCTCAAGCCACCTGCTCTCATGATCCCCAGAAAGTGGGTTTTCATGACCAGTTGCCAGGACGACCTAACAAATAATTGATATTGCAGTCCTCAGACTAAATCTCAATCAGAAAACACAGATGCCACAAGCAGATGTGCTTACTGACTAGATATCTCCAAACAGGGCCTGCAGAACCTCTGCAGGTTGTCATTTTCCTGGCCAGGATGTGCCGATGATGAGATCAAGAGGCCCATCCTAGAAGACTTCACAAATAGAATGTTTTCAACATGATGCTCGCTGTGGGATAGCTATGTCTTAAAGCACAGGGCCTGTTTGGATCCAAGATATTAAGAAGAAAAGCAAACATACCCTCAGCCCTCAGGGAGTCAGCCGTGTTGGGTCAAACTGGATTTAGTTAGCTGAGTTTTTCTAGAATTTATGCATGGAAATTGTGCCGAACTTTTTAGAGGTTTTCAAGCAAAAGCTGGGGGGAGGAAGAGGTCTTGACTGTTTTCAAATTGGAGGTCTGAGTGAGGTGGTACATCCTATAATCCCAGTGCTCAGGAGGCTGATGCAGGAGGATTGCAAGTTTGAGGCCATTTGGACTACATAGAAAGGACCTTGAGGAGGACCCAAATGCCCTCCCCCCAAAACCTAGACAAACAAACCATCATGAATCACTGAGGGCCAAGGAAAACAAAACAACTAATGGCAAGAGAGGAAGCGCAGCTGTGGGAGGAGGGAATAAGTGGCAGGGTCATGGAGAAGGGCCTGGTTCAAAGGTCAGGGGGAGGAGACACAGTGAGTCTTGGGGTCAGGGGAGGGAGAAGGGGCTCCAGGAGCTGGTGTCAAGCCCCCTTTGCAAGCAGAAAGTCTAAAGGGAGATGCAGGTCTGTGGATGAAGCCAGTTGGAGTTCAAGCTGAGAGGGTCTTTTTCACAAAAGGAGGAAGAGAGTTTATCTGTTGTGATTAAATACTAACTTGCCTCTGCTTTCCTACAGAACCCTAGAACCCTACAGAACTCCCCAAAGCACGGCCTTTCCCAGCTTCTTATTCAGCCAGGGGTGGGCATGCGACAGTCAACATTGCAAACTGAAATCCAAAAATAGGGCATCTAGGAACATCCTTTAAAGGGAGCAGTCTTAGTGTCCACTACCCGCTTCTTCCTTCCAAGCATCTCCCTCTCTTAGAATATGGCTTTGATGACTGGAGCCACTGCAGCTGTCTAGTGAGCATGAAGTGATGAAGGATGAAAACTAATGTGAAGAATGGCAGACCAGAAACAGAAAGAAGTCTGCATGTGGCTGTGCTGCGATGGTGTAGATCTATCGTCTGGCCCCACTGTCTGCCGGCTGGACTTGCTACTTTTCTAAGCTGATAGAATTTGGGTACCAGTAGCCAAAACACAATTCCTCTCTCTGGTTTTTGTTGGGAGTTGGTGTGTATGTATGTGTGTGTGTGTGTGTGTGTGTGTGTGTGTGTGTGTGTTGGAAGGTGGATCACAGAACAAGGAAGTTAGAGATTGAATTTCTACATTGCTTTAAAGTGACTTGTGGATTGAAAAGGTGGGATGCGGGTGAGTAGAACCTACGAAGGTCCACACAGCACGCGCCCGCGGAGGACAGCGTGGCTTGACTTCCTCTTCCTGCTGCTTCCCCTCCTTGACCTCGATGGTGTCTCTCAGGAGACTGACATGGACATGTTGACCCGCGGGTACTTTTGTACTGCAGGAGTAAATGCTTTCTGAATAGGTTCCTGGTTTAAGATCCGTTCTGCGGACATTGCCTCAAACACGGGAGGCACTGGCCACACACACCTCTCTAAAAACGCGACGCATGTGTGCAGGCGTTCACGTTTGAATCCACGAAGGGTTTAAAATGCTTTGCTGTTCATTTTCATGCCAGGACGTTGAACTGTTGTGAGATGCCAGTTCTTAATGCTCTGGGAAAAATTCTGGGAAGGCTTCCACCTTCTGTCCCCGTGTAGGCTAAAAACATTCATGTAGACTCACCCCCCCACATCAGGTCTCCTTGGATGTGACACATGGACTCTTGCTTTAACTATGAATCTTAAAATATCCAGGCCAATGAGAAGAGTTCATTCACATGTTCATCAAAACTTTTTCTGTCTAAAATTTCATCAATTACCAATTGATAGAAAAATCTTGTGCTCATATTGGGTGCTTCTGCGTGCTCTGATCCATTCTGATCGTCATTTCTGTGGTTTATGAGATCAAAAAACAATTCCATTTGAAGCCATTTATCTAGTTCTGTGGCAGCTGCAAGTACGTTGCCCCAGAGACAATCTAATCTCATCTTTCATCTCCCATTATTTTCAGTGTGTGGATTAGCCACTTATGTTTGAAAATCCATCTCGTCTGCATGATCTTACTGATTTACAAAACTATTAGTATCCGTGACATTCCTAGAAAAAAAAGGGCACTTTAGCTCATTTAAAATCTCAATGATAACTTTTCTTGAAGAAGAGAAAGGAAGAGAGAGGGGGAGAGACTGAGTGACTGACAGTTGTTTTTTTTTTTTAATGTGGTAACAGCATACAATGCCACACACACACCTCCAGAATAGGTAACCGGGACCAGGAGGAATAAGAGCTCATTTGAAAGTTTCTCTCTCTTTTTTCCAATTCCCACAACTCATGCATTCAATACAAAAATATAAACATCAATTTGATTTAGGCTCAGATTTAGAACAGTTGTAAGCAGCACTTAGAAAATAGATTCCATATTTATTCCTTGTTGTTTTCTTTTTAACCTGGTCAAAAATTATGTGAGCAGAACAGAGCCCTGGGGTGGTTGAACGTCTGGGTACGATCTCTGTTCTGATACTTTGCAACGAGTTCCAAATCGCAAAGCTAAGTTAGGGTGCAGTTGGATCCTGAAGAGGCTGGGGCGGGCTTGCCTTCCCGTTCTCACAGATGGTTCCATCTGCGCCTGGGAGGCCAGCGACCCCCAGGCCCAGGGCACGACTAGCTCTGGGATGACGACTCCTGTCCCAGTGACATGGCTCTGTGCCCGTCTGAATCCATCTGGCATGCTGGTCACAAAGGAAGATCGGACACACTTAGGGGTGGAGAGTTAAGGAAACCAGACGGCGATCTGGTCTTTGCTGGCTCAGGCGGGACACGGCATATTCTTCTGGCTGAAAAATCCCGCTGGAAAGCTGGAAGCAGCTTTCCTCAAGCAAGCACAGCACAAATGCCGGGCTGACTGTCCCCAGCAAGTGACATGTCATCACGCCCTGTCAGAAGCAGGCTGTCTGCATTTTCGTGCTCTGGCGGCAGACCTGGGCACTCAGGCTAAATTCAGCCTCGCATGCCTGGGAAGGCCTGGAGGGCCCAGAGCATTCCTGAGGAAATGAAAGCAGATGAAATTTTCAACAGAAGCGTGTGTGCGTGCGTGCGTATGTGTGTGTGTGTGTGTGTGTGTGTGTGTCCAAGGCTTAATAGCATGATAAAATATTTATCTTCTTTTTTTTTCCCTAGCCAGCAGGCAATCAATTATGAACTCATTGGAAGCATTTAGAAATATCTAGGCCTACTCAGCCACAGTAGATGGATACATGCGAGTGTGTGTGTGTGTGTGTGTGTGTGTGTGTGTGTGTGTGTGTTAAAGGGAAACACTGAATCCTGCCATCATCAGATAACAGGTCACCCCCACCATCCCCCCCTACCCTACCATTGGGGGAGCCCTGGGAACACAATTGCGGTTCCCAAGCCACATGGGAAAAGGCTGTGGGCATCCTTGTAATTTTTTTTTAAGATGTCTCAGCAAATCTGTTCAAATTATTCTCCCTCTGGACCCTGAATAGCCTTGTTCATTCCACCAAAATGCTCAAACCTTCTTTGATAAAGGATGGCATGTATATGCATGGCAGGAGGGTCATAAAAACCATGATCACTTCTCAGTTTCCTTAGGGGTTTGGTGCTAGGGCAGCCACAAATACCAAAATTCTTGGGTGGTGAAGTCCTTTGTATAAAATGTGTACAGCATTTGTATATAACTTATGCATGCAATCCCCAATAATTTAGATTATCTCTAGCTGACTAATACCCAATACAACATAAACACTATAAAAATAGCTGTTATAATGTTCTGTTTAGGACATAAGGGTGAAGAAAAGTCCACACATGTTCAGTGTACACACAATTGGTTTTCAAATATTTTCAATCAGCAGTTGGTTGATTTCATGAATATAGAACCAGAGGAGACAGAGGGCCAACTACATTGTTACAATGATCCCTGCTTCTTGGATTTTTTTCATAATGAAGGCTTATTATAGAAATATCAGAAATCACTATATTAAAGAATGATAGGAACAGCTGGGTGCTGGTGGCTCCTGCCTATGATCCTAGCTACTAGGGTAGCTGAGATCAGAGATTGAGCTTTCAGGCTAACAGGCAGAATAGCTCTTGAGACCCATCTCAATGGAAGGACTGAAACTAGCGGTATAGGCCTGTCATCTCAGGAATGATGGGATATGAAAAAATGGGAGGATTACAGTCTAGACATATGACACAGCAAAAGACTCTATCTCCTAAGTAACAAGTAAAGAAAGGCTGGCCTGGCTCGGTGGCACAGTGTCTGGCTGGCAAGTATGAGTTAAAAACTCCAGTGCTTGCCCTGTCCCCCTCCCCTCAAAAAAAAAAAAAGAGAGAGAGAGAGAGAGGCCAGTCTTTGCTTTCCAGGGGCAAAGATCTGGAATGGACAAGTCATACATAACCCGGAGTGGTGCGGAGTCTCCTTTCTTTTCCTTTCTCATCATCCCAACTCTCTCCCAGGGCCTGTGGGGGCAGGTGGGAGGCAGGCGGGAGGCAGGCATGGTTGGAGAAGATGCAGAAGGTCCACAGGTCCTTTGTGAGGCCGGCATTGTGTTCACGGGCCGAGCATGTGAGTGTGTGTGTGATTGCGTAAGGAGGGCTCTGGCCTAAATTGTACATAGGTTTTAGCAGTGGGAGGTGAAAAAAGTGGAAAAATAAATGGCGACATGTACTTTACCTTTTCCGTGTTTTGATACTTGCATGCAGCATGAGAAATAAAGCCGGCTCCACACCTCAAAAGAGGGCTTTTTCAGTAGAGTGATGTCCCCAACAGGATTGGTTTGTGTCCCAATTAATGCCTGAAATTATGCTTTTCGTCTTCCTTTTCTTTCACATACAATGGCAACTCTTTCTAGAAGAGAGCCGCTCTTCCTATTGGTGCGAGTCATGTAGGGCTGCTTGCATGTGAGAGCCAAGTATGTTACTTTCAGATGGTTGTAAGGGAAAAACCCCTGACTTGGAATCCCCTTTGGAAGCAGCACTGGAATGCAGCCCCGCTGGGCTGGCTTCCCCCTGCCTCCAAGGACTCTCCTGAGCATGCGGAGCGTCCGCACCACTGACCTTAATTCCATCACTGTCTGCTTCCCAACATTGCCCACCCCAGTGCTCAATATGGTGGTGTGGAGGTTTGAACTCAGAGTCTTGCACTTACTAGGCAGGTGATCTACCATCTGGGCCAAACCTTTCCCAATCTTCTCTACTGGGGCTTGAACTCAGTGCTCAAGGCTAGCATTCTACCACTTGAACCACAGCTCCACTCTTGGCTTTTTGGTAGTTAATTAGAGATGAGTCTCAAGGACTTTCCTGCCTGGGCTGGCTCTGAATCTTGAGTCTCAGATCTCAGCCTCCTGAGTTGCTAGGATTAAAGGCGTGAGCCACTGGCGCCTGGATTTCCTCATTTTTGACACCTTTACCAAGACCTCTGAGGTTTGGTGCTTCCGAGGTGTGTGGACACAGCAGCACTGCATGGCACTGGGCGCACAGCCTGTCAGCACCCTGCTCCTACCCTTCCCTCCAATGACTGCCAGTCACCCCTGCGTGGGAATCTGTAGTGGAGGACAAGGTCAGTCAAGATCCTTGAACACAGATAAAGGGTTGAGAGAAGTGGACAGGAAAGTCATCTTTTATCTAAGAAATCACCCTACAACCGTTCTCTAGCCCACAGCCCAAAGATTTGAAATTGGGTTGTCTCGAACCCAACAAAACCAAAAACAGACCGAGCTCTCTGCAGGCGCCAGGCTGGGCTCTCAGGAAAGGATCACCACACGCACAGGCGACATGACGGAGGTCACCGCTTTATTGGCTGTCCGGAGGGAGTTCGTCACACAGGAGGGCTGCGGCAGGGTGGCTGGACACAGCGCCTCCGCTAGGTACTGGACAGACGGACGGCGAAAGGCCGCGGCGGGCCGGGACAGGCCCCAGCAGCCTCTAGCGCGGCCCCGCCCACCGCAGGCCCCAGCAGCCTCTAGCGCGGCCCCGCCCACCGCAGGCCCCAGCAGCCTCTAGCGCGGCCCCGCCCACCGCAGGCCCCAGCAGCCGCTACCGCGGCCCCGCCCACCGCAGGCCCCAGCAGCCTCTAGCGCGGCCCCGCCCACCGCAGGCCCCAGCAGCCTCTAGCGCGGCCCCGCCCACCGCAGGCCCCAGCAGCCGCTACCGCGGCCCCGCCCACCGCGTGACGCCAGGCCGCAGCGCCCCACAGCCCCGGCTATTGCACTGTCTTCCAACACAACAGCACTCGACAGTTTCACGAAATTAAACTAGGAAAGAAAGCAGCGTTTCCTTTGGAATACCCACAGCACCGGCACACAGACTGCAGCGTGGCATGCAAATCCACATCTGGTCTCCCCCCTCTCTCTCTCCCTTTTTAAGATTTCTTCTCAATTACAAACAAAAGGACATGTCTATTTCGAATACAAGTAGTGGGACAGCAGATGCAATTCCAGTCCGGCCACTGGCGTTGGAAACTTCCGGGTATCTGGTCTACCAGCAGCAGACAGGAAGCACAGCACCCAGGCAGTGTCGTCAGTCCTGGTGTTTGAACTCGCGGCCCTGCGCTTGCCACCAGTGCTGTGGCCTACAGGCAGCTTCTGAGGGTCCTCCCTCCCCGAGGTCACCCCCAGAGTCCAACGGCCTGAAAATGGCCCTTTCTCTCTTCCTCCTCTTCCTCTTCTTGTCTGAGCACTCGGGCTGCCTCGGGTGCCCGCCTGTCTTGTGCCATTAGGTCTCTAAGCGGTTTCTGTGTCCCAGGCCCCGAGGCCGCTGTCTGCCCGGGGTGGGTGAGCCCCCCACTGCCCAGGGACGAGCCCTGCGGTCCCCGGGCAGCCACCTGGGTCACACGGAGCTGAGCTTCACCAGGCCTCGCACAGAGTCCTCGTGCAGCGAGTCCTGGCTGGCCAGGCCCAGCACGTGCATGGTGCGGCTGTGCGCCAGGGGGCTGCCGCCCGCCAGCATCCGCCGCGGCGAGGGCACCTCGTCCGGGGTCAGGAACTGGTGGCCCCCGTGCTCGTCCTTCAGCGGCAGAATGTCTGATAGCGTGGTCTGGGTGGCCAGGTTGGGCATGGAGGAGGGCGGGGTGGGCTGGCCCAGGGTCAGGCTGGTGCATGGCGTGCCCAGCCCCGGCTTCCCCGGCAGGTGCAGCTCCTCGCTGGTCAGGCTGGGCTCGCTCTGCAGCAGGGGTGTGGCTGCGGCCTGCAAAACGAATTTGGTGCTCTGAATGCACTGGTCTTGGTCGCACTGGAGAGCGGCAGGAGTCAGCCAGGAGGAGGCAGAGAGGCAACGGGGAAGGGCCAGGAGGGCGAGGCGGGAGGGCAGGCGTGAGAAGAGAGAAACCATTAGTCAGGCAGTGAGGGGCTCACCTGCAGCCCCTCCCCATGATGATTGACCCAGCGCCTGGCACAAACCCAGAGCCTGTTTAGTCCCGGAAGTCATGCCAGGCGGTCCTGCTTGTGACCCTGGGCCTCACCTGAAAGGATGCGATTTAAAAACAATCCCAGAAGGTGGCTCAGTGGCAGAGCGCTTGCCTTGCACGCATGGGGCCCTGGGTTCGATCCCTCAGTACCACATAAGCAGAAAAAGCTGGAAGTGGCGCTGTGGCTCAGTGGTAGAGCACTTGCCTTGAGCTGAAGAGCTGAGGGACAGCGCCCAGGCTGAGTTCAGGCCCTCGACTGACCAAATAAATAAGTAAAACAAACAAAACCAATCCCAGATGGGTGGGGTTGGGAGGGAGGGAGGAGAACGGCGAAGGGGAGACGGGCTGGGGATGCATTATACTCATAACCTGACATGTCGAATTGAAATCCCTTTGTACAACTACATAAAGGTAATAAAACATGTCAATACAAAACAATCCCAGGGGCAGGGACACAGGTGTTCGCCACCCCACAGCCGTGTGAGGCAGCTAGTTCTTGGATGCTGAGAATGACTTCTGCCATGTGGTGGAAGTACACCCGTGTTCATGTGGTGGAAGTACACCCGTGTTCATGTGGTGGAAGTTCACCCGTGTTCACGGCAGCTGCACTCACAGAAAGCCGGGGAGGGGGCGGGGGGGGGGGGGGAGGGGGGCAAGCCTTGCATCTGTTGACAGGTGACTGCGGGAATGAGATCATGAACTTGAACGAGACCACAGTGTGGTCTTTTCTACAACAGGGTATTTCTGGGTCCTAGTTAGCTTCCTAACTAGGAAGCACGGAGAAGTCCGGAGGACATGCTGCCACGTGAAATAAGGCAGCCCCAGGGCAAATGCCATATGAATCACGGACGCTGAGAGAGAAGGCAGATGATGCTAGCCAAGGTGGGGTGGGGGGGTGTGGGGGGGGGGTGAGGAGGAAGGCCTCGCTGGCTCCATGGGGCAGAGCCTCAATCTGGGAAGGTGAAGGAGGTCTGGGGATGGAAGGTGAACAGAACAATGTGAATTTGACTTGACGCCATGATTGGGGAAAAGGGTCAGTTTTATGTTATGTCTATTTGACAACAAAAGAAAGAAAGAAAAACGTGGGTCACAAAAGCCCTAAATGGTTGGATCCCAGGGTTCTACAAAAGTCTAGAATTCCTGTTGCTAGATTTTCTTCAGTTTCAAGACCCATTCCTTGGGCTTTCGCTGTGGGAATGCCAACATTTGAAGACATTTGTTTCTTTCCAAACGCTCAGAAGTCACGTGGCAAAGAAACATTTCTAGCCTGAAGGTCAGGGGATCCCCAGCTGCTCTGCCGACAGTGCCCTGGGAACTTAGCTGCAGACGAACTTGACCTTGCACAATTCTTCCATACTGAGGGGCGGGAAGGGTGGCAGCAGTAACGGCATCAGCACCGGCACCGGCACTGCACGTGACCGCAGCGGAGGGTTCACTCTCCCAGCAAGTCCCTAACTCAGCTCTTCCAAGGAGTTCACATCCCATTTACAAAGGCAGATGGGCTGGGGGCGGAGGCCAACACCTCACTGAGGAAAGCCAGGGAGAATGCTAGCCTGTCAACTGCGCTCTTCTGCCGCAAACCAAACCCCTACTGGACACCTGGCACACATAGGCTCTTCATGGGACTGTACTCAGAGCCCCATGGCTGAGTTCCCCAACTCTTCCCACCCAGATACACCCACATGTGTCGCTCACTGCCTTCAACCCAACCGCTGACTTGCAAGCCACAGACCCGGTCCGGGAGCAGAGGGCGCTTCACCTGGCTGTGCAAGATTTCAAGGATTTATGACAATGACAGTAGTTTGTGCACCCTTCCCGGCTCTCTTTCCTCACATCACAGCACAAGTCCTTCCTCCCTGCCCCAAAGCCTGGATGAGAAGAGCGAAGATGGCAAGGGATGGACAGAGCCGGGGGAGGAGGGACAGAGCCGGGGGAGGAGGGACAGAGCCGGGGGAGGAAGAGCCCGGGGAGGAGGGGCGGCGCTGATCAGGCTGCGTGTACTCATCAACTATTTACAGCAATAACAAGAAAAGCAGCTAAAAGGTCCTGGTGCTAGCACGAGCTCCAAGGCCATCCTCGCTCTCCTCAATCAAACCAATCAATCCCTGGCCAGACAGAGAGCTGGGGAGGGGCCTGAGGTGCGGGTGGAGGAAAGCTGGGCAGTGCCATTCAGAGGGGATGAAAGAACCACTGAAACGTACTTGAGCCAGTGGCGGCGGCCCACGCCTGTAATCCTAGCTACTCAGGATTGCGGTTCAAAGCCAGCCTGGGCAGGAAAGCCCATGAGACTCTTATTGCCAATTCACCACCAAACAGCTGGTAGTAGAGCCGTGGCTCCAATGGTAGAGTGCTAGCCTTGAATTAAAAAGCTCAAGGGACAGCACTTAGGCCCAGAGTTCAAGCCAGGACCGTTCCCCCCTCCCCTGCCTCAGGCATGGCTCCTTAGCAGCCGGCTGCCAGGCTGCAGACCCTGGGCCATGCCAGCTTGCTGCTCCCGCCCCGCCAGCCCGCTTAGCACACAGGCTCGCGAGCTGACTGGGCAGGGTTGGCCCAGAGGAGCTGTGCAGCTTTGGGACAGGCCAGGGCACAGGTTTTCACACTGGTAGAGAAGGCCCAGCTGCCACACCGTGGACATGGCCAGGGCACAGGGCGGGGCAGACAGCTGCCAACCTGTCCTTCCTGAGTTCCCACTCAGTCCCTAGTCTCAGTCCATGCAACCATCCAGCTCCACAGCATCGGGAAATTGCAAATGGGATTTGCTGTCTCTGTGACCCAAGGGAACCCTTCGTGTTGAGAAGTAATTGACAAATTCTAGTTTCAGGATCAGCTCTTCAGAGTCACACGATGTGCGCTAGAGGTTCAGCCAGAAGGGATAGCCCAAGGAGCCAAGCCCACTCCCAGCGCCGTCTCTTTGTCCTGTTTTTTTCTCTCTCCCTTCCTGTTTCTCTCTCCATTTCCTCCATGTTCTACTATTTTACTTTTTGTTTCAAAACAACATTTAGCTAAGCTGCTAAGGCTGCTTCAAATTTGCCATCCAGAGTGCTGATATTACAGGCATGTGACACCATACCTGGCCATTCTTGTCTTCTAAAGATCACTTGTTTCCTGCCTACGCCCTCTTTCCACAGTGCCCATGGGCACCCAGCAAAGCCCTCTAGGATAAGATGGCTGCCATGGCAGGAATGGTCACTGGTGAGGTCAGTGTGGAATTCCCAATGCCTTCGGGAACAGTTAGCGACAAACGCTACCTTGTCCACTTAAACCACAGGCCCGCAGTGGCTAGGAAAGCTGACGCTCCAGGGCCCCTCGCCAGGCGGGCCTTGTTCCTGTGTCTGGTGGTCATTTTCTCATGGAAGCCCCCATAGTACGATGCAGGCCACATCAGACCCGGCTTTGCGGCCACACTCAATCACTGGGGCTTAAACCCTAGACTGACGGCTCGCTTCCAACTGGACAAAGCCAGCGCCGGCCTCACGGGCTGGGAGCCTGTGGAAACGCTCTGTAGTTTATCATAGCACTTGAGGATAGCGATAAAAAAAAAAAAAAAGAAACAGGACTGAGAGCAAAGTTTTGTTTCAGTCAATTACTACATTAAAAAAGTCAAGGCGTTAGTAGCTCCTAGCTACTCAGGACACTGACTTCTAAACATCCAGTTCAAAGCCAGCCTGGGCAGAAAAGTCCATGAGAGACTCTTATCTCCTATTAACCAGCACAAAGCCATAAGTGGAGGTGTGGCTCAAGTGGTAGAGCTCCAGCCTTGAGCAAAAAAAGTCAAGTACCTGGGTACTGCCCCCCCCCCAAAGTCTACCTACCAGTCACTCCAAAATCCTTCCCAACAGCGTAATCAGACCTCAAGCACTGACTGCAGAGACTTGTGGGCTGTCATCATAAATGATGGCTTTCTCTCCAAGTTCCATTGCAGGTGTTTCTCTGCCCTGCCTCCCAGTCCTGTGCTTCCAGTGAGCACAGGGCCCAGGGACCCGAGAGTCTAAACCAGGCCCCAGATCACGTGCCACATTCACAGGGACTTGGGGGCCACAGAGACCACGCTCGCTCCCACTGCAGGGGGTTTATAGAAAGCTGTGGGCTCAGGGGCAGGAGTGGGACACTACGGGATCTGAGCAGAGGACGAGCCCCGCCGTGCAATGCTCTTCCCACAAACCTGGTTTGTTTTGAATGTCTTTTTAGAAAAAGACCCCCACAGGAATCAAATAATCAAGAATATTATATATATATACACACACACACACACACATATATACACACATATATATATATATATATTGTTGTTGGCTGTGGGGCTTGAACTCTGGGCCTGGGCGCTGTCCCTCAGCTCTTCAGCTCAAGGCGAGCGCTCTACCACTTGAGCTACAGCGCCACTTCCGGTTTTCTGGTGGTTTATTGGAGATAGGAGTCTCATGGTCTCTCCTGCCCGGGCTGGCTTTGAACCGCGATCCTCAGATCTCAGCCTCCTGAGTAGCTAGGATTACAGGCGTGAGCCACCAGCGCCCGGCTTAAGATAGATTGTTTTTAGGGCAGAGTTTCCCCACATTTTTTTCTGCACTGTCACAATCCCAAGGATGAGGAGTCGCTGGAGCTTCCTAGTGGCGGCTCTTTCTCGTGTGACTGTGGGGATGAATATTCTTCGACTTCCTTTTCTCTTTTGGTGACACTGGGGTTTGAACTCAGCACCTTGCATTTGTTAGTCTGGTATACTACCATAGAACCACACCTCCAAAACCTATTTATTTATTTTTGTTTGTGTTAGTTTGAGATGGGCTCTCCTGGATTTGTATGTTTGTTTCTTTGCTTTTTCATTTTGTTGGGGATGATGTCTGCTCAGCTAATACCAATCAGATATCTTATTGAACCTGAGTTTTAATCCAGTATCCTGAGTTTTAACCCTGTTGTGGCTGGGATGGTAGACATGCCACCATTCCCAGCTTCTTCCAATGAGATGGGGTTGTGTTAACTTCCTCCCTGGCCTGGTCTGGAACCACAATCCTCCAGACTTTAGTCTCCTGAATAGTTAGGTTTACAATATGCTCCACCAGTACTCTGCATCCTCTTTTTCTTTTAGCCTTTGTTACTATTTTTTGTCTTGTTTTTAGTACTGGGTTTTGAACTCAGGGCTTTGTGCTTGCAAGGGAAGTGCTCTATCGCCGTAGCCTTGAGAGACAAATTCTAGCCTTTCTGCTGTGTTATTTTTTTAGACAGGGTCTCAGTTTTTGCTCAGGTTGGCCTTGGACTTTGATCCTCTTCCTTATGCCTCCCTAGGAGCTGGGGTTATAGATGTGCACCTCCATGCCGGTCCCTCTTTGTTTCTAATTCTTTTTTGTTTTTCTTCCTGATTTTTTAACTTAATTTTCTCTTTCTTCTCACTACCTCTCTTCCATTCTTTCCTCTCTTCACTTTCTCTTCCACTTCTCCTATTTTTGCCCATTTTTTAAAAAATCATTTTTCTCTTCTCTACCTGACACTTTTCTGGTACCCTGAATACTTTTTACTCTCCTACCCTGACTTTTTGGGTTTTCATTTGATGTCTATTTTACTTTTCACCGGTAGAGGGCGATACCACTGCTCATTTCTCTCTCTTACAATTTTGTGGCTTTGGGAACATTCTAGCTAACACCAAGAACCCATAGGCATGTTTTATTTCCCCAGTTACATAATCATAAAGGGGGAAAATAACCACCTAAATTCTTTGATAGAAGCCCATCTACTATGAACAGCAAACGGAGAAGTACACACTTTCATTCCCCCAATAACCCTTTAAAGACCCACGCTTTTCAAATAGTAGATTGAATCCTATTGACATTGCCTTTTTTCTTGGTTCAAGTTTGGTCAAATGCAGAGTAGACTCAGGACAGCAGCTGATCGCCAGGGAGAGAGTGTCTGTGGTAGAACTTAAAGTGTGCAGGAACACCAGAAACTTCTCACCAAGTCCTCCCAAAATGTAGACGGCGGTTGGGAGAACAGCTATTAGCAGTGCTATTTGAGCTGGTTCAAGATAATTTTCCCTAATGCATTTGACTTTTCCAGATTACACAAGGATTGTTCTGGAATCCTAGTCTAACACATCGCACAGCTGCTGGGTTTGTCATGTTTTGATACTGGTTTAAGGGGAGTATCAGTTAGCTTTCCAGGACTGTGAGGAAATACCGGAGATAAGGGCCTTAGAGGGAGCAAAGGTTTATTTGGCTCCTGGTCTGGCAACTGTAGCCTGTGATCCCTGGGCCCCGGCACTTGGGACCTTTGGCGGCTCAGGACGTTACGGTGAGCACACACAGTGGGGATACTGCTCACGTCACAGCCCAGAGGCCAAGAGAGAAAGGGACTGGGTCCCAGTGTCCCCTTCCAGGGCACACCTAACTTCTTCCAATTGGGACCCACTTCTGGAAGGTTCCACACCTTCTAAGAGCAAGTTGTGGGGGGATGTGAAATTTCAGTCTAAGTAAATATACTGTTATTATTGCTACTCTTTTGTGTGTGCTGATACTGAGGTTTGAACTTAGGGTCAGAGTACTTTCCCTAAGCCTTATGGCTCAAGTTTGGCACTCTACTATTTGAACTACAGCTCCATGTCCAGCTTTATGCTGGTTAACTGGAGGTGAGAATCTCATGGACTTTCCTGCCCAGGCTGGCTTTAAACAGTGATCCTCAGATGTCAGCCTCGCGAGTAGCTAGGGTTACAGCTGTGAGCCCCCGGCGTCCGGTGACTCCCTACCTGAGACACAGTAGAGACTCCAGCCAGTCCACGCAATGCCAGCTTCCCCGCTATCCAGCTAAGAGTCCCTTGCAATATTAGGGTGTTTATCTAAGACTTTTATGTCCTTTATCTCTAATTTCCAAGATGCTGATTCTCCAGGAGAGGGAGTGAGGATAACAGGCTGTAGAGACTAAAAGAATGTGGGAAAAAGCATTTTATATGCAGTCAATTCTCTGCAAATATTTCATGGGGGGGGGTGGTACAGCATAGGGTTAAGAGCAGGGACTTGTGGGTAAACATGCAAAAGCTTTAGGCAAAATACCGTTAAGTACTCATGGTCCCTGGGTTTTATTAATCTGCTAAAATGGAGGCAATTTGCTCACCAGCCTCTGGGGGGTTCTCTAAGGCCATCGGGAGATACCAACGTAAAGGCTTGCTGCAGCATTTGGTATGAATATGGTGAACATTATGGTGTGGGTGTGAATAAACCGGAAAGAGGAAAGTGGGGTGAGGGCTCTGCTTAATACCAGCCTTGCTGCACATGACTGTAGTCCTCTTAGCCCAGTACTTGCACACCACAGGAACCTATAAAGAAAGCTGGAAACATAACAAGGCCCAATTCTAGGTGCCGACTGGCCTATACATTAACTGCAGAGCGGAATGTGTTGGCATGGGCTGGAAACTCATCTGTCCAACAGGATACGAACTGGAAAGGACCCTAAAGGTCAAGGTTCAGTGGAATTCCCTGTCTGGACTTGCGGGGGAGGGAGGAACTCAATTCCCCTGTGGAACTTTCTGGGACTCCCGTCTGCCACGTGAGCTCTGGGTGTCGGAGTCTCCTGCATTGAGGGGATCTGAATCCCAATCCAGGCGGTCCCCGCTCTGACCTTGTAGGTCGAGGGATTGATCTC
The DNA here is from genome assembly GCF_019054845.1 of Dipodomys spectabilis. Taxonomy (NCBI): domain Eukaryota; kingdom Metazoa; phylum Chordata; class Mammalia; order Rodentia; family Heteromyidae; genus Dipodomys; species Dipodomys spectabilis. Next base: position 710,736 of record NW_024870979.1, read on the forward strand.
ATTCTCTCCCGAAGATGAGCGCGCGTGCCCAGGGCAGTGCCAGTCAGGGCACAGTCATGTCATCAAGAAGATTTCTCCTGGAACAAGCAGGAGGCCACGCTGGGCTTCATGCTACCATGCTAGCCAGGCAGCATGGGAAGGCAGCCAGGGAGGGGCTCCAGTCAGAGACCTTCACATGTGTCCGCCTGCGAGCAAATGACTTCATTTATAGCTGATCACGACTTCTGTGTAATCACACGTGTGCTCAGGAATTCTTAGGGAGTTAAGAGAAACCCAAGCTACAAATCATTTCTAAAATGTAATTACGCGTTCATGAATGTTAAGTTTTAACAGTTAATGAGGTTGACATATTCATGTGTCTCACAGACATTCAACATTTTATTAACTCTGATTTCATGTTTTCGAACGTAGGCATTTGCCCAGACCTTCAGTTTCTTTGCAGTTCCTGCAAAGGACAGAGTACTCGCCTGCAGTCTCATGGGTAAACCATGACCTCTCTTGGCCACAGGTTGGTTCTGTCCAGATCATTCTTTCATGGGCCATGTTGTGTTATCACTAGACCAAGAAACTCCTTTCCTTCTGTGTTCTGTATGTAGGGTGGCTAAGGCCTACTGTTTACAGATGTGGCAGATCAGAGGATGGAAGGAATGAGGAAGAAGACAACTGTACCCTAACTTTCGCTAAGAACCTCCTACGAGGGAGCCCCTAGAAGGGGGATTTTCACATATGTTCCATCGAAGGTTTAATAAGCACCTACTCTGTGCTAGTCCTGTGTTACAAACTGGTGGGGGGAAGATGAAACAGATGACAGGCTCTAAGTCATTTCTCCCACAGTCCAGGGTGGCGATGTCACTGGCTTCCTAACTTTCCCATTCTGGAATTAGGTAACCTGTCTGATCGTCACATCCCAAAGCGTCAGCCCCAGTTCTCTGCCATCTACCGTCCTCTGCGCTGCCGGCTTCTCCTTCACTGAGTTCTCAGGATCACCCTCTTCTGCTGTCCTCACTAGCAGCCAATCAGACGAGGAAACCTGAGTGACGTAGTGGGGTGCATACAGTCGGCAGCGGTGGGTGCAGGGAACGTTAGGAAGATGAGTGACTAATCCTAGCTACCTGACAAATGGAGCGACATCATCTTCATTATTCCACACGCTATCCAGCACTCCATTTCTTCATGAACATGGGTCAACAACACTTCCTTGAGCCTTCCACCCCCCTGCTTGCCACATTCCCCCGGCGCCCAGAACACAAGCAGAGAATTCCACACGCTGAAGTCAGCCTCACCCACTGGTCACTGGTGCAAGGCACAGCCATCTCACTCAGCACGAGGTTGGGGTGTGTGTGGGGGGGAGACGCCCCTGGTTCCCTTTCCCAGACCTTCCCACGGCCTCAAGTCTCAAACCCTGGTTTGTGCTGTGTCCTTTTCAACTCTGTTTCTGCCGTCCTGGCCCGCCCCTTAGTCCCTGCGTGAGGAACTCCTCTGTCTGCCCTCAGTTCTAGCACAGACCACCCTAGCCTACTGCCAGCCCCATCCACTCTAAATGACAATCTGAAGGTTGTATTTGCCGAACAGACGCTCTGCCAGGCTCCCTGACATTTTACAGGACAAAGCCCACGCCGGTTTACAAGGCACCGCGGTCCTCTGTGTGCATCTTTCCTGGCTTAGCTGCCCTGAGTTCCCGTTCCCCTATCCACGCTCTCCTCTTCACCTTTCCCAGCATGCACCTGGCAGCCTCGTGCCACCCTGGCTGTGATTCTACATTTGCTGTGCTTGGACGGCCCTCCTGTTATAATTTTGGTGGAGAATTGCTCATCCTGGTGGTGCTACTGGGAGATGGTGGAGTTTCTAGAAGAGGCCTACGGGAGGCATTTAGATCATTGGGAGCATGCCCTCAAACAGGACTGTGAGACCCCGTGCTCTGATTCTTCCCCGTGCTCTGATTCTTCCCCTCTTTTGCTTCCTGGTCATCAGGTGAGCAGTTCGCTCTGCGGTGTTCTCTCCGTTTCTACCCGGCTCCTCCACCAGAGGCCTAAAAGCAATGTGTCTACAGAGCAGGGACTTGAACTTCTAAACTGTGCCCTAGAAACCTTTTCTTTTTCTTTTTTTGCCTGTCATGGGGCTTGAACTTGGGTCTAGGCATTGTCTCTGAGCTCTTTGGCTCATCACTTTGAGCCACAGTGCCACTTCTGGTTTTTTTGGTGGTTAATTGGAGATGAGTCTCTCAGACTTTGCTGCCCTGGTCGACCGTGACCCATAATCCTCTGATCTCGCCCTCCTGAGTAGCCAGGTTCACAAGTGTGAGCCACTGGTGCCCAGCAAACCACAGCTTTCCTAAGTGAATCATTTCAGACTTTTTGTTATAGTGATGAAACCTGCCTCCCTCTCTCACCCTTGGTGCCTAATTTATTGTCATCTTTATACTTAGTGCAAACATCATCTCTTCCAGGAAGCTTTGTCTGAAACCTACCAGATCTTGTCTTTTTTTTTTTTTTAAGCCATCACCTCCTACCCCTGCCTTACCTTCATCAAGCACCTGTTGTTGAAATTCTCCCTATCTTTTTTCTTCTGAATAGACCATGTGTGAGCTGAGTCTCAGCTGAGTCACTCTGACTTGTAAGCCAGCTGATAAAAGATACTTTTTCTGAACCAGAGCAAAAAGTGGCTCCAAAACCGTTCTTATAACCCCAACTTTTGGAGAGTTTGAAGGCTATGGCTATGGTTTTTCCTTGCTGATCATCTATTAAACTCATCCACGGAACCCTATTAATCCCAGAGCGTGGGCCCTGCCCTGGGGTTCTGAGCTAGCAGGACTGGGGTGTGAGAGTTGCAATTCTGCTGAGCAGCCGAGGCTGAGGGGCACTGTCTCCTCAGCCCACAGATGGGAGGGCCAGGTGTGGAGAGGTCGCTGACACCCAGCGAGGGCCCATGGCAGAGAGCACACAGGCCTGGACCCAGCCCCCGCATGATCTGAGCAAGTCATTTCGCATTTTAAATAAAAAAAATCCCCCACTTCGTCTTGTATAAAATGGGGTGACTGTGAGATGCTGCTGAGGTGAAATGAGACGCAACGTTTTGCTGCTGCTCACATGCAGTCTAGTTCTACACCAAAGAAACAGCGAGCTAGCCAGACTCGGCCTCGGATCCCTTGTTGAATACTGTCCTAATCTGCCCTTTGACCATTCCCAAGCGAGCATGTGGCTGGCCTCGGGGTTGGAGCCTGTGAGTAGAAGAGAAGCTGTGCGGGCTGGCCGTCCCTACCATGTCACTCTGTGACTGCGTGGCTCCGTACATGGTGATCCCATTGGAGGGCGCGGCGGGCTGCGGAGTGTCAGGCTGGATGTACCCTCGTCTGTCAATGAGGCTGCACGCGAGAAGAAAACACAGGAGGGAGAGCATGAAGAAAAACCTACAGACACTGCAGTGGGGATCAAGACGTCCACGTCTGGGTCCCTTCTTTCTAGGATGCCCCCCCCCCCCCCCAGTGGATCGGCCCTTCAGGGACCCGCCGCGCCGCTGTCCCCTTCCTCAGTCTCAACGTGTGCCACAAGGCTTGTCACCTCGGCCGGCCACGGTCTGTCGCCTGCTCTCCTGTCCGGCCTCAGCTCACGTTTTATGCTCGCTGCCTCTTAGGGTCTCGCGGCACACGTGGTCTGAACACCTCGCAGGTTGCAGCGCGGGCCACGCCGGGTCTCGCTCGCCTGTGCGCTCTGTGCTTTGTCTCTTCTATGTCTGCTCTAAGTCCCATTCCCTCCCGCTCCCCTGTCCACCTGCCACGGGCCTGCAGAGGCGCATCCTGGCTGGAATGGTGGGGAAATATCCGCTTGCAGCCCCAACCGGCACTTGAGAGATGGGGTTGAGTGAAGGGGAGGGTGGGCCTTACGAGACTGACGTGGAGTCACGTGGTCTCCCACGTGACGCAGAGGCACAGGCTGGGCGAGGCGGCTCCAAACGACCCTGGAGGACCAAGGACTGCCGGCCACGCTCGGCCGCTGCGAGGGGCCCGAGAACTCCGGAGCATCTTGGGAGCCACTTCCCGAGCGAGGGGGGGGGAGCCGGTGAGGGGCCGCGGGGGCCGGCGGTGTGGGGAGCCCCGGGAGCTGCACGGAGGGGCCGGCCCCAAGACAGGTCTTTCCAGGATCTCCCGCCACCGCGGGCCAGGACCTGGGGAAGGGCCCCCCTGGCCCCTGAGCCCCCTTTCCCCCAGCCCTCCCCTCGGGTGGGAAGATGGACGGGAAGCGCTAACTTCCAGGGACCCTGGGCCGGTCTGCTTCATTGAAATGACGCTACGTTAGGGAGAATGAGCGTGACGGATGTGTGGGGCTCTCACTGAGGAGTGCACGGGCAGCGGGGGCCGCGGCTGCCTGCCACGGCTGTCTGCCACGGGCATCGGGCGGCAGGAGCAGCCCCGCAGCCGGGGCCGGGGCTCTGCCCCACGCCCGCTGCTCCCGGGGTTCCCAGGCCCTCCGAATGGCCCTGAACCCCCGTGCCATGCCTCGGCCCCCCCCCCAGACCAGGGCCTCCCTTCGTGGCCCTGGCAATGCTGTCTCCCATCTGTCAAGTCCCTGCCGCCCACAGTGCCTCCCCCAAATCCCTACCCATCACCCCCCAGCCCAGAGGGGCCGAGGGGACTGTGCTGTGCACGGCTTGCCATGGATGGCCCTGGGCGAGCACTCCACGTCCGCCCGACAGAAGTACTCAGCGTGACTTCCCCGTTTGCCATTCCTCCCTCCACGCTGCGCGAGGCCCCTGGGAGCCGCCCCGGCCCTCTGGTGACACCGCACAGGTGGCCTGGGACTCTCGGTGGGGACAGGGAGACACACGCTCCGCTCATGAGCGCATCACGCCGCCATGTATCACCCACGCGAGGCAATGAAGCTGGGGAGGGAGGCCGCTCAGCACCGGCAGCCGCGCCCGGGGAGGCTGGGCTCGAGCGGGAGGGCACAGGATGGGCGTGAGGCCGGCCGAGGGAGGAGACCATGAGAAGAGGGCAGGAAGGAAGAGCGGAGGTGAGTCAAACATCTCCGCCCTCAGAATCACCTCCGCCCTCACAGCTTCCCCGGGCAGGGAGTGAGGGAGGGCCGGGAGCCGATCGTGCCCCTCCCCCACGGCATGTTCTAGAATGTGTGAAAAGGCCTGGAGGCCAGCGGCCACACACTGAAGCTGGTTCCGCCTGGCCAGGCCTGACCCCTCGGAAGCCGCCAAGCAGCCCTCAGCCTGGGACTGGCCGCCGAGGGCTCCCGCCAAGTTGGTGCTCACTTTAACCGGCGTGTGTTCCCTCTGCCTTCCTGCTTCCACCCGACACGGCGGCCGGGGCGGCTCGGGTGGGGCCCGGTCACAGCCGCGACCTCCGCGCTGCTGCCGGCTGGGAGGCGCTCACTGCTCACTGTTTCAGTGGACCGCAGTTCACTTATTGCTTTGGGGGGCACTGGAATTTGAGCTTGTGTTTGCCAGACAGGTCTGCTCCCGTGGGACATGCCTCTAGCCCTTTTTGCTTTAGTTCTTTTTCTTTTTTGCCCCAGGCTGGCTTTGGGAGGTGATTCTCCTATCTCTGCCTCCTGAGTAGCTGTGATTATCTGGCCCCCGGCGCACCTCCCTGCAAGCAGTTAAAGCAGTTCCAAGGGGGAGGAGCTTCCCCAGAAGTGCGCGACTGTGACAAAAAGTCTTTTGGATTGTGAGGAGACCTACAAATACAAAGCAGAGGTGGAGGTGTGACTCAAATGGTAGAGCTCCTCAAGCCTTGAGAAAAAAGGCTGAGAGGGAGAGGCCCAGAGTTCAAGCTCTAGAACTGACAGAAACACAACAAAGCAAGTGCCTCTAAAACGCACAGAGGAGGGTGAACACAAGTTAATAAATGTCAGCTACTGCCACGGTTACCATCACTGTCACCTCCACAATGTCCAGCACGCCTGGCTACCCCTCCCTGCCCCCGCGGCTTTCAAGCTTTCTAGCCTGGGCCACTCAGCCTTCAGCACCAGAGCCCACAGGTTTTAAATTGCTTTCCTAGGTTCCCTGTCCTGGCTGCTTTACTATGCTGACCCTAGCTCCCGGCTCATCACTGATGCTCGAACTCACTCAATAATTAACGGAGTTTCCTTATTCCAAGCACTAGGGAATTGTTCTTAAGCCTGACACAAATTTAGTTTAAGACCACAAACCATGTGCAGAGGGATCAACACCACCAGAGGCAGATCGCTACTTCAGGGGCTGCATCTATGGGCTGTGAGGGGTGGAGTTGGGGGGGGGGGAGGGCGCCCGGAGTGGAGGACCTGTGCTAACACGGAGGAGACTTTTCCAGATCTGTCAGGAGCAGGCTGCTTTCTGGGTCTTACCTTGGAGAGATGGGTCCACACAAGGCAACGCAGCAATTTGTAAAGATATTTCCATAGCTGTAGGGATTGTAATTTTCTTTACCTCTTTTGTTTGACCAAGATCCTTTGATCTGAAAGAAAAGGTACGCCACCATCACACAATGTCCTCCAGACCAATGCTACCGCCTGCCACCACCTTTTGGCAAACTATGCCCAGAGAAGCCTACGGGGAATGCAAATAATCTTCGCTCATTTCCTCGCCAGGAGAAACGGAGGTACTTTTCTAGAAGAAAAGAAGCATTCCCCTCAAACTTAGAGTCATCCTCAAACAGCAGCTTAGATGATGCTGTTTGGGGTTGCTAATCTATTTGTACTGCATGGTACCAACAGGTCCTCCAATGTACGCCAGTGGCGGTGGTCATGTTTTCATACATCTTCCACCCAAACCAATTAAATGAATGGTGGCTGGAAAGTGGGCGTGGCTCCCAATTGCCAGGTTAGAAACAGAATCCAGCCCATGGTCTTCATAAAATAGTCTGCCGTGCAGGTTCTACTATGCACAGTTACAAATCAAATGAACTCTCCTACTCTGTGTATTTTATCACCACTAATTCCTTTTCTGATTTCGTTTTCAGTAGTGGGTAATGAAGCCAGAGGCCTCACACTTGCTAGGTAAACACTCTAGATATTCGTTACCCCCTCTGTAACATAATATAATGTAATGTGATATCATGAGGTCTGGCTAACCTCGCAGAATCTGGCCTGGCCTTGAGCTCACCATCTTCCTGTCTCTGCCTACCAAATAGCTGGAATTACAGGCATGTATGACCATGCTGAGATACCACAGAATTTTCCCTCACAGCTTTGTTTAAGGTAATCTGACGTGTTCTGAGACATTCAGTTTCTGCGCACGCAGCAGTTTCTGTGTATGCAGGACAGTTTCTGCATATGCAGCAACTAGGACCATGCTTACTGACACATGTTTTGTTCCTCTCCTGTACCGGAATTAAATACAAGCAGATGGTCCTGGATATAAAGTTAAACTTTGGGTCAGGGCAATTACTGCCCCAAACTAAAAAGAGACATGAAGTATGAAAGGCAGATGCGTCATCAATCATTCCGGGATGTCACACCGCCATGAACTCTCTTCGTGAGACGAAATGCTGCAAGCAGCTTCCACAGTTATTTAGCAATAACGGAAAGGGCTTCTCCTGGCCTGACTGGGGTCCCCTGGCCAGTCTTAGCATTTGACTGACACAGTCAGAGAAGAAGAGGAGAATGCAGAAATGCCCAGCACGGCGGACACATACGACACACAGCAATGCTCCAGAGCATGCTCACTGCTCCCAGGGCTCCCAGCAGGGGGGGGGGGGAGGGGAGTGTGTGTGGGGGAGGCGGGCCCCCAACCCCTCCCTACACCCTCCCCCTCTCCCTGTCCCCCCTGTGCCCCGTGGTCGGGAACTTACATCTTCATTGGTTGTCTGATTGGAGCTGATCAGGTACGTATGGAATCCTGAGAGGCCGATGATGGACCAGACGGAGAAGAAGCACACCACGGCCTCCAGCACAGTGGCGGAGTCAAGGAGACGCGGACACCCCTGCAGCTGGGAGCTGTGATGACGGGGAGCCCTCCCCCTCGCTGGTCTAGCCTCGAGTCCTCTCCATTCCATGTGTGTGGGGGACGTCCTTCAGGATGAGGACGATGTCAGGGTCTCCCATCCCCCTCCGTACACGGCCGTGCCGGCTCCATCAGTGACTCATGGCCTTCCCTAAGCACCATCGTCTTTATCAGTGTGTGAGTGTGTGTGTGTGTGTGTGTGTGTGTGTGTGTTTGTGTGCGCGTGCGTGCACGCGCATGCGCAGGTACTAGTACTTGAACTCAGGGCCTCACACTATTGTTTAGCTTTTTTGCTCAAAGATGGCATTCTACCCATTTGAGGCAAACTTCCACTTCCAGCTGTTTGTTGGTTCATTGGAGATAAGATTCCCTCAGGTTTACCTGATTCGGCTGGCTTCAAACCATGATGCTTAAATCACAGCCTCGTCAGTAGTAGGGATTACAGGCAGGAGCCACAGGTGTTTGGACACTTTCTTTTCTTTTCTTTCCTTCCTTCCTTCCTTCCTTTCTTGCCAGTCTGAGTCTTGAACTCAGAGCCTCTTTGTATTCAAGGCTAGCACTCTATCACTTGAGCCACAGCACCACTTCTGGCTTTTTCTGTGTAGTTTAGCCGGTAATTTAGTAGGCAAGAATCTCACAGACTTTCCTGCCCAGGCTGTCTTTGAACCGCAATCCTCAGATCTTGGCCTCCTGAGTAGGTAGGATGGCAGGTGTGAGCCACTGGCACCCAGCTTACTTACTTCTTTATAGTGAGAGCCCCCCCTCACTGTTTCCCCCCCAAATTCACCCTCTCCCCTGCCTCAGGGGGTCAAGGAAAGAGGTACCAAAAGGAATCACATGGTTCAAGCTGACCTAGCTGGGGCCTTGGATGAAAGGACTCAATAGGACCATCCCGCCGGCAGACACCCTAGCTTGTGAGGCAGACAATGACGCACACGTGGCTCTCTCCAGCAAGGTTGAGGAGCAGAGGCCAGCACTTCAGAACCGCTCCAGTGTGAGCAAGCCGCCCCTCAGGGGACCCCTCCCAGCCCTTCAGCCACAGCTCTGGCGTGGTGACGTCCTTCTTAGAGGAGAAGTCACGCATGGCACATGGAGCGCTCGCACCAAAGGCAAAACTCCTGTCTTTCAACAGCTGAGATGCGCCGCCGTGCGTGTGGCCATCCGAACGCTGCATCTGCCTACCAGAAAAATGTCTGGGAAGACTCTGTTTACAAGATACACATTCTCAGGAAGAAGCCCATCCATCATGGGGTGGTGTAACTATACATCTTACTCTCCTCACCATCAACTACAGACCAAAGAAAATAAACCTCTTGTCTTCCTCATGCCCCCAAGGATGGAAGCCATGTAGGCCAGGCTGTGAGACATCGCCATTGTGTTTCAGGTTGGATTAGTTTGTCTTGTTCATAGATGAGGAATAACCAACTAAAAGGGGACACACGCTGTGAACTGCACATTGTGGCTTAAAAAAAATCCAATGATCATGAAATGCGAGATGAGATTTTTTTTTATCTACAATGTAGAAATTAATACAATGAGACATTTTCTGCCTGTCCAATTGGCAGAAAGGACAGGCAAAGACTCAGCGTATGGTATGGCTGGAGAGAAGAAATCGGTATGATCTCTTTTCAGGACCAATTAGTCAGTCTATCAAGATTTAAAATATGCTTAACTTTCAACTCAGATTTTACACCTAACTATCGGTGTCAGAGAGATACTGGCATTAGTTCACAAAGAGTTATATGAAAGAAAATTTAATACCTCACTGTCTGAACCAATAAAAAGAAATTTCCTATCAATAGACTATGAATCAAGGATGGTTATCCATACCTTGGAATTCTAGAAAGTGGTTAAGAAGTGAAAAAAAAGAGAATGAGGTAGATCTGTACAGTGATATGGAAGTATCTCTAAGAAATGTCAAAAGAAAAATCTGCAGAACAATGCAGAAAGTAGGATTCTAATTTTTAGGGACAGCCACACTTAATGGTGCAGAGGAATGCGTATGAATGTACACACATGCATCCCAGGACCACGAAGATCTTCTGAAGAATGATATGGACAAGGATTGCCATCAGGGAGGGGGGTGGAGACCATGGATAACACATCTGTTTTCACCACCGCATTTCTATTAGAAAATCTGTATGACATGTTCTCATATTATCTGAATGGTTCAAAAATCTCACACAAGCTCCTCCCTGCATTGCGATCTTACATGATCTCATCTGATGATCATTCTTCACAACTGGTTAGGGACACGGAGAAAGTGTGCCATTCCAAGTAGAGCAGGGCCGGAGCTGGGTGAGCCTGCTGACACAGCGGTGGTATCCTCTGGAGATGGCATTTACTGTCTCAGCACAGGTGCTCCTCAGTCCCGTGTTCTGGGGTCCTTGTGAGTATTAACAGCCCTCAGGATGGTCAGGCCAGTGAACGCCTGAGGGGTCTTCATTGTTTTCCCAAGGTGGGGACTAGTGCCCTCTTTTCTGTGGGCCCTGGGGCCAATTCTGAGCCTTTTTCTAGATGCCATGAAATTAGACAGTGTGTATTGGGCCATGAGTGCCTGTCAGAGGGGTAATCACAGCAGTGACTGCAAACCTGGGATAAAGAGGCTTTTGCTAGAGCCTCCGTGAATGCAGAATCAATTACCATCTGATTTACCAATCACAGAAAATCCCTTTCATTTTGGGAGAATGGAACAATAAGTCATGATTAAAAATGACTGTAATCCTCTGCAATGGGACATGAATGCCATGTGACGTTGACATGATTGAGGATGGCTGGGTTCTCCTCTCTGGGGACTCCCCTCAAGGATGTCAGCCCGATTCTCGCTGCACGTGTGCAGGTTTCCAGCTCTGCGACTCAAGGAGGCATCACCACGCGACTCCGCGGGCATTCGAGACTGCAGCCCTCCCTCCTTCCATCTTACAGGAGCAACGACAGAGGACCCTGGCGGTGTGGCTGGGGTGGAGGCTGGTGTGGAGGCTCGCGGGTGTGGGATCTCTGAGATCATTCTCATTTCTACTTTGTCAAAGGCATTGCTCTTGTCTGGTCTGTCTATCTAGTTATGAATCCATCTATCTATTATCGATTATCTATCTACTTGTCTATCTATGTATCTTTCTATCATCCATCTGTCTACCTGTCCATCTATCTACCTATTATCTATCCATCTGTCTGTCTGTATGTCTATCTAGCCTTGTGTTCTTTTGCCTAAAGTTGGGCTCAAACTCTGCCTCCATCACCCAGCTTGTTTGCTCACCTGGCACTCTGCCACTTGAGCCATGCTTCCAGTCCACTTAAAAACAAAGCTGTCTTCTCACCTGAGAGCTCTCCAAAGAGGTCACCTGTGAGGTTCAATTAGGCTCAGTCCTGAGCTTAGGCGGTCCAGCCTTGATGCTGCCTCCTCCACTGCTAAGAACTTGCAGCCTTACAGAGCACCACTCTGGACAGACTGAGTGTGTCACGTCATAGATATCCAGCATCCACTGATGGCCAGCATCTACGCCACTGATTCCCTGAAAAACTCTGACCAGCCTGTCCTCTGGAAAGAAGGCAGACCTTGGAATATGTTAAAGCAGACTGGGCATGGTAGTACATGCCTGTAATCTCAGCTACTCAGGAAGCAGAAAGAGGAGGATTGTTTTCCTAACAAAAGGGTGAGACCCAATCTGAGAAATGCTGAGAGTAAAAAGGACTGGTGGTGTGCATGTGTGTGTGGGTGGGGGGGGGAGGAGTGGTAGGAGCAGCTGCCAATCAAGTGCAAGAAGACCCTGAGCTCACGTGGCGTCTGGGGTGGGTGTGGGGGAAGAATGCCGAATCGGTTTTGAATGGACTTGTTCTTGTTAGTGTAGATGAGGCTATGATGACTATTTTGCTTTCTGGCCAGCTCCTGGCTCACTTCAGCTTCCCATGTCACTAATCCAAGAGGACACACCAGTGGAATTGGCTCCAAGTCTCCTTTATGCGCTGTCCCTGTGTCTCCTCTGTGTCTTCACCACGCAGATTGCACTACACCACAGAAGCAACTACACCACAGAAGCAACTACACCACAGAACCAACCACACCACAGAACCAGCCACACCACAGAACCAGCCACACCACAGAACCAACCACACCACAGAACCAGCCACACCACAGAACCAGCCACACCACAGAACCAGCCACACCACAGAACCAGCCACACCACAGAACCAGCCACACCACAGAACCAGCCACACCACAGAACCAACCACACCACAGAACCAACCACACCACAGAACCAGCCACACCACAGAACCAGCCACACCACAGAACCAGCCACACCACAGAACCAGCCACACCACAGAACCAGCCACACCACAGAACCAGCCACACCACAGAACCAACCACAGCACAGAACCAACCACAGCACAGAACCAACCACAGCACAGAACCAACCACACCACAGAACCAACCACACCACAGAACCAGCCACACCACAGAACCAGCCACACCACAGAACCAGCCACACCACAGAACCAGCCACACCACAGAACCAGCCACACCACAGAACCAACCACACCACAGAACCAGCCACACCACAGAACCAGCCACACCACAGAACCAGCCACACCACAGAACCAGCCACACCACAGAACCAACCACAGCACAGAACCAACCACAGCACAGAACCAACCACACCACAGAACCAACCACACCACAGAACCAGCCACACCACAGAACCAACCACACCACAGAACCAACCACAGCACAGAACCAACCACATCACAGAACAAACCACAGCACAGAACCAGCCACACCACAGAACCAGCCACACCACAGAACCAGCCACACCACAGAAGCAACTACACCACAGAAGCAACTACACCACAGAAGCAACTACACCACAGAAGCAACTACACCACAGAACTAACCACACCACAGAACGAACCACACCACAGAACCAGCCACACCACAGAAGCAACTACACCACAGAAGCAACTGCACCCCAGAAGCAACTACACCACAGAACCAACCACATCACAGAACCAGTCACATCACAGGACCAACCACACCACAGAACCAACTACACCACAGAACCAACTGCACTCCAGAACCAACTACACCACAGAACGAACTACACCACAGAACCAACCACACCACAGAACGAACTACACCACAGAACCAACCACACCACAGAACGAACTAAACCACAGAACCAGCCACACCACAGAACCAACCACACCACAGAACCAGCCACACCACAGAACGAACCACAGCACAGAACCAACTACACCACAGAAGCAACTACACCCCAGAACCAACTACACCCCAGAACCAACTACACCCCAGAACCAACTACACCACAGAACGAACTAAACCACAGAACCAACGTCCAATGCTGCCCACAGCTGCAGAGGCCAGGAGGACATGCTTCCCTGCGCGTGGATATACCTATGTGGCAACACGTGTTTCGCCATCTGTCTGTCTACCTCTGCCGCCCGCCTGCCGTTCTCACCAGTTCTGAGACATGTGGACCATGTTACTTTAAGAAGTACATGTATGCACACGTGGCAGATTTTCCACTCTACGTGAAAACCACGCATGAGGAGCGTAAGTGCAATTTACCCAGTTACATGTGGAATAAGCTGTCTCCCAAGGAGCCGGGCCAGTAGGTGCTTGTGGTAGATTCCACAGCAGTCGGGTAAACCATTCAGCAGAAGCCCATTGAAGCACGTAATAGGTGAATATTTTTCTTTCAAGAACCGTCTATCCTCTTTTGGAGGCAGTCCTCAGTTAGTCTGACCATCTTTGTACCTCAGGACCATGAAGGGAGTTCAATGTCTAGAAGTAACATCTGGGTCACCTGAACTCCCAAAGGAATGCCACACTGCACCCAGACACCTCACCCAAACGGCTTGGGGACGCCACCTGGCATCCACCAGGGATCTGTTTGGACCGCCCACCCATCACGGGGGTGCTAGGGGGAGGCAGCTTGTGTTTCTACCAGTGCCACCCAAGCACAGCCAATACTACTTGATGCTGGGATGTGGGGAAGGAGGGTTCCTGTTGAGGTCTCTGGCTAAAGAACACTTTAATTGAGACAAGGCTGCGTGAGTCACACAGAGATCCAAGAGTCCGGATGGTCACTTTTGTCACAAACATGAATATTATCATGAGTGTGAATATTATTAAAAATGTGAAATATATATATATATATATATATATATATATATATATATATATATATATATATATATGGGACTTGTTGGATGCCTGACAGAATGAGTAAGAATAAGATTAACCAGAAGAAAAGCTAAAGCCAGTGAGGAGAAGGGAAGGGGAGAGAAGTCCACGAATACTGAACACATTACCACGGCACCAAGCACAAGAAAGGATATCTGGCGGGACTGTCCTTGAGGGCATTGAGGAATCCTGTTTGCTGGGAACCTGTGGGAACGAAACAGCATTTAGCATTCCGATATTCAGCTCCTGGACAGCCTCACGCAAAAGCTCTTGTCTTCATAAAAGTGGTAACTATCCAAAGATCAATGAAACAATTACATTTCCTGAGTGCTGTGGAATCCGGTTTCCTGATGGGAGTCTGTGATTCCCTTGAACTTATTCAACACAAATATGGCAGAAACGTAATTACACCCAACATCTGCAAGGCATTTTTTCCAATAAAAGCAGATGGGTGCCAGCGTACTTCCCCATAAATTATGGTTCTGATTACTCTTTTGTTTTCCTCATTTTTAACAGGAAAACAAAATATTATATGCTATTTTTTTTCTTTCCTGTTTTCCCCAAATTTATTAACTTCTGACCCTAAAATTCCTAGGAACTAGGCTCCATATGAAATAGACTTCTTTCTCTGCACCCAGAGTAAACAAAGCTGTAAAGCTGAAGTTCATGACTGACTCCTTTTGGGTTTAAGACTTATAATAGGAATTGTCTTTGCAAGAAAACATTTTTTTTTCTGGGGTTTTTGTAAAGCTGCAGCTGATGGAAAGCAATTGTTGTTCAATGTGTTGGCACAGTAGTGTGTCCCCAACACTTGTAACAATAAAACCCCATTAGGACTAAGTCTTTTTGGGGGAAGGGTGTGGAGGAATTGGGGCTTGAACTCAGGTTGTGAGGGGTGCTTTTCCCTTAGCTTTTTCACTCAAGGCTAGCACTCAGCAGCTTGAGGCACAGACCTACGTTCAGCTTTTTGGTAGTTCATTAGAGATAATGAGAATCTCATGGACTTTCCTCCCTGGGCTGGCTTTGAACAACAATCCTCAGATCTCAGCCTCCTGAGTAGCTAGGGTTACAGGCATGGGCTTTGGAGGAAGTCTTGGCACTGCCATCTTGAGGCCTGGTCCCTGTTCTGTGGAAGCCACTGTGCTCCACCGGGCAGTTAGCCCTTCTGCAGCAATGAGATGTGCAGATCTGGCATGGAGGCCGGGGGGTGGCTGCAGCCCTGCGTTAACCAGTCTGGCTGCAGGGTGGGAGTCAGAGAGTGGCAGGGCCCTCGACTCCGTGTGTCCCCACAACTGTGCGGTGAGGAGGGAGGCTCACCTCCATCTCTGTCCTGGAGATGACCCTCCCTCTGGGCATCTTGCCCACCAGAGGTACAAGGACACCATGGTAGGAGGGAACGGGGCTGTGCAGAACTAATGAGGAAGCTGGAGTTTAAACCTTCCTCTTATAACTCCCTGAGGCCGGGAGGGCACCGCCAGCCTGGCCACGCTGATGGTGTTGGGCAAATACAATCCTGAGGCACATCGAGGAGACTAGAAGAAATGATTTCTTCTCTTTCTCTGCTACCCTCACGTTCTACTGCTTGCCTAAATGTTCTTTCTCCTATAAAAAGAGTTTTCCAGGATGCCCCGGTCCCAGAATTCTCCCCAGCCTCCAGTCACGTCCTCTACTCAGAGCCTGCTTCCCAGTAGAGAAGGCTCAGGTGACGGGGCTTCCGGTTCTCTGCCTCTGTCCATTGCTTTCTGACTCTGAATAGGACACAAAGGCCATGCAAACCCTTTGCTTTCCTAAAAACATCATGGTGCCCAGCCAGATGGAGGACAAGATGCTTTGTGGGGGCTTTGGAGGTGCAGAAGAAGGGGAAAGGCGAAGCATATTTACTTTTGTCTGAAACATTCAGTTATTTTCAGGCAGATAAGTTCTTCTAGTTTGTAGATTGGATGAATAATATTTAATGACAGTAAAGTGCAGAGTGCAGGAGTGCAGGTGCGTGAGCGTCCAGCGGCCGTGTGTGTGGACGACACAGACCCCAGTTGTGGCTGGCTACGGCCCCCACATGTAGGAGTGCGTGAGTATGTTTAAACAGTGAGTGTGACAGGGTAAGAGGTTTGTGAGTGTCACTGTGAGGGGGTGTGAGAGCCTGTGAGTGACTGTGTGTATATTTGAGTGTGTGCAGTGAGAGGAGATGAGTGTGGAAGGTATGAGACAGTGTGAAATGTGAATGTGAGACTGTGTGAAAGTTGTGTGTGTGTGTGTGTGTGTGTGTGTTCTGGAGTTCACACATGAGTGAGTGAGTGAAAGCTGACCCTTGACATGCAGAGCGTGGGAGGTGATGTCATAAATGTGATCTGATAATACATAAAAGTTCAAAGAGCGCTTCAGAGATGACAAGGATTTAGGGTCACATACTACTTGTTAGTGGCATATGTATTCTGGTATTGATATTTATTCTCAGATTAGGTCAATAATTGTTTCTTTGCAAATACCATGTAATATTTTAGGCTTTCTTTCTGATTCTTTTTGTCTGTGAATCTAAAGAAAGGACCCTGGCTCCAATTTTACCATGTTGGGTTTCTGGAAAGTGATAGAAAGGGGACAGCTCTGTAGAGCCCAAGCTGGGGGCCATCACTGCTAGGCGAAGCCAGCGAGGCCTCTCTGGTACTTCCAGAAGCCTGACAGAGACAGGGTAGTGGGTGGTTGGCTATACCAGGAATGTGGACGAGAGGAAAGGCTGGCTTCTAATGCAGCATGGCACCACCATGGAGGTTTAAAGACCTGAATTACAGTTCAAAGTCAATTAACATCCTTCCGCTCACTTCCCACTGAAGGAAAGCAAAGGATCACAGACCAAAGAAAGTCAAAGTTATGACCTTCAGAATTGGGATTGAAAAACAAATGCCATTCAATTTATGCTTACACAAATACATCAAGATCATTTACATCTAAATCTGATTTTTAATATGGTTGCTCTCTTTACACGCCAGGGGTCATTAGCCTGCATTCTTGCAGATAAATGGATATCTCTGTAAATGGATATTTTGTTTTTTGTTGATCATGGGGCTTGAACTCTGGGCCTGAGCACTGTCTCTCAGTTCTTCAGCTCAAGGTTAGCGCTCTACCACTTGAGCCACAGTGCCACTTCTGGTTTTCTGGTGGTTTATTGGAGATAAGAGTTTCACAGCTTTTCCTGCCCGGGCTGGCTTTGAACCGTGATCCTCAGATCTTAGCCTCCTGAGTAGCTAGGATTACATGCATGAGCCACTGGCGCCCAGCTAGATATTTTAAGCATATAAAAATGTGTATAAGGAAACCTATTCTTTATCCCAGACCTTGTTTTCTGGGGATAGTAACTTCCAGTATAAGTAGATATTGTGTTAAGGAAAACAGGCTCTGCTATTCATGGTTATTTTCACTGTGGCACGAAGGCCTTTGTACAGAATGCGGGGATGAATCTTTCAAGAGGATCCCTTAGCAGAACTACCAAGTTGGAATGGTGACAGGTGTTTCAAGGGAAAGTCCTGCTAGTGGCAGTGAACCTGGTCTAGGCGAGGCCCTGGGGAAAGTGCTGGTGGAAGGAAGGGATGGGGAGAGATGGAGAGATGGAGAGGAAGGAGGAAGAGAGAAACAGGGCAGGGAGAGTGAAGAAGGAAAAGGAAAAGGAAGGAGGAGAGAGCCCGAAATGATCAAAATAGTAAATCAAAATTAAATCAGAAAACCAAAGTCAGGTAAATGGTTACATACGTAATCTGATTTCGTCAGCATACTTACGAAGGATGACGTGGGTGATAACGAATGCAAATATAAAGACTGTCAGAAAAGACAGGGATAAAATAAACATATAAAAAAATCTGTAGTTTCTTTTCCCCACACAGTTGCCTACCCAGGGACAGTGGTGATCAAACCGTTCTGAAATGAGAGGCAGAAAAGAAAAACAGCAATCAATTAACAGAATGTCTTAGCCACTCGAAGGAACCCTTCCCCCAGACTCTGAGTATATGACAAATCATCACATTGTGCATTTCCAAGTTAAGCACTTAGAGAGACGCTTATTATCATCCAGATGTTTCAAGACATAATCAGTCTTCCAACACAACTTAGCGCTTTCAAAAAAAAAAAATTAAAGGTATGCATTCTTCTCAAAGGGCCACTTAAAGAAACAGGAGTACAAATTCGCATTCCAATCAGGACGCCCAGGAAACACCCTGGTCTGCCAGTGGCACTGACAAGAAGCAGTGGGTCGGAGCAGAGGACACAGGACCGAGTCCAGAGCTCACTGGCAACCTGATGGTCCTAAGATGCCGACTCTCAACAGAAGCTGCTTCTATTGGTGTGTGCGTGAAGGTCAGTGGATGGCTGAGCGGCTGAGCCCCACATACAAACAAGCGCCCTGCTTGTTTGTAGGGGATAGACAGGCGGGGCACAGAGGAGGGTTAGGGCTTCAGAACAAGTCTGGATAATCATAGATACAAGCCATTATGCATTTGACCAAAGCCCCAGAATGTACAAGGCCAACAGTGAACTTTATGGTGCACTAGGAGCTTGAGGTGAACACAAGGTGCCCGTGCCGGCGATCAGTGTCACCGATGCTGCTCCAGTGTTGGAGGGGACGGCGGGAGGGTGGGGTGCATAGGTGGTGGGGTGGGGACTGTGCAGAATTCGGGGTACCCTTTTCAACTTTTCTGGGAACCTGAAACCACTCTAAAAAATATGAAGTCTTTAAATATTAAAACAAGTCATGGACCTGTAGGCTGTACAAGGAGAGGTTAAGAAATGCGAAGGAAATAGGGAGAAATATAGCTGTGTCAGCCAGGCTTTAAAAAAAAAAAAATCACTTTTCTCCTTGATCCAACTGGAGAAAATGGGGATGAAAGTGGCGGCGGGCGGGCAGGGAGCGTGTGCCGGCCGGGCTGACGGGCTGACGTCTGATGCTGAGTGTATGTGGATCTCCAGGCCCAGCGTGGGACTGAGCTGCGGAGCTCCAGGGGAAATGGTGATTGGTCAGGACCTGAGCCCCGGATGCGAAGGCATGCGGCCTGGCAGCCCAGTGAAAGTTTCACAACAGCCAGGCAGCGCTGCTGTGCTTGTCCCAGGGAGCAGAGGCACTGAGAGGAGGGACAGGTGAGTGCTGATTATAACCTGGGAGGAAAGAAAGCAGTGTGGACGTTGGGCTCGCGCTCAGGCCTGGCCTGGAGGCCGTTTTCATTTGAGGCCTGTCCTGGTGAAAATCCTTTTGTGGCTGACAAAAATCTCACTAAAGCTGAGTTCTTCGGAGCAATGCTTCTCATGTCCTCTGCTGACTGCTAAGTGCATGGTGACCACTGGGTCTGAGACTCCGGGGCACCTCTGTGGACCGGGCAAGCATGGCCTTGAGGCCTGCCATTTTGGAACTCCCCCCCCATGTGTACTTTGTCCCAGAAAGATCTCCCATCACACTGCTATACATGAACCTTTTCAGACTTGCAGTTAGCCAGCTCCTCGGCCAGAACCCCACCTGCCCATACTGACCCCCTCTGCCCCTCCCCAGCCCGAGTCAACCCATGAGCACAGAAATCAGGTTATGTTTACTGGGTTTTGTCTGCTGAAGTCCGGACTAGGCTTTGGGCCTAATAAACCTTTGGGCGATGGACGAGTACACCTGTCTGTGACCAGGACAGCCAGTCTAGTAGGGCGCTGTCCAAGGTCACACTGGTAAGGATGGGCCTGCTCCCTCCATCTGTAGAACCGGAGCTCCTGGCTGGGAAATGTCACACTGTCCCTACCGGGTAGTTTCCACCTACCTAGCACTGCTAGAAATACTAAAAAAAAGTAATAATAACATAAAACTCGATGGCTTCAGCAGCCCTTATCTTATTTGGAGATTATATCCAGCCTCCAAAATATTCCTGAGATGCAGGGAATGAAGTCCTAATAAGCTTAACTTAGTTACTAAATCATCTATCACCACGGCCTGTGGCACCCAGTATGTGTGCTGGTCCTGGGACTTGAACTCAGGGCCTGGGTACTGTCCCTGAGCTGCTTCTGCTTAAAGCTAATGCTCTACCACTTGAGCCACAGCTCTACTTCTGGCTTTTTTTGGAGGGGGGAGGGAGGTATAGTTTACTGGAGATAAAAGTCTCATGGACTTTCCTGCCTTTGAACTGAGATCCTCAGATTTCAGCCTCCTGAGTAGCTAGGATGACAGGTACGAGTCACAGGAACCAGGCTCCAACATTTTTCCTTCTGGATCAAGGATAAAACCAGGAGAGTAGCGGAAGCCTTGCAGTGTCTGGCCTTGCCCCACAGCGGGCCGGGTGCCCTGCCTGGAACACAGCTGCTGCTGGGCGGCTCTGACCGCAAGGCTTTTGCAAGATACTTTCCAGGCCACGAGAGTGGACAAGAAGTGGGCAGAGCTGAGCTGAGGACGGAGTGAGTGCCCCGGCTGACACATGGTGCAGCCCCAGGGGACCACGCGAAGCAGGGTGGGCATCTGGCGCATGGGGCGGGGACAGGGCTGGCGGCACAACGGCAACATCTGAGCCGCTTCAAACAACTGTCATCTGAGGTCAGTTTGTGTATTTTGTGTGTGGAAACCAAATGGGTGATCTGTGTACTATGGGGGACTGGGGTGTGAGAGCGTGCGTGCGCGCATGTGTCTTAAAAGAACATTTCGGAATTGTTGTCACATCTCTATTCTCAAGTCTGCATCCTGCCAGAAGGGAGTATTTCTAAACAGCAACATTTCTTGATTCCTTTTATGAGAAGAAGGAATCGGATGCTGCCTTAGGACTGCTGAATGAGGCTAGGAGTCAGGGTAAGGGATGGCTGGAAACCCTGGAAGGTTCTCTCAGGTAGTTACGCTTCTCCAAAATAATGAGTTTGTTGGGCCTGGTGGCATACTCCTGTAGCTTCGCACTTGTGAGGCAGAGGCAGGAAGGTTCAAAGTTTGAGGCCGGCCTAGGCTCCGTTGGGAGACCCTGCCACAGACATGCAAACAAAACCCAATTCCCCCAAACAAAGAAAACGAAAGATTAGCTAGTTGGGGTTCCCTGACCACCCACATGACCTATCACCCCGCAAAGATGCGAGGACTTCCTTTCCTTTCTCCCGAGGTGACTGGGTCATTTTGACCCACAGTGGACACTCAGTAAATACAAATGAAGAGGGAAATGAGTTTCAGCGCCCTGAGAAGGCTTGTGAGTGAGGGCGATCCATCCCTGATGGCCACGAAGAGCTCCCCGCACCCCCCACCCCTGCGCCGCCCCGCTGGGCCTGGGCTGGGGGTGGGATGGAAGTCGGGAGTTGAGTGTGCCAACCAGGGGCTGCACAGACAAGACGGAAGGTCCAGAGGCAAGAGCAGTGCATGCACTCCAAGCTCCGTGGGTGCCAGGAGAGACCCCAAAGTCACGGTGGAGCCGAGTCATCTGCCTGGGACCCCAATGGGGAAGGGAGGCCAGGCAAAGGAAGCATGCGCGTATTTGGCTGACCTAGTTTCCCTGGAGCTCGCAGCCAGGAGAAGCTTTGGCGAGTATCTGGGGCTTCTTTCGCTTGACAGCCGCCGCCGCGCCTCCGGGTACAGCCAAGGATATAAGCAACAACGTAAAAGCTGCTTTTGCTGGGCTCATGAATGAACTAAAACCAGGATGAAAGCGGGGCCCCCAGCCCCCCGCCCCCTTGCATCTGTGCCCCTGGGCCTGAGCCATTCTCAGAAGTCATTTTACAGTCACTTCCAGGAGAGACAAGATTTACCTAGAAACATCCTAGGCCAAGAGGCGAACAGCCCCTCAGACAAGGCAGTGCCTTTCCATTCTGCAAAAGGCAAAAAACTGCTCCAAGGGAAGAAAACAGCCAAAAGCTTCGAGACAACCTCCAGACAAGAGTGACTGACTTGTCCTTATTCCCCTCAGGTAACCAAGTGATTGCAGCTTCTCTAGAACCTTCCAGAGACAAAGGCTGAGAGAAGGGTCCACCAGGCCATGCCTGTGACTGTTTTAATTTTCATACCTGTAGCCCTCACTTCAAGTTCCCTATTTAAAATGAAGGCAAACGTGTGTGCCCCTGAAGATGGCCAAAGACGGCGGGAGATGCGTAGAAGTGCTGTCTGCGGTGTCTGCCACCTAACACAGCTCTCTTCTCTGCCCTTCACCATGTCTCTTTATGTGGTGTTTTGGGACCGGTGGCTGGCCTGACTGCGAGACTCCTGGCGTTTCAAGAACTGGAGACAGGTAAGAATTTTGCTCCCTCAGAGCTGGCCCCCAGCTGTGCGGCCCTGGGCCCAGTTCCTTTCCTTCTCTTCTCATGAAAGGAAAACTGCTTGTTTCTGGGTCTAACGAGGCAGTGAAGAGTTCCGAAAGCTGGACAGTGACAGAGAAATTACATAGAGGGGAACAGGGGAAGAGGAGCGCTCACCAAAGTTACATTTAAGGGTAGCAGAGAAACAACGAAATACTTGGAAAAGTGATGATGAGAGTTTGAAACCTCCCAGAAGGTTCTATCCCAGATGGTTCTAGAAGTGGGTGCCAGAGACAGGTACAAAACACATCCTGGGTGCCCCGCACTGGCGTTTTGGATTGTCCACGCAGACACTCCAGGTCCCTAGCCACAGGCGGCAACCCCAGCTCTGCTCTCCCAGAGGACTTTGCCACTCCTGCGAAACGCACAATTGAAGTTTAAGACTAATTTAAATGTTAATTACATTCGAATTAAATGAAGTGTTTTTAAAGGTTTCCAGTGGAAAATCACTTTTCTTTAAGCCTTGTGCCTTTGTACCCTACACACCATAGAAGTCGCCCTTAGTAAGAATTTCACTTGTTTTAGGACAAAATGTTGAGATGTAGTGGGCTATCTACCTGTCATTTCACCTTTATGGTCTCCACATAACTCTTAGCAGGGACATTTAAAAGTGAAGCTAGCTCAGGGATCGAGGGACCGAGTTCTTAGCCACCATCAAACTCACGTGACTCTGTCCTCCGGCAAGACCTAAGCCATAGAGCCCACCCAGACATCACTTCACCTGCTTTACCACGCCTCCGTCTGCGCTGAGCCACCGTGGAGCCCAGCCTGCCCCGCACCATGGATCACATAATTTAATGCTCCCCAGTACTGTAAGAGGCAACTGATAGATGCTTTTGCTGAATTAACTCAAAGGCCCCCGACCTCCGGTCTGTGCCCTTTGAGCTGAGCTATTCTCTGCTGCTATCCCTAGACGATCACCCTGGGCTCCGAGAGAGAAGACTCAGTGAGAAGCATCTTGCGTGGAAGGCCAACCACCCCTCAAACAGGCAAAGCCTTCTTCTGAACTCAGGAGGTCTCCTTGCTCCTGCTCTGTTCCAGTCATAGTAACCACCATTCTGCAGAACTCCTCCAAGGGCAAACGCTGAGCTGACGGTCAGCCAGGCCGCACCTGGGACCAGGGACTGTTTGAAGCTCCTTCCCTCAGTTCTCCCTACTGAGCCTGAAGCCAACATCTCCTGCTGAAGTGCTGTCTTCCCACGGCTGCCATGTGACATACCTCCATTCTCTGCCCTTCACTATGTCTCTTTATTTGGCATATGGGGGAGAGAGGCTGGATCTAACTTAGAACTCTTGGACTTTGGGTCTGGGTTCTGAAAGCCAGGTGCAGAGTGTGTGTGTGTGTGTGTGTGTGTTGTGTGTGTGTGTGTGTGTGTGTGTGTGTGTGTGTATGCAGGCACTCACAGTGAGGCTCAGGGCTTGGGTGTTATCCTTTATCTTTTTTGCTCATGCCTAGTGCTCTACCACTTGAATCATTCCTCTACTTCCTGCTTTTTGCTAGTTATTTGGACATAGAGTTTCATGGACTTTCTTGCTTAGACCATCCCATGAAGCAGCCGTAGCTCTAGCCTCGTGGGTAGCTAGGATTTCAGGGTGAGCAGCTGATACTCCAGAATCCTTTGGTGAGTTTGGGGTTTGGCAGTCTACTGCAAACACCAGGTTTGGGCTGGTGCTGGGCAGGGGGAGAGCCCGCGGTCACCCTTGCTGTGGACGACGGGTGGGTGGCATGTGAGGGTGTGAGGGGGACCCTTGTGTGGCTGTCCTCGCTGCTCCTCTTCCTCAGGTGAGCTTGGCCTGGCCCTTCCTACCTGGCTGTCGCGCAGACATCTCCATGCACGGAGCCCACGTCTGTTCATTATGCCTGGTCGCACCTCCGCCTTAGCTGCGCCGCCCGTCCATCCAGCTGCCCAGGGCCAAGTGCATCCAGCCCGCCCGTGCTCCGTGCCTCCTCGCCGGTATCAGCGGGAACTGGTGACTGAAATTCTGGTGTTTTCTATCCTTCTGCTCTCCTGTATCTGAAGGCCACTGCAGTGTGCATGCCTCTGGCCCCTCTGGCAGGAAAGACTGTCCCATTTTCCTGGCCACTCCTTCGCCGTGTCCCCTAGTCTCTTGCCAGGTCAACCTCCCAACGCAAGGCCTTTTCAGCCCCTGGGACTCTCTGCCAGTCTCCCCTGAGTGGATCCTGCTGCAGGTACCCGGCTCTTCTCGTGGGCGGCTACCTTCCGCGGGTCTGCAGAACCGAGGGGCCTGAAGCCTGGTTTTCCAACCTGAGCCCCCTCTATGGCCAACTCTTCATTCTCCCTTCACCTGCTCAGAACTGTGTGTGTGTGTGTGTGTGTTGGTACTGGGCTCAAACTCAGGGCCTGGGCACTGTCCCTGAGTTTTTTTGCTTGAGGCTAGTGCTCTATCACTTGAGCCATAGTTCTATCTCTGGATTTTCCTAGTTAATGGAAGGTAGGTGCGTTACAGGCTTTTCTTGCCTGGGATGTCTCTGAGGCACAATTCTCAGATCTCAGCCTCCTGGATAGCTAGGATTATAGGTGGGAGCTACTGGCACTGGCTCTCTATCAGTTTTATATAGTGGATTTCTTCATTCATTTTCTAGAATGGGTACTACTTATGACAACCAATAAATAAGTAGATGACAGATTCATAGTCAGCTAGTAAATGTTTACCATACCTGTTCTAATAGCGCCAAGTAAAGCTGTCAGTGTGCTATGCTGTGCGGTTTCCTGGCACCAGCATTGTGGCTTCAATGGGGTTCAAAGGATGCTGGATCTGAATTACATCCTGGCCTTTTGCCTGCTTAGTGACGTCATTCACACAGGATTCTGGGCTTCAGTAAATTTGATATGCTATATAAGCCCCCCCCCCCATAACTTTTCTAAATAAAACTTTTCAAGAATTGAAGTCAATGATGTCTGCCCTATAGAAGACGAGGAAGTCTTGGCATGTCTCAGCAGAGGAGCTATAAATAAAGAATTTACAAGAACTGGAACTCTTACAGACTCAAGTTAGGTCCAGAACCAATTGGTGGCTTGAAAGGCAGTCAGGAGCTACAAAGCACACAGAAATACTCCTACCCGCAGACCGAGGTCTGCACAGAGTCCTCAGACTCGAAATATAGTGTTGTTTTTGTTTCTTATTGTTCTCATGAAGCTGTATGCACTTCACTGAGTCACTGTGCTTCAGCCAGTAGGTCGGTAATTACTTGGACAAACACGGGCACCCAAAAAAAACCAGCAAAGGGTCTCTCTCATGGTTAGGACCAGCTGCTGAATTTCTGGGGTCCACTGCCAAATGAAAGTAGGGAACATTTATTAACAATTCTAAAGAATTTCAAGATGATTGTAGCCAAATAAGACATCTGCCTGGGAATCTGTGCGTGAACAGGTCACAAACCCAGGGAGCCGGCCCTGCTGCCCGCCACCACTTCATGACCTGAGAATGTCACTTTCTCAACTGTGGGCACTATGTCACCAAAGTCCGCTGGCTTTTCTACAAGGATTTTCAGAGAGTGTCTAAGAACGTGGCACAGGGAAGAAACTGTTACTAGTTCAAACATTACCATAGCCAGGCACTGGTGGCTCACACCTTCTTGCCTGAAGAAGCTGTAAGTCCTCGCTATTCAGCAGGCTAAGATCTGGAAGTGGCTCTGTGGCTCAGGGGATAGAGCATTCGCCTGGAGCTGAAGAGCTCAGGGACAGTGTCCAGGCCCAGAGTTCAAGTTCCAGTACCAACCCCCCTCCCATAGCTAACATCCTATCATATGGATGGACGAGTGACATAAACAGGTGATCTTCTGAGAGCTGCGGGTCTTGAGCCCCTGACCCTTGGTGGACGAGTTCTGTTGTTGCCATTTTTGAGTCTGGCTGATGACTTCCAGAGAAAGGTACCGTGGGAACAGGGAAAAGAAGGAAGAATACCCATCAGGAGGACCAGAGAGGAAGTCAGCAAGGCCCAGATGCCACCTTTAACTCTTGTTTCTCAGGGTATCAGAAACCCCATTCTTCAACCCTGAGGGCCATGGTACTTAACCTTCTTTTGCATTCCCTAATACTCTGAAAATCTGGTGGAAACGATTGGTCTGTCGCCTCCACCTCAAAAAGGAAAGGATGGTTGACATATTGGTTTTAGTTCTTAGAAATCCAAACGACCTATTTCAACAGCTAATTTAAAACCGAGTTGTTTTAAGAAGGCAAGCAAGCATCCCCCTGCTGTGTGGCCCAGCGCCCTGGCTCACTCAGTATACAACTCAGCCACTCTCAGGGCAGAAGTGGCTTGGCTCTGCTCTTTACTCCAAGGTCTTTATAAATGAAGGGTGTGCTCACATAGTGAGTCATGACCAGCATTAAAAACCAAAAGGAAGGCCAACGCCTGTGGAACATGCCTGTCATGCTAGCCAAGTAGGAGGCTAAACTTGGGAGGATTCTGATTTGAAGCCAGCCTGGGCAGAAAAAGCCTCCAGACTCCACATAACGAGACGCTGGATATGACGGCACACATATGTGCTCCCAGCAATGACAGGAAGCTGAGCGCAGGCTGCTGATGGCTCAGGTAAGAAGCCAGAGCCTAACTAGCAATAACCAATCATAAGCGGGGCTGGAGCTATGGCTCCGTGACAGAGCTTCGCCCAGGAAGAATGAGGCCCGAGTTCAAACACCCAGTGTGTGGTACAGGCCTTGTGAGGTATTACCTCACAATTCGTACATGTTGGGTTGTGATGGAAAACACCTTTCCGACAGTGAGATGTAGGAAGCTACAAGTTTGAAAACCACCACTGTCTTTGAATTTGTTGTTGGTCCATGAAAGACCCTAAAAAATCTGTTGAATAAGTAAGTATGTGTATAAATTGTATCTTCACCAGGCCCAGACCCCTGAGGAGACGTTTCCTATGGCATTAGTGTGGTATTCTTTTTTTTTGGGGGGGGGAGGGGGTCTGGTTGTGGGGCCTGAACTCAGGGCCTGGGCGCTGTCCCTCAGCTCTTCAGCTCAAGGCACAGTGCCACTTCCGGGTTTTTCATTTTGCTTATGTGGTGCTGAGGAATCGAACCCAGGCCTCAGGCATGCAAGCAAGCACTCTACCACTGAGCCACCTTCCCAGCCCCATAGTGTGGTATTCTTGAAGTTTGAGATTTTTGCCTTGTACTTCTGCTGAGGTTGTGGCAGGGGCTGTGACTTTTATTTAGATGGGCTGAAGGAAAGTTAAACAAGCATTCTACCCTTGCCACAGGAGAGTAAAACAGTTACAAAAGAGGAAGGCAGCCACAGCAAGAAAGACGTGACATTCTCCCTTTCTTCTGCCTCCCTTCTTCCTTCTGCCCTTCCTGGACACCTGTGCCATCCTGGCTGGTTTTGAGGAGACACACTTGCCATTTTGGGGCTCACGCTGCACTCTGGGGGTGCAGTGGGGTACAGGGAGGGTTTCCGGAAGAAATCCCAGGTGCACTTAGCATGAGAGCAGGGAGAGTGCTGAGGCACCGGCACCACGCCCCCAAATAGGAGAGGACTTGAGAGGGAGGGCTGGCGCTGCTAGTGACTGCGGCCTGCGGGCCGGGCGCAGCCGGCCGGGGCTGGCCGGGGCTGGCTGGAGTGGATCGGCACAGTCCTCAGGGGCCGCAGAGCAGGCAGAGACTCGGCCCGCTCTCCACGAGGGGCCAGGTCTGCTTGAATGCGATCACTCTGGGGTCTGGTCCAAGCTGGTTGGGGGACACAGGAGTGGGTGTGGGGGGCCTCTAGGAGACAGACCACTGCACAGGGGAGGTGAGGCCAGGGGCAACTCTTGGTAGTGCAGGAGGAGAGATGGGTGAGTCAGGGAGCGTGCCCGGCTTGCCCACACCCTCGCTCCTGGGGGCTGCGGGTGGGCTGAGGGGAGCTGCTCGGGCCTGCCCGGGGCATGCGGCTCAGTGGAGACTGGCACGGGGGCACGGGCAGGATTGGAGCTTGGAGGAAAGCGCTGAGTGAGACTCAGAAACTCGAGAGAGAGGCAGGCTTGTGGAAAGCACAGGGCAGGGCCTCGAGCGGAGCGAACTGCGGACACCCGAAGCCAAGAACCACACGCGGACAAGGACACGGCGCAATCACGAGACGCACAAACAGAAACAGCCTTTCATGAAGTATCGGCCGTGCCTGTTCTAAGGACGGAAGTGTCTCCCAGGCAGGAAGGCGGCGAGCTCTTAGCCGGAGGTCACCCCTCTGTTGGCTCGGACCCAGCTGCAGCCACAAGCCTTTCCGCCTCTTGCCCATGTTCATGGGTACTGTAGGGAGTGTCACTAATCCAGGAACAGGTGGAAACTGTCCTGCTGGTACGACCTGAGCTTTCCAAGATATCCCATAATAGATGTCCAATTTCATTCTTTCGCCAAAAACAATTTTCGAATGAATAAATGTGTGGAATGAGGAACACCATACAGTTTTAAATGCCTTCTAAGCACATTTTTACAAATTATCAGAATCCTCTAACAAAGCACTATGGAAGTGTGCACATGTACATGGATCGCCATCTTGCAGACCATAGAGTTTCTGACAGAAGGATCCAGAAAATCCTCTAACACTGACCAGGCGGGACGCGGCTTCCTATGGTGTGTCTATGTCACATCCGACATTTCGAATGCTGTTCCGCTCGTGAGTTGGCTGCCCTGGTAGCTGGACTACAGGCAACGCAGGCCCACCCGCATGGGGGAAGAACTCAGCTAATATGAGTCTGTCCTAAACGCATAGCTCTGTCCTTGGCACCCTACCAAAGCCAGAGCTTGGACCTGACGTCTGCGGGGTCCAAGACTAAGGTCTCTGGTGAGTGTCCCCCACTTTCCAGGGTGATCCAGCTCGCCTTGCCTTCAGAGGCTGCATGGCACTCAGGTGACCAAGAACCCTGAGCCTTATGACCTGCAGAGACACAAGGCTCCTGAAAACTTGGTGAGGTATGGTTTGAGCTCACGTCAGGTCTGGATTCTGTCTCTGGTCCCAGGTTGAGTCCACACGGCCCGCTGCCTGTGCCATCCAGCAGGAGTTCCGCTGAGGCGATGCTCAGGAAGCGATGCGGGAGGAGCGCAGCGGCCACCGTCACAGGACGATGCTCTGTGATGAACTCACACGTGTGTCTGTGATGAACTCACACGCGTGTTTGTCTGGATCCCCAGTTCCCTGTTCTCAGGGAACCTACCGCTGATGCTTTCAGCCAGAAGGCTCTGGAAGAGGCGGCCCTGGTCCGCCTTTGAGGTTCCATGATGGCCCCTCCTCCCATCTGGGCCTACTGCTTACTTAGAGTCCGGCCTTGGTGTCCCGTGGCTACCTCTGGGCTCCCTGGGGGGGGGGTGACTGCCTTCTCCCCATCTTCTCTAGGCACTGTCCCTGTCTCCCTGCTCTGTGGCCCCAGATGAGGGGGACAGGTGAGCAGAGCTGAAAATGAGCCCTCTGTGTATCCACGGCGTGTCTTAAGGAAGTCCATGGAGCAGTTCTCTGTCCCCCCCAAATAAACTCTTAGAACTTTGTATGATGTCACCTACTTTGTATGATGTCACCTTGTACAGCAGGGTGACTATGTTGGCAGTGGGACGCATCTGGGCTGAGCGCTCGCTGGATGGCTCTGGGTCTCTCCTCAGCAGTTCTGGGGGAGCCCCTGCTCCACCCCAATCCCAGCCGGGCCAGGAGCAGCTTCTCCTCTGCCCATGCCCAGCACCTTTCCATCCTTCCAAGACCGCTGTCCTCCATGAGCCTGGGCAGCACAGCCACGCGCGACCTCTCGCTTGCTGTCCATGCAGCCTCCTCCTCCTCCTCCTCCTCCTCGTCTTTCCTCCGTTCCCTATCACTGTCCCACACGGACCTGCTGCCTCCTTTACCCTCGATGCGTCTTCCTCACAGGCACCAGCCAGCCAGCTGCAGCCTGCTGTGCAGCGTGCACCGCTCGGGCCCTGGAGCTGATTTTACTTCGAGCCCTCCCGTCTACTTTAAGCTGCGGCACGTGAGGTTTCAGGTAGTTAAACTAAATCATGTTCTTAATAAGCCTGGGCCACACAGACATGACACACTGAAAATACAAGAGCTCTACCTTTTTTTAAGCACTGAATTTTAGGACAGGTGTGGTGGCTCATGTCTGCAATCCTAGCTACTTGGGAGGTGATCAGGGACTAGTGGTGAGAGGCAAGCCCAGGCAAAAAGTTACTGAGACCCCCATCTCACTCAATAAGCTGGGTGTGGTGGCATGCATCTGTAATCCTGGCGATGCAAGAGGCTTAGGTAGGAAGATCACCATTGGAGGCCGGCTCCAGGCCTTATCTGAAAAATAACTAGAACAAAAAGAGCTGGAGGTCTGCCTACAGAGTAGAACACCTGCTTAGCAAAGATGAAGTCTTGAGTTCAAAACCTGGTGTCTCTCTCTCTCTCTCTCTCTCTCTCACACACACACATACACAGGCACTGCTTTTTTTTTGGGGGGGGGGTCTGGTCGTAGGGCCTGAACTTTGGGCCTGGGCGCTGTCCCTCAGCTCTTCAGCTCAAGGCTAGTGCTCTACCACTGGAGCCACAGCGCCACTTCCAGCTTTTTTCTTTTTGCTTATATGGTGCTAAGGAATCGAACCCAGGGCCTCATGCATGCAAGGTAAGCTCTCTACCATTGAGCCACCTTCCCAGCCCTGAGCAGTGGGTTTCTAAGCATGAGCCTCTAAGTAGAAAGCGGGTTACTCAGCTTTCCATGATAAACAGCACTGCCCCGTTACGATGGGAGAACTCATAAGAGTCCGCTCTCGCTTGTGAACCCCAGCTACCAAGGAGGCTGAGAGCTGAGGATCCAGGTTCACAACCAACCAATTAGCCAGCAAAAAAGCTGGAAGTGAAGGTATGGCTCAAGTGGTAGAGTGCTAGCTTCGAATGAAAAAAAGTTAAGGGGTAGTGCCCAGGCGCTGCGTTCAAGCCCAGCACCAGCACCCACACAGAGTTACCTGCATGTATATGGAGGGGAGGAGCGCAATGGCGCAACTCCTCTGAACAACGGATAAATGCCAGGTCGTGGCATTGTGCTTGGATAGGGTATCAAGGGGGAGTGTGCACGAATGCAGAGAGGAAGAGCAAATGTAGTCAATATCTTCGATGTGTATTATGCAAAAACTAAACTACGGAACCTGAGACTAGGGCTGGGAGGGAGAAAATGGGGGAGAATGACGGGAGGGGTGATGCTGATCAAGATGCATTGAACTCATCACCTGACTTCTCTGTACAGCGACATCAAAGTCACCTGTAATAACATCCCATGAAAAAGCTGCTGCTTCTAGTGGAGACCGATGCCACTAGTGTGCTGTCACCTGTATTCACAGTTGATGAAAATACTGATTTTCTTTTCTTTTTTTCAGTCTGAGTCTTCAACTCAAGGTCTGGGCACTATCCCTGAGTTTTGTTTTTTGCTCAAGTCTAGCACTTTACCACTTGGAGCCACAGTGCCACTTGCGGTTTCCTGGTAGTTAATGGAGATGAGAGTCTCTCAGACTTTCTTGTTCAAGCTGGCTTCAAACCACATCCCTCAGATCTCAGCCTCCTGAGCAGCTAGGATTACAGATGTGAGCCACTTGTGTTCAGCTCACTGCTGGATTTAAAAATTCTTCCCAAATATAATCTTTCCAATTCTCTTAGTCCCTTATTTAAAATACTCCTTAACCTTTTAAGAAATAAAACTTATTCCACCCAGCCAAATTGTTTTCATAGCTCTTTTTAAAAAAATGTACAAACATATATTAAGCCTTCAAAACCAAAGCACACAGGTTATTGTTCATTATCAAAGTTTCCAGCCGTGAGCAGCTCAGCTCTGCCCAACTCCTACAAACAGTGGGTGGAATTCTGTGAACCGTTT
This sequence comes from Dipodomys spectabilis, assembly GCF_019054845.1. Taxonomy (NCBI): domain Eukaryota; kingdom Metazoa; phylum Chordata; class Mammalia; order Rodentia; family Heteromyidae; genus Dipodomys; species Dipodomys spectabilis. The sequence continues at coordinate 742,970 of NW_024870979.1, forward strand.
ACTGCCTAACACCCAACAGCGAGCAGCTGGATCGCCTGATACACCCACAAGTACCGCGGAAGATTGAAGGTATGCTTTGGCTTTTACCTCCGTTACTCTCCAAGCCATTACTGTTGGCCAATTTGGGTTCTGGAAGGTTCAAGTCAACCCTAGATTTTTAAAATATCAACTGTAAGGCACTGTAGGGGGTCAAAAGAGGAAACGATTCCTCTTCTCACCCCCCCCTCCCCTTCCTCCTCCTCCTCCTCCTATTCCTCTTCATTTTTACCTTCAACTCTGGGCCTCAAGTTCTTACTCAGCCTTTTTTCCTCATGGCTGGTTGGCACCCTATCACTGGAACCCTGTTTCCACTTCTGTTTTTATTTTTTTCTGGTTAACTAGACACAAGAGTCTCTTAGATTTGTCTTCCTAGGCTGGCTTTGAGCCTCAGTTCTCAGATCTCTGCCTCCTGAGTAGCTAGGATTATAGGTGTGAGCCACTGGTGACTAGTCACTTTCTGAAATAACTGTCTCCAGTCTTCTAATCTCCCCATGAGCCACAGGTTGTGTTACTCGGTAAATATTTTTTTCCTCCCTTCTGGCGCCATGGACATCTGTGATGGTCATGGGCCTCACTTGGCGCTGAGTCTTGGCAGCTGTGCTACCGAGAGAGGTTGGGAGAGACATGGAATGTTTTGGCTCTCCATCCCATGGTCTAATGACCTGCTGGGAGGAAAATGTGCTCCAACTGCTGCTTTCCCTTCAGTCTAGATTCTGGAATAAAATTTGAGAGCAGTATCTGAACCTGAACCCGTGCTGGAGCCAAGCTGCAGAGCTGTCCTGGGCAATCCCAGGCGTGGGAGAGAAACCTCTGCGAGGTTTTTTTTTTTTTTGGTCCGGTCGTGGGGCCTGAACTGGGCCTGAACTCTGGGCCTGGGCGCTGTCCCTCAGCTCTTCAGCTCAAGGCTAGCGCTCTACCGCTGAGCCACCTTCCCAGCCCCCTCTGCGAGTTTTGATGGTGTTTGTTACACAGCATCACCGGGCGGCAGCTAGCTGCTACAGCTCATCAATTCACTTAATGTTCGGGGCTCAGAGAAGTCCTCCCAAAGTGGAATCTCACTCCATCTTTTCTACTTCCTGTGAGCGCATGTCCAGTGGTTGAGTCAAGTCCCTCTATTAGGAGGGCAGCAGCCTTAGAGTGACTGTATCTGATATTGTCACTCTTTTTCAACTTCACTGCTTTATGGGACTGTTTAAAATGACGCTGATGGAATTAGACTCTATATCCTAAAGACCGCAATGTCCTCAAATATTTCTTCACAATGTTGGCTAGCTTTTTATGTCTTGGAAGAAAATTTGTCAAGGACAGGATGCCTGTATTTTTTTTTAAACTCTACTTGCATGAACAGCCAACAATAAATAGCTCGGTATTTATTGGTTGTAGTTAACAAATGACAGAAGGCCATTGTTCCGGACTAGGTTCTACAGGGCGACCCATGAGACCAGATTAAAAATCCAAATGGAGTCACTCACGCTAAAAGTTCTCTCACCCAACAAAAACTATGCTGACATCAAGACAAAAGAAATAACAGCCATACTTTCCAAAGAGGGAAGTATCAGTTAGCATGATAGATAATGGAATTCTCTTTGCTTCAGTCCTTCCACAAAAAAAGTAGCCTGAGGCATCCTGATGTTAATTAGTTGGTTTTTTTTTTTTTTTTTGATAGTACTGGGGTTTGAACTCCAAGCCTCTCATTCACCCGGCTTGCTTGTTGGTTGGTACTCTACCACTTGAGCCAAGTCTCCAGCCCCTCCAGCCTACCACTTTTGTTGGTATATTTTGGATGGCATCTCATAGACTTCTCTACAGAGGCTGGCCTTCAACTGTGATCCTCTGGATCTCAGCCTCCTTAAGTAACCAGGATTATAGACATGAGCTACCAGTTCCCAGATTAGTCAGTTATTTTTCTACTGTGCTGTCTCTAATTCCTCTTACAAGAGAATTAACTTTGAAATGACCAATCTACTTTCAGCTGTTTACATTTTATCATTCCTATCTATAAAACCAACCACTGCTGCCTGGCACATAGGGACGTTTATTCTATTTTACGGAATGAGGTGTTGCCTGATTGTAGAATTACAAAATAAAGCCCCTTTGAGGTCTTTAAATTGGCTGTAATTTCCTTTTTTGAAGTTGTAAATGCTTGGCTCCACAAAGCAGGTGACAGACCCGGCTAGATGTCTCACTTGCTCGTCTGCCTGCAGCCCCGGGCCTCCACGCTGGCACAGAACACTGTGCACTCTTAACTCTGTGGGCAAACCTTGACACTGACCTCCAAGGAGATATCGCCTAACGGTGAGTCAGGAGCAATGCTCGCAGAAGGAAACCATCTGTAAAATTATATCCATAATGCACAGCTTCTATCAGACCCTCGAAGACGGTAGCTACTTATTAATTTTTCCACATCACTAGTCACCCTAGCAGTGCCCTGTGGGAAGAAGCCGCTGCTGGCCACGGTTTCCTAGACAGGATGTGCAATTCCTGAGGCATCCAATGGCCTGGTCTCAGTGGCAAACTCAGGCAAAGTCTTCCAGTGGCTCTCAAGCTGGACCATGCTTGCGGTGCCCCAGGGAGCTTGCTGAGCCTGTGAGCGTGCAGACTTCCAGCCTGGGCCTGGTGACTCCATCTCACTTACCAACCCTGTGACAGAGAAAATTCTTCTGAAAGAAGAAAAGACTTCTTGGAATTTTGTTTTGATTACTGCCTCAAAAGCACCTGCACATACATCCTTCGTTTTAATTTGTTTTGAAGAAGAATCCTCGGTAGCAGTACCTGGGGTCTCCTGTTTGGGGGAACATGCGGGGAAAGGCTTTGCTGGGGATGGACCAGTGCCCCAGCCACTGGCTCTGGCCCCAGCTCGGAGGGCGCTGGGAGGATGGGTTGGAAGCCAGGGTCCTGCGGTGGCCGGGCCCTAGCAGAGCGAGTCAACAGTGAAGTCATGACAGGTCAGCTCAGGTGACATGTGTCATGGAAGTTCGTTGGAGTTAATTATTCTGTTGCTTGAGCTAAGATCCCCAAACCACTGCCTGAGCCTGGATTTACTTTCTGAGAAACGCAGGACTTGAGGAAACTTGGAATAAGGCCAGTGCCCCACACATGCCCTACTAGAGCTTAGGACCTTGCTAGTTGTGGGTAAAATGGACTTGAAGCCTCGTGAATGGATGCAGCAAAGCGGTGGTCTTTGCAATCAACCATGCAGACTTTCTGGAGCCACTGGCCTTTCCACGAAGTGTCAGTACGTCCTCACAGCCACACTGCAGGTTAGCAATGGAAAGGAAAACCTACAAATGGATTTTCCTCTAAAGAACTTGTGATTCCTTCCTTCCTTCCTTTCTTCCTTTTCTCTTTATTTTTTCCTTTCCTCTGTCCCTCCCTCTCTCCCTCAATCCTTCCCTCCCCCTCCCCTTGGTACTGGGGATTAAACTCAGTGCTATCCATTAGCTTTTTCCCTCAAGAATGGTGCTCTACTACTTGAGCCACAGATCTACTTGCAGCCTTTGGTGGTTATCTAGAGATAAGAATCCTTCCTGGGCTGGCTTTGAACCTTGATCCTCAGCTTTCTGAGTAGGATTACAGGTATGAGCCACCAGTGCTCTGCAGTCTTACTATCTTAATGTTAGTCTCTAGTCACCTTTAATGACACCAGCAGAGTCTCCACTGCTAAGCAAGTGACCCCAGGGGGTGGGAGTCATAGGGATCCAAATTCTACCCAGCCCTCCTCCTTATCTTGGTTTACTAAGTTCTGCAGAGGAACTGTACACCACATTTGATTAAATCCTGTTCTAGCATCTACCATCATGATCTCATACCTTTTGTCCTTTGATCTACAGATACATGAACAGTTTCTAGAATACACCTTCCTATGTCATAGCAATTCTTTCTTCTTTTTTTTTTTTGTCAGTCGATGGGCTTGAACTCTGGGCCTGGGCGCTGTCCCTCAGCTCTTCAGCTCAAGGTGAGGCGCTACCGCTTGAGCCACAGGGCCATTTCTGGTTTTCTAGTGGTTTATTGGAGATAAGAGTCTCATGGACTTTCCTGTCTGGGTTGGCTTTGAACCGTGATCCTCAGATCTCAGCTTCCCGAGTAGCTAGTATTATAGGCGTGAGCCACCGGCGCTCGGCTAGCAATTCTTTCTTTATACTTCTAAATTTCCTATGTCTTTTGTGTCAGCTTTTAATATTTGTTTCAAATTGATATTTTTGTTTTGGATTTTTTTTGCAGTCTTTTTTTTTTTCTTCAAGTTTTGGCTTGAGGGCTAGATACTCTCTTGGTGAAATAACAAGAAAAACTCCAACCTTTTCTTTTCTCTTTTTTTTTTTTTGGTTGGTCGTGGGGCCTGAGCTCTGGGCCTGGGCACTATTCCTCAGCTCTTCAGCTCAAGGCTAGCACTCTACCACTTAAGCTACAGCGCCACTTCCAGCTTTTTTCTGCTTATGTGGTGCTGAGGAATTGAACCCAGGGCCTCATGCATGCAATGCAAGCGCTCTACCACTGAGCCACCTTCCCAGCCCAACTCCAACCTTTTCTAAACTCTATTCAGAATCTTGGAAGTAAAACTGTATGAATCCAGCTTTCCTAGATAATTCTTCAACAAACTTCTGAGTGTGTGTGTGGCTATTGATCTACTGGAGTATTTCACTCATTCTTTGGTGAATTTCCAATAAAAATGATGTTTCACTGAATTTTCAAATCAACTAGCATACAGTTATATGAAACACAAAGTAATATTTATTTATCAATAATTAAAAACTGTCACCTACATTTGTCTCATTTCTACATGCTTGCTGTTTTCTCTTCATCTTTTATCAGAGGCCTATCTCTTGGCTGTTTATATTCCAGGAAATTAGACGTGGTGTCTTATTTACGGCTCAGTTTTCTAGGTCATGGATTTCTTCCTGTTTTCTTCAAGTTTATTTTGCTATCCTTTTTCTGTCTTCTGGAGATAGATGGTTTGTTCAGTTGTTTCTATTCTGAGAGTAGTTTTGCTTTTTGTACTGGACTTCCACCAACTTGTTTGATTTTATTGGCCATCTACCATCCAAGTAAACTTCCTATTTGGGGAGTATCCCAAAATAGGGAGGAAGTCGAGCCCCGCCCTTCCACCCCCACTAGAGAATGGACAGCAGGCACTGCCCTGGCTCTCTGGCTGCTCCGGTGGAAATGGATCCAGCTGAGGGGCTCTGCCCAGATCTCTGCACCTGTAGCCTATGGTCTTGGCAGAGAGGACAGAGTTTTAAGCTGATATTACAGCAGACTGAACTTGGTGGAAGTGCTGCCAGCACCTTGCTTGTGGCGTTCACCTGTAAGCCCCCAGCAGGTATGACTGGCCCTGCTTGGACACCTCGTCTCCCTGGGTCCGGCTTGCAGCACCTGCCTCATCTTCCAATGAACATTTTTTCTCTTCTGGCTATTGTTTAAATTTTAAATCTTGAATGGTACAGTTTTTTTTATTATTGTTCTTAAGTGCCATTTTCTAAATATTTTCTAAATATTCTACTACTCCAAGTTTTGAAGTTTTTGTCTCTCAAGAGTTTATGAAGGACAGACCTCAGGACCAATGGAATAGAATTGAAAACCCAGAAACGAACCCACAGACCAATAGCCATCTAATCTTCGATAAGGGAGCTAAAAAAAAATAGAATGGAAGAAAGACAGCCTCTTCAGTAAATGGTGCTGACAAAATCAGATAATCACTTGTAGAAAACTAAAGCTAGATCCTTATATATCACCCTGCACCAGAATCAACTCCAAATGGATCAAAGACCTCGGAGTCAATGCAGACACCCTGTAAACATTACAGGACGGAATAGGAGAAACCCTAGGTCTCCTTGGCACAAGCTGAAATTTTCTTAATAGAGACCCAAAAACACAACAAATCAAAGAAAGGCTGGACAAATGAGATTGCATGAAATTGAAGAGCTTCTGCATGGCAAAGGACATAGCTAGCAAGATCAATAGAAAGCCCACGGATTGGGAGATCTTCACTAGTCATACAATGGACAAGGGTCTCATATCTAAAATGTACTTGGAACTCAAAAAATTAATCCCCCTACAACATATCCTCAAAGAAACAACTGTCCAATAAATAAGTGGGAGAAAGACTTAAAGAGAAACTTCTCTAAAGAGGAAAGAAGGATGGCCAATAGACACATGAAGAAATGCTCAACCTCCCTTGCTATAAAAGAAATGCAAATCAAAACAACATTGAGATACCACCTCACCCCAGTTAGAATGGCTATAATTAAGACCTCTAATAACAACAGATGCTGGAGGGGATGTGGACAGAAGGGAACCCTACTACATTGTTGGTGGGAGTGTAAACTTGTTCAACCACTTTGGAAAGTAGTATGGAGGTTCCTTAAAAGACTCCACATAGAGCTCCCCTATGACCCAGCAATCCCACTTTTGGGCATTTACCCAAACGATTACAAACAAGGCCATACTAAAGCAACCAGCCCAACTATGTTTATTGCAGTATTATTTACCATAGCTAAGATATGGAACCAACCCAGATGTCCCACAGTAGATGAATGGATCAAGAAAATGTGGTATATATACACAATGGAATTCTATGCCTCCATCAGAAAGAATGACATTGCCTAATTTGTTAGAAAATGGAAAGACTTGGAAAAAATTGTATTAAGTGAAGTAAGCTAGGTCCAAAGAAACATAGGTCCCATGGTTTCCCTTATTTGCAATAACTAGTATATGTCTGAGACAAGCAGAAACAGATAAGTTGATGTTAGGCAAAAAGAACCCCAAGATAAGGACTCAAATGTTTTTTCTTCTTGCTATTGTTTCTAACATATTTATAAGATTTTTTTTTTTGTTGCTTTGTATGTCCCTCCCCAACAGTATAACCCCTGTTTTCACTGTATTTGATGTTGGTATAATTTGTGGAGGGGAAGGGAAAAAAACAAATTGTTTAAATAGGGATACAGGTGGACCCATTGCAACAATGAGATGTATAAGACTTTAAATCGAAAAAGGAACTTGGCATGGGGTGGGGGGTGGGGGAGATGGGAAGGGATGGGAAGGGGAAACAAAGGAGGAGGCAACAATGCTTGATAAGAAATGTACTCATTACCTTGCCCATGTAATTGTAATCCCTCTGTATGACATTTTCACAATTAAAAAAAAAGAGTTTATGAAGCCAGGAATGGTGGTGCATATCTGTGACACTAGCGACTTGCAAGAATCATGGTTTGAGACCCTATCTGAAAAATAGCAAACTCGAGAAAGGGCTGAGGATATGGCTCAAGACGTAGAGGGTCTGCCTAGCAAGCCTGAGGCCTGAGCTCAAACCCCAGTACCATTAAAAGAAAACAATGTACATAGTTAGGCACTGATGTATGTTTAGGGAGGCAGAGGCAGGTGATTGAACACGAAGCCATCCCAGGAAAAAATTAGCAAGATTCTATCTCAAAAATAAAAGAGTTGTAGGAATGGCTCAAGTGGCAGAGTACTTGCCTAGCAAGTGTAAAGCCCTAAGCTCTTTCCCAAGTAGCACAAAAATTGTTTATGTAAAGTTTTTAATCTTCAAAAAATGATAATTGGTTGTGTTTGGGCACTCATTTCTTTCTTTCTGTTGGTCATGGGGCTTGAACTCCAGGCCTGGGCACTGTCCCTAAGCTCTTCAGCTCAAGGCAAGCACCCTACCACTTGAGCCACAGCGCCATTTCCGATTCTCTGGTGGTTAATTGGAGGTGAGAGTCTTGTGGATTTTCCTGCCAGGGCTGGCTTTGAACCATGATTCTCAGCTCTCAGCCTCCTGAGTAGCTAGGATGACAGGCGTGAGCCACTGGCACCCAGCTAGGCACTTATTTCTTTGTGGCTGTTTCTAGTTTATTGTGTCATCAGATGATGTAGTTAAGGCAACATCTGCTTTGTAGGAATTTAGGAATATCTTGATGGCCTTTTATGATTTATGACATGTTTTGAAAAAGGCATATCTTACAGAAACAAAGATCAACATATATTTATTCGTTACATAGTGAGATCCTTGATTTTCTTATATTTTATGGACATCAGTCTCAAAAACAGGTATGCCATGTGTTCATACCAAACTATCCCTGTATTTCCTAACAATTTTAACTTTATGAATTTTGAGGCAATGTTATTTTGTATATAAATGATAATTTTGTACTGTACTTTTGTTGGCATGACTGAATTCAGGGCCTCACACTTAAACCATTTAAGCTACGGTCTCAGACATTTTTCCTTTACTTATTTTACAAGTAGGGTCTCACATTGGTGCCTACCCCGACCCTCACCATGGTTTTCCTATTTATGTTTTCTGCATAGCTGTCAGGCTACAAACTATGGTTGCCAACTTTTTGTTGGTTGAGATGGGGGTCTTGCAAACATTTCTGTCCTAAAATTCAATAGTTCTGATCTCTTCCTCTGGAGCAGCGAGGATTACAGGCAGGAGCCATCATATTCAGCCTTTAACTGCACTCTTTAGCAAAATGAAATTACTCTCTTGGACCTGTGCCCCATGATAAATGCAAAGTGTTCTGCTTGAATTCTCCATGCTCTGCTGTAGTAACAATCCGAAGACTATCTTTTACTTTGGCATAACTAGCTCCTATCACATCCCTAGACATACAGATGCTGATTAAATATTGGTGAAATGCAAAGACCCAGCAAACTAGGAGGCATAGTAAAGTCTTAAGAGTTCAGGTCTCAAAGAGGACACAGATGCCAGCTCCTTCCATTTCCCTCAAATGACATCTTTTTGTTTTGTTTTGTTTTTGGTTGTGGGGCTTGAACTCTGGGCCTAGGCACTGTCCCTGAGCAATTCGGCTCAAGGTGAGCACTCTACCACAGCACCACTTCCAGTTTTCTGATGATTAATTGGAGATAAGAGTCTCATGGACTTTTCTGCCTAGGCTGGCTTTGACCGTGAGCCTCAGATCTCAGCCTCCCGAGTAGCTAGGATTATGGGCGTGAGCCACCAGCACCTGGCTAACTAACATCTTTTCGATGGAACATTATTGGCCCTCTTACCAGACCCAAGGTGAAGAAGAAATCCAGGATGCTAGCCTGCACTAGAAGGCAAGTACAATGCCAAACTCCTCATTTCAACCTTTCGACGTCCGTCGGACAGTGATGTCGTGGCTGGGTTTTGAGGACCGTGGTGGAGGTGCGTGTGCTCGGGTTTGAGCTCTGAGACCCCATCACAGAGGATGCAGCGAGGCAATGGGAGGGTCCACTGTGGCCAGGAGGGTGTGTATTAAAACACGCCACATGCTCAGGAGAGAAAGGACAGCAGGCCAGGGGAGGAGACCTGTAAGCATTCTGTAGAGGGCGGTACAGTCCCCGGCCACAGCAATAATGGCTTTGGGAGAGTTTTAAGGCATCCAGACCAGACACGACAGAGGGGACGGAAGACAAGTGGACCACGCTGCCCTCTGGGCCCCGTGCGGCTCCTCAGAGCTCAGCAGCCTGAGCGCCTCATGTGCACAAGACAAGAAATAGCAGGCTGAGAACAGGAAATGCAAATGAGTAAGTAGCAACAAAGAGTGTCCAAAAATGGAAAAGATTTTTTTTTATAAATGATAAAGAGAAGAAGAAAACACATCCTTATTAATCAAAATGCAGATCAGGGTAGGGCATTAGGCCGGCAGGAGAGGGCATGCAAAACAACACAAGAGTTAAGTTTTATACTTTTCGATCCTATTAGAGTCACGGGGATCAAAATATCAACCCAACAAATGGCCCTGAGAATTCCCACAGATGGGTCCCCTGAAGAGTTAGAAGCCCCCATGCTGCTCTGGCTTCAGAGTGTCGTGGGGATGCCTGTGGGATGGCCCCTGGGGCTGGCGGCTGTCCCCACGAAAGGTAGGAAATCAAACCGAGCCTGGGATATCTTTGCAGAAGCTCTAGTGTGTCCCCTCACATGGGTCGCGTGCTACGTGCCAGGCTTACTGCAAGAGCTTTGCATGTCTCTAACCTCCTACCATCACGTGAGGTAGGAACTGCCACCAACCCCACTACAACGAAGAGAAAACAGAGGCCAGAGAGTAAGCAGCGGGTCTAAGTCACATGGTAGATATTTGGACCCAGGTGCTTTCTTTGTACTTCTTTGAAAACGATTCTCTTTAAGTATTGTACAAAGGAGTTGCCCTTTCACATAGTAGTTTATGAATATATCTTGATCAGTGGCACCCCTTTAACATTCTCACCCAGCCCTTCCCTCCCAATTCTTAATTTTGTAGGATACACATTGGATTCCTATCTGCATTCCCCTCATCTTCTCCTCTTCATTCCCCTTTTCCCCTAGACCTCACTCCACCCCTTCTGAGTACTGGGTTCCTGGTGATTTATTTAGCTGGACTTTAATTTTGGCTTTCTAAGGTATTGTTACTATTTAAGATCTCCTTTGAATCTACTGTATTTCAGTTAATACATTTGTATGCACTTGTACACCACCCAACATATCTACTTATGAGTCTGGGATCTACATCTAGCTTCCACATACAAGGGAAAACACATACCCTTTGTCACTCTGGGCCTGTCATATTGCACTTAACTCTAGGTTCCTTTCTCCTGATAGGAAAGACAGAACCAAATTCTATGCTGTTCCTTAGGGAAGGCAAAAACTAATTTAAGTTAACAAAGCCTGAGAGGAAAAATAGGGCCTCTGTATGAAATTATTGATGATTAAAGTTAGGATACAGTAAATGTAAGGTACATAAGATTGATTGTCCCAGCAGGAAGTACATTATAGAACTGCATTTTTTTCAAAAAGAATGAGACTATGAATTCTTAGACTGAAGGAGGAGAGGGCTGGGAGTGAATGACGGACATATGGATGTGTCACTGAGGGAAGGCAGGCTTGTTCTGAGCTCCTCTCTCTCCTTTCAGGCATGAGGTCGCAAGTTCCATGCTTATTTTCATGGGAACATCACGTTCATGTCTACTCAAGGCTGGCCAAGCGCTAAGAAGCGGGGTCCTCCACATGTGGTCCAGCCCTCAGCTGCCCTTCTAATCCCTTGCCAGCCTCGTGGCGTGGGCAGTGGCTCTGTCTGAGGACTCCAGGGGCCAGGCCTGGTGGGTTGCAGCAGCCGGTGCAGGGGTGGTAGTAGGGCCACATCTTGTAAGGAAGGGCCTCCGGCTCTCCCCCTGCCTGCCTCCCGGCTCCGTCCTAGGGAAGCTAGTGACTAGAGCAGGGGTCCTAACAGCCGCCCCGGGATGGGGATGCCGCCTGCCTCGGCCTGGCTTCCTGTCCCTGGGATGCACGCCTGCAGCTCCTCCAGGAGTAGTTTCATCCCAACTCCTACGGGTCTGACAGCCTCAGGGAGATGAAGACCCTCACGCGGTACCTGCGCTGGGGAGGAGGCCTGGTGGCGTAGGGATGCAAAGAGCCAGGAAACACGAAGGATCGGTGGCCATGGACCAGGCCAGACGCGGTCAGCCAGTGGAGCCAGTCAAATGCAGTGACGGGGGCGGAGCCGGCTGGGGGCGGAGCCAGGCACATGGGAGGAACTTGCCCCAGGGGAGGAGCCGGCCCCGGGGGCGGAGCCGGTCCAGGGGCGGAGCCTGCCTGGGGGCGGAGCCGGCCCCGGGGTGGAGCCTGCCTGGGGGCGGAGCCGGCCTGGGAGCGGAGCCGGCCCAGGGGCGGAGCCGGCCCGAGGGGCGGAGCCGACCTCCGCAGACCCACAGCCTCACTCACCTACGCAGTTATCGCACAGGCTGCAGTGGGAGGCGCGAGGGGGCCGGAAAATCTTGCAGGTGAAACAGTACTTAAGTTTCACAGTCTGGCCGTTGATGATGACTTCTTTGGTTCTGGGGGGCGGGCGGTACCCCCCGGAACTGGTGCCATTTGCAATGTCTGTAGAGGAAAAGGAGAAACAGTGCTTCAGCCCCCAGACCCTCCTTGTGGACACAAATCCCCCTGGAGTCGGCCCACCTAGCTCTGGGGGGCCCCCCCCCACCTGACGCGCATGCGTGCAGGGCACCAAGGGCGGGCTGTTAGTGCATACCTGGAGCACCAATGTGATTTGTTCCATGCTCATAGGAGCCCACGTGATCAACACTGGCCAATGGCCTTTGAGCTCATATGCTCCGCCCACCCCTGGCCCCACCCAGTAGGGAATCTGAGGGACCCCGCCCACTCCCTCCTGGGGAGGGGGTGCAGACAATTCCCCACCCCCCCAGGCCACCTGGACGGCCCAGGGTGCAGAAGACCACCCTTCTGATTTTGTCTTCACTGCCCACCAAACTTGTACTATGTCAATCTCTGAAGGTCTGTTACAAAAGCTAGCCTTTGCCCCAATTAGCACAGGGCCATGCTGAATTCTCCTTCTTGGATGGTGTGCTCCAAATCCAGCCCAGCTGACTCTCCACATTCGTTCCTCAAAAATACCAGTGTGAGGAGGCGCACAAAGACCCAAAGCCTATGTGCCTCTAATCACAGAAAATAATATTAATTGACATGAACTCCAGAAAGTGGAAAAAACCCAAAAATCTAGTGCATAGGAGATGGGAATATACATTGAAAAAAATTTGTAAAAATAAAAACACTTAAATTTATATTCAAAGACATCATTTCCACATTTTGTTCATCTGACCAGAATCTTTGATTATGTTTTTGAGCCAATTCTAAAAATGTAGAAAAAATTACAAATACATCTGTCTCCAAGTTCCATCTTGTCTCTGGGTTTGGTTCTGCTTGCCCATCTCACATTAGAATCACCCCCTAACCCATGGGGTCCCAACCGGTGGTCTCAGTATTCTGTAGAGCGAAGAGCCCTTAATCTGTAGGAAGATGAAGCTTCCAGTTTTATTCTCACATCAACACCTCACCCCAGACCCCAAGACGTGACTAAAAAATTCTCTTGGAGAAGAGAAGATCATCAGGAGGGCCTTGGCCGAGTCCTTCAGTCCTTCTGTACTAAGGAAGGAACAAAGTGATGGGGCGGCCTTGGCTTCGCTGAGCATCTTTGTGAAAAGAATGGGCTTGGAATAAGGTCCTTGATGATGAGAGCAGATGGCTATGGGTGCCCCTGAGCCTCAAAATAAAACGTTGCTGTTTCAGTAGCTTTGTGTCAGTTGTCAAATTGATCATACCTCTTTAGCTCTTGCAAATATGAACTGAAAAACTAGAAATCAGATACAGGCTTAAAAGGCTATTACCAACCCAATCAGAGGTTGGTGTCAATTTAGTCAGAAAAATTTTGAAGCTAAAACTAAAAGTCAAATATTTTTAAATGAAGCAATGTCAACCTTCTCAGCACTAGAACTACCTAAAAAGTCTAGCTCTGAGTAGTGATAATTTGACAATATGAAAGTTTGTGAGCATTTCTTATGACAGATAGACTATTGATCTGGGGGCTCCAAAGTACATTTTCTTTTTTTTTTTTTGGGGGGGGGTCTGGTCATGGGGCTTGAACTCTGGGCCTGGGTGCTGTCCCTCAGCTCTTCAGCTCAAGGCTAGCGCTCTACCACTTGAGCCACAGCACCACTTCCAGCTTTTTTCTTTTTGCCTATGTGGTGCTGAGGAATCAAACCCAGGGCCTCAGGCATGCAAGGCAAGCACTCTACCACTGAGCCACCTTCCCAGCCCCTCCAAAGTACATTTTCTGAAAGTATAATCCTTTGATACAAAGTGAACTAAGAACTAGTATTTGACAGACCCAGTAAAGGGAAGCTTAAGAATGTAGCCAAAACCCTGAATGCTCTGACTAGATATTTGAAGGACTCAAGAAGGAAATGGAAGGCTGGGTGCTGGTGGCTCACATCTTCAGTCCTAGCTACTAAGGAGGCTGATATCTGAGGATTATGGTTGGAAGCCAGCCTGGGCAGGAAAGCCCGTGAGGCTCTTATCTCCAATCTATCAGCGAAAAGCAAGAAGCACAGGTGGGGTCCATGTGGTAAAGTGTGCAAAAGCCAAGTGAGAGTATGAGGCCCCGAGCTCAAGCCCCAGTTAGACAGAAAAAAAGAACGAAAAAGAAAAAAGAGAAAGAAATGGAAGGACTGGATGATCTGGACTCAGGGGCTCAGAGATGCCATCAAGTGATGGAAAGAACAGAATTCAAACAAATGAACAAACCAGTCAGCCATATTTATGCAGGGCTGCGGTGCAGCAAGGTTGGAACCTGGGGGTCTAAGAGGGCTCTGGCTGCTGGGGGACCCAGAGAGCCCACTGCCCAGTGACCCTCTCCTTTTGGATTGGATATATTCTCTACACAGCCCTCATAGTAAGCCTTCTAGGTGAAGTGTGACCAAGATCCTTAGGTCTCACCAAGGCCCCCCAAGTTCTGGGCCTCTGGTCTGCTCTTCCCGTGGCATAGCCTCCCACAGGGCCTTTGTTCCAAACAAAGCGGTCACCAGGGGCTTCTTGGAATGGTCATCCTGTTCCCCACACAGGTACACTGTCCCCACCGTAGGGCTCTCTGTGCTGCGGGTTCCTCTTCTGCCTTCTAGGGAGAATGAACCCACTGGTAAGGCCCAGTACAAAGCATTCACCACGAGAACAGCGGCAGGCAGAGCTGCTTGCTCCTTCCCTTGGATACTCATGGGATTTAATGCATCTATTTATCCAGTCAGTCGAGCTGTGCTGCGCTCGCAGCCCTGGCCACCAGGGCTTTAAGTACCATCCTGAGGACAAAGGCTTTTCTTCAGTGTTCACTGGTCTCTCGTCTTTCTCTCACTTGTGGAGATCACAGGTACAACGCACTAAACTTGGTGTTCTGCTCAAGTCCTCAATTACTCTGGCTTGGGTTTTTTGGGGGCGGGGGTGTTACTTGTGTTTTTGTATTTGGCAGCATTCAATTGAGTCTCTACTTCGTAGGGCTGTTTTATGAGGTTTAAATGCAGCTAGCGACAAAGAATAGCAAAGTCTATAATAGCTAATGGTTCAAGAACACTACAGTTTTTTGGGTTCTTTTTTGAAAAATCTCAAACAGTTTCTCCAAGTTCATATGAGTCAGTATTTCTCAAGGGCATTTTTCACAAAAGCATTCTGAAAGGCAACTTAAAAGCTTAAAAAAAATAGTCTTTACATGCATAAACTCTCCCCTAAATTGCTGGCACAGAGGTAGAAATAATACCAGCCCTGCATCAATAGTAGCCTGCTCATCAGACCTGCAGACAAAGAGTTAGGGAACCAGGGGACATGAAGAACAGGTTGCCCAGTGTGTGAGCTCTGGAATGAGACCTGCCAGTCACAGAAGTCCTGGGCTAGACAGAGCCTTGTGTAGTTGTTTGTTACTGAAGGTCTGCCTTTCCAGTGCTAGCTCTGAAAGTTAAAGCCTCTTTTCCTCCTGATTTAGATCATGATGGACCCAATGTTTCTCCTTAGTTATTCCTACCCCAAATTGTTATAAATACACGTGTAATTGCACTATATTTCTGTAAAATGCAAACGTAATAAAAATACAACTTTTTTTTAGGGGGGGGACAGCACTGAGCTTTGAACTCTGAGCCTTAGAATGTGGTAGATAGGTCCTCTACCACTTGAGCCACACACCCAGCCCTTTTTGCTTTAGTTATTTTTCTAAAATAAGGTCGAGTGTTTGTGCTCAGCCCGCCCGGATCAAGATATTCTTATTTCCATTTCCTGCACAGCTAGTAGAACTTTTTGTCAGCGATGACCAAGAACCACAATCCTCCCAATCTCTACCTCCTGAATAGTAGCCAGGATTGAAGGCATGAGTCACCATGCTTGGCAAAATCTTGCTTCTTCACAGATGCAGGTTCTGATGTTTTCCTTAGCCAAAGAATTTGGAAGAACGACATTCCCCTGTGCATTTAAGTTTCACAGACCATTAAGCAGCTGACAGAGCATCTGCCAGGGTGCTAAAAATGTCTGCTAACAGGAGTTTAGTCAGAATGAAGGTAAAGTTCAGGGCCAGCGTGAAACCATGCATCTGTCTTCCTGACTATTGCAGTGGTTGGAGAACAGCCACTGGCTGTCCCCAACACACAGCCAGTGGATAGAACAAGAAAATATTCACTAGGTGCCGTGGCCTGGCCAGCAGTATTCTGCTCACTGTGGAGAGCAGGGCAAGTCACTTGTGGCTTACTCTCTGGGGTGGGGGTGGGGGACAGGTAAAGCAGAGAATGGGTGTTTGGTAATTCACGTGTGCACACACACGACTTCTATTTGGAAGTAGATGATCAGAGTCACTTTGCACTGCTGCTGTCAACAAGGGTAACTTTGTTTCCAGGTAAACCTCCATAAAATGTAAACGATAAAGAAAGCCGGGCACCAGTGGCTCATGCCTGAAATCCTACTAGTCTGGGGCTGAGATCTGAGGACCCTGGTTCAAAGCCAGCTCTGACCAGAGGCTGTTCCACGCACTGGGGTTCAGCCATCCTGGGGGGAAGCCGCTACATGAGGGCCTGGGGGCTGAGCAAAGCACGCTCCCTTCACCTGGCCTCCGTGCAGCATCTTTCTGTAAGAACTTCATTGCACGGGAATGACTGGGAATGACTTTCTGTCAGCTACCAAAATCCAATTCAGATCCGGAACCATGAGAAACTAAGGAGTGATGGAAAGAGCAGTTTTCCTGGGAGGAAGGACAGAATTCTATTGCCTGTTTTGTGTGCCGCTGAGCAGCTGCACTTCACTGGGTGACAGTGTCTGTTCCTAGGAGAGGGGAGAAAGGGTCTTCTTCAGGGTGTAGAGTCCGTATGGGCCTTTCCTTGAACAGGACCAAACCTTTTCTCGTCTTTTCTTTTCTTTTCTTTTTCAGGCCTGAGGCTGGGACTCAAACTCTGTACCTGCTGCCAGCTGAGCCACGCATCCAACCCCAGCACCCAGCCTTGGCTTCCCTGACGTTGGCATCGTGCTAACTCTTCATGCCTGTGGCTAAATTTGAAGAACACTGTGTAGCTTGCTTATGTTCTCTGTCACAATTTAGTCCTCACAGAAGTTCATGAGTTCAAGGTTAGAGTGCCGCTATTGGAGTTGCTATGGCTGGTTTTGCAGTGGGACCTCGTGGCCAGTCCTGCTGGGAGCATGTCTTTCCAGGAGCTTGTGGGATCCTGAGCATCCTGGCTCTCCACATCCCCACCCACCATGTCAGAGCTTGCTCAGACACATGCTCCACAGTATCTCTGTCCAGGGCCTGAACCACAGGCCACCTCTTCTTGAGCAGAAACATTCAGAACTGTGAGCCCAATTAAATCTTTTCTCTTCTATAAGGTAATTTACCTCGAGTAAATTATAGTGATGGAAAGCTGACCCATACATTCTCTGCAAACCCATTTCTTTTATTTTTGACATATCCTCCCAGACATTAATTGTTAAAGACACAAGTAAGTAAGCAAGCACGTAAATGTTTGTTTAAACTAAATCCAGTATCCCCCTGGATCGATGATCTCAATTGACCACGTCTTTACTTACAGTGATGCTAATGAAAGCAGCCAGATGAGTGTTACTTTGGAGCATTTCTCTAACAAAGGCAGCCTGGACAAGCTCAGCAACAGATTTCACCCCAGATCCACACTTACTGTCAGGACCTACAAGTACCTTCAAGGGCCAAGGCCTCTGAGTTTTCAAATGCAAATCAGGCAAAAATGAGTTTCATCTAAACTAGATTACAAAATTGATTGGCAATATTGATTTTGTCTTTGCATTGGTGCTCATAGTTTAACAAAAGATTATATAATTGTTGTGAAATTACAATGTAAGGGCTGACAGATTTAAGATACATTATTTATTGGCAAGCTCCTGGAGTCAAGAGAAGTAAAATCTAGATTTTTAATACACACAAATCCCATTCACTTAACTGTATTATTTTCAGAGTCTTGCAGATGGCCAACCGCTAAATATTATTGGAAAAGGGAGAAAATTGGGTGTCCATTTATAGGGATTATTCTGTAGTGGGCAGTAAGTCCTGCACAAGTATATGTAATACAAAAGACAACACTTCTGAATGGCCTATCCTTTTAACTCCAGCCCCATAAATATGTTGATACCTCTGGAGGTTCTATTTTCCCTCCTGTCTAAGAAAGAGACTTGCTCAGGTCCCAAGCTTGGTTGGCACAGAGAGTAAAGTAGAACCGACGTTTTTATGCTTTTGCCCCAACCCAGGTCAGTTGTGATCACCAGGCAAGTCAGGGCTTAATTGAAAATTATGATGTTGCTGATGACAAGGATTATGATGGTGATGATGGTGATGATGATGATGACAGTGACATGATGATGCTGATCTGGTCCATGAGGGAAGAGTTTCTCAATGAAGAAATTATCTGAGAAATTCTTCAGGTTTCCAGCCCCAGTTCACCTCGGTAAGGCGCTGACGTGAGGAGCAAGGCAGGACAGGCCTCTCCTTGCTGGGAAAGGCCTGGGGTTGGTCCACGTGCTAACCATTCCACCTGACAGGGCAGCCTGGGGAGCCCGGTACAGGATGACTGCGGTCAGCCAACCACAGCACCACGTCGCTTCCATCCGGATTCAAAACAAATCCCAGAACTGCAACATGTGTATTTACCACAGCCGACCACCTAGACTAAGCTAGTTTGGCTTTAGAGATGCTTGGATGTTTGTTTTCAACGCAGGGGGTGATGGGGTAAGGGGGCTCCTGCGTGCTCCTTCCCTCAAGGCCTGGACACCCGCAACTCTGGCTGGGTCTCTATGTCCTCCTTAGTGCTCAACCCCAGACAGAGACAACTGCTTGCTGGCTAGAGATGCCACCCTATCATTTCTATCAAGAGAAGGAAATGCCCACTCTTGTTCTGAGTAAGCGCGCGTTTAAGTGGAGCTGCGCGGCTGGAAAGACCGCTGCTGTGGGTCCTGCTAGCCAGCCCCTTCCCAGACATTCTGTTCTGGGTGGGAGATTGAAAAAAACAAACCACAGTGCACTGCAGGAGCCGGTCACATTTGGGGGTCCCCTGGTACACAGATCTGCCCCAGCTTCTTCTCTGATGAGGGGCCTGGGACGAGGCTCCTCTCTTCTCAGGAAGCGTCTCAGGGGCCGGCACACCATGGGATAGGAAGGGCATCTGCTGGGCTGATGGCCGGTGGTTCTCCCACCCAAGGCCCTTCCTCCTCCTTCTGTCTTGATCACCTCAGGGTTCTGGGGTCCCAGTCCACAGCTGGTCCTAGGAGACCGTCTGTGGATTTGTGGGAGCCTCCATCCTTACAGCTGAGGGGCCCCAGCATCCAGCCATCCTGACTTCTTCCCTCTCTCTGCCTGGATGGCCTCTGCCAGGAGATGCTGAACTCCTGGGGACATCTAGGTTCTTTGCCCTGCTCTGGCCAGCGCAGAGCGGTGGGAGGTGGAGAGGGGAAAAGGGAGAGGGGGTAGGGGTGCTTGTCCAGAGCTCTTCCGCTGTCCTTGGTACCAATCTTGGTCCTGGGAACAGCAAACAAAGGGCAGAGTTTCTGCCCAGCTATGCAGTCAACATGGGGTTGACCCCCGCCAAATCACCCCAGAGTCTGCATTGACGAGTTGGCCACTTCTCAGTGTCCATGTCTGATGGGCTGACTGAACAATTCAGACACCCTCGTTCAGCTTCTCATTCCTTACGCTCTAGCGGGTTTGTGATGGGACACAGCAGGCGCTTATTGTCTGCGCAGCAGCTTCTGTTAGATCCTTGCTCTATTCCATTTCATCATGTTAACATGGCTGTGCTTCATAGTACTTCTGAGAGTCAGGCAGGCATTGGATCTCATCATCTAAGAAGCCTCAGAGAGAAGCCAGGATTCACCAAGACCCGGCAATAGTGGTTTGGCTTTATAGATGACTGCTGAATGGTTATCTCCCTGAGGAAATGTGATGAGTTTCTTTCTTTCTGACTACATGTTCTCCAGAGATATTGGAATATCCGAGACATACAAAAAGAAAGAATTAGAACATCAATTTCCAATCCAAACAGACAGAGATCTTCTGGTATTTCCTTCTTGTCATTTTTCTAGGCTTCAATATATAGTAAGCTTGAATGTACATATAATTTTGTATTTTGCATATGTTCGGTGAAAGCATACAATATAACTTTGATGACATTGACACACTAGTAGGCTTCTTAATGGTAGTCGTGGCACAGTTCCTCCTTGGAAATGGGAGTACTGTTTCAATTTCCTTTCCTATATAATATCTTCCATCATTTTGTCATTTTGGTTCCTCACATTCATTTCCAAAACTTGTTTTTCAGGAAAGAGTGCTCCTAATTCTCCTTCTACAAATTCCAGGTAGTCAAGAGCTTTTCTTAGCTCATGACTGATGGCTCAAGCCGATAACCCTAGCTATTCAGCAGTCTGAGAGCTGAGGATCAGAGTTTGAAGCCAGCCCAGGCAGAAAAACCAGAGACTCTTATTTCCAATTAACCACTAAAAAGCTGGAAGTGGAGTTGTGGCTCAAGTGGTAGAGTGCTAGCCTCGAGTGAAAAAGTCAAGTGAGAGTGCAGACCCCTCCTGAGTTCAAGCTCTAGTTACCAGTGCCTCCCCATGCCCTCCCCCGCCCCCCAGCCAAGAGCATTTCTCTCATATTCTTTACTGGGCAAAAATATTTACAACCAATGTTCATGATGCCCAGGTATTTGAAATGGGGAGAAACAGAGCAGGGGAATCAAGGATTTGGACATGGCTTTCACTGACAACTGAGGAAATATGCCTTCTTCCAAGAAGGTGGCAGGGCTCAGCTCTCCCGGCAGCTGGGGCAGTTGCTTCTTGGGCAGGCTCTGTCCTCCCAAACAGGCACAGAACAGCTTCCGACGCAATCTGAAGACAGCAGCCCGTCAAAACCACATAGAGACGTAAGGCTGTGGACTGAGGTTTTCGGTGCACTTACTTAAGTGCAAAGCTGTCTTGGGGGAGAGAGTGTGAGGGAGAAGCTAAGCAACTTGGCTGGTTCTTGGTACACCTGCTCCAGACGAATGCTAGGCAGCCAGGGGCCCGGCTGAAGCTTCCTTGTCACAGAGAGCTTGTGTTGCTCTGATGCTGGAGCGTGTCCCGTGAGTCATGTCTACAGTCACCATCAGCTTTTCTAGCCATGATTGCCAAAATGTGCAAATAGTCATTAAAATATTGATGGAAGAAAACCAACAGCCATTTATCACTAGGAAGAGCAGTCCTTAGCTGCTTTGATCTCAGGAGGGTGTCGCAGGATGCTCACACAAGCCCTGTCATCATGCTGTGGGTGTTTGAGCTGTAATGGCTCTACCGGATGATTAGACTCAGAGGGGCTCACTGCCATTTGTATTGGAGAGGTGGAGAGAAATCCAGTCCCCAGAGAGTGAACAGCTGGGCCTGCAAGCCATGCTTCCAGATGGTCTCTGTGATCTCGGGCTCATCCCTTCCCCTGTGGTTGGCCAGGACAGAAACGGAGCCTGGGGAAGGAAACAGGTGCCTGCACTCCACGCTGCTTGAACTTTGCTGCGTGCCATTATCCCCAGTTCACCTGGTGAGTTTTGCAAAAATCAGTCCCATTTTGTGTGTGTGTGAGTGTGTGTGTGTGTGTGTGTGTGTGTGTGTGTGTGTGTGAGTGTGTGTGTTCGTAATGAGTCCCTGCCACCAGCCTGTGTGTTGTCAAGCAGAAAAATGGAATCATACGGGGGCTGAGATGAGGACCTTGAGCAAAAGAAATAAAACCCAAACCACAGTTCTGAGTTGTTTTTTTTTTTTTTTGTTTATTGCTGTGGCTGAATCCAATCTCTCTTTATTGATGGGCCACTGCCTTTCTCATAGTAGAAAATCCTCTGCCCCACAAACGTGGATTCTATTTCTGCACCACAGTTATTAGTTTTATTTTTCCTTAGACTTGGAAATGGCTGGATGTCAGCCCTCTTGATTGGCTTCTTTTGTCACTTAATGGCCCATCGGTGGCCTCTCTGGGTGATAAATGGCTCTTCCACAGTTTCCCTCTGGAAATGCAGACTAGCTGAGGTGAGAAACAAAGCACAAATGGCATCGTATATGCCTGGTGGTGTTCCTATGGGGATGGGGGGGCGGGGGACGAGTGTCCCAAGCACAGAGTAATGATCAGCCTTTCCCGAAATGGTAGCATCTCAGACAAGGAGTCTAGACCTGCATGTCCAGGATGTCGGCCACTGGCTGCACTCAAATGTGGCTAATTTGCATCAAATTGTATAGAAATATGAAAAACACACACTTGAGCTCAGTATGGTACACAGAGAATGTAAACTATCTCAATTCTGTGAATATCGATTTCATTCAAATTATAATCCTTTTAAGAATCCTCAGTACCACTCACTCACACACACACACACACACACACACACACACACACACACACACACACACACACACAGAGTCTAATAGTGACTTGACAGCAACAAAAGGATAGAGATGAAGTGAATTTTAGTAATATATTATACTTAAAGCAAGACCCAGTCTTGAAAACCATCAAAACAAAAAGGGCTGGCAGAGTGGCTCGAGTGGTGAAGACCCAGACTCTGAGTTCAAAACACTGCTACTGTAAAAATAAAAATCACTGTAATTGCCAGGTGCTGGTGGTTCACACCTGCAATCCTAGCTACTCAGGAGGCTGACTAGGAAGACCAAGTCCAAAGCTAACGTTGGCAGAAGTCTGTGGCTCAAGTGGTAGAATGCCAGACTTGAGTGCAAACACTTAAGAAGCATACCCTACCACTAAGTTCAAGTACCAGCACACACACACACACACACATACACACAAACACATGTGTACATACATACACACAATTTAACTGAAGCTAGCAGAAAATTACTATTTGTGCGCTATTCGTCAGGGCGCACTGTGGGGAGGTAGGATTCAATCATCTGCCAGAGCACGTGGCCTCACAGCGATATCCTCATTTCTTTCTGGTTAATTTGCCTGCAGAGCACTGAGCTAAGAGGTGGTCTGGGAATGAACTGGGAGACTGCAGGTAGGGATATATCCAGCTGTAACCACCAGCTGCCACCTCCCTGCCTTTAAAAACAAAACAAAACCCGGAGGCACCTTGCTATATTGATATGAAATACTAACTCACAAATAGAAACCACCAAAGCCCTATCCCTAAATATAACATTCTGCTTTTCTCTTTTTCTTCAATAGACCACCGCGCTGAACACATCCAAGCACTCAGTTCTGCCCTGAGTGAAAACCACTCCAGCTCTGACTGTGCCATGTCCTGCCATTCAAAGGTGTAAGTACGGAGACCAGAATCCTCACATGGCCCCAACCAGATACCCTTCCCCCTCCCAGAACGGGCCACCCTGCCCATCCCAACCCATTCGTGGAACTCTCCAGAGCCATGTCAAGGCCCAATCCCTCCTCCCTGCCTGTGGTGACTCTTGCCCGTCCCTCGCCATCTGGCACCATCAGCACCAGGAAAGCTTTCTCTACCATCAAAGTGGGCGTCCGAGAAGTGGCCTGTCCCGTGTCTCATTTAACTTCACAGTGACCTGACAGGAGGATGCCTAGTCCCTAGAGAAGAGGGCTGAGGCTGGAAGGCCTAGCCCCTGCCTGGATCCCTCTCTGGGAGTGGCAGAGCTGGAGTCCAGGCCCATGGCCTGCTGCTCAGGCCCCTGCCTCCACTCTGCGGGTGGGCCCATCGCTCATCCCAATTGCAGTTTCCTAACACGGGCTCAGCTCCCACTCTAAACCAGGCCTTCCCACTACCCCATCTACCTCTCTGTGTCTCCACTGACTAAGCCTTGTTCTTCAGCTCACTCAGGGCCCACCTGGCTCATACCTGGTGTGTTCCTTGTCCCCAGCCCAGCCTTTCCTGACCGTCACACCTGTCCCTCTGCTCACAGCCTCAGTGTCAGTCTAACATTTGCTGGTTGAGTCTCAGGGCCAGGGCCAAGCTCTCCCTATCGACCCCTCGTTTCTATAGTTCCTGGCTCTGTAGAATGTCCATGCCTTTTGCCCCGACGCTGCTTGCTGACCAGCACAGGGGGCGGGAGCAAGGCAAAGCCGCCTTGTTGCCCTGCTGCTGTCAAACTGAGAGACCCTGAAGTTACTTTTCCCCTCTATGCCTCTGTTTCTCTAGCTGGAAAATGGAAATCATAGTTCCACCTGCCTCCTGGGTTGCTGGGAAAGTTTAATTAGTATCTATCTACGACACGGAACAAGTGTATGGTATACAGGAGTACTGTTTTTGAGATAGTCTTACCACTGCTTTTGACCCTTAGAACCTTTCATTAGAAATCCGCCCGCATTTGCCTTGGGAGCAGCCAGGACTGCAGGTGTGTACCAGCCAGGACTGCAGGTGTGTACTACCATGCCCAGCTTTGTTCTCTTTTCTTTTTTGGTCTTGCTTCTCATTTGCTGAAATCTGGCGTATGCAGCTATTACCTTGCTACACTCTCCAAAGTCATTAATCACTGTCCCTTTCTCTGTGAATGCTGCTCATGCCAGACACAGGTATCTAGCTGGGGTCTTCGTTTGCCTGTGTAGTCTGTCACTAGTTCCTGAAATATCACCTCCTCTCTCCTAGGCTCTTCCACACCCCTCATGCCATTCCATCTCGTGGGCAATTCACATCCTCTGTCTCCTGAAATCCAGCTCTAAATTTGCTGTCTCCAGAAAGTTCTCCATGATGAATCGATGATTAATCTCCTTTGCTCCTCTCCTAGGTTCATTTCCCATCAACACTCACAAACTCAGTTGACAGGACAACAAGGGTCATCAGCTGTGATGACTGTGTGCCCAAGGGACATTTAACAATGCCCAAAGAGGTTTCATTGTCACAACTCTAGTTGCACAGGGCAGGCATGTCGCCAAGCATCCTGCCATACACAGGATGGGCCCACAACAAAGAATTAGCTGGCAATGAGGCAGAGCTGGCAATTGCTGTATTACAACAATCAGTTCTTGTTGAAGTCCTTCTGTCTTTTGTTTAAAGCACTCTATGATTTCATGGGTGTATACCAACCCCTACTCCACCCTGTTCCTTCCAACCTAGCTAGAGTTGTTTCGAGGCTCCTGTAGTACTTAAGGTAGTGCTACATTTAAGGTAAACTTCAAAACTGATGTGATTAATGTCCTAATGGCCAGGAGTATTTTTATTTAACTATCTGGGATGCATCATTGCAAGATTAAAACATTTTTTCTATGCTAAAGAAGATTAAGACGTGGTCTTCAAGTGTGTTCCACTACGGGGCAGAGTGTAGGTGGATGGGACGCCTGCCTTCATATCAGCTCCCCAAGAGGCTCTGAGGTGCAGGTCCTGAGGTCCCCCTCAGAGGACCTGAGGATTGGAGTCATTTCTCCTTTAAGATGCTTTGGCTCTTATGTAGTCCTCAGACCCACAGGCAGAGGGCTGGCTAGCCACAAGGTTCATGTCTCTTTTGTAAGAAATAGATGTAGTGACATGAATGGGAAGTTCCTGCAGTCAGCGGGGACTAAGCCAGCTGGTGTGCAGCTACAGTGTCCCCATCTCATCCCAGCCTCTGGATGCAGAGAACCATGGCGGGGGGGGGGGGGGGGAGTGGCACACGTGAGATCTAACAGGTCCTCTAGGTGATTCTGATCTATGCACTGATTTAAGAATGAGTGATCAAACCAAAGGGCAGGAGACTTGACCACAAACACGAGCAATAGTGATGAGTGTGCTTAGCTATTTCACATGATTCCATTACTTATACCTTCATAATTATACTGACAGAAATTAAAAACAAAGAGATCTCTTAACAGTATAGAACCTGTCTAGTGCCCAGTAAGCACTCAATAAGTGACAGGGCGAATGAGAGAATCCATGCATGAATGAAGCTGCTCTCCTCAAAAGTAAAACCAATGGTGAACTTAAAAAACATTCTCAGCAGGTGCCAGTGGCTCACACCTGTGATCCTAGCTACTCAGGAGGCTGAGATCTCAGGATGGAGGTTTGAAGCCAGCCCAAGCAGAAAAGACCATGAGACGCTTATCTCCAGTTAACCAGCACAAAGCCAGAAGTGGAAATTGGCTTAGCTGGCAGAGTGGCAGCCAGTCTTGAGTAAAAGGGCTAAGGGAGAGTGCCTTGGCCCTGTGATTAATTCTCAGTCCTGGTAAACAAAACAAAACAAACAAAACCCCCAAACCATTCTTACAATGTCCCTTTCAAATGCTCCAAAAAACACATAACAAAATGGAAAACTCCAAGAGATTCCAGGAACTATTTAGGTCCCATTCTTTACAGACTCCATCTGTGTGGTCCGGTGCGGTCACCACCGCTCATGCTGTGCCCTGGAAATGTGGCTGGTCCCAAATAAAATTTGTTGTAACATGAAGTATAATTGGATTTGAAAGAAAACTGTACAGAAAGCATCCCATTACTACTTTCTATATTGAATACATATTGGAACAATAATACCTTGGATATCAATAGGTTAATAAAACATGAGTAACTAACTCCCCTCATTGCATTTTCTACGTTTTAAAATATCACTACTTGAAAATGTGTGATCACACCGGGACTTGCCTTGCGTTTCTAGCAGGCCCAGCGCTCCGCATCACTTTCTGTACCTTTCAGTTTTGTGAGGGCTACGGCACATTTTGGCCGGCTCCTGCTCTATTTCTTTTTACCCATTCACTCAGTCAAGAGCCCTCAGACTTCAAGTTTCCATCCCTGTTGGGAAACAGAGATTTCCTAAAGTACACACTCTAAAGCTGGCATGCCTCTATTTGGACTTCTGTTTTCTCTCCAATCAGGTTGCAAAGAATTGCTCTTCACTTCCGTCCACCTACAAAAGTCCCATTTTTTTTCCATAGGAAAAAATTCAAATGGTAACTCTAAAAAAATGGAAAATGGAGGGTTTTTATTTTCCTTATCAAACACGGTGGTGGGACGGGCTCTCGTGGGTGAGCCACTGTCTCTAGTTCTCACCATCTTGAGCCGACTGTCCTCTGTCTCGGTTCTCTTCTGTCCCCACGCTGCCCACATCCAACTTCAGACCAGATAGCAGCCGCTAACCCAATAACGTGCTTTCCATAGTGATTCTTTACCTCCGAGCGCATCTCACGGGATATCTGTATTCAGTTCTGCACTGTCCAGTGTTAACAAGATTGATCTTGTTAACCTACATTTCCAGGGCACAGAAAGAAAGACAGATACTCCCTCCCAAAAACAAAACAAAACAAAACTGGTACCAATTTCAACCCTATGGTATATGGCTGTAGAGGGGAAGAGGTTGCTGAGGAACACAGACCCGGCAGGACAACATGCTGGACCTCCCAGAGCTCACGGTCCGCTGAGCTGCCATAGCTTTGAAGCAGGTATTCATTCCTTCCAGTCAGTCCTCGGTGTGCTCATCTCCACCACGCCCCCACTGGACAAGGATCCTTCGGAGTCAGGTTAGGTTAGCAGAACCTCCCCTGCCCCTTTGTCTTTGTCAGTCATGGGACTTGAACTAAGGGCCTGGGTACTGCCCCTGAGCATTTTTGCTCAAGGATACCACTTTGAGCCACAGTGCCACTTCTAGTTTTCTGGTAGGTAACTGAAGATAAGATTCTCCTGGCCTTTCCTGCCAGGGCTGGCTTTGAACCATGATCCTCAGAGCTCAGACTCCTGAGTAGCTAGGATTACAGGTGTAAGCCATCAGCGCCCAGCTAGAACCCCTGTTCTTGATATCTGGTCACTCAGTAATGTCTGCTCAGGTCTCCCATTTATCTGCTTTCCATTCACTGACTGCAATCAAGTTCCTTGGCTAGAGTCCTGACGTTTCCTTGTGTTTGAGTCCAAGTCTCTCCCCTACTGCAAAGCTCCACTGTGCAAGCCCTCTCCCTCCCTTGCCTCCCCACTGCTGGGGAGCCCTTCCCCTTTCCTGGCTCCCCGCTGAGGCTGGCCGGGGCCCCTGTGAGGCCACCAGGGGAGTTTGAGGCAATGACAGTTATGGGTAATCAGGGACACAATGGGCATCGGTCCTTCATCTCCTGTGTGGTTACTAGGAGGCAGCGTGTGGAGTGGCACCGCCCTGTCCGGGAGAAGCCAGCTGCCTCCAAGATGCTGGAGGAGGCCCAGGCTTCTTGGCCGCAGCAACTGTTCCTTAAGTGGCATGGTGTTCTCTCTCCCCAGGCTGTGCCCACGCTGGGCTCTCCAGGCAGACGCCATCCTCACACTCCCCGCTGGTCCCCTTCCTCCATCCTCACTGAGGCTCTGCTTCTATTCCTGGGCATCTCTGCAGGCCATTTCCACGTATGAGATTAAAAATAAACCAAACCCTCTGCCTCCCCGGCGTCCAGCGCCGCCCGCTCTGCTGCCAATCATCTGCCCGAGCATTTCCCTGAAAAGCCAGGCCTCCCCACCCCTCCTCCCCCGGTGTACCCCAGGGGTACACTTCTGTTCTAGCCTCTGTGCCCAGCATACTGCCCTTTCGTTCTCACAGGCTCTGGTTTCCCCACTAAACCTGACTGACCCCCAACACATGTCCCCTCCAGAGCTACTGCTCTGCCACCGCTTTGTCTTCTCCAACTTGCTGCCCAAGCGCTAACGATCGTAAATCTAAATAAATATATTACTATTTTGTAGAACCTAGAGTTTGCTTGCTGCATGGAGTGGGTGTGCCTGGGGCTCTGCATTCTAAAGTGAAGAGAATTCCTCACTCTTCCTCTTTGAGCAGCTGAACAGGTTAAATAACCTCAAGCATTTCTGTTTCCAGCTTTTCATGGTTAAACAAAGGTTCTCGTTTGGGATATCCATTTGGGTTTATTTTGGAATCACACGGGGATAATTCTGAAAGCAATCTTTCTACTCTGCTAAGTAAACGAAGTCAAGGTCTCTAGTCTTACCGAGATCACATAGCAGGTGGGCGTGGGCGATGCTGTTATCCCAGCTATCTGAGGCAGAGATAGAAGAAACTTGGATAGAGGCAAGCAGGGCAAAAGGTTAGTGAGATTCTATCTGAAAGAATAAACCAGACATGGTGGTTCCTATTTGTAATCCCAGATATGGGAGAGCCTGAAGTAGGAGGATCACAGTCCAAGAGCAGCTCAGAGAAAAGCACAAGACCCTAGCTGAAAGATAACTAAGGCAAAAAGGTCTGAGGATGTGGCCTCAGTGACAGACTGTGTGCCAAGCAATGGAAGGCCCTGAGTTCAAGTCCCAGTATCACCAATAAACAAACGTGTAAACAAAATGTCGCAAAGTTAAGTAAAAGTGCTGGGATCCAGAGTCAGTCAATTTAGTTACAGATCCTGTGCTCAGATCCCTACAATCAGTTTAGCTACAGAATCTGTTTTCATGGCGGTATACTTCGCTGATAACATAAACATACGTAGACTCTGAAATCTGTAAAGCACTATTTAAAGAGAAGGTATTCATTAACATGGATATTTTAATAGGTAACAATAGAGTGGCTCCGCGAATCTGAGAAGCACTGCAGTGTGGCTATTAGCCTGAATGCTGAAATCTGTAAGTAGCTGAATGGAAAGTACAGCATAGCAGTCCTGACAACTTAAGTGGAGCAGCGCCAAGGCTGATGACTGAGAAGAGTCATCAGCCCTTGGGCTGTGCTTCTCTCAGACTTTCCTGTGGTTCACCTGACACATGGTTAAAGTTCAGAGTCTGACCGACAGGTGGGTTGGGGCCTGGGATTCTGCATTTCAAACGTGCTCCCAGGTGACAATGATGTTGCTCTTCTACAGAGCTCACTTGAAATGGCAAGGATTAGATTCTGGCTAGAAGCTACACAAAGGAGGGAGGGGTGTAGGGTACCAGAACCCAGTGTCAGGATCTCAGGCCTGTTGCCAGTTAGCTCCAGGTAGGAGGAGGTGGATTGACCTAGCTCTCTGAGCTCAGTACACCCACGATGCAAATCGAAGGAGCTGTCTAGATGGGCTCTATGATGGCGGAGGTCCCTTGAAGCTCGGATATTCTGATTTGGATCACTGGCTGGGACCGGTGCCTTGGAGGAGGGAGGGGGAGGGGGACAGAAAACTCTGTGCCATGGATGGATCCGGAACGGCCAGCTTTCTTAGTACCCCTGGCTGGTGGGGGAACATTAGCATGCTCCAGACCACTTTCCTTCTCCCTTTGACCATGTTCTTCAACCCTGAGGTTCTAGCTGTCTCTTGGTCCTCTCCTGGAAGCCCGTCTCCTCGCCCTCTTGGAGCTGACCTTTTTGTAATCCTGGCTATTATTTCATCATCCTTTCTCCCTTTCACGGGCTTGCACATAAGAACTGTTTACAACGATATAACATTTCTATTTTTAAACAGAGTATGTCAACGTTGCTCTAGGACCTCACTGATTGATCATAAACCCTAAACACAGTGATGGTGGTACAGTCAGACCAGAGAGACCATCCCTTATCTGCTACAAAATGACATTGCTCAGGGAGGAGCTTATCAATTCTACATATTAAACAAAAAATATCTGCCAGGCATTGGAGGGTCCCACCTGTAATCTGAACTATTCAGGAGGCTGAGATCTGAGAATCACAGTTCAGAGACAGTTCAGACAGAAAATTTCATGAGACTCATGATCTTCAATTAGCCAGTAAAAAGCTGGAAGTGGTGGGGAAGTGGAGGTATGTCTCCAATGGGAGAGCACTGGCCTTGAGCAAAAAAGCCAAGCAAATGTTCAGGGCCCGGAGTTCAAGCCCTAGTACAGGCACAACAAACAGAGTCTACATATAGGTTCACATAGGTAGGTCAAATTTTGACCTCAACCTAGAGAGACACTGAGGCCGGGAGCACTGAGCAAGAATACTAGGTTATCTCCATGTGACTGCAGCTCTGGGGCTCAGTGCAGTGTGAGAAATTTGATCAGACAGGCCCTTTTGTCCCGGCTTCTCTTCTGGTCAGAAGGAGGGAACTGCGGCCTGTCCCCATGACGCTGTCTAGAGGATGGAGAAGACAATGTCTCCAATGTCCAAAATGAGCATGGGGTACTGGGTTCAATCCCGGTGCCCAGTGCATTCCCACAACAAACTTGTGCCATGCCCTGGATGGAAACCACTCATCCTCACAAATCTGGCAGAAAAACCTCATCTCCAGACCCTTCCTTCCCGCAGAGCCAGATCCTCCAAAATCTTGTGGCATTTCCTCCAAATACCATGATTTTGAGCTGTGACATCTGGTTTGCAGCTCTCCTAGGCTGGGATTACAAAAAAAGGAAAAAGACAATCATGTATTTTGACATTCTGAGCCTCCACCCTGCATTGGGATGGGAGATTCTCTGCCTACTCTTTCCTGGCATTGGAACACACTAGATAATTCTAGAACTTTCTAGAATTTTCCTCTAAACAAGGAATCTACTTTTCTCCCTCCTTTCTTCATTCTTTTCAATTCCTATTGATTTTCTTCACAGGCCTTTTTTTCTCCCAAAGGTACTTTAGACCTGGTGGTCTTCCTGGCTCCCATTTACCTGAGTTCCTCAGAAATGCCATGGAGCATCTAGATATCAGTGAGATTCCCACTGGACAAAGAGCCTTGTGTTCTCAGACAGCTCCAAGAGCACTACTGAGCAGTGTGGACTTTTCCTATAGGGCCTTCTCCTCTGGCCACTTGGGTTCAGTGCTTTAGTAGCAGTTCCTGTAGCCATGGGATGCTGGCCTCTGCTCTGTGTCTAAGTCCAGGGATATGAAGAGTCAGCCGGGGGCAGAAAAGCGACAGCACTGGGTGATGCCTTTGGTGTAAAGGAAGTGAGAACATAATCCAGGAGATTGGGAAGTGTTACCTGCTCAGGTGAGCCCAGAAATCTCCCTCTCAGGGAGAGGGAGGTGGAGCAGGACCAGGCTGTGGTGAAGAGCACAGGGTGGCCTCTCAGATGGACACCCAGCTCCAGCCAGGTGGTATCCAGTAAACCACCTTTTATTTATTTTCTGAGCACTGGCTTCCTCCTCCATGGAGCAGGGCTGTGAATACTATCTAAAGACCATGGAGGGGCTGCTGCATGAGCTGAGATCCAGAAAGATAGAAGCAGCCATTGAAAGAGCTCAGAACATCATCCCACGATTCACCCTGGTCCACTTACTTAAAGATGCAGGGAGAACAAGGAGAATGCTCTGGTTCCTAGGCCTAGGTACATGCTTGAGCTGGGGCATGATAAGGAAGGGTGCAAGAGCTTCCTAAGGTGGCATGTTAACAGAGACTCAGGCAAGAGCTGGCAGAGAGCTGCGGGAGCAGAGGATGGCCCAGGCAGAGAGGCATCTCAGAGGCAGATTGAATCTGGTTCTGATGGGAACTCTGGAGACGATCTAATGTTTCTGAGAGTCTGAAATGCTCACTGCAAACAAAAGCTACACCAAGGGTAAATTGTGAGGATTTGGAATCTGAGTAGTGAGATATAAATAAGAAATGTGGAAATGGCCTGGAAATGTCACCATCTGAAAAGAAAACTGGTAAAAAAAAAAAAAAAGAAAGAAAAAGGAAAAAAAATAGCCACTAATGATGCCTGCCACTGTGTGGGGGAGGGGGCGGGGGTTGGTGAGAGTGTGTGCGTGTGCATAAGTGTGCACTTTGTCTTAGTATTGGGGCTCGAACTCAAGGCCTCACTTTCACTGGGCTTTTCCACTCAGGACTGGCACGTTACCACTTGAGCTACACTTCTGCTTCTATTTGCTGGTGGATGTTTGCAGATGTCAGATGGCTTTTTCTGCCTGAGCTGGCTTCAAACTGTGACCCTCAGATCTCAGCCTACTGAGTAGCTAGGATTACAGGTGTGACCCACCAGAGCATGGCTAATGCCCGCCATTTTGACTCTGCAAACTTGGGTTGAGGGTTTCTATCCGAATACTGGGGACAACTAGAGTACAGCACACAAAGTGACAGAGCAGTGTATAAGATTCCATCACAGACTGATTCCAGCCAGCAGATTCTTCATTACACGAAATGAAACCATCAAAATTTAGAAAAGTTCTATGGTGAATATCACCAACAGAAACAATCAACACAAAGTGAAATTAATGATGGCCAAAACAAAACCAGCAACCGTAAAAGACTCAAATCAAAAAATTCACAAGGTAAAATGTCCAATTACCAAGAAAAACTGTCTCAGTAGAAGTAATAGGTCTATAAAAAAAACCTAATAATGGCTACTTCCACAAAATTAAAAAGAACTGGATCAAAAAAATCTTAGTTACAGATTTTATGCAGAAGATAAATTACTTGAATAAAAGTAATTTTAGTAAAATAAAAATGTAAATAGAGGAAATTGATTAAGGTCTCCAATGGGCTTAAATATGATTCTCAGAAAGTATTTCCTCCAAGAAAAATCCATTAGGGGGGTAACAATGCTCGAGAGGAAAAGTACTCATTACCTTACTCGTGTAACTATAACAGTATCTTTACAATAAAAAATATATATTAAAAAAAGAAAAATCCATTAGTGTCATTAAGATTCCAATTAAAATGTTTCTGCTCTTAAACTTAGAATTAAGATGCCTTTGGGGAAGAAACTTCAGCAAGTCCAAGCAGTGGACCAACACTGCGGTTACCGTGGAAACCTTCCCTGGAGTGGTTCCTGCCACAATGGTGCGGAACTGCTGACAGTTCAGGGGCTCCCCAAGACCAGAATGTACTCTGCAAGTCTCACCTAGAAGATTATCTCCAAGAACTAATTTGGGAAGTAACAATGGGCACTCTGCGGTTACAAGCGTGACGGGTTCTGTGCACTACAAGGAAAATTGCAGGATGATGGCAACTCGACCAGATGTTGGGGGAAGCACAGAGTTGCTGGGCAGAGGAGGAAAAAGAGGAGAAAGAGGAGAAGGAGGAAGTGGAAGAGGAGAAGAGGAAGAAGAAAAGGGGGAGGAAGAGGAGGAGGAGAAGGGTAAGAACCAGTTTTCCATTTCTTGTTAGCTCCTTCCCCCAGTCTTGAATTTCTAGCCCCCAGCTCTGTCCGCAGCATACCGTATGCCTGGTCTTGACCACCTTTCCAGCAGCTGGAGAATATCCCCACCCCTAATGATTTTTGAGCTTCGGTAAATCAGCTTGCTTGCTTGCTAAACCACCACCTGGGTGTGGTTCTGACCTTTATAAACCCTGCCCCAGTGGAGGTCACTGCTGCTCTTAGCTCTGACCTTAGCTCAGGACAAGGCAGTCGCTAGCCAGCTAAATAAAATTCCTTTGTCACCTTTGTCAGTGTCTCTGTGGATTTTCTTGACTCTGAGGTCATTACAGTAGTAGGAAGAAGAAGAGGAGAAGGAAAGAGAAGAGAAGGAGGAAGTGGAGGAAGGGGAAGCGGGGGAAGAAGGGGAAGAGGAGGAGGGGGAGGAAGAGGAGGAGGATCAAAGGAGGCAGAGGGCAGGAGGGCGAGGAGGGCTACACACGCATGAACACACTCCGTCTAGGCACAGTGGTATTCTGTCTAAGCCCAGAAGGCGCAGAGAAGAGGCATTCATCCCTGACATTCTGCCATGACACTGGTGGATTTTATTAACTCTGAGGACTGGGGACCAAACTCAGAGCCTCAAATACTAGGTACTATATATTCCTATACTACCCCTGAGCTATGCACCCCCCCAACCCAGGAAGCCCACCAGGCTTCCTTCCATGGACTCTACGTTCATTCAATGTTTTGCTCTCTTACTTGCACCAAATGACAGTGGTCCCCTCCCCTTGAGAGCCTCGGGATGGTGAGAGGTGGGTGGAGATGAGGCCGGAGACTAGGGAAATGGAGAACAGAGGCAGACCTGCAGCTCTCCTCTTCTCATTCCTAAGAAGGTCTAGCTCTCACTGAAACCAAATGCTCTGGCCCTGAGATTTCCAGTACAGTAGGTTTTTCTCGTTCTATTTTTTCTCTAACTCCGTTATCAGTTTCTCGCTATGTGACTCTCTTTGGGGGAAGTGAAGATGTTGAGTTTTGAAATGGCCAAATTTCCAAGGAGGCCTCTGTTAACCCCAATGTGCACGGACTTCCCTGGACACCTGCTGTCTCCCCGTTTAGCTGTAACCTACATTACTGGGAACATTCTTTCGGAAGAAAGAAGTGCATGGCATTTCAAGAGTCCTGGAACAGTCTCAGAAACCCAGAGCCCTCTTCTTCACTGGCTACTTCTCCACAGAAGCCCTAAACCAGAGGGCCTGTGCACATCTTCGGCCATAAACCAACCACTCCAAGTGGCTATCATAGGCTTTTATAGGCAAGAGGTCTAAAATGGATAATTAGAATTAATAAACCTAATAATAAGAAGTTTCCAAAGCTCATTTTTCCTTTTCCTTTTCTATTACACTGCACAAAATAAACATGCCAAGATTCCATTGAAACATGTTATTATTTTCCAAGCAGAGACGCGAGGATTTCTCAGGGAGAATTAGAGCAGCCATGAGGATCTCATGTTCACATCCCACCCCCACCGTCCACCTTGGGGAGTTAGTGTCCCCAAAGACATCGCTTCAGCTCTGCCAGTCAAGGCTGTCATACTTCAGGTAGCTTCTTATAAGATCTATGTCCATGGATGTTGAAGAGCCAATTTGAGTGGGAAAACAGGAGAACTTAAAAACATTGCCAGGTGCCAGTGGCTTATGCCTCTAATCCTAGCTAATCAGGAGGCTGAGATCTGAGGACTGTGGTTCAAAGCCAGCCAGGGAAGGAAAGTCCATAGGACTTATCTTCAATTAATCTCTGTGAAGAGTGGTTGGTGGGATGGAAGGAATGCACCTGCAGAGAGATTTTTACAGTAGACCCCGACAACCCCTCTGGCATTCTTACTGAACTCACAGCAAAGCCAGACAGTGACCAGGGCACATTTTTAACAGCACGAAACCAAACCAAACAAACAAAACTCTCTTTTTAATTAAAACAAGTTTGTTGGGTGAGAACTTAGAATCAGATTCAATATCTTCAAGATAGATTTGTCGTGAACTCCTCTAGCCCAAGGCTTCCATTTGTCAGAGAAAACAATGCCGAGTGTGTCAATACACATCGCAGGTGTGTATTGTTGTTCTGACTAAATACAGGAATTCTGGGGCCCTGGTTGGATCAGCAAGATAGAAGTATAGGTGTAATCTCCCCGAGTTTTTGTTTTTATTTTTTCTGGTGGTAGCACTGGGGCTTGAACTCAGCGTCTCAGCTCTCCCTTAGCTTTTCTGCTCAAGGCTAGTTCTCTCTTACTTGAACCACACTTCTGCTCCCCACTTTTTGGTGGTTAATTAAGAGAGAAGAATCTCAGGACTTTTTCTGCCCAGGCTGACTTCAAGTTGGGATTCTCAGCTCTCGGCCTCCTGTGGAGCTAGGATTACAGGCGTGAGCCACTTGCTCAGTCTACTTTTCTGCATTACAGACACAAATTAGGCTCTGCAGGCTGAAGGAGGGAATGAGAACACCAGCGGCTCAGACCCATCACCACTGGGACGCCTCAGAGCGAAGAACTAGATGCCTGGGTTTCCAAGAAGTGTCTGGAAACTCTGCTCACTGTCAGGCTCTGTGCCAGCCTCTCTCCAGCCTTCCCTCGGCCACTGTATGTCCCACCTCCTCATCAGGCCACCACCTTCTTCCTTCCTGGACACTTCATGCCAGCCAGCGCCCTCCCAGCACCTCAGTCTGCCCTGTCCCCACACGGGGGCCGGTACAGGTGGGAGGGGACCACAGGCGGAGGGCACACCCTCAGTGTTACCTATTTGTCTTTCCAGGTCTGCGGCTTCATCCGGCGTGGCGCGCGGGAGGACTCCGGGGTCACTGAAGCTGGTACGCAGCAGGGTCCCCATCACGAAGAAGAACAGGATACCACCGACCACAGGGATGGCAGGGGTGATCTTCACCGCGAGGTATGGGCAGCTGCCAACAGGTGGGCAGGCAGGGAAAGCGGGGAGAAAGAAAGGGAAGGTAGTGTCAGGATCCACCAAAGCGGGCTGGATCTTTCAGCAAGCTGATTTGGAGGCTGATTTCCTATGCAAACCCCTGAGTATTGGGAATTTCTAGTGGGGGGGGGCGGTCCGTACTTCTCTCTCAGACAATAGAGCTCTCTGTGCCCAGCCTTGGCAGCCCCCAGTCCTGGCGGCCCATACTCTTCCCATAGGAGCTGCAGGCAGAAGAATGAAGAGTCCTGCTTGCACAATCGATCGAGGATGTACACAGCTTGTGTAAATATGCACATACCCTTTGCACTGTAAATGTCACGCATCTGGCTGCCCCCATCTATCCCTGGAATCACATACTAGAACAAGACACCAACGAACAGCTTTTCTCCTACCCTGACCCAACCACTCAGGCAGCCTTCCACCAGCACGAAACCCTGAGGACGTATGAATTCACTGGCACAAGGAGAGCAATGATTTCTCAATATTTTGTGGGTAATCTCGCCAAGAGTTTCAGGAGCTGTGGAAATGAACTCGCAACGGAGTTTGGGGAGAGGTTGAAAGAGATTTCAGCAGCTAGACTAGAAGAATCTCATGGTTTGTTTTTTTCTAGAAAGTAATTGAGCTAGTAACTGATGGAACTGGTTCAGCTCTTGTTTTGTTTTTAAGAGATAGGAATGCTCTGTGGCCGAGGCTAGTCTTCTGGTCTTGGGTTTCAGTGATCCTCCGGCTTCAGCCTCCCACAGAGCTGGGATTATAGGAGTCTAGCTCTTGTGTTGGTGACAGAGTACATCTTAGGTTTGTGAATCTTTTTTTTTTTTGCTGTTGGTCTAGAATATAACTTGCAGAGTGGCATCCTTCGAGCTACTCACAGTAGACTTAGCTCGACCCCTACGCTGATCATGGTCTCTATGGCTACTCCACCAATGGCCGGGCTGATGCTCTGGAGGCCTCTCGTCACCTCCCCCTCCCCAAGGAGGATGTCCCTTCCCCTTGCTGGGGTCTGAGCATGCATACACTTCTTCACACCTGTCCCAGGAAAGGAGGAGAAGGAGCAGAGAGGACCTGCCAGGGCTTCCCTCGCTGTGCAGCCGCTGCCCGGCTTGGTGCAGTGGTGGTGTGGTGGGAGCCTTTTCTGGCTTCCTGGTGAATCTCCTCCTGCTCCCGCCCATCCTCTGGAACGCTCAGGCAGGTCTAGTGGCTCCGCTATCATAATACGAAGGCAACAGGCAGTGCTTCGGCCACTCCAAATAGCCAACGTTTCAGTTAATTAAAGTTTAATGATCCCAGATAGCAATGGAAACTTAAGGACTGATTTTTTTTTTAACAGTACTAGGTTTTTTGGTTGTTTTTGTTGTTGTTTTTCTTTTAACAGTACTAGGGTTTGAACTCAGTACTTGCTAGACAGGTACTCTATTGCTTGGGTCATATTCTAGCCCTTTTGTTCTGATTATTTAGGAGACAGGATCTCCTCCTTTCTCCCCCCACCCCTCCCCCCCGCCCCCAAGCTGGTCCAGGCCTCGATCCTTCTATTTACACTTCCTGTCGTAGCTGGAAGTGAACCACTGCCGCAAGTTATTGGTCAAGATGAGAGCGCACCAACTTTTCAGCCAGGCTGGCCTTGAACTACAATCCTCCTGCCCTGCACCTTCTATCTACCTAGGATGACAGTGTGGGCCAGCAGCGTGCAGCCTTAGCAGGACGCCAAGCGAAGCGCTTGAACATCCCTCGCTGCTGTTCACAGCCCGTCCATAGCCGAAGAAGGCAGAGAGCAAAGAAAGGGAGGCGGGAAAGCAACTCGTTCCAATAGTTCTGGAACAAAGCAGCTACCCACTTTGGGTCTACCAAATGTTTAAAACGGAGACTAAGTACCAGCCCAGCTGCACTCTGCCCTCCTCCCACAGGGGGCAGCCTTCCGTCCTCACGGGTCCTTAGTCCCCTCCTGCCAGGCACTGCTCCCTCCTGTGCTCTGGCAGGGACAGCGGTGCCAGCTGTGCCACCCCTGCCTGCCAGTCTCTACCGCCTGCCAGTCTCTACCGCCTGCCAGTCTCTCCCATCTGCCAGTCTCCGGCCACCGCTGCCTGGCCTAATCACATACAGCTCTGCTCCGAAGCCTCCAGCGATGTCCCCTTGCCTGCCAGCTCTTCTTCAAGTTCCTTATCTGGCATCTCAACCCCGTCCTTCCTGACCTCTCCCATTCCCTCCCCTGTCCTGTTTTCCCCCTTTCTGACCCCACCACAATGGCCACATGAGCCTTTCCCGGTCCTGCCTATCTCCAGCCAGGTCCTGCGTGTGTGAAGGCTCTGTGCGGTATCTGGGCTTTTACACAGAAGGGAAGACTTCTCTCTCTGGATGCCCCAGCGCCAGCACAATGCGCCCCACCCCCCACATACACCATAGGAAGCCGCAGGGAGCTGAGTACTGAGTGCTGTGCTACAGGAGAGCCGTGCCAGCCAAGCCCTCCACTTCCACAGCGCAACCTAGATCTGTCTAGAATGTCGCTCCTCTCTGAGCTTGCTGGGGTTTGTAGCTTCCTTTACTCCGAAGCTGGGGCGCTGCCCTCTGGATGGCATGCTGGGCCGAGAGGAGGAGGGTGTGCCTCCCATGCTGGTGGGCCCTGGGCACACGCTCTAAGCACTGGTCAGACCTCTGAAAGTGCTGGAGGGTGCAGCACTTCACCTCGGTGCTACTCAGCGCAATGCTAGCAGCTTCACAACAGTCCCCCTCATCCACCGGTCTCTGTGTGGCCAAAGACTCGGCTGGGTGCTCTTGGAGATCCTGAACAATCTCCTGTATAAGAAGCAGAGGGAATCTGGGCAGCAGTGGCTCACAGCCTAGCTACTCAGGAGGCTGAGATCTTATGATCGCAGTGTGAAGCCAGCCCAGGCAGGAAAGCCCGGGAGACTCTTCTTGCCACTAAACATCCAAAACCCAGAAGTAAGAGGTATGGCTCACGTGCTGGAGCCCTAGCACCCAGGCCCCAAGTTCAAGCCCTGGTTCTGGCACATGCACACACACCAAACAGAGCAGAATTTATGCCAATGTCATTTGTGCTCCTAAACAATGAGATCAGTGCTACAAAACTGCCAAGCTGCTGCTGCAGAAGAGGCAGGAAGCATCTGCCGTCCCTCTGGTGAGGACGAGGCAACGAGCAGACTCTGCCCACAGCTGTGACGGTGCACGAAGGCCTCCGGGAGGAAGGGGGCAGATTAAGTGTCTCCACTGACCCACAGAGCAACACATGGCACGCAGCACATTAGCCGTGAGCAGCACGGAAACCTCCACCCCAGCTCAGACCCCTTGGAGAAGGGCGCACGCGCGCACATTTCCCAGCAGTGTGGACAGGAGCTCCAGTTCTGCGTGCCATCTGCGACCAGGAGGAAGCCACCCCCGAGGGCCTGGATTTCATACAAGATGATACAACTGCCAAAGGCACAGCCCCCAAATGGAGTCCTATTTCTGTCTCAAGAATCATGACCTACATACAACTCAGGACAGCACAGAACACGTACAGTGGGCGAGCATCTTTTTCTTCATAAAGCTCAGTTGTAAAGCGACAGGAGGACAATATAAGAATCTGAAAATATGGCTTTCCAGAACACACAGGGAATTAGCTAATTTAGTACCAGACAAAACAAATGCTGAAGTGCTGAGATGCCTTCACAAAGTATCCCTCCCCCAAACCGTGTCCAGTCCTGCCAGCTGTCCGACTAGACACAGGAAATATCCACGTAGAAACTGGCAGCTCACTGACTTCAGGTAAAGAAAGGCTATTCCAGGGAATAACTAGCAAGTGTAGCATTGTCAAGAGATTACAAGGAAAGTTCTAATAGAAATCTTATCAAATCTTTAGGAAAATAATTTTAGTGTGTTTTGATGCTTATACATGAAAGATGGAACTGTTTCCTGGCTGTCATAGCATTTGAGATGACAAAGTCAGGGTGTTTGGCAGCTAAAAATATGAAGATGGGTCAGGTGCTGGTAGCTTATGCCTGTAATGCCTGCCATCCTAGCAACTTAGGAAGCTGAAATCTGAGAATCACAGTTGGAAGCCAGCCCAAGTTTGAGACCCTTATCTCCAATTAATCACCCAAATCAGGAAGTGGAGCTGTGGCTCAAGTGATAGAGTGCTAGCCTTGAGCATAAGAGCTAAAGGAGAGTATGAGGCCTTGAGTTCAAGCCACAGTTTTGGCACAACAACAACAACAACAACACATGTAGCTGGATGTTAAATTACTTTACCCTCAGCCACTGACGCCTCAGAACCAATGCCATCGTTAATTCTACATTTGTATTTAGAAGTTGGCTCCCTGGCTAGTATTCGACATAAATCTGATTCCTTCAACAAAAACCCTGAGACTAAATTAATCTCCAAAACGTTTCAGATAGGAAACCTGGATTTCATTATTGCGCAGCAAGGTCTCTGTTTTTTCCACAAGACAGTCTTTGGGAGAAGATTGACTTTACTTTAAACAAAACAAAACAAAGTTAACAAGATGTAGCAGAGATATTATAACGATGTGGCCTTTGGAACAAGAAGTAGAGACTCTTTTTACATATTAAAACAATCTAAGTCATCTTTTAAATTTTTGGTCTGCAAATGGACACAAAATTTTCTGTTCATAAATCCCAACAAACAATAAATATCCTATATGTTTTTAATTTTTGTCTTGTTTATAATAGCATAGACCTGAGACTATTACTCTCCTTTTTATTAAGCCCTGGGGTTTTAAATTCAGAGCCTCATGTATGCTCAGCTTTGTTTGTACATAGCTGGCACTTTACCCATTTGAGCCACATTCCTAGACCAGCTTTTGGCTGGTTAATTGGAGATGGAGTCTTGCAGACTTTTCTATTCAGGCTAGCCTCAAACTGTAATCAGGATCTCAGCTTCCTGAGTTGCTAGGAATCCAGGTGTGAGCCACTGGTGCCTAGCAAGAATAACCTTTAGAAGTAAAAATGAGTTATGCATTTATTATTTTTCAGAAAGAAGTAGCCTTTTTGCACTCCAAGAGAGCATCTATATTTCAGAAATTACAAAGTTATTATTTTAAAATTCAGATACTTGATCACAAAGCATTTCTGTACTAATAGTTGAGGTAAATGATTGTAGAGAACAAAATTGTCAGCCAATGACATAACAGCAAAGCAACCTCGTGGGAAATGGAGGTAGCAAGAGATGTAATAAAAACAAGGAACAAAAACAAAAAACAAAAAAAACCCACCTTTTTTTCCTTTTCATATGAGTCATTGTAAAACAAATGCATTTTTTTCAATTATAGGCAGGGACATAAGCACCACTCATTCTGTGATTTGCTGCTTAATCATCTACTTAGAAATATAGCTAATGCTCTCTGGCAAAGATAAAACATATTCCTGGGAGACAAACAGAGAGAAAGTAGATTTAGAAATAATATCCACTCAACACTGGAATAGGGAAATCAAGTGGATGTTTTCATAAATCTCCTGGGTGACATTCTCTTATGACACCTGTGGGAAAGCCTCCATCTTACTAATTGCATGATGCTTTTACCAAAGGAAAGGATTTAAATAAGTTGTCCCAGGGAGTAAAAGATAAAAATTCAGGAACATAAAATGGGAAGAGCTCAGAGCCCATGAGAAGAACTCCAGACATCCATGGGTGGGCTATATAAACGACTCTGCAAATGATTCTGTCTCATTGTATCGCACCGGCCTCCTGTAACCAGGCTCTGATTTCCTTCTGTGAGAGCTTCCAATTTCAGGCTAAAGGAAGCGGAAAGTGAAAGTCACTACAAAAGAGAGGAAAGTCACCAAGGAGTGGAGTTCATCCCTGAAGACGCAGAGATAAAGTCAGGGTAAGTTATCTTCAGTCAGTTACACAAGGAAGACTTAAAGCTAGCACCTTCTTGCCTTCTACCTGTGGATCTCTGGGTGAGAGCAGGGCCCCAGGCTTCACACATTCGGGGAAGCAGAGAGCTGTGGAGGCTAACCAGGTGGCCATACTGTCTCCACAAGTCCAGGACAGAGCCAGTCATTACTCCAGACTCAAGGCCTCCCAGACCACCCAGACGAATCTACTTATAGCCCAGAACCTGGATCTCTGTAGCTCAAAAATATAGGCTTCAAATCATAGTGTGCAGACAGCTCAATTTCTCCATCTGGACTGAGAATGGCAAGGGCTTGTTAAGGGAAATTGTGGTGTTTCAGTGTTTTTGCCAAGTGATTCTGACTTTCATTTAAAATTCCAGGAATCCAGAGGCTTCTGGGTAGTATGTGAATGACAGGAAGGAAAGCCAACATTTTTTTTTCCCCCCAAACTGGCTGTTTAAGAACCTAACACAATTTCTTAGACGTGGTGACATTGCAGATTTCCCACTACAGTCCTGGCTCAAACGATTGGTTAGTCGTTATCAAATCACGAATGGCCACAAAGTAATAGACCATAGTATCATCATTATTTTGCTTTCAGTACATCTTGGAAACATAAGGAATTGGCAGAAAAGTCAATGGTGTTCCCCATCCAACCCCTCCATATTAGGGCAGGCTGACCATGTGTGCGGGCGGCAGAGGGGGTGGGGGGGGAGGGAAGGAGGGAGGTGGAGGTCTTGCATACACAATGATTGAAGGAGAGCCTTGCAATTTCTGTGATTTAGACAGAATTCTAAGGCTCAATTGCTTCAACTATGTCTTATGTTTGAAAGGCTGTGCACTCTGCTCTTTGGCAACTCTGTACAGAAAAATCCTAGCAGGATTTTAACTCTGTTTATAATGAATTCTGTATCTCCTATAATCTAGAGGTAGTTTTAAGAGGAACCATTAAGGAAAAATATGCCAATAAGATATATTTTTAGTATATGAACATATGTGATTTTAGCTACTCAGGAGTCAGAGAGCTAGAGAATCATAGTTTGAAGCCAGTGTAGGCTAAAATGCTCTTAAGATCCCATCTCAACAGAAAAGTCTGAGTGTGGAGGAATGTGTCTGTCATCCCAGCCATGGTAGGAATCATACAATCACAACATCACAGCCCTTCTGCTGTGGGTCTGCCACCTTCTAGAGCTCGGTCCTGCCTGCCACCCTGTGTGTTTTGACTTGTATATTATCTGCTTGTTCCACAGTTGTAACTCCAGGGCCCAGAAATCAGTCTGGCACATAGTAGGCCTTCAGTGAATGTTGACAAAAATGAAAGGTATCCTTCAAAAATGGGATCCAAACTAGAGTTGAGATGATTCCATTTGTGTTTCAAACACATATTTAGATTTGTAGCTAGAAGAATGTAACTGTGCTTAAAGGTATAAGGGCATTTTGTTTCTATGTGCTCTCTCAAATCTACAATTCCCTTAACTAAGGCATTGCTCATTTCTGCAGGAGAAAAAAAGATAACAATAAATTACATAAGTACTTGTTCAACCGAAAAAAGGAAAGACTGCTAAAATATTAAAATATGCCTTCTTAAAAACTTTTTATTCCTTAAAAAAACATTTGAAAACAATGCATATTGAGTTGGTTCAGGAACTATGGGTGGGCTGAGGGGGGGGGGGGCAGTGTATAGCTTCGCGGTAGAATGTCTGCCGAGCAAGCATGTGGCCCTGAGTTCAAACCCCAGTACTGTAAAAATAAATACACAAATAAAACAACTCCCCCTATAAAACACACACACTGGGAGGTCTGAAGCCCGTGGTCTCCGCAGTAGTCTTCCCTAGGCAGATCCGCTCTAATGCAGAATATGGAGTATGATCTTGCAAAACCTCAACTTACCTCCATCTCAGTTCTAGTCTGTATATAATTTCTTACAGGATGTGACTAGAAAAAGTTCTTCTTTTGCCATCCTTGTAGATTTCTGTGTTTGGCTGGACATTTCTTCTTACTAAAGGGAGCTAAAACTATACCCTGGCTTCCATATTTCATGGAGAAAGAGGGAGGGAGGGAGGCAGGGAGAGAGGGAAAGATAGAGGGAGGGGAAGAAGGAAGGAGACAGAGACAGAGGGAAGGAGGAAGGGAGGGACAGTCAAGGAGGAGACAGGGAAGTTCAGGACCACACACACTGGTCCCAGACCCCCTGAACTTCCCACACACCCCTGGAGACCCAGAGTCTCAGGTTCATGGTGGATTTCCTTTTCATGTCTCTGTGTTGGGTCAGAGCTCAGCGATGGCAGGATGGGAAGGGAGGCCTCCAGGGGCAGAAGAGATGAAAAGCTACCAAAATTAAATCTCCCAAACACCAGCCACATTCATGGAGCTGAACGCAAATGAATGCTGTCTCCCCCAAAGCACGCTGT
The DNA here is from genome assembly GCF_019054845.1 of Dipodomys spectabilis. NCBI lineage: Eukaryota > Metazoa > Chordata > Mammalia > Rodentia > Heteromyidae > Dipodomys > Dipodomys spectabilis. Next base: position 787,866 of record NW_024870979.1, read on the forward strand.
TGGAGAATGAATTGTTCAACACTGGGACATTTCCAAACGCAACACAAATTAGTCCACTCATTATGTGTTCAAAGAAAGCTTTTGGGAGGGACAATGGCCCTGTGTTGTTTCCAGACTGCACAATGAGCATCCTTGAGCCCCTCTGTCCCCGAGCTCCCCGGCGGGCTGAGATGTGGCTCAGAGCCTGCCGTGCTGTTGGTACCGAGCACAGAACTTCCACGTGTCCACTTCCTCCCTCCCTTCTCCACTGACCTTCCCAGGAGCGCCTCAACCCTGAACAAGCCCTGCACAGCCCAAGAGCTCTGCCCCGACCTCCAACTTGGAGAGCTAGTTCAGGCTGCTTGGGACCTCCACACTGCAAAATCATTCTCCTCTCAATGTCTAGAAGTTTCTGCTCTGGAACAACGGGCTCAGGTATTACAAAGATATAGGAACTCAAGGCCTTTGGGGCAAAGGTGTACAAGAGTTTTGGAAAAGTCTCTCCAGAGAGGGAGAGCAAGTACTGGGGATGTTCTAGATAGAAGATATGATAGCGTATCACCCATTCCTTTATCCAGGCCTCCCACACATTTATTGACTGAGTACATGCCAACACATGTGAGCCAAGGGAAAGTGAGATCAAGACACAACCCTCCATCTCTCAGGCAGCGCACCTTCTCTGAGGACAACAGTACTCCAGATGAGTTAATCATAAACAGAACAGGACGGAAGCCTGCAGAGCGTGCCTCGGGAAAGGTGTGGGGAAGCAGCTCAGTGGGCCTGGGGAGAGTCCCAGAGGCTCCCCGGAGGGAGCGCCCAAGGGTAAGCATGAGTTAGATCAGCCATGAACAAGGACATAGGAAAGGTCACAGTTTTCAGAGCCAAGGTCATGGTTGCTGTCCTGGGTCTTCTAGGTTGACTGGATGAGTGGCTTGTGAGTGCCCCTGGGCAGGGCTGCCTAGATTGGCATGTCATTCTGCACAGAGCACTTCAGACACTCCTGTAACGCAGCAGGTTGCTTGGCAACACTGACTGGATTGAGTAGAATTAGAAGATCCCATGGGAGACATCTGGGGAGGTCAAGGGCAAGGTCATGCTCAGCAAAGGTCATCCTGGGGCTGAATGAAGAAAGAAGCCGAGCATGAACGGCTTTCTATCACAGATGTCCCTTCCATGCAAGGATCTCCCCACCTGGATGCCATGTTTAACCCCTTACCCCAACATGGAGGAGCAAAGAGCCCTGGCCTCCTTTCGCAAAGGAAGAAGAATGACCATGTTGATTTTCCTTTACAGCATTTCCTTAAGGTGGGTGAGGAACTGGGAATCTGGTTTATAACACATTCATCATCCCTGACCTCTAAAAACAGACTAGAAAAAGTCAATCACATCAACAGAGATGCTTGAGTTTGGGAGGCTCAGCAACTCACAAAACAGTAGTTTCAACAGTAGAGATGCTGTAATCGGAAAAATAGTCTATAACATTTATACAAAATAGAATCATGACACTTTTGGCCAGAGAATAAAAAGTCTGTATAAGAGGGGAAGTCCCATTTCACAAAAGGAGAGGAATTAAAGCAAAGGAATCCTAGCTCTCAGCAGGCTGAGATCTGAGGAATGTGGTTCAAAGATAGTCCAGGCAGGAAAGTCTATGAAACTCTTATCTCCAATAAACCACCCAAAAGCTGGAAATGGAGGTGTAGCTCAAGGTAGAGCATTAGCCTTGAGCAGAAAAGCTCAGGGATGGTGCCCAGGCCCTGAATTCAAGCCCTAAGATTGGCACAAAAAATAAAAAACACAAGAAGCCAGTAGTTTAACAAGCTCATGAACTCTTTCAGAGCAAGCTTTAGAAGCACATGGTTGGTGGGAAAGTGGGGGTTCTCCTTGGACATAGCTTGTGCATGGAGCTTTGGATTCATTTTTCCTTTCCTTAACAGGGCAGCACTCACCAGAGCACTCACTAACATACATGAGTCATTTTCCCTCATCAGAAATACTGCTTGGGCTCTTGTGTAGCTAGCCTTGGTAAAGGCCTTTGCGTGAAAACACAGAGCAGTCAGTTAGGAGAACCACCATGTAATTATCCAGCCCAATTAGATGACAAGGTCAGCACAAACAGATCCAGGGAGAGGGTCCACCAATGCGGACACACAGATGTGGTCCAGGGGGAGGGTTCTGGATGTAGACACACAGATGTGGTCCAGGGGGAGGGTCCCCCAATGCAGACAGACAGATGTGGTCCAGGGGAAGTGTCCCCCAATACAGACACACAGATGTGGTTGTACATATGGTTTTGTCAAAGCAACAGGCAGCCAGACAGGAAGATTGCAGGGAGTGAAGAAAAGTCATATGGTTTGGGGGGGCACCTATATTTCAAATTGTTTCATATCTGATGTTTCATAAACAGTATACATTCCCCACCAAAGCCAATGCCACCGGTTTTGTAGAGACTATTGAACAGAGGAGAAAAATCAATTCCTAAGAGGATAACTAACTCCATTGACATCAGCTCAATTAGTAATTTTCTGGACAAGAATTCACTTCAGTTCACTTAGCATCAGCTTATATGTTCCTATGTACCTAGCTTTTGTCCTCTTCTGCTTGTCCTAGAAAAATACTAGTTATTGCAGGTAAGGGAAACCACGGACCTATTATAGAGACACAAGAGATTTTATCTTTCTTGCTGGTTCTCTTTAATGTACTTATAATGTATTATGTGATTTTTTTTTTGTTTGATTCTTTGTATGTTCTTCCCCCATGGGGAAGCCCTGTTGTTACTGCATTTGATTCAGGTGTCCTACATCTTGTATATACATTTTTCTAATTTGGGGAGGGGAAGGGAAATAACAAAATGCTGAAATAAGGATACAGGATGACCCATTGTAACAAGATGTAAAAGACACTACATTGAAAGTGAACTTTACAACTTTGGCGTGGGGGCGGGGGGAGGGAGGAGTGGGGAGGTGGGGAGGGTAGGGGAAAAACAAAGGAGGGGGTAACAATGCTCAATAGGAAATGGACTCATTACCTTGCTCATATAACTGTAACCCCTCTGTATAGTATCTTTACAATAAAAACATATACATTAAAAAAAGAATTCACCTCAGATGTGGCTGTCTACAAAGCCCTTAATGTCAGGGCACATTTCTCTTTTAGATCACAGCAGGTCTACAAGGTATATACTATATGCTGTGGAACAAACTGTAACAGGTGAATCCTATTTGACCTTTGTATAAAGGTTTCATCGTCTTCAGTAGATGTGCTCACAAATGCCTTGAGAATCTGCAATCTGACACGGCTTAAAGGTGCTTTTCCAGACAAGGGAGAAGGCAGGCCTCATGGTTCATGGTCGGTGATGAATTGCTGATAGGCACAAACCTCAGACAGCCAAGTGTAATGGTGATGTCATGGTCCCAGCTATGCAGGAGGCAGAGATGTGAGGCTTGGAGTTGGATGCCAGCTGGGGCAGTCTGCATCTCACAAACAAGCTAGTAATAGTAGCTCATACCTGTAATACAAGCTGTGAATGGAGATGATACTAGAAGCATCTCCGTCCAAGGCCAGCCCAGGCAAAGCAGGACACCCTATCTGAAAAGCAAAAACTAAAGGCAAAAAGATTGGAGATGTAGCTGAAGTGGTAGAGCACTGGCCTAGCAAATGCAAGGGGCTGAGCTCAATCCCCAGTGCCATCGGGGAAAATAATAATAGATAAACTAAAAGACAAGCACAGAGTTCCTGACTCCTGGCCAGCATCATCAGAGTTCTAACAGGTAGGGGTAGAGGAAGGGCACAGGGCGGCTAAGAGCAGGAGGAGAACGCCAGGCTGCCCCGGGCCCTCTGAGTGGAGTACAAGGAGAGGGTCCAGGACACATTTGGGTGTCAGCACCTCTGGGGAAAGTGGGGTGTGAAGCCTCGCATGGCACCTGGGGCTGCTGTGGCTCAGAACACCCTGGAGGGGAAGGTCAAGGGTCTTCCCCTTGGGCTTCCCTCTTCCTTTTGATGAATAAAGGCTTCCCGTTTCCACACTCAGTTCCCCCAGAGTTCCTGCCAATCCAACATGCCACTGAGTTACCTATTAGTCCAAAATACACTGTCCCCCAATACCCACGCCTACTCAACCAGGGCGCCACGATACCGGCCGTGAGTGGTGGGTAAGGCCCCCAACCTCAGGGTTTTCACTGGGCTCCCGTGAGTGCAATGGTATACTTTTTCTGAAATTTGGAACTTACCACAGAAAGCCGAAAAACTCCATGGGATAAAATGAATGCCAGAACCTCCTCTGCCCTCTGGCTTCACCTAAAAAATACTTTTCTCCAAGTAGATAGGCCAGGTGCTAACCTTGCCTCTCATTGCCTTACTTATGTTTTCTTTTAAGTCATGTGCTTCTGAGGTAAAAAATCTTTCTGGTTCATTTTGAAATAGAACAGAAGGAATCTTTAAGACTGCCCAGTGGCAAAGATGACTGTGAGTTAGAGGCAGGTAAAGGGCAAAATAACAAACCTGAGTCCTAGGGAAAATGGAGAGAATGACCTGACAGGAGAAACATCTGGGAAAAGTGTCTTTACTTAGAGATCACCAAGTGGGATTCAGGCAACAGGAATCATGGCTGGCTGTCCTGTTGGAAGGGTTTAAGAATTGTTGCTGCTATAAAAGGTTTAATAAATACAATGATTACTGTATTTCTGGCAAAGTTGGAAAATCAACTGGGAAATAGAAAATGACAGAGAGAAAAACTAAATGTTTTCTACTGCTAAGTCCTTGTTCACCTTGGCTTCTGATGAAAACTGATATTTGTCTAGAGAATTTTTTTTTTGGTGCCCATATTGGGGTTTGAACTTGGCCTTGTGCCTTTGTTTGGATTTTTCATTCAAGGCTAGCACTTGTATCACTTTGAGCCATAGTACCACTTGTTGGTTAACTGGAGTTAAGAGTCTCTTTGATTTGTCTGTCTGAGCTGGCTTTGAACTATGATCCTCAGATCTCAGCCTCCTGAGTGGCTAGGATTCTAAGTGTGTCTTAGTGCCTAGCAAGGGGATGGGGAATTCTTTTTCTCCCAAAGGCCATTTGGATATTTATAATATCATACGCATACAAAATTATCAATACAGGCTGTGGGCTTCACCTTCTATGAGGAGATGGATAGATTTTTTTTCCTCCAAGGGGTTTCTGACTCCAAAACTGGAACAAATAACTACTCTCAGGAATGGAGGTAAGTACTATGGACCTAAGCAGAAGTCGGGGATGGATGCTAAATATGGTGCTGCAAGGCCTTGAGTTCCAAATTCCCAGTGACCATGAGGGACCCTGGGCCTCTCCCCATTTCCATGGGACTTCTCCACAGTCTTCTGCTTCCACAGAGGGGTTTCTAGGTTCCTGGTCAAAGAGTTCACAATTTGGCCCCTGGCTCTGCCATCTGGCTCTTCTCAGCCACCTCTGATGAGTCTTCCACTCAGTGGGAGAAGCCCTAGGCCTCAGTGTCTGAAGCAGTGAAGAGAGCAGGGCCACCTTGAGATTTGGGCCAACACAGAAGCCCTTTTCTCACCCAGGAAGCCGAAGGTGAGCCAGACTCCGAAATCCTGACGCAGATTTGGTGTGACAAAGAAAAACAGCCTGAGGCATAATAACAAGAATGGGGAGAAGCTTTGAGAAAAGATTGAGTCAGGCTCCTGTCCTGTCCTCAGTATTGTCTGCAATCTGGAGAGTTTCACCTTGGCAAGATCAAGCAGATGGATGTTCAAGGCAAGAACTTGACTCATTTCCATACCAGAGGCAGGGGTATGGGTACAGAGGGCCAGCATGAAAAGTTTCTCTGTGTGGTGGGAAGGCCTCAGGCACTGGAATCGGCCCCACTGGCTACCATCCCAACCGCGACATTGTCTGAGTCTTAGTTTCATCGCCGACTAAATTAGAATGTAAATGACGGCGACCATAGCCCTGCTGCCATCCTGGTTTGAACACTGCCAAGTTGACCCCAGGAAGACCCTTAACAAAGTCTCTGGGCATATTATTATTCTGTAAATGTCATTTCTTCCTCCTAGAGAGCTAGTCTTGTACTTGTGTGGTCTTCCAGTAATTTCCCACAATCCCTGGTGTGCCTTGTTTTCTTTTTTAGTTGGTTTCCTGCAGGTTGATGTAAAGCTCACGAGAGTTCTGCCTGCTTCAGAAGCCATGGCGTCGGGGAGAAGTTTGGCTTTAAAGCACAGAATGAACCCAGGCAGAAAGTGACTGGTGTCAACTGGAACAGCAGGCAAGAGAGCCACTTCCTGAAAAGCCCATGAAAAGGTGTGTGTGTGTGTGGGGGGGAAACAGTGGTGGTGAAGGGGCTGGGGGAGGGGTCTGGCTCTGGAGCAGTGTGCATCCCATAATGCTCTCTGTGGGTTGAGCTGGCAGGAAGCCCTGTTCTTTTACCACCACCAAAGAGCAGTGGGCCCTGGGGGAACAAACACGTCCAGGCCTCTGACCCCCAGACGCATCTGACATGAAGCGCTTATGGGAAAAGGCATTTCAGAGTGTCTGAGTCAGCTTGGGGCTCTCATAGACCAGCTGAGATGAGGAAAATATTTTTTTAGACAATCACTCATTATTTAGCTCATGTTGGCCTCCAGCTCCCTATGTAGTCCATGCTAGTCATGATCCTCCAGCCTCAGCCTCCCAAGTACTGGGGTTACAGACGTGTGCCATCATAACTGGGTGAGACTGAGACTAGGCCATTTGCCAAGGATAGAAACCAATTTCTCATTGAGGCCCAGAAATTCAGGATCAAAGTGAGGTATCTGACAAGGGCCTCCTTGGTATATTAGCCCATGAGAGAAGAGCAAAGAGGAGGTGAGGAGAGGAGAGGAAAGGGGAGGGGGAAAGAGACAGACAGACAGACAGACAGACTGACTGACTGACTGGTACACAGACACAGAAAGACAAGCAGAGACAGAAAGATGAGTGAAATATAAGAGATGAACTTCTTGGCCTTGGAAGAGGTTGTGGCTCAGTTGTAGAGCACCAGCCTTGACCAGAAAACAAAACAAAACAAAAAAACAAAAAACAAGCGCATGAGGTCCTGAATTTAAGCCCCAGAACCAGCATAAACTCTCAATCCCTTTAAGCAGGGCTTTAATCCATTCAAACCTGACCCATGTCTACTAGGCCGAAGCTCCCACTCTGTCTCAGTGGAGATTAAATTTCCAACCGATGTTTGTGGATGGTGCACTCGGAACACAGATGTTGGTATGGTAGATAGGTGGCCTGCCGGAGGCTTCCAGGGACTCAGACTCCTCAAGGTTTGCTTCTTGAAAGTAGTGGAAATGATGGCATCCCTCATACGGTAAGTTACTCAAAAGAAGGCAACTTCTAACTTACTTACTTTCTTCACTCTCTTACTGGGTCTGAGGGAAGCCAGCTCTTATGCAAGCCAAGGCAGCTGTGAGGGTGTCTTCCGCCCAACAGCCTGATGGGTAAGATTACAGGCAGGTTGTCCCTGGTTAGCCTCCATGACTGCAACCCTGTGGGAAATCTCAGTCCAGAGAATGCAGCCAACCTGCACCAGATCACTGTCACAGAAATTATGCCACAATAAATGTGCATTGTTTAGGTCACTAAGCTTGGGGTAATTTGGTATGCAGCAGTAGCTTACTAGCACATGTGGTTCTACCAACTAAACTAAACAGAAATTACATATGCCAAATGGAATGGAATATTCTTCTTCCTATGGTGAGACGAACAGAATGAGAGAGAAGAGAATTAGTCCCAAACATCCTTCCCATGTGTAATTCCCTCTGGCAAGCCAAGAGGCAGGCAGGACTCCTTTTGCAGGTACATAGAGCACATCCAGGATTACTTGGGCTTTGTCACTGCTGAGTTGAAGATTGAGCCATCTCCAGCTAAATGACTATGTTCAAATCTTACAGAAACAGAGGCCAAAAAAAATCTGGCAAAGATATCTGAAGAAATATGGGAAGACAAATATTTGTTTATGCACAACCTGGTGCCACTGAGAAATCTAAAATTAACCAGGGGAAATGCAGAACTGCTACCTGTTAAAAAACTACACATAAGCCCAAGTGAATTTAATGTGAGCATAACACACGAAACTTCCTGGCATTTCCTAAAGCTCCTCTCTCCCTCTCATTTATCTGTTGCATTTCTATAATCTTGTGCTAGATACCACCAGTTATCTAACTCTTTTCCCTCTTTCATTTCCTAAGAAAATATTTCCATCTTTGATATCGAATAATAAGAGAAAAATATTTGCTAGTGAGTCTTTTTTAAAGAGTTGGCTATGCCACCTTATCTGCACTGGTGGTTTGATATTATTGTGAGCAGGAAGAAAGAAAATAGAAGTCTTGATGATGAGGTTTGCCTAACCCTTGAGGAGATGTGTTTGGTTTGTCCTCCAATCTCCCACTTGAACCCTCTGGACGATGCATACAGAGGACACACAAAGGCTGAAGGTAAAGAGACTTCGATATGCCATACTTCATAACCCAGAAGGCCCACAAAGATCAGGAAATGACCTTGACACAGAAGAAGGAATTGAAATGGCCACTGACTTCACCAGTAACCAAAGCAAGGAGAATTAAAAGTATCATTTGTAGATTAACCTACAAATGACAAATGGCCCTAAGGCCATGGAGAAAGAGCTCCTCTTCCTGATGGTGGAGTCCAAGAGCAGCGCTGTCTCCTCAGAAGGCTGCGGTGGTGTTAGAGGGATGAATGAAGCCTCGTGAGTGGGGAGGGGAGGAGGGGAAGGAGAAGGGAAAGCCAGGAAGCAGGGAGGAAAGGCAGGAGGGAAAGAGAGGAGAGGAACAGGGGAGAAAAGAAGAGAAGGGGAGAGTGAGGATGGAAGGAGGGAGGGGGAAGGGAAGGTTGAGGCTAAGAGAAAGGTGAGAAGGGAGAAGAGGAGGAGGGGAAGGAGGGAGGAAGCAAAGGAGAGGGAAGGAGAGGAGGGGTAGAGGAAAGAAGGAAGAGGGAGGAAGGAAAGAAAAGGAAGTAGGAGATAAGAAAAGAGAATGCAAAGAGACTTTTTATAGTGAGTAGGCTTTTCAAAACCTTAGGAAACTACTTCTGAATTATATTTTAGATAATAAGAAGTTATTTTTTAAAAAAAGGTCTAGGCAGCTCTTCGAGGCCAGAAAAGGCATAATTTCTTTAAAATGCATACCAACAAAAACTAGACTGCTGTTTCCTTTTCTAAGCCCATGTTTCCCATGTTAGTTATTTTTGTCAGATCACAAAAGTGGGAAGTGGAGCAGGGCGCCGGTGGCTCACGCCTGTCATCCTAGCTACTCAGGAGGCTGAGATCTGAGGATCGTGGTTCCAAGCCAGCCCCAGCAGGAATGTTTGTGAAACGCTTATCTCCAATAAACCACTCAGAAAAACGGAAGTGGCTCTGGGCTCAGTTGGTAGAGTGCTAGCCTTGAGCTGAAGAGCTCAGGGACAGCGCCCAGGCCCAGAGTTCAAGATCCATGACCAACTCCTCCCCCGCAAAAAAAAAAAGTGGGAAGTGGGAAACCAACAAGGTCATGAGCTGGATTGCACCACCCAGCCCTGAAAGAGTTGGCATCAAGTCAGAGGCAGCTGTAAATCCATGAGCGGTAGCGAGCAGAGTTTAGCTTAAGACTATGCACTAAATTTAAACTCTAGTAATAGAATTTCACATTTTCCATTGTGAACAACATTTTTATTTCGGCCTGCCTTCTGGCATATTTGTACATCACAGGCAGGGATTAACATGGAACAAAATAGTCCAGAAACTGCCATAAAGGACACCTTTCATCTCCACAGCATTCCTCTGAGGAGGGACTGACTGCTGGAGATGAAGGTCAAGGCCACAATGACCTCTGGCGAATGCTGGGTATCTGTGCAGCCTAGCTTCATAACTTTTGAAAACACAGTTATTTATATGCTTCCTCACTTTAAAGTGAATTTGGGTAATGCGACAATTGTGACCAAATGTCCCCTCATCAGACACACCTTCATTCCATGGCCTTCATTTCCAAAGTACACATTCCTATTCTGCTGTTCGGGAAGCCTCCTCCTGTCCCTTTAGGAGTCTGCAGTGCTCCTTGGGTCCTCGGTGGAGGTGTGGCTGGAGCACTGGGTCAGCCAGGGACATGCTGGGAGCCATCTTTCCCTTCTCACCCCTGGGTTCTACCCCTGCAGGAAACAGGGAAGTCTCTTCCTCCCCACCCGCCTGCAGCAGCTGCTGTAGGCTTAATAAACCAGACCATGCAATTCATAGGAATTTCCGTGTCCTCCACCTGAAAGGGGCTCTGGGACTGTGCTCATCCCACGAGTATCCTGGACCGCACTGCGGAAACAGCCATCAAAACCAAGAGGGGGGATACCTGGGGAAGATTGATGGAAGAGGTGATACCAATCAAGATCATAAACTGCCATACTGAACTGAACTGAAACCCTTTTGTACAACTACTTAAAGATCATAATGCTTTTTTTAAAAAAAAGGACTGGAGATACAAATGTAAAAGGACAAAAACGTTAACAACAAAAAAGGAAATGAAAAAATCCTAAAAATACTAGGAAACCTCAAGGTACTTCAGAGACCCCTCCTTCCCCCCCCTCCCTGCAAAGGAGTATTGAAACAAAATAAAAGAGAGCTCTCATGTTATCAAATTAAAATCAAAACAAAGTAACACAGGAACTGTGTGTGGTAACACCAACCTGTAATCCCAGCTGCTCTATAGGTGGAGTTGAACCTGATGGCCAGTGTGATGGAACTGGGTGTGGGGCCTTTGGATGTGATCAGGCCATGATGGTTTTATTGAAGAGGATCCAAAGAACTGCCTGTCCCTTCCATCATGTGAGGACACAGCAGGAAGGGGCATTCTTTGGACCAGAAAGACATCAAACCTGCAGGTTACTTGACTTTTGAACTTGGCCAGTACTGTGAGAAAGAAATGCCTGTTGTTTCTAAGCTGCTCCTGTTAGGTTGTTTCATTATTGCTTGGGGGAGGGGACTTGTGCAAGACCACGCAGCTCTTGAAAGTCAAAGCTAAGACTAGATGTCCAGTCTCCAGGCCTGCTGGTGATCAGATGCTAGTGGTTCCGAACCTTCAGTAGAACACTTTAAGCGGTATCTAGGATCTGTATAAAGGCAATGGATGTTTGTAGAACAATCAAGCTTGTGTCTTTTTAGGCCCTCTCTGTTCCCATGAGCTCATGTCTTTAAGAAAGTAGGTAAAAGCTGCTCTCCCCATCCTCCCTGAAAAGGGGTCCGTCTTTCCCCAGCCCACGCAATAGCCTTCTTACATCCATGTGTATGCAATCTAGATATTTCGGGCAATTTCTTCCCGGCAAAAAATAAATAAAAATAAATGTCAAAAATGTGGCTCAGGTCTTTGCTTCTTGCTTGAAATAAAGACAGTATCATAGTTTTAACATCAGGCTTTGAAAATACGTATGTAGAAAATAGGAAATGAACTTAGCTACTACTCTGCAGTTGGACTCTTTAGGAGGAAAAAAATACAGCCCCAAACTCCACCTCCACCTGTGTTTCTGAGCTCACTGAAGTTCCTAGGCCTGCCCATTACTTGGAAATCAGCCCTGTATGGCTGTCATTAACAACAGGAACCGGCTGGATGCATAAACGCACAAGGCACCTGGAGCGACCTCGAGCCACTTCCGTTGATCAGCCCTCTCTGGGGCTTGCTGAGATGTGCAGCACTTCCCTTGTTCTGCTTCTCCACCTGAAGGGAAGATCTCAAACCCCAAGGGTATAGACAGGCTGTTTTCATCTCAAGAGAATACCTGGAATTCAACTTGAAAATACTCATTAAAACCAAGATGGACGCTAGAGGTAGTAGCTCATGCCTGTAACCAGCTTCTTGGGAGGCACAGGCTGAAGGATCATGAATGTGAGGCTAGCCCAGGCAAAGTTATCAAGACCCTAACTCAAAGACAAAAATTAAAACAAAAGACCCAGGGTATAGCTCATGTAGTATACAGTGCTTGGCTCTGGGTAGCATGCACAAAGGCCTGGGCTCAATTCCCAGTCCTGTAAACACAAACAAGCAAAGAAAAAAAAGCAGAACAGAGCAAAACATGGAAATGAGAGGGAAGGAACCACAAAAGCTAGGTGGTTGGGGCTTAAATACTGGCTACCAGGACATACACACAGGCAGTTGTTTCCAGCAACTTCAGCAGATGGATGCGAGACATTGAGAAGGACTGGGAGAGGCTGGGGACCGCTCTGCAGAGTGGGACCAGCTGTGGGGCTGGTTTGCTGTGGCTTACAGAACAGAGGGATGACACCGAATTCCTTGTGTAAACTATAATGCAATCCAACCGTGAGCTTTAGTGCCCATTGCTTTACATATACTGAGTCCAGTAACAACTTGTTGTCTCAGGTTATTCATAAAATGTGACCTCCTCTACCCTCATCCCAGAGACCTATTGCCTTCAGGAACTTGGAGGCCTCATACCTGGCCCTGGGGAGACGTTGGCCTGTGGTGGGGTTGGGGAGAGGCGGTGGGATCGAGGACCCACAATTGAAGTCTCAAGGGTAGGTCTCTGGATGGCTCCACCTAGCAGGAGCCAGTTCTTTCACACAGTGGCACAACTCCGCTCAGGGCTAACATGCAGACGAGAAAGAAAAGCAAGGGCAGGTGGGTGGTCTTTGTTCTGCTAGGCCTTCCACCAAGGAACGATACTGTAAACGCCAGGAAAATAAATAAAGCAGCAAGCAGCCTGCTGTGTGTTAAGAAGTTCTAGGGGTCACTGGCCCCTCCTCTCCTGCCAGCTTGTATAATCACACCCCCAAATGCTTGTGGTTGTGTGCAGGTGCACAGATTCACAGACACACACGGGAACATCTCTTCAAGGAGTCACCAGTGATGCTATGATGACTGATTTTTCCAGCCAACCCTTTCTCAGCCACCAGTGCCAGCCGTGGCTCATCTGTGGGGCTCTGATGGAGACACAGGCAATGAGTATGGACCCAGCAATGCGCACAAAATCTACCCTGTACCTTTCATCCTCTTCAAAGGTATAGAAGGGAAATCAAAGGCCTGTGCTATTTCTGCAATGTGGCAGGTTCCACGGTTAGGAGCAGCTGGGGAGACAAAGCCAGTGGAGCTGTCCAACAGCTCTCTGTTTAGGTCTGAGTCTGGCTGATTGCTAGGTTAGGATGGGGAGTCTCTGGTTTTGGATGAACCCCAAAGATTGCAAGATACACAGAGTAGATCTGAAGATGCTACAGAACACATGGCTCTCGGGGGTATGTCCACACCCTGCCAGACTTTCTGAAAGCAACCACAGCTCCCTACTTTTTGTGTCTCTCAGTGTCCGAAGAAAGGGACAGTGAAGCAGCACCCGAGGCAGATGGTGGACCCTCACCTGGGTGGATTTCCTCTCTAGGGCACAAGACATGTCCAGGTACAGCCTCAGCATAAATAGTGCCTCTGTGTCCCCCTCAGAACTGCACGTTCTTCCACATTCACTCTCCTATGCAACACTATATTGCTGAAGCTCTCTGAAAAACAAAACAAGCTAGGCACAATGGCTCACACCTGTAATCCTAGCTACTCAAGAGACTGAGATCTAAGGATCCTGGTTCCAAGTCAGCCTGGTCAGAAAAGTCCGTGAAACTCTTATCTCCAATTAACCAGAAAAAGCCAGAAGTGGAGCTATAGCTCAAGGTGTAAAGCTCCAGCCTTGAGTGAAAAAGCCATATGAGAGCAACTAGCCCTGAGTCCAAGCCCAGTACCAGTACAAAAAACCAAAATCAAACTTCCAACAAAACACTGCCATGCTTTGGTGTTACACAGATGGTAAGAGCAACAAGAACAGAGGTCATCTCAGGATGGACAAGGGCACCTGAAGGGCTTTTGACATTAATTTTCCAGCATGTCTAATGACTAACGTGTACAGGAAGACTACAGAGGGTCTCCGTGCTCTAGCCCTGGGTCCCCTTGTTTAGTCTATCTCTAATTTGACCATCTATCAGCTTGATCTGTGTCTCCTTGCACAACTAATTGTTTTAGCACTATGATATACTGCAATGGTAAAACTGACATCATAACTCAACTTAATTTTTGTTCTCCATTACAATCTAGCATTTGGGGTTACATTCTTTCATCAAAATAGTCATTCAACTACAGAAGGATGGTTTATTTACTATGTGCAAAAGGGACCCTGGGGACCTGTGGACCAGTCTGACATGAATCACAAATGGCATCAAGTTATGGCAAAAAGATCACAAACCAGGCCACCCTCACGAGTGTTAATATTAGTGTTAGTATTCCCAGAACGCAGAACTCAGAGATAAAATTACCTTGGGAGAGAATTCAGATTCAAAACATAGTTGGTTGGCACAAGTGATATATACAAGGTGTTCAGAGGATCTGCTATGATAACAGCCCCAGACTGAAGTCAGCCCAATGGACCACAGCAGAAAAATGCAAAAACAAGTTACATTAATACGCTCTTAATATCACATGGCAATGATAGAAACATATTATTTCCTTGAAAGCAGCAACCTAGACACTGAGCAAAAATAGTTCAATGTGAGTCCCATTTATATAGAATTCCCAAATAGGAGGGCCACACAGAGGTTGCCCTTGAGGTAGCGGCTTAATGGGGGGGGGGGGTGCTAGGGGGACTTGTGGGTTAGTGACAGGGCTGTATTTTTTGCTCTGAGAGATGGCTGCATTAGTTCCATGCTTTGTGCAAACTTATCAAGTTATCCCCTTGAAATCTGTATACTTTTCTGGATGTATATTATACATCAATAAAATGTTTGTGTAAACAAAGATATATATGGTTGGTTCTAGAAGGCAGTTGTAGAAACAACACAAGAAGGCCAAGCTTGGACCACGGCCCTGACCATCCCTGAACTCAAATGCATAAACCACAATGAAAGATTGCAAGATTCATGGGCAATCAAGACAACAAACCAAATCCAAAGGCCAACAGTTATCCAGGAAAGAACTCCAGTGAGAGTGAAGAAAAAAATGGAGGACAAAAGAACCATTAAAAAAAATGATGACAGAATTGGCCAATGAAATAAAAGGGGAAATGCAAAAGCAATTTGAAGAGCACAAAGAAGAAATGGCACAGGAATTCTCAGAAAAAGAGAAATGCAGACAAAAATAGACCCCATATATGCCTCATTAAAAGATGAAATTAACACTTTGAGAGCTGGTATCAGAAGCATAAATGGTTCAGTTTTCACAATGCAAACCACAGTAGAAGCCAAAGGCAACAGAATAAGTGAGATGGAAAATAGACTATCAGGAGCTGAGGATAAAACAGAGAAGATGGAACTGAAAATCAAAGGTATGGAAAAAACACTAAGAAATTACCAAAGGGAAAACTTGCCCTATCTCAGGAGAGAAAATCTCAACTGCCTAACAGAAAGCATATAGAACACTTAGTAGATAGGATTCAAGAAGAAACACTTCTAGAGACATAGTAAAAACATTAAACTTGAATAGCCAGGAATTGATTTTAAACGCTGCAAAATCAAAGAAGCTATATTACAATGGGAAGAAAATCAGAATCACTGCAGACCTCTCCACACAAACGTTCAATGTAAGGAGAACCTGGAATGTATGATCCAAATCCTGAAGATCAACAACTGCCAATGCAAACTGGTATACCCAATGAAGCTATCATTCATATTTGATGGTGAAACTAAAACCTCTCATGACAAACAAAAATTAAAGGACTTCATAAACACTAAACCAGCACTACAAAGAATACTAATGGGAGGAATACAACATGAATAAAACAATCAAAATCAAGGAAACACATCAGACCAAAATCACTAGAAGACCAATTTAGTAAGCACAGGAAGAGGAAAGAAGCCAAATACAGGAAAACAAGAAAATGGCAGGAAACATAACACATCTCTTTATAATAACCCTAAACATTAACCAACTCAATTCCTCAATCAGAAGAAAAAGAACAGCAGATTGGATCAAAAAACAAGCTCCATCCATTTGTTGTCTCCAATAGACCTCACAGTCAAAGATAAAAAACAAACTCTGAGTGAAGGGATAAAAAAAGATCTTCCATGCAAATGCATCCTGCAAGAAAGCTGGAGTAGCCATATTGCTATCTGATAAAATAGACTTCTCATTAAAATCAGTACAAAAAGACAAGGAAGGTCATTATATATCAATAAGGGGAATGATCCATGACGAGGAAATCACAGTGGTCAATATCTATGCACCGAACAATGGAGCACCTAAATATGTTAAAGAAATACTATCAGACTTACAGAACACAATAACAGTGAGAGATCTGAACACCCCATTCTCACTAAAGGACAGGTCAACCAATCAAAAGTAAGCAAAGAAGCCGCTAAATGACACTATAACCCAAATGGATGTAGCAGGCATCTACAGGGTATTCCAGCCAACAATGACCCAACTCACATGTTTCTCAGCAGCCCATGGAACCTGCTCCAAAATAGATCATATCATAGTACACACAATGAACCTAAGCAAATACAGGAGGATTAACATAATCCCTCACATCTTATCCAACCACAGTTCTTAACCACAATTCTTAACAGCAAAACGTACTGTAGAAATTACTCAAAGCTCTGTAGAAATTGGGAATAGAAAGAACATTCTTTAAAACAATAAAAGACAGACACGACAGACCCACAGCCCATATATCATACTAGATGGGGAAAAACTAAAATCATTTCCCCTAAAATCAGGAACAAGGCAAGGATGCCCACTATCTCCACTCCCACTCCTCTTCAATAGAGTTCTGGAATCCTTAGGCAGAACAATAAGGCAGAAAGAGGGCATTAAAGGGATCCACATAGGGAGAGAAAAAAATAAGACTATCCCTATTTGCAGATGACATAATCATATACCTGAAGAACCCAAAAAACTCCACTCCCAAATTCCTAGAACTAACTGACTACTTCGGCAAAGTAGCAGGATACAAAATTAACCCGCATTGGCACATGTACCTGTAGATGTTAGGAGCCACCAACTGCCTTTTGCATAGCAGAGCTATGGCTCTACCCTTGAAGGATAGATCACTGAAACCCTAAGGGAGGAAACAGCCAAACTGAGGGAAGACCTGCAGATGACAGCCATGGGGAGGACATGTGGGCATGAGCCAAAGGAAGAGCTTCTTAGGCGAGCAGGTCAGCTGGGCCAGGTGCCACCACTGCCAGGAGCCTGGCCTGGGTGGAAGGGTTTGGTCCATTTCCCGCAGTGATAACAGAATTCTCAGAATTCCCGAGGCTGGGTAATTGACAAAGAACAGCAATGTATTTGTCAGAGTTCTGGGGCCATGTATGCAGCATCTGGTGGGGACCGGCTGCTGGGTCATCCTACGCCGGAGAGTGCATCCTCTCAGAGCAAGATGACCGCCTCCCATGACAGCATCGAGCTGCTCTGCAGACGGGAGCTTCACTGCCAGTCCCCTCTGCATGGTCCTACCTCCCAACCCAGTCCCAGCAGCCATTCCACCTCAGCCTCAGTTCTGGGGGGGACCTCCACTCCGTAGCACTGGGTTCAAATCCGGTCTCCCCACACCTTCTTGTCATGTGATGCTTGCAAGTTCCTCACCAAAACTTGTCCTGCTTGGGTTTCCTCCAGTCTGAAGAGAGAACATAGTGATGAAGAGTCTAACTTACCCAAATGCATTTTCTGAGAGTCCTTTGAGTTTTATAGACATGGCATTATACTGCTCATTCTCTTTGAAACCTGCTTTTTTTTTTTTATCGAGGCCTTGTGTTTATGCATGGTTTGCTCACATATCTGTCTCTGGGGACTATTATTGTGACTTGCATGTGAAATGTCCCCCATAGGCTCCTGTACTGGGTTGGCTGACACCTGTCGGGCTGTGGGGGAGTGGCTAGATGCTGAGGGCTCAACCTAACGCACAGACAAATCCCCGATGGCTTCATAGTATGAGGGGATTTGGGGAAGATGTGCCCTGATCAGGGAGATAGGTCATCTGAGGCACATCTTTGAAAGAGTTCTTGTCCCTGGATCATTCTGCTTCCTGACTTCCATAAGCTGGGAGACCATCTCTTTCCATCATTTCTTCTGCCACAGTGAACTGTAGTCTTGGCAACCATGAGCCAAAATAAACCTGTCCTCGCTTACACTGACAGTTTGTGGTATTTGGACATAGTGCTAAAAAGTCTAACTTGGGCTGGGAAGGTGGTTCAGTGGTACAGCACTTGCCTTGCACGCATGAGGCCCTGGGTTCGATTCCTCAGCACCACATATGCAAAAAGAAAAAAGCCAGAAAGTGGCGCTGTGGCTCAAGTGGTAGAGAGCTGGTCTTGAGCTGAAGAGCTGAGGGACAGCACCCAGGCCCAGAGTTCAGGCCCCACGACCGGACCCCCCCCCCCCCAAAAAAAAGTCTAACTAATACAGAAACATTTTTTCAGAGTCCTTTTGAGTTTTTATACATATGGTGTTATATTGTTCATAAACTTTGAAAACTGCTTTTTTTATTGAGCAAAAGTTTCTAAGATGTCTATGTTGTCAGGGATTGGTGGTTCATGCCTGTAATTCTAGCTACTGACATCTGAGGATTGAAGTTTGAAGCCAGCCTAAGCAAGAAAGTCTGTGAGACTTTTAACTCCAATTAGCCACCTTAAAAAGAAGAAGAACTATTGGGCAAGAAAGCTCAGGAACAGTGCCAAGGCCATGAGTTTAAGCCCCAGCACTAGGACACAAACACAAAGATATGTCAATGATGTTGCATGTAGTAACTGGTTCTTCATTTTCACTGATACATAGTATTACATGAATATATCACACAATTCATTTATTTATTCTCCTGTTCTTAAAATTCTAGATTGTTCTCAGTTCTTGCTGCTATAAATGGTGTCATAAAGGACATTCTAAATATGACTCTTCAAGAAACACACACACACACAGTCAGTCAGTGTATCAGGATCAAGCAGATACCATTTTATTCCAAAGATATGGCACCAAATTATGCTGCCACTATATGTAAGGTTCTGCTTTTTCAGATAAATCATGAGTGCTTGATAATGTCAGATTTTTAAATTTTTGCCAATTTAGTGGGAGTAACATAGCATATCATGTGGTCCTAATTTATATTTTCCCGATTGCTAATGAGGCTGAGCATATTTTCATGTTTTTATATTGTCTACCACCTGGCTCCTAATAATCTCAGGCAATTCATTTTGTAACACTGCTCATCAGACGATTAGCAGCCCCGATTCTTGCTTGGGATAGAAAATACAGAGGAAGCTCAGGGGGCTCTTGAGTGATCCCTCGCTTTTGTGTGAGGACAGTCATGGACCCTGCAGTCGTCCAACTTCTGCCCCCCTGAGCACGGCCTGCAGCTCGGGCTGCAGCTCGGCTAAGGTGGCCATGAGGAGACAGGGAATCCCACCTGGCGTGCCAGTCACTGGCTCAGAATGGAGATGCAAACCAAGTCTGCCCAAAGTAAACCCAAGCAATGGTTGTGTCAGCTGAAGAATGACTATCTTACTGTCAAATCGTAAAGCAAACAACTGAATCCCTGCTAGGCAAACCCACCAGTCCCATGAACCAGAGAAATGGGCCGCGGATGACCCTGGGCAAGGGCTTTGGAAAGGAAGATGCGCTCAGAACGTAAACACACAATTTTAATAACTGTGTTCGCAGATGCAGAACAAGAGCCAGTGATAACAAGGTTTGTATTTCAGCACTATGAAATATAATACCATAGGCTGTACGTATCATCTTAAAGAACAACACCTACAACAGAAATCCAAAATGACAAGTAATGTAGAGTAGAACACATTTCTAGAATCATTGTGTCTTTCAGAAAAGACCCAGAAAGGATGGACAATGTCCTCACCTTATTTCAATTTTGAGTTTTTGCTTATCAAAGTACCCTAAGCAATAACAATGTTGCCTTTGAAGAACTCAAAAAACATATAAGCATTTCAGGCTCGTTTTTAGATTTCTTTTTGTGTGTTTTGCAGAGGGCATATTTGCTACACAGTTTTGGAGAAAGGAAGAAATAAGAAGAGAACAAAAGAAAAGTAAATGGGGAATCCAAAATGTAGCCAAATCCAGCGCTGCTTCTGCAAGAAAATAATTGAAAGTTTGAAATGCCAATGCTAAGGAGAGATAACGCCACATTTCCATTATATGAGTCCTTTTCGCCATTACTTTCACTGACATTATCTCTAGCACTGTGACCCCATAGAAGAAACTAAACCTTTCCAACATGCTAAATAATGAACTTGGTAATGAGCCCACAATAATGGGCCTCCTTTTCCTGGAAACAACAATTTGCTTTATTTTTCTAACCAAGGAACATCTGTTGGGGTTTTGAAAGGTTGCTAGGGAAAGGTCTTTTAAAAAGGTGACACAAAGCAAGCAAAGTCTCTCTTCTCTTCTTCCCAGAAAGTGCACAGCACTTAAACTTTAAACCTTTCTTTTAAATCATGAAAGCCATTTAAGGCCTTGCTTCTGAAGCTTTGGGTAGGGGCGTAGGGGTTTCTGTCTGTGGTCCCAGGGCTTTTCTAGCTGCTGCACAAAAGCAAAACTGTTTCTCTAGCGGTCACATCTGTTGTATATCTATCAGCAAACCAAGCGAACTGTCAAAACACTGCCAAAGCCACGGCCATCCTTTCCCGTGCTGACCGGCAGTGCAACGGGTTCATGCAACCACACAAATAGTCCGTCCATTTCCCCTCCTGCTCCCATTCAGGCTGCTCCCACACAGCACCCAGAATGACCTTCTAAACTGACTTTCTTCTGGGTGGCTTGTAGCCCTAGCTACTCAGGAGGCTGGGATATGAGGACTGAGCTTCAAAGCCAGCCCAGGCTGGGAAGTCCATGATTCTCTGATCTCCAATTAACCATCCAAAATCCAGAAGTGGAACTGTAGCTCAAAAGGTAGAGTGCCAGACTTGAGTGAAAAAGGTAAAAGACAATACCCAGATCCTGAGTTCAAGTCCTAGCCCTGGCACCAAAAAAAAAAAAAAGAAGTAAACATAAAAATGACCTCTCCTTGCACTTAGAACAGAACCTGATGTCCTCATCATGGTGTACAAGGCTGCACCCAGGCCTTGGATTCTAGCCCCCAGCTCTCTGTCTAGTTCCATCTTCCTCTCGCTCCACTGTGGTTCAAACATTTCAGCAGTGCTTGTCTTCTTACCATTTCTCCAAGAAGCAAAATTCATTGCAATAACTGTTATTTCCTCTCTAGAACACTCTTCTTCAGAGAACCAGAAGTCCAATCCCTCACTCTTATCAGATTTTTACTCAGTGTCATTTTTCCCCCCAAATACTTTCCCTTATCTAAATTGGCCTAATCTTCCCAAATCTTGGTTCATCATCTCCTTGCTTCTTAATTTTCTTCTATCCATCGCAATGACCTGGTATTATATTCTACAAGTGTACACGGATTTGCTTACTGTCTGATAGATGGCCTAGGACATGGGATCCTCAAAGCAGGGACTTTGTTTTAATCATTACTAGATTCTTCAGCACTTAGAATAATGCCTAGTTCTTATTAAATTTTCATTGAATGAACGAGTGAATGAATAAATGAATGTGTCTGTTGGTTGACTAAGAGCTGCAGACTTAATAGTTATAAAAGGTTAAGCAAATCACTACTTAGTCAAATGGATTGATTCAGGCCCTTATAATAAGCAGGTGCTGGTTGGATGGTTGGAGTGAGCCAAGCACCAAAACCCAGTTCAAGATGCCACATGGAATCTGGCAGTCATGCTGCTGTAAGCGTGCCTCCTGACGCAGCCCTTTGCAGAGGAAAATGCTGGACTTCCGATCTCAGGCCAAGTGCTGCTTGCAATAGATTGAACATCTGCATCCCTCCCAAATTCCTAGGTTGAAGTTAATCCCCAATGGGGCATTAAGAAGCGGGCCTTTAGGAGGTTGTTAGGTTCTGGTGAGGTCATGAGGATGGATTACTGCCAGTGTAAGAAGAGGATGGGGAAGTAAGTGCCGGCTCTCTGGGCCACGCGGCTACGACAACATGGCCATCTGCAAACCAGGCCACAGCCCTCAGCAGACACCAGGCCGCTGGAGCCTCCATCCTGCTCTGGAAGGGTGAGAGATCAATGCTTGTTATTCCGCCCATGTGGTTTAGGGCACTGTGTCTATCCAAACCGATTAGGACACAGTTTAAAGCCTAGGATGGACATCAGCAGCCACACACCAAAAATGTTCTTGTGTCCCCAGAGGAAGCTCAGCTAGGTGGATTTCATGACTGCTGGGGCAAAGGGGTTTGAAACTGGGCCAGAAGCCAGCCCTCCTGGTGTGTTTGCTTTTCAGGTTTTCAGAACTGAATTTATTTTCTCACCACAAACAAGAACGGTCCATCCTACTTCTACTTTACCAAAACTATTGAGAACCCAAATAAATCTAATCGAAATAAGGCCTGTAGGATCCAAACCTGCTTAGCTATCCACTCTTAACAACCCCTCAGCCCAGTGCAAAGGAATCACAGACAAAAGCTATGGGTCGCTCTCATCGAGGATTGAAACCCCAGCTAAAAGCAACAGATGTTTTTGCACGATTTTTTAGCTACATTACCCACCTTCATCTGAATTTGCTATTTTTTATTTGAACTTTCATGCAAGGAAAGAAATAAACAAAGATAAGAAGCAGTATGAATAAATGACAACAGAAAGATGTTTTGCCTTCCTGTTCAATGGGACATACATTTCTATGAGACTTCAGAGATGAGAGGCCTTAAAGACTGTGCCAAGGATCAGGCCCGTAATGTATTTAGTTTTATATAAACCAAATCCCTTGATATCTTTTGAGTTAGAACAGACCCCAAATACTAGCACACAGATACCCATCCCTCTCCTCTAGCCACCCTCCCACCTCTGCCCATAGTCCCTCCTGACCACTGTCCTCAGCTACAAATGCCCGTCAAACAGGCACTGGACTGAATCTTTACTTCCCAAGTCTGGGATCAGTCTCTTACTTCTCCTGACTTTACTTTTTTCTCTCTTTCTTACTCTTTTTCTTTCTCTTTCTTTTCCTTCCTTGTTTGTTTGCTTGCTTCTTTCCTCCCTCCCTTCTTTTTTATTTGTGTTGGTACTGGGGCTTGAACTCACGGCCTGGGCACTGTTCTTTAGCTTTTCCGCTCAAGGCTGGTGCCACTGTCCTCAGATGTCAGCCTCCCGAGCCATGCCAACTCTTCATTGCAAGTACTTCCCCCTTTCGTAGTGCACTTTACGGTTTTCAAGGCATTTTTACAATCAGTTCAAGATGAGATAATGTCTACTTGCAGGTTATAATGAAGATAAGGAAAAGATCTCTGGGTGACAAGGTTACAGAAAGCCAGCTGCCATCCTCATCAGATAATTCTGGCGTGTGGGTTTTGTCTCTGATGAGGTTGTAGACTCTCAAGAGAGAAAGCAGGCTGCCCTGTACATATGTTGGTAGGGGTGCTAGCAAGAAACCTAGAAATTGGGATTTGGGTTCTGACTTAGTCTTTAGTTATATGGTTGTAGACAAGTCACTGAGGCACAGATCCCTCATCTATTGAGGGCTTAGATGTTAGGGTGAAGGCTGGCACCGACTCACTAACCCTGCAACCTATAGAGCCCTGATATCACACGCTCTTCAAGACATCTCCATTTGTCAAGGGCAGCAATTCATGCGGTGAATCCAGTGGAGGTGCTGGGTGGTCTGGGCCTGTTGGGATCTCATGCTGACAACGCAGAGGTCCCCCTCCTCCCGCCCCACCATCCCACCTCCCTACTTCCCTGGACCTTGGCTTTGCTACCTGGCCCACATCTTTCCATACAGTTTCAGGTCGCTGTGTTCCCAGGCAGGGCAGACAGAAAGGTCAAGAGGAAGTGGTGAAGGAATGGCTGAGTCTGGTTTCCATGAGCTTTGTTCCAGAAAGCCCTTTGAGAATTAGGCAAGGTAGTGTGTCTGTAGATTCCCAGGGCGGTCACAGCCAAGAACCACAAAGTAGGCAACTGAAAACAGCAGGCATTAGTTGACAGACAGTTTTGGAGAACTGAGGTAAAAGATGGGTTTGTAGGGTCACACTCTGAAGCTATTGGAGAATCCTTGCTGGCTTCCTCTAGCTTCTGGTGTGCGTGTGTCACGGCTTGTAGATGCAGCAGACCGACACACAGACGCCTCTCTGTGTCTCCATGTCATCAGTCCTCCATGTGGCGCTCTCTTCCCTCGTTCATAAGGAAGCTAGTGATAGTTGATTCAGACGCACTCTATGAATTCCTTTTAACTTCATTATTTCTGTAAAGACTCTCTCCCCTGGGCTGACCTTAGTGGCAGAAATCTGCGCAGGGCAAGATTCACGCCTCAGAACCACATTCAGCTCACGAGAGCCCCTGCATCAGAGGCTGTTCCCCTGCTCAAAACTCTCCAGCTCCTCCCTGCTACCAGCCCACCTTCCCTCCGTGTCCTTCATAATTTAGATAGAACAGTCAATGCTGGCTCCTCAACATTCCCCACAATGCTTAGCACCGCCTCCTCTTCCACCTTCACGAATGGCATTCTTTTCCACCACCATCTCCCAGTTAAAAACAACAACAACAAAACAAAACATAGACCTGTTAGGGCACTGTTCAGTCCCTCCTCTACTGGGCCCCGCCATAGTGCTCCTTCCTTCTGCCCCTGGGTCTTGCAGATGCTGTGGATTCTGTCCCTCAGGCAGCCAGAACCCCTGATTCCAATTATAGCTTTGCATGTGCCCATGCTTTTCTGGCTGCAAAGAATGTGAGGACAGAAATAGACCTCATTGACGTTTTTATTACTCACAGGGCTTGCCCAATGCATGTATATTTTAAATGTTTATTGAATGAATGAAAACAGGAAATGAAAAAAGTTTATATTCTATTCTATTTTTAGATGGCTTTCAATCCCACAGTTCCACAGGACAACAAAATTAGAGCTTAGATATATGTTCCCAAACACATAAGTCTCTAGCTCTTCAGTATTTAGTGAAGAATCTACAGATGGAAGCCTGGTGGGAAAAGGTTTATAAAAAATGATGAACCTCCTTGGGGGTATATATATTCTGCCTTAAAAAGAAAGAAAAATAAACCTGAAGAGACACGGATACCATGTAACAGCATAGCAATAGCACAGCTGGAAATGAAAAGCTAAGATACTAATTCTGACTTGAGATATTTCTAGAGAAATGAGATGCGAAAAGGCAGGGTTTTTTTTGTGGCCAGTAAGCCAAGAAGAAGCTTTCAAGTTGCCAATAGCATTTTATCACTTGACTCTTGGTTTGGCTGTCTCTGGTATTATTTAACTATAGGATATGCATTCAGGATATGAAGTGGATTTGAGACTACGCATTCAGGAAATAAAATGGATTGGGAACCATCAATCCTATAAAATGTAATTTAGCATTTTCTCTCTTTGTATTTATTAGATTCTTAAAATTTTATTTCTTTTTAAACTTCCTTAGTGAAACACAGTGAACTGCACTGGAGGAAGGCATGTACTGAGAACAGGGCCAGGATCTGTAAGAAAAGTCAGTCATACCCCCCTTTTTAAAATGCCAATCCTGAGCTTGAACTCAGGGCCTGGGCACTGTCCCTGAGCATTTTTGCTCCAGCCTAGAGCTCTACCACTTGAGCCACAGCTCCTCTTCCAGCTGTGTGTGTGTGTGTGTGTGTGTGTGTGTGAGATTAATTGGAGATAAAAGTCTCAAACACTTTCCTGCTAAAGCTGGCTTCAAACCACAATCTTCAGACCTCAGCCTCCTGAGTACGAGGCTGTGAGATATCGGTGCCCTGCTAGTCAGGGCCCTTTGGTGTCCTGTGTGGACTGGGGAAGAATTTAGAAGTTCTGACTCCTGGCTGCACCCCCTCTCCACCTCAGACTTCTGTTCTTGCCAGTGGAAATAGGAAGTCAGGCCTGCCTTCCCCTCCAGACCCAGAGACAACCATTCTCCCTGCCTTTAGGGACCCGCATCGAAGACCTGCAGGGCCCCGGGGTGGGTGGAAGCCGAGTGGCGTCAGGGAAGGGGCAGGCCTCAAAGCTGGCTGGTCCCTTCCCTTGGGACTACCTGTGTCAAAGAGGTCATAGGCAGGGCCCAAGCACAGCGTAAGAAATACATGCAAGAGGCCACCTGTCAACTCTGATCCTAGCACCTCAAGGGATTTGAAAATGATCTTGGAGATGATCAAGTTCAAGCCAGTGTTCTCAAAGTCCAAGCAACTGAGGCTCAGAGGGAGGACGCAAAGTGTCCAAGGCCGCTCCAGATCAGGGGCTGAGCAGGGAGACCCTCTCTGTACAAATAAGAAGGCTGCGAAGTCAATTAAAACACTTGTTGACTCTAGCCCTCTTCAGTCATTAGAGAGCTGATGACCGGACATAGATTAACAGCAGGTGGATAATCAGAAGCAACGACTAAGCTTGAGGAAGAGGAACCCTAGAAGTTGCAGAGAGACCGAGGGACCCTGGACCGTTCAACACTCCACCAGCCTGAGGATGGGGCTGTATGACCCACATGAGCCGTTCTGACAGACAAGATGGTAGGGTTGGAATGGGCAGGTCCAAGTAGCTACTGCCCAACCAAGGCTGCCCAAGAGCCACAGGCCAGCGTCACGGAGTTGGAGGGAAATTTCTTGCTAGAACTCTAGGAATTTCAGCAGCTCTGCAGAACTGCTACCGATGGCTTGCTGGGCTCCAATGTCAAGCCTTCCTGGGTCATTTCCAATAGCTGGTGGGTGGGCGGGCGGGCGGGCGGGTTTCCTAGGGCTGACTAGCTTCCAGAATATGTGGTGCTTTTGGCTTTAGGGACTTGTCAATCAATCAGCCGCCAGGATCGAGTGGTGCCAGCAAGCACTCGGGTGAGCTCTCCTCTGTGCGTCTGGCCCCTCCAGAGTTCCCTGTCCCTCCTGGGGGTAACACGTCTCACATGCGCTCTCTTGAGGAGGCCATGTGTCTGGGAGAGGGCCGGCCCGCAGACTGTCCTGTCTTGCCCTTGTGGTCACTGAGGTTTATCAGCATGCACACGGCCGTCAGCAGCGGGTCACAGCGCCTGCTCTGCGGTCTACATCACTGTGGGACAGTGGCCAACCCTGAAGCGGCGCTTTCTCCCGCTGAGTTGCTGGGGCTGGTGGGCTGGCTCTCAGGCCTGGGACTGGGGGGAAGAGGAAGAAAAGGAGGAAGGTGGGGAGCTCAGAAAGGCTGGGTTTCCTCCTGTCACAAGGCGGCTGATCATGGGCTCAGAAGAGAGGGCTGAGGGAGCAGCAGTCGCCAATCATGCCAAAACCCAAGCCCGGCCAGGAGGTCTCATGCTGGCTACCACCTTGACAAGAGCACAAACGCAGACGACCAACTCCCCAAAAGAAAGGAGCAATCACTCATCGCGAGGGTGACACAGGCAAACAAACACTTCCAGATGTTTGCAGTGCTTCAGAAAATAATATGGGTGGGGAGAGAGGGAGAAGAAAGCACGCGCACTTGTGAATCTGCTGCAGAACTCCGGGCCTGCGGCCCCCAGAAGCCCTCCCGGGAGGGTGCAGGGGAAGGGAGCGCCTGGGAGCCACTCCTCCCCATCTAGATGACAAAGACACGTTTCCTAAGCTCTCTAAGCCTCATTCGTTCATTGGTTCATTCATGGGAAGGTCTTCTGCGTGTCTGGTGGTGCCAGGCACAGTGCTAGGCGTGATGGACACAGAGCTGGGCAAAGCAGGCTCCTTGCTCTGGAGCTCACTTCCATCCTAGAAGGGAAATCAGGAAAGACAACTGTCCAAACCCCCACGCTGGAGAGTAACATGAGGGTTTCCTGAATAAAGAAGGCAGAGTGGGGGTGAGGAGGGGGTCTAAGGTGGTTCTCAGCCGGGAGGAGACAGGGGACTTGGAGACTGGAAGGATCTCTGGCTGGACAGTGGATAGGAGACCCGCGCAGGAAGAGGGCACTGGTGGTAGTAGGGAAGGAAAGTGGCACTGGCCGTGGCCCTGCCTGTAAGGCAGCTGCATGGGATGAATGAGGCAAGGCTTAGACTGAAGCGACCCAGGGTGAGGGCAAGCGGTGAGCGGCGGGACGCTCTGGTGTGGAGAGCAGGTGTGGCGGAGACGGGAAGGCCCTGCGCTTGCCGAGGGGTGGAGCGTGCTGAGCGCTTCTGAAAATGATAATTAACCATCAGCGTAATCAATCTCAGGATTATGATCGAGTCGCTTGCCACTTACAGACTCCATGATTACGATCACTCCCAGCCTATCTGTGCCCACTCCCGTCCCTTCGTATCCACCAGATTGTGGAGCCAGAGCTCTAGATGGGGTGACGGTGGAGGCCGCGTGTCCATAAAGCACCTCCTAAGTGAGACTCGAACCATGTGAGGTTCGGAGACTCCCTACCAGAGTGGCTGACTTGAGCCTCTGATTTCTGAGTTTCACAAAGTACATCTTACTATAGAAATTCAGCTCATTCACGGGCATTGATTAAGGAAGAGAGGTAAAAGAGGAAAGCTATATGATCCCATTACAAATGCACTCCAATCCTGCAGCATCTCCATAGCCTTATAGATTCTCTCCCTCCCTCTCTCTTTCTCCCTCTCGCTATCTCTCTCTCCCTGTGTCTTCACTTCCAGGAATACAGATCTAGCCCTATCCGTCATTCCGTAAGTATATATTGAATACTTCACTACACATATGTGGCATAGTCCTTGCGGGTCCTGCCCTTGACCCTAAGAAGAACAGAGAAATAGGTTTGCCTGCCCCTGTTCTCTAGGTCTCCCCTTCCTCTACTGTGCACGCCCCCTCTGCCCAGTGCAGATGAGGTGACAGGTAGGGGTGGGGTAGTGAGGTGAAGTATAGCATCTGAAGCAGCACCTCGGCCCCCACAGTCAGGGGCAGCTTGGATTCTCACCCATGGCCCCTGCCCCCAATCCTTCTCTCCCTGCCCCCCTCCACTCCGTGCGCCCTATTTTTTCCATATGTAAAATAGATGCTTCTCTTCAACCTTAAAATTGAACTAAGCTGGGCAGCAGTGCCTCACGTCTGTAATCCTGGCTCCTCAGGAGACTGGGTCAGCCTGGGCAGGAAGTACAGGAGACTCATTTCCAACTAACCACCCAAAAGCTGGAAGTGGGGCTATGGCTCAAGTGGTATAGCACCAGCTTTAAGTCAAAAAAACTAAGGGACGGCACTCAGGCCCCGAGTTCTTTTATTTTTTAATTTAAAATGTCAAGAAATAGAAATAAAAGTGCAACATTTAAAAATCACTGAGTAAAAGTAACTAGACAGGGAGAAAAGGGATTTTACAGCAGCCATTTTTCTGGCAACTTTTAAAACCCAATGCTTATTGTCAGAGGATATTCCTCCCCCACCCGTGGCGTAGTTTACACATGCTTATAATTTGTACAAAAGAACCAGTAACACTTGAGTCTGCTTTCTGTATCAGGTTCACATTACAATTTACATCTCCAGAAAGGCTTTTTTCTAAAAATTGCAACTCTAACTATTCCTGCATGAGAAGAGCGAGAATCAGAAGAGAACGAGCAGTTCGAGCTCACCTTCAAGCTTCCTGGAAGAATTGTCAATGGCTGAGACAGGCATCTTACACCTTCAATTTGCAAACATCTTTACTATTCTAGACGGAGCTCTGACAGAAGCCCCTTTGATTGTACAATACACCATGAAGCTGCTAGAGGACACAAACGAAGCGTGCCAGGTTATATTGTAAATCCATTAAAAGCAGAGTAACAGCTCTTTCTCATGCTCACAAAACCACATAGACTCAATTAATTTATGGAAATTAAATTGATAGATTTAAATGGTCTAGCCATGCTAATGTGTCTCTACATCCAGGCTCAGAATACATACTGCAAAGTAGGGGAGAGGCTGTCCAGGCTGGCAGATAAACCTACCCTAGCAATTGTTCGTGCTTTTTAAAATACAACCCGAAGACCAAGACAGAGTATGAGATTCACCCTGTGGGCAGCCACCCTCTACCTGACTGAAACAGATAAATACTCACTGGGTGAGAGCACCAGGATGATGTTCTAGGATGCAGAGAAGAGGGTCCAGGAAAATGTGATTCTCTTTTGAAAGGTTTACTGCAATATGCTGGAAAAAAAATTGTCTATAGGCCATTTGGAATCTAAGAGTTAAGCTCTCAAAATGCCCCTTCCAAAAGGTTATGCTATGGCTCAGAGGTAGAACACATACCCAGCAAGTGTAAGGCCCTGAGTTCAATCCCAATAATAAAGGGGGGAATAAAGAATGAAATTAAAAAGAACTAGGCATCAGTGGCTCATGCCTGTAATCCTACCTACTCAGGATGCTGAGATCTGAGGACTGAAGTTTGAAACCAGTCCAGGCAGGAAAATCATAAGACTCATCTCTAGTTAATCACCACAAAGCTGGAGCTGTGCTCAATGAGCAAAAAAGCTAAGGGATAGCACCAGTACACATACACACAGACAACAGACAACAGACAGACAGACAGACAGATACACACACACACACTATGCTATTTAGACACCTTGAGCTCTAGATACAACTTCCTGGCTCTCTCTATAGGATGACAATATTTATCAAACAGACACATGAGTTCCATGTGTCTGAAGGAGTGGCTTTCAGTTGCAAAAACTACCAGAGACTATGCCCTGCAGCTCCTGCTGGCTTTCAAGTACAGGTGGAAGCTGGCGCTGTGGCTCCCTGGCAGAGTCCCAGTCTGCAGCCTGACTGCTGTGGGCAGAGATGTGCACCCATCTTCCCCAAGCCAAACCCTCCGCACTCAGCACCTGCCAGAATGAAGTTGGCTGCCAGTCCCCTGGCCGCTGGCCTGGGTTCTGTCTGCTTCTTTTGGCTCCTGTCTGCATCTCGGAACCTTGGCTAATAACTATAATATCAATAAAAGCTCTGACTGTAGACTTCATGCTTGCGATCTGGGGTTGGGGAGCTCAATACTCAAGGATAAGTAACAACAGCTTGGTAGCCACTCCAACTTGATACTGCTCCCCCCCCACCCCCCACCCCCGCTTTATTTTTGGATTTTATTTTCTTTGATCCTTACAGGTTTGCAAAGAAACTGAGGTCCAGGAAGATGAAAAAGGTGGTGGCTGACACCTGTAATCCTAGCTACTCAGGAGACTGAGAGCTGAGAATTGAGGTTTAAAGCCAGCCAGGGCAGAAAAACCCATGAGACTCTTCTCTAATTAGGGAAGCTCCAAAAAAAATTGGAAGTGGAGCTGTGGCTCATGCGGTAGAGCACTAGCCTTGAGCAAAAATGCTCAGGGACAGCGCCCAGGCACTGAGTTCAAGCCCCAGGACCAGCAAAAAATTTAAAAAAGAAAGAAAGAGAGAGAAATAGAGAGAAGGAAGGAAGAAGGCAGGCGGGCAGGCTAAATGGAGAAGAGGAATAGGGTGGAGAGACACAAGACAGGCCAGGTGCTATAAAAAACTAGGGCTCTGCTGGAATCAAGTTCACTCCAGCAGAATCAATTGCTATTTTCCCTTCAATTTCTCCACCCAAGAGTCTCCCTCTTGCCTCTCCCAGAGAGCTGCTGACTACTCAGGTTATAAGGGCACCATATGCTTACCTGGCATCTGCCATGGTTCCTCTCTCAGATACCTAATGGGCTAGCCCAGTGTGATGATTGTCTTAGACCTGAGTCTGGTTTCTCTGAGCAGTCACCGCCATAAGTGACAGTCACGCAGAGGCCCAGAGCCAGGCAGACAACTAAGCACATGGAGCAAAGAGCACCATGGGGTAGAAGGCAAACACAGTCACTTCATTTCCCAAGTGCTCAAACAAGAAGACAGCCTCCAGCCTGAGAATCACACCCACTGAGATCTGTGCCTTTCAAAGACATGAAAAGAAATCAGAAATCGGGGAGGATACAGGTGTGGATTCTTAAATATAATTTTTAAAAAGTTGAACCTTTTCAGATTCAGTCACTGGAGCTCTCACCTGCTTATCTCTGCCAGAGCATTAAAATCAGCTTGGAAGGCCAGGCCAGGAAGAGCCACAAAACCAGGACTGAAATGAAAACAAAACCCCAAACACATAAACAAATGGAAAAAAAATCTAAAGAAAAGACGTTTTGGCTAAGATTCAGAAAGGAAATTTTTACATAAAAGGAAAGATACCAACAGGACAAGGGAAACTGTATTCCAAATTTCCTTGTTCCTGCGCTTCTGTATAGAAACCTTTCCACAAACAAAACTACCTCCCTGGGGTGGGTCTGGGCTGCGGAGTGAGATTGAAGCTGGAAGGCTTGTCCTGGCCTCTGCTCTCTAGGCCCCCGGCCTCCCTCAGGCTCAGACCTCCCCAGGGCCCTGTAGAAGCTCATAATTGGCGACAAGTTAGGGCTTCGAGTTCACGTCTAGGTTAAAGAGTCTATGAATCCAATACCTATATTCTTCACTTTTTGTTTGGGCCATAACTGGGGCTTGAACTCAGGGCCTTGTGCTCGCACTTGGCTTTTTTTGCTCAAGGCTAGCACTCAACCACTTGAACCACAAATCCACTTCCAGTTTTTTGCTGGTCAATTGGATATAAATAATCTCATGAACTTTTCT
Source organism: Dipodomys spectabilis (assembly GCF_019054845.1). Taxonomy (NCBI): domain Eukaryota; kingdom Metazoa; phylum Chordata; class Mammalia; order Rodentia; family Heteromyidae; genus Dipodomys; species Dipodomys spectabilis. Next base: position 820,310 of record NW_024870979.1, read on the forward strand.
GCCAGGGCTGGCTTCAAACTATGATCCTCAGACCTCAGGAGCTAGGATTATAAACCATCAACACTCAGCTTCTATTATTTTCAAATGAGCCAAATATTACCACGTATCTCAGCTTTACTACTTGGAATTATAACTTAATAAGCAACTTTCAAAGGATGAGTTTTGGTTACAATTTTGTTTACACTCTAAAATCCTTAGATGTCTTCCTATTTTTCATTATACAGAAAGATCTGAGCAGAGCCGGGCATTGGTGGTTCATGGCTGTAATTCTAGCTATTCAGGAGCCTGAGATGTAGAGGATGAAGATTGGAAGCCAGCCTAGCTCTACCAGGAAGAAGGAGAGTTGGAGGTGTCACTCAAAGCCTCAAGTTCAAACTCCACTACGGCAAAGAAAGGGGCAGAGAGAAAGGCAAATCAGAGAGGAAGAGAAAAAAAGGAGATCAAGAAAAAGAAAGATTTGGGGAGATTAACAGAAATAAAGAAAACACTACATCAATTATTGTAAAATTCTTCAAGGTAAAGAAATCAGACCTCTTCACCCAGCAAGCATGTATATACATTTATGTGCATACTTGTTATATAATGGAGAAACTAAGCAGCATGCAAAAGATTTGCTTTACCCACAATCACACTTCCTGAACTACTTTTCCTATATGTCATTTTTGGAAGAAGTAATGAAAATCACCCTTTCAGCAGATGGGTCCTAGGAATTAGCTAGCAATGATCAGGAAACGGCCTCAACCAAGGCCCGTCAGCATTTCATTACTGTGAAGCTGCATTCACGTTGACATTTCACCACTGAAAACAAGTTGCCAGTTTTGAGAAGGAAAAATGATGCACAAGATGTTAGCCAAATGCGCAGGCATTTCTCTTATGAAGAACTTCGTGGACAAATAATGCACAGCCAGATGCTCCCATTTGCACATTCAAATCACTGCTTTGAAAGGCATCATTCTACCTCTTGAGCTAGGCCTCCAGATCCACTGTTTGCTGGTTATGTTGGAGATGGAGTCCAGCAAACTTTTCTGCCTAGGCTGGCTTCAAACCTCAGTCCTCTAGATGTCGTCTTCCCGACAGCCAGGATTACGAGCATGATTTGTACTCAAGTCTTATTGAATACTTCCAAAACACGGGGTGATTAAAGAAGAGCGGAGACGGAAGGGCTTGCTCTGCTTCCATGCACCAACACATTGTATTTGGTCCAATGAAAAGAAAATACACGAGTAAATACATGAGTGAAAATGCAATCCGCATGCTACGGCAGCCAGGCTTGGGTCATTCAGTGATGCACTACCTTGGTCATTAGGTGTCATCAAATTCAAACTTGAGACGAGAGTACCATGTTCACACATCCATTCAGGCCCAGAAGCTAGGTGCAAATCTAGAGACCCGTCCAAGTCACAGTGGGGAACTGGAGGCTTGCTCCCAGCTGGGTTCCACACAGGCAGGGGAAGAGCCCGAGGACCTGATCTGGTCCTCATCACTACCCCCCTCCCCCCCTCCCCCCTTCCACCCCCAGTGGGTGTCTGACTCTCCCTCAGCCCCAAACAAGTAGAATTCCAGTTCTATAAACATATACCGAGATTGAAGGAATAGAAAAGGTGAACAAAGATTTCAGCCATTCTAGGCTGGGATAAAGTACCAAAGCTGAGGTACCCACACCCACACCAGCAGAGACACATACCATCAACCACGGGCTGCCTAGTCAACAGAGAACAGCCCACCAGAAAGAACTCAGGTACCCGAATGTCAACACCAAAAAAGACCTTCAAGCCCATGACAGACATACAAGAAATGGGAGAAACCAAGGAAATACAACACTTTCAGAAAACAACCACCATTTAACAATAGAACAGAAAGACAAGGATCTAGAGGAAACCTCACATATAGGACTAAAAGACCTACTGATAAAAATGATCAATGAAAAGATAGAAAACTTCTATATGACATTTCATGAATGCAATGAGACCAAACAAAGAATAATGGAAGAATTCCTGGAGAACACAAATAAAAAGCTAAATGAATTCCAAAAGATGGCAAAGGAGTCCAGTAAAAACAACAACAACAACAAAGCAGCCACTCAGCGAGGAGGTGAGAGAAGGCACGAACATATTAATGAAGTCAATTCAAGATCTTTCAAAAGACTTCCATAAAGAGAAACCATGAAAAATGGGCAAACAAAAGAAAAGGAAAGAAAAATGAAGTAGGAAGCCTCTCCAGAATAGATAACACACAGATAGTGTGTTGGGGCTTGAAGTAGATAGAGAGGTGGTAACCATACCAAAAAAAACAAACCCAAACAACAGGAAATGAATTGGCAAGAACTTTAGGACTCAATCAGATGACCTAATTTGCGGCTGATAGGTATTGCCAGCTGGGTGGGAATGAACTGAAGAAGCACAAAGCAAGAGCCTGCACCCCACTACAAAAGTGTCCCCCACAAAACAGACAGTGGGAGCTTTTCACACACACATGACTTTCCAACTTACTTAAAAATACATTCCACCGAAGGCCCCACCTACCCAGACCTCTGACTCACACATCTAGTGGGGGGGTGGGGGGCGTGCTGCCCCCCCTTCAAGGCCCTCGGCCTGGGACGCGTCCCCAGCTCCATGGTCCTGAGTTTCTCTTTCACAGCATCTTTTCCTGTTCTTTAATCATCTTTATCACAGTTATAATTGCGGCTATAATGGTTTTTATATGAAATGTGCTCCCTGGGCTCATGTGTGGAAGGCTTGGTCCCCGGCTGGTGGCGCTATCTGGGGAAATGCTGAAACCTGGCTGGGGAAGTAGAACACTTGGGGGCGTGGCTTTGAAGACTGTCTAGGCCCCGGTCCCTTCCCACCTATCTGTCCATGCATCCTGCCATCACGTTCTGCCCTGCCACACCTCCGCCATGATGCTTCAGCCTCACCTCAGACCCAAAGCAATGGAGTCAGCTGACCCTGGACCATGAGACAAAATAAAACCTTTTCTGTCTTGTTTCTCTTGGGTATCTGTCACAGTGGTGAAAACAGATGAAACACAACAGCTCTGTTTCTTAGAAAACGAGCGACCTGCCCTGACGGGGATGTGTAGTGAGCCACCAGCTGCTCTGCCCAGAGCTGCGCGGGTCAGGCAGGGAGTCCTTGACAAGGAGGGCTTGGGTACTGATGAGTCAAATCACAATCCTAGACTGCCGACATTAACGAGGAGACTTGTGACATACAGCCGGGACTTGCTAGCCTGCTGGACTCACAACCTGACCCCCAATCTGACCATCCAAGACCGAGAACTCCCAGCCTGTTATGTGGGAGGAGTCAACAACGCGGCCCAGTCTCTTGAAGTTAATGACACATTAACCTAGTTTTCTGAGGCTAGCTATCCCCGTGTGGCCAACTGCAATGAAAACTTGTGGTCTTGAGACTCTCAGCACAGTGATCTTTCTTGAGTCTGCCAACCCTCCCATCTGGTCAGGGCACTTCTGCTTTGCTTTAGTTTTGCTTTACTTTATTAAACCTGCTCCTGATTAAGACTCCTCTGTGCCCATCCTTGAATTCTTTCTCTGATGAGATCAAGGACTTTCTGGCCCCTGAACCCAACAACCTGCGCTTAATAACAGCAGCTTGGTGGTTGGTCCCAGGTCTCATCCTTATCGGGTCAGTTGAAGGCTTTCAGCACTTTGTGTCTCCCGGGTGAATCACAGGTTCGGTAACATCAATTACTGTCTGGGTTTCCTGCCCCGTGTGTGTAGAGGAGCTGCTCTTAATGATGCTTCAGTTCGAAGAGACAAGACAGACGCATTCTTCCATGGTAGAGGAAGAGGCAGATGTTCTCAGCATCCTCCTCTAAGCAGCGTCTGGAAGTATCGAGAGGGTTCTCTGTCACCCCAGCGTTGGCAGGAAGGGATTCTGGCAGTGAGCAGGGAGCCAGGGGTACAGGGCCTCCTGAGGAGATGTGGCCAGTACCAGTGCAACCTCACTGAGCAACTCTGGCAGCCCGGTTTCCTCTGTCTGCACTGGTTCTGTCTGCACTGAACCCTGACCTCGGCCTTACAGAGCCAGCCAGGTCCCCCCTGGCCCTCAGAGCAGGGACTTGCAGAAGGTGATGTTTTTAAGGGTTCTAACTCCTGCTGGCCCTGGAGTCCTCCTTCCTGCGGTGGCAGGGATGGCAAACATGGCCATCAGTAGCGAGTGCAGCCTGCTAGATCGAGACCAAGACGCAGTCTTTGTCACATGTGCACGCCACTAACCTAGATATCTGCTATGATTAAACAAACAAAAATGTGGCCCGGGCAGGAAAGGAAGCACACAGAATGAGAACACTGCGTCTTCTTTGACAAGATGGCTGGTGTTGTGACTGCAATTGTGGCAGACTAGCAGTCTCTCTTGGCAAAATGCCCCCAAAATAATTGTACTCCTTCAACTAAATAATGTAATGATAAACAACAGGAGCCAAATTCCACTACTTGCAAGTAACTGTGCATGAGGCTCTGCAGCTGCAGCAAGAAATACAAACTCCGGGCTCTAAAAAATACAGCTGCCCATGAAGGGGGAAAGCCAACAGAGCAGCCTCGTCTCACAACCCAGCTCTCTGCCCAGGGAGAGGATGAGCCTGCGACGGCTGCCAGCTAGAGGCAGATGTATGGCAGAGGACACTTTAGGGCCATAGGATAGGACTGAATCACAGGACCTGGGTTACCCCCAAGGAATGAGGCACTGAGTCTGTGGCCCCAATGTCACTACACATCTTGACATGCTTTCTCTCTTTCCACCTGTCAGAGCTTATCAATTCCAAACAAATCGGCCCCATTCCCTCCACACTTTGACAGGGTTGTTGTTATTGCCTAGATTTTAAGCCAACAGCAGCTCCCAAGAACCCTCAGACTGGACATCTGCCTCTGGGCATAAATGCCCCAGTCCTGGTCCCACATTATCAACTTAGCTTCATACTTAATCAAAACAACGCTCTTCAAGAATCAGTCACATCTCTGGTTGCTTATAATTTGGCAAGTTAAATAAGTTAGATGATAGGAAGGTGGGATGAATAGGAAGATTGGATAGATTAATGGATAGATAGATAGATAGAATTCTAAGTGTTGGGTGCTGCTATGGTTTGAACATGTCCACTAGAAGTTCATGTGTTTAAAATGTGCCCCCTCGTACACAAGTGTTGAGGGATGAGATATTGGGGAGATGATTAGGATTCAAATGGATTACCCCATTTCTGGATTAGTAGGTTGATGGGTTATCCAATAAGCTCTGTCTAGTTTTCTCTGTCTCATCCTGGGATGCACTGTACTATGTTTGACACAGTGAACCATCTCTCATCAGAAGCCTGGCAGACACCAACGCCTTACTTAAGCATTTCCCAGCTGCCAGAACCATGAGCCAAATAAACTCTTCATGAATTCACCTATTCTGTTGTATTCAGCCATTATAACTTAAAATGAACCAAATGGGAAAAAGCTAAGATAATAAAAGAGTAGGGAGAACGAGTCAAATTCATTCTCTTCCAACTGGAGCAGGCATTGAGGGCGTCCTGGAAGAAGTGGCCTGAGACTAGTGAGATGTATTTACTAGAAGATGAAATCAGTATGTCAAAGAGATGTCTGCATTCCCATATCCATTGCAGCCTGATTTACAATATAGTCAAGATAAGTAATCAGGCTAGCTATCTATCCATCTACAGATAAACAGATGTAGATAACATAATTCACACCCAATAGAATACTATTCAGTCATTAAGAAAGAAGGAAGCCCTATCATTTGGAACAACATGGATGAGCCTGGGGGACACTGTGAAGTGAAATAAGCCAGGTACAGAAAGACGCATTTCTGCATGTTCTTCACTTACATGTGGAATCTAAGAAGTCAGACTCAAAGAAGTCAAGTTCAAGATGGTGATGAGCAGGGGCTGAGGGTGAAGGCATTAAGATGTGGGTCAAAGACACCAAATTTCAGTTAAACAGGAGGAGCAAGTTCCAAAGATGCATTGTACATATAGTGACTATACTTAATACGCTTGAAGATTGCTAAGAGAGATTTTAAATGCTCCCATAACACAGAATTATGTATGCAAGGTAATGTATGTGCTAAACATTCTGATTTAAGTATCCTACCACTTGAGATATGTGTGTGAGTGTGTATTCAGTTGTAAACCATATATATATATACTATTTAAAAATAAAAAGTAAGCATAACTCTTAGTGAATCTATTTCAAAAGAATCGGTCATCCTGTTTCCTTGGCTTTTCAAAGCACAGTGTGCAGGAAATACTAATTTTATTCAAGAAAGCCACAGCCAGAGGATCATGGTGTACCACAGCCCTACAGTAGCAGGCTTCCCACCAACACTCAACACTTCGTTAGGTCTACACTTGACAGTGATTTCATCTATACCTGGTTCTGCTAGTGGCAGAAATCATCAGAGGTTCCTGAGAGCAAAGCTTCTTTTGTATCTACCGAGAAGAGCACACAGATGCCTCACTAATTAGGCCATCAGATCGTCATTTTTCCATAGCAATTGGTGAAATACACCATTTCCAGAACACAGGCATTTGAACACCTTTCACATAAAAAAAGCACTCTCTCTTAGCAAAGGAACGGAAACAGTGAAAGGAGAAACTCACCTGTCTACTGATTTAAAGGAAGGTTCACAGCAGCTGTGGATTCTGGCTTTACAGTAGTGTTTTAAGGTTGTGTTTTCTCAGCCCGGTCCCAGAAGTCAAACTCCAGGCCGCTCCACTCTACTGGCTTGTGAGGTCAACCACTGTGGTCCAAGTCGGACCAGCACTGGCCACAGAGACCTGTTCACTAGCTGAATAAACATCCTGCACTACATGAAAGGCCGTCACAGCCCAGAGCACATAGCTCTCTTGAAGAGGAGCTTTGGCTAGTGTCAAGACATCCAGCACTCAGCCTAGCCAAGACGGCAGCCATGGGCACACATTTCTATCCCACAGCTGGACTGCAGCCATGCTGACCAGTGAGAGGGCCCCATGCCAGGCCCTGGCACCAGCCTCTGGTAGCTGAGTGTGGCTGGGAGTAATGGAACAGCCTCTCCTACTCCCAGGTGAAGCCCCACCCGTCTGCAGGGAGCCCGGTGCTCTCCATTAGAAAACCACAGTAAACAAGGCACACTTGAGCTACAGCCTTTCACTGGGCCTTAGGACAAGCCAGGAGGGGAGGGGGGAGCATGAGAATCCTCCATTTCAGGTCCCCATTTTCAGGCCAGAACCCCTGGGCAGAGCTGGCGCTGAGGACATCTTCAGAGACAGGCACAGTGAGGCTTTGGTTTTATTCCCTCTTGCCTGGCCTTCAGGTTCTGTTTGCTCAACAGAGGCAGCCATTCCCCCCTGTTTCAAAGCCGCAAACTCTTCCTTTTAGCCAGCTAGCACTCCCTCCTGAGATCATTTCTTCCTTCCCAGGCACGACAGCACTCACCAGCTTTGCACAAGTGCTAGATTTCCCTGTGAAGACACTAGTGCAGTGTAAATTCCATTTCTTCAGGGCTTTCCGTGGCAGGCAGGGGCAGCAGGTGTCTCTGGTGGGATTTGAGGGGGGGACCCCCAGGAGGCCACAAGTCCAGTCCACATGCAAACCACTAGGAACATGTGAAATTTATAATCCTGTATTTAGACAAAGCTTCTCTCAAGTCTGGTTAGCTTGTTCATTTTAACAACATACTTCTGAGTCGTCCCTACCACTCACAGAGGGAGCATGAGAGTTACATGCCTACCCACGTATCAACATCCTGGGTGTGATGCACAAGACGAGAGAGAGAGAGAGAGAGAGAGAGAGAGAGAGAGAGAGAGAGAGAGAGAGAGAGAGACAGACAGACAGACAGACAGACAGACAGACAGATAGAGACGGAGAAGGAGAGGGAGAGAGAGAGACAGAGACAGAGAGAGGGAGAGAGAGAGGGAGAGGGAGGGAGGGAGGGAGGGGAGGGGGAAGGTGAAGAGAGGAGAGGGGAGAGGGGAGAGGAGAGAGGAGAGAGGGAGGAGAGAGAGGAGAGAGGGAGGGGGAGAGGGTGAGAGAAAAGAAAAAAGAGAGAGGGAGGGAGAGAAAGAGAGGGAGAGGAAGAGGAAGGGAGAGAGAGAAACAGATATAGATACCTGGATATAGATATCTTTCACCTTCTAGCCTTCACGTCTCTGGGGAGAGACTGATCTGGTAACCAGCAATAACTACCAAAGGTAATTAGTCCTTTGTTCAGCCAGGTGAGGTCCAAGAGCCTCCTATTGGAGAAGGACTTGTCAGGCTGCAAAATGACCAGCTCAACGCTCATTTGGAAGTCATTGCAGTATGCATTCATTATTGCCCAAAGACAGTTCTATGAACTGTGCTTTCTAAAATACTTTATTTTCTTCTTTCTCGGTTTCTTCTGCTGAACTTATGAACTGTGGGTAATCTGTAAAACATAAGCCAACCACCAGGTGAAGGTATCTAATTTAAAATTTTCAATGTGTTTAGGATATTTTCCTAAACTTTTTCTACCTATAAAATGATAGTGTTCAAAACTATATAAAGAACATTGAAGGACAGTCTTTATTCTGTAAGTTGATATTTTATTTCCAGTCTTTTTTTATCTGCATTTATTTTATTCATGATCAATGAATATTAGTAACTGTATAATACAGTTTCAGTCAATTTGCCATCTTGAATATTTATGCATTACATAATCTTCCCCATTATTTTTATGGCTATATAACAGCTCATGAAGTCAATATATCAGTAATTTTCTTAAATCAATCTCCTATTGTTAAGAAACTAATTTGGGTTCCCCTTTTGACTTTCTAAATGTGTAGCCTTTTAACTTCCATTTCAATTGTCAAGAATAGAATTCTTGGCTACTTTAGGGGAAAAAAGAATGAAGAGAAGTCGGAATAACGGGCGTGTTCCTGACTGTTGGGGAACTGTAACTTCACAAGACCGCCCCTTCCAGGTTATCAACACTGAGCACCTTCCACGAGGCCAGGATTTTGGCAATCTTCAAACCACCCACTTTAGAGTGAGTGGTTGTTCCCATTTTGCAAAGGTAATGTGCCCAGAATGCACAGCTTGTGTGGGTGGGCCACTCTGCTTAATGTTAAGAGAAAGAGCAGGAGGAAGACAAAGGAAGAGGGGTACTTCAACATGCCGGTGGCAGAAACTCGAGCTAGCCACCAGGATTTCCAGCTGCACCCTGCTTTAAGGCACCTAGCGTACTGTGCTGTGCTCCTTCTACCCCAAGCCCCAGCCAGGCAGAGCAGGGAAGACCAGACCTGAGCACTAAGCTGTAAATGGCAACAATTCAAGGCAATTCCAGGTCAAAGCATCTCACGGCTGGTTCCAGATCCTCTCCAACTCTCTCCCTCTGCCACAGTGACCACTGACATGTGTCAACATTTGAGGTGACAGCTGCTCTATTAGCCAGAGCACAAGGCTAGAGAGCAGCTTTCCAGTTGATCTGCACTGGTCCACAACTCATGCAAGAAAAAGCTTTTGTATTCCAAAGTCATCAGGTTTAATCCTCAGCCTCTCCTGCCCGTGTGTGTCAACTTCCAGAATGAATGCCTTGTGATCATCTAACGGGACATCTAAGGCATCTGAGGGACATCTAGGGCAGAGCTGCCTAGAACTTTACCTATGATACCTACTAGGAAGGACATCGAGTGGGTAACGGGCTCTGGAGGACAGGGCATGCAATCCGGTCATCACACCTTTACAGATGCATGCTCCCAGCTCCCCAGGGTGGGCAATGTTGTGCTGGGCTGTGTTTGGGGACATGGGGAAGAAACGCTTAGGATCCTGAGTGCCTTCCAGAAAGCCTGACTGGACAGAGATCCAGAGCAGAGAGCACTGGGCATGTGGACAGTAGTTTACTGTCCCTATCCAATGAGATCCTACATCCAGATTCATCTGCTTGACAATTATGCCTTTGGTCACATGGTCCCACAAAGGTGTGACTGTGTCACTCACACTGAGACCTCTTCCCTTCCACCACCTCCCAAAAGATGCCCTCAGGGAATTGCAGGTTCTGGAGTCTTCTTTCCAAGCTCTGATCTACACTCCCACCCAGTCACTAGTTGAACGACCCTGGGTCCCCTATCAGAGCTGGTCCTCAAATTTCTCATCTACCAAATGAAAATAAAAATATGACTCTGAAGGACCATGGGCTACGTGAAAGAATAAGAATGTCAGACCTCAAAGAGTCAATCGCACCTACCATGATAAGCAAGCAGCCTAGTAGGTATATCTTCTCCAAAAGGAGAGTAAAACCAACAACAGTCCTCTGCCAAAAGAAAACATCGCAAAAGAGCCGGCCTTTTCTCCTTGCTTCTTCTTAAGGAGATCATCATTCTGTGAGCATTCTTTGTCCTTGCGGGGCCACCAAAGCAAGGGCAGAATCATCCTGCCAGGCCAGCCCTTTGAGGCAAGGCATTATTGGCTGCAGAAGCCATGTAATGCCCTATTGCCCACAATGCCTTGAGAAAAGCCTTCTTTCCGCATAGGCAGGCAGGACCCCTATCTCTCTTCAGCAGGACCGCTCCCAAGAGCTGGGGTGTGCAAACAGCCACCGAGGCACGGGCAATGCTGTCCACACATCTTGCCTGGCAACTCTCACAGCCAGAGAGAGATTTAAAGCACAAAAGCAATTGGCCATTTGAGAATGTGCAGCATCTCTACAGCACCTGCTACCTCAGTGTCCAGAATCAGATCGCGTAGGCCACTAAGACCGAAGATTTCCTAGATGGATTAGCTCAGAAGGCCTGGGGCAAGCCCACGTGTGCCCTAGGCTCGTCTCCAGCCGAACTTCCTGAGTAACCAGTCCTCCTCCTCTGCTCCTCAGGGTTCTTTCCTGTGCTGTCCCGCACTCTCTGTAATTCAGGAATGGTTTTCTCTTACAACAGTGATTTCACAAACTTCTTGGAATGTTGATCATCTATCCCTGTTTTTCAGATGTAAAGGTTTTTTTTTTCTCTCTCTACCTTGAAGTGCTACACAACATATAGTTATTTAATAAAATTAAAAATCTTGCAAGAGTTGTTCATAATAGCCAAAAAGTGGAAACAAGTTAGATGTCCACTGTTTGGAGAATGATCTGCACAATGGAATACTTCACCATGAAAAGGAAGATAGTACTGGTATGTGTTTCAACAGAGATGAGCCTTGGACTTTGCTGAATGAGAGAATCCAGGCATAAAAGGCTACATACTAAACCACACCTTCTATATGAAATGTCCAGACTAGGCAAATGCATCTTTTCTGAGGGTAGAGGACACAGGACCTGGGGCGGGCGCGAGGATGTCTGTTGGAGGGGATATAAATGTTCTGATTTAGGTGGCTGTGATGGTTGCAAAACTCTGAGTACACTAAGAGCTTCTGAGCTATGTTCCTTAAAAGGATGCATCTGCTGAAATGTGAATTTTACCTCGTAAAACCATTGTGGAAAGAAATCTTTCAGTGGGAGACTTTGTAACCATCTTTAAAGTGAATGGAAATTCTCTGGGCTATTTCCAAAATAGGCAGCGTTCACACCTAAACAGGAGGTGTAGGCTGGGCGCAACGCAAGAGACAGGGGCACCCAGAAACCAGTCCAGTCCAGAGGGGCTGTCACTGCTCACCCCAACCCTGATCGACTGTCACCGCTCAGGACCAGTGTTGCCACGTTTTCACACTTTTCAGGAAAAAAAAAAAACCAACCCTTCCGTTTCCATTGAAATTTTCCCATTTTGTATTTCAAAACATTTTAATTTTTTTTTTTTACTATAACACGTGTAATTTTTGCTGTTCACTGCTCAGTCAAAACATACTCCTTGAGTACCTACTGTGTGCCAGGCACAGCCCCAAGCCCTAGAAACGCAGCAATGGCCTGGCCTCAAGGGCTGGCCTCTCATTCTTCTGGTGGCACGGTGCCATCCGGGAGCAGAAGGCATACACAGTGCAGCACGGGCTGAGCTGTCCTGAGAATGGTGCCGGGCGTTGCCATGGGAACCAGTATTCACACAGGTATCTGGGAATTCATCCTGAGAGGTTGTTGGGGATGAGGCCAGGATAGAACCAATTCTCAGGCTGCCAGCTGAGCCACAGAAGCTATTCTTCCCACTTCTCCCAACCTGCTGGACAGCGGCGGAGGCACAGCGCCAATCGGCCCAGGGGGATAACATACCTGCCTGCATTTTGTCTTAACAGCGGCCTCGGGTGACCTCACGGAAGACCGTCATTGGGAGACCTCTATTTTTCTTTCCTTCCTTTACAAAACAGAACCTGACTAACTATCCAACCATCATGGTTCACTCCAGCTCCTCCAGGATCACAGGTTTCTTCAGAGCCTATTTTATATCATTTTGCAACTCCAGTGCTTTCAGGAAAAATTGCCTTGTGATAGGGCTACCGTTTTCAAGAGCTTGAGCATTTTACTGAGTTCATCGTGACTTTCTGTTCTCCAGAACTGTCTTAGGAGACAATTGCTTAAAAGGCACTCATGAACATCAGCAGATCAAGACCTGAAATTATTGATATGCTGCTATTTCCAAGTCCTCACCTGAACTTACTCGAGCTTACAACAAGTTCGGTTTTGTGTCTGGCCTGTTTTTCATTGCTGTAACGAAGGCCTGGGCTGGGTGTGTGGAGAGAGGTATGTGTTGGCTCAGGATTTCAGAGGTTTTAGTCCATGCATCCTCGGCTCCATTGCTCCTGGGTGCCGGTGAGTCAGATGCATCATGGCAGGAACATGGTGGAGTAGAGCAATTCGCTCTTGGCGGACAGGAGGCAGAGGCTGAGGAGCACTGAGGGCCAGAGATGCTATCAGAGTCATTCCACAGTCACCTACTTCTTCTAATCCTCCTAACTGTCCTTTTGGCTGTGAATTAATGACTAACTCATCAACGATTAACCCACTGATGACATTAGAGCTCTCAGGATACAATCAAGGGGCCATAGCACAGGAGCAATTGGAGGACACATTAATACCAATAATACAACATTTTTTGTGTGCCCACCTAGGGATTGAATTCAGATCCTGGCTGTTGTCCTTTTGCTTTTTCCCTCAAGGCTGGCACTTACCACTTGAGCTACATTTCCACTTGCAGTTTTCTGCTGGTTAATTGGAGGTAAGAGTCTCATGGACTTCCCTACCAGGGCTGGCTTTGAACTAGGCTCCTCGTATCTCAGCCTCCTAGGTAGCTTAGTGTTACTTGCATGAGCCACTGGCACCTAGTTCATGACATTTTTATATTCAAATCATAACAGGCTTAATCTGAAACTAACATAACCTAAATGCTTATATGATTTCCTAAAAAAGAAACATACATTTCTTCTGTTTAAAGAAACATGAAGTCTACATTAATAATAACCTTCATGCTACTTCACAGAAGACCATGATTGGAGATTTCTGTTTGCCTTCCCCTCTTCTATAAAACAGACGAGAATCCAATAGACAATCAATGGAATGTTTAAACAAAGGAGAAGAGGAGCTATTTTTAGCATGTCATATGGATTCAATAGCTGGAAATTCTTTGCTCCTGCCATCGTAAGATTGCTTGCCCCTTGAACCTGAGCTGTTCTTAGGGATTTGCATGACAAGAATATGTGAGAGAGCTTGGACAGAATGTGGACTTCCAAGCTCAGCTCACAAGAAACGTTGTAGCAGCTTCTACCTGGGCTTTCTGGGATGCCAGCTATGAAGCTGGTGGAGAAGCCAAGGCTAGCCCAAGAAGAGGTCACATGACAGGAAAGAAGTATCTTGCCAACCTTTAGCTGCTCGTCACACCACCAGTGGAAAAAGCAGACTGGCAGAGTTCAGCTCAGCCAGAACCTACCCGGCATGGCCCAACTAAGAACTGCTCAGGTGAACCAAGTCTCCCAAAGCACCATGAGACGGACGAACAAGGTATGGGGCCACTAAGTTAGGAAGGGTTGAAAACAGTAACAGCTCACTAGATACTATGTTGGCAAATGAACTAAACAACTCGTGGGAGTGAGGATGACAGGAAAAACCTGGGGGAGAAGGAGGGAAGGGATGACATTGTCCCAAAAGAAATGTACTTTTTACCCGACTTACGTAACTGTAACGCCTCTGTACATCACCTTTATAATAATGATTTTAAAAAGAAAAACAACAGATCATTGATTTTATTTTAAGTAGTAGCCAATGGCCACTAACCTCTAGATAGGTGCCTTAAACAATAACAGGCAGTTACAATTGGAAAATAGAATATGATTACTTCTCACAAATTTTCATTTTCAGTAAAAAGGAAAAGAGTGAACTTTGACAAATGATAATTCCACCTACAGTGGCCTTAATGTAACTTATGTAATTTATAAGTTACAGGCATAAATTGAAGAACAGATGTCACCAGTAGATCCATTGATAATATCTATTAAATGAAAGTAAAATACCTGCTCAGAAGAATGTTCAACAGTTCCTGGTCTAGATGAGTTATGAAATAAGAGCTATGAATATTCAAACAAGAGGTATGGAAAAGAATGCCACAAAGCCCTGGGGTGAGAGGAACCATTTTCCATGCATGATTTAAAGCACAGCTACGAAATGCATGGGCCCCAAGTTATACACAGAGTGAACCCCGCAACACTCCTTCTCAAGAGCATGACAGGACTCCGCTCAACCTCCAGAAACTCGGGTTTCAAGGTTAAAGAAGATTGTCAACAGATACTTGTGGTCTTGATGGTGAAATATTCAAGCGTGGATGATAGAACTTCTTTTTTTTTTTTTTTGGTCAGTCATAGGGCTTGAACTCTGGGCTTGGGCGCTGTCCCTGTGCTCTTCAGCTCAAGGCGAGCGCTCTACCACTTAAGCCACAGTGCTACTTCCGGTTTTCTAGTGGTTTATTGGAGATAAAAGTCTCACAGGCTTTCCTTCCCTGGGCTGGCTTTGAACCGCGATCCTCAGATCTCAGCCTCTTGAGTAGTTAGGATTACAGGAGTGAGCCACTGGCGCCCAGCTTGGAACTTCTTTTAATCTTTAAAAGAAGTCTTTAATCTTATAATTTTTAAAATCTTATCATTAGTGTTGATTTTTAGATCTGATCAAGGAAAGGATATGGGGTGGGGATGGGGGTAAATTGGGACAAAACACCATCAGTGTATGCTTGGCCTGAGAATTCACGGACATCTAAGAGCATACATATTGATTCCAAATAGTCATCTCGACCCTGAAGGCTCTTCAAGTAGCAATATGGGTAGGCTCGGCATATTACTGCTCCTCTCCTCAATTTCCCCCAAAAGTTCAACAACTCAGTAACTTTTACCCACCCTGGGAAAAGTGGTGAGTGAGGGGGGCAGTCAACGAATATTATCAATATGCAAATATTGGCTATAAATATGCAAATATGTACAGACAGGCAAGCTATGGGGCTCTGGAATAGAGTTTCATTTGTCCCCTTGTGGGACCCTTTACCATACTCCAAACACAGAGGAGACAATACAATGTGACAATGTCTTCTGGGGGGTTTTGTTTTTAATATTCCCATGTCTTCATTTTCAGGTGAAGCACTTCCCTGGAAAGGATCCAGTTTCTAGCTGATTTACACACTCTTTGCACACCTGTGTCTCTAACAACTTACAGAAGAAACACTGGAATAAAATACGCATCTTCCCACTGACATACACTTTCTGAGCCTGCCACCCCACAGCAATTATCTTTGCAAGCTTTCAGGACATTTCTTTAGGATGGAAATGGAATAATGTTCTCCTTAATAATCTTGCCAGGCTCATGCTTCAACAACGAAAACAGCAGCAACCAAATCTGCACTGGAACCACAGTACTGGTGCCTTAGAACGGCATTCCCGCAGCTCAGGCTGCACATGCAGCCAGGACCAAAGGCCAGGGCCGAAGGAAGTCCCAGCTGAGCCCAGCAGGACTGAGACACCAGGCTGGGCTCTCAAACCCAGCATCACATTTTGTTCTTCCTTTGCAAGTTTGGAGAACAAAGCATCTAACATTAACAAAGAGCCATTTCTGAACCCAAGCATTACAATGTACAGCCAGGGTGTGTGGAATCCTCCGAAGAGATCAGAGGCCTTAGTAGGAAATTGCCTTCCCTGACCAAAAAGTCCCAGCAATCTGTACCTTGTAAGTGACAACTCTCCCTCAAACCAGGAAAGTACTTATTCCTGCCACCCCTCTTCCCCCTCCCCCCAATGTAGTAAGAGGAAAACCCCATGACAACAACAAAGAAAGAACAAAACATGGTTCTTACAAGTCAGAAGATAGCACAGGCCTGTGGCTTGGAGAACACGCGGCTGCTGAAATTCCCACAGTGAACACCACTCACAGGATGAAGGGAACAGGCACGTCTGCGAACTCTGAGACCCCTGAGCCTGGGGAGACCATGCTGAGCTGAACAAGAAAGATTCTGAGCCTTTGGGAGCAAGGGTGAACTTTACATGGTGATGGAAACTTCCTAGCACTCTGGAGAGAACACTGAAGACGCCGCCACTATCAGTAAGCTTCAAGATGATTTCAAGGCATGGATCAACAGTGAGTTGTAGCAGGGAAATGAGACTGTCAGATGGCTCTACAGGTTTCCCTGGGTGCCATCTGTCACACAGCGTAGACTATGACCTGACCCAAAAGGGCCTTTAAATGTGTTCTTCTAAAGCACAAAAATGACACTAAACTCATGGTGACTCGATGTTTGAAGATCTCACACTCCTTAACAGCTTGCCCTGTACAGGAGCTGTGTGCTCTTATGGACTAACCCTACAGGCCTTGACCACTGCAGTGGGCCCTGCATTGGCTAAGAAGTGCTGTGGTTAGACTCCCTAGCACCCCCTTCAGGGCAGAATGGGAGAATGGCACGCGGTGGCTGGCCCCAGGTCTGCTTGTCCACCCACTTTGCTCTTCACCTTTGCCTTCAGAATTCATCCGGGCATCCCCTGACTCTAACAGGTATCCTCATGTTTGTATTTCTTATGCTGGAGAATGTTTCTTTAAGGTAAGAGAGGCTTCTAATTCAAAGACACTACCCAGAAAAAAGTGTTGGTCCAGAATGCAGCTGCTGCAGAGAAATAGCTAGGCATGAGGGGGCAGGACTTTCTGCCTTTGAAACCGCCTAAGCAATAACTAACAACCCGGGCCGCACAGAAAGCCGTGCCGCATGCAGTGCTTCAGCAAAGCAAAGTTTTGAACCCTGCAGCCATCTGCCCTGCTGCCTTTGTCTGACTACAGCTGTATCCCGATGTTGCCTTTATAGCTATTTTTAGTAACAATTATTATTCACAGTAAGGAGCAGAAACTTACATCAACTGTGTTAGAGACTTTGCCCACAAATGGGTTGTCTTTTAAAGGCACCTTCTTCCAGACAGCCCCATCTCACACCTCTCCTCGCTCGCTCGTGACTCAAATCTGGACACCTGACACCTTTTAATAGGATTCGCTCAGCGCGTGTGCGTGTTCTTGGCTGTGGACCTCTGGGAATTTCCCAGTTCCCTGGACTGTGGGTGTGGTCTCAGATTCCCCAAAACAAAAGCACGTCGAAATGACACTGGTGCTCCCTCCCTGCCCCCACCCCCAGCCCCAACCAGTCACTCCGCTGAGCGGGCCGCAAAGCACCTCCCACCACCTCTACAGGTTTGATTCCCAAGCCCATCAAGAAGGCATTGATGGAGAGATGATTGGGGAGCCTCGTGCTGCTCTCTCAACTTACACCAACAGGGAGAAACATGCACTGGCCAGAAGACAGGGCAGTAAGAAAGCCCATGCCTCAGTGGTGCCTGGGCCCTTCTCCTTGGAAACCCTTCCTCGGTTTTGTTCTCAGAGAACTGAGCTAAGGGCATCACTCGCAAAGCAGGCACTCTTCCACTTGAGCCACAGCTCCAATCCTTTTTCTTTTTGCATTGGTTATTTTCAAAGCAGGATCTCTTTCCAGACAATCTGGCCATCCTTCTTGTACTTCTCCATGTTGCTGGGGATGACAGGTGTACCCTCCGTGGGGTTCCTCCTGTAGTTGGGATTATAGCCATATACCATCACACTCAACCATTGATTGATATGGAGTCTCTTGAATGTCTTTTTGCCCCAGCTGGCCTTGAACCTTGATCTTTTGATCTCTGCCTCCTAAGTAGCGAAGATCATAGGCTTGAGCTACTGTGCCCAGCTTTTTTAAAAATACATTTTTGCTTCATACGCAAATGGAATATAGTCTCACCAAGGCTCAATGCCAGTCATATTGTTTCCTGCTAGGGCTCAAACCCACGAGCTCTCTACCCCTGAGCCACATTCCCAGAGCCCATTCGATTGGTTTCTGCCTTTATGTAACTCAAATGTGCAACAAAGAACAGAACTCCTGATAAAAAGGATATGCATTCCAGACTTGTAGGAAGCGTCCTCCAGCATGCTTCCTGCCTGGGGTGGGAAATTGGATTAGCTGGCGTTGAGGGAGCTTTTCCTGCTGGGGAGTGTATTGCTTTATTTGAAGCTGCAGGCTTCTTCAAACCTCTTCTTGCTGGAATTCAAGAACTGCTACATGGGCAGAACTGCTCCTCTTTGGAGCAGCAGACATAGGAAAAGATCCACAACAAAAGGTGAACTTGTGTGGGTGTATGTGGGGGAGGAGGGACTGGGGTTTGAACACAGGACCCTGCACTTGGAGGCAGGTGCTCTACCTTCCACCTGAGCCAGGCTCCCGGGCCTTTTTGCCTTGGTTATTTCTGCAATAGAATCTTCCATTTATGTACAGACTGGCCAGCACTGAGGTCCCCCTTAGGTATGCTTCCTGTGCAACTAGGATGGCAGGCATGTACCCCCACCCCCAGCTTTCACTGGTTGAGACAGGGTTCTCCCAAAGTTTTTGCCCAGGCAGGCAAAATCACTATCTACCTGATCTCTGCCTCCCAAGTAGGTAGGATTACAAGTGTGAGCCACTGTGCCTAGCCAGGTGGCCTTTTAAAAGCCATTCCAGCTCTGTGTGGAAGGACTCACTGAGCCACAAGAAACTCATTAGCAGTCCCCCTTCTCCTTGGAGTACAGCAAACACCTCTACCTGCTGGCGTCTCCCAGCTCGCTCCTTCTGAAGAGTCCAACCCAGAGGCTCTCCTGGCCTCTGCTGCAAACTCACCCAAATTCCCTGTGTTTTGGGGGCAGCTCTGGGCTGCGTTCACCAGCAAGGGACTCCTGGCCAATGCACAAGGCTCCACCCCACTGCCACCCAACAGAGGTGCCTCGGCCTTCATAAGTCACATTCTTCTTCCAACAGGGTCTCAAACTTCTGCCGTGGCAGAAACAAGGAACTGGGCTCCCTGCTAACACTTGAGCAAATCTTCCGGCTGGCAGGGAAGGGGCTCATGGCGGAGCCAAGGAGAGATAGATCTTCTGTCTAGGAGGTTCCATGCCTTTGTCAGTCACCTGGAGTTCAACGGTTTACAAAGAAACAACAGGAGCTATAGGGTATGCCTTCTCCTTGGAGTGGGGTTTGAACTTAGGGCCTTGTACTTGCTAGACAAGCCCTCTACGATTTGAGCCGTGCCTCAAATTCTCTCTGTGTCAGTTTGTTGTTGTTGTTGTTTTTTCCAGATAGGATCTCACACTTGTGCATGAGCCAGCCTTTGAGAGTGATCCTCCAACCTCCACTTCCCAAGAGGCAGAGACCACAGGTGAGAGCAGATACATTTCCTGTATTAGGACGAACATCAACTATTTGCTCTCTAAAAAGTCCTTTCAGAGACCCCTTTCGAGAAATTCTTTTATTCTACATATCTTGAGGTTTCGTTATCAATTAACACTACTCTGGTTAATAGTTAGCAAATGATACTTTATCATTTCAGGCACTGGGGTTTTTTTTTTTTTTTTGGTTGGTCGTGGGGCTTGAACTCTGGGCTTGGGTGCTGTCTCTGCACTCTTCAGCTCAAGGTGAGCACTCTACCGCTTGAGCCACAGCGCCACTTCCAGTTTTCTAGTGGTTTTATTGGAGATAAGAGTTTCACGGACTTTCCTGCCCGGGCTGGCTTTGAACCATGATCCTCAGATCTCCGCCTCCTGAGTAGCTAGGATTACAGGTGTGAGCCACCGGCACCCAGCCTGGGATTATTTTTTAAGGTTAAGAAAATGATGTGCTGCTGGGCACATTGGCTGGTGCCTGTAATCCTAGCTACTCGGATGCTGAGATCTGAAGATCACATTTCTAAACCAGCCCAGGCAAGAAAGTCCATGAGACCCTTATCTCTAATACATCAACAAAGATCAAGAAGTTGAGGTACGGCTCAAGTGGTAGAGCACAATCCTTCAGTGAAAAAACTAAGGGACAGAGTCCAGACCCTGAGTTCAAGCCCTAATAGCAACGCGCATGCACACGCACACATGTGTGCACACACACACACATTATATATACATCCTCATAGGGTAATAATTATATTTCATATCTTTTGATTACTGATAAAATAATTGCAGAAAGCTATTGTGTAGTCAGAAATCCTTTTTTTAAAAGTTTAATAAGGATTTGTTTTAATATAACAGGATAAAGTAGGGGGGATGAAAAATAAGAGAAACATTTCCTGCTCTTCAAGCAGGAAATGGGAGTTAAAGCCTCCTCAGAAGGCTTTTAACTTATTAGTCATAAGTCAACAAGAGCTACATGCACTTGAAAACCTGGACCAGTGCTTCGAAGGAGGACATGCATAATGTATGTTACTTATGTTCAGAGGCAGTGCTAGATTCTTACCACCTTGAAAGTTAAGACCCATATGCCAGGGCCTCTTTTGTGAATTCTAAAAACCAAAATACCACAAGAATCGAGTTCTTTCAAGGAAAAGAAAACAAAATAATTTATATGAGTATTTTTTTTCTTTTCATGCTACCCTTATGCTCCTGGCATTGTACCAAATGACGTAACAGGTCTCAACAGTACAGGTTTTCCACCATTTTATGCTGTATATCCATCAACAAACATTAAATTAAAAAAATACAAATGAATCACAGCTCTGTCTGCTCCTGGGGACTATTAAGAGTCTAATTAACACCCACAAGATCAATGCTATGCTGAACGAAAAAAATCACCATGGGAACTATGAAGAGGAAAAAAGACATTTGTTAGCAATCACAGACAATTATCCAGCATAATCCTCTCTCCTTTTATCTTCCCACAAAAACATTCCTCTAGGCTTGAACACAAATAAATGTCAATAATCAGATTCTTAAGTAGGGCTCTGGGGGCTCATGCCTACCATCCAATGACTCAGGAGGCTGAGATCTGAGGATCGTGGTTAGAAGCCAGCCCAGGCAGGAAAGTTCATGAGCCTCTTATCTCCAATTAAGCATCAAACAAGCCTGAATTGGGAATGTGTCACTAGCCTTGAGCGAAAAAGCTAAGGGACAGCATGCAGGCCCTGAGTTCAAGTCCCCTCCACCACCAAAAATATAATCACATCCTAACATGTACTAACGTCAGAAAGAGAAACATTAGGCCCAAGGGCTGAGGCAGCAGCCTTAAACCTCTGGCCCCATGCGGGTCTTGATAAACACCCAACTGTTGAATCCCAGTCCGTGGCCAACTCGGGCACCAACAGTGTCTACCAACCTGTCTTACCCTGGCATGAATTATGGATGACTAAGAATAACACTGCTTCACCACCATCTCAGGTGGAGGTAGATGGCAAACAGTATGTCCGCTGATGGTCCAAAGCATTATAAAACTCTTCTTAGACCTGTCCTTGACAAATTTCCAGGCTTCAGTGGAAAACAACAACCACCACCACCATCATCGAAGTTGTTGGTGAGGATTAATTTCTTCCTCCACCCACATCTACACTCAGGAAAAGCGACATTGCCAAGAGGAGGAACGGTAATGCTTTGCCTTTATTTAATTCTTGACGGTTTTTACAGTGCTTTCCGATAAACTGTCCTGTGAAGCAGCTCAGACACTATTTTTCTCCAACTTTGCAGAGCCTAAGGCTCTGCTTACCAGTGACTTACCTAGTTACCAAAATCCTAGACTCCTTACCCACAAGTTCTCAAATCATGACAGGCAGGGAAAGGGTGCGCTAGTCTGAAACTAAGCCTCTTGTGCCTCCATCTGGCACATCAACTAGAGGGAGCTAGTGAGTCTCCCAGGCCTTTAAGATCTTAATGTGCCAGGCACCAAGCTCATGCCTTATAATCCTGGTACTCAAGAGACTGAGATCTGAGGATCACAGTTGGAAGCCAGCCCAGGTACAAAATTCTAATCTCAATTAACCAGCAAAAAGACTGAAGTAGAGGTGGTAGAGAGCCAGCCCTGAGAGGAAAAGCAATTGAGAACACAAAAGGCCCTGAGTTCAAGCCCCAGTACTGGCATGCATGTAAGCATGCACATATGTACACACACAGTCTGTCACACACACATACATACACATGCGCACATGCATGCACACATCTAAGTTTTGAGAGCTAATATGATACATCACTGGGCTTGCCGGGCGCCACTCCTGGGGCTGGGGTCGCATGTGCTGTTGGTCTCCCCAGGAAGTGGAAATCAGGAAGAGCCCCCTCCCCCACCCCTGCCCCCAGCCAAATGCTGCTCAAAAGAGACACAGAGAAAATGTTTTCCTAATGGTGGCAGGAATCTGCAAACACAAATGAACTCCAATGAAACCCAAACCGTCAAAAAAGCAAAACTCCCATTTCCTCTGTTTTCCCTCTGACGCCTATAGCTGATTCTCTTCTTTCCCCCATTGGGCTGATTAAAGGGGTGTGCCGGGACCAGGGCAGCCACCAAAGGATGTCACTTGACAGTGTGATAAGTGCAGAGAGCTGTTCAGACACACAAAGGGCCAACACATTTCTTTCCCTCATTTCCTTTCTAAGACGACAGGCTTTATCTGAGGGAAAATGCTATGCTCCACAGTCGTTTTCTTTCCAACGAGAGCCACTTGTATCCCCAGCTGACTGCAAGATCGCATTCTGTTCTTCATGGAGGAAACGGCAACGGTCTGGAGACTGCCGTGGGCCTGTGGCAGGGGATGGGGGTGGGGGTGGGGTGCAGGTCAGGTGCCGAGGCTCCACAGAGCAGGCAACAAGTGGGTGTCCACGGAGCTGAGCCCGGAAACCACGCAGACCCACTGCAAGGCCAGGCGGCCTGCGCCTCCAGACTGAAGGAAGAGCGCTGAGAAAACTGCAGAAAGCAGAGATGCGATATGATGGACCGGAGGGATGATGGGGTGCGAGTGCCAGCGGAGCCCCGGCCAAGGCCTCCTTCCTGTGCCTTCTGTTGTTCCTGAGTCCCTCTAGCCTCCGCCGCCGCCGCAGGTCCTGCTGCCCGTCTGTGGGCATCTCCCAGGGCACCGTGTGGCCCGCATGGAGCCTGTGTCTGCAGGAAGACTGACAGCGCTGCGTCAGGAAGCTTCAGGGTCCCGGGTTTTCCCATGACTCACGGGTGCACCCTGGGAAATGCCTCCAGAACTTCAGAAGATAATGTACCAGGGAAAATGCCTGGTCCCAGGCAGATCCAGAAGTGCGTGTGAGTGTGTGTTGGCACTGGGGCTCTCACTTTGCCTTTTCACTTGGGGTTGGTGTTCCACCACTTGAGCCACACCTCCACTTCTAACTTTTTGGTGGTTAACTGGAGCTAAGAATCTCACTCCTGCCTGGGCTGGCTTCCAACCACCATCCTCAGATCTCAGCCTCCTGAGTAGCTGGGATTACAAGCATAAGCCACTAGCACCTGGCTTCTGGCTCACTTTTAAAGTGTCCTGTGGCACATTCTGGGAAATATGAGGCCACAGATATGGAGCCAGGAAACAGCTGGTGTAAGGATTAAAATGGTGAGACCTGAACCAAGACGTGAGTATCCAAGGCACGCGTGAAAGGCTGTGTCCACACCCGACTGAAATCGATACTGTATGATGCTGTGGCCTAGCGAGCATCTGACACGATCCCAGCATCAAGTACAGCATTAACAGAAGAAGGCACCAGCTGCCCTGGAGGTTCTGGGAAGCAACTCCATTCATCTGGAGAAAACTCAAAATATTCAGAGACTTCCTAATGCGCCGGAAGAAAACTAGGGGCATTTATCACTCCTTGTTTTTAAATTGTGTTAGCTCATGTTTAAAGATGCATTAGAGACATTTCTAAACAGCAGTAATATTCTGTTACCTTTTTTCCCCTTCTTTCTTTTTATGGAGAGACACATTTTGTAGCCAGGAATCTTTTGAAATGCAAGAGCACAGCATGTCTCCATAAAGTATTTAGAGAGATAACAGAGCATTACCCTGGATGTTTGAAGAAAAGTACATTTAAATGTAGCTAGGATTAGGACATGCCAGGGGAAGTAAGTAGATGGTGTTTAAAGAATGGTGGGTGCCTATTTTTTTTCAAGCTCATTTCTTTGTCCTTCTACCTGTTCAGTGACTGATGATGGCTGGAGCTGAAGTGGCCACCTTGAGCTATGAGATGATCATAGCAATGTAGGTCCAAATACAGCTAACAACAACAACAAGAGTCTGGGGCTGGGAATGTGGTTTAATGGTAGAGTGAAGCCCTGGGTTCGATTCTTTAGTACCATACAAACAGAAAAGGCTAGAAGTGGCACTGTGGCTTAAGTAGTAGAATGCTAGCCTTGAAGCTCAGGAACAGTGCCCAGGCCCTGAGTTCAAGCCCCAGGACTGGCAAAAAAAAATAAAAATAGTCTGGGGCCTTGAGGACTTTGTAAAACAGCTGAAACAGCTGGTTTGTCTAAACAAAAGTCTTCTCTGTCTCCCACAGTTATATCACAACTTCACTTACATACCTTGCATCTAAAAATTTTGAGTCATGCATGAGCTGCCCAGGAATAAGCGGGATTGTTTTCCGAGCCAGAATAGTGTAAAATACATTGAGCAGCAGAAGGCAGAGGTAAAGAGTGACACCATCCAGGGTCCAAGACAAAACAATGGCTTTAGAATGAATGAAACCTGGAAGTTTGTGTCTGGGTCTCAGAAGATGCTCAAACAAATTCCCACTGAATGAATGAAGTTCAAGTCAAGGAGGTGGAACAATTACCCCCAGGATGGGGGAAGAGGGTCAAGGGTCACTAGTGGGTATAATCCCAGGGATCTAGGGATCAGAGGTCCTTTCTCATGTAGGCAAAAACGGACACCACAAGAAAGCTGTACTGTCAGGATGGAGGGAAGATGGACTGGTTTCCTCTGACCAACTGTGGTGACCAGTGGCTGAACAGTGTCCTGAGAGACCAGAAAGAGCTACCTGACCTTGGGGCCTGGAGGCTTCAGTCTGTGTGTCTGAGCAGAGTGAATTTCAGACAGCCGGGCTTCCCATTGATACCTTGTCATGCAGATTTCAAAACGCTTAAACATAAAAGATCAACACACAGAACATCTTTTGAAGGGAAAGCACACGGATGAAAGGGAAGAGATCCTTTTGGGATTCCTGTCTGAAGGAACCCTCCCCCCCACCTGCAGAGATGGAGATCAGTAACCCCCACTGCGGCCCCAGAGCCCAGCTCAGAACCAAAGCTTTGTAGCCACATGCCAGCCTTACCCACGTGACACATCACTAGCAAGGAGCCTGGGGAGCTGGGGAGCCCATGATTGGTCCCCTGGGCAGGATCACACAGCCTCTTTGTCAGAAAGAACATTTCCCACATTTTGGGATCTTTCGATTGGCCAAACATCTGTCCTTGCAATTTAGGTTAGGAAGTCTAAGTCCTCATTCCCTTGCAGGCATCACCAATACCCCACGTGACGGCTACGGAGCTGGGCACATTGCGGAGACTACTGTGTAGAAGCATTCGTTTAAGACCCTGGATCTTTGAAATGAAAAAAATAAAATCAAATCTAGAATTCTGTTAGGGAATTTCCACAGCAGAACACACACTGCGCCCACACCCACACCCCACAGAAAGTCCCACTTCTCAGGCATGATGGTTCAGAGGCCTGCGAGCCCAAGGTGGGTGTGACAGGTTGCAGACTGGGAAGTGCCCGTTTCCCAAAGGTGATTCCTAAACCCGGGACCAGAGTGGTACACAGGCAACTCGGGTCTTTACCAGGGAGGCCTAGAGGTGCCAGGCGATCAGTAGTGCAATGGCACGAGGTTTGTAAACACTAGCCGGGCTTAAGTCAGAGAATGTAATTCTGTCTGGTCCAAGAAGGTCCAGTATGAGAAGGAGCTATGGCCTACATGGCTTTAACCTCAGAACTCCCCGAGCAGGCTTCCATACTGCACTTTGGCCCAGCACCACCACGGCTAAACCAGCTCTCCAGAATATTCAGCAGAACTCACATGACTACAAGAGCGTCCGCATCTTCTGCCAGCTCCCAGAGTCCTCGGTAGCTTCTCAGGCTCTCAGCAGATACTTTCTGTTCTTTCCCTGATGTCATGCTTCTCCAAGGCATATGCCATCTTTGGAGATCATGAGTCAGCAAACATGCCTTGCCTTCTACAATGCAATCTCCGCATGAAGATGTTTGTTTCTTAGTTCTGTGTAATTTCTTCTATTGCCCTAAAGTAATGAACTTGAGCTGGGTGCCGGTGGCTCACATATGTCATCCTAACTCCTGAGATGTGAGGATAGCAGTCCAAAGCCAGTGTGGGCAGGAAAGTCTTAGCTCCAATTAACCACCTAAAAGCCAGAAGTGGCACTGTGGCTCAGGTGGTAGAGTGCTATCCTTGAGCAAAAGAAACTTAGGGATGGCACCCAGGCCCTGAATTCAAGCCCTAGGACTGGCACCAAAATAAGTAAGTAAATAAATAAACTTGATTAACCTAAAGCTTAATAAGTTTTTGCTATATCAAGCAACTGTATTGGTTCATATATTCATTTATTCCCAATTTATGTGTATAGGAGAGTCATTTATTGGTGCATGTTGGTTGAATGGGGGCCTGCAGTGAGTCGGGCTGTGCACGGGGCACGGGGGACCCCATCACGGATGGAACGCACAGTGCCTCCGGACCATGGATGGCTCTGCTTTTATTATGCACAGTGTGAGAGATTTCATCCTTCCTATCCCAGAAAACAGCCGTGACGTGGAAAACGGGCAAGGTCATTATTCTTTCATTTGACACTTCTCCAAATACCTCAAACATTGTTTTTATTTCTGATATTGATTTGTGCTAAATTTATCAAAGGAAGATGCACCAAGGATTAGCATCTATGAGCTCTGATGAGGGTCAAGATCACATCAAAGGTTAATTGGATTCTTTGGAATCGTAAGCATGGCGTTTGCATTCTGGTTTACTCACCTCAACCTCTCACCTTGACCAGAAGCAGGAGCTCATCCTCAGAAGAGAACACTGAAATCTCCACAGCACAAACAAACATAGATTTTGGACATCCAAAATTGGGAAGAAAAAACCCACTGGAATATTTTGACATGAGAAGACTCCTGATACTATAAGAAGTTAAAATAAGTTCTAATCTGCCAGTTACAGACACAGGCTTTGAGGAAACTTAACTCAAGAGTCTCCTTAGGTAACGTGCGTAGGAAGCCTATGCAGCTGTGTGTATTTCTCTTTGTACACTTGCCTCACCGCAGTGAGTATTTACCATCCACAGCTTGCACACGTGAGATGGAGTGTGGAAATGCAGTTGCCAAAAGACATCAGTGGCTTTGCAGTGAGAATGTGACTTTTTTTAGAAGCTGGCTTGGTTTTCATTTATGTTTTGAAGGAAACAGAGCTGATCTATCCCTGGGATGGAGAGTTCCAGACCCTTGGGGCTTCAAAGCAAACATTCCCAACCAAAGCCAAGGAAGAGCACATGGACTAGTGAGGAATTTCTAAAGTGGATTTCGTCCTTTATTACGTTCTGGCTTGTGGATTCCAAACCATCTCTCTTCAAATACATGTGTTTACCTGTGTTTATCAATGTTTACCCGACTTGTTTCCATGTGGGTCTCCAAAGCACCCTAAGATAAGGCTCATAGTCTGGGATGGGGGAAGAATCTGTAACTGGCTTGGCATGAGAAACCCCATTTGTGGATAACCTACTTGCTCACCTTCTCAGTCCCCACACAGTCCTCTGATGAGACAGAAAGCAGACACCACGACTATGCCAGATCATCACACTGAGGAGTCTCCTATGATTCACTTCTCATGGAAAGCTCAGTCAGTCTTCAGAGCAACACTGATGGCCTTGTACCAGTCCTGGCCCCTCTTGATGGGACTGACGCTCTGGGCTCCGAGAAGCTAAAGCTGCTTGAGCTCACCATGAGAAAACATTTCCATTCCAGCCCTCAGTCTGCTGATACACTGAAGGGCAGAGGGCACCACAGCAGAGGTTTACCTGAGGTTCTGAACTCAGAGCAAGTTTTTCCATCAGGAAGGAGTCAGAAGGAATAACACCATCTAATTCCACTTGAACAAAACCTAGTTCATGTGTCCCAGAGTCTAGAAGAACAAAACTAAGACCATTAAAAGAGAGCCCAAGGGAGCCTGGCATGGTAATGCATGCCTGTAATCCAGCTACTCAGGAGATGGAGGTAAGTGGATCATGGTTTGAAGCTAGTCCAGGCAAAAGCACAAGACCCTATCTGGAAAATGAAAGGCTAAAATATGTTGCTGAATTCCTGGGACGGTAAACTATAGTAACAGCAAAAACATGGATGCTAGGATCCAGGGAAGGATCTGGTGGACTTTAGAAGTCTATAAGACTTCTAAAAAGGCAAAAATATTCCTGATTACCTCGTAGTGACGTTTACCCTCCTCACACATCTGTCACACCCATCAAACTGTGCACTTCCAAGGAGTGATATCTACCCTGTGTTCTTCTGGTTTTCAAAAGTAGACTTGACAGGAAGTTGACATGTTCATGGTATTCAATGTATGCTCCTCTTCTCTTTTTAGCTGATAGCCAAGTAAATCTGATTGGTGGAAGATATAAACATATCTGATAGACCAAAATCATTCATAGCTCAAGAGTTCCAGTTGGCAATCTCATTTCTTCACCACTCCCCAGTCAATGCATCTTTCCTTGAAGCTCTATTTATCAGTCACAGATGTCTCTGGCTGTTTATGACAAGACTGTGTCCCTGGGTACCTGGAAGACACATTGAGTGGTGAGGCTTGCACTCAATGTGGGGTGACTGTCCTTGGCCTGGCCCTTCTTCTGTGTGTCCCTGGACAAATCACTACACCTCCCTGAGACTAATTTTTCTCTTTTATAAAGTGGGCATAGCAATAACACCCCTTAAGGATTGATAAGTACTAAATTGACTAAGATAAATAATAGCACATTAGTAGGAGGAGGAGGGGGGGGGAGAAGGAGGGGGAGGAGGAGGAGGAGGAGGAAGAAGAGAAGGAGGAGGAGGAGTTGTACTGTGGTGGTGGTGATGGTGGTGATGGTGGTGGTGGTGGTGGTGGTACTGGGGTTTTGAACTCAGGGCCTCATACTTGGCAAACCGCAGACATTTGACCACATCAACCTTGCCCTCAACCCTTTTCTTCTTCAGTTATTTTTTCAGGGCTGATCTTGGACCACAGTTTTTCTATCTATGCCTCCCTGTGATCGGATTTATAGGCATGCACCGCCATGCCCAGCTTGTTGGCTGTATGAGGTTTCACTAACTTTTTGCACTAGGCTGGCCTCAAAATGCAATCTTCTCAATTTCTTCCTCTTGAGTAAGAAGGTAGTAATGAGGAAGGTGGGGTTGAAGTACATAGGAAAAGATGGACAGAGTACACTTGGACAAATATTGATTGTTGGGATGAACTGAATACTGAGCACAAAGATCTACTCCACTCTGTCACTTGACAGATGCAGAGACTTTTACTCTATGCATGGGGACCGTTGCTTTGCACTAAGCACCCCACATGCCACTCCATAGAGCCCCCAGCTCTCCTGCATTCCTAGCAGTGCACACCCACACCCCATAGTTAGTACTCAGTGGACATAAATAGGCAAAAGCCTGCACAGCCCCTATAAATGAGTCAGGGTCATCCTGTCAAGGAGTTTGGGATTCTAGACCCAGAGTGTGGGCTACAAGGGGAAAATGTGCCTCATGGCCTCCTTGAGAGCCAGGCAGCAATGAAAGCTGGGGAAGGGGCTTTCTCTCTTGTTCATTCTGGAGATTAAATGCACAAATAAAACCTTGAGCATTTGAGACGATACTACATTTAGGTGACAGTATTCATAAGCAAACATGCCTAGGTACGTGGATGCAGGCATACAAACATGCACAGCGCATGGTTCCACTCCCGCTGAGTCACGCTGAAAAAGATGAAACAGTACATCAGGTGTTCGAATCAACTGAACGGCCAAGAAACACATCGGGGCTGAGAGGCCTGGGCTAGGTTTTCACTTGCAAGAAGGAGACCGTGGTCACGTGGAGAGACCCCAGGACACACACGGCACCTGCAAAGAGCAGAGTGTCATGCGTGTAGCCAGTGAGAGGAAGAAAGATGAGCTTCTGGAGACAAATTCCAGACGACAGCATGACCAAGTAAGCTTTGAAAATGACACTGCTCCTCCCTACACAATAAACTGTCACCAAAAACCAGCTATATGGCACAAGGCACACGAGAGACGTGGCCATCTTGAACAAGAAGCAGGACGAGATTAAGATAAAGGGGATTGCTGGCAGTGACAGCCACACTTGTGCCAACACTCAATCTTGGGGCCAGGACTGGGCATCAAACTTGCCTGCTGGAAGGTGCTGCCCCCAGGGATAACTTCATGGTGGAGTGGTGCTGGCACAAGAATGTTAAGTTTGGTGTTGACTGTGTGACTGTTAAATTCTAGGCATTTAAGAGCATCTAGATTTATACCCTAATGTCTGTCTTTCTCTTTTCTTCTGCCCCCGCCCTCAGCTCTCTCTGTTTCTAATTTTCCAAAGTAGAACCATTTTTGCTTTGGCTTTTTTTCTGCAGCTTGATATACTTTTGGTTTTGATGTGTGTGTGTGTGTGTGTGTGTGTGTGTGTGTGTGCGCGCGCGCGCATGCGCGCGCACACTCTTGTACCAACACTGGGGCTTAAACCCAGGACCTGGTTGTCCCTTTGTTTTTTTGCTCAAAGCTAGCACTCTGCCTCTTGAGCCCCACTTTTACCTCTGGCTTTTCACCAGAAAATAAGAGTCTTGTGAACTTTCCTATCCAGGCTAACTTTCAGCCATGATCCTTAGATCTCATCCTCCTGAGTAACTAGAATTACAGGCTTGGGACATTGGCACCCTGGCTTAATACAGTAATTTAAAAGTCATTAAAAGCCAAGTATAAGACAAGTAGAAAAGGGCTGTCTCACTTGCTGACATGTCTACTTTAATAGATTTCCCAGATGGATGATCATTAGGCTTAGAAGAACGTGTCTCCATTGCCACCTATGAGCTGACACGTGGCCGGGACCGGTGACTCACTCCCAGGGGCAGTTGCTCCAAAGGGAGCACCCAACGCTGGCCTCTCACAGAGGCACGGAAAGATCCTCTGCTCTTTCAAAAATAGAAACTGTTTTAGACAGACAAACCACAAGGGCTGGGGAAGAAGCGGAGAAGAATACAGGCCAAGACAAAGGACCTAAGGCCGCATCGATATCCAGCCCATTTGGTTTTGTTTCTTTTTCTTAAAACACACGGTCTCTTGTCTAATCAAAACTGCTGCAAGAAGCTAGTAGATGACAGAAGTGAAATTTACCCTTAGGGTCTGTCTATCCCTTTCAGTGGCATTAATTTATCACCAGAAATTTGAAGTTTGGGCTTTATACATAATAAAGGTACACATCCCCAGAATCTATCTGTGGATGCACTGGTATATGCATGAAGGTGTGTGTGTGTGTGTGTGTGTGTGTGTGTGTGTGTGTGTGTGTGTGTGTGTGTGTGTGTGTGTGATGAATTTCGTAGTATCATAGCCTTTTCTAGGACTCACTAGGAGCTTCTCCTGTGGTTTCTTTCCAGCCCTTTCTGTGGAAAGCTTCACAATCCCACTCTGGCTTCTATGGGCCCTGTCCCCTGGGGACCCTTCTACCTCTGTAGGCCCTCACAGCTAGTCCTATGCTCACATCTCCCCTGCCCCTTGGTCACTGGAGAGAGGATCTAGTCTTAGTTTTTGCTAGCCAGTGCTCCTTACCCTGCTCTGGTCTCATCCTTGAAGGACTGGCTAGACTCTGACCAGATGCTCTGCCCACCTAGAGATCTCTATAGGGAAATAGTGGCCCTTGGAAATCTTGTTACCTAAGACTATCCATGGCTGTCGCCCAGCGCTGAGGCAAGACACACTCCTATCTTTCTTGGATGGGGCAGGAAAGGTGTAACTCCCACCGGAGCTGCCTCGGTGCCTCTCCACCTCAGAATCTCCCTGCCACTGACCAGGCAGGTAGAGAGATGTGTGCTGCTGGGTGTGGCTGAGGGCCTGGGCTTTGTCCCTGAGCTGCTCTGTGCTCAAGGCTAGCGCTCTATTGCTTGCGCCACAGCACCACTTCTGGCTTTTTCTGAGTAGTTTATTGGAGATAAGAGTTTCACCAACTTTCCTGCCCAGGCTGGCTTTGAACTGCGATCTCTTCAGTAGTTAGGATTATAGGTATGAGCCATCGGTACCTGGTGAGCCAGATAAATTTAAATTAGAGGGTTTTTTGCTACTTAAAGTTCCTTATTTCCTGATGGTCATTTCGTTATTTTTAAAATACAAAGCTCATTATTTTAAAATAAATAAATAAAATACAAAGTTCATGAGGTCACTGTGAGGGAGAAATGAAATACAGAGATGCTTCTTCACTTAGGAGTGGCTGTATCCCAATAAACTCATAATGTGCCTGAAATCCTGAAGTCCTGACTGTTGAATACATCTCAGCTCCTGACCACCATAGCTCTTTAACAATGCATACTGTAGAGTAGCTTTGGGCCCCATAGTGATCATGTGGCTGCATGGGATCCATGGCTCACTGCTGCTGTCCAGTATACCACTAACATTCAAAATCCATGTCACAGTCTCCATTGAATGCAGATAGGTTTTGAACCACCACCATAACGTTGAAAAATCAACTGCTGAACCATCATGACAGATCACCATCCAGCTATAAAGACTTAGCCCAAAGTTTGGCACATTTAAGTTAAATAGTACTAGCTGACTGTGAAAAATAAGAAAGTAACAATGTTCACTGCTAATTTCTTAGCGTCAAGCATCAAGCCTTAGCATCAAGCAGTATTCTAAATGCTTTACGGGGATTAAGACATTTAATCTCACAGGGCAGGAGAAAAATACAGAGGCTGACCAACGGTAAAGCTCTACCCAAAGTCACATAGCTAATAAGACACATAACTGGGGTTCAAATGCTAGTGAACTGGCCAGCGTCTTATCAAATGAATAGAAGCCATAAATATCCATGTGCAGATCATTTGTACCATTGGAAAACATTTTCAGATACTGGTTATTGAACCTAGGGCTTCCTACTTGCTAGACAAATGCTCTATTACTTAAGCCATGACCCCAGACCTTTTGTTATATATTTTATTTGTTTTTGTGGTAAGTTCTCAATAACTTTGCTTGGGCTAGCCTCAAACTCACGATCCTTCTGTCTCTGTCTCTTTAGTAGTGGGGATTATAACTGTATGCTTCCATG
The DNA here is from genome assembly GCF_019054845.1 of Dipodomys spectabilis. Taxonomy (NCBI): domain Eukaryota; kingdom Metazoa; phylum Chordata; class Mammalia; order Rodentia; family Heteromyidae; genus Dipodomys; species Dipodomys spectabilis. The sequence goes on from NW_024870979.1 coordinate 853,746, forward strand.
CCTGGCTAGAAAACACTATTGATATTCATCTGAAAGCTGGCCTGTACTGTTCCTCTCCACACGAATATGCTTTCCATCGCTGGTAGGTAGCGATTGTGGGCCAATGTGAACAGTTCTGGTGGTCTCTAGTTGCTGGTTTTGACTGTAAGAAAAGTTTATAATTGTTTATTTTGCAACCCATGTTCCTCTTCCTCAAATGAATATCGAGGTGAGGGCAGCTGAACAGAATGGACGGGGTTCAGGCCAGGATGGTTCTGGGTGCTGATGCAAGGTTCCCCTTTGCCCTGGGGATGAGGGCTGGGGACCTGGAGGGAGTGGGGGTGGGGGCCTGGGACAAGCAGTTACCTACGTTGACTTTGAACTAGTAACAGGAATAGCCTTGTCACTGCAAAGTAACACTGACTATAGTCTGGATAAACTGTCTTGGCACGTCTGTAAGTTGTGGGCTTTACAGACAATCCGGCACACTGGACTGGAGAGAACGGCCAGGCTAGCCCTGCACGTGAAAGACGAGAAGAGCGCAGTGTGCGAGGGAGGCGTCGGCCAGGGCCTGCAGATCAGGCCCCTCGGCGGGGGGAACGAAAACGCGGTGTCTGTTGTCCTGAGGAAAGACTTTCTCCATCATCAGGATAAAATATCCCCAGGCAAAGTGCCAAGGAAAGGATGGACCGCAAACATTTTTCTTTTCCTCTGTTAACAGAAATAATATTTACTTTGCTACCAGAAAACAGACACACCAGGCAAAAGAGGGCTCAGAAACCCTGTTCTGAAAGCCAGGGGAGAAAAGGCTTTTGTCTTCCATGGCAATCTACTCAATTCCTGTTACCAAAGCGATTCTACAACTGGGCCATCATTCTAGCTCTACCAGAGGATACCAACGTGGAATTTCCAGTCAGCTCCATGAGCCTTGGGTAATAAAGCAACGTGTCTCTTTTACAGCAACATGCTCTGAGGCCACAGAGGGTTTAAGTGCTACCATGAGACAACTGGAATGACCGGGCTAAAGTTTAAAATACTTGATGTTATGGACCTGTGCTAACTACCTTTTTATAATGAATGTAGTCTACCTTTATTATTTAATTTGAGCAAAGACTTAACCTATATTGGCACCAAGTCCTTGTACTACAGTATTTAGGGTAGCGAAATGGTTTTACCTAGACACAAACAAGCTCAAAGGTACCCATGAGGAGAGTCAAATACAGTTTGGGGCACGATCCATCTCCACTGCAACTCGTGTTCTGTGGGCAGCTGTCTCCAGCAAGAGGGTGCAGGTGTTTTGTGCATATGCACGCAGGGTCTCTGGAAGGACAGTCATACAGGGCTAAAAACATCCCTGTGAGCAGAGTGGAAGTCAGGAGACTTTGCCAAGTTAGCTCTTTGGTCTGCTTTGAATTCTGAATGTTGTCAATGTAGTTCCCATTGGGTACGTGAGTGATGTCAGTACCTGAAATAACACCACGTTCAATGTTGTCAAAACTAAGGTTTGTTTTTTTTCTGTTGTTCCATACATCTCTGAGGTTAACTAGGAATATGCTGATGGCTTTATTGTGAAAGAAGTCTGTATCTCAGACCAACAAACCAGAGCTTCAGTGTCCAAGATAAGGTCAGCCCACTTTCTACCTCTTTCCTGAATCCTGCAGCTACCAGCTTTCCTGTCAGACTTTAGCACCTGGCCATGACCCACAGATACAGAACTCCCTGCTTGGCGGGTCAGCTCTGCAGCCACCCAGCACCCTCGGGGCCAGGGCCCGCTGCCATGGCTGCCCGACCCCACCCCTGCTGCCTCTCCTCACCCCGACTCTCCCATGTCTTATTCTGCAGTCTCTTGGTGCATCACATCGAGTAAAACACAGATCTTACACCCTGACAGTCACATATGCAATCACAACTCTGCACTCAGGCCAGTTCTTAGTTTCTCATACAAAAGAGATAAAAGGTCAACCTCGTGACTGTTTCCTACAGTTTTTCAAGCTATTCTCAAAGACAGATTGGACACTGATGGGAACCCAGCCACACGTAGCATGTTGACAAAGCCAGGGTCAACTATGGAAGCCATAGGTGGTGATAACAGCACAAGCCACACCCCACGCCAGCCCCCAAGCTGCCAGACAGAGGCCAGGGCAAGGCGCGGGCTGCGTATGCTCTGAGCCCAGGCAGGCTCCTCCCATCAGCCCAGCCTGATGTGACCGCACACCACACCCTCTGTCCTGTGACTCACAATCACTGTCCAAGTGACTGGCTGGCCACCAGATGTGAACAAAGGTGACATCTACCAAAGCCAAGGAGCAGCAGCACCTTCAGTGCTGTGGCTGTGTATGGTGTCTTGTTCCTGCCCCATCAGGAAGAAAGCCCACCCAGGAACAGCATATACTGCCCTTGCTCCTTGGCTCTCTTGGAATGAGAAAGGCTATGGGAGGCTCTGCGGCCCCAAAGACAAGTCCTCTGTGAAAAAAACCGAGACACAAACATCCATTGTAAGCCACTGTGCGCCCAGAGCCAAGTTAACTATTCACTTTCCCCGCAGGCCATCCTGTTACTAGAGGGTTGGAGCTTCCAATACCTTGGCCTTACACATGTGTGGGGTTACTTCGACTCTCTGGCGGGGCTCTGGTGCACTCAACAGCCTCAGCCTGCTCACGGTCACACTGAAAGCCGAGGCACATTAGGAGATGAACTATCAATAACTAATGTCGATTTAGATTTGGAATACTCTTTCACCAGCTGCCTGCAGGCCTGTTCTGGTCAGTTTGTGCCAGGTAAAACTGCCTTATCTAAGCTTCCGTTTAAGTTTAATCTGGCTATCCTGGTATTTATCATTGCCAAACTGCACTGATGCAGAAATTCAGTTCATAAGTCTTTGTTGGGCACCACCTGCACACCAGGAATCATGAAAGGCTATTCTGTTGCTATAAGCAATCTTACTGTATTCAAGGATTATTACATTTTTTCTTTGCAAAGTTAATGGTTCAAAGCAGTCTGCATCAGTGTAGGTGCTCAGCCTGGCAGAGCAGACCAGTGCAGCTTGGAGGTTTAAATCCAGAATAATCATTCTCACTATGGAGGCTATTTCCCTGTTTTCTGGAGAGGCAGTTGAGTTGCTGAATAAGCCTTTGAGATCTGATTGCATGACCTCAAGCCAAGCCCTTGGGGGAAGCTCACACAAGACTCGGGGGAAAGACTCTAGGGAAATTTCACACAAGACTTGGGGTGGGGCTCAATGTCTACCTGGGTGTGTAGGTCACTGGTAGAGTGCTCAAATAGCATATATGAGGCCCTGGGTTCCCAGCACCACAAAAGCAAAACAAAACAAAACTTCAAGCACCAGGCTTGACACTGAGTAAGAATTTAATATACTGTTTCCTATTAAATAAGATTCCTTCCGTCCCATGGTTGAGCAAAAGGTGATTTGTATATTTCACTTAACAATTTTACTTCCCCCAACATTCTCCTCTAATATATAAACTGCTGTAGTTGACCTACAAAGGGACTTTCTTAATTTAATAAATTAAATGAGGGAAAAGGAAGCAAAGTCATGATATGCTTTGAATAAATACAGACTTCCATGACATGGGGCTGTCTTTGCATGCGCACACATGTGCGCACACACACACACACACACATACACACACACACACACACACGTATTCCCCACACACAGACAAGAAACAAGAAATTTGTGTCCTTTTTCATACAAGAGCTTGACAAGCACATTGTCAGAGAGAAATTAAGATAAGAAATTTCCTTCTCTTCCTCCCACACAGCGCACCTGCCAATCTAACGCTCACAGAGGCAGAAAGGGTGAGGAGGTTACCACAGTGGAGAACAAATAACCAAATTAACAGGATGTTAGAAACCAGAACAAGTATCCAGTGTCCTCCAGAAACCATTCCCAGCAGAAGGGCTCTCTTCCCACGGGTCAGAAACCTGTGGGACAGAATGGAGGGGCTTGAAGGGCTACTAAGATGGGGCACAGCAACCCTGCCAGGCAAAATGCTGCACCCACCCCTGCCATAGCCTCCCCTCTTTTTAAATCCCCCCATGACTCACTTGAAGCCACAATATAATTACAGCCATCATAAAGGGGTAGAAGTAGAAATCTGGGACACAAGTAGGTTCCCTCTGGGTTAACAGGGAAAACATCCAAGACCCTAAAGCCAAAAAAAGACCCAAATAAGTCACATTGGTTTTATTTTTCTCCATTCCCTATCAAGAAATAACCTAACTCTTTACTGGTTGAGAAGACTGAATATTTACTGTGTATTGTAGGCTCTGTGGGAAATATGAAAATCAAGTACTCATATTTCAAAAAGCTGCCTTCAAGGAACTTACACTAATGACAGAGAATATCATGAGTCATACATTCATATAACAAATAGTTATTAAGTACCTACCCATTCCTAGTTCCCATTTTTTCTTCAGTCATACTGGGGTTTATACTCAGGGGCTTGTGCTGGCTAGGCAAGTGCTCTACTACATGAACCACAGCTTCACTTCTGTTGATTGATTAATTAATTGTGGTTGATTAAAAAGTCTCACAGACTTTTCCTGCCTGAGCTGGCTTCGAACTGTGAACCTCAGATCTCAGCCTCCTGAGAAGTTAGGATTACAGGCATGCACGCACGTGCGCACACGCGCGCACACACACACATACACACACACACACACACACACACACACACACACACACACACACACACACACACACACACACTGCCCCCATGGCTAGAAAAAAAATACATTTTATTCCCTGACAATGTGTTACAAGGACACAGCACCTTCTACTAACAATGTTAGAATGTAAAGTTTAATATAGAGTTGCTATGGTGATCCTCACATTTGCAAATTCACTGAGGGTTTCAGTATCATGCTGTACTTTGAGGTAATGGTGAAGCTCATTTGTTAACTTCAGCCAATGAGAAATACAGAGATTTATCGACACAGGACATTTGTGTTCAAGAGTCTCACCAAATCTCTACACTTCGAACCCAACTCAAAATTCACATTCTGACCATACAATGTACACAATTCTCTTTTCTGGTGACCTTAGAGATTTCCTTACTCCCCTGACAAAATAAAAATAATCACTCCATGTAAAAACAACCCTATTTCTAGAATCTATGGGAATATTCCATGAAGCAGTCTTATCTCAAAGGCTTCCTTCATGCCCACAAAAGACCATATCTGAGACCCACTGGCATTCAGTTACCAAGTACATTTCTTCCTGTAGTAAACAACCTTACAGTCTTTTCTGATTTCCTGTGTATACCATCAGACTAATTAAAGCCACATGAGAACTCATGCTTATGATCCTAGCTACTCAGAGGGGTGACACATGAAGATCGAGGTTTGAAGCCAGACTAGGCAGAAAGGTCTGTGAGACTCTTAAAGAATTTCCAACTAAAAGGTGAAAGCAAAGATGTGGCTCAAGAGATAAAGCTCCATCCAGCCTTGAGTAAAAAGGCTAAGCAATTGTACAAATCTCTGAATTCAAGACCAGCACCAGCATAAAAAGTTATCTTTAATGCCACTGTATACTTCAAAATGGTTAAGACTGTTCATTTTACTATGTGTATTTTAGCTGAACAAAAATATTATGTGAGAACTCAGTATACAACATTTAACTAGCATAATCACTTATAGGAAATGAAATAAATTATTAGGAGAAAAACATGTGTGGTTTACACTATTACTCTGTGGAAATGTTAAAGGTTTTGAAATTTAACCTACTTGGATTATTCCTTCTGTAAAGTAGAACCAAACACACATTGGGTTTTTCCTCCAATTCTGAATATACAGATTTCTTATTTGTGTCAACAATCAGCTGACATAGTTACATGGGTTGCATGGAAGATTAGAAGCTTCTACAGAAGAACACTTTTCCAATAAGAAGTGCTGGATTGAGCTATAAGGATAGGATTTTTTTTTTTTTGGTGGTGGTGGTACTGGGGATTGAACTCAGGACCTCAAGCTTGTTTGGCTTATTTATGAGGCTGGCGCTCTACCACTTGAGCCACACCTCCAGGTATGCTCTTTGCTGGTTATTTTGGAGACAGATCCACAGACTATTCTTCCTGGGCTGGTTTTGAACTGAGATCCTCCAGATCTCAGCTTCTTGATTCAAGGTGTAAGCCACCAGTGTCCAGCTAAGGGAAAGATTCTTAAGCTGAAGTCTTGACCTAGGTACCACGAGCCCACTGAACAAGTCCAAGTCTTGTGCTCAAGCATCCACGAGAGTTTCTGGGGAGATGGCCCATTGCTTATTTCCAAAAAGATTCCGAACCTAAATCTCACTACTAAGAAAAACCAGTTCAAGGCCAGGGAAGCATGGACTGAGAGGAGGTCTGGGACGCCTGGAGCACAGCTCCCCGCTCAGCGCTCATTGTCCCCACATGGCTATAAAGAGAATCCAGGTATCCTCTTGGGGGTCTGTGGCCTCCTTCAGGAAGAAAACAGCCATTAACCTGATTTGGTGTCCCATGCCGTCTCTGTGACGACAGCATGGAGTCCAGCAGGCAGCGCGGAAGCTCCAGTGCGTGCAGGAGAGGCGTTGAAGGCTGCCCAGGGTCCTCCCCGCTCTGCTAGTTCTCCTGCTTCTCACCCCTGCCCTCCACTCTGCCCTGCCAAGCCTCCAGCTCTCCCCACGCTGCTCACCCCCCTGGCTGATCTCCCCCCAGTGTCCACAGTGGACATTCCACAGTCTGCCCCTCGAGCAAGATGACCCAGGCCGATCCATCACCCCCCAAACACTCCTGCTGTCCTCTCTCTACGACTGGCATATCCTCATTCCCCCAGCAACTCAGTCAAACCGCCACCCCTTCCCTGGAGCTAGTGGCCAAAGCCTGCAGAGCTTACCTAGGCCTCTGAACCCCACACCCAGCATGGCAGTGGATTTCTCTCACCACCCCCAATTCAGGTTCTCTTCAGGTCTCACCTGGGTGATGCCGGAACTTAGGATGTTAAAGTGGCATCGCTCATGGAGTCCCTACCTCCATGCTCAACCATCTGGCTATTGTGAGACGAACTGGCCAAAAAGCCCAGCACAGACATACCCACTTCCCCACAGGAAGACGGCACTCACACCAAATGCAGAGTCAGAGATAACCACTACGGCTAACTGCCAAGCACTTCCGCTACTGTGCTAGTGTGCATGGCAATCCTGTGTTATTAACCTTCCACGCCACCTCCTCTCTCTACCCATGCCCTCATGTTCTCCATTTTACAAGTGAGTGAGAAACCGAGGGTCAGCCACATTGCAGAAGCCAATCCACAGCCTCACACCTAACATCTGGAAGGCGTGGGAACTGGCTCTCTGGGAGCTTCTTCAGCTGAGCCTCCAAAAGCTCCCACAGTGAGACACACACATTTCCTGACACATGTGGTCTCCTGCCAGTCTCCAGGCAAAATAAACAGCACCCCACTTCAATGCCTTACCCCTAAGGACTCTCCCTGCCAGATGCAGTTCCATGTCCAGATCCCTCCCAGAGATCCAAGGAAATGCCAGCTAGGCACGCTCAGCATGTGCCAGGCCTGTGGATCATGGCTATAGCTTTAGCAGTGGAATGAATGCTTCTCAGCAGGCCCAGTGAAAAAGGCTCCGTTTCTAGCCAGGTGCTGTTGGGAGAAGGTAGAGACCTCAGGGAGGAGAGCCTAGGGGGAGGTCTTTAGGTAATTGGGGCATGCCTCAAAGAGGATTGTTGGATCCCCAGTCTCTTCCCCTTTCTTCTTGCTTCCAGCCATGAGGCATACAGTTTTGCTCGGCTACAGGCTTCTACCATGCTACACTATGCCTTTTCTTATCTTAGGTATGTGTTATAGTGATTTAAAAAAAAAACAACTGACTTAACATAACTACAGTGAAGGAATGAGAGGAGCAGAGAGGGAGGGCCCCTAATCTATTGGCTTATAGAGGTCCAGACTACCATTCATCAACCACACTTCAGGGTTCCTTGAAGACTCCCTGTAACTTCAAGGTTGCTTAAAGACTCCCTGTAACTTCAAGGTTCCTTAAAGACTCCCTGTAACTCCCCGTAACACATCACAGGCCAGCAAGACTCCTGTCCTCTGTCCCAGATTTCCACTCTTACCTAACCTCCCTGGTTAGAAACCAAGCTCCTCTAGACAGATCCTAGTCCTATCCCTTCCTGTGTAATAACTTCACAGGACCTTGGTTGTCCCCATTTGCGAAGCTTTTACGGTTAGTATAAGAACACCCAAAGCCCTGGCATTCAGGCCCTGCTGTGTGAAAACAATCCTCTCTCCACACAGAATGGAGTTCTTTTGCATCTACTGATGGGGGAAAGATTTATGTTATATCTGATAACACAGATCAACAAGGATAGACAGAGTCAGCCTCCTGGAAAATGAGCCTCGGAAGTGCATTTCTGAAGGGTTTTGCTGTCATCCAGCAAGGAAAGCCCTGCACAGGTCCCTCTCCAAGACCACAGCCAACCCTGGCAGGCTATTACAGAACATGGAGAGTGGGGATTCTCTGGCATGGAGCCGGTCCAGTTTCATCAGGCAAATAGCTTCGTGGACATGAAAATGACAAAAGGGGTCCAGAGATGCTTTCCTTTGCTTTAAAAACCTGCCTCTTTCTAGAATGTAAAGCTTGAGCAATCATTTCCAGTGGCCTCAACACACTGACAAAAATTTGATAAACTGAATAAAAGTGGGCTGAAAATACTATGTTGAAAATAACCGAGGGATTTTAAAAATTAACAGGCAGTCCTATTGTGGCTAAATGATGAATGGAATTGTGTTTTCAAAGACTCAAAGAGCCCCAAGAAGTGGTAGAAATGGCCCACAAGAAATCATGGCTTTCCTGGATCAAGTCTTCATGAGGCCTTCTGGTGCAGACTCCAAAACAGTGCAGGGCTGCACCAGCCACAGCTCATGCCCGAATGGAATACCCCACTTCCTGGTGCAAAAAGGTTCAGCCCCCAAAGGTGCTCTTGGCCAGCTGGCTGGGCTCCAACAAAAGGGTTCAGTTAGGCCCCAACCCCAACGTCATCAGGCCTCAATTTATTCCAAACATCAGAAGAGCTCAGTAGCTTTGAACTACAAGAGTAAGAGGAATGCTGAATGTAATTATGTAAATTATAAATATAAATTTTATCAGCTAACTTTTGAGAATTATCTGCAGTCAACTGTATTCTGTGTCTACTACTGGGTTTTTTTGTTTTCTATTCTTTTTGTTGTTAGGAGTTTTGCAGACTTGAAGCTAGATTTCTGTAAAAAAAAAAAAAATCTTTTGGCGTGGTTCTTAGGAGTGTCAAAACCAGGTTCTGAGACATTGTCCTTGATACCTTGTGGGTTGACAGACATTATGATGTGTGTATTTGGCTAATTAAACTGATAAACTGAATAAAGCTGGAGTGAAAATTCTATTTTGAAAATAGTCAAAGGAGTGACTGTATTCAATTTGTGATAACATTCTATTATTGAGAAAGAAATTTCATTTTCCAAGTCACTGCTATTTCCTCTACCTAAAAGTTTAGCCGTTCCTAGGAGAGATGATCATTTTCATAACACCAGTCACACTGCAGTTCGTTAATGTCACCATTAAAAAGGGCATCTGTCAAGGCCAATGAGGGCTGCGTCTGTGTGTATTCACGCACATGCGTGTGCTTCTCACTCTGTCCAGATGCTGCCACCCAGCCACCCTGAGAGTCATAATCCCAGACTCTGAGAATGTGCAGAGCTGAAGAAGACTGAATGTCCTCTCTTTCCATTGTATCTGGGACAAAACCATCCCCTGGAGAGTGACTGGTTTGTGTTCTCCAAAAGAGGCTATAATTATTCAAAACAAATTACCCTTTCCTTCAATATCAGAAAATACACAATGGTACTTGGTAATGAAAACTTGCAAATGTGGCCCTGCGTCATCAGAATTAGAACGATGAACTACAAGGGCCAACTTAATTCCATTATAAACCCTTATTACTCAAGTATGTCTCAAGAAATAGAGCAATCGTGCATGCCGGCACTGTGCTAGCGTTCATGCCCAAATGCAAACTTGCCATCTGCTGAGGCACATGACAAGGTTTTCAAAGAAAAGTGAGCACAGGATCACTTGAAACCTGCGTGAGAGGGGGATGCTGCTCTTGGGAAGTGAGTGGCTGCAGACCACAAGAATGACAGCAGAGATGTTAACTCTTAAGGAAAGAAACAAGTCTCTTTACTTCCCACTTGATCAGCAGGGACAGTGCTCCTTTTGGAACAACCATCTGGATTCAAAAACAAAAATGGTCCCCCCAAACTGCACATGTTTAAATGTCAACAGTATAAAGCAACTTCCAGAGGCATGGAGAAACTGTCTTTCCCACTGCATTATTTAGTATCACCTCAATAGTCATCAGAGGTTAAAAGAGTGGTTTGTGTCAGTGTTGAAGTGTCAGGAAAGTCATCTTATGGTTCATGAATTCAGTTTGAATGAATGGCTCTTTTCGATTTCGAGCATAAAGCAGGTCAGTCTCTAAAAGCAGTCTTCATGTCTTTTATTCTCTCATGCCGGAAGTAAAATTTTAAATTAAATTACAAGGAAATTTTTCCAAAAAAGAAGAAAAGAAAAAAAAAAGAAAGAAAACATTTCCTATTGGGAATTAGCATCCAAAGAAAATAAATTGCTCAGGAAAGCAGTGATTCAGAAAAGTCTCTGTTGACTTCTAAACTCTTCCACAGCTTTACAACTTCAACTGCCAAGGTGCTGAAAAAGACATAGGGCAAATGTTATCTTCTGGACAATAAGCTCCCTGAAGGGCTCTAGCCTGTTCTCTTTGGTCCCACATAGTCTCTGACTCAAATGCCACGTTATTAATAAAGGAATGAATAATCCAATTATTCATTCAACACAGTTGCTGAGCACCCACTCTATCGAGCACTGGAGATGGGAAGATGAGTAAGAAAAGATTCTTTTTTTCTTCTTGCAGGAAATGTTTTCCATTTATTTTAAAAATCATCTACATAGCATATGAAACTTCAAACTGCACCTTAACAAATGTCAACCACAAATAAAAAGAAACTATAACTCATCTCGTGTCCCTTACATGGCTTTCTACAAGGCTGGCATGGGAGAGCCTTTACCTCAGTAGATGGTTACCGGGTGAGCATTTCCAGGAATGCACAGGAAATCAAAGCAGAGAGGGGACATATACAATCTAATTACATAATGTATGTATGAAAACGTCATAATGAAATCTGACATTTTTATATAATTAATATACACTAATTTTAAAAAAAAAGAAAACAAAAAATACTGAAACCTATTTGGTTTCTGGTTTACATCAAAGCTTCTAGGAGTTGAGGTAACCCTGCTACCCTGCACGGGTAAGATATTTTTAAAAACAAGTAAACAATAATGTAAATACTTATTCACATCCTCCAGTAGATATACTGGAGTCATCTCTCTTTAGTCACCAAAGCAACAGGACCACAGAGCAGCCCCTCTGCTCTTCCCCTTCACAACACCATCTTCTTGCATTGGATGAGGGAGGCTGGCACCACTATCACCCCCTGCTATTCAGGTAGGAGACCCAACAAAGATTCACACCCGGCTCTAGGAGGCCAGCACTGAAGCTCCTACTCTGGGCGGTCTCTGCACCAGAGACCAGCAGGATTGGAAGCCACTTGGACCAGTGTGTGAGCAATTTGGATAAATGATGATCTTCCCTATAGGGGAGGTAACAGCATCTACTTCAAATGGGTGTTCAGTCATTGCTGCACAGAGCTGATACAGGTGCTTAGTGAGGACTTGCCCACATGCGATTCCTGTTGCCCTGTGTCTATACACAACTTGGCAGACAGGAGTAGACGAGCCAGATGAAGACAGCATCTATTTACAGACAACTCCATCAAGCAGATCCACAACAGGGTGACAGCTTTGGAAAAATACCAGACAAGAAAGCCACATACCTGGCTGTCCAACTCACCCAGCCACACCAGGAGCCAGAACACTCGCCCATCCCCCAGCACACATGCCCAACCTGACTGTACCCCACACAAAGACAGAAAGCCTGGGCGAGGCACTAGCAACTGACAATCTTAAAATATAAAACCATAGGCAGAATAGTGGCCCCACAGAGATGCCCACGTCCTACGCCCCAGTACCTGGGAATGTATAAGGGTGGCGAGGCAAGAGGGAATTAAGGTTGCAGACATTTTTGAGATTTCTTATCAGCTAACACTAAAATAGATGATCTTGAATCATCAGCAATATCATGAGGGTACTAAATAGTGGAGGAAGGAGAAGGAGTAGGAGGAAGAGGAGGAGGAGGAGAGAACCAGAGAGGAGTCCTGAGAGAATGCAGGGAAGGCCTCAGCCCGATGCTGCTGGCTGTGAAAACAGGAAGGGTTTCACAAGCTGAGGAACACACAGCCTCTAAATCAGAAAGGCAAGCAGAGAGATTCTCTACGGCAGCCTCGGGGATACCCTTTATCAATTGAACAGCTGCCAAGGACGATCCATATCTTGTTGGCTGGTAGTTGTTTCCTTGGATGCACAGAAATTTTTTAATTTGATGTAGTCCCATTCATCCATCTTATTTGCTGAGCTATTGGAATCTTAATCAGAAAATAATCACCTCTGTCTATACTTCCAGATTCCCAATGCTTTCCTGTAACAGTTTTAAGGTATTACTCAAAGTAGTAAGTTCCAGGACTTAGTAGGAATTGATTTTTTTGTATAGTGAGATACCCAGCAACCTACACACACACACACACACACACACACACACACACACACACACAACAACACTTACCTTTGCTACAGGAGATATTCGCTTATTTTCTACCCCATCCTTCCTTCTCCCTGGCATTCTATCCTATTCTATTGCATTCCATTCTTCCTATTCCATGGTGCCCAGAACCCCAATAAATTGATCTCATGACCTGGTAATGGAGTGCTAGTTTGGAAAAACTCTTTCCTAAAGCCTGGATGGTGGTGCCGAGGGGACCGGTCCAGAGCTGCACGGCGCCTTGCCGCAGCAAGCACGCCAGGCCCAAGTGGATCCCAGGACAAACTTCCCCTGCCCTGTGCTGTCCATCCCAGGTGAACTGACCGAGCCCTGGGCTCCAGTCATTTAAACGTCAACCATCACCCAGCCTTAACCCTCACAGCCCATCGCCCTCGAAGGGCAGGAATGAAAGGTGTGGGATGTGTAAAGCCATGACTCACAGATCCTGTCAACCAGGTACCTGGTTACAAATGTCACTCGAGTGAAATCATCGCAGAAGACTTGAGAGTGGAGAACAAACAACCTCCCCAAAAAGCCATGGGCTCTGAATGTTCAGGCTGCCATGAAGATTACACTTTATGTAAGGAGAAGCAACCAGAATGTGTGGGAGAATGCCCAATGACTAAAACGGTGCTACAATTGACATTATTAATCACCCAACGTATGGAGGGGAAGATGACTGGTTGAATATGCAAAAGATCCGGCAGGGCCATCGGCAAGCCCGTGCTGGGGCAACATGCCCGGCATCTGTGTGAGCCTCTCCGCGCTCCTCCACAGGGTGCCACAGGCCACCGGCTTCAGAGGGCACAGCTATAAAAAGCAGCTGAAAAGTCACAGTACCCTTTTATGTAACAGAGTCTTATTTGCACAGAGATCTTTTTTAAAGAGGAATTTTCACTTTCAATTACTTGTCATTCCATCTAATGACATATATTAAAGCTTATCTTTGCACAGACTAATTTTAGACTCTTACCAGTTCCCAGATCAGTCATTTAGAAAGAGAGAGAGAGAGGAAAAAAGCAGTACCCAGTTTTGCAAATCCAGTTCACTCTGCCGAGAACATTCCTAAGCAGACTCCCTGGCCACCTAGAGGTATCTCAGTGAGGACAGGCAGGGACCCTGCTATTTGCTACATGAACCCCCAGGTCCCGTTTCCCATGTTCTTCCTTCCTTCCCCTCTAGAATGACTTTTTACCTGCCTTTACATCCAGAGCCATCTCCTATCGCCTTTTATGACAACTTTTTCCAACAAAGCTGAGGCTGCAGTGTTCTGTCTTCCTTAGCCCTCAGTCTCCAGCTCTTACTCCTCAACCCACTGAAGTCTCCATTCCCACTGAAAGTGCACTTGTGAAGGCTGACTATGGCCTCCAAAGTGCCGAATGCAGTAATCTACACATAGCAACCCCGGCCCCTGCCCCCTCTGTAGGCTCTGATGATGGTTTCCAACCCTATTTCTCTCCTAACATGGTTTTCCAGCTTCCTCCTCTTTGTCTGCACTCTCCCTACATTCTCTCCACTCAACTCCACAGTAGAGGAGCCTCTACTGTGAAGTCCCAGGCCACTGTCTGGGCCCTAGATCCATTTATCCTGCCACCTGATGCTATTCTCTCAGATCCCAACAGTCCCCTCCTATCAGCCAGCCCCACAAGACCAGGGACCATGGTATCCTTGCAGCTCACAGGATCCTGAGAACACGTCATGGTGCCCTATACAGCACAGCCTTCTACAAATGATTGCTGAACATCCCCAACCAGATTCACGGCCTTCCCCCTCAATCTCCTCACAACCCTCCTCTCAACAAATCGTACCGGGCAGTCGCCCACGCAGTCATCTCAGCTGTCCCGATGCCACCCACCACGCATGCCCACTGTAAGCGAGCCCTGTGGCTTTAACCTCCAGGCGGCTTCCCTCATCTCCTCCCCAGAGCCATCATCATTTGGTAACAGGCTGGCATCATCTGAACATGAACAAGTGTGATGGCCTATTTTGGTCCCCTTACTACTACTGGTCTAGCCATCTCTGATTCACAGCCCAAGATTCTAATGATCCCACTCTGCCTCTGTGGGAAGAATGTAGGAAGAATGCAGGACACTCAGGAGTTGACATGAGAAGGTAGCTACCAAGGTTCCCTCTACAAGATTGTAGAAGGTGACCATGAAAGAAAACTTAGTGTGTGAGGGAGGGGGACGGCAGAGGGGGCAGCAGAGCATTTAGCATTCTAGACCAAAGAAACAGGTGTCCACAGATCTCAGGGTATGAAGTTGTGCGATGTGCTTCAGATGCTACAGAGCAGTCCGTATGGCTGGAACCCAGGGAGCAACTGGTCACCTGAGGCTGGCGAGGAGCTGAGACTGGATGGTCTCGAGCCTGGTGAGGATTTCAGTTTCTTCTTTAGCACTCTGACAAGAAGAGATGTGACATGATGAAGTCTACCTTTTAAAAAGACTCCTCCAAAAGGCTCAATTAATTAAGTAATGGGTGCTGCTTCTCTAGCAAGTGACATATTAACTACTTCATGCTGAAACATGGAAATGCGAGGCCATGAAGCATTTCATTACTCAGAAGAGTAGTGAAGAGCTGGCCAGTACACTTGGACAGAAAATAAATGAGAGAGGCAAAATTCAGAGAGAAGCACAACTGTCATCATTTGTATATGATATGCTCAGATAGTACACAGCCCCCAAGAAACCACTAAGAAACTCCTCACCCTGTAAAACAATCAGTTAGATGGTAGAGCAAAGTATTATGCAGAAATCAGTAGCTTGTTTGTGTATAAACAATAACTAGTTAGTAAAGGTATTAGGAGAAAAGGCTTCCATCTACTAACAGGAACAATGGAAAATTTTTTTAAAATATAACAAGTATTGTAATATGATCCTTATGAAGAGAGTTTAAATTAACCTGCAGAACACACACACACAAAAAAAAAAACCACTTGAAATCTATTCCTGGACAAGAAGATTCAACAATGTCATGATGTCAATTCTCTCCTAAATTAATCTATAAATATAATTCCAATAAAAACAAAAACACTGAGATTTCTTTTATAAATCAGAGTAATCTGATTTTAGGCCTTCAATGAAAGCTCCTCCTGGCTATCTTGTAGCTGTGAAATGCTGAGTAAAAAGGAATGGGGTGTGGCTGAACTTGAAAACCCAGCCACAAGCCTGGCTGAGAAAAGCCTGGTACTAATGGAATAGCACGTTGCTAGGCCAGGGTGAGGGCTCCAGCCAGCATCTGGACCCTGGGAAGTTTTAGAGATGAGAGAAAGGATGCATGGGAGAGGTATTTCCATGGAGTTGGTCATGGCTGGTAAGATGTCAAGGAAGGACTCCTGATTTCAGATATGGAGAGGTATCAAAGAATTATCCATTCTATAATTAATCCAAGGCCCTACAAACCTTCCGCACATTTGCAGAGCCACCTCCCAGCTAGGAGATGTCTCTGGGGCCAGGGAGATGGAGCAAGACCCTCCTGAAAGGCTGGCTAGCTCACACAGTGACTGAAACCACTTCTCACCTGGACTCTGCTGACCAGATGCAGGCTGCCAGCCTTGTTGAACAGGATGCCCCGGCCTCTGTCAGCCTCAGGAAGGCTTGCTCTTTCCTTATTGGCGTGTCTCCCCGCTCCCCCACCTTTGATTCAAAACCCACAGTAGGAAAAATAATAGGGCAGTGATTGTATTTGAATCTGGCCTAATCAAAGTCACTATTCACTTCCACAGCAATATCTCCAACCCGTCTGTACTGCTCTTTAGTAAATGAATAAGTCCTGAGGTTACAGCAAAACCTGTCACTGCCACTGGCTTGGTATTTGGTCAGGAGAAATGTTCCTTTAAGCTCTGCCTTCCTTCTCTGCTCTTTTAACACATTTTTAACCAGAACAAAGTGTGTTTAAATATACTGCACAGTGGTTGCCTCTGGAACATCTACAGAAATCCGTTCAGTGAGGTGGTGTTTGATATGAAAAAGACTATTTGTTTTTGGTATAAACAGGCTGTTAGGTAAAGCATGTGTTGGTAAAAACTCAGGTGAAAGATTGCCAAGGTTTTAGATTAAACAGGCAGAAGGCCAACTCACCTCAAATGTCTCCCAGGACAAGCTTTCTGTAGGCATCCCACTAACCCACAACCAGGTCCCTGACTCTGGCTCTGAAGCGTGGTGGGGCACACAATCACGTGGGGGGTCTTGCTTTGCCCAGGTGAAGCCTATAGCTCTGGGGAAGGGGCCTTTACAATTCTGCTTCTCTACCGAGCTCCAGGGACAGCACTTGGAGGATCCAGAGTTTAAACAGGTGACACAACTTCCAGCCACTTTCTCAAGGATGAACCAGAAAATTAGAACACATTCTCCTTATTTGCAAAACAGAGAACTTCAGTAATGACAAGCCAATGCTCTTTATTCTCTTCAGATCATGGATAATACCAGGAGGTGAGAATGCTGTCCCAATCTAACCTGAATGGTACTCTGGCTAAAAATTCATAGCTAGAAAACCCTGGAATACTTAGTAAGGCCTACCCACTGTGCATTAAGTAAAAGGGAAGCTTTATTATCGCATTTTTCAAGTCCAGTCTAGATTCTTACTTTCAATTTCATAGACTAAGTCAGTCTGAGGTGTTTGGGAAACAGTTCATATACGTCCTTCAGTTGTTCATATTGTTTCATTTGCCTTGTCTAACAAAAACGAAAGGAAAGAAAGTCAGAGTCTCACCAAACCCTATTTATGAACTGCTGAAAATTCTGAATAAAATTAAGTGAAAATGCGCAAAACAAAAGCTACAAATACAAATGGAGCACACAGTAGGTTTCTGCAAATACCATCTTTTCCTCCTGCTGGCTATCACGATCTGGGCACACCCTGCCCATCTGACTCTGGGTAAAGAAACCTTTGGGGCATCTCTTGGGGTTACTTACCTATAATCCAGAACTTGGGAGTCTGAGCCTGAGGAGCAGGATCATAAGATCAAAGACAGCCAGTCTATTCTGTGAGACCATGTCTCAAGAAAAAGGGGGGAGGGAATCTTCAAAAATCATTCAATGAAAATGAGATGTGTACTTTATCCACAAAATGATACCTGGTAAGTTTCCAGTTTTATGAAGACAGCGACCTTCACTGATCATCTCCCCACCACTTCAGCAAAGTTCCTCACATCCCTAGCTACTACTACCCCAGAAGAAGAACTTAGCTCCACAGCCAACACCATTCAAATCCAGGATGGTGACAGGGAGGCACAGAATCCAGAAGTGAAGATGGAATGAAATGGTTTTTTTTTTTTAATTTGGATAGTTATTCATAGGCATTATCATTTACATTACTGACATCATTATCATCATCATCCAGTGGACAGATATGTGGAACAAGGGGTGGAAGACAAAATATAAAGTTTGCATTACTTCTCTGATGATGACACTGGACAGATGCCTGTGCTTATCATAACTAAGGGCGCTTTCCATTGTCCCACCCTCAGCGGGCTTTCTGAGCCCCATCACTCAGTTGTTAAAGCCATAGAAGAGCCTCCAGATACCCTGAGAATATCCTCAAACACACTGTATGTAGTACACCATGTAGACACAGGCTCAGTCCTGACACCCGGATGCACAGGTCTCTTTGCTGACATGCTTGTGGGGGTTCAGACTCACCAAATGAAGCTAAATGGTCTGCTCCTGAGAGAGTTCTGAGGCTGCTGAAATCCAGACGGAGTGTGGAATGAAAGGACGCGTTTTCAGATGATACAATTATGTGAAACATATACATAGGAGTGTTATTCTTACCCTTTCAATACTTTTAATGAAGGCTCTGAAAACATCCAACTCACTCACAGTTCACTAAGTAGGCAGCCTGCTTAGATCTTGGTTCACAGAAAATGTCTAGACTCCAGGTTTTTGGTAGAAAGTCTGATTTACTTCAGATCTGGGCTTAGCACCCACCTACCTTTAAGGACAAGTATTCCTAATAGTAGTGAAGAATGGGTGCAGAAGAAAAGAGTCAGGATGTGTTCTGCTACAAAACGTCAGGAAAGTTCACTCATGCCAGCTCAACCAATGAGGCAGCTCCTCTAAGGGCTCAGGCCCACCCTGTGTTGATGTTTGGGAAGCTGCTCCTGAGGCTTGTCTGCACAGAGACAATGTTTCTTGTGGGCAGAAACTAACCAGGCCACTTCAGGAAGTACCAGGACACCTATCCACTATCCCCACAGCTCTCCCTCTTGCCAAGCTCTGATCTACACTTGTAGCTCCCATTCCTTCTAGAGAGAGAAGCAATTACTGAGATACTCAAAGCCAACTGAGGCCACTTGGTTTGTTTATCAAAGAGTCTCGGACGCCATTCTACTGCCTGAACAGTGACTGTCACTTCTCTCATTAGTATCTCCAGTTCGCATTCCTAAATCAAAAGATTCCTTTCTATGAGAGAGATCTTAAAATAATTCAGGGAGATGGTGCATAAGCATATGAAAAGATGCTCCATAGCATATGTCATTAGGGAATTGCAAATTACAACAATGAGATCATGCACAGTAATTAGAAGGGCTAAGATCCAAAAAGGTGACAACACCAAATGCTGCTAGGGATGTGGAGCAACAGGAACTCCCATTCGTCCCTGGCTGGAATGCAAAATGGCACACTCGTGTTGGAACAAATTAGACAGATCCTTACAAAGCTAAAAATCGCCTTACTGTATATCCATTCATCGCATTCCTTGATACATACCTAAATAAATTGAAAACTCACTGTCCATGAATGTTTTTAGAAGTTTCGCTGACAATTGACAAAAACTGGAAGCAACCTACATTGTTGTAAGGTATTCTCTAGTAAGTGCTAGACAAGTAGTAGTTACCTCTCTAATATAATATTATTCAACAGTACAAAGAGCTAAGGAGCCACAAAAAGACATGAAGGGACCTTGGGAGCATGCAGTTAGGTGAGAGATGACAATCTGAAATGGCTACAAACCATGATTGCAGTTGTGTAACGGCGTGAGAGGGACAAGACGACTCGGTCAGAGAGACAGTAGAAGGAGTGCGTGGCTCTGAGGTTTGGGGTGGGAGTGTTGCATGTAAAGTTTCAGCACAGGGAAACTATCTTGTACAATACCGTACTCGTGCTGCATGCTAGCAATCCACAGAATGTGCCACACAAAGAGTGACTGCAAGCCACAGCCTTTAGTTAGTAACAATGACTCAGCGGAGGCTGATCAATTTTCACAAACGTTCCACAGTATCATTACAGCAAAGACTTGAGGCACAATCCCAGGAGGAAGAAGTCTGGAAATTAAAACTCCAGAGGAAGAAGCGGAACTCAGGCAAGCTCCAGAATGTGTGAGTTCTTCTGCTCAGGGATGCCTTACGGGCCCAGGGCACATAGCCACATCGGACAACATTTAGTAGCCACTGCTCCAATGTGCATTCCCACATGCTGAATCCCATTCTTAAACTAGTCACCGACTGCTGTGAGCCCAAGGACAGGCGCAAATTTTCTGGAGGAAAGAAAAGAGTAAACCCGTGGGCACACAAGAGTTTTGAAGTTCCATGGAGACATGCTTTAGACAGAAAAAGACATTTTAGAAAATGCAGTGTAGAAAGCTTTTCTGCACCCACACATTCTTCCCACTAAGTTTCTGAATGTGAGAAATGTTTGGCTGCCTTCTGATTTTGAAAAAAAAGAAAAAGTGTTTTAAAAGAAATACCTAAAAAAGGGAGGAACGCAAGCCGAGAGCACATTACCTGCTATTTCAGGTAATATTTCAAACTACGAAATAAGAAGTTCCCCTTCCTGTGCTGAACTGTCTAAAACCCTGATATCGCTCCGTTGAGCACTGGGAAACTGAGTCAGGAAGCTGCATCCCCCCCAGGACACCATGTGCAGCAGGAGGACAGGGGCTGGCCAGCAGCCGTCTCTCTGCAGAGACGTCTGTGGTGGGTCCCACGAGGCTCTTCCTCGGAGTCCTCCCCACGCATCTGGTGCTGTGAAGGTGGAGTCCTGACCTCATGGGCCAGGGGATTCTCCAGTTTCTCCCATCTCCTAGGAGGGGGCCATATGTCCACACTTCCCATGAATACATAAAGAGTGCCCACATACAGGGGGCTGTTGTGGGCACTGGATGCCTCTGTATTCCCTTCTTCTTCTCCCTCTTTTCCTCCCTCCTGCTCACCTAGGGTCTCCCTCCATCTGTCCCTCAGCAGTGGGGGTAATCTCCTCCCACTTCCCTGAAAATCCCCAACAGCTAACTCCAGTGTTTCTCAAAATGACACACTGTGTGTGGGGGGAAGGGAGGTACTGGAGTTTGAACTCAGAACCTTGTGCTTGCTAGACAGAAAAGTGGGCATTCTTTCCCCTTGAATCATACCACTAGCCCTTTTGCTTTGGCTGTTTTTCAGATAGACACTTTTTCCTAGGTTGGCCTGGACATAGTCATCCTAACCTCTACCTCTTGGGTAGCTAGGATGACAGGCAAGTGTCACCACCCTTGGCTTAAAAGACACTTATTTGAAAGCTGTTCCATCTGATATCGCTGTTCTTTGGAACAGATTTTCCTTCCCTACTTTGTGCTCACTTGCACCATTTTCCACACTGACTCCCAGAGTTCCCTGCACATGGTGCAGCACCACTGTGTTCTGAGTCTAACCTGAGTGGGGCCTCGTTAACTCCCCCACCCCAGAGAGGTATGTGGCCCTTCACTCTCAGGGTCACCACAGTCACTTCGTGGTATAGTCTATTCCGCGGGAATCAATTCCCACTGCACACTGTATTCCATTACATGGCCATTGACAAAGCAAACAACAGAGCTGATTTGTTAAGCTCCCAAGAAGCAGCAAACTCAAGAACCGCCCCTGCTTTTGGTTTTTCAATTTCTCTCCTCTTTCCCTTAATTGTTTTCCTTACACTTAACCATCTTCTCACAAATCTTATTTCCCAGCCTGTTTGGGCGTGGCCAGACACGTGGACATCTTCACTCTGGATCCTTCCTTTCTACCTTCTTGGTCTTTCCTATGCCCTCTCAGCACCGCCCCCCCTTCCCAGGCCACAATGTCTGCACCATCTTCTGCAGTAGCTGCCTGCATAGAGCTATACAGGCCTGGCGACAAAGTGAATGAGTCCATACTCTGCAGCACATATGACACAGAGTGCTCCCGCCTCCACTGGGAAATGGTACATCAAAGAAAGTGCCCTCTACCGGGCACTGGTGGCTCACATCTGGAATTCTAACTACTCAGGAGGCTGAGATCTGAGAACCAAGGTTCAAAGTCAGCCTAGGCATTAAAGTCCATGACACTCTGTGCTTCAATTAACTACTAAAAAGTCAGCAGTGGAGGTGTGGTACAAGTTGTAGAGCACCAGCCTTGGGCAAAAAAGCCAAGAGACAGTGTGTGTCCCTGAGTTCAAGCCCCAGTACTGTCACAAAAGAAGAGGAGAATGAGGAGGAAGGGGAGGAGGAAAAAAAGGAGGAGGAGGAGGAGAAGGAGACGGAGAAGAAAGTGCCCTCAGAAAGACCAGGAACAACTCAAATAAATTACAGCAATGGCATAACATCTTATATGGAAGGGCTAACAAGAAGAGTGGCCTGAGTAGGTGAAAGGTGGAAAGAAAGCATCCGGAATCCACGCTGTGTACCCCAGCTAAGACTTAACATTCCCTTTAGGACACGCCCCTCCACGACACTAAATACTACGAATTCGTGACAAAATGTCTCTGCTTCTACAGTTTTAATTCTGAGAACAGGCATTATAAGCACTAACTACCACCTTGCTTGTGCACTGGCAGGCAGGGTTAGGCAGTTATAACAAAGAATCACTTACACTTGAGTAATCATTGCTCAGAATTCACCTCCTGACGCACACACGCATTACATTATTATTAACAGTAACAACACGGTTTTCCACAGCATTCCCATTACCATTAATAGAGTCTCTGGAAGGATTTTCTAACCAAAATTTCCACCACCACCTCCCCAAGAGTAAGGAGCATGAATGAACAAAACCAAATGAAAAGGCCCACCCTTCAAGGTCTACCTAGGGAAGGATTTCCCACAGGATCCAGATGCCAAGCAAAAGCTTTCTAAACGGGGTGCTCTCCATATTTCTGGGTTCGGATGGAAAATACAGTTTTTCTGATTTACTTAGCATATGTATTTTTTGAATGAGCAGAGAAGCATCAATTAGACAGAAGAGATTCAGATTTTATCACTGGCTCCCGTCGCCATAATCCACCACTGCTGAATGCAGATGTGCACGGCTGGCCATTTCCCGCCAGTGACTCTTCACTCACATTCTTCTGAAATGTCAGTACTACGTGAGGAATCCACTCACTAATTCCTAGCCCTTAACAAGAGAACACAGTGGTGGTTAAAGTGTGTATGAGGAAAAGCTAACTATGAACAGGCAAACAAAAAGGCTGTGTGTGTGTGTGTGTGTGTGTGTGTGTGTGTGTGTGTGTGTGTGTGTGTGTAAAATCATCCTTTCCTCACTTGAAAACAAGTTAACTGAAAAGGATCCAGCCTCCACTTAGTCTGTGAACCATGCCCAGTGCCACACACTCCAGGTACACACTTTCCCCCCACTAGAATCTCCACTAGGAAATAGTCAGAAGCTATTTTGTTGTTGTTGCTTATGTGTTTATGTGTGTGCTGATATTGGGGCTTGAACTCGGGGTCTGGGCCCTGTAGCTTTTTTACTGGAGAGTGTGTTCTACCATTTGAGCCACAGCTCCACTTCTGGCTATTTGCTGATTGATTGGAGACAAGCATCTCACCAACTTTTCTGCCAGGGTGGCTTCGAACCAGCATCCAGCAGAGCTATTTTTAACCATTTAGATAGGGATGGAACTTTCCAGAGACATAGACAGACACTCTCAAGAAAGCAAGTCCAGAAGTCTTGGTCGGCACTAAGGAGTCTAAGCAAAGCAGAATGTTCAATGATGGCCCAATCAATTAGCATAGAATAATAAAACACGTTTCTAGAAAAAAGCCTTTGTGCCACTTCAAGACAAATATTGTCTAAATATTTTTCTATATGATTTACTCTGTTTTCCTGTCTGTGAACTGGAACTACTAACTACCTCCTATTGTGTTGGTCAGCACAGAGAAAGACAACATCCCTGCCCTGGTACCATGCATTTTCAGGCAGGCCACATTGGAACTGTCCCCTGCTTGGGTGTCCACTGTGCCTGGCACCTGACTAGCCCCATATGGAATGGACTGAGCCAGAGCCTGGGCCTGGGAGCCCAGCCTCCCCGTGGGTAGGCATGCTGTGGCTGCGGCCTCCACCTTCCCGCTGACTCTCAGCCTTCCTGACACCAGTGGCTGAAGGTGCATATATTACAGTATCACATTAGCTAATGAGATCAGACTGCTAAACTGAGCCAAGCTAATGAGCTCTGCTTAGTTAATCAGCCTGCAAGAAATGGACTTTCTTCTCAGTGAGCAGGCAGCTCCCAAAGTTAACTTGTTGGAAACTGGGAAGGGTTTTCTCATAGAAATAATGTGACAAATAAAGACTGCTCTTCTAAGGACTGGCCGGCCCCAAACCCTAGATGTCGTTGGGGAGAAGCACACCCATGCTCACACACAGTGCTGGCTCCTGAGTGAGTGGTGTGAGTCCAAGTGTAGGCTAGAAAGAAACTTCTCCATACTGGGACTGAGGAAAGGTTTTTTAAAAATGAAAGAAAAAGCCAGGTTCTGGTGGCTCAAGCTTTTAATCCTAGCTACTCA
This sequence comes from Dipodomys spectabilis, assembly GCF_019054845.1. Classification (NCBI taxonomy): domain Eukaryota; kingdom Metazoa; phylum Chordata; class Mammalia; order Rodentia; family Heteromyidae; genus Dipodomys; species Dipodomys spectabilis. The sequence goes on from NW_024870979.1 coordinate 878,180, forward strand.
AGAAGCTGAGATCTAAAATTGTGGTTCAAAGCCAGTCTGGGCAGAAAAGTCCGTGAGACTCTTATCACCAATTGGCCACAGTAAAGCTGCTAGTGGAGTTGTGACTCAAGTTATAGTGCCAGCTGTGAGCGAAAAGTTGAGGGACAGAGCTCAGGCCCTGAATTCAAGCCCAGTAGTAGCACCAAAAATAAAGGAATGAGGGGCTGGGAAGGTGGCTCAGTGGTAGAGCGCTTGCTTTGCATGCTCAAGGCCCTGGGTTCGATTCCTCAGCACCACATAAGCAAAAAGCCGGAAGTGGCGCTGTGGCTCAAGTGGTAGAGCGCTAGCCTTGAGCTGAAGAGCTGAGGGACAGCACCCAGGCCCAGAGTTCAGGCCCCACGACCGGACCCAAAAAAAAAAAAATAAAGGAATGAAACAAACATGCATGACAATCCCATTCTAACCCAACTAAAGGACCACAAATGTCATATATATGCTTTGTTTCATAACCTTGTACATTATTTGCTTTTCTTACAGCTTGTAACATATCAAAATGGTATTTGCTGAAAGGGAAAAAATCTATTTGTTTAAAACCCATTTCCCAGCCAAGAGCTCTTGTTAGGAATTCTATTTACATTTCTTTGTCTATGCTAAGATCTTTATGAGAGCAGGTAAAAAGCTATGAGCTCGGAAATCCACATCTAGAAAGAAATCCAAGTGAAAATCAGCACTAACATTTATTGTACCAGGTAACAAGCACAGTTCACAAAGCAATACCACATACACCGCCAGCTTGAAAATATTCCTATCTTTAATAAAATAGTAGCCTGCCCACCTCTGTCCCCAAGAAATATAAGCTTAATATAAGGAACTGTCAAAAGAACGCTATGCTGAAGGCTAGTGCTGTGAACCAGGGGACAGGGTCATCTCCTTTTCATTGTCTTGGTTACATTAAATAGAGATAGTAAGCTGGGTACAGATGGCTCACACCTATAACCTAATTAACCACAGAGACTGAGCTCTGAGGATAGAGGTTCAAAGCCAGCCTGGGCAGGAAAGTCCATGAGACTCTTATCTCCAATCAACCACCAAAATGCCAGAAGTAAAGCAGTGGCTCAAGTGGTAGAGCACCAGCCTTGAGTGAAAAAGCTAAAGGACAGTGCATAGACCCTGAGTTCAAGTCCTAGTGCCAGCATACACACAAAAAAAGGGGGATCATGTGTACAGAAAATATGCAAACTAGCAAGTAGCAGGTGTGCATCTCACCTACCCACCCTGTGAGGGGCTCTGTCAGTCATCTAGCTCTGTGGGCCTCAGTTTCCTCATTTGTAAAATGAGAAGATTTTTTTTTTTACCAGCTTCACCCTTCTATGTTCAATAGTAAAAGAAAAGGATCTACATACTTAGCTAGCAAAATTCTAGGATACGGTGTTCTAAGAGATTGACCACAGTCAACACTACACAAAGGGGGGAAAAAAAACATGTGTTATGTTTCAAAACCCGTTTTGTTAGGAGTCCATTATGAACAACAGCCGGTTTCATCTGCCTTTGAACTCTCCATCAGATGTTGGGTGACTGATAAGTTATCTCCATGATTGTAATGGAAAAGCGTTAGCGTCTGACATGTAAATAATAAATGGGGCCCATGCCAGGTTTAAAGGCTTGTTTCAGTGCGTTCCTTCACTCAGCACATTATCATGCAGTCCTAAAAACACGGGCCTCATGCATAGTGTGCATCACACACGAGAGCCAGATACGTGGGAGACAAAGGTTGGTGAGACAGCGCCTGGGCTCACAGTCACGGCCCGTGCGTGGGAAAGCCACGCAGGACAACCTCAGCACTCAGTGCGAAGACCTGGGGTGGGGTAGAAAGCGGGACTGGTGGGAAGGAGGCCCAGTAACTGCCAGCTGTGTCAGGAAGGCTTCCTAAGCCACGCGCGCAAGAGGGAGAAGGAAAGCGGACCGTTTGCATTTCACGAGCTCCTGGCCGGATGCGGGCAGGGATTCCAGAGCGAGCACTCAGTGCAGCATCTGTGCAGGGCTGGGGGACGGGTAAGGAGTGCGGCTCAGCAAGTTTCAGACTGCAAGTTGCAATCCTACCATCAAATTACCAGACCAAGAAGCTGTACTGCTTGAGCAAAACATCCTCAAATAAAACAGGAAAAGAACAGACTGGAGTTCAGGCAGTCAGAGGAAGTGTTGCTTGGTGAGTCTCTTGTTCCTCTGTGTGCTAGGACTCCACCAGGCTGCTTAGAAAAAGTCACCCTCTCTAGGCTGGAAGGCGGTTCAGAGGGGCCACTCCATCATCACCCGCCATGCCAGCTTCTGGACAATGGAGCTCAGCAGCAGAAGCAGCTCTATGGGCCACAGCAGCATTTTCTCCCTCTAGGGAGGACCGTTTCCAAGGAACATCCCAGAAGAGACCTGCAGGGCAGAGGTCCAGTTTGGCCCCATCCCAACAACACTCTCTGAATGAGCCTCTGCTGGGCTACCAGAGCACCAGTTGGGAGACACAGGGAAAGAGGAAAGTTCAGCATCAGTGAAGTTAGTCATCACTTTCTAACAGGGAAAACCTCAGCTTTGTGCTTTACATTCAATACAAATTATGTGGTAGAGGGGAAGGGAAGGACGTTCACCATGCAAACTTGTTAAGTGTATACGGCTTTGGAAGGTTTCATCACCAGCCAAGTGCCAGTGGCTCACACCTGTAATCCTAGCTACTCAGAAGGCTGAGATCTGAAGATGATGGTTCAAAGCTAGCCTGGGCAGAAAAAAAACTATGAGAATCTTAGTTCCAAAAAACTACTCAGAAAAAGCCAAAAGTGGTGCTGTAGCTCAAGTGGTAGAGGGCTACCCTTGAGTAAAAGAAGTTCAGGGTTAAGCCGGGTGCCGGTGGCTCATGCCCGTAATCTTAGCTACTCAGGAGGCTGAGATCTGAGGATCATGGTTCAAAGCCAGCCCGGGCAGCAAAGTCATGAGAACCTTATCTCCAATAAACCACTAGAAAACTGGAAGTGGCACTGTGGCTCAAGTGGTAAAGTGCTCTCCTTGAGCTGAAGAGCTGAGGGACAGCGCCCAGGCCCAGAGTTCAAGCCCCAGGACTGGCAGGAAAATAAAAAGGCTTTCATTCAGCCCCAACCATGACAACACAAATAGTTCTGAAGAAAGTGAATGCCATCATCCCTGACACACAGCTACCCCTGGTAACAGGCCCTTCCCGGGTGTGTGCCGCAGCAGCCTCATGCATGATACCAGGACCAGTGCCTCCCTTGCCACTCGTCTGGAAAGGGAAGAGCAGGCATGAGACGTGCAAAGGAACAGATACATGGGAAGGGTAGCCCAGCCACAGGGAAGCGCCCGACAGTCGCAGGAAGCACGTAAGAACATTCACTTTGTGGATTTTCTTCACAAACCCATTAGCTTTCCGAGGATCCATGTAAGTGGCAATAACAACTGCTTTTACACCTTAAAATAAAATCTTAGGCAGGAGAAAGCACAGATTAGGGAAAGAGATCAACACCTGTCTGAAAAGAAAATACACACATCCAGTGCCACCGAACAGCGGAGGCAAATGGCTTCATCTCATATGTCTCCAGGCTTCGTCAACATTGAGGAAATGCTTCCTTTAACACTGACATTGAACAATATCCTGATTTACCTAGCATTTCTCCAATATTTACCACTCTGATGACACTCTGCAAATTATTTCTTGACTCAAGAGATAAAGAAACACTAACAAACATTAGCAAAAAGTGAAAGATTCATGAAGTGATGGGGGGAAAATGCTGGAAAAAAGCAGATGATATGAAAGGAATGGATGGTGTCATCCATCGGTCCAGGTACCATCTAACAGGACAGCAAGACCTGACCAATCAATCCGAGAAATAGTCCGTTCAGGGCCACTGCAGAAAATCATCTGGGTTCACTAGCATCTTCATTATTTTGGTCAATGTATTAGACTAGGCACTCCAAGTTAAACCACCTTTCTTGGGAAGCTAAATTAATCTAATTGTGGAAATGAGAAAGCTGCTTGCCCAGCCTCCACTCGAGTTTACTGTACAACACAGGCATGGCTTTTCTCGTCCATTGTGCAGTCCAGGCAGAGGGGGACAGCAATCCACTTGCAGAAGAATCATACTACAGAACTCCTTTCTCTGACGAGCATGGAAGCATTCCCTCTCAAACAAAGAAGAATCTGATACTCTCCGCCCTGTTCTTATAAATCATCTTCCCAGTCTTCCTGGCTCAGAAGAACAAACACCCTTCTTCAAGCTTCCTCTAGTGCGTCAGCAATTACTCCCATTATTCTGATTTAGGTGGAGAGGGGGAGGAGAACAATGAAATATTTAAAACTCTTCCTTGTGGGGAAGACAGATCTATCATACCCTGAGCAGGAAGTTGAGTCACACGTCAGATCCGGCTTCATCTCCAGCCTCGACTTCCCTCTGTTCCCCACAATGATGGCTAATGAGGCAGGCCTCGGATTCAGACCCAGAGAGGACGGAGCAGCCACGCCCTGCCTCCCCTTGGGCACCCTCCCCTGCTCGGGGCTGCTGTTCCAGGCACCATGCCCAGTGCTGGTGGCTCCTATACCTGAGGCTCTGCTCTCCACCTTCCAGAGCGACAGCCTGGCCTGCCTCCCCTCACCCCCAGTCCTTTCCCACCCCCCTAGCACAACGCTTCCTGCTGAACTTGGGTCTTGGGCCTGGGACTCTGCTCTAAGCAGACACAATGTCTACATGAGCTCACAAATATCTTTGTTCTTTGATCAATGTATTAGCTTTGGTGCTCTATGGGCTTATTTTTTGTCTGAATTAATCTAATTGTGGACAGTGTAGAAAGGAGTAAGCTGTTTGCCAAACCTCCACAACATGTTCATGGTGTGACTCAGCCTTGTTTCAGGTCCTGACCAGGTCAAGTCACTGTGGTCTTTGACCGGCCCTGCCCTAGGCTCACCCCACCTGGAGCATCGAGGTCACCTGCTGTCTGCAGTCTAGGTTCTCCTTTCCTGCTAACACTGTTCCTCTCACAAGGCCTGTGTCATCCTACTGGGCAGCCGAACACCCCTGCCATCCAGCTGTGGTTAACCCCGCTGCCCAGGCTTTCTGTAAGTCAGTGTCCGCCCCACCAGATGCTGAGAATGTTAGCCTCTGCCAGCTCTCCACGATGCCTCTCCCTCTCAGAAAACAGAGGGTCCTCCACAAAGTCTGCTCCCTCCATCACATGCAATCAGCAGGGTAGAAAGGCCAGCCTATGGGAAGGGTGTGACTGGTCACCCAGCCCTGTGCCCTCATTCCCCACAGAGCCATCCCTGGTCCCAGAATTGGCTTCCCTGGGAGCCTGCCTGTGACATGAGCCAGTTTGTCCCTTGAATGCTGTCTACCTCAGGATCCCAAAGACAGTCATGACTCCATTCCGCATGGACATCTTACAACATTTACTGCCAAGCCCTTCTCGGTGGTTTGGATAACATGTTCAGAACTTCAAGTCCAGCTGAACCTGGAAACAGTATGTCCCCATCCTAAACCCCAGAACCTATGCATTGGGGACCTTACGCTGCCGAAGGGACTTTGCAGGCATGGTAATGACATGAAGGACCAGGAGCTGGGCATTCTGGATTCCTGAGAGGCCCATGATAACCTCTCCTGCTGCAGGCACAGATGTGGTTACAGATGAGCCAGCACCTGGCTGGCTTTGAAGACGGAGAGAGGGGCCACAGGCAGCGTAAGGAGCTGAAAAAGGCAAGGAAACCAACTCCCTGACAGCTGCTAGACAAGAAGGCAGCCTTGCTGACATCTTAACACCAACCCAAGAGACCAGATCAAGCTCCGACCTACTGACTGTGAGACAATAAACGGTGTTACTTCAAGGTACTACATTTGTAGTCATTTGTCATGGCAGTAAAAACAAATGCATACAGGGTGGATGGCGATTCTTCATTCATTTCTCCACCTTCGCTCTCACCTTCTGTGCTTCACAGGGGTCCCGCCCATAGAAGCCAGACACCTTTCTTGGACTGTAAACGCCACCAAGCAACAACTCTGGGTGACTCCACAGAACTTCTCCAAATCAACAATTCACACAGGATACCGAGGAATCTTAACCTCACCCTCGGGGAGATGACAATTTCCTCTCTGACCATTCCTGTCAGCTTAAAGCCAGCCACAGCCCAGTGGAATAAAAACACAAATACAAACACAAACTCAGTCAGTCTCCTAAACAGAGAGTAGTCAGCATTTGAATGTGCGTGCAGGAACCATTCTCAAGCTTAATTTGCATGGATTGTGTTCTTAAAGAGGAGAGCCAGGTGCCGGTGGCTCACACCTGTCATCCTAGCTACTCAGGAGGCTGAGATCTGAGGATCCTGGTTCAAAGCCAGCCCGGGCAGGAAAGTCCGTGAGACTCTTATCTCCAATAAAACCACTAGAAAACTGGAAGTGGTGCTGTGGTTCAAGCAGTAGAGTGCTCACCTTGAGCTGAAGAGCTGAGGGACAGCACCCAAGCCCAGAGTTCAAGCTCCACAACCAACTAAAAAAAAAAAAGAGAGAGAGAAGCAGGGAGGGCTGGGAAGGTGGCTCAGTGGTAGAGCACTTGCCTTGCATGCATATGAAGCCATGGGTTCGATTCCTCAGCACCATATAAGCAGAAAAAGCCCGAAGTGGTGCTGTGGCTCAAGTGGTAGAGCGTTATCCTTGAGCTGAAGAGCTGAGGGGCAGCGCCCAGGCCCAGAGTTCAGGCCCCATGACCAACCAAAAAAAAAAAGAGAGAGAGAGAGAGAGAGAAGCAGGGAGATCTAAATCAAGTAAGTAAGTGTGAGGTAATATGGGTGAAGAATTCTTCTCCCTGCTTAGACCATATATAGTTGCAGAATTTAACTTGACTTTGGCTTATACATTTTTTAAAGAAAAAGAAAAGCCCTTATCTACCATCAAGTATGTGCATATGGGAAACTCATACCATTAAAAGACCTCAAAATAGGACCGCTCAGGATGATGAATTGCTCTGATGCTTCAATTAGACAAATCTGAGCCCCACTGGGAAGGTGAACTCACGGGGATCATCAGTTGCTGGCTGTCCCACTAACAAGGACAGTGCAGCTTGGCAGGTCTCGAGGCCACCACGGGCCAGTCCTGCCAGGGCTTCAGGATGTCATAAACACTGAGGCACGACAACCACGTGCATGGCCTGCTTGGCAACCCAGGGAAGCCCGGATCCCCTCGCACACGACAGCGTCCGCCACATCCAGCCCCCTGCAACCTAACAGCTGGGACGGCTACTTACTGTAGGAAACAGATAGCTCTCGTCCACTATTCTCAAGAAACTCAGAGAAAAGTAGACATGCGTTGAGTTTCTGATTTCAATAGGCTGTCTTGGGATTTCCTTTCCCATACGGTAGGTATCTGGGTAAGTTCCTGCATGGATGGGAACTTGGAGGTTCTGAGGCTGAAGCAAGGAAAGGGTAGAACCAGAGAGCTGAGAGGCAGCTGTACTGGCTGCCCGGGCACAGAGGGCTGAGTTTCTAGACCACTGAAACTTGAAAGGTTCTCCCGCTGGGATACAGGTGGCAGCACAGACCATGTCCATGGATTCATCGATTCGTAGCCACTCCTTCCCTGGAAACTCCCTGGGATGGCAGCAAGTAAGGAGAGCTGGCCCTGAATCTACAGAAACTTCTCAGACTGTAGCTCTGTAACTCGAGGGCTGCAAGTCACACTTAATCACTGCATACCCTATACCAGTCCAGACACTTCGGTTGAGAATTTCTGGTACGTGTGTTTCAGTTACTAGGGCTATACTCTAACAACCCCCCCCCCCCAATATAACAGCAAACAATGACACACTTGTTCTGCTCGTGAATTCACATTTGGGCAGAGCTGGGCAGAAATCCCTTATATCTTTGCTCTTCAGCCTTTCCTGGCAAGAATGGGGGGAGGAATAGAGGAGTATGGGGGTAAATAACCAGGTAGGGGTCAGGGTGAGGGCGGAACTGGAATGGGATAAAGACTTGCTTGCTTAGCTGGGGCTCTAGACCTTTGTGTGCTCTGCACTCTTTATACGATCTCTGCACTACGGGGCTTCTGAGTAGCCAGATTTCCTACATAGCAGCTCAGAGCTCATTCTCTCTCTCTCTCTCTCTCTCTCTCTCTCTCCTCCCCCCTCCTAGTGGGAAGGGGGAGGATATTTCATGAGTCCTAAGCTAACTTCGGATATCATCCACCATCATTTTTGCCACTGCTGCAGTCTTCCCCATTGGCTGCAGCGTATTCAAAAGGAGGGGAATTCAGGTCTGCTTTTGTACAGGAGATGTCAAAGCACGCAGGAAAATGTTCTAAAAGTCAGCACTTGAGGTTCGGAGACGGAGGAAGAATGCAGCCCGGAGGCGTGCAGTGAAGAACCGGTGGGCAGGGGATGGGGAACGCATGAGAACAGGTCCAGAACACATCTGGGGACTGGAAACGCTGTCACCGAGAGCACTGCAGCACGGCAGTGGGGAATTCCAAAACAAACGGGGACCGCTGGGCTTCCAGAGCTTTAACCACATTGCTGCTGGGAGTCAGAGGAGCTAGGAGACATTAGACCAGAAGGTGTGTGCTGTGTGCAGAGCAAAGAGGCATGGGAGCCACACAGGACAGGGCAGAGTCACCGCAGGGCAACACACACGTATCTGGGAAAGTGGGACAGGCAGGAGGATGAACAAGGCTAATCTGTGAGAAGAAGGGGCGAGCACGTGTCACCCAGCAGAAGAACTAACTAAAGGTAAGCGGTGAAGAACAGCCTAGAAGCTCAACAGGAAGTAAAAAACTTCCAAAGAAGAGAAAGCAGTCGCAGTGGCTCACTCTGAGAAAGGGAAAGATGAAAACTAACAAAAAGGACACTGGAGGCTGACAGAAATGGCGAGGAATACAATGATGGGGGAATTGACTTTATATCTCTAATTAGCACAAAGACAGGCGATCAGCCAGTATAACTAATGCCTCAAATACACTGTTCCAATGAGCTGCTGGTGTAAGCACAGCAGAGGCATATGGAAACCACTGCAAGAGAGTGGACGTGCACAGCTAAACTTCTGTCCAAGGAGTCAGTCCGCCGCCCAGGACTGATAAGACCATCTCAGGGCAAAGCACAGCAGCCCCAGAGGGCAGGCGCCTCCTGCCTCGGCCATGGGCCACCCTGCCGCCCCCTCCACCGGTCACATTCTCACAGAGCTCAGGGCAACACCAGTTCCTCTGGACTTTGTTTGAAGTCAGCACCTTAAAAAATCCAATTTGATAAAAATGGCAAAGAAACACATGAGGAAATGTTCATCATCCCTGGTGGTGAAGGAAATGCAAATAAAGACAACCCTGAAATACCACCTTACCCCAGTCAGAATGTCCCACATCCACAAATCAGCCAATGACAAATGCTGGAGGGGATGTGGAGAAAGAGGAACCCTATTACACTGCTGGTGGGAATGTACACTTATACAACCACTGTGGAAAGCAGTCTGAAGGGTCCTTAGAAAGCTAAAGATTGACCTCCCTTACGACCCAGTCATACCACTTCTAGGCATCTACCTTGAACAACAGGAACCAATATACAAGGACATGTGCACCTCCATGTTTATTGCAGCACTGTTCGCAATAGCTAGGATATGGAAACAACCCAGATATCCCACCACAGATGAATGTATCCAAAAATAGTGGTATCTATACACAATGGAATATTATGCAGCCATTAGAAATGACAAAATAATGGCATTTGCAGGGAAATGGGTGGAGCTAGAAGGAATCATGTTGAGCGAGGTAAGCCAAGAGCAAAGAGACAAATGGTACATGGTCTCCCTGATAAGTGGATGCTAAATCCAAAATGTTAGTTGATACGACAAAACTAACAGGACTCAAGAAACAAAGAACTCCCACTCATCTGGTCGAACCACTACTAAATATCCCCATGCTGCTGATCACATGTATGGTGTATATGTGTACACCGTTATATGTTATAGACCGTGATAGACAATTTGCTCCAGGAAAGTTAGCATGAACTTGTGACTTTAAATGAGCATCATTATTCCACAATACTGTGAAATTAGGGAATTATGTAATCATTTAATCACAATTAAAAAAAAAAAAAAGAACCTTGGGGAAGGTAGGGAGGGAAGGGATAGTAGGGGGAAAACAATGGAGGGGGTAACAATGCTCAATAGGAAGTGTACTCATTACCTTACTCATGTAACTATAACCCTCTGTATAGTATCTTTACAATAAAAAAAAAATCCAATTTGAGGATGTATGGATATCATTATATAAATTCCTGTTTTTCATCGGAGTGTTTAGATGAGCCTAAATTGCTCTAAAACAAACAGATAGAAGGGCCCATTAGAGTTGAAAGCAAGTCTACTAGGAGAATCTTTAGAGAAGAATAAGAAAGCCTACGGTATGAACGGCCAAGGAGGTGTGGGGGGTGGGGCAGTCCTGAATTCAGGTTAGTATCGTTGGTGCAGTCTGAAGGAAAGGAGTCCGTACCAAGGAAAACAGCACACAGGCGGGGCTGACCGTTACCTTGCTCTCCTATCTGGGTCCAACTGGGCAGAGGAGCAGGAGCTGAGAGTCAAACCGACGGCCACTGCTCAATCAGCCTTTTCTGAGGCAGCCCATAAAAGCCACACAAGCAGAGCTGCTAAGCCACCCGACACGTTAAGTCAGGTATAAGATCAAAGAAGGCCCTCAAAACTCAAAGTATCTGAGGGAGAAGCACCCAAGCTTCTTTAAAGAGAAAAATCAAAGAAATAATAGATTTAAGGAGACGATGAAGATTTGTGACACCGAATATTTCTGTCATCCTTACTCTGAATTAAGTATAATCTCAACTGATGCATCACCTCAATCATTAATTCATTTTATCACCACATGAGAACCATTGAAAGTCAAGTACAGGAGCTCATGACTACAATCCCAGCTACTTAGGAGATAAGAGAACTGGAGGATGAAGGTTCATTGTCAGCCCCAGCAAAGAGCTGAGACCCCCATCTCAACAAGTAAACCAGGCAATGCTTATATGAGCATGTCCCAACTGCATGGGAGGCTACAGATAAGAGGATCTCAACCCAAGACCAGCCAGGGCATAAACATAAGACCTTATCGAAGAAGTAACTGAAGCAAAAAGGACTGGGACATGGCTTAAGTGGCAGAGCGACTGCCTACCTGTCACTGACTTCAAACCCCGGGATCAAAAAGAAAGAAAGGAAAAGGAAAAAAAGAAAACACTGAATCCCATTCCAAACTATATCTCTGGGATCTAGGCCTACACATTTGAATCAGGATGTCACGATCATTTAAAAAGGACCAAAATCTATGAAGTAGCAGTCTTGTATATTCTGTTCTTCCTATAAAATGCCAGCAAGTGCCAAGAATCAGTGAGAGAAAACTTTAAAAGAATGTGAAGAACAAATAGGGCATACTTACATAAACCAAATATTCTGACATAAAAATGAATTTTATGTATGTAAAAAACAACACATAAAGGAATCTGAGAAACGTAATATTAAGTTTTTAAAAATTCAGAAGATGCTTGTAGTGGGAGCAATGATTCCCACACTAACAATGAGAACCAGATGGATTAGCTACAAAAGCACAATTTTTACCATCTTCCAGGAAGCCGAGAATGTAAAGAAACCTAAATGTGGCAAGTCTGTCCCGAAAGGGAAAAAGAAGGCCACCAGCTGCTTCCGTCCTAGCAAAGCACGAGAAGGGCAGGACAGAAGGAGAAACCAGAGAATATTTTAACCAACATCGGTGGCCGCATGTGGAAATCAGCATCCTTAGAACCCCGAGCAGCCTCACCACAGAGCTAACCTGCGCCACCCACCAGCTCCTTCTCATCAGTCTTCGCCAAACACAGGGCAGGTGCATGCCCATGGCCGGGAGAGAAAAGCAGAGCTGAAATCCAGCTGCCTAGGCTATGGTACCCACCTCAACACTGAAGTAGAAAAGGGTCAGAGCATAAACACTGGGAATGGCATTCTGCGGCACTCCAGGCTTTCTCCGGGCTACTGCCTTGGTCTTCTAAAGGCTGGGGCAGGACAGGGAGAACAGTAGAGGAGATGTTCAAAAAACAGTGAGAATTCATCTACACATCTGCACAGAGATGTTCATCTCTGTCAGCAAGCTAGTTCTGGGCTACGGAGCACAAAGAAATCTTGACCTCAGCCAGAGCTCAGTTCCCAAATCATACCAAAGGAAGAGCCCTGATTCTGCCCTCAAAGATTTTCAGGTCACCGATAAAGTGACTCTTAGCAGATTTTTCCCTAACTGTTTCAAATACAGGTTGAAATTCAAAATTATAAAAATTCCAAAATCCAAAACTTACTAAAAGGCAAAAGGATGCCACAAGTGGAAAATTCCACATATGACCTTACAAGATAGGTAACAGTAACAATGTAAAAACTGTTACACAATAATAGCTTCAAGCTGCAGATATAAGATACATATAAAACATAAATCAAGTTTGTATTTAAATTTGACCTGATGTGAAAAAAGAGATCCATATATATGCATATATATACACACATATATGTGAATATATAGATAGATGTGTGAAAACCTATTCACCCATACATATGTGAAAACCCCCAAAATTAAAAAAAACAAAATCAATCCAAAACACTTCTGATTGCAAGCATTTTAGATACTTGTAGAAATTTAAGAATCAGCCCATGCACTAGTGACCTGGGTGTTGGGGAAAATCTAAGCAACTGAAGTTTTTATATAACTCTTTTGTATACAATATCTGGTGTGCAATAAAAAATTACTAGACATGCAAAGAAGGAAGAAAACATAAACCATAGTCAAGAGAAGAAATAGCCAAAAGAAGCAGGCCCAGAGATTATCAGATAATTGAATTACTAGGAAAGGGCTTAAAATAAGAATAAGAAATATTAAGAACTGAATAGAAAATATGAGCATGAACACACGAAGAACTTCAGCAGAAGCCTAGAAACTATAAACACACTACTAAAAATATTTACTGTGGAAGTGCTTAATATAAAAAAACAAGATAACAAAAATGGCTTAAGAGAGAGTCAGCAAACTTAAGATAGAACAATAAGCAAACACCCAGACTGAAACACAAAGAGAAAAAAAGGGTAGAAGAAACGGAATCTAAAGTGTCTAAGATATATGGAATTATATAAAATAGCATCACATATAAATAATAGGGAAACAGAAGGGAATAGAGAAATATTTGTTGAAATAATTGAAAAAATTCCAAAATTGATGAAAGGTATTAACCTACAGATTCAAGGACTTAAGCAAACTTCAAGCTGGATAAATAAAGAAAGCTTGCTTGAGCTGCTGAAAACAAAAGACAGTGATATAATAGTTTGAGAAACATGTATTACATCATTTGAGAAAATGCAGAAAGAATAAGAGCTAATCTAATCAGAGAAAAATACTGTCAGCATAGAAGTCTATATCTAGTGAAAGTAACCATTTTTGATTGATAAGACAGAATCTTACCATGTAAGTCAGGTTGATCTCAAATTCAGAATCCTACCTCTGCCTCCCCTGTGCTGGTATTACAGGCCTGGCCCACCACGTCTAGCTGAAAACATTCCTTAAGATGAGGACAAAATAAACATGACCACAATGGCAAAACCTAAGACCTGTCATTAGTAGACCTGTATATAAGAAATGTGGAGAAAAGAAACATAAGTCCCATGGGTTCCCTTATTGCAATAACTAGTATATGTCCGGAACAAGTAGAAAAGGTCAAAAGCTATGTACATATGACCATATAAGATGAAGTGAAGCGAAATGAACCCCAAGATAGGGCCACAAGTGTTTTTTTTTTCTTTCTTTCTACTGTTTCTAACGTATTTATAAGGTACCATGTGATTTTTTTTGTTGCTTTGTATGTCCCTCCCCCATAGTATAACCCCTGTTTTCACTGTATTTGATGTCAGTATAATTTGGGGAGGGGAAGGGAAAAGACAAAATGTTTAAATAGGGATACAGGTTGACCCATTGTAACAATGAGATGTACAAGACACTATGTTGAAAAACGAACTTTAAAATTTATGGGGGAAGGGGAGGAGTATAATTGTGGAGGTGGGAGGGAAGGGATGGTAGGGGGAAAAAAAAGGAGTAGGCAACAATGCTTGATAAGAAATGTAATCATTACCTTGCTCATGTAGCTGCAACCCTTCTGTACAGTATTTTCACAATTTAAAAAAAAAACTTATTTAAAAAAAAATGTGGAAGCCGGGTGCCAGTGGCTCACGCCTGTAATCCTAGCTATTCAGGAGCTGAGATCTGAGGATCATGGTTCAAAGCCAGCCCGAGCAAGGAAAGTCCTTGAGACTCTTATCTCCAATAAACCACTAGAAAACTGGAAGTGGCACTGTGACTCAAGTGGTAGAGCGCTCACCTTGAGCTGAAGAACTGAGGGACAGTGCCAGACCCAGAGTTCAAGCCCCACGACCGACCAAAAAAAAAACAAATGTGGAGAAAAAAAGGGAAAAAAGTATTTTAAGTTGAAAATACATGAAGTTATATATAAAATCCCTTTTAAATAAACATGTTTTGATTCTACTCATAATTGAGCCCCTGTTGTACTCACTCAACTCAAACCTTTTAGGAACTAACCACAAGAAAATTAGTAATTTTTGTATGCATGAACATCATAGACATAGCATGCTCTTGTTTTGGCAGGGTCTTGGTTTCTGTTGTGTGTGTTTTCTGACTTGTCCCCTTTGAGTATTTAGATGTTTATTCATTTTGAAGAGTGTCCAAAAATAAGGGGTCTCACACTCAGCTCTGTGCAAAGTCCCCTTTGTGAACAGTGAGCTCTTTCCTAGATGGAAAGAGGCAGCTCGCTTGTCACCGGACAGATTTGGTGAAATCTGTTCACTAGGGTCCACACTCCCCCTGTGTTCTGTGTCCACATGGCCACAGAGATAGCCCTTGGATTCTTCCATCCGTTTCTGTCACCTTTGCTCTGAACAAAGACTATTTGAAAAGTATGCCTTTATTCAAGCTGGTTAGAAATACCAGTTCAATACAGAATAAAGGTTTCTTAAATGCAAAGAAAATTATATATTTTATATATGTCCCTGAACTCTTCAGCTCAAGGCAAGCACTCTACCGCTTGAGCCACAGCGCCACTTCCAGTTTTCTAGTGGTTTATTAGAGATAAAAGTCTCATGGACTTTCCTGCCTGGGCTGGCTTTGAACCGTGATTCTCAGATCTCAGTCTCCTGAGTAGCTAGGATTACAGGCATGAGCCACCAGCACCCTGCTCCATGAGACTCTTATCCCCAATTAACCACCAAAAGGCCAGAAATAATCTGTGGCTCAAGTGGTAGAGCACTAGCCTTGAGCAAAAAAGCTCAGGGACAGCACCCAGGCCTTGAGTTCTAACTCCAGGACTGGCCCAAATGAATGAATGGATGAATGAATAAATAAATAAATAACATTACCAGCTTTAGAGATATGAAATATAAGACAGAGTATAATAGGTGGGAAGAACAAAGGAAGTATAATGTTTAAAGTTTCCTGTACAGTATTTTTATAGTATAATTTCATGTTTGAAAGTTCCTGTATATTATTCCTGAAGTAAATTACCGTAATTGGAAGTTCTTGTATACTATTTTTAAGACAATACCACATTTGGAAGTAGATTATAATAGATTATACTTGTACACTGTGATCTCTTAAGTTGTTACTAAAAATAGCATGAAGAAGCACAAGCTATTATTTTTTACAAAGATAAAATGAAATACCAAAAATAAGCAATTTATCTAAAAGAATGCAGAGTGGGGAAAGAAAAACAAATACATATTAGATAAACAAAAACCAAAATACCCAAGGCTGGGGATGTGGCTCAAAAAGCACAATGCTTGCTTAGAAAACCCTGGGTTCAATCCCCAGTGACACAAAATAAAAAGGGAAGAGAGGGATTGCAAGCATGGTGGTAGAAGGCCATAATCCCAGCTATTCTTGAAGCAGAGGGGCTGAAGACTCATAGTCTATGGCCAGCCCCAGGCAACAGTGAGATGCTATGTGAAAAAATAAAAGCAAAAAGATCTGGAAAAGGGATGGTTCAAATGGGAGAGCAAGGCCTTGAATTCAAATCCCATTACCAAGATAAAAATAAATTTTAAAAACCATGATAAACTTAAACCCAATTTGAACATGGATTGTTATATCCTGTACTTTCCTAAAATTGATATGATGCCTGTACTGATGTAAGAGAATTACACGCTGAAGTACAGGACATGAAGAATAGGATGTCCATACTTTACTCTTTGGTGATTTGGAGAAAATTATCGAGGCATAAGATTGAGAGAAAGACAGGACAAGAATAACAACAACAACATCAAAGTCAGCAAGTAATAGATTTACCTGACGAGTCTACCAGAGTTCTCTGAATTCTTCTTTTTTTTTAACAGTCATGGGGTTGGGTGCTGTCTCTGAGCTTTTTCACTCAAGGCTAGCATGCTACCGCTTTAAGCCACAACTCCACTTCTGGTTTTCTAGTGTTAACTGGAGGTAAGAGTCTCACAGCCTTTCCTGCCTGGGCTGGCTTCCAACCATGATCCTCAGATCTCAGTCTTCTGAGTAGCTAGGATTACAGCTGTGAGCCACCAGCACCTGGCTTCTGGATTATTCTTGCAGCTCCTCTCAAGGTCTGAAATCATCTCAAACTGACAAGTTGTATTATCTTCACAACTAAAGGTATTCAATGGGATGCTATTTTATATAAAATGTATGTACAAAATCAATGTTGTCATTTCAGAAAAAAAACACGATATACATATAGCCTGATCCTATATTTATGAGGAAAAATAAACTAAACAACTTAATGTCTGAGAATGTTTTTTTTTTGTTTTTGTCAGCTGTGGGGCTTGAACTCTGGGCTTGGGCGCTATCCCTCAGCTCTATAGCTCAAGGCAAGCACTATACCGCTTGAGCCATATAGCACCACATCCGTCTTTCTAGTGGTTTATTGGAGATAAGAGTCTCATGACTTTCCTGCCAGGGCTGGCTTTGAAATATGATCCTCAGATCTCAACCTCCTGAGTAGCTAGGATTACAGGCATGAGCCACTGGCACCGGGCTAATGTCTGGGAATGTATACACGCAAAACACTTGTGGGGACACAAAAAAAAGGCCTGTGCTGACAGGGAAGGAAGCTCAAGTTGGGATGTCCTCGGGGAGGGAAGGGAGCAGACACTGGGCCGCAGCCCGTACTAGGACATTCCACAGCACTAGTAATACTTCAAAAAACTACAAGAAAGGATTTCGAATGTTGTCAATCACAAAGAAGTGATGGCTGTTAGAGGAGATACATAATGTTCACTCTGATTTGAACATTATACAATGTGCATGAGTTAAAAACTCTCAAGATACCCTACAAATACAAACAACAAAAAAGCACTATTACTGATATGTTGGAGTTTTTTTGGCCGGTTGTGGGGCCTGAACTCTGGGCCTGGGTGCTGTCCCTCAGCTCTTTAGCTCAAGGCTAGCGCTCTACCACTTGAGCCACAGCATGACTTCGACTTTTTCTGCTTATGTGGTACTAAGGAATCAAACGCAGGGCCTCATGCATACAAGGCAAGCATTCTACCACTGAGCCACATTCCCAGTCCCTGATATGTTCTTAAACTTGGTAATTTTATGGTGTTCTTTACAATATTTTACCTCAAAGATTACACATGTGTTATAAGCTTCTATATTAGCTAGTATATTTTTAAAAGGTGAAAATTGAAACGTTAGAACATCATTCAGTTTATAAAAAGTAAGTGTGAACTTGGGCCAATCTTAATATTTAGAGAAAAGCTAACCAAAAGCATCAAGAGCATCCCTAATCCTTATCTGAAGCAACATACATTGATCAGATTCCCAAATCATGGATGCAGCTCATTATAATACTATTGATCAACTCTGTTTGGGCTTTCCTGAAAATCTCAGCTGCAAAAGAATGAAGCACTTTCCTTGAAATCCTTAATTTAAATTCTCTTGCTAAGACATAATAATTCAGTCATGAATAAATTATGTGCAACATTGTACAGCAAAAGAAAAAACCTCTAGGATATGCAGATATGACCCATTAAATAATTAATCATTACTATACTATTTTAAGAAGCAAGTTTTTATATAATATGATATCATTTCTCACTAGCTGAGAGAGGAGGCATAAAACACAGGTGGGTCAATAAGATCCTTGAGAGCTTTATTTGATAGACCTTTGTGTCCAATGCCAAAAAACTATCAAACAAGCAATGATCCTAGGTGCTGGTGGTTCTTCAATAATATATATATATATATATATATATATATATATATATATATATATATATCACCAGCTTTATTTGCCTAAAGCATTTAGGTTAAAAAAATAAGGAAATATTAGAAAGTAGTCTCAACCAAGTAACTATCAAAACCTTACCATTAATTTGCTAAGTAATGAAAAAAAAATCTCTCTCCTCTACTGCTATGAACACATTGGAAAAGGGATGCCTCTCAATTCTGATTCCAGAAGAGTTATATCAAATAATCAGAGTTACCAAGGCAACTGTATTCTGCAAGACATAATTATAAATGCTGTGTGTCAGTATGACAATGCCTTCCTTAAACAGCAAATCTTTAGTCAAAGTCTGCTGTATACCAGGTAATTCTGTAAGGCAGTCCCTGCCCTCCCAGGCACATGTACCTTACACATACATACACAACACACACAAAGGGTGAGTCCGTGCACCATGGCAAGAGAAGGTACCTGAGAGTCAGGTGGACACTCTCCACCCCCAACTTCCCCCACCCCCGCCCTGATTCCATCCTCTGTGTTACCAGGCAAGGTCCTAAGCGTTATCTACCACCATCTCTGTCGACATCAAGTAGATATTGTCTGAAACCATGGAAAGGAAGACACAGTTCTGCATGGAAGGTTGAGAAAGAATGGTGTCTTTGCATGTTATCAGGGCAGCACTTTCTCCTAGATAATAAGGCTTACCCCATCTAGGACAGACATTGCTAGAATGGCACCTCAAGTTCCAGGAGATAGTTATTAGATGCTGGAGGGCTGAGCCGTTGAGAATGGTGGACGTTAAGTAGGTGGGCCTAATGGAGGTCTTTAGGGGATAGGGCGTGTGCCTTGGAAGATAATAGTGGAGCCCTAGCTCCTTCTTCTGCCATCTGGCACCATCTGGCACCGCCACAAGCAGCTTAAAGTCAATGGGTGCACCAGATTTCATTGGCTAGAACCTCTAAAACCATGAAAACACACCTTTTCATAAGTTAATGATCTCAGGTATGTTGTTATAGAGACAAAAAACTATCGGACACAGACAAGTCCTTCTGTGTTACAAGGGCAGTCCCTTCCATCACAGACATGAGATGTAAAAATGATGCCATAGAAAGGAAATAAAAATTATCCGATCTATGGCAGAAACTTAATACAGGAAATGATACTTTCACTTGCCAGGACCGGCCTCAAGTTCCTTCTTTAAGATAAACATGACCCTAGTTTGTTGACTCCCAATGACTGTGCATTTATTTCAGAGGAGATTAACACATTTAGAAAAAAGAGAGAGGGGTAGAAGAAGGGAAAGAAAATATGAAAAGAGGGAAAGAAGAAGACAAATTTTTTTTTTTTTAATATCAGTAGAACTACAGAGAAGGGAAATCTGAGGATGTTCCCCAATTTTCAGCTGTTTGGATGTTCATTACACCTTCACACTATCAGAAGTGACCACACAGAACTGGGAGACACAGGTCTCCCCCCTCCCTCACAGGAGGTTCCTGAAACACTAACTTGGCTGGCCTCCCAGGTCAGCCATCTTTCTGCCAGTGATCAAATGGCTATGAAGTATCAATATATCAAGCAAAACCTTTTGAATTTCCAATGTATAAACAAAAATAGGATACAGGTGTGTGCTGTGTGTGTGTATGAGAGAGAGTGAAAGAAAGGCAGAGACAGAGATAGAGAGACACTGGGACAAAGGGAGAGAGGAGAAAGACAGAGACAGACACGGAGAGAAATGCAGACAGAGAGATCTGTTCAAATTCCAGGGCTGGTGCCTGGGGATGATGGCACTGAAGCCTTCCTTCTCTCAGTGACAAGGAGCAATGTGATGTCTCAACAGCACTGGCCAACTTCCCTCCTTCTCCTCTTAAATGCAGCCATGAAACGCTGTCACTTTTCATCAGGACTGGATATGCTGAATAAAAGCAGCCCGGACATAAGCAGTCTTTTGACCTGCTTAGAGAAGCGTTGCTGCTGATAGTTTTTTATTTCTTCAAAGCCCTGGAGTGGTGGCTCCAAAAATGGAGCTGAAATCAGGGTGTGGATCAGGGCGGGTCCCCAGGCATCCGTGTAGGACTCTCCGTCTATAGGGGCTGGATTGGGGACGCTGCTCCCACAGGCTCTTGGGACTCTTACAAAGGTTACAGTTCTAATGAAACTGCACAGTCCCACATTTTTTTTTCCAGGGCTGTCAATGTTACATTTACTAGCCTCCACATGCCTTTTCTAAAAAAGCTCTCAGAAAAGGATGACCAGAGTGCTGGCCAGGTTAATTCCTAGGTATACTCTAATAATATGGGCTGTTGATCAAACAGTGTTTTGTTCTGTACTGGATAGTGTAGTAAATATACTTTTCCCATTTATAGTATTTAAAGACAGATGCTCTGAATGACACGGTATAGATTTGGGAAAACTGAGGCTTTCACAAGATAAATCAGTTGTTCGGGGTCACACTGCTGCTAAAAATCTTAGGATCTGCCCTTCTGAAAGCCTTTCCTGCCTTCAACCATGCTCAGCCCTTGGAGGAGGGCAGTTCTCCTGGTGGGAAGAGTTCTGGTTTTGTGGTCAGAAACTTCCCATAATTAGTGATGCAATCCACATGGCAGGCACGCTCGCCAGGCCCTCCCCTCATCTTCCACATGGGATAATCATTTCTATACTGCCTTTCAATAGGACTTAAGGAAAGTACCAACACCTGTTGCTGAGTTCATTTCTCTGAGACAAACTTCCCTACTCATGTGCTCAAGGTCTAGAATGAGAAGCGGGTTGACAGAAGTGGCACAGATAAGGAAAGTCTAGAATTAAAGTTCTGCTATGGTTTTCCATTTTTATTTCCTTATTCCCTTCTATCTTGGTGTAACTATCTGGGGAATCGCCTATTCTAATGTCTCATAATTTCTGCATTTAGAGTTTGGATATAAAAACACCCCAAACACTTGTTTGCCAGCTGATAGAAACAGCTTCTGGAAACTGACTGAATCGTGAGGACTCTAATCTAATGAATGGATTAATCCATACGTGAAGTCATAATATGAAGGCACTTCTGGGAGATGGTGGCAACTAGGAAGTGGGAGTCTAGTTGGTGGAAGAAGGTCACTGGAGCCTTGGTCTAGAAAGCTATGTCGTCTTCTGTCTCCTGGCTACTTCCTGGCTGCCATGAAGTGCGCAGGCTCCTCCAACACATGCACCTGCCAGTACAGTGTCCTTCCGCACCTCGGGCCTAACAGCCTTGAGAGAAGCCCACCTCATAGATTGAAACCATGAACCAAAACAGATCTGTCTTCCATTAAGTTGTTTTTCTCAGGTATTTGACCATTTGACTAATGTATCTACTAACATGCAAAGCTACTGGGACATGCAGTCAAACACTCAAAATAGGGCACTCACAGTATATATTCAATAAATATCTAAAGGAAGTTCAGAAGAAAGGTAGGCAGGGAGAGAGCAGGCAATACTGGCATTTCCTCAGGTTCTCATTTAATGATTAACTGTTGGTATTTCAACCACACCTGTGCCATTTTGAGTCTCTAGCAAATTAATTCGGGCAAAGCTATTTGATTTCATTCTGTCATTACTAATGAATAAAGAACTTAAAAACAACGGCAATACTCAAAACAATGAAATTCCATGACAAACAGTCTAAACAAACTAATAATTTGTAGTTTGGATGAACCTATCATTTTTCTCCAACAAACATGCTAGTGTGGGCCTCCTGTTTCCTTAAAATTCCAAATTAAAGTTACCCTCATGAAGACCGACCACACACACACACACACACACACACACACACACACACACACACACTCTTTCTCTCTCTCTCTTTCTCTCTCTCTGATTCCCACAGAACTGACATAAAAATGCTGCAAATAGTAGCTAATAAAATCCCAACACAATGTGTGTTCCTACCTCCATCAGTTAAGACAACATTGACACAGAAAAATCTGTAACAACATACAAGTGAGAACCTGGAGGAGCTCTTGAAAAAAACATGCAGACATCAAGAAACAAAAACAAATTTAGGATGGTTTGGTTAGCAGCTATGTTTGAAATAGAAATAAAACATACTAAGTATTCAGATATTACAAAGTAATATCTGATTACTAAGTAATAGCTGAATTTGTCCCCAACCATACAGCAAGGATTTGGGGGTGTATATGTATAAGAAAATGAAATGGTTATCATCATACACATAATACACTTGTGGCTAAAGCTCTGTAAAAAAGATTGTAAAAAATCAACCAATTGTCAACTCTAAAAAAATCACTGAAAAGAGAAAACAAATGCCAATCTGGACCCTCCCAAAAGTTTTTGACATTAGGAACTTAGTGAATCTTCTCAACTAGAGGAATCCATGTAACTACCATCACCAAAGATTTGGCTACAAGAGATAGCATCTCCGTTAACTATAGGACATCACCAGCCCAGAGGCAGGGTTTATTCTATTGTGAAATGTAGACACATCAGGAGCTCTGGGGCCCTCTCCACAGGTCTGCAGGGACAAGAACACACATACACACAGAAATGGAGTAGAGTAGGGCTGTGTGTGAGAAAGTCTGGGAATGTAACCTGCATCACAGATCTCTCCTCCCCTAACTGAATCCTGTTAAAAACCAGTCATCAGAACACAGTTCACATACAAAAATGCTTCCCCTCATAGAGTCAGAGGGCTTTGAGTGAAAAGTATCACATTGTCAAGAGACCATTCATTTCTAACTGACACAGCTTTTATTTCCAAGAGCAAAATCCAGGCACAAAATCAGAGCCTATCAATAAGACTTACTGGAGACAAAAGTAAACAAACACAAAAGGTTTGAACTAACCCCATTCACTAGCAGGTGGAGACTGAAGGCATACCATACGCCATAACCAGGACCTGAGAAGCTGAAGGAAAAACTCCTTATAGATGGCTTTTAAGTTTGGAGGGAGGAAAAAGCCTAACTTTCACTGGGCATAGAATATAAAAGGTTACATAAGCAGCTGCATCCCAAATGTTAGGCCCAAACAGAGCAATTGAAGTTGACTTGGAAGATGGTTAAAGTGCCTTCCCTAATGACTGTTAATAAATAAAAAGTTCTTTCTTTAGTTGGTAGGAGGATAGTTACTCTTGACCATTTTGATTTCCCAGAAGATGGTGGAGATGCGTATGAACTTTTTTATTTTTCAGATTAAAAAAAAAAAAAAAAAGCCCAAAGCCCTGTTTCTGAAGTCACATCAGGCTCCTTCTCCAAGCCTGGCTCCCGCCTTCCCCCCACTCCCCAACTTGCCTATGGGGACATTCTCCAATGAAACTTTTTCCGAAAGTGAAGAATCAAAAGTGTGGTGAAGCAGAGGCCAAGGAGGCCAGGCTGAATTCAGTGAGGGTGATGACAAAATGAAACTACCCAGCCAGAACACACCGGGCAGCCGGCACTCCCAAGCCTGGAATCGCCAAAGGTTCCCAATCGTTCCTGGAAGTGGTCGAGCCTCCTCTAGCTGAGCTCCACCTGAGGCCCCACATCTCCCCAGGGTGGGGGGGTCCAAGTCTGTTTATCCCTCTCTCCCCCCCTCCGACTTCAGGCCCACCCCCTCCCTGCAGAAGACCGCACCTGGGCTGATGCGCGGGCCTCCCGGGAGGGAGCGCCCCACCTGCCCCCCCCCCGCCCCCCTCCCGGATCCGGGCGGTGGACCTGCCAGGCCGGGCGCACCTTCCCTGTTCCCAGCCCTCCGCGCTCTCCTCCCAGGAGGCTGGAAAGGGGCTGCTGATCACACACACACCCGGGACCCTGGGCGGCCAGGCGGGCATGATAGAAGGACGCAGAACGCCAGGACCGGAGGGGGCGGGAGGCGCCGGCGAGGGCGCCGTCGGGGGTGGGGGGAGGTGGGCGGCCACTTACTCGAAGGCGAAGAAGAGCCCGCTGGTGACCAGGATGAGGACGAGCGTCAGGTAGAAGACGCCCGTCTGCCGGGCCATCATGATCCGCCCGTTGCAGAAGAACTTGTTCCTCCCCGGGAACACCTCCCATTTCCTGCGGGCGGCGATCCTCTTCTTGGAGTGGGGCGACTCCATGGGCGAGGAGCCGTGGGTGCTGATCTGGCTGTACTCGCAGTCTGTCATGGGCCCGCCGCCGGGAGGCATCCACGAGGGCAGCGGGCGGGGGGCGCACGCCCCCAGGAGCCCCCCGGCGGCCACGGTCGCCCCCCGGGCCGCGGCGCCGCGACCCCTAGGCCGGCTCCCGGCTCGCCCGCAACGCGGCCGAAGACGCCGGGGTCAGCCCCGCGGGGCGCCCCGCTGGCATAGCACGGTCCGCCGGCGGGGACCACGCTGCGCGCCCCGGCCCGCGGCAGCGCTCCTCCGCGCCTTCCAGTCCGCGGCCCGGGGATCCGGGGCTCGGGGGCCCCTCCGCGGGAGCCGCCGCGCGCGCCCGGCCCCCCGCTCCCCGGGCTGCGCCTCCGCCCCGAGCGCCGCGCCCGGAGGGGACTCGAGGCAGCGGCCCCCGGCGTGCGCCCCGCGCCGGGCTCGGGACCGGCGGATCCTCGCGGGCGGCTCAGCCCCGGCGACGCCTCCCCGGGGTGGGGACGGCGCCCGCTGCTGTCAGGAGCGCCGGCCACCCCGCGTCCGCGCCCGCAGCCCGGCCGAGCCGCCGGCGCCCGCGCGGGGCTCCGGGCTGAGCGCTGAGCGCGGCGGTGGCGCTCCGGGGATCCCTCGCTCCCGGCCCCCGAGCCCGGCCCCCGCCCCGCCGCCCGTCTGCCCGCCCGCCCGCTCGCCCGGAGGCCGCTGGAGGGCCGCGGGGACACCGGCACTGACACTTGTTTGCAACGCGGCGCTCCGGAGCGCGGGGCGAGCGGGCCCGCCTCCTCCCGGCCCGGCGGGCGGCGCCGGCCCCTCCTCCGCCGCCGCGGCCCCGCCTCCTCCCGCCGCGGCCCCGCCTCCTCCCGCCGCGGCCCCGCCTCCTCCCGCCGCGGCCCCGCCTCCTCCCGCCGCGGCCCCGCCTCCTCCCGCCGCGGCCCCGCCTCCTCCCGCCGCGGCCCCGCCTCCTCCCGCCGCGGCCCCGCCTCCTCCCGCCGCGGCTCCTCCGTTCACTGCTGTTCCTCCCCCTCCAGCTCCTTCTGCTGCTGTGCCTCCCAGCTGCGGCCCCTCCTCCCACTGCTCCTCCCTCCTGCTGCTCCTCCCTCCTGCTGCTCCACCCTCCTCCTCTGGCTGCTCCTCCTCCTCCTCCTCCTCCTCCCACTGCTCCTCCTCCGGCACCTCCTCCTCCCGTTGCTCCTCCCACGGCTGCTCCTCCTCCTGCTCCTCCTCCTCCTCCCGCTCCTCAGGCTGCTGCTTCTCCTCTTGCTTCACCTGCTGCTGCTCCTCCTCCCGTTATTCCTCCTTCACCTCCTCCCCCGCCCCGCTCCTCCCGCTCCTCCTCGTCGGGGTCCTGTACGGTCCCCGCCCTCCAGCTGGCGGCCGGGACCCACCGAGGCCCGAGCCCCGGGGCACCCGTCCCACCCGGGGCGCGGGCGCTCCGGGTGGGCTCGGTCCGCCTGCCGGCCCGGCACGCCCACGGTCACTCGGCCCGCAGGAGCCGGGAGGCGACCCGGGCAGGGTCCTCCACTCTCCCCTGCGGACGCGCGGCGGAGACGCGGGGGCTCCACGGACGCCCGGGAAGAAGGGCGGGAGACGCGGGGCCGGCTACGGGGACCAGGGGCTCGGCCCCAGCCGGGAGGGCATGGAGAGGATGGACGGGGGAGGGAGGGAGGACGGGGGAGGAAGGGAGGACGGGGAGGGAGGACGTGGGGAAGGAGGGCGTGGAGAGGGAGGGAGGACGGGGGAGGGAGGGAGGACGGGGGAGGGAGGACGGGAGAGAGGGAGGACGGAGGGAGGGAGGGCGTGGAGAGGGAGGGAGGACGGGGGGGAGGGAGGACGGGGGAAGGAGGGAGGGCGTGGAGAGGGAGGGAGGGCGTGGAGGACCCCTCCTGGGTGGCTGCGCTCCGTCCAGGTAGCCGCGGGCACTCCCCGCGCTCCCCCACTACGCGGCCTGACAACTGTGGGCGGCCCAGCCTGCTGCGCCTGCGCACTCCTGCTCTCCGCTGGGTGGGCGCCCTGGCGGGAGTTGGGGGGAATGGCGGGTCGGGCATTCGTGCGAAAGGCAGCGGGGTGGGATGATCGGTTTACCGCGCTGGCTTTCCTTCCCTAGCCCCCTGGGATATGTAGTTCTCCTTCTCATCGCCCTACTCTGAAAACTACAGCTTTGTGACCTGAAACTACAATTCCCAACATCCCTTGCGAGCAAAGTGGGCCGGGCAAGGTGCTGAGTGTTCTGGTGCTGGGTAGTTGGAGGTGGGAACCAAAAAAGGGGTGGTGGGAAGTGGTTGCTGCTTCGTGCTGGGCACAGTTGTTCTTTGTGCAATTTCACCAACGCACTATAGGAGCTGGCCTATAGAAACTACTTGCCAAACATCACGACGCTCCTTGGTGGCAAAAATGGCACTGAACCCATACCTCTAAGCATTTCCCTCACAGAGCAAAAACCTCAGTGCAGTGTCCAAGGGAGAGGAAACTGTCTGGCCAAAAGATAAAACGGACATAAAACCAATTGGGAAGAGCTTCCTGTAGTAAGGAAAAAGTAACAGGAATTAAAATGGGATATGCAGGTCTATTATAAAGCAAGTTTAGCGTCCTAGGGGAATAGATAGGTTCTTAAACACAGTATCAAAATTAGCTTTGAATTATTCACAATATTGTGTGACTGACAAGCATATTATAGGGACAGTTAGGTACTTTATGGTTGCATTATTAAACATCCAACTGGCAGGCCTCTAATGTTTAAAGGAAAGCTGTCCTGCTTTGCTATGCTTTAGCTGGCAAGTACCTTTTCTCTGGGTATAAAGTTAATACAATACAACGTTTTCTTGAGGCTGGCCAGGAAATACATGCAAGACTCTCTTTAAAAAGTAACTAAAGCAAAAAGGGCTAGAGGTCTGGCTCAAGTGGTAGAATACCTACCTACTAAGTACAAGGCCTTGAATTCAGACTCCAGTACTGCCTACCTCACCCCATAAGATACTGAACTTTTCTGTCATCATAGTTAAGTTCTTCAGAAATCATCATCTATGAGGGATATAGACTCCAACATTTACAAGTGAATAATATACAAATCAGGAATGTGATTTAAAACACTCCAGCCAACCCACCTCTTGAAGACATAGGGTACATAGGATAAAACAATTCCAGAAACTGGCCGGTGGTGGCTCACACCTGTAATCCCAGCTACTCAGAAGGCTGAGATCTGAGGATCTCGGTTCAAAGCCAGCCCGGGCAGGAAAGTCAGTGAGACTCTTATCTCCAATAAACCACGCAGAAAACCGGAAATGGTGCTGTGGCTCAAGTGGTAGAGTGCTCGCCTTGAGCTGAAGAGCTGAAGGACAGTGCCCAGGCCCAGAGTTCAAGCCCCATGACCGACCAAAAAAAAAAAAAAATTCCAGAAACTGTTGGAAATTGTTCGTATCAGGTGCTAGAACTCTATTTAGTTAGGCATTGCTGCAAATTATCACAAACTTCAGAAAGACAGAAATGTCTGTCACTGCGTCATCAGCTGGTCCGTGCACAGTGAGTCCTTACTAAATAAAGGCTTTCTATCTGCCACCAAGGCATTGGCTGCACGGTGTCAGCACCTGAGGAAATGCTGGCTTTTGTGCTCACTCATGTAAATGGCAATTCATTTCCTTGAAGCTATGCCACAGCACCTGGCTTCTTTCTGGGTGTCCACTAATACTGGAGACTATCCATACCACCAAGAAGGTGCTTGCAGTTCTTAGAGGTCACTTGTAAGGCTTTCACTAACCCAGTGGGGAGCATCAGCTAAGAGGAGCCTGGGCTCTAATCAAAGGAGCACATTCAACTGGCTCAAAAGCAAGTCACAGGTTGCACAAACCCATCTCCCTTTCCCTTCCTTTCCTGCTCACCTCGTCTTCCTTTTCCTCTGTCCTTCCTGGCCACCATGAGGTCAGCAGCCTTTGTCTACCACATACTTCCTGCCATGAAGTACTACTGCCTATTCACAGGCCCAAAGGACCAGGCCAACCATTTGCAGACTGAACCTCCAAAATGGTGAGCCAAAATAAACTTCTAGCCTTTTTTTTTCTTTTTCGTCTGTCGTGGGGCTTGAATTCTGGGCTTGGGTGCTGTCCCTGTGCTCTTCAGCTGAAGGCGAGTGCCACTTCCAGTTTTCTAGTGGTTTGTTGGAGATAAGAGTCCCACAGATGTTCCTGCCTAGGCTGGCTTTGAACTGCAATCCTCAGATCTCAGCCTCCTGAGTAGCTAGGATTATAAGCCTGAGCCACTGACACGCAGCTCCTTCCACACTTTTCAATTGATTCGTAGTTACTTTCTGAAAGCTAATTCTGTTATTCTGCCTCTGATTTTTACAATTAACTTGTCATCAGATCAGGTTGGGCATGTCAGGATCTGCTGTAAGCCTTGTAACATGGGTCTATAGTAGTGTTCACTCAAAGGCTAAAGGACCTTTCCCTACAATGTTGCCCCTTTGGGCATGCTGAATGCTCAGGGTCAGCATCAGGATCCCATCTCTCAGTGACAGAGCTGAGTGCTTGTGGCACTCACCTCATTTTCTGCCTATTGCACAAATCCAAAAGCAGCTGACAGCTGGGCAACTGGCAGCTCATGCTGTATTTCTAGCTACTAGGAGGCTGAGATCTGAAGATCCTTGTTTGAACTCAGCTCAAGCAAGAAAGTCTGTGAGCCTCCTATCTCCAATTAACCACCAAACCCCTGGAAGGAGAGTTGTGGCTCTAGTGGTATGGTACCAACCTTGATTGGAAAAGGCTAAGTGACAGTGCCCAGGCTCTGAGTTCAAGTCCCAGTATCAGCATACATGCACACATGTACACACACACACACACACACACACACAGAGATGACATATATTTTGCTGGTCATTTGTGGAGAGAGGACTATTAAGGTAGAATTCTCTGAAGTGTCATGGTCTGCAGTAGAATTCACATGACAGATTTTTATAAATATCTTGGGGTCATAGTCAGTTGCGTGGGAAACCAGGGAAGCCACTGAATACAGTGCTGTATTTTCACCCATGGATGGGTTTCCTGCCTCTGTCCAGGAGGCTTTTCCTGATGCTCCTCCATGTTCCCCACTTTCAGTCCTCTGAGTCTCCCACCCCGAGGAAGAAGGCGCCACGCTGGCTTCCCGTTTGGATGTTGGGAAGGCCTAAGGCCAGCTCAGCCTTGAATCTCAGCATTACAACTTCTTCAGCTCAGAAGTAGAGAATGGTAGTGAAATTGAAACGTGGAAGGAAACTGCTGACTTATTCGTTACCATTTTTCTACCAAACTCAATACGAGCAAGATCCTCCCAGAAGAGCAAAGTTTATTGAGCATCTTTTAATATAAAAAAGTGTGAATGCACCTGGGAAAGTGGCTCAGTGGTAGAGCGCTTGCCTTGCATGCATGAGGCCCTGGGTTCGATTCCTCAGTACCACATAAGTACATAAGAAAAAGCCAGAAGTGGCACTGTGGCTCAAGTGGTAGAGCACTAGCCTTGAGCTGAAGAGCTGAGGGACAGCGCCCAGGCCCAGAGTTCAAGCTCCATGACCAGAAAAAAAAAAGTATGAATGCATCATACTTTTTATTCAATATGTTCATTCAAATAAAATCCCTGGCTAAGATTCCTTTTTGCATGCACATCATATGGCTTGGCATATCTATGTTTGAAGATGGAATTTCACCTGTCTAGGGTTAGGATGAGTGTTGTAAACTAAGTACTGTGTTACCTTCCCCACACCAAATTTATATTTTGCAACTCTAATTCCAATATAATAGTATTTGTATGTGAGGTCTTTGGGAACTAATTATGTCATGAGGATGGAGCCCTTGTGACTGGGTTAGTGCCCTTTTAAGAATATAAATGAGTTATCTCCATCCACTTTTCTCCTTTTCTCCCAAGTTGACAAAAGAGCCATCTAAGGAGGAATCCCTCACCTGGAGCAGGATAGACTGCCAGCGTGATCTTGCATTTCTAGGTTCCAAAACTGTAAGAAATAAATGTTCACTTCTTAAGCTACTAGATTATAGAATTTTGTTATCAAATCCTGAACTAAGACAATTATTTTGGTAGCCCCCTTCGTGACTGACTAGCACAACATTTGGTAATAAACAATGATGATGGAAAACCACAGCCCAAACCCAGAGTGGTGGTACACTCCTGTAATCCTAGCAAACTCAAGTCCCTAAGTTCAATTCATAGTACCACAAAAAA
This sequence comes from Dipodomys spectabilis, assembly GCF_019054845.1. Taxonomy (NCBI): domain Eukaryota; kingdom Metazoa; phylum Chordata; class Mammalia; order Rodentia; family Heteromyidae; genus Dipodomys; species Dipodomys spectabilis. The sequence continues at coordinate 908,694 of NW_024870979.1, forward strand.
AAAACCCACTGTTAAATAAATGCCAAGTGCTGGTGAGAAGTTAACACAAACAAGTTCTCACACACTGCTTCCATCTAGAAAATTAATACTATAGACAAGACAGGTCCAAGAGCAGTCCGTGGAACAATGGTTTTTTTTTTTTTAATTTGTTTTCTGTTTGGTTGGTTTCTGTGAGATGAGGCCAGACTGCTCTGAAACTTCATATCAGCCTTCCTGGGATTACAGGTGCACACATCACACCCATCACACACCATTAATTGTCATTAATGGTTTAAAAAAATTAAAATTAAAAACAGCCTATATGTCTTCTTGTAAGAGACTAAATTGTGGATGAATTATTCTTACAGTAGAATATTATACAAGGGTGAGACAAAAAAACTAAATCTACAAAAATAAATCTAAGAGTTTTAAGTGACATTGAATGAATAGGGAAATTTGTTTAAGGTTATATAAATATATATTATAACACCTTTTATACAATTATGGTTAAGTGAATACAAAATAGGAATTTTCAAAAATCTACAAGGATACTAAACATAAAATTCAGGATATTTGTTATGAGGGGATGAAGGAAAAAAGATTAGGAATTGTAATTGAATAAATCATATTTGACCTCCTAAGCTATATGGTAGGGACAGTGAAGATTATTATATTTTTATTATTGAATTTTTTGTATTCCTGAACTGTTTTAATATTTTTTGTTTTTTTTCTTTTTGCTTATGTGGTGCTGAGGAATCGAACGCAGAGCCCCATGCATGCAAGGCAAGCGCTCTACCACTGAGCCACCTTCCCAGCCCCTGTTCTAATATTTTTAATGTAATCTTTTTACTTTTATACTCTAACTTGTTTAGAAGTGGGTAAAAGTGGTTTCAAACATCAGGTCATCTTGTAAAAGTCTATCCAATGGAAACCACCAAATGTAAGGGGATTTTTGTCTTTTTCAATTCCTAGTCAATAATCAATAAGTCCCTTTTTGCCTCTTTCTGCATTGATGAAAGAAGTCTGTATGTATATAAAGAGGTGCAGAAGGTAACATTAGCAGAGCTGATTGTTGAAATTTAGGAACAACATGAGAATTATCAGGAACAGCTGAGAATGAAGACGCAGGAAAGAGACATGCATGTTTAATTCACCGGGAAGCATAAACAGGAGGAAGTGCCAAGCTCTGTGTGGATACTGCTGGACCTCCGCGAGTCTGTCCTGTCCACGTGTAAAGCCATCAAAAGAAAAACTTGCTTTGATACTTGATTTCAATCATTGCTTTCCCACTAAATATTTATTATCTTCCTGGTAAAAGAGAAAGTGGGTAATATAAATTCCATTTTCTTAGCTTTGGTTTCTTAACCGTGAAACCAATCTCGCTATCTAAATTAACACAGATGTTCAGGGAATGTGTGGCAAAGCTTTAAAAAAATATCTTTAGGCTGAAAAAAATAAAAGGAGAGAACCTAGAAGAAATAAAATAGACAAAGTAGCTGAGTGACATGGACAAGGTAGGGTTAGAACTTTAAAACTTTGGGTATTAAGGTCAGTTAGAGACACATTAGTGAATTCTATTCATCTATCCATCCATCCATCCATTCAAGTCTGAGCACATTCTATAGACCAGTCTATAGTCTAGAAGAGTCTATAGTTCACACACACACACACACACACACACACACACACACACACACATACACACACACACACACACACACACACACAGGTGAGCACCAGTCTCATATTAAGTATAGTCACAAAAGCATGTCTCAGGGTTCATGTCTCAGGAACCAGTGGAAAGTTTCATGGGGAAAGCTAACATGAACCTCTACTCATCATTCATCAAGGAGATTAAAAAAAAAAACCTCCAAACTGAGGCTAACAGACAACTATCATGTTAATGTTTAATTTGCTGGCTCCAATGATTAAGAATGAAGAATTCATGAGTGAAGAATTATTTATGAAAATATATGGGCTGAATTGTACCTCAGAACCATGAAATTCAGCCATTCTAACTCAGGACCTCAAAACATGACTGGGGACACACACACACACACACACACACACACACACACACACACACACACACACACACACACACACACACACACACCCTTTAAAGCAGGACAACCCTAGTCCATTATCTCAGACACACGCAGGGGAAGCCATGTGGGACACAAGAAGACAACCATTGCACAAGGACGGAAAGATCCCAGAAGAAACCGGCCCTATTGAAATCTTCATCTCAGACTTCAAACCTCTAAATTTGTGAGAAAATATATTTTTCTTGTTGAAGCCACCCCCTTTGCAGAAGTTTGTAATGACAATGCCAGTAAATAAATATACATGGTATACTTAAAATGGTGGTTGAAATCCTGAATTGACCTGTAAGTATATTTGTTATGGCTTAGTTATCTCCCTCTCTGCCCCCCCCCCCAAAAAAAAACAAAACAAAACAATAAGCTTGGGTGTTGAAATCTTGTTCCCTAGTTTTTGGAATCAATCATTAAGAAGTGACGGCTTACACAGGTTCTGATCTGATCAATTGACCACTCATTGATAGATTTATGATTCTATGTCATTACTGAGAGGTGACAGTCTTTCGGTGGTGGGCCTAGTTGGGGGAGGTCGGTTGCTGAGGGTATATTTTGTTATGTCTTCAACCAGGCACCTCTGTGGATGTCTCTGCTTCCTGGCTGCTATGAGGTAAGCAGCTCTAGTCAGTCCTATGCTTCCCACCATGATGACTCTGCCTTCCCTGAGGCCCATAAGCGATGGAACCAACTGACCCTGCACTGAAGCCAGGGGCCAAATTGAATCTTTTCTCCTTTTAAGTTGTTTACATCTGTTATTTTTGCCATAGTCACAAAAGGCTGGCTAATGCCATATTCAGACCAAGTAATTGAATTTTTAGAAAGCAGGCTATCACACATGTACAAAATGATTCAATTGTTATAAAGATGATGCAACTATCCACGTAAATATAGATTCAAAAATGGATGTGATATCCAGAATTGTATGCCAATTTTTTTCATTAAACTTTTATGCAGTGCCCATTATTTTAACAAGCATGTAAGTGGATAGATTCAAGTGGAAATTAATAAATAGAGCAATAAAAATGTAGCTCAGGACAGAACCTTGAGGGATGCTGGTATGTAAAGGGCAGAAGGTGAAAGGTGAAAGCAAATAAAGATGACAAACGATTCTTCAGAAGGGAGGAGAGCCACCAGGTACTTTGAAAGAGACCAATAAAGGGGAAGGTTTTAAAAGGCACTGGGTACACAACACTCGTCTACATCACAGAGAAGAGCAGGAGGGTGGTACACTAGGAAACTCGAAGGTCACGCTGTCTTCTGGGAGCCTTTGAAGGACTGGGGAGGCCAGCTTTCAAAAGGGTTTACGGGAAGAATGCTCACTAACAATGGCAGGTAAGAATGCCATACATGGTGAAAAGAATTAGAGACCATTAGGTATAAAGGCAGATTGTCATCATCATGCCAGGAATAGTTTGAGTACAAACCCCAGGAAGTTGAAATGACGGTTACCCTAGAAACCTGAGAAGAGTACCTTGGCAACATTCTGAGCTGCTGTGGAACTCTCCTAGTGTAATCTGTCAATCCGCCTCTAGTCTTTGCTTATTAGGAAAGAGGTTTCTCTGACAATGAAATCGCATAGCAGCTCATCTGTACTAGCACAGGTGATGGCAGAAGCAACTCTATTTGCTATTGGAAAAGCTCCCTAATGTGGCAAGAAAGCGACTCACTTGACCACTACCACACTCAGCTTTTCCTTCCTTCATTCGTGTGTGTGTGTGTGTGTGTGTGTGTGTGTGTGTGTGTGTGTGTATTTATAACAATGTCATCATGTATAGGCAATATGCTCTATTTAGTATTTACATTATCCCAGTAGGTAGATACTAATTTTATCCTTTTTTTAATCCTTGATTTAGCCAAGATGCTGAGAACAGAAACACTCTTTCCAAAGGTGTGGACACTGATAGAAAGTTACATCATTTACTCGAGATCAATCACACAAACTGCTTGATTTTAGGTTAATTTTCTGAGTACTACAGAGAACACAAAGTGACTTTAGACATTAAATCTCTGCTGAGCCTGGTGCATGCTGGTAATAAAAATTAGGCCCATGTAGACTTGGCACCACCATGAATGTTGTGGGAGAGGGGTTGAGTGTTCCCTCCTGCCTGTGTCAACCAGAAGACTTTTTTCAAAGGAAGTAGGGGTCTAAAATTTCACTCTGATGACACTTGGTGACTCAAGCCTGTAATTCTAACTACTTGGGAAGGCTTGCATAGGAGACTGAGGTTTGAGGCCAGTCAGGCATAAAAGTTCACAAGTCTGTCTTAACTGATGGCTGGGCAATTTAGGGGAGCTAAAACAGGAGGGCTGCAATCCAGGCAGTCAGGCATAAAAATGAGATCCTATCTAAAAAACAACCACCACAAAAAAAGGTGAAGTGAAGTAATTTCAGTAACAAAGCACTTGCCTAGCAGGATGGGGCCCTGAGATCAAACCCTAGTACTGCTCTCCAAAATTTCCACTTTCAAGAATGGGAGAATTCCTTTTAATCTTTTTATTATTATTATTATTATTTTGCCGGTTGTAGGGCCTGAACTCTGTGCCTGGGTGCTGTCCCTCAGCTTTTCAGCTCAAGGCTAGCGCTCTACCACTTGAGCCATAGCTCCACTTCTGGCTTTTTCTGCTTATGTGGTGCTGAGGATTGGAACCCAGGGCCTCATGCATGTAAGGCAAGCGCTCTACCACTGAGCCACCTTCCCAGCCCCTTCCTTTTAATCTTATATGATTGAAATACTTATTTTTTTTCCTTCTCCTGTTTGTGTTCCCCAACTCTTCACGCTCTATAAATAGCAATGCAACACTAGCACTTCCATCTTTTCGTTCCCTTCATCTTGTCTTCTATTTCATTTGGAATGCTGAAATTTCTTAACAATAGCAGACAGAACTGGGCATGCTCAGATGCCACAGCAAGCAAAAGTTACTCTGGCAAGAGTAAGCTCATTACAGTGACTTCGTTAGAGGCCAATAGCCGTCTTCCTTTGGACACAAACTCTGCAGGCTAGATGAGTTGCCAGGGGAGGCATTGTTTTTGGCAAGCAGAATTCAACCCGGAGGAATTTCTGAGCACAGCCCATGGTGATATGATGAGCTTTCATCTTTGATTGTTAACTACTATGTAAAATTCAAAACTTTGTTATCTCCTTAAAGTTGGAGGAGACAAGGCATGAGTGGTCCATTTCAGATGTGTAAATAGGTGACTCCGTCTCTCACCTCACCCAGAAAAGGTCCACTTGACAAACTTTCCCCCACCTCACTTTGCCCACACCTCACCTACTGCCAGCCACTCTTCTCTCATGGGCTCCTGTGTTCCACCAGATGCAGACAGTGTTGGGTAAAGTGAGTTCCTTTATAAAATACTAAAAATACTTCTCAGGGCTGGGAAGGTGGCTCAGTGGTAGAGCGCTTGCCTTGCATGCATGAGGCCCTGGATTCAATTCCTCAGCACCACATAAGCAGGGGAAAAAAACGGAAGTGGCGTTGTGGCTCAAGTGGTAGAGCACTAGCCTTGAGCTGAAGAGCTGAGGGACAGCGCCCAGGCCCAGAGTTCAGGCCCACGACCAGACCCAAAAAAAAAAAAAATACTTCTCCCACTGCGTATAACCCAATGTGCGTATTCCTTATAATGCCTGGAGGATACTGTAATCAGGAAAGATGGTAGAGGTTTTTAGATAGTTTCTTTAAGTAGGGAGCAATTTCTCCATACATGTGGGAAGATAAGCTAAAGATATTGAAGCACACACTAAGGGCCATGTGTCCTTATCAAAACCAAGTCAAGCCTCATGAGAAATTTTGTGATAGTTGGTTATTTTCAATCTGCTGAAAGAAACCTCAACAACTTAAGAAGAAAAAGCTCTCCATACACCAATACTACATCGTTGGCTTTGGTGCCAGAATTTCCTGTTCCTAACCTAGAAATACTTGGATTCAATCCTCTTTCAAGCACGTATTATAGGACATGAGGAACTATCCTTTCTCAACTTGGTCAGCAAACAAGGAATACTTGCAAATCCAAACTAGCCTAACATTTAAACATTCCTTCTGTTGTTCTAAATTATTTTAAAATCCAGATACCTAAGTGTCATTCCTTCCCAGTTTAAAAATAATGCTGTTTTTTTTTTTAAATTATTGTTTCCTTTGGAAACCATCTTCTTAAGCATGGTAACCGCCTGACTTTAACAGGGGTTATTTATGGGAGCCGTTTTCCCTTGTTGCATTCTGGATGACACGAACCCATAGTTTAGCCCAATGGGCCAGTGAAGGCTAACCCTTGTGTGCTCTAGAGAATCATCTAGTGCTAACACAGCCCCAAACCAGCTGCTAAGCAGCCAAAAAAAAAAAATTCTGGTCCCCGGAGATCAGTTTGAGGAACGTTAAGTCCTCGGGGACTGGTGAAAAGTTTCAGAATGTGTGACCAAATTGTCAGAAGTCTCCAGATCTGCTTGAGGGCAAATGTTAAATAAAGCAGTGAGGCCTGGAAGACACGTGTGCATGGAAGAAGCCTTTTGCATTTGCACAGGAGAATAGGGTTCCCCCTTTCAAGATCCAGATTTCTGGTAACATTCTTTAAAAATTAAAAATGGTTCACACCTACAATTCTAACTACTCAGGAGGTTGAGATCTGAGGATTATCGTTTGAAGCCAGCCTGGGTAGAAAAATCTGTGAAACTTTTACCTCTAATTAACCAGCAAAAAGCCAAACAAAAGTGGACCTATAGCTCACTGGTAGAGTACCATCCTTGAATGAAAAAGCTAAGGGAGAATACAAGGTCCTGAGTTCAAGCCCCAGTACTGGCACACAATACAGAAATTAAGAAAAGTAAATGTCGGGCTGGGAAGGTGGCTCAGTGGTAGAGAGCTTGCCTCTCAAGCATGAGGCCCTGGGTTCGATTCCTCAGTACCACATAAGCAGAAAAAGCTGGAAGTGATGCTGTGGCTCAAGTGGTACAGTGCTAGCCTTGAGCTGAAGAGCTGAGGGACAGCGCCCAGACCTAGAGTTCAGTCCCCACGACCAACCAAAAAAAAAAAAAGAAAAGTAAATGTCTGTTTCTACCTATGAATGAATAGCTTGTATCAACCTAACTCTCTCATAAACACAATCACAAAGGCAGGATAAAACAGCTTCTTCAAGGGGCCGAAATCTTGCTGAGAAATAAGATATATTGAGGTGAGTCAGGGAGCTGCCAATGCAATTTTTCCCCAGGGAACTTTCTGGGTCTGGGGCTAAGAGCCCAATTAAATAAGATGATGGAGTGCCGCTAGAGTCTCCCTAGAGCAAGGAGACAATAAATTGAGCTCAAGTTAACCAAAGGCAAGGATTTTCAGAGCCAGTATGGGTTCTACATTGAGTAATTTTCCCTCAAGGCCTTTCCAAGTGGACTAAGCAAGCAGAGGCTAAGAGGCAAGAAAAGCAAGCAAGTACCAGAGTCCTTAACCACAGAGCCTCCTGGTGCTCAGAAGGTGAAACATGACATTGGGATGAGATGAAGAAAGACAGAGAGAAACAGACACACAGAGAGATTCATTCTTGGTAAGGACTCCAGACCTTCAACTGAGAACCCTCCAGAGCCACATTCTAGTAATAAGAGCAAGAAGGAGAGATAGTCCCCTTGAGGAACGCAACTGAATCAGCTGAAACTCAGCTTAGTTCCTGTCTGTATCAACTTAGCTTAGTTCCTGTCTTGTCCTGTTGAGGGAATTTGATACCAAAATAAAATTAAGCCCTCTGTGTAAGAAGGTGGTTTCCATCTATAGTCTCTCTATATTTTTCTAATACACAATATCCAACATTCAATCCCAAACTACCAGGCATACCCGAAAATATAAACAATGACAACATCTAAGAGAAAAAAGTCAAGACAACAGAACAATGTTTGAAAAAGAAACACACCAAGGTAATAAAGAATATTTGCATTTGGCCTGGATATTAAAACATGACACTTAGATGTTAAGCTGAGTGTCACTAAAATACTCCTGAAAACATACAAAAATACGGGGGGGGGGGGAGCTAATAAAAACTAAATGGAAGTTTTATAACTGAAAAACACAACAACTGAATTGAGAATTCAAAACTTGTATTTAATAGTAGTTGATAGCAGAAGAGAGCCCTAGCAAACTGAAAGATAGGTCAGTTCAAAAAAATCTAAAAGGATGGGGCTGGGAAGGTGGCTCAGTGGTAGAGTACTTGCTTTGCATGCATGAGACCCTGGGTTCGATTCCTCGGCACCATATAAGCAGAAAAAGCCAGAAGTAGTGCTGTGGCTCAAGTAGTAGAGCGCTAGCCTTGAGCTGAAGGGCTGAGGGACAGTGCCCAGGCCCAGAGTTCAGGCCCCATGACCGACAAAAAAAAAAAATCCAAAAGGAAACAGAAAGATAAAGATACAAAAACACAAAAATGAGCAAAGAGACATATAGCTCAGGGTACAAAGTTCTGACACATGTAAAATTAAAATTCTACAAACAGAGAGAATGGGACAAAAACTGTGTACCAAAGCCAATGAAAGACATGAAGCTGCAGATTCGGGAAGTTATCTGATCTCTGGGTAAGATAAACACTAAAGTAAATGGCATGTAGACAAACCATTGTATGGCTGCTGAGTATCAAAGTTAAACAGAACAAAAATAAACAGGAAAAATATTACCCTTAAAGTTTGTCAATAAAACAACACTGAGGTGAGCACTGTATTTCTGTTAGAGGAAAAACAATTTGAAAATGAAATTTAAAACAATACCATAGATATCAAAAGCAAAACTCATTAAAATGATAGAAATAAATAAGCTATATGACATCTACATTAAACAGTGTGAAATGCCTTGAGAGATTTTTCAAGACCTAAATGAATGAAATAAAATGCTATGTTCATCTTCAATGATATGATACTCATTTATGTCCATGAATACTCAACACTGAATTATTGTCAGTTTTTTAATAGTTAATTCTACCCAAGTTAACAGACTCGATGTAGCTCCAGTTTAAAAGAATTTCTACAAGTCAAATTTTGATTTTAAAATTTATATAGAAGAATAAAAATAATATTGGAAGATTTATATTGTCAAATATCAAGTTTATTTTGGCTAAATTAAATAACCATAGATTGATGAACAGAAAATAAAAGATTACTACCCTAAAACAGAGAATTCAAAGAAAAAATCCACACAACTTGGTCTTCTATCTCCTGCTGAAAAAAATCAATTCCAGATGTAACATAGACCTAAGTGGGAAAGGTAAAATATTAACAGTGCCTAGAAGATAATTAGGACCGGAGCTTTATTGTCACAGAGTAGTCAAAGAACTCTCAAACAACACAAGCAGCATTAAAGAAGATCATCATAACCATTAAGATTTTTTTTGTTTATCACGGGACACATAAGCGAGGCAAGTACTCTGCCACTGACTATAATATAACCCCAGCCCAGGGATGCTAAATTTTAAAGCTAAGTTAAGTAGCTATGTAGCTATGTGAGTCACAAAGTTTAAATTATAACTCTTAGACCATTTTTGATAGTAACTCTTTATAAGGCATTTGTGAAGTTAGTGCAGTGCAAAATATTACACTTGTAATTAAAGTTATTGTGTAGATGGCAATTGCCATTTCTTTTCCTCCTGAATGCTGTCTCTAAAACTTGTTTGGCATTTACTCCTTCACTGCAAAGACTACCTTTAAAAAAAATGAAGCTGGACACAAGTCAAATCATACCATATGTTTCTGTCTCCAAATCTTCCTAAATTTACAAAAAAAAAAAGAGAGAGCGACAACTTCTGGTTGTTATGAAAATCAAAGGTATTCTCAACATTATTAGTTTAACTAAGGGATCATGGAAGAAAAGGAAAAAGAAAGAGGATAGATATTTTGAAGTACATTGCAATTATATACAAAAACAGTACAAAGAACCTCAAAGGAATCTGTTGATCAGTAGAGGCTGTTGGGGGGAGGGGGGGGACAAGGAAAGAGAAACAGGCTGTGTTGGAGGTACTAGCAGGGGGCACTGGGCTGACAAGGAGGTGAATGAGGATGCACATGGGGGAAGCAGATGGCTTGCATGTATGAAATAGAATAATGAAACTTGTTGAAATTGTCCTACAAATGGAGAGGGGGAAGGGAAAGTGATAGAGGGAGTGAAATTCATCAGGTACATTGTATCCTCGAGTGAAAATGTCACAATGAATACCGCCCCGCCTAATTAACAAATGCAAATAAATGTAAAGCAAAATATAAACAAAAAATAGCTTGTAAATTATAGGTCAGCCTACACATTTAATAAAATAAGGCCAATTTTAGGTTTTTTTCCTCCCTTAATAACTGATTATATCAAGTTGAATGGACTAAATTCCCTTAAATAATCATTTCTGCTTACACTGTGGTTAATTAAACTTCCCCAAATATGCTAAAGTGTAGTTATGAGCTTAATACATGCAGCTTTCCTTTGAACTACTTCCAATGCCTTTCCTGATTAGTATAGCCATTCCAAGTATTTAAACAACAGTAATAAATCTGATAAATTAAGCCTATTAATAATAGTGAATCTCCAGCTCACTTAAACATTCCCAGACTTTTTCAAATTTAATCAAATTTTAGAGCTGATTTTAAATCACATCTATAATCAATTACTTAATTATACATTTTAAGTGGAATCATAAGGCTGGGCTGTCTTTGTTCCAATGTGTCTAGTTCTCTTTGTCCAAATACATAAGATCCAAGGACACCCAGATTGTCTCTATGATTTTGAATACCTTCTTGAAATTTACACAAAAGTGTAGACGTTGTAGCCAGATGCTGGTGGCTCACACCTGTAATCCTAGCTATTCAGGTGGCAGAGTTCTGAGGATCTTAGTTCAAAGCCAGCCTGGGCAGGAAAGTCCATGAGACTCTTATCTCCAATTAACTGTCAAAAAGCTGGAAGCAGAGCTGTGGCTCAAGTAGTAGAGTGCTAGCCTTGAGCAAAAAAAGCTTAGAGACAGTGCTCAGGCAGTGAGCTCAAGCCCCAGTACTGGCACACATACTCAAAAAATTATGAGTGTTATGACTACTTCAGTGTCTCTATAACTACTTTTCAGCCTTCATTTGTATTAGAAATAAAATATAGCTCATCCACAGAGAAAAAAACTTCATGATCCCCAAAACCTGGGGTGTCAAGATGCCCAAATTATTTATTGGCCAGACAGCCAATTGCTAGTTGAGACTCCAGATATGAACCTGCATTCCTCCTCCACCCCCTAACCCCCTAGTCATTCTAGGACAGACATTATGGAAAACAGCATGGAGGACTCAAAAAAATTGAAAGTAGGAAAGACCTATGAACCAGCAATGCCACTACTGGATATAGCTCTTAAACAGATGAAGTCACAATATGGAAGAGATACCTCTAGTCTCATGTTTACTACAGCAGTATCCACAACAGCCAGTATAGAGAAAAGACTGGAGCATCCCTCATCACATAAATGGAAAAAAACATGATACATAGATACGCGGTGGAAAAATATTCAGCCTTAAACAAACAAAACAAAACCCTGTTATTTGTGACACCACGAGGATCCTGTGGCATGTTATGCTACATGAAATAAGTCAAGAAGATGCATGATCTCATTAACATGTGAAAGCCAGAAAAGTCAAACCCATAGAAGCAGAGGGCCACACTCTAAACTCTTTGTGAACCTGTCCATCTCCTCTTTTTCCCTACTGTATGCTGCTCTGTAATCATTTGCTTAATTAAAATTTGTTTCTCACCTTCTATTGTGTGAATTATATATCTTCCTCCTCTTCTTTTCTTCCTCCTCCTCCACTTCCTCTTCTTCCTCCTTCTCTACCTATCCCCTCTTCTTCCTCCAGCCCAGCCTGGATTGCAAATTTCCTGTTTGTGTTTCCCTTTGTTGTGGAGATGACAGGCACACACCACCTATGAACCAGCACTAATTGACATGAAGTTCTTATGAACTTCTTGTTTTGCTGGCCTCACACTGTGATCCTTCTATGTCTACTACCCAGATAGCTAGGATTATAAATCTAGCCACCATGCCTAGCTCAAAAAATTTCTGTTGAGGGACTGGGAAGGTGGCTCAGTGGTAGAGCGCATGCCTTGCACGCCAGAGGCCCTGGATTCAATTCCTCAGCACCACATAAGCAAAAAGAAAAAAGCCGGAAGTGGCGTTGTGGCTCAAGTGGTAGAGCGCTAGCCTTGAGCTGAAGAGCTGAGGGACAGTGCCCAGGCCCAGAGTTCAGGCCCCACGACCGGACCAAAAAAAAAATTTCTGTTGATGCATTCAAGAGCCTTTGAACCAAGCTTGGGTTAATGATCAAAAGTTTTCCCTTCAGTTAGTGAAAACCTCTTTGACCCTTCCCCAATGACAAGCTGAAGTCCACTTTCCTACCCTGTGCTCCCATGACCTGCCCTGAACCTATCTCCTTTATTTTTCTCTACCCGGCATGAACTCCAGAATGCCCATTCATCACCATCCATTTGCTTCATTTCTTGTGTTTTGTTTCTTAAGCATTATAGTACAGGTCTGTATCTCTGCCTAGCTTTCTGGGAGATAATATTATAATTCTTGCAATGTTTGCCAGTGTTGGTAGGTAGCAAATCATGAAGCTATTGTTTTAATGTATAATTATTTAATTACTCATAAAACTGAACATTTTAATGAACTAATTATACATTGAAATTATTTTTAACTTCCTGTTCATATTCTTTGCCCTTTTTAAAAACACCCAATCGGGGACAGTGAATCCCTCAAGGGAGACCAGAGCTGGAGGGAATCCCCAGACCCTGACCTAGACTCCCTACCCCAACACCCGGACCACAGGACCCACTAAAACTGGGAACTGTTCGAGAGCTCCACCAGCCGGTGGAGCACACTCTGCTGGCCAGGCCAGAGCAAGAGCGCCCCTGGAAGGGAGCTTAAATGCCCAAGCCAGGAACAGCGCCCCTGGGTCAAGACTACCAACAGTAGAAGAAATTTGAACTGTGTCCTCCAGGCTGCATAACCTAGGTGGTATACACATTAGCACAGGCCTAACGAGCGCGCTCCAGGCTGGGGCCGGAACCAGGCCTGGGGACCGGCACCTGAACAAAGCAAAAAGGGTCAGAAGTGGGGCTGTGACTCAAATGGTAGGGTGCCAGCCTTGAGCTGAAGAGCTGAGGGACAGCACCCAAACCTAGAGTTCAAGCCCACAACCAGCCCAAAACAAACAAACAAAAACACATCAGGAGCCCATAGCAGACTCCAGTATTTGGGAGAGTGCATCCAGAGCATCTGATCTTCCCAAGAGCACCCACAGGAGCAAACACAAGCAGTCTAGGCTGCTCAACCCTTCCAAAGGCGGGAATTGCTACAGCAGAGAGCTGGGAATCCTAAGTAAGTCAGAATAGCAGCTGGAAATAGGCTCCCAACAGAATCCAGATCAGGCACAGACTCTCTCTACCAATACAGAATAAGCAACCAAGCAAAGACAGACACACCAAAACAAGATTGAAGAGCAGTCTCCTGAACCCCCATGCGAAAATCACAGAGAAAAATCACAAGGTTTACCACTACCCAGGACAGCAAGCTCACCTCAAAAGCCAGCAGCCACGCAGGGGAGAGCCCCAGTGGGAGCAAAGCAGGAATGGAAGACAAAAACTACATCCAAGGGTTGCTGGAGGCAATGACTCAAGAAATAAAGCGAGAAATGGAGCAGAAATTGAAAGAGCACAAGGATGAACTATCAAAAGATATACAGGACATCAAACAAAAGTTGGATGCAAAAATAGAAGCTGCACAAACCTCAGTAAGAAGTGAGATAAACGCCAAATTAGAGGTAATGCATACTGATCTCACCTCATTGAGAGGTGAGATCAGTACTCTGAGAACCAACATTGAATCCATAAAGGGATCCATTTCCACCATGCAAACCACAATAGAAGCCACGGTCAACAGAGTGAATGAAATGGAAGGTAGAGTGTCAGATACAGAAGACAGAATACACCAACTGGACCAAAAAGTGACAGATATGGGAAAATCACTCAAATTAAACCAAAGGGAAATTCAAGAGCAAGCAGATAATGCTAAAAAATTTAACCTTCGCATAATCGGAGTGGACGAAGGTGAGGAATTCCAGAGCAAGGGAATGCAACACCTATTTAACAAGATAGTCAATGAAAATTTTCCCCACCTCAAAAATGACCATCTTACCTACATCACAAAAGCTTATCGAACACCCAACAAGCAAGATCCCAGGAGAAACACTTCTAGGCACATTATAGTAACAATGATGGATCTGAATAATAAGGAAACAATCCTGCATGCAGCAAAAATGAAGAAGGAGCTATACTACAACGGGAAAAAAATTAGAATCACTGCAGATCTCTCCACACAAACAATGAATGCAAGAAAAGCCTGGGAAAGCACCATACGAGCCCTGAGAGCCAATAACTGCCAACCCAGACTGATATACCCGGCAAAGCTAGCATTCACATTCGATGGAGAACTGAAAACTTTTAATAGCAAAGAAAAACTAAATGAATACATAAACATTAAGCCAGCATTACAAAGAATCCTAAGAAGGGGGACACAACCTGAAGAAAGCAACCAGGAACTGGGACCTGCCCCAAACAGGCATTACTCAAAGTCTAACTGAGCAAGCACAGGAGGAAAGGACAAAAGAAAAACTTAGGAAAACGGAATGGCAGGGACAACAATGCATCTCTCTATACTTTCTCTTAATATAAATGGGCTGAATTCGCCAATTAAAAGAAAACGAACTGAGGACTGGATCAGAAAACAAGACCCATCCATCTGTTGCCTTCAGGAGACCCACCTCTCAGCCAAACATACAAACAAACTCAGAGTGAAGGGGTGGAAAAGGATCTACCAATCAAATTCCCCCAATAAGAAAGCAGGTGTAGCTATCCTGATATCTGACAAAATAAACTTTTCATTAAAATCAGTACAGAAAGACAAGGACGGACACTACATATTAATAAAGGGAACAATCCAAGAGGAGGATATAACCATCATCAACTTATATGCCCCAAATATCGGTGCACCCAGATATGTTAAACAAATGCTCTCAAACTTACAGAATAAAATAGATCCCAATACGATAATACTAGGAGACTTTAACACGCCACTCTCACCAAAGGACAGGTCTACCAACCAGAGGATTGGCAAAGAAGCTACCGAATTAAGTGAGGCCATACTTCAAGCGGAATTAACTGACATCTACCGAGTATTTCACCCTAAAACAACACAGTACACATTCTTCTCAGCAGCTCATGGAACTTTCTCCAAAATAGACCATATCATAGTTCATGCAAGGAACTTAAGCAAATACAAAGGGATCGACATAATCCCCTGTATCCTATCTGACCACAGTGGAATCAAGCTAGCTCTCAATAACAAACCATACCGCAGAAATTTCTCTAATACATGGAAATTGAACAGCACACTCCTTAACAAGGCCTGGGTAACAGAAGAGATCAGAGAAGAAATAAAGCATTTCCTACAACTCAATGAAAATGAAAACACCTCACAAAGAAACTTGTGGGACACAGCAAAAGCAGTCCTGAGGGGCAAATTTATTGCCCTCAGTGCCCACATCAAGAGAATGGAGACAGACCAAGTAAATAATCTCATGTTGCAACTAAAACAGCTAGAAAAACAAGAAAAAATGGGACCTAAAGCTACTAGACGAAGCCAGATAACCAAATTGAGAGCAGAGATTAACCAATTAGAAAATCAGAAAACCATAACCAAAATAAACCAAACAAAAAGCTGGTTCTTTGAAAAAATAAACAAAATTGATGGCCCGTTGGCAAGATTAATTAAAAAAAGAAGAGAGGAAACCCATATTAATAGGATTAGGGATGCCACGGGAAACATCACAACACGTACCCAAGATATCCAAACAATTCTAACAGACTACTTTCAAAAGCTATACTCTCTAAAGGAAGAAAATCTGGCGGAAATGGATGCATTTTTAGAGAAATACAAGTTACCCAAACTGAGCAAAGAAGAAGTTAACCAATTAAATAAGCCAATATCCTATAATGAGATACAGGAAGCTATCAAAAGTCTTCCAACAAAAAAAAGCCCAGGACCAGATGGATTCACAGCAGAATTCTATAAGACCTTTAAAGAAGAACTAATACCATACTCCTCAAGCTCTTCAGAGAAACAGAGAAGGAGGGAGCTATCCCAAACTCATTCTACGAAGCCAATATCACACTCATCCCCAAACCAGGCAAAGACCCAACCAAAAAGGAGAATTACAGGCCAATCTCCTTGATGAACACAGATGCAAAGATCCTTAACAAGATTCTAGCTAACAGAATCCAGAAACACATAAAAAAAATAATACACTATGATCAGGTAGGCTTCATCCCAGAGACACAGGGATGGTTTAACATACGTAAGTCAATAAATGTAATCCAGCATATCAACAGAGCCAAGGTCAAGAATCACGTGATTATCGCCACAGATGCAGAAAAGGCCTTTGATAAAATTCAACATTCATTCATGCTAAAAGCTCTGGAGAAAATAGGAATAGAAGGAACATTTCTAAAAACAATAAAAGCCATTTATGACAGACCAATAGCCAATATTATACTTAATGGGGAAAAGCTACAACCAATCCTCCTAAAAACAGGAACAAGGCAAGGATGTCCACTGTCTCCACTCCTCTTCAACATAGTCCTAGAACCCTTAGCCAGGGCAATAAGGCAAGAAAAAGACATTAAAGGGATCCGCATAGGGAAAGAAGAAGTTAAACTATCCCTTTTTGCAGACGACACGATACTATACCTCCACGATCCCAAAAACTCCATCCCCAAACTTTTAGAAATCATAAGTCACTTCAGCAAAATAGCAGGATACAAAATAAACCCACAAAAATCAGTTGCCTTCCTATACACTGATAATGCACAGGAAGAGAGGGAAATAAAGGGAGCAACCCCATTCACAATAACCTCCCAAAAAATAAAATATTTAGGAATTAACCTAACCAAAGATGTAAAAGAACTATTTAATGAGAACTATAAAAAGTTAAAGAAAGAAATTGCAGAAGACACTAGGAAATGGAAAGATCTCCCATGCTCCTGGATAGGCCGACTTAATATAGTAAAGATGGTGATACTTCCAAAACTAATATACAAATTCAATGCAATTCCTATTAAAATCCCAATGACGTACATCACTGAAATACAGAAAACAGTCCAAAAATTTATATGGAACAACAAAAGACCTAGAATAGCCAAAACAATTCTAGGGGATAAAGACAATATGGGAGGGCTATCCATGCCGAACTTCAAACTCTACTACAGAGCTATAATCACAAAGACAGCATGGTACTGGCACAAAAACAGACCCGAAGACCAATGGAACAGAATAGAAGATCCAGATATAAATCCACAGGCCTACAGCCAGCTGATATTCGACAAAGAAGCCAAAGACATACAATGGAAGAAACACAGCCTCTTCAACCGCTGGTGCTGGGAAAACTGGGCAGCCACATGCAGAAAACTAAAAGTGGACCCCAGCCTATCACCATGCACCAACATCAACTCAAAATGGATTAAAGACCTTAACATTAAACCTGAATCTCTGAAACTACTACAGGACAGAGTAGGAGAGACCCTTGAACTAATAGGCACAGGAAGGAACTTCCTGAACAGAGTCCCAGGGTCACAACAAGTTGGAGAGAGACTCGACAAATGGGACTACCTTAAAATAAAAAGCTTCTGCACAGCTAAATCTATCGCAACTAAGCTAGAAAGACAACCAACTAATTGGGAAAAAATATTTACCAGCAATATATCAGACAAGGGGTTAACATCCTGTATATACAGGGAACTCAAGAAACTAATCCCTCCCAAACCTAACAAACCAATTACTAAATGGGCAAGGGAACTAAAGAGGGACTTCTCAAATGAAGAAATAAAAATGGCAAAGAAACACATGAGGAAATGTTCATCATCCCTGGTGGTGAAGGAAATGCAAATAAAGACAACCCTGAGATACCACCTTACCCCAGTCAGAATGTCCCACATCCACAAATCAGCCAACGACAAATGCTGGAGGGGATGTGGAGAAAGAGGAACCCTGTTACACTGCTGGTGGGAATGTACACTTATACAACCACTTTGGAAAGCAGTCTGGAGGGTCCTTAGAAAGCTAAAGATTGACCTCCCTTACGACCCAGTCATACCACTTCTAGGCATCTACCCTGAACAACAGGAACCAATATACAAGGACACGTGCACCTCCATGTTTATTGCAGCACTGTTCGCAATAGCCAGGATATGGAAACAACCTAGATGCCCCACCACAGATGAATGGATCCAAAAATTGTGGTATCTATACACAATGGAATATTATGCAGCCATTAGAAATGACAAAATAATGGCATTTGCAGGGAAATGGATGGAGCTAGAAGGAATCATGTTGAGCGAGGTAAGCCAAGAACGAAGAGACAAACGGTACATGGTCTCCCTGATAAGTGGATGCTAAATCCAAAAGGTTAGGTGATACGATAAAACTAACAGGACTTAAGAAACAAAGAACTCCCGCTCATCTGGTTGAACCACTACTAAATATCCCCATGCTGCTGATCACAAATATGGTATATAACATGTGAACACTGTTATATATTACAGACTGTGGTAGACAATTTGCTCCAGGGAAGTTAGAATGAACTTGTGACTTTGAAATTATGTAATCATTTAATCACAATCAAAAAAAAAAAGAACCTCGGGGAAGGGAGGGAGGGAGGGGATGGTAGGGGGAAAACAATGGAGGGGGGTAACAATGTTCAAGAGGAAGTGTACTCATAACCTCACTCATGTAACTGTAACCCTCTGTATAGTAGCTTTACAATAAAAAAAAAAACACATTATATCTTATTCATGAAGTTTTTATATTATAAGGTTATAAGCTTGTGATGTCTTGCAAACATTTTTGTAATTTGCCTTTTAGTGAAATATGGTATTTTGCCTTAAGCTCAGTTAGAAATGAATTTGATTCCAAGTAACAGAAAACCCTACTCCACTGCTGTAAACAAAGTGGACTTCTTTTATATAACAAGCATCTTGATTATAGATAGCTTCTAGAACTAATTGAGATCACTGACATTTAAGGGCTTGTCCCAGCCCTCTCTTGGCTTTCTATTTTTTTGCCTTGTGGTCACTATATGGTTGCTGCAGCACTAACCATCGGGTCTTTTTTCCAAGCAGAATGACAAGGAAGTAGAGACAACATTGAGCTTCTGCTTGGGTCCTATTGGCCAGAACTGGTCACATGATCACTCAACAGTAAGAAGGAGGCAGACAAAGATGACAGGAGAGGATTAAATGTATAAACCTACTCTATAAGTTTTCCTGTAGTCATATTGGTCTATATTTTGTTCCTTTGATTTCATGCTTAGAAAGTTCTTCCCCAGATTAAGGATATATTGTACCAGATATCCATCTATATTTTCTTGTATTACTTTCACATTTTTTATTGTAACAGAATGTAGAAATTAGCCTTTTTGCCCAATAATTGGCCAGTTGTCCCCAAGTCATTGTTAAGCTTTCTTCCCTGATTTGAACTATCCTCCTTGTTCACTGAGCCATTAGATCTACTTCCGTTATTTTTGGTGCTTACTGTTCTGTTCTGTGGATCTAGTTTTCTGTTCTTATGCAATAGCCAGTACTGTGGTTTCTGTAACTTAAATGCTTCTTGAAAATTTGAAGACATTTCCCTCTTTCTTCGCATTCACTAAGTAGAGACAATGCCATGCTTTGTGTTTTCTAACTCTAGATGCCACTTGCCTATATACACTGGATCATATTGGGATACATTAGCAGCCTGACACCTTGGTGCAAGTATGTGTGCACAGATCTACTCACCGAAAACCATTTACATGAGAAAAGATGTGTTCTCACAATTCCAGCAAAGATGCCAAGGGAGCCAGTGACCTCTCCATGAAAGACTCCTCTACGGTTTGGCAGCCAGAGAATACAACCCTATGCAGGAGAACTACCAGGATGGCTACAGAAATGGGGAAAGAGCAAGAGCAGAAACACAGCTGCAGCAGAGAAGGAGTCGTTGAGACATCATGTGTTGCACACCGGGTAGAATAGAAAAAAAAGAAGAAGTGAGGCCCGCACTGAGTGGAGAGGTTGCATTAATTCGGGTAAGTGGATCACGGGGCATGAGACACAGAAGTTCTGCACGTGGAGCTGCCTGTGGTGTGGTTCTCAGAGGCTGAGGATGTGATTGGCACAAAGCACACAGACTTCTCCAGACACAGTGCTCCCATCACCGTGGGGCTCACCTCAGGAGAATCTGCACAGGGGATGGAATGTGTTCTAGAAGCAGAAGTCACGGTGGGCTTGAGGCTGCATCAGAAGTAAAGAGAACTACAGTGAAATCCTTCCTGGATACAAGATGATCAGCTGCCATCCAAGGTCACTCTCCTTTCCAGTCATGCAACTCCGGGAGAGGCAACCAAATAAGGAGAAATATATGGCAGAGCTTGAAATAGTGAATCTAATTCTATTGCACACCAATCTATTTTGGTGCCTCAACTCCACCATTCAAATGTGCTTTAGAGACGGACTCAGGGGTTTTTTTTTCTTTTTTCTCCCCTCTTAATTGATTGGAATGAAGTAGATTACTCATGCCTATTTTGCCAACCCCACCTGCTCCAATTCCCCTACCAAATAGCCACTTCTTCTCACAAAATGTGAAGCACAGCTCTAAACTTGACATGGGAAAATGAGATACTATTTTTGGCTTACGTAGAAGAAAAGTTCCTCCCCTCTTCATGAAGTCTGCTCTTTGCTGTCCTGGCCACGCTTCTGGTCCAGACCAGCTTCGCAGTGTGGACTTCCTGAATGTCAGAGCTGCCAAAAAAAATGCAAGGCCTTGTGCTCTGTCTTCTCGATGGAAGAGTCATTTTCTCCAAACCTGAATAGAAACGTGGAATTTGAGGATGATGAAGAACCCTAGTGATCAACTAGTTCAGTAGTTCAGTTTCTCAAGCTGCATGCTAAAGTATATGAGGCTACAAATGCCCCCAAACAAAGGATCCCATGGGCAAATACGTGACAGAATTGCTTGTCCTCTTAAAAAGCCTGAGAAGTCCTGAACCAAGGAAGCCTGTTCCTTTGTTTGCCAAACTTAATTGTGTGTATATACATGTTTGTGTCTGAGGTACACATGTATCTGTTCGTGTTCCCTGCTAATACCCTCTGAGGTTGGCAGGCCATAAAACATACTTGGAAAGAGTGCTCAGCTCTGTAGTCCTTCCCAAAATTTACAGAGGAAGAAATCAAAGGCTGTACGTGCAGACAAACTGCCTCCTGGTACTGGCAGGCCTGGGATTAGATGACCTGAGACCAAGCTCTCCTATCATCCAGAAAGAGTCATCATGTAGGACAGTAGCTCTGATGTATCCCCTGGCACATAATTTTCACTGTCTAGAACTTGAGGCTGCATTTATTTATAGAGCACTCAGCCATGAATCCATCAAGTGCCTTGAATGGTCTTAAAAGGGCATTGGGCCAGGCACTACTGACCTACGTAAAACACTATCTTCTGGTTGGCAAGTAATTTACTATAGAGGGAAATATTTTATCAGGCTGTATAATCACATTATGTGATAAGCAAGAGTAAATCAAAGGGCCTGAAACTCAGTGAAATATTACTAAAACAATAAGATCACTACTCTGTGAGAATTAACCAATGATACTTCCTTGGTAAGACAGAGGAAAATCATTGGTGAGCCAAAATTATACATCTGTGTCCAAAGACTACATTTCCCCCGCAAATACTTTAAATTCAAGAAGTCTGAGATGTTACTCTTTAGAGTGACTTTTTCTGACTTATTTGCTGAATTCCAAAAGCACTTTGGCGGCATAAAAATGTTAGTAGTAGTCCTTTAACTGTACAATTAGCTCTGAAACTTCAGCTCTGGGTAATAAGGAATGTTCTGGGTATGTTTTGGGTGCTAGTGGCTCATGCCTGTAATCCTAGCCAATTAGAAGACTGAGATCTGAGGATGATGGTTCAGAACTAGCCAGGGCAGACGAACCAGAGAGATTCTTATCTCCCATTAACCAGAAAAAAGCCAGAATGGAGGCATAGCTGGAGTGGTAGAGTTCCAGGTTGGAGCAAAAAAGACAAGTAGGAGTGTGAGCCCCTGAGATCAAGCCCAGCACTAGCACGCACATAAAAAGATGTTTTATGAAGTAATGCCCCCCAAAGCTGGGATGCTTGTGGTTGATTTGGTTACAAGTTATCATTTTCCAAGGCCAATATGGCCAATACGGAACCAGGAACAATCCAGAACCAGAGCCCAGCCTAGGAGAGCAGAACACAGTCTGGACTTCAAGCCTCCTTGGTGCTGGCTCAGGTGGAGACCATCATGCAAACAGCAAAACCTCGGGCAAGAGCCCTGTGGATTCCCTCCCCGCCCTGGCAGTCTCCACCACTGCAGAGCTGAACTTGATCACAAGCAGACCCCAGCCCCCCACCAGCTGGTGCTCTTCCACTTGAGCCATACTTCTAGCCCAGCTTTTTGCTGGTTGTTTGGGAAATGGATTCTCACAGATCATTCTGTTGGACTGGGTTTGAACTACATTCCTCCTATCTCAGACTCCTGAACAGTTGGGATTAGCCATTTGAGCCACCAGTACCCAGTGACATCCTAGGTTTTAATAGTAAACATCCATGCAGCATATATGCCTGTGCATGCTAATATATAAATGGAAATGTTTTGCTTTGGGGAGTCTTTCTCTAACTAGGATGCATGTCCAAATATAAATAATACCACTTTGTATCTCCAGGGTGCTTGCCAGCTTACAGAATGCTTGAACATAATGCGATCATATTTGCTCCTCACAAGAGAAAAGAGTGCCGTTAAAGGAAACTCTGTGCCTCACTGCCTTTTGATTGATGAAATACAACAGTTGTCAAAGAGATTTTCATCTGATCATCGGCAGTAGCAATTCAACTGGAAGCACAGGAAGAGCTAAGAGAGATGGACTCTCCAGGAAAGAAACACTGAAAGGAAAAAAATCTGTAATAGCAACTGTCATTTACTGTTATAAAGACAGACACATTATTCAAACCTGGGACAGTTCCAGAAGAGGACTCTAAAAGGTAAGTAATGATATACCGGAAGTGAGTAATGAAGTCTGCCTTCGGCTCACTCCCAGAAATTACTGTGATACTTGGCATTTCTGTTGTGCTGCACTGATTTCAGCAGTGTCCCTCAAAGTAGCTCAGACCTGGAGATCCTGAGCAGGTAGTGGGAAGGACGGAGGTGGCGCCGCGTGTCTGCTCCAGCCAGCCTGGACGCTTGCTCTCCTCATTTTCCAAGAACCTGTCCTTGGGTATCCAGCTGCAGAGTTTGATGAGTTCCCCTGGAAGCCTAAAGAATATTCCTATTTAAACTGAAAGCCCATCTTTTAAGAAAGGTGATAACATTTTTATAGGATCTTACCATTTTTCATTTTCCTCTTTCTTTCTCACAAAAGTAAGCTATGTCCCTGATTAAAATGTTTTCCACCATTATAGCAATGTGGAAAATGTTGCTTTGGTGAGGATTTTATACTTTTTGTAGTGGAAAAGAAAAGAAAGAGAAGAAATACAGATAGGAAGTTCCCTTCCCCTTACCATCAAGGTAACCAGCGTTAGCAATTTAAGTGAAACCCAGCAAATGTTTTTTTTTCCCTATGTTTTTAACTAGGCAATAACTTTTTTTTTTTTTTTGTCAGTCATGGGGCTTGAACTCTGGGCCTGGACGCTGTCCCTCAGCTCTTCAGCTCAAGGCAAGTGCTCTACCACTTGAGTCACAGCATCACTTCCCGTTTTCTCAGGGTTAATTGGAGATGAGTCTCAAGGACTTTCCTGCCCAGGCTGGCTTTGAACTGTGATCCTCAGATCTTCCTGAGTAGCTAGGATGACAGGCGTGAGCCGCCAGTGCCCAGAGGCAATAACTTTTAAAGACCTCTGCACTACAGTTCATGTGTGTGTGTGTGTGTGTGTGTGTGTGTGTGTGTGTGTGCATGCATGCACGCACACATGCACCAATACTAGGGCTTGAACTCAGAGCCTGAGTGCTGCCCCTTACATTTTTAGCTCAAAGCTAGCACTCTACCACTTGAACCACAGCTCTACTTTGCCCTTTTGGTGTTTAATTGTAAATAAGAATCTCATGGACTTTCCAGCCTAAACTTACTTTGGACTGTGATCCTCAGATTTCAGCCTCCTGAGTAGCTAAGATTATAGGCATGAGCCACTGGCTCCTGGATGCATTGCAATTTTGACAGCTATTTTATATCAAGCCATAGTAAGAATTATTTGTTCAATACATGATCCTAAGCAGATTTTAAAAATAATTCAGCCTTGCTGGGCACCAGTTGATCATGCCTGTAATTCTATCTAATCAGGAGGCTGAGATTGGAGGATCCCAGCTCAAAGCCAGCCTGGCCAGGAAAGTCCATGAAAGTCTTATGTCCAATTCAGTACCAAAAAAAAAAAAAAAAAGCCAGAAGCTGGGCTTGAGCGGGAAACCACTAGCCTTGAACACAAAATCTTAGGGACAGCACCCAGACCCTGAGTTCAAACCTCAGTCCCAGAAAAAATAAATTCAGCCTCATACTTTAAACATGGAGTCGCTGAAGTTCCAAAGAAATGTTTCCCAAGTTAAGGGGAGGACAAACACCATCAGTATTTAAAACAAGCTAAGGCTAGAGCTACTAAAATTCTTGGAACAGCAATGCTGATGGATTTCTAGCTGTCAACTTGTGACATTGAAATCTACAGGGGCCAAAAAGTTTCAAGTAAGAATGTAGTCTGATGCATCTCTGGAATGGATTTTCAGCTGACTCAAACAAACACCAAAATAGCACAGAGTCTGCCTCAGATAAACCTTCTCTCCCAGCAGTCTTCTCTCTGCAGCCGGCCATGCCGTTCTGTTTCCACTGAGGAGACAGTCCTGCCCGCCTTGCACAAAGCTCTTGGAGACGCTGCCATTTTCTCAGCTCTGGTTTCCACTCTCGCTGTTGTAAAATGAAAGCCCCTGGTGTATAAAGAGAGACTGTGCTCCAAACACTTACAACTCACCTGTTGGGAGCTCGAAGCCTGCTTTCCCACAGAAACAAGTCCAAGTGAGATCTTGAAATTAATGAATCAGATTGCACTTGAACTGTGTGCACTGTGGAAGTGGAATACCTTGGACTATGCTGTCTTTAAAAAAAATTGTTTTCTTTCAGTGTTCTAACTTGGGATGCCCGGAATGTGTCCTTATCTGAGGTCTGGGAACTTCTGTCCTTGTGTTTCACAGGCATTTGATGCTCTGGAGACCTGGCACAAGCAGAGCCAAGGGACAAGGCTGCCATTCGTTCCCTCTCCTCCTCTCTGAGGAGTTCTCACTGCCCTCTCTGTGGAGTGTATCAAACAGGGATCCTCAAAATGCAAACTACTTTCTTAAGTCAAAAGTGTAACCAGTGACTTGCTTGGCTTTTAAATTCTGCAACTTCCTTAGATTTAAAGATTATCTCCCTTCTGTTCCTTATAGTAAATAGTGATATAATCCTTCAAACCATTTCCCTGCTTTCTGGGGAAGACAGCAAAGAAAGAGAGAGTGGAGGGGCCTGTCCTTTTAGACAGGCAAGTTCTCAGGCTCTGCTGAATAAAATCCCTTGGATAGGAGCCTCGCAATCTGGGCTCAACAACCCCTCCCGGTGGTTCCAAGGATCAAGCTCAAGTTTGAAGACCTTTAGTACAGCAGATAAGGAAGGGCCTGCCTGGAATCTTGGGCATGCCCCTCAGCAGCTGTGTGAGCTTGAACACATGAAACTTTCTGAGTTTATAAAGACCATGAAGAGTAAATATTTATTAATTATTAAGATTAAATGAGATAACGCATTTGAAGCACTTATTGCAATGCTGGACCTTGTTGGCTTCCCATCATGACAACAAAATGCTAATCATTAACTTGAAAAGGAAAAAGCTCTATGATGACTCCCAAGTTTGGGGTCTCGGTCCATGGTTGGTTGGCACCACTGGTTTTAGGCCAAGCAGAGGTGGATTCTGGCTTCACCTGTCCTCTTGACGTATGCAAATGAACAAACGGCTCAACTACAGGCAAGAGCCCGGTCTTACCTGGATCACAGTGGGGCAGGTGGAGAGAAAAACTACTTACATCAAGGGAGAAAAGAGAGAAACAGAGGTGTCCTTTTGAGGATACACCCCCAATGACCTAAGAATTTCCCAGTAGGCTCCACCCCTCCAAGGTTCTAACACTTCCCAGTAATATCCTCTGGGGACCAAGCCTTTAACACATGGGCCTTTGAGAGACAGTCAGCATCAACAGTATAGTAAGGACATAAGAACACACTCAGCAACTATGGGGCACTATTATGTAAGAGGTAAGAAAGTGTATGCCTGTAAGGTTTTCAACAAGTTAGCACAGCATTTACCAGCTGTTAAAGGGCCCTTTCAGACTCTGACATTTTGCTTTCAACATATTTGAAGGTCAAATATATTCTGTGTGATCTCATCTGTACAGAAACAAAGCTATAGTTCTTAATTTTGGCTGACCATCAGAATCCTCATGGAGCTTTTAAACTCTGCCCTTCCCCAGGCCTCCAGAAATAATCTCCAGTTACTGATGCTGGACATCCCCACAGGGAATGCTGCAAAACAGCCACTGGAATAAAAATTGACAATAATTAGGACTTTGAGTATCTGCATCACTACCCTAAACCCCCACCCCATATGCAGCTTTAATTCTGAGATGGATCTTGCTCTGGTTGCCTAAAGTGACCTTGAACTTGTGAGCCCCCTATTTCAGTCTCCCCAGTCGCCAAAACTACAGGCATTCATAACACCCAACCCAACTTCTCAGGAAACCCTATGAGGTTGGTACTG
Source organism: Dipodomys spectabilis (assembly GCF_019054845.1). Classification (NCBI taxonomy): domain Eukaryota; kingdom Metazoa; phylum Chordata; class Mammalia; order Rodentia; family Heteromyidae; genus Dipodomys; species Dipodomys spectabilis. Next base: position 935,664 of record NW_024870979.1, read on the forward strand.
TTTCTGTATTTAACAAATGAGTAAACTGAGGTAGTAAGAAACTACATTACACTACTTTCACACAGCTGAAACTAATTTAGGACTTAATCTACATTTGAGCTACTAGATGCATTTAACTGGTGCAGAAACTAGTGCATCTGATGGCTCACACCTGTAATCCTAGCTACTTAAGATGCTGAGATCTAAGCATTGCAGTTCAAAGTGAGCCTGGGTAGAAACGTCCATGAGACTCTTATGTACAATTAACCAGCAAAAAGCCAGAAGTGGAGCTGTAGCTCAAGTAACAGAGTGCCAGCCCTGAGTGAAAAAGCCAAGGGACAGTGCCCAGGCCCTGAGTTCAAGCCCCAGGGCCAACACACACACACACTCATACTCATTCACCCCACATGCATTTGTTAGGCATCATCAGGTAAGACACCGAGGGTTGAGAATATAAAAATGAATATAGAACCCCTCCATGTCCTCAAGAAACCCGTGCCCTAGAGATCAGTAAAACGAATCAGGCGGACTGGCGTGTCTCTGTGTGAAAGGCTTAAGGTTTTCTAGCAACCACTAGTTTTTTTCCTCTCCGTGGCCATTTACTGAGCTCGTCCGGGTGGGCACAGCGGCCTCGGGCCTGTGAGCACCAGGCCTGACCAGGGCGCGAGGACCTCCTTCCCTTGGGCTGGTTTGTGTCCTTCGGGCAGCCATCAGGTTAGTCTCGGAACCGGGTACGGTGGGGGAGGAGGTGTGAGTCCCTCCCCCGGCCCGGCCGGGCCCGGCCCGCCCACCGTGCGGAGACCTCGGGGGCCCTGCCCGGCGCCGGGTCCTCACGGCCTCCAAGCGTCGGGGGGCGGGGGGGGCACAGCGCGATGATAAGAAGGGCCGCGAGCATCACTGCACAAGGCCGGCGCTCCTGCCGGGGGCTCGGCGCCCGAGGGCACCGACCCGGGGCCGCGCGGAGCCCCGCGTGCCGCCGCCGCCGCGCTTCCCGCCTGGGATTTGGGGACCGCCGTGGTGCGGCACACGGACCCTTCTTCGGGTTGCACGGGGGGAGCGGCCGCGGAACCTTCCTGTCCCGGCTGCGCTCGCTGCCACCCGGACTCCGATCGTGAAGGACACGCGGCCGCGGAGACTCGGACATGGCGAGGGCGGGCTCCGAGCCGCAGCCTCCCGACCCGCTGGAGGCCCTCGGGCCCGCGGACGATCGGCTGCTCCTGGTTAAAGGTGCGGTGCGGAGCTGTGCGGTGCGGGAGCCTCGGGCACTTCCGGCTCTGAGAACCCGCAGCTTGGGCTCGGCCTTGAACTTGGCCTTGGGCCGGGCCCTCCCCGGGCGGGCGTGCGGGCGGGCAGGTGTGCGGGCGTGCACTCCGCCGCGGGATCCTCGCGCGCGCTGCGTCTCCCGAGCTCTGGGCTCGTCCAGGTGCCCGCCCCGCCTCTGCTCATCCCCGCACAGACTTCCCAACCCCGGAGCCCGCGTCCGCTTCCCGCGCGTGAGAACCAACTTAGAGGGACCCCAGGAGCCAGGTCATGAGGTCACCCCGGTTCACGGCTCCTCAGCCCCGAGCTGCTTAGCCAACGTTTTATGAATCTTAAACATCACTTGATGTAACTGGAAAAGTAGCTGGCACTTGTGTAACATCTTTTTCTTAATCCATCCTCTTGGCAGGTGGAGTTTTCCTTGGCTCTGTGGCCACAGCGGGAATGCTAGCTGGATTCCTTACAACATTATCATTGGCTAAAAAGAAAAGCCCCGAATGGTTCAATAAGGTCTGTGACACTGAAGTCCCTTATAATAAACATGGTTAGTGTTTTTAAGAAATAGCAGCTTTTTCCACAGAAAAATGGATGTGTTTATGTTTTCTTGTGCTGCTTTAAGAATCAAATCTATATTATAGAATATAGAAATAACATCTAGTGGTCACTATCATTAAAACCTGACTGATGGTGGTGCATCAGTTGTTGAGTTTAGAGCCGGGCATTGTGGCCAACACTTAGAATCCCAGCTACTTGGGAGAAGCGGGCCAGGCAGAATTACAAAACCAAATACAAAGAAATTTCAAAACCAGAATACAAAGAAAAAGGCTGTGGTGTGTCTCTAATCGAGTGCTTGTCTAATATGTGCAAGGCCCTGAGGTCAGTCTGTAGAATTGGGGAGAGGGGAGAAGTCTCATATTTCTAAAGAGCTACACTTAGCCTTTGGATAGGAATCTTTTTAAGAATCCGATGAGGGGCTGGGAAGCTGGCTCAGTGGTAGAGCACTTGCCTTGCATGTATGAGGCCCTGGGTTCAATTCCTAAGCACCACATAAGAAAAAAGGCGGAAGTGGCGCTGTGGTTCAAGTGGTAGAGCGCTTGCCTTGTGCTGAAGAGCTGAAGGACAGGGCCCAGGCCCAGAGTTCAGGCCCCACAACCGGATCCCCCCCCCCCCAAAAAAAAAAAAAGATTCCGATGAAAGTGAGGAATTATCTCACATGTATAGTCATGACTTGGCACTCTGTTTTCTGAGATTTGAGTCCTGTGTGACCTTCATGGTCTGACCGTGGTTTTCAGATTGTGACCCATAGATGCTGGCTATCTTCAAATCACTTTGGTGGGTCCCTGAAGTCAGAGCTATTTCCATAACAATGGTAAGATCTACACACTTATGATACAGAAGCCATAGATGGTAAAATGGCTAGTGCTGACACCATGGTATGATCATGGCAATGGCATAAAACCATTCATCATTGAAATGCAGCAGGAGTCTTTCAAAAACCAGCTCTGCACAAGAATATCATTGTTGAAGCAGTACCATCATTAATGTCATTAAAAGACCTACAACAATTCCATGTAAAGGAGAGGGAAACCACAATTTGTACTTTATACTGAAGTATCTTTCTGTAGGAAAACGAATTGTAAGATTGAGTGCCAGAATAAACTAGCTTCTTCTTCTCCCATGTAACAGATTTTTGCTTGCAAAAACTGACAAACTATTTCAGTTAGAAGTGGATATTTATAGATGTTTGTTAAAAATGAACAAACTGAGCTCATCTCTTCAAACAATTGTCAGTCTTTGTTGCCACTGATAAAATTCAAACTTTAAAGTGAAAAGATTTTAGACAACATGTAGCTGACATTGTGAGCCTGACAGCCACTTAGAATTAACAACATTTCTGGTGAGATTTTTATGGTGATGTTAAGGATTTTTAAATACTGTTTAATAAATAGTGGACCAATATCGTTGAATAATCGTAATACATTAAGTAGAATCCGTTCAACTCGCAAAAAATAGTGTAATGAATTTTAGTGTAACAAAGTACAGAAAGTACTAATTTGATTTCAGCTTCTATGTGGCTGCTACTATCTGTTTGTCCACTATTGATATAGTAAAAAGAAGGAAAGGAACACTATTAATGTAGTTCTCCCTTTCCAACTACATATCAGTCTGAACCCAAATTTTATTCTTATATTTCAAGAAAAACAATACAAAAACATTTTGTAGCATATTTGACCAAAAACAGTTATAAAAATTCAACTTCTTAAGCTGGGCACTGGTGGCTCATGCCTGTAATCCTAGCTACTCAGGAGGCTGAGATCTGAGGATCTCAGTTCAAAGCCAGCCTGGGCAGGAAAGTCCATGAGACTCTTATCATCAATAAACCACTAGAAAACTGGAAGTGGCACTGTGGCTCAAGTGGTAGAGTGCTGGCCTTAAGCTGAAGAGCTGAGGGACAATGCCCAGGCCCAGAGTTCAAGCCCCAGGACCAAAAAAAAAATCCAGCTTCTTAGTTAAGTAGACATATAAAAGATTAATAAAATGTAAGATATTGCTATTCTTTGCAGTATTTGTTTTTGCTTTGGGATAGTTTTCATAATCTGGATTACATTCATATATAACAGACTTGCTATTTAAAAATGAATAAATATAATTTTCTTAGTTTCAACTTTGAATACATTAAATATTGATAAATACATCCCACATAATTGAAAATCATTAGGGCCTATTTATAAAGGAATCCTAAGAGCACAAAGTGAAACTTACTGTTCCGGTGGTTACATATGTAATGTGAGTCTCTGCCTGCCTCTGGGCAGCATTAGAATTAGAGCCTCCACACTCTTGAGAATTTGGGTTCTGGAGCATACGGTAATGAGTTTATACTGCGAAGTTTCAGTTTAAGGATATCAGTAAGGCAGGCAGTATACTTCAAAATCACCATCTGATCTTCTATAACTTTTATGATAATCTTAATTCCTAACTAACACCCAAGTGCTTAGCATATGCTAGCTGCTCTTCTGAGGGCCTTATTCATTTAACCCACACAGAGTCTGCTTGCACTAAACAGTAGCAAGTGGAGGCACACATGAGCTAAACAACTTGCCCAACAGGGTATTCTTCCCCTCCTCCCAGGAATAAATAATACCACTTTCAACAGTATAGTCATTTAAACAATTGTCTGGTGTCTAAATATTAACTATAAAGATTCAAATTACAACCCACACGAAAGGACTTTAGACCAACCAACTTTTCAGTTGGGCGCTGCCCACAGTACTTCTGTTTAAGGCAATGAATCATCTCCTTAGTGAAGCATTTTATTTTCATTGTCTTTGTTGAGTCTTCAATTAGAAGGCTGGGATTTGAATATTCTTTTTTTTTCTTTTTTTTTTTTGGTCAAGGTGAGCACTCTACCGCTTGAGCCACAGCGCCACTTCCTAGAAGACTGGGATTTGAAATGTGCTGAACAAGCATAAAATTTGTCTTTGTAATCTCTTAAATAAACAGAAAGAGGAAGATATAGAAGAAGGTAGCAAGATAATTCACTTTCAAATTTCTTAGCCAGGTGCTGGTGGCTCACACCTGTAATCCTAGCTACTCTGGAAGCTGAGATCTGAGGATCACAGTTCAAAGCCAGCCTGGGGCAGGAAAGTCTGTGAGACTTACCTCCAATTAATCACCAGAAAACCAGAAATGGCGCTGTGGCTCAAGTGGTAAAGTGCTTGCGTTGAGCTGAAGAGCTGAGGGACAGCTCCCAGGCAGAGTCCAAGCCCCATGACTGACAAAAAAAAAAAAATTATTTGGTTGATCTATTAAAATAGGTCAAGATTGTATTTATTTCTTTATGGTTCTAGGTGGTTGAACCCAGGGCCAGCATATGCGAGGCAGATGCTTCACCATTGAGCTAATTCCTCAGCCTTCCAAAATTTTTGTTTAAAATAGTACTTTTCACACATCAGCTTAATTTTAAAAAACTATTTTGATACTCAGGTGCTATCAGTGAAACTTATGTGCGCATTGTATATCTATTTGGTCATAGAAAAACTGAAGAAAATACAGGATTAATGTATATACACAGTTTACTTATCTGTGATCCTACTTTTTCACTCCCAGTACTGGAGCCACCCACACTTTAGACAAGTGCTCTACCTCTTTTTTTTTTCTTTTTTTTGCCAATCATGGGGCCTGAACCCTGGGCCTGGGTACTGTCCTTCAGCTCTTCAGCTCAAGGCTAGTACTCTACCACTTGAGCCAAAGTGCCACTTCCAGCTCTTTCTGCTTCTGTGGTGCTGGGGAATTGAACCCAAGGCCTCATGCAGGCAAAGCAAGCACTCTACCACTGAGCCCCTTCCCAGCCCAAGTGTTCTACTTTTTAAGCCAACCCTCTAGTCCTTTTTGTAGAACTATGTTTTTGAGATAGAGTCTGTTAATTTTATCTCGACTGACCATGAGTTCAAGATATCCTCCTGCATTGAGTTCCAAGTAGCTGGGATTACAGGCATGAACCACCAAGACCAGCCATGTTCTTACTTTATTAACGCGTGGCAAAATTTCATCAGATAACTAAGTGATTTCAAAACCCATTTCTGAAAATCAGTAGATAAAAAGGGCAACTTGTCATTTATCTTTGAATCAGCTATAACTTCTGACAAAAATGCATTTTACATATTATAAAAAGTTGTCAAAGAAATCAAAATTGTGTCAGATAAGAATGCTTTATACTTTGCTATTGGTGGCTCTCACTTGGAATCCTAGCTTACTTAAGAGGCTGAGATCTGAGGATCCAGGTTCAAAGCCAGCCCAGGCAACATGTCTATCCTTTCTGAGCTGACTGTCTTACCCAGGCCTTTCTGTGTTCATTTCAGGGCAGTATGGGCACAGCTGCCTTGCCAGAGAGCGGGTCCTCCCTTGCCTTGCGGGCCCTGGGCTGGGGCTCCCTTTGCGCCTGGTGTGGGGTTGGTGTGATCAGCTGGGCAGTCTGGAAGAGTTTAGGCGTTCACAATGTAAGTAACTACAGTCTTGGAATTTTATTTCCTGCTGTCTTAATTTCCTGGTTTTCAAATTTGCAGTTTGGTCTCTGTCTTAGGATGTAATAACAGTGAATGTGACTGAATTCTCACCAGATTGTAGCAACTTCCCATGAACTGGTAAGTCACACAGAACTGGTTTAAGTTTTTCAAATACTTAATGACTAATTCATAGCTAGCGTTCATTCTGTGTTAATTTTCTTTTTTTTCCTATGTTAATTTTCTACTTGTTTGATAAAGTTGTTATTTTGGAACAGCTTTGTATGCTGTTTGACATTCATATAAACATCCTTGTAAAATAGTTAAAGCATTTTGTAATGAATTATTTAAGTCAGTTGTGTGGGGAATTTTTGCATATTGTTGGAAAAATCCCAAGAGTCTGAAAGTATGTGTGCATGTATGTCTGGATATATATGTATAAATAGGTTGATAGTGTGTGTTTATGTCTGGACACATATTTTTGGTATTGGGTATTGAATATTGAACTCAGGGCCTCACAGTTCCCTCGTCACTGGTATTAACTGGCATGCTCCACAATGCCCAGCTATGGAGTAAGATGGAATCTTGAGAATTTTTATGCCCAGGCTGGCATGCAGATCCCTGACCTCCATATCTCATTGTAGCTACAGTGACCAGCTCAGGCTACCATGCTTCCCTTGACTTAAACATTTTCTTATTTTGTTTTGTTCTTATACCAGGCTCCAACTTTTGTGTGCTCTGGCTAGGTTTTTTTCACTTGTAGCTGGTGCTGTTCCAACTTGAGCCATACCTCCACTTACAGCTCTTCACTGGTTAGTTGGAAATTCACATTTGTCTTCCCAGGGGGGTTCTGAACCAGAATCCTGTCACCTTCCTGATTAGTTAGGATTGGTATGAGACCCTGACACCCAGCTCCACCAAAGATTTTTTTGAATTGTTGCTACTGGCTCAGTGTTTCTCCTATTACAGGTCTTTGTATCAGACATTTGAGATACAGCAGACTAGAAGATATAAACACTTCCATTTTATAAGTGAGGAAATTGCAAATCAGAGAAGTCAGTTGTCTAGAATCACATAGCTTTGTAACTGTGGCGGAGTCTTACTAAATCCAGTCTGATTTGTATGCCCTGGGCTTTTCTGAATTTACTTGTACATTGTGATGGGGATTAAAGGAGTAGATGGAAGTATGTGACAAATAACGGGAAATGTGGGTGAAATTATTTTACTTTCTTGCGTTTCTTAGCCTTATTACTTTAATGGAATTACTTTAAAATTATGCAAGACTTTGTTTTTATTAATGGATACTGAAAAATAAGGTAAAATACAGCTGCCTAAGAATTCACAAAACATACCTGACTAGAATGCCATCTGCAAGGGCAGGACGCATTGAACGCTTAGTAATAAAGCTGTGCAGCTTGCTTCTGTGGAAGGGACAGCCAGTGAGCACTGTAGGTGGTTTGGCATTGGTAGCCAGTGTTTTCAGTGTTCACTCCTGCCAGTCATAAGTGAAGTAGAATTTCAAGGTATAAAAATATGAATCATTTTTTATTTATGTAAGAATAAATCAATTGCCAGGCATCAGTAGTCACACCTGTAATTCTAGCTATCCAGGAGGCTGAAATCTGAGAATCAAGGTTCAAAACCAGCCCAGGCAGGAAAGTCCATGAGACTCTTATCTCTAATTAACCACCAAAAAGCTGGAAATGGAGCTATGGCTCAGAGAGTGATAGAGTGCTAGCCTTGAGCACAAAATGCTTAGGAATAGCACTCAAGGCCTTGAGTTCAAGCTCCAGGACCAGGCCCCCCCCCCCCCCCCAAAAAAAAAGAATCAATCTAAATTTTCATAGGCAAAATTAGATTATTATACACTTGAGAATTGTTTGATGAGCTAGACTGATATTTTAGTCCTACAACACAGATATCTTTGATAGCCCTAAAGATATTACCTAAATAAAGTATTTTTAGAGGAAAACTAGTTTCTGACTCAGCACTACTGAATACATGAATCTTTTCATGCATCTTCATGTCTAAATAAAGAGCAGGCACGCACTCTGCCTGTACATAGATATTACGCATCAATTGCATCCATACATCTGAGATCTCTCAGAAAAATGAACCCACTCAGGTCTTTTTAAACACACTTAAAAAAAAATAATGTTCAGTAATTTGTTAATTCAGAAGTCATGTGTGGGTCTACAGTTAGCCAGGCAGTGATAAGACAGGGGTCCCAATTACAGAAAAAGCAGTTACTTTAAAATGTTTAAAAGTGGTAACTTTAAAAATGTTTCATCTTTTAATATTTATGAGCTGGAGTGGTCCAAGTGTATGCACCCAGTGAACAGATGTGATAGTCATCTCTAGATAAATGCTGGTAAATTAAAATCAACTTCAGTGTCAAATCTTAGATTGTGGTAAATCTGTGCTATTAACCTGATTAGAAAGGGAGGGAGGGAAGGAGAGAGAGAGAGAAAGAGAGAGAGAGGGGGAGAGGGAGAGGGAGAGATTGGAAGAAAGAAGAAAAGAAAGAGGAGCAAGAAAAAGAAAAAAAAGAGTGCCATCTAATGGCTCACTTCAAGCAGCCTGACAAAAATGCTTCTGTTTCTTATTTAATTCACAGCTACATCTGCTGGCCTAAAAAGGAACATGCTAAAAATGCTTAAATCGCAGTGCTTTGATTTCTTAAACATTTTGGCTGTATTCTATAAATCCTGTTATGAAATTTCATTTCACAGAGAATACCCATATTACACCAAATATAAACAGACATCTGTGTTTTATGCAGTGGTATGTCATTTAGTCTGAGGTTAGTGGAAGCTCTCTCATTGGCTGACCAAAGCACTAAGTCTGCCTAGGATTGAAGGTGGCCCCTCTCAGCCTGTTAGTACCACCATGCAGAAGCCAGAACAAGTTCAGCCTCCACCAGTGGCCCTGTCACCTCTGCTAGCATGCACAGCTCAAGTGCTCCATTACTTGAATTAGGGAATTTTAGTATGATTGAGGTAGCATGGATTTTATCACAGTAACTTACCTGTGTTAAAAAAATAAATAAGACAGTCTCCCTGGTCCCCTAAATCAGGATGTGATCCTGGGAGACCAGGTCAGTGTGATAGATTTAGAAAATAACTGAGATAAATATGCTAAGTCACTACAGTGGTATTAACGGACAATTCCTTGATTATGGAAGGAAAGAACTCATTCATTTACCGTTATTCACCTGTTGCTCAAGAGCCGTGATTTACCTCTCCTTTCTTGCAGGTGGGTGGGTGAAGGACTTGTGAAGAGGTTTAGCTTGTTTATGGCCAGATGTCTTGTGTGTCTTCTCTTACAAGAGGGACATCGGATATCCTGGTCTTTGCTGGTTGGTAGGACTGCTGCTTTGTAGGAGGCGGTCTGGGCTCTGCCTGGCCTGGTGCGAGGCCTGTCATCTCAGAGGACTGGTGGAGTCACTGCTGCGCCTTCCCCTGTGGCTTGTATAAAAGATGTTACTGATGGTTGATACAGTATGAGTGTGAACTTATAGCTGAGTATAATTATGAGTATAATTTATAGCTGTTGCTCTCCTAATAGCTGAAACCTCAATCACGATAAAAACCACAAATGAAAATGTTCTTAGTTATTTCTATTTACTTTAAATTATCTAGGGAATTTAATAAGTGGAGTTTTTGAACTTTTTGCCATTCTTGGAATCATACTATAGGCATCTTACTTGCTATGTAGTGCTCTACCAGTTAAGCCACACCCTATTCCTTTTGCTTTCAGTTTTTCTATGTGTGTGTTTTCAGATAGGGTCTTGACTGACTTTGCCAGGGCTGGTGTCCTACAGCAAACCTCCTACCTTGCTTCCCATGTTGCTGGGATTACAGGCATGGACCACCAAACCCAGCCTTGGGACCTATCTTTTTTTTTTCTTTTTATTTATCCATGGCTTGAACTCAGGGCCTCACGCTCTTGCTTCGCTTCTCCCTACAAGGCTCATGCTCTACCACTTGAGCCACATGTCCAGTTGTGGCTTTTTGTGAGTTAACTGGAGATAAGTCTCATGGACTTGTCTGCTCAGGCTGGTTTGGAGTCTGGATCCTTAGGTCCCAGTGTTGTTAATAGCAGTGATTTCCCATGTTAGCTATACTTTGTGCAGGGCATGCTACTCTGGAATATTTTCTTGATGAACAATTGCAGAGACATCTTTGTCTATCAGAGTATGTAAATCTTAATCATATTTGATGACTACAAGGTACTCCATTACATATTGTAACCCAAGTCAATCTCCTGGCAGTGGGACTAGTTGGACTAATGTTTCACTATTAAATATCCTAATGAACCCACAGGCACACATCATTGAATTTTTCTTGATTTAGACATTTGTCCTAAAGACAGATGTTACTGTGGTACCAAGGTATATTTTAAAGTACTGCTGACAACGACAAATGCTGGAGGGGATGTGGAGAAAGAGGAACCCTATTACACTGCTGGTGGGAATGTACACTTATACAACCACTTTGGAAAGCAGTCTGGAGGGTCCTTAGAAAGCTAAAGATTGACCTCCCTTACGACCCAGTCATACCACTTCTAGGCATCTACCCTGAACAACAGGAACCAATATACAAGGACACGTGCACCTCCATGTTTATTGCAGCACTGTTCGCAATAGCTAGGATATGGAAACAACCTAGGTGCCCCACCACAGATGAATGGATCCAAAAATTGTGGTATCTATACACAATGGAATATTATGCAGCCATTAGAAATGACAAAATAATGGCATTTGCAGGGAAATGGATGGAGCTAGAAGGAATCATGTTGAGCGAGGTAAGCCAAGAACGAAGAGACAAACGGTACATGGTCTCCCTGATAAGTGGATGCTAAATCCAAAAGGTTAGGTGATACGACAAAACTAACAGGACTTAAGAAACAAAGAACTCCCGCTCATCTGGTTGAACCACTACTAAATATCCTCATGCTGCTGATCACAAATATGGTATATAACATGTGAACACTGTTATATATTACAGACTGTGGTAGACAATTTGCTCCAGGGAAGTTAGAATGAACTTGTGACTTTGAAATTATGTAATCATTTAATCACAATCAAAAAAAAAAAAAAAGAACCTCGGGGAAGGGAAGGAGGGAGGGGATGGTAGGGGGAAAACAATGGAGGGGGTAACAATGTTCAAGAGGAAGTGTACTCATTACCTCACTCATGTAACTGTAACCCTCTGTATAGTAGCTTTACAATAAAAAAAAAAAAGAAAAAAAAAATAAATAAAGTACTGCTGAATAAAGTTTATGTGGAAGATAACAAGGCATATGAGATCCTGGCCATCAGTGGCTGATCTTTAGTGGCTGAAATTACTCTGATATTTTGGCCAGTCTGGGGAATAATCTCCGTAAGAATTCGTGTCTCTCCCATGTCTCTGCTGCTGTGAAGGCTTGTATGGAAGCCACTGTGACCGGAGGCTCAATGCCCCGCCCCCTTGGCTCTCAGAGCTTCTCAGGAGCCATACTTCTTCCTTTTTTTTTTTTTTTAACAACAAACAAAACCCCAGTATCTATCTTTTAAGTATAGTTTGTAAGCTAATACTTGTTTAAGAGGTCTGAGACCTTTTGCTAGTTATAGCTGAGTTTCTTTCCTTTGATTAGTGCTAATTTTAGTTGTACCAGTATTCTGGTACAACCTTTATGAGTATGCTTATTCCTCTATCATTTTTACGTATTCACCTCAACTGCGTCAGCATTGTAGAGTGACTGCTAGGCTTTCTGTAAGTAAACTTGAGGAAATGCTTATGTGTATTTAACTTTTAAAATACCAAAGAAGGGAACTAGACTTTAAAGTGTCACGTATTTTTCACTAGCTCAGTTCATTGGTTAAAACAAAATCTGAGTTTCCTGGCAAATGGTAGTTATGCTAGAGGACTCTGCCAAAGAAGTCTGAAAAGTGGCTAAACTCCTTCCCAGTATGCCTGGGCCTAATCCAATCTAATCTAATCCTAGTGCTTCGGAAGGTCTCTGCCAGCTCTGCCCCGAAGCAGCTTCAGGTTTTTACTCTGATCACTCCTCAGCTTCGCCCACTGCCTCTTCTCAACAATGCTTCCTAGACCTCAGAACTGAGTCATCAGCATCTAGCTGATGTGGTTTCACTGGTCACCTTCTTGGGCCTTCAGACAGCTGCAGGATTGAGAATTTTCCTGGAATCATTTTCAAATGGATTAGAAGTAGCACTGTGCACCAGTCAGCAAGTTCAAGTGCATCTCTACTCCTACTTCCGCTCCATTGTGCTCTGCCTGCTTGACCTGGAGCTGGGGAAAGGCACTAAACCTGAGTGTGGACGAGCAGTTTGGTGACAGACAGAAACAAAACTAATAGATATGCCAATAGAATTGTGTAGAAATATCAGTATTGCATATCAGAATATCAGAAAATGGACTGTTCTCTAAAATCAAATATAAGGAGGGTGGGATTGAGTAAAGTTTTTTTTTTTTTGGCCTACAGCATATTAATCTGATCACAGAGAAAAGCTAGGGTAACTTAGGCCAAGCATGGTGGTTCATGTCTATAATCCCAACTACTCAGGAGGTGGAGATTGAGAGGTCAAAGTTACAAGGGCACCCTAGCAAGCATGAGGCCCTGAGTTCAAGCCACATTACCTCCATGAAGGAAAAAAGAAAACAAGAAACCCCCTCAGTGGCCACCACCTGCCTGCTGTGCTTCCCTCTGCTGTGAGAACCCTAGCTGTGCCGCTCCTCTAGCACCCCCTGCCCTCTCACTGCCGTCCTGCGCAGGCCCGTCGTTACTGTTTTACTCATCCTCCACCAGCTTCTGCCGAGTCTCTCCTCCTCTGCCGACTCTGTCTAAAGGGTAGGGAGGTGAGGGAAGTTAGGAGACACAGGTGTGTCTTACCTTGTGGAGAGTCCTATAATGCAGAGTGCAGTGGTGAGGAGGATTTTAAGGATCGGTTCCACTTGGAGGACTGGCAAAGATTTGTAAGGAGATAGGATATTGGAAAAGGAGGACAGGCTGTCTGGCTTGAAAGTCCAGGTAGAAAGAATAGACTGACTTTCTTGTAGCCATTCTTGGTACAGTCTTGCTTTCCTGCTTCCTCCCTTAAGTGGCCTGGCCACAGTATTAAGGTGTAACCTGCCATCATCTGTAACATGACACTGCATTTGGATTTGAGCTGTATTTGAGTGAGAAGGAATAATGAGACACCAAAGAGAGAACGCATTAGGGAGCCAACTATACTTGGCTTCCCACATCTCTGTGTAGACCTGCATCTCCCCCGGAGGTCAGGTGTACCTCATCTTCCTTAGTGCTTTCCTTCTTAAGCCTTACTGTAAACAAAAGAAGATGCTTTGTTTGGAGTATTTTTATCTCAGAGAAGTGCTATTTTCCCCTCCCTCAAAATTGATTTAGTTGTGGCTAAAGGAAAAAAAAACTGAAGAGGCAGCTATCATAGAGCTTGTCTTTCTGAAGAGGTTCAAACTCTAGGAAGCAGCCTTCCAGCTAAGAGTCTTTATGTCCTTGAATTCATGCTCAAGAGCAGTTATCCTGGGAAATGATTTGACTAGTCAAAGGAATCATTGTAGGAAGAAACAATAGTTATCAGGTTAAAATATTTTAAGTAAGGGACTGTGTGCAGTAGCACATGCTTGTAATTTTAGCTACTTGATAGAGGTAGAGATTGGGAGGCCCAAGGCTCAATACCAGTCTGGGCAAAAAGTTAGTGAGACTCCATCTCAACAAACAAGCTGAACGTGGTTGTCACACTATAATCCCAGCTACTGAAAAAGTGGGGACAACATTTTTGACCAGCCTGGTCAAAAAGCACAAGAAGGGATGGAGGTTTGGCCCAAGTGGTAGAACACTTGCCAAAGCCTGCATTCAAACCAGTACCACCATAAGCAAACACAACATTTCAAGTGAGGAATGGAATAAAAGTGACAGCTGTTTAAATTCTATTGGTTCCTTTAAAGGATCCCTCCAATATGTTGGCCACTATTTAGCAAAATGGTCATTTTTTTAAAATCCAGTGTTTAGTTTAACAAATGGCCCCCATAAATCTGATTGCCTGTATAGAGAGAATGCATTTGTGTGGGAGCTCTTACGCTTTTGTATGTCACACATCTTGTAGCTCAGTACCATCCAGATAGAACTTCCCGTCCTTCTGGCTGGAAAACATGGAAATGTAGCTCACAAATCACACTGAAACAGACTTGCAGGAACCTGGCTAAACGGCCACTCTCCTCACCCATCATCATCTGCTTTGCGTCTCGTTTTCTCTTCCTGGGCTGCATTTCAGTGGCAGGAGGAATGAGAATAGCTTTTCAAGTCCTGACAATAAATTATTCAGTATCCGAAACTTGAAATCTTTTCTTGGAGTATGAAAGTGCTGCGGGTAACCCAGAGCCCCGCTCCGGACCGGTAGACAGGAAGTGCCTCCAGCCATCGCGACCTGCTCAGAATTGCTCCTAAGTGGAGAGAAAGTGCCATTGTTTTTATGAGGCTTTTGCAGTGCATTGCGTTGATCAGGCTGTGCATTTCATTAGGTGTGGAGGGCCCATCTCTTCAGAAATGGGAAATTAGCCCACGGGACTGCTGGGGGAGTGCAGGGGAGACCTGGGGCCTGGGAGCACTGAGCAGTCTCATCCCGCTTTGGTTAGAATTTGCCATTTTAGGAACGTCCCAAAGATGCCAGCGTTTGACTGGGGGCTGCGTGACACCTTCTGTGACAAGGTGTGTTTGGGGACGCAGCCACAGGGCTTCCCAGAGAAAGGAGGCCATTTTCTATAGTCCACAGAAGCACTTAGGATGCACACTGAAAACGTCAGGGAGGATGGGAGTCCCTAAAGCCCTAACTCCAGCACTGGGGGCCCCAGGGGCCTGCGGGGTGGGGGGCATGGGCGGGGCGGGGGCATGGGCGGGGCGGGGGCATGGGCGGGGCGGGGCATGGGCGGGGCGGGGACATGGGCGGGGCGGGGGCATGGGCGGGGCGGGGGCATGGGTGGGGCGGGGGCATGGGCGGGGCGGGGGCATGGGCGGGGCGGGGGCATGGGTGGGGCGGGGGCATGGGCGGGGCGGGGGCATGGGCGGGGCGGGGACATGGGCGGGGCGTACCCTGCGATCTCTGCCTGGGGGCGGGGCCTGCGCAGTCGCAGTAGGAAGTGAGGGTGGGGCCTGCCCTGCTACCTGCAACTGTCCCGCAGCAGCGTCCAACGGTCGAGGCTTCCCTTCCCGGTGTCCGGCCAGCGGCCAACCTCTCCTCCGCGTCCCTAGAGGGCCGCCATGAGCTGGGCTGCAGGAGCCTTGCGTGCCAGCCGGAGGGCCGTGTGGGCCTGGCGGGCGGCGCCGCCCCGCGGGCCCTGGTGGCTGTCGACGCCGGCGGCCAGCATGGCCACGGTAAAGTCGGAGCTCCTGAAGCCGGTGGCCTCGGAGAAGCCGGCGGCGCACAACAAGGTGTCGGTGATCGGCACGGGGTCGGTGGGCATGGCGTGCGCCGTCAGCCTGCTGCTGAAGGGGCTGAGCGACGAGCTGGCGCTGGTGGACGTGAAGGAGGACCTCCTGCGCGGCGAGACGATGGACCTGCAGCACGGCAGCACGTTCCTGAAGATGCCCTCCGTGGTGTGCAGCACGGACCTGGGCATCACCGCCAACTCCAGCCTGGTGATCGTCACGGCCGGCGCGCGCCAGGCCAAGGGCGAGTCGCGCCTCAACCTGGTGCAGCGGAACGTGGCCATCTTCAAGTCGGTGATCCCCGGCGTGGTGCAGCACAGCCCGCGCTGCAAGATGATCGTGGTCACCAACCCGGTGGACGTGCTGACCTACGTGGCCTGGAAGTTGAGCGCCCTGCCCCCGGCCCACGTCATCGGCAGCGGCTGCAACCTGGACACGGCGCGCTTCCGCTTCTTCATCGGGCAGAAGCTGGGCATCCACTCGGAGAGCTGCCACGGCTGGGTCCTGGGCGAGCACGGCGACTCGAGCGTGCCCGTGTGGAGCGGCGTCAACGTGGCGGGCGTCCCGCTGCGGGAGCTGAACCCGGGCCTCGGCGGCGACCAGGACCCCGAGCACTGGGAGAAGATCCACAAGGACGTGATCGCCAGCGCCTACCAGATCATCAAGATGAAGGGCTACACCAACTGGGCCATCGGCTTCTCGGTGGCCGACCTCACGGAGAGCATCCTGCGCAACCTGCGGAGGACGCACCCCGTGTCCACCGTGGCCAAGGGCCTCTACGGGATCCAGGAGGAGGTGTTCCTGAGCGTGCCGTGCGTGCTGGGCGAGAACGGCATCGCCGACCTGGTCCGCGTCAAGCTCTCGCGCGACGAGGAGGCCCGCCTGAAGAAGAGCGCCGAGACGCTGTGGGGCATTCAGAAGGAGCTCAAGATCTGAGGGCGCCCAGCCCCGCGTCGAGGCGGGCAGGCGAGCCCGAGCCGGCCCGCAGCCCCGCACACCGGTGGAGAGCCGCCCTGTTGATGGCCCTTGGATTCTTTTAGATAGCATCTAGATACCGGATAGGACTTTCCACAGTTCCTCGGTGACGGCGGCAAAGAAGCGGTTTTGCTGGTGCTGGACGCGCCAGTGTTTGCCTTCACAATGTATGTAGTTGCCACGTAGTCCAAAAGCAAGTAAGATGTTGGTGTTGGTTGGTTTCTCAAAGTTCTGATTCTCTTCACTAGCACGTGAGTGTGTGCCCGTTTGTTCTCGTTCTCGTTCTCGCTGACTTACCCGCGATTTTAAAAGTTGTAACTTCGAAAATACAGAAATAAAAGTATGTACACACAGAAGCACGGATCTGTCTTTAGGCTGCTCTTATTCCTCCATGAGTTGGACCACTAAAAAAAAAATCATGACATGGGGGCTGCCTGCTGCTGCTTGTGTGTGTGTTGCCTGTGGAGCAGGATAACATGAAAATAGGTTAACATGAAAATAATAGTGATCAGATTGCAGCTCTCAGAAAATACTGAATGCTGTAAAGTAGCTAGCTTCCAGAAAAGGCCCTGACAGGAGTGGTTTAGATATTGTTAATTGATTTGGCAGGGAAAGGAACCATCCTTGAGCTTCGCAATCACCAAAATTGATGGAAAGCATTCTAGGGCTGAAAACCTGGCCTATTGCTAAGGTTAAATCAAAATGCACGTTATAAATCATCCTTGGGCTGGGTCTTAGCAGTATTAGTGGGACCCTGGCCAGAGAAGCTCTGGGACCATCCCCAATGCTCAGCTTCAATCATGTGAGGAAAAGACTCTTGCCCTGCTGTTCATCACTGTCTTAAGAGCTGGCCATTTGAACAAATGCTTCTGGAATTGTATTTCCAAGAAGATTACATGTTTGCTTTTTATTCCTAAATCAATGAGCTTCACTAGAAATTCTAGACTTTATGGGTGCAATGCAGTAAGAATTCAGGAGAAAGTAAAGAAGATGCTTTGCCTATTCTTAAACAATCGCATTGATCACTTACAAGATGGGAAGCTGACATTTAAGAATTCGTTGCCTTCCTAATGCTGCTGGATTTTTAAATAGTGGGTTTTCTAACATTTTACTTTGGATCCTTGTGAATATCAACATTCTGTTCTCTATGCCATAAATAATGGCCCTTTTCATGCTCTTCATACCTCCCAGAGTATTCATTAAAAATATCTAGCTTTGGTCTGACTCTCCAGGAAGCAGTGTCATAAGGGGCCAGCTGATGTGCTGCATTCCTCAAAGTGGGAAGGGAGGTGAGTCCGTTGATGCCGGTGCTGGTGAGAGGCTTTTAGATGGTTAGGGGGTGCACTCTTACTCAACCGTGTCTTAGCCAAATTAAACTATTAGTGAAGGGCATCAGAGCATGCTTTGTGTCTGTTTTCTAATTCTCTTTATCACGTGACTGCCAGGATAGATGATTAACGCTGCAGTAAACCAAAAAATCTCCAAATCTGTCTCCTAAAATCAAGGGTTTCCTCCTTCCTTGAGTCAAATCCACTGTGGGTTTCAGCAGGTCTCCTCCAAGTGCTGGCTCAGCACCTCAGTGTGCTCTGCCCAGCCACCTCCGGGGTAACATGGGCTCAGGATTGCAGTGGGAAGGGAGGAGAGCAACTTCTGACCTCCTGCCATTGTAGCCCAGAGGTGGCATTTCTTTTGTTCCCATTCACTGGTCACATAGTTGCTTAACTTCAAAAGAAGGCAAAAAGGGTAATTCTCTAGTAGATTACAGTAGTAATGTCCCTGTCGTGTCGTTCAAAATATCCACCATTACAACAGGCATACATGCCTTTTTTTCCTTTTTTTGGTGGTACTAGGGATTGAACCCAGTATCTTGTACTTGCAAGGTAGGTGCTCTACCGCTTGAACCACATCTCCAGCCCCTTTTTGCCTTGGATTTTTTTTTTTTTTTTTTTTTGGGTCCAGTCGTGGGGCCTAAATTCTGGGCCTGGGCGCTGTCCCTCAGCTCTTCAGCTCAAGGCTAGTGCTCTACCACTTGAGCCACAGAGCCACTTCCAGCTTTTTTCTTTTTTCTTATATGGTGCTGAGGAATCAAACCCAGGGCCTCAGGCATGCAAGGCAAGTACTCTACCACTAAGCCACCTTCTCAGCCCTGCCTTGGATATTTTGGGGGAGAGGAGAGTCTCATTTTTGTGGTCAGGCTGGCCTGGGCTATGAGCCTCCTATTTGCACTTGCCTGTGTTGCTGGGAATGACAGGTGCATGCTACCATGCCCAGGCATGCATTGAAATGGAGTCTCGGGCTGGGTAGGTGGCTCAGTGGTAGAGTGCTTGCCTTGCATGCATGAGGCCCTGTGTTCAATTCCTCAGCTCCACATAAGCAAAAAGAAAAAAGCCGGAAGTGGTGCTGTAGCTCAAGTGGTAGAGCGCTAGCCTTGAGCTGAATAGCTGAGGGACAGCACCCAGGCCCAGAGTTCAGGCCCCACGACCAGATCCAAAAACAAAACAAAAAAGAAATGGAGTCTCAAAGGTTTATGCCTTGACTTGTCTGGAATGGTAATTCCTCTTAATCTCTACTTCCCTAGTAGCTGGGATTCTAGATTTAAGCCATGATACCCAACTACATTATAAGCTTTTGAAGTACTTTTCAGGGAAAACTGGAACATGGGTAAAAGTTGCTTCAGTGTGGCTGAAGGGTAGTATTGGACATCAGCCAGGCAGTAGTAGTTAGAAGCCACGTCACTGAGGACACGTTTACCTCTCTGAACTCTGGTTTCTTGTACGTAAAAGTGGTTGTAATTTCTGCCATATAGAATTATGAAGATTAAATAATAGCACCTAGCTTTATCCAGCACTTGATACATACCTATCCAAATAATGGACATGATTATTCTTGTTTGAGTAAGGCTTTTGTATCCTTACCGTACATTTTATCTCCTGGTATTAGTAATTCGTTTATGGCTAAATTACCATCATCTTGACATTTTGCCATTGGCACTGCCTGTGGTCATGAACATGTCACACGCGAGGCTTTCCCTCAGTAGGTCCTGCAGCAAGGCTGGCAAGAGTCCCTTGCCTGCAAGTGAGGAAGCAGAAGTCAAGGGAAAACATTTCAAAACTCGGCTCTTGGTTCCAATAACTACCTGTTGTTAGAATTGGTGCTGTAAGGATCTTCTGCAGTTAGAGACATAATGGAATCACCTTGCCATCAAGCTTGGGAAACTGGCCCCTGGTCACGGGAATGAGGAGAGAATTGCAGGGAAGAGATTCCAGGGCTTAGAAGGGCTTCCGAGCTGCTGTGGACACTCCTCCGGCCTGCTCTGTCCTCACCACACTTTTGGAGCATATGACCGAGGGACAATAGATAGCAAAAGCTGTGATTTTTGATCATAGACTTCATGTGTTTCATAACCCCGAATCCTTTCTGAAAGACATATTTAGGCAAGGAATACTTTTAATTCTTGCCCAACTCATTGATTATACCTTCTTCTGGATTTTTCAGGGCGAGTGGTATTATTGCTAGGCAAGCACACGTGGGCTACATCTCCAGCCCAATCAAAACGTTTTGGAAATACATATCAAATTAATAAAGGGGGAAAATGGAAGCTTTTCATTTGTTATCCATGTCTAAAGCAACTTGGGGCCCCATTTATAACTTAAAATACACATTTTTGAGTTTCCATTTCCACAGCTTAATGTGAGAGGACAAGGCGCAAAGGTGTTCTTCATCTCACTTTTCCTCAGACACTGTTCCCTACTCCAAAGCCCAGGTATTTCTGATTGGCTGTCTTTCAGCGTGACTCCTTGTAGTGGTCCGCTTAAGACCCTGGGAACAAGTAAATACTGCAGGGCTAGGGAAATGAGAGGGACGAGAGAGGCCGGGCGCAGAGGAGCAGGCCCCCTCGCCCCTCTCTTCTCCTCACCCCCTCTCCCCGCTTCCCACACCTGTGCTTTCCACCTTCTTTCTTCCCACCAGCTCTACCAAGTTCTGCATGACAGAGAGAGAATGGTAAAGATGCTGCAGACGTCCTGCACCTGACTCCCAGTTTGAAAACGGCATCATTAGGCTACGTTGTGGCAGACATTCAGCCCAACACCCAAAGGGAAAGAACCAGGTGGTGCACAGCAAACCCTGGCTGAGAGGTGCTTAGTACTTACACGACAGAGGTGCATGGTTAGTGTCTGGGATAAAACAGTTCCTGTCCTGGACACGGAGCATCCGTGTGCCTTCCCTCACCAAATGCAAACAGCAGGGCCGCAGTGTCTAGCCTGTCTTGGCGGCCCATCGCAGTACAAGCTAGGGGTCTGTGAAGAGGGTGAGAAGAGGTTCATCCTCGTGTGTATCTTCAACCTTGGCGTCTAGGTATAGAGCCTCTAGATGGTTGTGTGGTGGATAACTCTGTCCCTCGTGTCAGAAGAGTCTCACCAAGTGACGCATAAAGTAATGCTTGAGCTCTGCCCTTGAACACCGGCATGTTGATGATGCCTGCTCTACTGCACGCCGCCTCCCCCCACACGATGACTGAGAGAGTGCGGCTGGGATCTGAACACAATTCTGTCTCACACCAGAGTCTATGCTGGCGACAGAGACTGGGCACATGCCTAGGATTTTAAATCCCCAACAAGATGGCACCCCTGGAATTTGAAAACAATGTGAAATAAACGTCTACATAGAAAACAAGCAGAAAGCCGGGCGCTGGTGGCTCATGCCTGTAATCCTAGCTACTCAGGAGGCTGAGATCTGAGGATCACAGTTCAAAGTCAGCCCGGGCAGGAGAGACCGTGAGACTCCTGTCTCCAATAAACCACCAGAAAACCGGAAGTGGCGCTGTAGCTTAAGTGGTAGAGCGCTCGCCTTGAGCTGAAGAGCTGAGGGACAGCGCCCAGGCCCAGAGTTCAAGCCCCACAACCGACCAAAAAAAAAAAGCAGAAAACACCCTCGCTGCGTCTCACATATCTGTGTGTGAAATGGCCTGCGTGTCCGGGAGGAGACCGTGGCTGATGAGCAGAACTTGTCACACTGTGCTGCCTCTGAGCTGGCTCCTCCGAGGAGGGCGGCAGAGGAGGAAGGAGGAGCTACAATGTGCACCGAGCACCATCTGAGGAGATGGTCCTGCCCCACAAATCGGTACTCTACAGTATGGACGTGCCCTTTCATGGGCTGGGCACCCGGGGTGAACCAAGAGCCCACCCATGCTGCACATCCATGCTGCAAGCTCCCCACTCCCTCTCCCTCCCCCCCCCCCCCCGCCTCTGCCCTGCTTCTCACTGCCAAGTCAGCTTCTGCTGCCCAGACTCCCACGTTGATTCTTCCACTATCTGACACATAAGGACATTCTAAGTTATCTGCTAGTCATGGAGTTTGAACTCAGGGCATGGGCGCTGTCTCTGGGCTCTTTTTGCTTTCAAGGCTAGCACTCTACCACTGAACCACAGCTCTACTGGTAGTTTTTCTGGTGGTTAGCTGAAAATGAGAGTCTCATGGACTTCCTGCCTGGGATGGCTTTGAACCTTGATCCTCAGATCTGCTGGGTAGCTAGGATCACAGATGTGAGCCACCAGCACCCGGCTACTCATTTCTTTGTTCTTTATTAAACCCCCACTAAATTTCTTCTCTTTTTCCCTCTAGCTTTAAAATTCTAACTTGGAACTACCTGAGTGTAATCTTGATTCAGGCTGATAGACACCCCCCCCCCCCCCCCCCCCCCCGTTCCTCTGTAGAAGGCAGTGAAAACGCACCGATCTTGTGGCAGGAAACACCTGTAGGGAGAGATGTTGATTTAGGGCACGTTACCTTGCAGACTTCAGTGATGGTTTTTGTCATTTAGTTAATGGATTCCTACTTGGAAGGAGAAAAGAGGGGTGTTCTTTGTTCTGTCTTAGTAGCTAGAACACAGGCCTGTTTTCATCCATATTCCTTTCGCTCCTTGTTCTCCAGTGAGCCCGGTGCCGCTGCTAATGGCCTCCACTATTTCTCCCTTCTTTTGACATTTGATGACTGATTTTTTTTTTTCTTCTAGATGAAAGACTTTCGAAGTAAAATGCAATCGATATTTCCCACAATCCCGAAGCACTCCGACTCAGCTGTTGGGTGGGAGGAAGCGTTGAAATCTAAATGAGAAGAGCATGGATGAATTCCCAAATGATGGCTGCGGGACGGGTGGCTTTGGGACACGACTGCGGAAGGACTGGGGTGCCTTCTCCTCAGGATCACGTGCAGATGGCCGGTGCACCCACAGGACGGATGGCCTTCCCATCGCCAGGCCGGCTGCCTGCCAGTCTGTCTCTGTGTCTGTAATTGGGGAGGGAACGTGATCCTAAACTCCAAATGACTTATAAAAATAATCATCACTGGGATAACTTCCCCAGACAGGGGACAATCCCAGAGGAAATACTCGGTTTATAACAATAAACCAGCTTCCATGTCTGAAAAAAAGTTGATAATAAAAGTACCATAGAAAATCTCTAAGCAGTAGTAGTACCTTTAAAAAGCCTTTCTTGTCTGCGTAGGACTGAGAGTTCGGAAGCTGGTTTCTGTTATTAGCTGTCTCCAGAGTGGCAGGTTCTTAGGGAAAGCTGGTCAGCAGGAAGTGGGTGTGGCTTGTGCTGGCCCCAGACACACACCTTCCACGCATTTACCTGCTGGTCTCACCTGAAGGGCCTCAGTTCATATACTTAAGACAGAAAGCCAACACCTGATTACAATAACTTGAAAGGGTACCAGTGGGCTGAAATAATAATAGTAATCATCATAATAATGTCTTGACAACAAAATATACTTTGTTGAGAAATCGGTTCTGCTTCCCTGAACACTGACTTGACAATTCATAGTTTTGACTTCACTGTTAGAAGGAAAGTAGTGTTACCTGTTTTGGTGACAGTTTTGTCACTACTTGGGTTTAAACTTGGGACTATGGTGTTTACCGGGCAGGCTCTCTACTGCTTAAGCCGTACCTCCAGCCCTTTTTGTTCTTGGGTTTGAGATAGGGTTGTGGTTTTTTTCTGGACTGGCCTGGGTACAGTCCTGTATACCTTTCCCCCTGTGCCTGGGTTCACAGGTGTGAACCACAATGCCCAACTTTTCTGTGAACTTTTTGTACAAGCAGGTCTTAAATCACATAAAAGTACCACAATCTTCTGATCTCAGCCTCCTTTGTGGCTATGAAGAAGCTACAAAGCATGGGCTACTAAGCCTGGCTTGTCTTCAATATTTTTTACAGAAAGTTACCTAAATACTGGGTCTCAATATTAATTATTGGTATCACCCTTGGGGTTTTTTTGGGGGGGGAGAGGCCTTGAACTCAGCTCCTGGGAGCAGTTCCTGAGCTTTTTTGCTAAAGGCTAGTGTTCTACAACTCCATTTCTGGCTTTTTGGTCGTTAATTGGAGATCAAAGTTTTACGGACCTTTTTGCCCAGGTTGGCTTTGAGCTGTAATCCTCAGATCTCAGTCTCCTGAGCAGCTAGGATAAAGGTGTGAGGCATTGGCGTCCAGTGGTATAAACTTCTTGATGAAGCTAATTCTGACTTAGGTACCCAACCACTCTGGGTCTCCATGATCTCTTACAGAAGCAGATGGAGAGTAATGTCTGCATACAGTTATTTTTACTTTAACATTTTTAAAAGGCGAGTATGTCAATATGTCCAGAGAAATACCCTCTGGTTGAACATCAGTTGTTCAGTTTTTTCAGGATTGCCTAGGCTCTAATTAGTCAGCAATCAAGTTTAATAAAGTGCATTTGAAATTTCTATTGCAGTGAAACCTTTTAGTTCTAAGGGAAATTTTTTAAATGAAATGTCAAATGCATAATGAAACATTCTTTAGACTATGCTAGCCTGTTAAAATTGTGTTGTTAATTAAACAGGTGTAATCAGTGTCTGCTTTCACAGTTACCCTGTTCAAAATCCAAGACCAAAAGGAAAACATTGAGAAATTTATCTGTGTGGAATGACAAAAGCTCTTTAGTTATCTTCATTTTAAACTTCTGTGAAGAAACAATTTCCGGCTTTTGAGTGCAATTAAGAAAAGGCCGGAACTAAATGAAGGGCATGTGTCTGTGGCCAGTCCTCCCCAAAAATCAGCACCAGCACCCCCACAACTATTTACCTTAGGGCTCCCTTTCCATTTTTCTTAGGTGCAGCATGCCTGTTGATTGTTCAAAGACTCCCCCTACCCCTAAATACATCACATGGTTAGGAGGAAATGAAATTCCCCCAGTGGTAAGCAAACAAATCATTAGCTGTCATTGATGATCAGAGCCCTGCCTGGAAAGCTCAATGGTAGAGATTCCGTTCATGGCCTTGTGAGCCTGAGCATCATCTGCTGCCCACTGTGCTGATGTCAGTCCAGCCTTAGTAGGGAGCTCGGGGCCACGGTGAGTGTGCTGTGTGCTCATGGGGCCTGGCACCACGGTGGCTCACAGGAGGCTGTGCCAGAGGAATGCACGAATACTCGCTTGTGCGGCCCGGTGGGTGTTGGCAGAGCCCTGCCTTAACACCTACTTCTGTTGCCCTTGGGAGCAGGGGTCTCCCACAGGAGAGCCCACGTGTGGGTACCAGCCAGCTAAGATGGGCCAGGGCCGCATTCCTAGAACCTGCACCACATACATGCACACTCTAGTTACATTCTACAAGCAAAAAGTGCACAAAGATGAAAATGCAAGAAGAAAATAAGCAATATAGCTAAAAGTCAGAACCTAGATATTGGAAAGATTTAGTCATCTGTCTATTCCTTTTATACCAGAGGCATATTGTTAAATTGGTTAATGGAAAGGAAAAATGTTTAGCAGATAATGTTATTCTTTATGTGAAGTACCATCTGTGTATTGAGTTCTGAATGTTCTGGATATGGAAGAGAGGAAGTGTTATGGAATTTCAAGTTTGTCTTCATAGCTGTCTCTGTCTTGGGTAGAGTATGACAAACATAATCACATTTATCTCCTGGAGCATAAAAGAGTTTTAATCACCCTATTAACCAGGATGACATTTTTCACAGACTTAAAAAGGAATAGAACAGACATTATCTCCCCATAAGCAATCCATTTCATGGAGGCTGAGCACTAGAAATGCTTTAGAGAAGGGATAACAGCCATTTCCATTTCCTGTGGAAGACAACATTAAGGAGGCTTTGGGTAAGGATGTGGCTTCCATTGCGTGAGTGTAAATCTTTGCACTTAAGAGTCTCCACCCCAAAAAGCTGTTGGAGAAAGCCACAGAGAAAGCCACGGTGTGCAGAGAGGGGCAGCTTCTAAGAATTCAGGATTCTTGCAAGGAAAAAATAATGTATCCTAGTAAGGTATTGCTGATCTGTAATGACATTTCCCTGGGCTTCTGTCTCTCTCAGAGTCAAGAATATACAATCCCAGCATATCCTGGGAAGGGAACGGGGCGGGGGGGGGGGGGGGGTGCAGCAGGAGGGGTAGGTGGCCTGCGTGTCAAGGCCCAGCAGCGTGTCAGGGCAGGCTAGACTCCACGCCCCTCACTCAAGCTGCCAGAGGCTCACTAGAGAAGGGCTCAGCCTGCCCAGTCAGAAGGAAGAACCTAAGCATCTCGCCTGTCAGTCTCTGTTCAGCTTCACCAAAGGTGTGGGACTGAACTTGCAAATTAATCATTGCAACCTAAGGGGGAAACAAGGAATTACAGGGAAGGGGAGTCCATGGGGACGAAAGCAATTAAAATCCATTGAATTTAACTATTCCACTTGGGGCAACATTCCATCTCTCCTAGGTTTGATTCAAAAACAATGTTTATTTTCATTTCATTTTCATCTATTCCTTTAAAAGAGATAAGCACAGGTAAACTATAAATAAATACCTAAGTTTCCCATGAAAGTTACTCAAATACATTTTTCTTTTGTTCTGGTCCTGGGGTTTGAACTCAGGGCCTGAGCACTGTCCCTGAGCTTCTTTTGCTCAAGGCTAGCACTCTACCACTTGCTCTACTGCTTAATTGGAGATAAGAGTATCATAGACTTTCCTGCCCTGGCTGGCTTCAAACCATGATCCTCAGACCTCATCTTCCTGAGTGGTTAGGATTACAGGCATGATCCACCAGGGCCCAGCTTAAACTATGTATTTTCATATTATTTCATAATGTTCACATAAGAGATTCTCCTTTCTGCCAAGAGTTGCCATATGGTGTAGCCAGCATAGAGGTCCCTGCTGGTGTTACCAGGATTCCTTGTCAGAGGCTGTGATTTTTGTGAGCTTTCCTCACCAGCAGAGACAGGAAACGGACACCATAAGAGGCTAGAAGCACCTTCCGCCTGGTGGCAGATGGCTCACGTAATTGGGGGTGGAGGGAGGGGGTGAAAGCAGTTACTGGAAGCGCATTCATTCAGTCTTGGAGTGATTTAGGATCTTAATTTCTATTTGTTACCTCTGCTGGATCAGGTCCTCTGCCTCGTCACCAGCGATGAAGTGTGAGCACTTAAAAGAGCACTAGGAAGATGTAGGCAAGCAGGTGTGGAAGTGTGTAAGGACAGAAGAGTAGCAGACTCTGCTAAGAAGCCAGGTCAGACAAACTGAGAAAACTTGGCACACTCAGACAACTATGACCTGCTCGTCCGAAACATCCAGAAATGAGTCTTCACGTTGCCGCTGGCATCTCAGCGTGGGGTGGCAGTCCAGGTGTGCAGGCCCTAGGGGATCTTTGATGCTTGGGACTTCAGCCTCCAGCTCCGCCATGCATTACAACCAACAGACGTTGGTAAAAGCCAGCTCGAATCTGATGGTCCATACCAAGCGGTGCCCAGCTCTGTAAGGGGCTCTGGCAAGTCCGGTGATGCGGATGCTGACGTTCGAGTGACTCCAACCGCCCCTGCTGATGGTTCTGGATGCTTCCTTGCCTCCTCTAGCAAAGCTCATACTGCAGAGCAACAAAAACCAGACGCATAGAAATGGAGGGAGAGGCGTCACAGCCGAGCTCCTTGGCAGCCGTCCCCAGGGCTTTCCACTTCCATCCCAGTGCGCCCAGCTGCCCGGAGACCTCAGAGACCCTTGCACAGCTAAGGACGATGCGGCCTAGTCACTCTGATGAGAGATGACGAGAAGGCCTCTGCTGAGGGACCTTTGCTCTTGCTCAGGTGTTGGGAGCTCGTCATCCCTTCTCCAAGATTTTTGTTAGGAGGGATTATCATACTTGTGGGCACCGCCCATAATCCTGTCTTCTGCAGGTGGGCAGTGGGGCAGGGAGGTGGGGTCACGTGGTGCCTGGTCTCTGTTTGTCTGGGGTTGAAGGTAACACGATGTCAGCCAGCCACTTGCACCTGTTTTCTAGACCTCCACTGGAGGTCTCTGAGCTGGGGGTCCTTACGAGACAGAATTAGTCTCACCTGACCATCACCAAAGCTCCCGTCACCAAAGCTCAAGAAAACTCACAGAAAAATGATGAGAATTCAGTTTCTAAGTCTTATTTTTTTTAGGTCCAAGACCAGGACTCGAACTTGGTACCTGATGCATTTGCTCGTTGGCTAGAACTCTACCAGCTGAGCCATGCCTCTGACCCCAGTTTCTGAGTCTTGAAGGTGGGCTTTGTAACTCCTGGTGCTATGACCAAACAATTTAAAAATTAAATGCCACCTCGCAGGAACCTATTTGTATTTGTGAACTCTGACCTGCAAACAGGATGAAACCAGTAAGATCAAGATTCCATAAACCTGGCCTCCATGTGACCTTCAAGTGACCTTCTTCCTCTCCCAGTACCCCATGTCTGTTCTCCCTGTTGCAGGAAACCCCAAAATTCTCACTGGACCTCCAGAATCCCTCTTGCCATCTCCTTCCTGTTTCTGGGGTAGAGGGTTTGTGTTGTATCCAGAGAATCTGAGTTGGAGCTGCACCCTGAGAATCGGGTCAGCAGGGACACCATGGGGTGTCTTGGGACCAAGGCCACCCCCATCACAGGATTGTTCATTAACTAAATGAGACAAGCCCACCAGCCATCCACTTCCCTCGAACCCGAGGTGCCCTGGAAAAACCGAGAATGCTACCCAACCTCCCCAATTTGTGCCCTAATGTAAGCCTTGGCATCCTATCTTACTTTCTCCCTAGTTACTAAATCATTCTGAGCCTAGTGCCATCACACATTAATTACTTCGCATGACAACCCCCGCGGGTCAGCTGCTTTTCTGGGGTTGTCAGCCCAGAGGCTGCAGGACTTATTAGAAAAGTTTGGCCCCTGGGTTAATATCCTCCTTACAGTTTCAATGTGTGAGGCCTTATTCCGTGCCTGCGCTTCAAGCAGCCAAATTAAAACCAGCTCTCTCAAGCACATGACAGGCCGCGCAGGACACCAGGCCTCGGGCTGTCTGACCTGCGCACTGGATGACTTTATTCCCTATGGCTCTCGACTTCCAAATCACTGGCTCCAGCCCAAGTGCTCAGCGGCCCTTGGTCTGCAGTGCTTAAGACCACTTGTGTGCTGTGTCCAGCATCCACCTGCAAGCCGAGGGAGGCCAGAGTAGCTGCAGGAGCTCAGCCAGAGACCTTGGGAAGTCTGACCCTGAGTCACTGCTCCAGGAAACATTCCCAGGCCTTCCGGAACCTAAACCTAAGCAGTCCTTTGCAAACCTCCTCTCTTCTGCAGCCACGTGTCGCAGCCTCATCAGATGCTCTGCTGCACTGCATTGAGCGCACTGGGACAAAAATGGAAGGTTCTTCATGCTCAGGCTCCACCTGTGCACACAGACAGTCCTCCCTGGAGGGGGACGGGACCCCTCCATCCAGACCTTCCCAGCCTGGCTGAGCCCTCCAGGCCTCCTTCAGCCTCACCAAAGGCTTACAGCCCAGGTGACCCGGCAGATGACCCCGCAGATAACCCTTCATCTCTATGAGTATGGAAATCCCCTGACGCCATGCTGGTGGGAGAATGTGTGTAGTGCTCAATGTACTGTGCAGCTTGTCACACGCACGCACACACACACGCACACACTCCTGCCCAAGCTGCGGGCATGTGGAGCTGAAGTTACTAGGCAGTGCCGCGCAGAGGGCAGGCCCCCGCTGCCGCTCGGCCAGCCCGGCACCATCAGGCACGGCCTCACCTTCACTGCGCACACACGTCTGAGCTCCGAGGCACCACTGGGCAGCTCAGGGACACGGGAGGGAGGCTGGGGAACAGGACAGTCGGTTCGCTCCAGCGGGGAGAGGTGGGGTCCAGGCTGTCCCGGGGCACGAACGTCGCGGGGAGCGTCCCTGTCTGCAGGGCTCTGAGCCGGGTTCAGTCCGCGGGGCTGGGCTGGCAGCGGGCAGGGACCTGTCCTCACCTTGATTTTGCACCACCAGTTCGAAATCCGATTTAATACGTTTTGGGGGGAATCGGTGGCGCTTTGGGGCTTCGTTAGGGAGCAGCGCCCCGTGCCCGCAGGGTCTGCGGTGGGCCTCCGGAGCAGGTGCCTTCCCGGCGGCATCTGGTGGCACTGCCGGCTTAGCAGGCGGTCCCTGTCATCTACCCGGTCCTGGAAGATCGGTGTGTCCACCTGGCGCCCCGGGCCGGTCCCGTGCGCTGAGACTTCGAACCCACAGCTGCCCCCAGGCCCTGCAGCCTTCCCTTCCGGCTGCCAGACCCGCCAGGCCCTACCACTAGGCCACGCCCCCTCCCGCCGGTCCCGGCGCCGACCGCGGGCGCTGGCGGCGTGCTTCCACGCTCCGGCCAGCAGAGGGCGGCCGAGCTGCAGCCCGCGGGAGGCGCGGAGGTTGCGTGCGCGGGCGGGCGGGCGCCGTCGCCGACAGGGGGCGCTGTCCGAGCTCCCGGTGGGCCTGGGCCCTCCGCTCCCCGGTTCCCGCACCCGCCTCCCGCGGGGACACTGCCAGGACGCCGCC
Source organism: Dipodomys spectabilis (assembly GCF_019054845.1). Lineage (NCBI taxonomy): Eukaryota > Metazoa > Chordata > Mammalia > Rodentia > Heteromyidae > Dipodomys > Dipodomys spectabilis. Next base: position 966,127 of record NW_024870979.1, read on the forward strand.
GCCCACCTACGGCGTCTGGCTGCGCTTCGCGCTTCTGTTTTCTGCCCCATTTCTGAGAATTAAGGCCACTAAAGGCCCTGAAAACACACAGCGACCTGACACCCATTACTCACCGCCTGTCACCCACTGTCACCTGCCTGTTACAACCTGTCACCCACTGTCACCGCCTGCCACCCATCACCTGCCTGTTACCAACCTGTCACCCACTGTCACCTGCCTGTCACCCACTGTCACCTACCTGCCACCCATCACCTGTTACAACCTGTCACCCACTGTCACCTGGCTGTCACCCACCTGTCACCCACCTGTCACCGTCACCTGCCTGCCACCCACTGTCACCTGCCTGTTACAACCTGTCACCTGCCTGCCACCCGTCACCTGCCTGTCACCCACCTATCACCTACTGTCATCCACTGTCACTGCCTGCCACCCACTGTCACCTACCTGTCACCCATCACCTGTTACAACCTGTCACCCACTGTCACCTGGCTGTCACCCACCTGTCACCTGCCTGTCATCCACTGTCACCCGCCTGTCACCGTCACCTGCCTGCCACCCACTGTCACCTGCCTGTTACAACCTGTCACCTGCCTGCCACCCGTCACCTGCCTGTCACCCACTTATCACCTACTGTCATCCACTGTCACTGCCTGCCACCCACTGTCACCTGCCTGTCACCCACTGTCACCTACCTGCCACCCATCACCTGTTACAACCTGTCACCCACTGTCACCTGGCTGTCACCCGTCACCTGCCTGTCATCCACTGTCACCCACCTGTCACCCATTGTCACTTGCCTGTCACCCACCCATCACCCACTGTCACCTGCCTGTTACCAATCTGTCATTCACTGTCACTGCCTGCCACCCACTGTCACCGGCCTGTTACCAACCTGTCACCGCCTCTCACCCACCTGTCACCTGCCTGTCATCCACTGTCACCCACCCATCACCCACCTGTCACCCATTGTCACTTGCCTGTCACCCACCCATCACCCACTGTCACCTGCCTGTTACCAATCTGTCATCCACTGTCACTGCCTGCCACCCACTGTCACCTGCCTGCCACCCACTGTCACCAGCCTGTTACCAACCTGTCACCGCCTCTCACCCACCTGTCACCTGCCTGTCATCCACTGTCACCCACCTGTTACCAACCTTGTCACCCACTGTCATCGCCACCCGCTTGTCACCCATCACCCACCTGTCATCCAGTCACCCTCCTGTCACCCACCCATCACCCACTTGTCACCCACCTGCCACCCGTTCCCCATTGCCACCTACTGTCACCCACCAAAGCCACAGGAACCTGGGCCTGCCTGCGTGCCCCTCAGCTATGTCTGGAACTTGGGCCACAAGCCAGCTTAATCCTCCCTCCAAGGGTGAGCATTGTGCACCCCTGGCTCCAAAGAACCTCAGAACTGAGGTGTAGGTGACCAAATCCCAAAGGGGATGCCTTTGTGATCAAAATAGGTTTTGTGGCATTCTGGGTCTTAAGGAGCCTGCTCCAGAGTATCCAGGATCTTTACTTTTTGGAATGAACATTTGTTTTTTCTTAGTGCAAGTGATTTCTATGTTCAAAATAGAAAAATTCAGAAATGTAAATCTGATCCTGGTAGTGCACCTCTGTAATCCTAGCTACTCAGGAGTCTGAGATCTGAGGATCTTGGTTCAAAGCCAGCTGGAGGTGTGGCTCAAGTGATAGAGCACCAGATGCGAAGAGAAAATGCCAAGAGAGCTCAAGGCCAAGTTCAAGCCCCAGTACACACACACACACACACACACACACACACACACACACACACACACACACACACACACACACACACACACACACACACACACCCACACACACACACCCGAGTTGAAGAGCTGGACAAGTGGTGAAGACCAGGGGCTTAGTGACGGTGGCTCTTTTCTGCTGTGCATGGATTCAGGCCGTTTGTGAAGGTGTTGGCTGAGAAATGCACTTCCTTTAGGGAGTTTTTTCCTTCCAATATCACCTCAGACAAATCTCACCTTTGTGATAGCATTGCTAGAGTTCAAAGGAACCTTGGCTATTTTCTCCTGTGACTGTCTACTTACTCACCTCTGCAGCTCAGTTTCTTCATCAGTAAATTACCAATAATAACATCTCCCTTCTGCCAGCCCCGCGGTGCCCGGGGCACTTTCACACACATTATCTGAAACTCCCACTGCAGTCCTGGGAAGAGCAGCTCCTCTGCGCCTCAGGTGCAGGTGGGAGGCTCTCCAACTCCGGAGGACTTGCCTACAGCACAAGGCAAGCCAAGCAGGCTCCCAGGGAGGAAGGCAGCCCGGGCTTTCCTCACCACTGGAGCTCAGATTCTGCTGCCCCCTCTCACTCATCTGTGGAAGTGGTTTGTAAAAATCGCAATGCACTTCCGGCCACTGAGAGTTTCAAGCACTTCTCAGGAGGCAGCAGAATGCAAGAGCACTGGTCCTGAGAGCCCCTCGAATGTTGGTGAATGCAGTGTGAAGCCAAGGACAGTTGGTTTCAAGGGATGTTGCTAAGCGTAAGGGTACATGCCTGTAATACCAGCACGCAGCAGGTGCAGATGGGAAGATCTCTAGTTGGAGGCCAGCAAGAATACATGAAGAAGTCTTGTCTAGAAAAATTAAAATACAAAATGAAAGAAAAGGAACTTGGATTAGCTTCCTAGGGATTAGAACCACTAGAGCTAGCTTCGAATGAGTGTTCCTTCTATCCAATACTGAAGTCCCTGACCTGACCCATTTGATAACTGTATTTTCTGATCATTATTTCTTTATTGAGGGTTTCAAGAATTAACAAACTAGCTGAAAATGTACACAAGGGCCCCAAGGCAGCCCAGCAGCCAGCCCAAACACCCCCATCTGTATCCCCAGGCCTGCGAGGCTTCTGCAGGCCGAGGGTTTAAGGCCCCATTTATCCTGAGGGATATTTGCGTTAAAACAGGAACTAGAAAAAGAAGTCCCTTCATGTCAGAAGGAACAAATCAGAGGGTGGCATTTCAGATACCCAGAGGCCCGGGAGGCCAGGACGGCCAGGCATGTGGCTGGTGCCTCCCTCGGCCTAGGCCTCGCCTACTCAGTCCCCCACCCTTCACCCCTGCTTCTCTTCCAATCTGGCCAGCCATTCCTTTTTGAAGTGAAGGTTGAGTCTGAGATGTGGGACTAACATACGTCAGACCCCCTAAAGCAGCCTCCTCTCCTGACTCAGGTGCCCAGGTGACGCTTGATCATCTGGAAAGCTTCACCTGAAGCACCGAACCCATGCTGGGCAGAGCAGATCCGCAGTCACTCAGTCATTCCTCTGCTGAGGAGATGCAGCCAGGCCAGACTCACCCAGCCTCGGGGACATTTTCTCCCACACAGAGGGCTGCCAGCTCTCTCCAGAGCACACCAGAACTTTACCATTCACTCCTCGCCAAGGCCCAAGGAAGGCAGAGCCTCTGTGAGGAGCCAGAAGCGCCCTGACCGGGCTGCACAGCTGCAGACCCATCCCCCCCCCCCCCCCCCCCCCCCGCCCTGCAAGGTTCATGTGTGCGCCCGCATGCGGGTCTTCTAACTTTGCTCCTGGTTTGAGCAGCTTTCTCTCCACACCATGTGGGGATTCCTAAGGACACACGGTCCTCGAGGACAGCAAGACTGAGCACCACAGGTTCTGTAATAAAGCCACATTCTCAAAGAGAATGGCTGAAGAAAGCCATGACCTCCCAAATGAGTCTTCACTGGCATGGTGCCATGAACCTGGACGAGTCCTGTGTGGTGCTGGTGGGGATGCTGTGGTGGTGGTGAAGGTGGTGAGGGCACCAGGCCCTCGGATGACGTCCCGCACCGCCGCCCCTCCCTGGAGCAACGCCACCCACACGTGTCCAGGGACTCGGGGGAGTATACACCCGCTCCTTTGGCTTGAACACCTAACCCTGCCCTCCCCCAAAGTTCCAAAGTGAAACAAAACGAGGGTGAAGCTGTTTAGCCCCTCTCCATCGGGAAGGATCCATGGCGCGCCCCGCTGTTGTTATAGGCCTTGGCCAGATAACACAAGCTGATGAGAGCTGAGCCGGGGGTGGGGGATGGGGGATGGGGGTGGGGGGAGGGCGGCGGGAGGAGAACAGGAGGTCCCAGCAGCTCCTGAGCCCTGCGCAGGCTCTCCCCAGCCATGGGGGACCGGCCTGACCAGCCTGATGTCGGGGAACCCTGTGGCCAGCCCTGTGGGGAGGCTGAGGAGAGAAGCCAGGCTGGGCCTGCACGGGACCTGGAAAGGCACAGTGGACAGGCTGGGAAAGCCCCAGGAAGATGGGAAATGCGGGGTCACCCCTACCCCACAGCATTTCCTCCTGGCCCTGGGCCTGCAGCTCCCCGGAGGGTGGACGGACGCGAGGCCTCAGCCCCTGGCTTGCATGGCTGCATTCGAATCGGAGCATGCTCTCCACCGCGCTTTCCTGACTCTCTTGAGTGTTTTCAAGGTGCTGTGAGTCCTTGGCTGCTGTGCTCGCGCACGTCCTCCCCAGCTCTGCTCTCGCAGGTCAGGACGGGCGAACAATGAGCAAAGCCATCCGCGCTGCTTCCCATGCCCAGCTCGCTGCACTAGAACATCTCCCAACACTTCCTGCTTCCATCAGACCCTCTCTGGAGACCTGGCTCATGCTCACAGGCCTTGTCCTGATGTCCCTGGGCCTGCCACTGTTGGCAGTGGGGGTGGAGGATGGGAAGTCAGGGCCTGCCCTGGGCTTTAGAGCTTTAGAGACACAAGGGGCTTTCATCATCTTGTTCCGACAGTGTGGGTGCAAGGTGCACCTCCACCCCAGAGCCCTCACCCCTACACTGCCCACGACAGAAACGACCTGCGGGAGTAACTCCACTGGGACACAGGGCATAGCACTACCCCATGGATGGTAGTTAACCTCCTTTCACAAGTCTTGTCCCACAGCCCTGTGAAGAGCAAATGGGGCCTGCGTGTCTGTGGCAGTCACAGCCATGTACGGCAGGGCCACAGAACAATGCCAGGGGGCCTGCGGACTCCCGGAGTCAGCCTTCTGGGTGAGCCTGCCTGGAACCCCTGTGAAGGCCTCAGCCTCTGAAGGGGACACCCCGCTCATCCTGCGGGTTGCTGCAAGTGTTTAGAGAGGAAAGATTTACTGTGCGTGGGCCAGCACTGGGCACAATGCAAATTACGATGATGATCATTTTTATTATTATTATTTCCCCTGGGCAGCAGTCAGCCGTCGGCCTAATAGCCTGCTGGAGAAATTGCACCATTACTGCTCGAGTAGGGCTCAGACTCAGAGATGGGGCTGTCGGAGGCCACGGAAGCCCGGTGCCAGGGGATGTGCCCCCACGACTCACACTCAGACCTCACTGGCCAGTTACCAATCACCAAACCTCACCAAACCCCGTTCCCACGGTTCAGCATGCAAACAAGCTGCACGCAGGTGCCCAGAGGGCCTTGTTCAGAGAAGCCAGGCCTGTGGCTCAAGTGAAGAGTGTTTGCTTTGGTTCTTATGGCCCCTGTTAAGTACACGAATCTATTAGTAGCACAAACAGACAGACACACAGTAGCACTAACAGACTAACAGACACTAACCGTTCTTTTGGCTGTAAGTACATGTGTCTGCCAGTAGCACTACCTCTTCTGAAAAAGTTGGTGAACATTTCTTCATGATGATGGTGGCGGCGGCAGTGATGTGGTGGTGGCGGCAGTGGTGGCGGTGGCGGTGGTGGTAGCGGTGGTAGAGGCGGCAGTGATGTGGTGGTGGTGATGTGGTGGCAGTGGTGGTGATGTGGAGGTGGTGATGGTGGCGGTGATGCAGTGGTAGTGATGTGGTGGTGGTGGCAGTGTGGTGGTGGTGGCGGTGGTGATGTGGTGGTGATGTAGTGGTGGTGGTGATGGCGGTGGTGGTGATGTGGAGGTGGTGATGTGGTGGTGGTGGTGATGTGGTGGTGGCGGTGGTGATATGGTGGTGATGTGGTGGTGGTGATGTGGTGTGGTGGAGGTGATGTGGTGGTAGTGGTGATGTGGTGGTGGTGGTGGTGGCTGTGGTGGTGATGTGGCGACGGTGGTGGTGGAGGTAGTGATGTGGTAGTGGTGGTGATGTGGTGGTGGTGTGGTGGTGGTGATGTGGTGGTGGTGATGTGGTGGTAATGTGGTGGTGGTGGTGATGTGGTGGTGGTGGTGGTAATGTGGTGGTGGTGGTGGTGATGTGGTGGTGATGTGGTGGTGATGTGGTGATGTGGTGGTGATGTGGTGGTGATGTGGTGGTAATGTGGTGGTGATGTGGTGGTGGTAATGTGGTGGTGATGTGGTGGTGATGTGGTGGTGGTGGTGGTGGTAATGTGGTGGTGATGTGGTGGTGATGTGGTGGTGGTGGTGGTGGTAATGTGGTGGTGATGTGGCGGTGATGTGGTGGTGATGTGGTGGTGGTAATGTGGTGGTGATGTGGTGGTGATGTGGTGGTGGTGGTGGTGGTGGTGGTGGTGGTGATGTGGTGATGTGGTGGTGATGTGGTGGTGATGTGGTGATGTGGTGATGGTGATGTGGTGGTGATGTGGTGGTGATGGTGTGGTGGTGGTGATGTGGTGGTGATGTGGTGATGTGGTGGTGGTGATGTGGTGGTGGTGATGTGGTGGTGATGTGATGGTAATGTGGTGGTGGTGATGTGGTGGTGGTGATGTGGTGATGTGGTGGTGGTGATGTGGTGGTGGTGATGTGGTGGTGGTGATGTGGTGATGTGGTGGTGATGTGGTGGTGGTGATGTGGTGATGTGGTGGTGGTGATGTGGTGGTGATGTGATGGTGATGTGGTGGTGATGTGGTGGTGATGTGGTGGTGATGTGGTAGTGATGTGGTGGTGATGTGGTGGTGGTGATGTGGTGATGTGATGGTGATGTGGTGGTGATGTGGTGGTGATGTGGTGGTGGTGATGTGGTGATGTGGTGGTGATGTGGTGGTGATGTGGTGGTGATGTGGTGGTGATGTGGTGATGTGGTGATGTGGTGGTGGTGATGTGGTGGTGATGTGATGGTGATGTGGTGGTGATGTGGTGGTGATGTGGTGGTGATGTGGTGGTGGTGATGTGGTGATGTGGTGATGTGGTGGTGATGTGGTTGTGGTGATGTGGTGGTGATGTGGTGGTGATGTGGTGATGGTGATGTGGTGGTGATGTGGTGATGTGGTGGTGATGTGGTGGTGGTGGTGGTGGTGGTGATGTGATGGTGGTGGTGTGGTGGTGGTGGTGGTGATGTGGTGATGTGGTGGTGATGTGGTGGCAGTGTGGTGGTGGTGATGTGGTGATGTGGTGGTGATGTGATGGTGGTGGTGGTGGTGGTGATGTGGTGATGTGGTGGTGATGTGGTGGTGGTGGTGATGTGGTGGTGATGTGATGGTGATGTGGTGGTGATGTGATGGTGATGTGGTGGTGATGTGGTGGTGGTGATGTGGTGATGTGGTGGTGATGTGGTGGCAGTGTGGTGGTGGTGATGTGGTGATGTGGTGGTGATGTGATGGTGGTGGTGTGGTGGTGGTGGTGGTGGTGGTGATGTGATGGTGGTGGTGGTGGTGGTGATGTGGTGATGTGGTGGTGATGTGGTGGTGGTGGTGGTGTGGTGGTGTGGTGGTGGTGGTGGTGATGTGGTGGTGATGTGGTGGTGGTAAGGTGCGTGGATACCTTGGCTTGAACTCGGGGCCTGGGTGCTGTCTTAACCTTTTCACTCAAGGCGGTGTTCTGCCATTGGGCCACGTCTCCACTTCCCGCGTTTGGCGGCTGGTTGGGCATGGGATTCTCCGGCGTCCCGCGCGCGCTGGCTTCGCACTCTGCCCCGGTGCCAGGCCCGAGCCGGAGCGCCGGTCCACCGCCCTCACCGCGGCGTGCCCTCGTTCGGCTAAAACTGGGGACAGCAGCTTTACGACACCGCTGCCCCTGCTCAAAGGCGCTCCCGTCTGCCTCTCACACGACCTCACAGGCGCGGAGCGGGCCCGGGACACGTCCGCACCTTTCCTCGGGAGCCACGGCCTTAGAAGGCCCGGCTCAGGCGCGCGCTCCCACGTGAGCATGCGCAGGTGAGCGTGCGCAGAACCGACTGCCCGCAGGCCCTTCCTGTGTGGATGCCCGGCGGCTCCTCAGGTAGAACCGCGAGCAGGCCTTGAGCATGCGCAGAAGGCTCTTCGGGAAGCAGGCCTGGTACCTTGAGCATGCGCAGAAAGCTCCTCAGGTAGCAGGCCTGGCTCCTTGAACATGCGCAGAAGATTCCTTGGGTGGCACACTTGGTTCCTTGAGCATGTGCAGAAGGCTCCTCAGGGGTGGCACACCTGGCTCACTGAGCTTGCGCAGAAGGTTCCTCAAGTAGTACTCTAGGCTGCCCTGGTGCGTGGGGGCGGGCGCCACCAGCCAGCAGACGCCTCACCTGCCGAAACTTTTCCCACTCTCCCATTTCCCGAGCTCCGGGATGCGAGCCCAGGGCGCAGGTCACAATACAGCCTGGGTTGTGGTGATCACTGGATTGGTCCAGGATAGGCTGTCCGGACCTGTTTCCCCAGTGCGCATGCGCAGCCCCTGCCCGCCTCGGCTAGTCAGGGCGCCCCGCTCCCCTCCCCACGCGCCCAGGCCCCGATCCCAGCGCCCGCATCACCTCCTCTCCCTCGCTGTGCCGGGCCTCGGAGCAGGCCTGTAAGCCCAGCTCCTTAGGAGGCAGAGGCAAGGAGGATGGAGGTTGGAGGTCCACCCAGGCACAAGCACGAGATCCTCGCTGAGAAACAAACTAAGGGTAAAATGCTGGGAACATGGTTCAAGTGGTAGAGCACTGGCCTAGTAAGCCTAAGGCCACGAGTTCAAGCCTTAGCACCACCAAAAAAAAGAAAAAATATATATATAATATACATTTATAGTACATATGATAAGCACATAAATATGTACGTATATTACATATCAGTACGTATTATATAATATCTACCTACCTTCCTACCTCCAAGCTGCCTTGGGTCAGCCTCTTTGGGGCCAGTGTTGGTCCTTTCCAGTGCAGACGTAGTAAAGCTTTTTGCCCTCAAACCTAAAGTCCATTGCAGACCTTCTCCAGAAGAGACCAGATTGGGCCCTGAGCTCTCTAGGATCTTGAAGCTTCTCCACGGCCTAGTGCAGGCTGGGTGTCCGCCTTCTGCCACATCTCTAGCGGGGAGGGAGGCCGCGCAGGCCGCGAGTGGCTGGGAGGGGCGAGGTGTTCTCCTGGGCGCTGTCCTTTACCTTCGCTCCTAATGTTATTAAAGCATAGAACAGCTCACTGGATATCCAGAAAACCCAATTAACCACATCTTTGGAGAGGCCAGGCCAGCCCCGGAGGAGAGATACAGCCACTCATTTTCTCTCCTTCAGGGGACCCTTGTCCCAAACGAAAAATCACAGTACGTTAACCCTTTCAGTGAGCGCTGCTTTTGGCTCCTTAGTTACCACACTCAAGCTAAATCCAGTCTGAATTCTAGAATCAGACGATTGCTTTACGTTGCTCACACGTTCATTCTTTCAGTGCGCATTCCTAGAGCACACCCCTGTCCTTGCCTGTGTCAGGAGGGGACCCCTGGCGGATGGGGGATGGGGTAACCCTGCTACGGGGGTCCTGGAGAGCAGAAGGACCCGGATCTGACCCAGGCACCAGGAGTGGCGAAGGTGATTTGGGGGTGGGTGGGAGGGGAGCAGGAGAGACGTGCTGTGTGGGACAGTGTCGCTTACCTGGGTTTGGTTCCTGAGGATGGGTCGGGCGATGGGGCAGCGACCACCGGAGGTCTGGGAGCTCCTGGCCGAGAAGGACGAGGGTGCTTTGGGTGTCGAGGGATCAGAGGAACCCGAGTGTGAACGGTGGCAGGGAGACTGTGTAATTGGGACACACAATGTGAAAACACAGCCCCCCCCCCCCCAAAAGAGTTCTGAACTTCCAGTGTGGAGTCCAGGCGCAGACACGGAGCTGGCCCCGGCTGAGGACAGAGGCTTGCGATGCAGGAGAGTTTGTGCCAGGGAAAGATCTGGATATTGTCCTCTAGCAGGGGAGCCGCACGAAAGACCGTGGAGCAGTGGCAAGCCTTGGGTCACTCTGTCCCTGTGTCTGTCCCTGTGCATGGCTGGTTACCCCCAGATGAAAGCAGAGGTTGTCGTGGAGAGAAGTGTTGGATGTTGGCCACGTGAGGTGCCACTGGGCAAGCTGGCAGGGACATGAACGCGGCCATCCCGGGACCCAAGCGCCTTCCTCAGCAGATGCCCCGTCCTCCTGCTCCAAGTCACATTCCCACGCACAGCCAGCCACGGGGCCTGGGAAGAGGCTCCTCACAGTTAGAGGCCATGTTGACAGATGCTAAATTTCCCCCATAAGAAAGCTGAAGACAGAGCCGTTGCAGTCACTGTCCAAAACCAATATGTGCAGAACAGCGCCAGGTCCTGTTGGAGCAGCAGGTGTCCCGGCCGTCGACACGAGCCGAGCGTGTTGACTTTGGCAGTGCTTGTGCGTGTCTTGTCATGGAGAGGGAGTTTGTGGAAACTGAAAACTGGGAATGGACAGCTTTGCTAGGCCGCCATCCACCCTCCCTCCCCTGCCCGGGCCTCCCCAGTAAGGGACGAAGGGCAAGTGCGACCATGTCTGGGGTGTACAGTAGGTTGTGATACATTTTCCACTTATTATCTGTGTCCTCTCAATAAACATCCCATGACTGGAGGGGAGTGATCCTATTTTTCAGATGCTAAAAACAGGACCCAGAGAAGCTAGGTGGTTGGCTCAGAATCACAGAGACAATTAAATGATGACCAAATTAAAAACCAAGGCGCAGGGTCAGTTAGCAGCCGGTTGAATTCCAGCCTTTTCCTGGCAAATGACACCAAGATTTTCTGGAAACCTGTTTAGCCCTAGGAGATGAATTTGAACTGGCCAAAGCAGTGGGCACAAAAATCCTTTCTCCTTTTGCCAGTGGTTGGTGTGGGAGAGCAGGAGACCCATCCCAGCCAATGAGATGGGTGAGGAAATTAAAGGCAGAGGGGACTCTGAGAAAGGGTTTCCTCTTTCATAAAATGAGGAGAGCTCCAGGACAAATGCTCCCTGAATCCAGCTCTCCTTCCTGCTCACGCATGTGCATGAGGCCGGGCTTCTTAGACACACGAAATGACACAGATGCAGCCAAGTGTGCAAGGGTGGAATGTGTCCAGGTCCTGAGTGAAATCATGTCACACCTGTGTCATCACTGCCTACAGACTTTTGAGCAACAATAAACGGACATCTTGTTGAAGCCACGGTTAGGAATCTACCGGTTATTTTTGGTCTAACATATATCTTTGATGGCCTGACTTCAGGGCCCGGGGTCTTTTTCCCGTTGCCCTCTCATGTTTTGTTTTTGGGGGTGGGGGAGTGCTCAGTGGTCATTGGATGTCACCGTAGGAGCTGCTAGTTTAGAGGACAGGAGGTGAGTAACAGGACACAGGGCCAGAGTTCCTGTTCTGGCCTGATTTCTTCTTGGCATGTATTTGAGGATCACAGAATTCCAAGGCTGGGGTGAACCCTCAAATGTCGTCTGATCTAGCCCCTGTTTTGTAGATGGAAAGTTTTGTGGCTAAACACTTAATAGAAGACCCGGTGCAGCATGCATTCTTGGTAAATGCGATGATGATGTTGGTAACCGTGGTAAGGCTGGTGTTGGCGATGTTGCGATGATGCTTATGATGATGGTGACAATGTTGAAGGTAGTGATGAAGAGGTTGGTATTGGTTGTGATGGTGGTGCTGATGGTGATGAGGCTGGTAATGGTGGCTTTGAGGATGATGATGGTGATGAAGATTGATACTGCTGGTGTTGATGTTGGTGTTGGCAAACATGATGATGAAAATGATGCAGGTATTAGTGATGATGATGATGAGCTGGTATTTGTGGTGTGGATGATGCTGGTGCTGGCGATGGTGATAATGACGGCAGAGATGATGGTGGTGGTGATGACGATGGTGGTGATGCTGCTGGTATTGATGAGGATGATGATAATAAAAGATGATGGTGATAATGATGATGGGTTCTTCTAGGTACTAGATAGACTACTGACTGTTAGAGGACTACCCCTGAGCTCCAGCTTCTGGCCACAGCAAAAGCATGCTCTCTCCATAAAGAGCTTGATGTATAGAAGCCTCGGGCTTCCACCAAAAACCCTCCTTCATCTCAGTCTAATTATGAAGCATCTGGCCCGACCTGAGTCACTCTTTCTAATGGAATTTACCTGCTCCTGGCATTTTGGCTAATAAACACCAGAGATAACTCTTCAGAATGAGATTATTATGGAAAATAAGCATACATTGAGGTGCCGTGGGGAAGTGAAGTGTGGGTTTGTTGCTGACGGGAGGGACATTTCCATTTTGCAGTTTCTGGCAGGAGGCTGAGGCTGTCCACAGAGATGACAACACGAAGACAAACGGCTGTGGCCTCTCGGGGCCTCGAAGCTCCCTGGTGGCTGGCTTGGCCTCTCTTCTTTGCCTCAGTTAGCCAGCTCCCTGCTTACCTGGAGGAGGGTTGGAGTCCTCGGCCACATGGGGAACACCCTGAGAGGCGCGGGAGGCTGAGCTCGCTCACTTACTCCAGGGAGGAGCTGGGGTCTCGGGCTGGGAGACACAGGAGCAAAGGGGAGGGAGGGCTCTTGCACCTCATAGAAATCACACTCGTGTGGGAAGACACACATCTAGCCAATCAGTGAAAAGATTCCACTGGTGAACAAATGCTTCAAAGAACAGTGAGAACAAGAAAAGAGAAGAAATGTTAGGGTGGAGAATGGAGTGCACTGGGATGAATCGCGCCCACCTCCAGATCCTAAGTTCAAGTCCTTCCCCGGTACCTCAGGATGTGGCTATTTGGAAACAGAGCCAGCAGGATCCTAATCCAATCTGACTGGAAACCTGGAGGCAGGTGCACACAGGGAGCATGCTCTGTGCTCCGGGAGAACCGCAGTGGGGACAGAGGTGACGGGAGCAGGCCTCCCGGGGGCGGGTGAGGCAGCTGTGAGAGGGGTGCGGCAGGAAGGCCTGCCAGGCAGAGACTGTCCTGAAAATCTAGAGCATCATCCCACCCAGAACGACTTCTGAGTCTGTCAGCAATGGATCAAGGCATTTTACAAAATGTAAGTCACTGTCACCCTAACAGATTTAACCATCCACTACTTACAGGTGAGAAAAGCGAGGATGAGTTGAACAACCCAAGGGGAAGAATACCACACAGCGGCGTTGAGGAAGACAGAGAGGTAGGGTCTTGTGTTCTGTGGGCGTGGGGGGGCATGCACACCCCACTCCAGCTCTGGCGGGACAGCTGGGTGTGAATGCGACCTTTCGGTCACTCCTGTTTTCTCCACACGCACAAGCGCGCCACGCCAAGGCTGAGCCGGGGCCCTTATTGTGTGCGCCACGCATCCCAGGGCTCAGGCAACGTAACGGCCTAATGGTTGGGAATATGGCTGGCACTGAACTGCAAGGGTTAATTCCAGTTCTGGCACTTAACTAGTGCGTTGTCCTGGTTCACCTGTGCTGTATCTCAGTTTACTCATTGGTAGAGTGGAGATCCAACTGAGAGAGTTCCAGAGCCGCTTGGAACTTACTGGCGGAGGCTGGCTGCCGTTCCTGTGTTTATCGTGGCTATGAATCTCGGGAATGGAGGCACCGGTGGGCGGGAGGAGTGGGCACGGAGGCTGGCAGAATCGGGACTGCAGGTGGCCAGGCCGTTCTGGGAATGGGGTGAAATGACAACAAAGGATCCTAAGCCCGCAGCTGCACAGGGTGAGGGAGACCGGGACTCCCAATCGCATTGGCTAGAGATGCCTCGGGGAGGGGTCCTTTCATGGTAAATTTAATGTGGGTCAGCCACATGATGGAGTCCCCCAAATTAACCTAATCTTACTCTAGATGAGGGTAACTGGAAAAAAGAGCAGAGGCCTTAGCCTTGGGCAAAGAGGCCCTCCCCGGACCTGCTGGGGTACCACTCCAAAAGGTATCTAGACAGGCCGGAAAGAGTGGGCATGGGGGCTCGGGAAGGGCCTGGCAGCCTGGCACCTCAAGGTCTGGTGGCTCTATGGAGCCTGAATACTTGAATAAGGAAAACTGACCTTGAATCTCTACAAAACCGACCTTGAATCTCTACAATGGGTTGCTATTGGGCTATTAAAAACAATCAGAATATAACCCTGAGCAGGCTCAGTACTGCCGCAAGAATAAATAAATAAGTTGATTGTTCAAAAAAAAAGGATGTGCCAGGTGCCGGTGGCTCATGCCTGTCATCCTACCTACTCAAGAGGCTGCCATCTGAAGATGGTGGTTCAAAGCCAGCCCAGGCAGGAAAGTCTGTGAAACTCTTATCTCCAATGAGTCACCAGAAAACCGGAAGTGGCGCTGTGGCTCAGGCGGTAGAGTGCTAGCCTTGAGCTGAAGAGCTGAGGGATAGTACCCAGGGTCAGAGTTCAAGCCCCACAGCCACAGAAAGGGTGTAATGTCAATGCATGCTGCCCTGCAGATGAAGAGTCGATCTTGAAAACAGCATATGCTAGGGAAAAGGAGCCAGGCGCTAGAGACCCCGCATTATGGAATTCCATTCCTGTGGAAACCCCAGAACAGGCGTATACAGAGCTAAAACAGGGGATCAGGGGCTGGAGAGGTTATGAGGTGCTCTCACAGCCATGGTGGCCTATCTGTGAATACACTGAACATCATTGGATTGTAGAATGGCCTGGCTTGTGAATAATTTTCAAAAAGAACACAGAGGGGAAGTCATGACAAAAAGTAGAACAAGGCCTACCTGACCTGTGGCTCCGCCCAGCCGCCTCCCCCACCATGCCTTCCACGCCACGCCATGCCTTCCACGCCCTGCCATGCCCTTCCACGCCACGCCATGCCTTCCACGCCACGCCATGCCTTCCACGCCACGCCATGCCTTCCACGCCCCACCATGCCTTCCACGCCACGCCATGCCTTCCACGCCCTGCCATGCCCTTCCACGCCCCACCATGCCTTCCACGCCACGCCATGCCTTCCACGCCACGCCATGCCTTCCACACCCCACCATGCCTTCCACGCCACGCCATGCCCTTCCACGCCACGCCATGCCTTCCACGCCACGCCATGCCTTCCACGCCACGCCATGCCTTCCACGCCACCATGCCTTCCACGCCCTGCCATGCCTTCCACGCCACGCCATGCCTTCCACGCGCCGCCATGCCTTCCACGCCACGCCATGCCTTCCACGCCACGCCATGCCTTCCACGCCACGCCATGCCCTTCCACGCCACGCCATGCCCTTCCACACCACGCCATGCCTTCCACACCACGCCATGCCTTCCACTCCATGCCATGCCTTCCACACCCCGCCATGCCTTCCACGCCACCATGCCTTCCACACCCCACCATGCCTTCCACGCCACACCATGCCTTCCACGCCACGCCATGCCTTCCACGCCACCATGCCTTCCACGCCCCACTATGCCCTCCACGCCCCACCATGCCTTCCACGCCACGCCATGCCTTCCACGTCACGCCATGCCTTCCACGCCACGCCATGCCCTTCCACGCCACGCCATGCCTTCCACGCCACGCCATGCCTTCCACGCCCCGCCATGCCTTCCACGCCCCGCCATGCCTTCCACGCCACGCCATGCCTTCCACGCCACGCCATGCCCTTCCACGCCACGCCATGCCTTCCACGCCACGCCATGCCTTCCACGCCCCGCCATGCCTTCCACGCCCCGCCATGCCTTCCACACCACGCCATGCCTTCCACACCCCACCATGCCTTCCACGCCATGCCATGCCTTCCACGCCACGCCATGCCTTCCACGCCACGCCATGCCTTCCACACCACGCCATGCCTTCCACGCCACGCCATGCCTTCCACACCCCACCATGCCTTCCACGCCACGCCATGCCTTCCACGCCACCATGCCCTTCCATGCCACCATGCCTTCCACGCCACCATGCCTTCCACACCACGCCATGCCTTCCATGCCACGCCATGCCTTCCACGCCCCGCCATGCCTTCCATGCCACGCCATGCCCTTCCACGCCCCACCATGCCTTCCACGCCACACCATGCCTTCCACGCCACCATGCCCTTCCACGCCACCATGCCTTCCACGCCCCCATACCCTTCCACACCACGCCATGCCTTCCACGCCACGCCATGCCTTCCACGCCACGCCATGCCCTTCCACGCCCCACCACACCCTGCACCTCTTCACAGCACCCGGCCCTAGCGCACCTCTTTCTTTTTTTTTTTTTTTTTGTCGGCCGTGGGACTTGAACTCTGGGCCTGGGCGCTGTCCCTCAGCTCTTCAGCTCAAGGCGAGCGTTCTACCACTTGAGCTACAGCACCACTTCCAGTTTTCTGGTGGTTTATTGGAGATAGGAGTATCACAGTCTCTCCTGCCCAGGCTGGCTTTGAACCGCGATCCTCAGATCTCAGCCTCCTGAGTAGCTAGGGTTACAGGCGTGAGCCACCAGCGCCCGGCTTAGCGCACCTCTTTCTAGAAGGCTGTAATGGAATTCTGGATCACTCAAGGAGAGCGTGCCCAAAGGCAGGGCACGTTCTTTGTCTTTAATTGTTTAAGCATAGTTGGAAAATTCCTGGACACAATGGCGGAATGATTCAACAGCCAATGGTGGAGGCTTTGGTTATTAAGACTTCCTCCGTCAGGAATGCTTTTGGCCACAAGTCACAGAACCCCTGACAACAGAGAGGCGAGCAGTTGTCCCTGCCTGGCCTGTCACCTGTGGTCGCTAGGCGTTGCCACGCCTGAAGGGCTTCACACCATCACACAAGTGTTTGTGACAAACGGTGTCATTCCTTTGAAAAACTAACAGTCCAACAAAACAAACACCAGGAAACTGGTACTTGAAAGGTGTGTGTTGGGGGGGATGTTAAGGAGAATGTAGAGAGATGAGGGAGGGGGGAGAATGAATGGTGTGAAGAAAGCTGGGGGCGGGGCTGGGCTGGGAGGAGGGGTGGCGTCCATCAAGATGCATTGTGCATAAACACTCACTTGTTGAAGGTGTTTGTTTTTTAAAAAGCATTTAAGCTGGGTGCTGGTGGCTCACCCCTGTAATCCTAGCAATTTGGGAGGCTGAGCTCTGAGGAGCCTGGTTCAAAGCAGCCCAATTAACCACCAGAAAACTGGAAGTGGAGCTGTGGCTCAAAGTGGCAGAGCAGTAGCCTTGAGTGAAAGAGCTCAGGGATAGCAACCGGCCCTGAGTTCAAGCCCTACGATGGACATAAACAAACAAACAAACAAACAAACAGTTGTGGCAGGACCGAGGGTGGGATTGGTGCAGGAAGGCTTTTTCTTTACAACACTTGGTCTTCCTACATGGAGAAAGAAGTCTCTCCCATAACCTCTCCACCCATGGCATGCACCCTGAGCCTTGCTGCCCACAGCTCCACCCATCGCATGCACCCTGAGCCTCATTGCCCACAGCTGGGTCATGTGGTGAGTCCTGGCCCAACTGTGAATCACAGGGATTGGCTTGCAGGGAAAACATACCCTATGAGGTCAGAACTATGAGACTATTATTCGTCTATCCCAAGAAAATCCAGCTCCAACTAAAATGGAAAAGAGAGAGCCAGGCACGGGCTCATGCCTGTAATCCTAGCTACTCAGGAAGCTGAGCACTGAGGATTATAGTTCAAAGCCAACCAAAGCAGGAAAGTCCATAAGACTCTTATCTCCAGTTGATCAGCAAGCAGCTAGAAGTGAAGCTGTGGCTCAGGTGGTAGAGTGCCAGCCTAGATCACCCACACAGGTCCCTGCCTATCCACCAAGCCCTGTACACGAGCAAGCACCCTGGTCTTCTCCCTCTGCATGCCCCATCCTGCAGTGTCTGGGGATTCAGATAGCAATGAGACATGATCCACTTACCAGGATGGCTCAGACCTAGAGCCCCTTCCAGGCCGGCAGACACACACCCTGGGTGCCCACAAATACAGCCACGCAGCTGCCACCTTCTAAAAATTAATTGGCTTCTGGGTCGTTTGCATTTTTAATCATTGCCCACAGAAAGGAGAGGGGATTTATTACTGTTTGAAGAAATTCTCCGAGAGGGGGAAGAGGCGAATGTTTATAGCAAGACCCAGAGCGACTCTTCTCCCCGCAACCCGCATCTCTTCCCTGGCTCCCGGGCAAGTCCTCTAAGGACAGAATTGATATGCAGCTCTCAAAGCAGACAGCTGCGGAGGATGCCCAGCCACTGCCTGGGGCTTACATTATTGTCTTCGGGGTCTGTGTGATGGTTTGGTGACGGCCATTTTCAGAAAACAACCAAGGCAATTTCAGGAATTGCTGTCACAATAGACACACTAAAAATAAAGTCAGCATAAATAGATTAAGAAATTGACAGAATAACAAGGCAGAAAGAATTAGAATGAATGCACAGGCTCGGATGACAACCGGAGCCCTGCTTGGGCAGGCGGGGTGAGCGCCGGGAGGAGGAGGCTGTGTCTGCTGACTCCGTGGTTTTCATAGCTTCCTGACAGTGGGGATTGCTGATTTCACAGGCTGGCCAGGGCCTAATCGAATTCTGCACTAGCAGCCATGGAGGCTCCACACCGCAGGGAGAAAGCAGCTTTTCTTGTGGTGGTCTACATTTCTTTCTTTTTTTTTTTTTTTGTAGCTGATACTTCTTAAAAGACATATTGAAAAGCTGATCCCTAATCCCAAGCACTGGTTTGGAGAAAGAGAGATGCTGTACAGAAGGAAGTAGGCTGGAAAAGTATTTGTAATTCAGTCATGACATTTGGAGTAGATAGATCTCTTTGGAAAACTGGCATAGGCGGAAAGAAAAAAAACAACTATGTTCTCAAAACTCACTGTGAAATCATAGGTCAGTGTATGCTGGGTAACTCTGGGGAGGTGAACTCTTCCTGGTCTGAGGTGTATGGCAGAGGTTTGGTCAGGGATCTAGGTTTCTCCTTCCCCAGGCATCTGGAAACACCATCACGGCCTTCCAGGGTGCTGGAGCTGGAGCTGCCATCATGACCAGAATGCTGGAGCTGGAGATGCGATTATGACCAGGGTGCTGGCTCTGGAGATGCCATCATGGCCTTCCAGGGTGCTGGAGCTGGAGCTGCAATCATGACCTTCTAGGATGCTGGAGCTGGAGACACCATCATGGCCTTCCAGGGTGCTGGAGCTGGGGACTCCATCGTGGCCTTCCAGAGTGCTGGAGCTGGAGCTGCCATCATGACCTTCTAGGATGCTGGAGCTGGAGACCATCATGATCAGGATGCTGGCTCTGGAGCTGCCATCATGGCCTTCCAGGGTGCTGGAGCTGGAGCTGCCATCATGACCAGGATGCTGGAGCTGGAGACGCCATCATGACCTTCTAGGATGCTGGAGCTGGAGATGCATCATGGCCTTCCAGGGTGCTGGAGCTGGGGACTCCATCGTGGCCTTCCAGGGTGCTGGAGCTGGAGCTGCCATCATGACCTTCTAGGATGCTGGAGCTAGAGACCATCATGATCAGGATGCTGGCTCTGGAGCTGCCATCATGGCCTTCCAGGGTGCTGGAGCTGGAGCTGCCATCACGACCAGGGTGCTGGAGCTGGAGCTGCCATCATGACCAGGGTGCAGAGCTGGAGCTTCCATCATGACCAGGATGCTGGAGCTGGAGACGCCATCATGACCTTCTAGGATGCTGGAGCTGGAGACACCATCATGGCCTTCCAGGGTGCTGGAGCTGGAGCTGCAATCATGACCTCTAGGATGCTGGAGATGGAGACACCATCATGGCCTTCCAGGGTGCTGGAGCTGGGGACTCCATCGTGGCCTTCCAGAGTGCTGGAGCTGGAGCTGCCATCATGACCTTCTAGGATGCTGGAGCTGGAGACCATCATGATCAGGATGCTGGCTCTGGAGCTGCCATCATGGCCTTCCAGGGTGCTGGAGCTGGAGCTGCCACCATGACCAGGATGCTGGAGCTAGAGCTGCCATCATGACCAGGATGCTGGAGCTGGAGACGCCATCATGACCTTCTAGGATGATGGAGCTGGAGACACCATCATGGCCTTCCAGGGTGCTGGAGTTGGGGACTCCATCATGGCCTTCCAGGGTGCTAGAGCTGGAGATGCCATCATGACCAGGATGCTGGAGTCAGAGACACCATCATGACCTTCCAGGATGTTGGAGCTAACACTACAGAGCCCATAGAAGAAAATATAGCAGTCAAAATGTTAACCTTGGTTTCAGCAAAAGTTTCTTGGCTACAACACCAAATGCATAATCTATTGGACTTCGTCAACTTTTAAAATGGCTGGCTTCAAGGCAATGACAAGAAAGTCAAAAAGCTTGTCATAAACTAAGAGAAGATATGTGCACAATACTTACCTGACAGAGTTCTTCCTCCCTGAATGTTTTCTTACAGGCACTGTGTGTCATACCTGGAATCCCAGCGACTTGGGAGATGATGGGAGGATCTCAGTTCAAGGCTGCCTGGGCAAAAACGCAAAACCGTAAGAGAAAGCATATGAAAGCAAAAAGCTGGAGTGAGGTTCAAGTGGTAGAGCACCTAGCCCAGCCAGTGTGAGGCCTGGAGTTCCACACCTCAGTCCTGCCCTCCCAAGCACAATGAAAAGAAAATCAATTAAAAGTGGGCAGATTTGAGCAATTTGCCATATTCTAAGGCATTGCCAGAGAAGACATATGGATAGCAAATAATTCCATGAAAAGACGCTCAAAACCTTTAGTCACTAGGGAAATGCTAATTAGAAGCCTAAGGAGAGACCACACATGTGCATCAGAACTGCTGCCAAAAAGACCACCACGCCCGGCCCTGGTGGGTCCTCAAATCTGAGTCACCAGTGACTTTCTAGAAAGTTACAGAATTACAAAACAATAGTTCACAGGGTGTCTGGAACCTGAAACTCAGTGCCTAGGTCAAGAGTCTCGGGAAGAAGGTCTGACTCCCCTCCGCCTGTGGGCCCCCGTGGATGCTGTGGACTCTCGTGGATGCCCATGGATGCTGTGGGTCCCCATGGGCCCCCAACGCCCTGGGGCTGTGCAGCCGGGGCCTGCGGATGTTACCTCGGGATGGCTGTGTGCAGCACGCAGTGGGCTTCACAGGAAAGGCCTAGGCCATCCTCGTGCCCTGGAATTTCCCTGCCAATCCTGAGCTGGGCCAAGCCCTCCACCCCCCAACACACATGCCCAGACATCCCCTTCACACTCAGGAAGATCCAAAACACTTGCAGTGCTGCCTGGTAAGCCAGATCACACGTCCTGAGCCTGTCCTGGACGGTGTCTCTCCGTCTCCGTCTGTCTCTCTCTCCATCAAGCATTTCAGAATTCAGACACCCAAAGCCACCTGGGGCCCCCTGACATCTACATTAGCAACCTCTGATTTTCACATAAGCTATTTCTCTCTCAAAGCTTTGCTTTTTGTGTAGAAATTTATCATATTTTTCCCTCAGTCCAGAAGTGAAATATATTTTCTTAAAAAAAGAAAAAAAAACTTGAAGAAAATCCTTTAAGCTGTTTTGGAGTTACTCAAGCATGCCAAAAGAGTTTTTCCAGCCATAGTTCAGGTGTTTAGTATGTCCTCAAATAGCCCAAATAATTTGAATTTAAAACTTTGAATTGGGCCTTTTTATGTATACCTTAAAAAGGTGCCATTTATGAAGAAAAATATGGCCATGAAATAAAGGGTACAGGCGTAAGTGGCCCTCCAGGCTACAGTAATAGATGGAGACTCATAAATCTTAGTTTCTATTCTTGCTCTAGTAAGAATTTATGTGTTCACTGCATTTGGCCAGGGCAGGGACAAGGGAGATAGATTCAAAAACTTCAAAGGAAGGAAATAAGACCACCTTATCCAAGTGAAATGATGAAATCCACACAGGAGAGGCTCCGCTAAACATGTGTACATTTTTCTCCAAGAAACAACAATTTAGCTAGGTGACCACAACTCACACCTGTAATCCTAGCTACTCAGGAGACTCAGATCTGAGGATCACAGTTTGAAGCCAGCTTGAATAAGAAAGTCTGAGAGACTCTTATCTCCAATAAACCACCAAAAAGCTGGAAGCAGAGGTGTGGCTCAAGTGGTAGAACACTTGTCTTGAGCAGAAAAACTTGGGAACAGCACACACACCCTGAGTTCAAGCCCCAGTATAAACATAAATTAAAAAAAATTATACACACACACACACACACACACACACACACACACACACATTATAGTCAGACTGGGTCAGTCAGGGCTATACCCAAGACAGAGAAGGGCCTTCTAGGGGAATATGCTGGGCATGGGGAAATATGGGTGGGTGGGGTACCTCAGGGCCAAGCCTTGGGCACTCTGCCAGGTGGGAGGCAGTAGAATGGCCCTCACTCGCTGGGGATTCAGGTCCTGCCAGTCAGCTCCCAGCTATGTGATCCTAGCCAATTTCTTAATTGCTGATCTTAGTCCATTCAAGCCACTATGAACAAGTACCACTGACTAGAAGACTTATTTCCCAGCACTGTGGAGGCTGAGGTCCCAGATCAGTGTGCTGGTACAGTTGAGTGGTGAGAGCATCTTCTGGGCTGCCAGCCATCTTCTAGTACCCTCATGTGATGGAAGAAGGCATAGGAGGGCTCCTTGGCAGCTCTGCGGGGCACTAATCTGTTCATGAAGGCCATCCCCTAGTACCATTACACTACCGACGTACCATTACACTCCTAGTGCCATTACACTACCAACGTACCATTACACTCCTAGTGCCATTACACTACCAACGCACCATTACACTCCTAGTACCATTACACTACCGACGTACCATTACACTCCTAGTACCATTACACTACCGACATACCTAGTGCCATTACACTACCGACATACCTAGTGCCATTACACTACCGACGTACCTAGTGTCATCACACTACCGACGTACCTAGCACCATTACACTACCGATGGCATGTGATTGCTGGCCACCATTAGCACCGCCCTCCCCATCACCCCCATAACTGAGGCATGGCTGTGACAGAGTACCCAAGGGAAGCAGTGTAGAAGAGTGAGGTCCGGGCCACAGGCTGGGCTGCTAGCCTGGGATGCATCCTTGGGGGCACCACAGGGAATCGGACCCTGGCCTGGGCTCTCCTGGGTGCTCCTTGGCCAACACAGCAGTGTTCTCAATGGCAGGCGACACCCTGGGAGCGGACACTTCCTGCACACTGGGAGACGTGGTCTCTAGCTGAGGCTCAGAGCGGGGGCACCCTGCCTGGCCTGAGACAAACCCTCCCCTTCTTCTGCCCCAGGGTCAGGTCCTTGGCTGCCCTGCGCTGTCTGTGCCTCCCCGTGGAAGTCATGGGTGACACGCTCATCATCCAGGCCTGGGGGTGTGCAGGGCCGCCCGCCTCTGCAGTGCTCCTGCCTTCCCCCCCTGGCAGTGACTAAGCACCTTCCAGGCAGTGCTCCGGCCATTAATCTCAGCATGGCACAGCCTGAATGTGCTGTTCTCCTGTAGCGCCAAGGCTGTCCGGGCAGCCATTGATTTAAGAGACAATATCACTTGCTTCCAAGTCTATGAGGCAATAAACAGCGGCCGCATATTGATGAGCACCGAGGTGTTTGCTCAGCACATTTGCGGTGCACGTTTATTACCAGGGCTGTCTGTGCTTGAAAGCAAATGAAACAGGCAACTGTTTTCATTTCCTCTGCGAAGGCCAGGCCCCTCCCCCTGACGGTTGTCTGCATCCTTTTGTCCCTGCTCCCTCATGCTGGGGAGCCGGGACTAGAACATAACTCATGAAGAGTCTTGCTCAGCCTTGGACATTCACCGGCGCCCCCAGAAACGGCCCTGGACACCCTGGCAGGAGGAAAATAGAGGGAGATTTTTCTCGAGGGTCCCACCTTTGAGCTGCCTCTTCAGCCATATCTGCCTCCTCATCTCCCCCCAGAAAATAGCCCACGAAATAATAATGCAACCTAGCAACCAGTCAGCACCGACCCTTCACACCCTGACACACCGAATCAAATTCCTCTTCCTCTCAAGAAGCTGGGACGCCTACAAGGCCAGGCTGCTAGTCCATCAAGATGAATCTTGAGAGCGTTCACTAGCTGGAATGCCCCGTGAATCCAAACTGGTTTATGTATAAAGTATCAGGGGAGCTTGGAGGAGGTGGGGAGGCTGGGTGCGGAGCAAATGGGAGAGATTGATTGCAAGCTTTGTGCCAACTGAGCGGTACTGTGCATGCCAAGCGTGGAGAACAACACTGGAAAAATGTATTAGATTATCCAAAACACAGCTGATTTATAGCCGCCGCATAGCCCCACCTTGCCATCCATTGTAGTAATAGAGAGAGATTAGGATGATGGCGGCGCCTGCTGGGTTTTCCAGCTCAGTCTCTGCTCCCCTTCCTCCCTCCAACGCCAGCCCCAGCCCTGGAAACGCATCATGGTAGAAAATCAAGTGTTTGCGTTTTACACCAGCCCTCCTTGCACTTTTCTGGTGGAGACCAGTTTCCAGTTGGAAGCCTGTCGGGGGCTGGAAGGCTTGCGGGCTGGATAAGGGGGCAAGGGTGGGCAGGCCGCCTTGGGTTTCTGTGCAGAGGGGTCTAGGGAAGAGCTGGGAGGTGGAAGCTGTGTGTCTGGGTCTGGCTCATCCACACAGCTCGCTTGCTCATATTTCATCCATAACTTCAAACTTGCCTCCTTCAATCCCTCTCTTCTGGGGGAATTTTACTCTGCAGTGTATTGTCTTTTTCATCTTCCCCCATCTCTTTTACATGCACAAGGCCACGACGCTGGCAGCTGTAGCAATGCCCCTGAGAAGCCTGCTGCGCCGAGCTGGGCAGGAGAGGTGGCTGGTGGAGGCAGCACATGGGCTCCCCACAGGGAAGTCTCAGGCCAGGAGGAGGTGATCAGGTCACCCTGAGTGACTGCCAGCTGCCAATCAAAACACAGGGAAGCAAGGGCTGGCTCCGCCTCCCAAGCCCAACCACAGGAGGGGTCAGGGGACTTGCACAAGACCCTGGCTGGGCCGAGCATGCAAGCACGTGGTGTGTTCAGGAGGCACAGTCAGCCATAGACCTGGTGATACTCCTGGGACCCAGGTGCTAAAGGAGCTTGTGGGGTGACCACCATCTCCATCAGCATTGCCACCACCATCCATCATTCTCACCATCCTCCCCATTGCCTCCACCACCATCACTGCATGTACACAAGGTGTGCTAGAAAGTTCTAAGCACTTCACATGTGTGTAGACTGACCCACCCCCACAATAGCCCAGTGCCTGTGGAACCACTGCCATCCCATTTATAGACAAAAGCCCCGAGGGTCAAAGGTGCCCCCTCATTAGCGAGCGGCAGAGGGGGGATTCCAGCCCCTGCAGCATGGCCCTACCCACTGAGCACTTACCCACTCCAAGCTGCCTCCCTCTGAGGCTCAAAGCCGTCACTTGCTGCTGGCTTCTTCAAGAGTCCATCCGGGGAGACTGACCTTTTGATCAATGGTCATAGGTCAGGCACAAGCTGCAGGTATAGCAAGAGCTAAGTGATGACTACATCCATCTAGTTTTCGTATTATTCATTCATGTACACATTCACCATGGGTCAGGGTGGTCAGGTGTGGGCTTCTGTCTTCTGAGAAACTCCCGGGCCCACAGGCAGGAAGTCCTGTTCCTCCTTCTCTTCCTCCCTCCATCTGAACACAGTACATGCTCATAAAACAACACTTGCACATGTCGCCAAAGACATTTCTTCCTTAGAGTTAAAACACTGTGTAATTTAAGAGAGATGTAATTCGCGTGTCTGCATTTAAACCATCAAAGTGCTTTTCAAAAAGTTGCTTGAAATAGCTGGAGCTATTTGAACCTTTAAGGTTCTTTCTTTGAAACCAGGGCATCACACACTGCCAAGGATAAAGATAGTCAAATACCAGAGGACTCCAAATCCCTGACATTTCACTCTACAAGACTGAATTTCTCATCTTCAGCGCCCACTTCCAATTAGACACGTGTGTGTGTGTGTGTGTGTGTGTGTGTGTGTGTGTGTGTGTCCCTCAGAGGCCATCCAGGGAAACACTGCCTGGTTTGTGGTCCAGGCCACCATCTCTCCACCCTCACAGGATGTGGGAACTCCACCCAGGTGTGCTAACAGGTGATGGCCACCAGGTGGGGCTGGGCATGCCGGTGACAGAGCCCCTTCTTGCTCTGCACAGCGGCGCCCAGGAGAGCGTGGGAGTCTGCAGAGAAATTCAGGCAAACTACAAAGCCAGGAGTTGGTTTGAAATTCTGATGCTTGGGACCCTGGCGGACCCGGAGTGTCCATGGTTGGTCGCACGCCCTGCTGAGCTGCATGTCACCAGAAGCCCCTTCCTCCTGGACACACAGCACACACAGGCACACAGGCCATGCCATGCTCCACTGACCGGGCCTGCATGGCATTCTGGCTCCGATCCCCATTGGGCTGGAGGCTGGGAGGAATGCAAGGTGCAGATGGGCACCAAGGAATCTCCCCGGTCTTCCGCTTGGCAGAGAGGCTCCGGTTGTCCCGACCTGGGCCTGGGAGGCCTGATGGCTGGGGTGGGAACCAATCTTTCCGGGATGGGTGTCCGGGCCAGCTGGGGCCAGCATGTCTCATGCAGTAGAGCAACTGCCTACCAAGTCCAAGGCCCTGAGTTCAAATCCCAGTACTGAAAAAAATATTAGAACAACCACCACAACAAAACCAGCCCAAAAGCAACAGAGACGAATCTCGGGGGAGGGACTTGTGAATCGTCACGTGCCCATTCCTAGTAGGGCTTCTGACATACCATCGGTCCCTAGGGGCTGGAACAGGAGGCCATCGCTGACTGAGGAAGACAATGACTGACAGTTACAGCATATTCCCTGCTCTGAGGAAGAGTGTTTCTTGTGAAGTATTTAATTTCGTTCTCACATCCATCCACAGTGTACAGACCCTACCTGAGCCTTATGTGGGCAAGGACTAGAGGACTTGGGGGATTGACGGGCAGGAGTTTAAGGGAACACATGTGAGCATGCACACACACACACACACACACACACACACACACCTCTTGTAGCTGGGTCCTAAAAAGCACGTGGCAGGCTTGGCGTGGCCATGTTCTCCATGCCTCACCGGGTCCCTTTTGTTCCTTAACCACTTCCTGCCCAGCATGCTGGGAATCCTGCCCAAGGCTTCAGAGGTCTCTCTGGTGGGTATCCTGGCCTCTGGGTTATCTTCTGTCCCTGATCAAAATCATCTCCAGAGGGGGACAGGGAGCTCCAGAAATCCAGACACCCCTGCCGTCTCGTCCTCAGCATGTGGCTCCAGCCATCCACAGGGATGTCCTGGGTGCTGCTCCGCTGTTCCAGGGCCTGGCCCGTCACCCTGCCTCTCCATCCAGGCCTCATCTTCCTGATCACAGCCAGGCCTTCCTTCTGAGGATGTGCGGCCGTTAGTGGGGACGGACAGCAGCTCAGCCCTGATTCCACCCGGCCCTGGGGAATCCATCCGGCCCCAAAGGCCGCCCCGAGGCCTGCGGGCGGGTGGCCAAGCCCAGGCCCACTGCGGGGCTGCGATATTTCTAAAGCAAAGCCTGACTGCTCTGGCTGTAAATCAGGCGTACCTATTGGGGAGATCCCAGAGGAAGCCAATGGCTGTATTAAGAACAACAATGCACTCCTAATGTACTTTTCAATTTGAATTAATTTTTGTAGCTAATTCTAGCTACTGAATGTCTTCATTTAAAATATACATGTACATGTATTTTGTTCAGTATTTTAATTAGGCCCACAGGAATATACTTTCAAATTTGGGTACACTTCATTTGTTATATTAATGAAAAGGCACTTTAAATCAAGTTTCATGTTGATGTTTCATTATGAATGCGGCTCTCAGCCGTCTCTGAGGGAGATTTACAGTGCAGGTGGTAACCACAAATACTGGCTCTGGACACGTTGTTAATTTAAAATGGAAAGTATTCTTTTGAGGTGGGGGGGCGGGGGAAGAAAACCCCAAACAGGTCTCAGCCAACTTCCCTGGATGGATGGTGGCTGTGCAGGCGTGGGCCGGGCACTGCCGGGGCGGGTGACAAGGTGGGGACCGGAGCTGGCCACAGAGGTGGGGGCAGCGGCCATGACCGGAGCTGCAGTGACGTGGGCCCTGGGGCGTCTGGCTTGCTGTGACGCAGGCCATCTACACACCCGCATGTGTCCACGCACACACTCACACTGAGCGGTGGTGATTTTGCACGAGCCCCTCCTTTGGGGATACAGATAATCTCCAACTGGCTCCTGGTCACCGTGCAATGATCCCAGGAGCAGCACTGTGTGAAGCGTGCTGACCGCGGGCCTGTAGGACTCTCGGCTCCCGTCCCGAGTGAGGAGGAGGCTGCTGAGCCCCATGTGGCCGGGCCGGTCTCCAGATCATCATGTTCCGCGGGGGACAGGCGCTCTGCACAGACCTCCAGTCCTCCAGTGCTGGGGCTGTGATCTCATAGCCTGGGCTCCGCCACACAGGGAGCTGGAGCAAGTGGTAAGGAGTTGGCTTCCAGTCCGCCCCTTTCAGCTCTGTCCACCAATGGCCGGTCTCTGAAAGGTTAGCGTGGTCAGGCACGTCAAGGCTGAAGAGTTGTTTTTTCTTTTCTTTTTCTTCCTTTCCTTCTTTCTTTGCTTTCTTTCTTTCTTTGTGCCAGTCGTGGGGCTTGAACTCAGGGCCTGGGTGCTGTCCTTGAGCTTTTATTGCACAAGCTTAGTGCCCTACCACTTGAGCCACAGCTCCACTTCTGGCTTTTTTGGTGTTTAACTGGTGATAAGAGTCTCACGGACTTTTCTGCCCTGGCTGGCTTCAAACCACAGTTCTCAGCTCTCAGCCTCCCGAGTAGCTAAGATTACAGGCGTGAGCCACAAGCACCCAGCTCCACTTTTAATTCTCATAATGGGAATGACAGTGTTCACATACTATTTATTATTCCACATCTTAATTTTTAAAGGGAACTTTTAAATGTCTAAGCAAAATATGCTAAGCTTGGCTGCATATTTGGTGTACACACAGATTCTTTTTAGAGAGTTAGCTTGTGACAGTCTAGTACACAGAGGAAACAATCCACGAAATGCTTTGGATTTGTATTCTGCCTATTAATGACAATTACCAACAATAATGATGAGTGTCCACTCATTGTAGCCAGATAAACTATGTCATTAATTCACACAGGCGGCCCCTGCCCTGTCATTAAAATACAGGTTGCCAGTTAAGTTTGAATTTCACATAAACCACACACACACACACACACACACACACACACACACACACAACACACACACACACACACACACACACATTCATTGTTTATGTGAGATTCAAGCTGCATCTCGCATATTACATGTCACCAGCCCAGAGCCTCCACAGGGAGAGTCGGGGTCCAGCTGTGTTTCCAGGGCTAATCACGCTAGGACCTCAGTCATGAGCGGCTGAACTCAGCTGGTGAGGGGTTGGCGTAGCTGACCCCCTGGCTCGGGCTCCTCAGATCCCCCCAGCGCAGGCTCATCGCGGGCCGGATGACTGTGTATCACACCTGTGAAAGAGAATGTCAGCACCCCATTGTGAAAAGAGAACCGTCAATGAAGGTCCAGGTGACTGGCAAGCCATCTCTGAGATTCCTGGAGCCGAGCAGAAAGCAGGAGAGTTGGGGAGGCCGGTCTAGGAGGACTCGCGAGACCCTCGGTGTGTGGGGGTGACTTGGGAAGAGGAGCCTGGGGGGCAGGCAGGGGTTGGCAGGCTGGGAGGAGGCAGTGCCCATGACCTCAGAGGAGGGGACATCTAGTATAGATACCTGTTGCCATGGAGACCGGAGGGCCTGGCGGCCAGTGGGTCCCTGAGTGGAAAGGGCAGAGACAGAGACAGAGACATGAACAAGGCCCAGGAGGCAGGGACCGGGACTCCAAGGAGTAGGAAGCATTCTGAAACTTCCAGAAGGTGCCAGGTAGGTTTGAGGCAGATTTTCAGGAGGCAACATGTCCTGATATCCGGAATGGACCTGCCGCAGCCCTTTCTCTGTGTGTGGCCTGGAGAAGCGCACGAGGTCCTGGCTGGTGGGGAGTGGCGAGGCTCGCTGAGGACAGGCTGGCTGGGCCTCTCCGGCTTCAGAGCTATGCCATGCTCAGCTCCCTCCCGCCCGGTGGAGCCCCAAGGGACGGGTATAGGGGACCAGCTCCTCCTGATGAGCAGGAGGACTGGAAAGAACACGGGCACCCCAGGGCTGCTGGAGCAGGCAGCAAGAGGAGAGGGGCACCCAGAGACCCCTCAGCTACCCAAACATGGTTCACATTTGCTACGCGCCTGTGAAAAGCCACAGCAAAACTGATGACCCCCTCCTGGTGGAGGTATGCTTATAGCTCCACCCCTGCGTGTGCATGCAGGGGTGCATGTGTGTCTAACAGAGGGGGTGCAGTTGACTTCTGCACAGTCCAGGAGGTTTGGGGGTGACCACAGACCCCTTGCATTCCCAGGCTCCATTCTCAGGACCACCCCCCCCTGCCCCCACTGACCTTGATCTGCAGTAGAACCCAAGAGGTTGTCAACTGTCTGAAGTGACCTTTGTTGTCAGAAGGTCATTTGGTGCAAGGTTTCGTTTTGCAGATAGAGACTGGGATATAAAGCACAAAACTGGGAGTGGAGAGAGAGAGAGAGAGAGAGAGAGAGAGAGAGAGAGCGCAAACATGACGGAGGGCTTTTAAAAAAATTGAATGTAATGAAAAGATTTGTTTCTATAAAAGATTTATGTTCTGGTGGGAAAAGACACAGCAGAAAGTTTCCAAATGATGAAATATAGAGGAATTAAGCACATGCCAAAGAGTTCAAGTTTGTTTGAACTTTCATTTCTTCACAAAGAAATGAAAATAAATTTCTTTCTAATTTTTGGAGGATATTCAGTGTGGCTGGGTTTTTATCCTCCCTCTCTGTCTGTCTGTCTGTCTGTCTATCTGTCTCTGTCTGTCTGTCTGTCTGTCTGTCTCTGGTCTTGTTATGTAGACCAGGCTGGTGAGCGCATGCCACCACACCCAGCTCAAGCTTTTTTTTACTGCTGCTGAGATTTTCAATGATGTGGAAATCCCAAGAGTGTAAGTTGGTCATGTGTCCAAATATATTTAAGAAGCGCTTATTCCATTTGATCTGTTGTGTCTGCTGCTAGGAGTTAATCTTAATGAATTAATTACAGATAGTCACAAAGATTTATCTCCTAGGATGTTCATTATAGCATTTTGTATGATGGAGAAAATGTGAAAAAGACATAAACGTCCAATAGTGGAGGGTTGGTGAAATAAATGAAGCCCTAGACAGCCACTAAGGCTTAAACTTTAGAAAAATTCATGACATAGAGGGGCTCGTGTTATAATAAATTTTAAAGTTTGCTTA
This sequence comes from Dipodomys spectabilis, assembly GCF_019054845.1. Taxonomy (NCBI): domain Eukaryota; kingdom Metazoa; phylum Chordata; class Mammalia; order Rodentia; family Heteromyidae; genus Dipodomys; species Dipodomys spectabilis. Next base: position 997,483 of record NW_024870979.1, read on the forward strand.
TAAAATCAAACACTTCATTAACACAGGTATTTTTTCTGGAAGCCGGAATCCCAGGAGAGACTTCCTTGTTCCAGGGGAGGTGGAAGTTTACTTTCCAACATTGTGACTTCTCCTCGGTCTCCTACTCCTGAGCGTCAAGCTGTCTCTGCTGGTGGCCCTGCCCAGCTTTCAGTCAGGGATACAAGTAAGCAGCCTTCCTGCCCTCCCCCCTCACTCCACATAGGGACAAAGAGCAGGGGCAGCGGGCAGGCACCCAGGGTAAAGCATCTGACCCAGAGCTACTGTGAAGCTGTGAAGGGGAGAGGATGCAGCAAGGGACAGACACCTGGTCATCCCAGCAACTTGGGAGATGGAGGTCAGGAGGACTGTGGTTTGAGGCCAGCCTAAGCAAGTGAGAACTTATCTCAGCACAAATCAGCTGGTGTGGTGTGTATACCTGCAATTCCAGTACTTGGGAGGCACAGGGAAGAGGAGCAAGATCCGAGGCTGTTCTTGGGGAAAAGTCACAGACCCTACATGAAAGATACCCGAAGCAGATAGGGCTGCGGTATGACTCACGTGGTAGAATGCTTGCCTAGCAAGGGCAGCCCTGAGTTCAAGCTGCAAAACTGCTGAGGGGAGGGAAGGGAGAGGAGAGAACCAAGGCCTCTGTGAGGGGATCAGATCCACCCTGACCCACAGACACCAAAGTCAGGTGACACGCAGCCCTTGGTCTGGATGTGAAAGGCCCCTCCCTGTGTTGAGGGCGTGGCTTCCAGCAAGGCACGGGAGGTGGCTGGGCCTTGGGGGAGGGGCTGCATCCTTGGAGGGGCGGCCAGCCCTGCCCCTCCTCTATCAAACTGGCCCTGGGCTGAGCGTCTTTGTCCCCCACCCTCTCCCACCATGACGCAGAGCCACAGGCCAATAGACCACCACTGAAGCCTCCGGAGCTGTGAGCCAAAAACAAATCTTGCCTCTTATCAGGCTGATCATCTCAGATGCTTTGTTACTGCAGTGGGAAGCTGACAATTAGCCAGGCAAGGAGGGGGGGGGAACGCGTTCCCCCTTTCGTGGGTGGGCCCTGGTGACTGGGAAGGCCCCCAGAGCGGGTCACCATGGTCAGCAGAAGCAGATGCTCTAGTGTGGAGAGGAACATGGTCAGGCTTGGGCCCCAGCAGTAGCCCGGCCACGCCCAGCACTGGCCTTTTCGCTCGACTCTCTTGGGTTCCATTCCCTGGGAACATCCAGGGATGAGGCCAGGGGGTCTGGTCAGTGGTCTGGTAGTAGCCATAAACATCCTTAGTCTCCTTAAGCACCAGCTGGGGAGAGCATGTTCCTCCAAGGCCTCCACGGGGATCGCCGGGCTGGGACAAAGCCCAGAAACTCGGCCACATCAGGTGAACACCTGCGCAGTGCCAGACCTACCTCCGGCTCCGCAGAGCCTCGTCCTGTCCTCAAGGAGCCTTCAAGGTCAACGACAGCAGGGTAGGACAGGCAGCCAGGCACCAGGCCAGGGCTGGACCTGGTAGAAGAGGCCTGCAGAGAGGCTGGAGGCCAGCCCCTGAGGTCGGGCGGGCGGAGGCCATCCAGGGAGCCAGCTGTCCATGAACCAGCTTCTGTGTATTGCAGTGATGTCCCTTGGAAGCCATCAGCTCCATCTCTAAGAAAGTTCATGCAGAGGGCCCTCGATTGCCCTCAGGAAGGCTAATTAGCCCCAGAATCAATGCATCTGCCAGGCCTGTGGGGCACGGAGCCGTCAGCAGGCACGCATGGCACTGGTGGTATGAAGCACGGGGCATGGGGCTGCCTTCTTCTGGCTTTGTGACGGTTGTGCTGCGTTTGATTGACAAAAGCCATAGGTCCCAGTGCTGCAGGTGCTGCCCTGGTTCGAGCTGTGTCCCCGCCTCTGGAGCTCTTCCTCTTGGCCCCGGTTTCGCACGTCGAGTTCCTCAGCCCCAGTGCTTTGAAGGGGAGGCGCACGCAAGCCCCAACGCTCTAGGTCACCGCCATGTCCTCTGCCAGGGCCACTGAGCGGGCACCGCGTGTTCCGCTGGTCCTCAGCCGCTCACCCTCCAGCCGGGGACACTGGGGGCCAGGGTGGGGACACAAGGCCTTGGGACCACTGAGGTGAAGGCCCCAGGGGTCCCCAGGGCACAGGGAGGGACACTCACCCTGACCTTGGTGGCCACGCCGAGCCCTGGGCCCCTGTGCACTGGGCCTGGTCCGGAGCGGGACCCCCTCTGTGAACACCGGTCAGCCTCTCTGTCTGGGACGAAGGAGGCTGAGTTGAGACCCACCTTGCTGGCCCCATGCCCTGTCCCCTCGCCTAGACCAGCCACACTCTGCTGCGGCCTGGGCTCCTCTCCTCCTCTCCTATCCTGTTGGCTTCTTCTCCAGGCAGTTCTGGAAACTTCTAATCACTTGCACCCATCTTCTCTTAGAGGTGGAGAGGAGGGATGTGGTTTCCTCACTGGGCCCTGCTGGCTGCGCGGGCGCAGGGATGCTCTGGAGGGGTGGATTTGAGGGGCGGGGGAACAGGAAGTGGGGATAGCTGTCACCAGCCCGCTGCCAGGCTCTCTAACAGCGCCCAAACACCTCCCTTCATTTTTGCCCCAATACTAGCAAGGTCCTGTACGGTTCCCGCCCTGTGCGCCTCTCCTGCCCCGGGCCACCAGCACGACTTTCCTGCCATTGCAGCCTCCTCTGGTTGGGGCCTCCGTCTGTCACCGCCCGCTGCACACCCTGCAGGACAGGGGCTGACACTTGCTCGGCCCTCTGCAGGGAGGTGACAATGTGGCCCCAACCAGATGAGCCTTGTGGTCCAGGAGACTCTGGGGTGCAGGATGGAGGGGGAGGGAGTCCCCAGAAGCCCATGGCATGGCCCCCTCACTGTCCACCATCCACCCTGGAGGCGGACGTGGGGCTTGGTGAGGGCTGGCTGGGGTCACCCTCTCTGGGCAAGCTGGCCCTGTGCACAGGACCGCCCAGCCCAATGCAGCACCCACTGGAAGAGCCAGGCTGGTGTTCTTTACCTGAGAGCATCGGGGGCGCGGCGTGGTGCCTCAGCTGCTTCCTGGTGCACCATGCACGATGCCATCTCCTCCCGAGTCCTCCCTCCCCCTCGCTCCCACCTCCCCGCTCCCCTCTGCCCCCACCTCACCCTCTCTACATGGCTTAGCTACGCCCATGAAGCCTCCTTGTGTTTCTATGCCCTGCGTGAGCATAGAGCAAGGGAGGGGCTGGTCATTGGCCAAAGATCCCTCATCATGCATTGTCCCACGCAGCCCACCCACCCAGCGGCCCCGCGGTCCCATGGCAGAGGGGTTTGGTGCTGTGCCGAGTCCTGGGCCCACAGGGCCTCCGGGAAAATATTAAAATACAGAGAATGTTAAGTTTCTCTTTCCTTCTTTGTGTGACACAGTTTCTAGCAAAATCCATCTAAAGTCCAGTCATTAAGGGGGAAACAGTTGGATACATAAAGCCTCAGAAACTTAGGGGGCTATGGGAAGGATTACAGCAAGCATTTTCCTATAAATCGATTCTCACCAAGAAACAGAAAACAACCCTGTGTGTGTGCAAAGAAACAGGAGAAAACTGCACCTATGGAAAGAGGAGATTTTTAAAGTATTCTTTTTAGAAGCTATCGAAATTCTTCTTCTTCTTTTTTTTTTTAAAGCTCAACAGAAGCAGTGAACAACATATTGGATATTAGCGAACGCGAAAGTAGTTACCCAAGAAATTCTCTGAGCAGCCACAGAACGTACAAAACTGTGAAAAGCATAACTAACAGGAAGATAAGAAAATGGTCCAAATAGCGAGGCGCTGCTTGCGGTGCCGGCCACACGGTTCCAGAAGGAAGTAATGGAGCAGAGAAGTAATGACCGAAAAAACAAGAGAAGAAAAATGCTCAAATATAGAAACTCCTTACTTCACAGTCATGACTAAAAACCCACCGCAAAGGGAGAGCTGGGGAAAGACACCAAGCCAGTCTCCCAAATGATGGCTGGGTCAGGAGGAGAAGCAGCTTTTCCATGACAAACAGCCCATGGCTGAGAACTGGAATGAAATTGAATGGAAAGGAAGAGAAAAAGTCCATCGAAGGCTGAGGGAAATAAAGAACAAAACCAACTAGAGGAGAAGGGACAAGCACTGAAAAGCCGGGTTCAGGGGGAGGGGCTTAGCGGCCCCCGGGGGTGGAGGAGAGAAGGTGGGTGGGTGGGCGGTGGCTAGAAAAGGGGCCTGTGGCCCCAGCGCAGGAGCAGATGGACTCGTGTTTCCTGAGCACAGACAGCACCCCCATATTTTGGCATAGGGAGTGGATGTGGAAATGCAGGCTGGTTTGGTGCATCTTCCTCGGATTCTGGGTGACACAAAGGCCCCAGACTGGAACTGCATTGAGGCCTTGTGCTAAGGCCCGCGGTGCGTGACACCATGGTGCTCTCTCTGGACAGATGGCGAGGAAGGGAGCATCGGGCCATAAAACCCTGGCGCTGGCCTGTTCGTGAACTGTCTGCAGCCGTTCATGAGCCTCCTCCCAGTGTGCTTGAACATGGGGCCTGGGCACTAGGAACCTAAGCGCTTACCATGGAATATTCTGGAAACTCAGAAAAGCTGGTCTTGAGAGACCCTGGTAGATGCCATAGTCACAGGTGACAGACAATGTTACCCTGCTCTGGTCACCTGGGGTTCCAGAGAGATCCAGTCAGGATCTCACGTGCCTAGGGCCTGGCCGCCTGCTGTGTTGTCCATCGATGGAGGATTTCTCTGGAGCGTGGGGGTCCAAGGCACTGGCCATGTGGACCATTCCAAAGGGCTCTGGTCTCTAGGTTTATCCTGCGGACCAGGACAAAGGTGGCAAAGTCTGCTTCTGTTGCTGGGCATGGATGCCCGGGTGTGAAACGCTGCTCGCGTGCTCCCGGGGCCTGGCGGGCCTCCCGTGATCCTGATCCTCAGCGCTGGACTCAAGTGGCTGAGGGCGGCACAGCCCCGAGCTGAGAGAACACAGCGCGCAGCCCTGTGCGCCCACCCCAGAGTGTGCCCACCCCAGAGTGTGCCCACCCCAGAGTGTGCCCACCCCAGAGTGTGCCCACCCCGAGAGCAGCTCACCAGGCTGGGAGAGCACCATGCGGCGCTGAAGGTCATCTTGATGGAACAGCTTTTGAAGAGCACAGCGGAACGATTTTGTCATGCATGAGAAGAGGCGAGACTGCTGGCCATGCAGAACTGGCCGCTTGCTAATCAGCCGTGCGCGGCTGGGCCCCACCCAGCTGTGGGCGATGTCAGGGGGTGTGGCAGAGCAGAAGGTGGGGAAGGACAGACCCTGACGGCTACTGGCACAGCCTTCAACGTGGGGTCCTGGCTGATATCTGGGGCAGGGCGGGGGGGGGGGGGGGACGACAAGTCACCGGGAGCCATCCTGTGTCCGACGCCCTCAGGCCTCCCCGCGCCTTCTTCTTCCCAGCTCTCTGCCCCCTCTTCCTCCCGCACAGGCCTCGTCCTTCAGTGCCCTTGCTGAAAACAGGATTGCAGTCCTGGGATCTATGCACGCTTGCTACAATGCTTGCATGCTGCACTGCTTCCTGTGGCCCCTGGGATGAGTCTTGGCCCCCATAGGGCCTGCGGGGCAAACCCCAGGGTCAGTGGGGCTGTCTCCCAGGAGAGCACCTGCCCCACTCATGGCCAGCAGCACCCAGGCTGTCCCTGGTCTCAACTCCCTTAGACCCGTGGCGGACGCCCGCACAGGGGTGGCACTATGCCTCAGGCCCAAGGCTGTCTTCCTCAGTTTAAGTTCCCTGGTTGCGGCCTGGCACATGCCCCGCCCCTCCCTGCATATCCTCCCCTCCCCCCATTATTGGAATGCAGTTCTGATAAGTGGTTAATGCTCCAATCCTCATACCTCTCCCCCCAAACTTCAACTCCTCCCCCCTCCCAAACTTCAACTCCTTCTCCCCCCCCAACTTCAACTCCTCTCCCCCCCACCTTTTTTTTTTTGTCAGTTGTGGGGCTTGAACTCTGGGCCTGGGTGCTGTCCCTCAGCTCTTCAGCTCAAGGCGAGCGCTCTACCACTTGAGCCACAGTGCCACTTCCTGTTTGTTGGTGGTTTATTAGAGATAGGAGTCTCATGGCCTTTTCTGCTGGGCTGGCGTTGAAGCGCGATCCTTAGATCTCAGCCTCCTGAGTAGCTTGGATGACAGGTGTGAGCCACCAGCACCTGGCTTCCTCCCCCCCTTTTTTTGCGCTGGCAGTGGGGCTTGAACTCAGAGCCTGGCTGCTGTTCCTTACCTTTCTCACTGAAGGCTGCTGCTCTACCACTTGAGCCACTGCTCCATTTCTGGCTTTTTGCTAGTTAGAGACAAGATTCTTTCAATTAGTCTGCCTGGGCTGACTTCAAACCATGATCCTGCGATCTCTACCTCCTGAGTTGCTAGGACTCAAGGTGTGAGCCATCGGTGCCCGGCTTCCTTTCCCTGTCCTTCCTTATGGCCACTCACCTCCAGCCCATCTCCCTCTGTAGTCCCCCCAGCACCCCGCTTGACCTTGGCAGTCCTCAAGTCCCACTCTCCAGCTGGCGCTGTGCCACACTGGATGCCCGACCCCCGCTCCAGTACTGGCAAGTCAGCGGAGCACCAGCTCCTCAGGACGGCGGTGGCATGCCCGCTTACCTGGGCCCTCACGGGCTGCTGCTGCCAGCCTGCAGTGGAACTTTTGCATTCCTTTTAGGTACCACCAGACCCAGGATCTGCCCTAAGTCCTTCCCGGCATGAGCGGTCTCCCCTCTGTTCTTGGCCCCTTTCCTCCCATGCTGCCTCCTGCCACCGTCCCCTGGACCGGTGTACGTCTCTGCTGTCTCTTGTGCTTGGCACCGGCGGACGTGTGGGGCCCCCTGTGGGCCCCATGCCATGGTGCCCAGTACCTGTTTTCAGGAAAGAGAATCGGCGTGGTTTAGGCAAGGTCCGTAGGTGCCCGCTGGTGTGATGCAGCAGAGGCGTGGGGGAGAATCTCAGAGCTCAGGGCCCTCGTCTGGTGCTGGGGACAAAGTAGAACTCCTGCCCTTGCGGAGGTCCAGCCAGGCCCAGCACCCCACAGCCCTGCCTGGGCGCTGCGTGGCTGTCCACCTGAGCCCAGGAGGCCCAGGAGTGGATGTGGGAGAGGTGGAACCCTGAGATCCCCAGACAGGGGCTCCCCTCAGAAGTTGGCTTCAGATGTGTCTTGGGGCAAACAGAAAACAAAGCACCAGAAAGGATGCCAGGCCAGAGGCCAGCGTTCTCTGAGATGGAAGTTCGGCTCCCGGGCCCCACGCAAGGGGCGCCCACAGACCTGGCCACTCACAATGGCCATCACAGACAGACCCGGGGTGGGGGATGGCAGATTACAGCGAGGGATGACTGTTCAAGTACTCTCAAGCTCCAAATGACATCAAATTTGTGTGTGTGAAAGCAAGGCCCACCGAACCTACCTTCCACTAATGAACTCAGCCTGACTGATTGCCAGATGCCGGCCGCTCCTGGCCCACGCCGGCAGCCACCTCGGCAAATGCCGAGCGAAGCTGGCCGAGCCTTTGCCGACCTCCCCTCGGAACTAAACACATCCCGAGAAATCAGAGCCTCGCTGCCCCGGCCTCCGCCTCCCCTCAGCGGCACAGAGGAGCAGCACTGGCCACCTGCTCCCAGCACGTGGTGAAGAACCCTGGAGCCAACAACACAGGCAATGTTTATTATTTCACCATGCTAAGGGTATTCATCTTCAGAGCGCAAGATACACCATGCCGCTCCCCTGCCACGCGCACCAACCACCTCTCCACGTGGAAGCAGCATGGGTGAAGCCAAGAGCCCAACTAAGCAACAAAGGCCCACCAGGCAACGCGCCGCCCCGATGCCGCAAGGCCCAATGGGCTTGAATGAAAAGCTAGATAGGAAAGAAAAGTTCCTTGAATGAGTCCTCAGGGCTGTGCACAGGGAGCAGGGGTCACTTACTAGGCAGACGCATCAGCAGTCTCATCAGCGGAGGATCCTGACCCTAACGCACACGGCGCCGAAGGGCTGGCGTTTTCCCCGCAAGGGCCGCTCCCTGGACCCCCGTGGATTTCAGCATTAAAAGGCAGTGGCGGTTGCTTCATGCTAAATTCTAATTTATCAGAGTGTGGCCGAAAGTACTTCTTGAAGAAATTTAAATGCCGTGTGTGTGTGTGTGTGCATGTGAGCACACACACTGGGGCTTGAACTCAGTCTTGCTTGGCTTTTCAAGGCTGGCACTCTACTACTTGAGCCACATCTCTACATCAGGCTTTTTGCTTGTTTGTTTGCTTTTAAACTGTGATCTTCAGATCTTAGTCTTTTGAGTAGCTGGGCTTACAGGCGTGAGCCACAGGAGCCTGACAAGAAATTTAAATTCTAATGAAGACTCTGTGCCTATGCAAGCCCTGGTGAGCTCACAGGTCTCACAGGCCCGGGATCATGGTGTTGGGCGGAGGCCTGGCGGCCGGCTGAGGCCTGGCCACAACTGCTCACCCTGGGGAAGGGATGATCATGTCTTTCTTAACAGGAAACTCACAGATGAGGCCCTTGTGAATTATGAAAAGGCAGCAACAGAGACCCTGGGCAGGTGGACATTGTTTACTTCCTGATCTTTAATTTAAATGCCATTTCATGGAAGCACAGATAGAAAGGGAACCCCTGGGACGGTGGTGTAGCTCATTCCTGGCATGCTCGAGGCCCTGGGTTCTAACCTAAGTACCGAAAAGACCTTTGTCTCTCTGAACAAGCCCACCCCTCCAACCTGTGGTCGCCGTACACCATGGCTTCTGGATGGAGTTTTGGTAATGCGGGAAATCTTTCTTGGCTTTGGCTTCACGTCTAGCTCGCAGGCTCCCTGGGGTCCTGGCTTGTGGTGCAGAGGTTCAGGCTCCATGCCAGGACTTCTGCGGAGGACCAAGAGCTATGAAATCCGTCCCTTCAAGTGCAGCATGCTACTGAATTCCAAGTCATCAGCACTTACCGTGAGCAATGCCAGCGGCGCCATGCTGCCTGCCCAGCGGGATCTGTCGTCGAACAAAGGGCCTGTCCCAGGAGCAGCATCCAGGCAGGTTCTGGCTTCTCCATTCTTCAGGAAAACCTCGTTGGGACACTACACAGCTTTGGGCCCCACTTAGGGAGAAGGGCAACGTTCAAGCTTCATTCATTCACTTGACCTTCCCCTGGCACGGAAGTTAGGCGCCTCCTTCAGAGCCAGGGCCAGGGCCAGAGCTAGAGCCAGGGTCAGCCCCGCCTTCAGAGCCAGAGCCAGGGCCAGGGCCAGAGCTAGAGCCAGTCAGCCCCGCGCGGCGCGGGAGTCACCCTTGTCTCTGGGGACGCTGTCCTATTGTGAAAGGCGCTAAAGGCGCTGTTTTCAGGGCAGGGGTGGGGAGGGGAAGGGGACCAACATGCGGCATAACTGATGTAGAGATCTGTCTACCTGCACATGACGGTGGGCTTGACTCTCATCCCTGGACGCCTGACACCGACACTGTCCCTGATCCAAGACATGGTGGGGAATGTCCTCGGCTCTAAACACAGCAGGTGAGAGGCTTCTACAGAAAACCAGGAACAAGCCACCTGTGACAGGTGGTGAAAACTGCTAGCTGCTCTGAGGCCGTGCTTTACTTTGGCAGTACAGGGGGTTTGCACTCAGGGCTCTGTGCTTTCTAGACAGCGCTCTACCACTCGAGCCATGCCCCAACCCTATTTTGCTTTAGGTATCTTTCAGGAGGGTGGTATGAATTGTATTCCAGCGAGGAAACGGGCAAGAGAGTTTAAGTACCTTGTTCAAGCTTACACACAGAGGAGATCCCAAGCCATCTCTTCTCAATGTCATCGCACTTTCAACTGAAGGGATAAATGCAAGCTGGGCACAATGGGGTACAAATAGTTCCAACACTCGGGAGGCTGAGGCAGGAGAATCCCGAGTTTGAGGCCAGCCTGGACTTACATGGCAAGAACCTATCTTTAAAGTGGGGGCGGGGGGAGAAAGCAAGAAACAAGGACATTGAGACATCATGCGTGATCTTCATCTAGCTGAACTTCTCAAACTACACAGCCTGTTTATAGGATAAGAAAAAGAAGAATCCTCAGGGAGTGGGTGGATGAAGGGCAGACACCAGGACACTTCAGGCTTTTGAGTGTAAGGATTTTTTATGGGGTGGTTTTTTAGAACGCATTTGTGAAAAGTTGGGGCGAAGCCTTGAGTCGTGTCAGTCAGATATGGGGAGACAGACGCCTGAGACTTTTGACACTTCATCCTGCCCACCCCAACTTCGCCTCAGCTTCCACATTTTAAGTACCACGAGGAGTTCATCCGGAACTCTGGGCTCCGGAGGACTGCACGGCTTGGCATGATGCCATGGGACTGGGCGGGTGATGCCTGACGGGCGGCGGCAGGAAGCAGGGAAGGTGGCAGGGAATACCTGGCAGCCTCCAGCATACGGGCCAGGAACCGGCTTCAGGCAGCTTCAACTGGTCCTACAGTGTCAGGGCTGGTCACGTGGTCTGAGAAACATACAGGATGGGGCTCCAAGGAGCATCTCAGCGCATCTCACAGCTGTCTTAGGGTGAGTCTCAGGCCAGGTTGCGGGCCAAACAGCCAGAGCCTCCATATCACTTCTTACTTAACAAAAGCCAGCATTGAAGGGCACTGGGTGTTTCCAATGTGTACACGCCGAGCTGACAATGCCCTGCCAGCTCCTACCCTGCTAACGGAAAAAATCACGTATGACAGAGTTCCCGGAAGTGTTTATGCGAGTTTTAAAAAGCTTGCTGGACAGGAAGGGGCGAAGAAACTTTGTCTGCCAAGGGCCATTTGGATATCTGAAGCTGTATAAAATGAGCAGCGCGTACGGCCCCATCCCTTGCTGGGAACCTGGGGGCTGGAACCAGACTCCAGGTTGGGCTTTCCACACAGGGGGCACTCACAGCCGGGACACGGGCACATGGGTGCTGTTGAGTGAGCACAGAGGGGCAGTACATGTGGTCTGGCAGGAGGTAAATCCCCCAACAGTACACAGCTGGATGGATTTCAGAGCAAAGGGAAGTGCTTGCACTGGGGTAAGACGTCCCCTGTCATTTCTGAAGTCACTCTAGAATGTGACCAACTTAATCAAAACACTGCTTTTTGAGCAGATGCTAACCAATAATATATCTCCTATGTGACATTCAAAAAAATGCACTCAAATACCAACAGATTCAACTTTACAGCACCATTCCAAAATACTAAACTTTCTTTGCACCTTTATTTTTATCTTTTTTTTTTTTTGGTACACATTTTAAAATATGGGCATCCTGTAAATTTCTGAAAAGCCTCATGGGGGAAAAACCCACTAATATTTTTAGGACAAAGCAATAACTCAGTTTATAGGCAAGATGTGTGGAGCAGCCGCCCGTGCTTCGTGGGCTCCGCTGCATCTCGGCTGCGGGCTGAGTGGGGAAAGGTCGCTGCCTTCCAGGGGAGCTGGGGCTGCGCGGCACTGCGCATGCCACACGCTGCCCAGCGCTCCTGCCACAGCTCAAAGCGCCAACCACGGGGTTTCAGAGTGACTTTACCCTTGCAATTGACAAAAAGAATTGGGATATTAGATAACTTGAGTTTGCATACACCTTTTATTCATATTCTGTAAGAGAGAAATTAGAATAATATTGAATTCCCTCTTACAAACCTCTATTTTTAAGCTTGGAAAATTAAAATCTGTTCTTAGCAAGCAGATGTATTTAAACTGTAAATGTGTGTTTAATTCCACATATATTTGGCTGCATTGTTACGTAAGACTAGGGGATGCAGAAGTTGACAGATCAGAATGTTTGCAGAAAAAAATGATTTTTTTTTCCCTGCTGACTCCAGAAAGAATGGTCTATGGTGGATGAGAGCTGTGTGCTGCTGGCTAACTCTCCCGGGTTGCAGTGTGACAAGGGTGAACTACGGCAGCGGGTGGCACGGGTCTGCAGTCGGGGCCTGCACTGGTGGGAGGAGCAGGGAGAGGTAGAGCCGCGTAAGAAGGGGTCCAGAACAGCATCGCTAGGCAGAAGGCTCGAAGCAATCGATTGTTACACAATAACAGTCAATGACCCAGAAAGAGTTGAGTTTACCTCAGAAGTGACAAATATAAAAAGCTGCTGCGCACCAGGTAGGAAGAAATATGAGAATAATCATATGCCCTGAAATAGAAATAATCACTTTTCACTATGTACACCGCATACAATACAACATAGTCATTTTGTAACATTGCACAATATAAATATTATACACGCTGAAATAAACTAAATCCAGAGTAACTTTGAGGCACACAGAAGAACCATGGGAAGGACTGAGTGGTGATTAACGTTGATGGAGTTAGTGAAAGGCAGACCGTGGCATCTTCGGGCCAGTGCGCGAGGAGGCCTCCCATTGGCGGGGGTGGCAGCGGCCTCCCGTCCACCGGACATTGCTGCACCTCAGTGTGACATTGCTACACCTCAGTGTCGTTCGAGTGAACTGCTTCAAAGGAAGACTAATTAGCTAAAGAATTTGAGAAAATCAGACTTGAAGGTAACCCCGAAAGGCCCCTTCTGACTGCGGGGATGTGCAATGAGGGGGACACACGGCCACATGTCCCCTATTTCCTGTCAATAACTCCATTACTAGGAAACCACTTCGAGGAAACTACAACAGTATTCAAAAACACCCATCACAGTGCTTAACAAGATTTAATGTACATTTATTCTTAACATGTGGAACATATAAAGATTTTATACTGAATAAATGATATTCATTAAGCCAGAGGGAAAGGAGGGATTTACATCAAGTTTTTTTCTTTTTCTTTTTCTTTTTTTTTAAACTACATTATCTTGAAATACAAATGTGGATTTTTGTCACTGAAAAATCTTTGAAGTTGTGTTTCTTCCTTTTAGTTGAAGTTTTTTTCTTTCTTTTTTTTTTTTTTTCTGTACTGGTAACCATTTTCTAAATCAATCCATATGCAACCATTTCCACACCGTGATTCATGAAGCAAATTGTGATCAGCTACTCTCCCGAAACGGAGCATGACTTTATACATACAGAAACTTGTACATTACCCTCTTTTTGTGTTTTTTTTTTGTTTGTGTTTTTTGTATTTTTTGTTTCTTTTTTTTTTGAGATATGGCCCTAATGAAAAAATATATAAAATAAAAATAAAAAAATTATTTAAGTCTACCATCACTTTGTAGTTACCACATCATGAAAAAGAAACTAAAACCTTTGTACTAAAAAAAAAAAAAAGAAAGAAAGAAAAAAAATGAGGGTATGTTTAATGTACAACTTCTATATACATCACAGCCCATAGGCAGTAAAAAAAAAATATTTAAAAAAATGCTGAAAGGAATTGTGAAGAACTGTCACGTGAGGCCAGCGTGGGGGTGGGGTCCTGGCACGCGAGGCCAGGGGCGGGTTTGCTTCTAGTCTAGTGGAACCACTCAGTTCTGAGTACTGACTGACATACCTCTTGAGCCCCTATACCTATTATCTCTCTAGAAGTTTCTATTGCACAGAGCTTTGGGTGATGGGATACAGTTTTTTTTTTCCATTCTCTGAAGAATAAAGCACATAAGAAATTGACCATTTTCCACCTGTTTGCATCAGTGTGGTGAAATTTTCCCATCTCAGCATCTTTTGCCAAAACGTTTCTTTTTAAAGTCAATTTGCTTCCCCCCCAAAATGCAATACAACATGGAAAAGGACGTTAAAAAGAAATATCTGTGAAAAAGAAAAGGTGACCTTTGAATGCACTAGACAGTAACTTTGGTTAAAAAAAAATAAAAATAACAACCCAGGAGGATGTACTTATACACACAGACAGCAAATATTCATTGGATAACTGTTCAAATTAATTATTTCTTTAATTCCCAATTGGTAAAATAGTGAATGGGGCAGAGGAGCAAAGATTCTCTTTTCCTTCTTCCTACGCTGGATAAACAAGAACAGAAAACAGCCAGTGACACGTGACCGCTAATCTTCACTCATACATGCTTGCTTCTCACGTATGTCATAACTGCCCAATCTGAAATAGTACATCACAGATGACCGACGCCACCAGAGAGTTCAGGACAGCTGATATCGAGATATCCAGCAACCGGCCCTCATGCAAGAGGAATTCTGAGCGGTTCTCGTCCACCCTGGCCATGGCCAGCAAAGCCTTGGCCGCCCTGCACATCATGTCTACGCTCGGCGGTTCCAGAGGCGGGGGCTGCATGTGCATGAGGTTGTGCTGGCTTTGCTGGTACTGCGCCATGGTGACCCCGTCCTCTAGGAAGCTTATCAAGTTTCCGATGCTTCCCTTCTGCACAGCGATCGCCCTCGCTGCCAGCGCGTCCCCCTGGGCAAGGTTCGATAAGAGCGCCATGGACATTTCTCGACAGACTGGGTTTTTTCGATCCCCAACGTACCTAACTAACGTAGCATAGAATTTCTCCTGACGACTAAATGGAGGCGTGGCCAAGATCAGGTCCACGTTGTTGTCCTGGATACTGAGCTTGCACAGGGTCTCCAGCACGAGTCTCTGGGGTGACAGGACCGAGTTGGGCCCCACCGTGGGAAAGGGGTCTTGCGCCTCTGCGGACGGGCAGACCATCCAGTGCAGCAAGCCATCCAGGACGGGCAGGCAGATGCTCTCTGTGTATGCAGACAAGTCCAGCTGCCCGGAGATGTTGGCCAGCGTGACCAGCGTGTTGTCTCGCAGGACCTCCAGGCAGTCCCACCACCACTCGTCTTTGCTGCAGGCCACCCCTTTGTCCTCGTCCTCCTCCTTCTCGTAGGTCTGCGGGGCTCGCTTCCTCTCCGGATGCTCGTGGTGAAGCAGAATCAGCTTTCCCAGAATCAGCACCAAGCCCGGATGTTTGGACATCTCCGCGTCGTTGCCCGGCACGAAGGACAGGCTCCGCACGATGTTGGAGACGCAGATGCAGCGCCGTGCCAGTGAGTCCTGCCAGTGCGCGGTGGTGCACAGCGGCGTCTCGTCTCGGCTCCGGGGCTCATCCTCCAGCAGCTTGATGTTCCGGTGACTTCTGGCTTGCTGGATGCCAAAGGGGAACTTGCCGCTTTCTGCCTGGGGCCCTGGGTTTGAGTCTTCGGGCAGAGCCCCTGGCCGAGCGCACAGGACGTCGTCGATGGTGGCCAGGATGCTCTTCTCTGGCTGCTCCTCAGGGTCGCCTTGGCCTTCTGGCTCTTTCTTTCTACCCGTGGAGCTGGCAGGGGGCGGGGGGCGCCTGCGGGGCGGGATCTCCATCTTGCTCTCGAAGTGAGTCTGGATGTGCTCCGTGGTGTCTCCGCCCCCGAGCTGCCAGTGCAGGAGCCCGCTGCTGAACTCCTGCGCGCGGCCCAGCCTGTCCGAGCGGTCCAGCACGAACAGCTTGCTCTTCCTGACAATCTTTATTGGCAGCTTGTCGAACTTACTGGCCTGCTTGGGCCTCTCCTTGGGGTCGGCGCCGGCATCCAGGGTGCCCAGGGCAGCGCTGCTCTTTGCCTCCGATTCCGTCTTCTCACCCTCCTCCTCCTCCTCCTCCTCCTCGTCCTCCTCATCGTCGTCGTCCTCCTCCTCCTCTAGACACTCGGAGTCTTCTTCCTCTTTTCCAGAATCGTCGGCCACGGAGCCACCTCTCTCCCCTGAATTGTGATCAAGTGCTTTCTGGCTGGGGTCGCCCACTTCGTACTCCATAAGGATCCCAAAAATGTCAATCAGGCATTTTCGAAAGTACTCTACTAAAAGTTCAAGAAATCCAGACAACTGGAGAGGAAGAGGAAGAGAACAAGAAAGAACAGGCACAATGTCATGACCTCAGCTCTCACTGGGAGGGGTAAAAACCCTGGGTGCTATGGCACGCGATTCGTTTGGCACCCTGCAGTTTGAATGAACTCAGGCAGGAGCTGTAAGCTGAGGCACACGCCTCAGCCCTCACTACGGTCCTCAGCACCCACTTCCTCCACCAAGCTGGGATGATAGGGAAGAACCAACACACCTGGATGGCTGGTTGAGACGGGGCTCATTAACTTTTTGCCTGAGCTGGCCTTGAACCCTAAATCCTCCTGACCTCTCTTTCCAAGGAGCTGGGATTATAACTGTACCATCACACCTGGTGCAGCAGCTCCCACCATGCTTGCCTGCTCTCGGGCTGGCCGCGGCAGGATACTATGCCCCTGTGAGAACAACCTTGCCGAGTCTCACATGATCCACTCAACTGCAACACGCTCCCTGCCTGCGGCCGAGCCGCTCACACCCCAACCGGAACACTGACTTCTGCATGGCATGACTGGGCAGTGCTCCACTGTCCTTTCACTTGTTAGATGTTCTGACAAGAAAGTAGTACTGGAGGAGGAACATGGGTTTACAAACTCTCTGACCCAAAGGGACGGTTCTATTTGTCGGAGACTTGCCTGCTGGGGGTTTTATGACTATCATTCTTGCCGCAGCTGCCCTACGTTACCTTCATTTATGTTACCTATGTATTTTGGAGAAGATAATTTCAGCAAGGCAGTAGCTCCTAGAATACTGAAAATTAGAAACAAATCAAGGGAGTCCCTGATAAATGAATTAGAATGTTTCACAGGCTACAGTTCTGCATTTCAGTTATCCACAGCTCCAGCTGAAAGAAAAAAAGCCAGTAGGCGAGACACTGCCTGTGCTAGCAACCCCCTGTCTGGGTCTGGAGGAAATGCGTACACTCACAACTGCATTTCCTCCCCCCCCCCCCCCCCCCCGCCCGCACCCGGCCTGTCACCCTTAGGGGCCTCAGGCAGCCAGTGAGTAACAAGAAGGTCTTTTCCATCCAGATGCAATGGGAGCACCAACCAGACTTTTCTATTTACCACAGGTTTCTCAAAAGGGGGTTTGGCACAATAACGTAGACAGAAAGGTACACAAATACCAAAGTGCACGAAGTACTTGCTTTTAAGTTACCAAAAGAACAATTTTCCAAGTGGAAGTCTGGATGATTTTTCTTCACCCATTAAATGTATTTTCCCCTGGGGTCGTAGGAAAGTTAAGAAAGCAATTCTGGGTAGGAAAATGTAGGTTCTACCTGCTATAAGGACAGAAGTTACTCAAGAAAAGGCACAATATTTTAATTTTTTAAAATACTCACTCTTAAAAATTAAAATGAGCCTCATGCAATTTCTATCAATTGAAAATTAAATTAGAACTCTAGGCGGCCCTGAAAACGTAAGTGAGAGACAAAAAACAAGACAGAAGATTCTGGTCTGTCTTCAGTAGAAGGAACTGGACATGCTGGCTTTTGTCACATAAGGTAGAGCTGTTATTACACCACGACTGGACACTCCCTCTGCTCCACAGCCTGGAAGACTTTTGGATACATTTCTCATGAAGCCATTGGTTGGAAATTACCCGCAGGAGGCTTCAAGTTCATTACTAACAGAAGCTTCAAAACGACCCGGATGGAAGCAGAGAGGACAGGCTGGGAAGCAGGCGTGGCCAGGAGCCCGGTTAGCGGGAGGGTGGGGCTGCGGCTCTGGGAACTCCTCGCTTCTTCTGCCCGGTCCTTGTGGAAAGCAGGGGCTGCCCCACTGAAGCCAGCTGCATTTTACACCGACTGCAGTTCTAATCGTATTTTGAATAATTTCCATGGGCCTGCTAGTATTTACTCTAAAATAAAATTCTAAAGCTTTAAAAATTTAACTTCGAACTAAGAAACATACACACACACACACACACACACACACACACACACACACACACACACACACAGTTTTCCTAGGAGAAATGTAGGTATGTGTAGGTATACACATACGAAAGACTAAAACAAATATCCCAGACTAAACTCTCAGATATCTACATATTGATTCACGTTGGCTTATGATAATTACAATGATTACAAAGGTTAGCTAGCTACTGTCAATTAACTTAAGCATGAGCTCAGGTACTCTGCACTACTCAGTTCCCTCACAGTGTTGGGCAGTCACAGCTAGGCTGGTGCCGGCTCACCTGGGAGAGATTGAAAGTAGCCACGGTGCTGTCATCGTACAGAAGAATGTTGATGGTGTCCAAAGCCCACGTGCTCTCAGCCAAGAGACCCGATTTAAGGGACATCATTACACGCCACGCCTCAGGAGTAACTAGAAATACGAACAGGTATCATTAATATTCACTCTATCTGTGGAAGAACAGAAAGTAGCAGAAGAGTAGGGTGTGAAATACAAATGACCCTAGAGTCAAACATGGCAACCTGATTTTCAGTGGAGGTGCTAGAAAACGTGCTGTTTTTGGTCTTTTTGCTTTGCTAGTTCATCTTGAGCCAAAGGTATTTCTAGACATGGATGCATGTGGTAAAGATTTCTTTAACCACCAAATGGTCAGTGTTCAATAAGCCAACCCCAAAGTAGCCTCTGTACTCTGCCTCCTCTACTCAGAAGTCTCAATGCGGTATTTTCAGAAGCCTGGCCAAGTATGCAGACTGTAAAAAGCACGGTTAAATCCCAAACCAGCACACCCTCCCAGAGAAAGTCTTGGTGGTCCTGTGCTGTTTTCTCCTGTTTCTGTGCCCTGCCCTCAGAATGCCTCATGGATAGACACTGGCACTTCCCAATGAGTGGGAAACCTTCTCGGGTTCCCTATTTCTGTTACTGAAGAGAACACAAGGATTGGATAGAAAGTTGAGATTTGTATGGATGGTGGGGAGCTGGTGTCGCAGGGAGGAGTCACAGCAGGCCTGCCAGGTGCCCGCCAAGGACACTGCCACGTGAGCTAGCGACTACCCACCCGCGGGCAGGGTGCTCCGGCTCCTGCAGTAATCTGCCGTCCTTTTGATTCTATTTCCCAAACATTCTCAGGTGCCTATTAAGGTTAAAGACAAGGTCAAGGATTTGAAAAGGGGTACACGTTTACCCTTGTGGAAGGTAACACTACCTTAGTGTATACACTACATTTTTTGATACAATTCCAGCGGGTGTATTTGAGCATGGAAATGTACAAGTTCATGTTGCAGTTATGTATTTCTATGTATAGGATGGTATTTCGTATCTGAACCTGGCTCTCTCTCTAGTCCTCCACAGGTAAAAGACACTTTACTGTCTTGCGCTCTGTATGTATGGGGATGCCCAACGAATAAAAGCATCTCTAATATCCATTCATACCTTTAATTTACCAATCACGACAAATGATTTCAAATGCTTGAGAGTTGTTTTGAAAAATAAAAAAAGATCATTTCCTTGCTGTGTTGAAACAGTTACAGAATAAATGCAGAAGAGCTGTGTGCATGCTCAGACATTTGCGCTGTGAGCAGACAAGCGATGGCAGCATTCGGGTGCAGGAGAGCTGGGAGCCCCCATCGGCCAGTGGTGTGTGGGGCCCAGGAGCTCCACTCCTCACACAGTCCACCCGTGCATGCAGATGGACTCTGACACGCTAGTGCGCCCGCTCTACCTATGTCCCTATCTCAGCCAGGTTTCTTACTGCACCCATAGAAGTTGTCTGCATGCTGTTGCCAGATCTGAGTAGTAAGAGCACTGACGGTGTTCATTAAGCACATACTGCAGCAGTTAAGGTAAACTCTAACACACAGCACACAGTCACAGAGGACTTCCAAACCTCTCACATAAACAATGTTTGTACCTAAAACGATCACTTTAATTCAAACTCTTCTCTGGTACCGTTCCTTTGAATTCAGATTAGTGGCTTCCAGTTCCACAAAAACATACTGATAGTTTGCAGTCCAAAGAACCTCATTGCACTGAGCTGAACAGAAATTACCTCTAAAGAAAACTCAAGTTAAACTTCTCCTAGTTTCTGGAACAAACTCGTGCGGTGCTTACCGATATCTTTGGAGGTGATCTTTCGCCTCTGCTTCAGGACTGGCTGTGAGGCCTCCACAGAGCCGGGAGGAAAGGTGATCTCCCTGCGGCTGGGGGGCGGCTGGGCTGGAGGCCCGGCGACCTGGGGTGTGGGGACGGCGGGCATGACCTTCTGCATCTTCACGGTGGGTAGAAAGGGAGACTTGCTTGGGGACATGCGGCTCTCCAGGGAGCGCTGGAAGGAGGCAGGGCTGGGCGCCCTGGAGATGTGGTTTGGCAGTGACGGTGGCGTTGGGTAGGATGACTGGGGTGGGCGGGTGATGGGCTGCACGGAGGCTGAAGGTGACATGTAAGGCTGGCGCTGGCTGACGTGAGAAGGCCACTGGCTCTCGTGGTTGATCCTCTGGTCGGGGACCATCATCTCATCGGTGCGGTTCATGCCCGGGTAAGGGGGGGCCTGCGCAGGACCGCCTGGGCCTTGCCTGTTCTGGTAGGGGTAAGGCATGTCGTTGCGTGCAGCCCACATATTTTGCTGCGGCCCTTCGCCGGAGGACGACTGCATGGGGCCGCCCATCATCGGAGGCGGGATTCCGTGTGGCTGCATCTGGCCCGGGCCCTGCACCCGCTCTCTGTTGTACGGGTACGGGTACTGGCCCTGCAGGGGCCTCCGGTCTGGGCCAGAGTAGGAGCTCCCATACTGGTTGTACATCTCCTGCTGCTGGCCGCCGTACTGCATGTTGTACATGTCTCCCTCGTGACGCTTGGCTGGAGGCCCGTACATGCCATCCATGTGGCGTTTGTAATTCTGAAACTCACATAAAGACAGACCATACTGACGGGCTCGTACACGTGTATGCGTGCACAAGCCCAAGTTACGCAACACTGTTGTTCCCTAGTAGAGGGGTCACTTAAAATGAGCCTGGGAAATGTCGCTGCGCACTGCACGCTCGGGACTGCATTTCAGGGTCACACAGTTCCGTGCTTCACACTCTGCCAAGGGCTGCGCAAGTTCAAGTCCCGGGGACTTTGACTTTGTCCCAGCAGTGCAACACTGATGGCCGCTGCACAGCGGTGGCCCTGATGGGGAACACCAAAGTGACCCCAGGAGTCAGGGGCATCACCTCAGGGCTCCAGGGTCTTTGGAGCGGTCTGTGAGCCAAAGAACCCCAGGAAAACCTTTGTTATCTTCATTTTATTATTTTTAATATGAAAGGGTTGCGTGGGTTTTTTGGGTAATGGTACTCACTTGGTTTTTCCACACAAGGCTGGTGTTCTACCATACTCTGCACCTTGCTAGTTAATTGTGAGGTAGGAATCTCACAGACTTTTATGCCTAGGCTGGCTTCAAACCACCATCCTCAGATCTCAGCTTTCTGAGCAGCAGTAGCTAGGATTATAGGTGTGAGCCACCTTTTTATTTTTCATAGACAAACCACAGACATGGCTGTAGCGCCCTGCTATCATTTGCTGCGCATCCTACAGCCCCCACCTACTGTCTACCTGTTCCAAGCCAGACCCCAGGGAAAGCCCTGCGGGAATTGAGCACGGCGCCAGTCGCTACGCTCTCCCCGGTGGCTCTTTGGGGACTAGTGCCACCCAGGTGGACGTGCATCTGATGGGAGGCATCGGCAGGCTGAGGTTTTCAACAAGCATTCTTTCACTCTGCTTGAAAACTGTTAAAGTCCATGGTTCTGGTAATAAAATTCACTGGACATAGTTGCTCCAGAAAAAGGAATAGCTAAAGACAACTTTGTGATTAAAAAGTCCTGAAAGAAATGCCTCTATCGTGCAGAGCTTTCAGACCTGAGAGGCTGATTCGAAATAGCCAAGCCCCGCACCTATGTCTGAAAGGCATTGCCTGGGCCTCCACCCCGGTTTTGGTCGGAGGCCGCAGGCTGGGATCCACTCCAGTCACTCAAATGCATGGCCTTAGCTGCTCTTCTTCAAAACCCGGCTACCTTTCACTCTTATCATGGAACATTTTTTTTTTGGGTGGGGGGTGGTGGTCGTGGGGCCTGAACTCTGGGCCTAGGCGCTGTCCCTCAGCTCTTCAGCTCAAGGCGAGCACTCCACCGCTTGAGCCACAGTGCCACTTCCGGCTTTCTAGTGGTTTATTGGAGATAGGAGTCTCACAGCCTTTTCCTGCCCAGGCTGGCTTTGAACCACAATCCTCAGATCTCAGCCTCCCAAGTAGCTAGGATTACAGACGTGAGCCACTGGCGCCTGGCTTGAGTTGCTTTTTCCATGTATTCTTTAAAATATGAACAAATTTTTGTTCTGCTAAGAATTTTGGTATGCACATTTGTGTCTCAGTGCACATGGGGACGGACTCCAGACCCCCCGGATACCCAAATTGAACAATACCAGAATCAGATAAAATGGCTCAGTCTTTGCACTAAACCTCTGCACACCCACACATATGGCTTAATCCTACTGTGCGGCAGACTGTCTTAAGTGATGTCACTGAGTCCTGTACAAACTGCTCTACCTGTAGAACTGGGGAATCATGATGAGGAAAATCACGTACATTTTATATGTCTGGCAGGTGTGTAAACGTAACAGACACACGAATACAATAGATTCCCCCCCCCACCTTGGGCTCACAGACACACACATACAGCTATGACACACACACATAGAATGCTATGGAGCAGGAGCGGCTTTTAATTTGCTGACTTCAAAATCCCACGAGTCCTTTCTAGCCCAACAGATCCTGCAAGTTCAGTACGGCTGATGGCTTCTGTTACGCTTCCATACGTTCAGAAGCGACGCGGAGACCCACGCCCACCTACCAACTCACCGGCTGCTGAGGATACAGGCCAGGCTGGTGTCCTCCATAAGGCGGCTGTCCGGCTGGAGGGCCCTGGCCTGGGTACTGCTGCCCGTAAGGCTCATGCCTACAACAAGGCATTCAGAGAAAACTTAATTTACAAAGGTCATTGGAAGAGCACAGACCCCGGACGATCCATTCCGGGGAACCTTCCCCAAAGCTTTGTCTTCCCCACATCCTCTCCCCAGGCAGCTTCACGGGCTTTCACAGGAGGGGTGGGAACGCCCTTCTCCCGGCTCTGGCTGCTGTGAATGGGTGTCAGAATACCGGTTGAACAGGCAGGTGCCATGTAAGCACTTGTCCAGGCTTCTAGCCTGTGCCTTTGAGGTGAAGCCCCACGCCCCGCCCACCCACTGAAGTTTCCCTCAGAGCCAGCCCTGCAACGCGGCAAGGGGAGGAGCTAGCGAAGCAAGAAGCAAGAAGAATCTAACACTTAAGAGTTTAAGTTCTAGAACTTACCTGGAAAATAGTTCTATTTACATACTCTTATCATAAATACAAGTTTTAAAGGCATATTTCAAATCAATTCCAACCATGCTGAATTAGCTAATAATTGTACAGACACAAACACTCTAAGTTTCAAAGTTCTATGACCTGAAAGGCAATGTATTCCTAGTAAATCTTGACATGGAAATGAAGAATACCAACTGCTATCATACTGAGAAATTATAAATGCCATCTACACAGCATATTTACTGCAACAGATCTGGGATTCTGAGACATACAATTGTTTAAGAGAAGAACTGTATGGAATAGATGCCTAAAAAATCAGTTGCCTTTATTAGATCCTTCAAACCAAAGCAAACCAGATTAAAATCCCGATCTGATGCATTAATTTCGGGGTAATAGCTACCTGATGAGGGCAGTTATTTTAAGTGGATACTGACCAGGGTAGGAATTGGAATAAAATCCTAATCCACTAGGAGAATGTACTCTGACACTATGAGCACAGTATGGGGTCTGTGTTTTCAAGAGATAGAGTTCAGGGGAAATGTGGTACATGGCTGTAATTTCATCTACTTGGAAGATGGAGATTGGGAGGATCATGGTTCAAGTCCAGCTCAAGCAAACAGTTACTGAGATCCCAATCTCAACAACAAGCTAGGCACACCATGCCTAGAATCCCGGCTATGAGGGATGCACAGATAGGAAGCTTCTGCAAAAAGTGTGAGATCTTATCCAAAATAACCAGGCACAAAGGGCGTGGGCTTTCGTGGCTCATGTGGCCCACTGCCTGCCTAGCAAGGTGGAGCTCTGAGTTCAAGAAAACAACCTTATCTGTAAAAGAGTGAGTTTTCAAATGTTCCCTGGCTGCCTTAAACCACGGGCTACTTTCCACTGCCAACCCTTCCCTCAGCCCCGAGATGCGCTGGTGGGAGGGGCTCACTCGGGCCAGGCTGCCCTCAGTTCCTGGGGGAAGGTCTAGAGGCCAGCCCCATCCTGCTGTGCTGTGCGTGTGGTGTGTGTGTGAATGGGAGGGGGAAAGGGTAGGAGAGAGGGGATGGCCCTGGTGCAGACAGGCATTTTCTCCCTGTGTGTCCTGTTCTGCTTTTAAAAAATCACTGGTATTACCCAGGAATCAGGAGCTTGTGCCAGTAATTTTGGCTACTCAGGAGGCCGAGAACCACAAGATTGAAGTTTGAAGCTCAGCCTGGGGAGGAAAGTCTCAAGAGACTCCATCTCCAGTTACAGGAAAAAGCTGGGCTGGAGACTTGACTCAAATGGTAGAGTGCTAGCTGTGAGTACAAAATCCAAGCAAGAGTGTGAGGCCCTGAGTCACAAGTGTCAGATAAAGCCTGGCTTCAGGAATTTCCCTTCCTAGGAGTTTTTAACTTCCACTTCCTTCATGGAGAATAAGAACCGTTTCTTTTTTTCTGTTTCTCCCAACTTTATTCTATCATACTAAAATAAATCCTGCGAGGGAGAGAGAGAGAGAGACAGAGAGACAGAGAGAGACAGAGAGAGAGAGGGAGGGAAGGAGGGAGGGAGGGGAGGGGGGAGGTAGGGAGGGAGAGTGTCGGCACAAGGCGGGCTTCTGACAGCTCACGAAGCCTCTCCACCTCTTCAGTGAGCAGCAGTCTGGGAGGCGGCTCCTTGGAGAGGCGTGCTGAGCAGGAGTGCAGGGCTTCCTCACAGACGCGTGTGAAGAGCAAACTATGCTCTGTTAGACATTCGTGGAAGGAGGACGGCCACCTGACAATGCAATGTCTGGAAGACCTTGTGCTGAGAGCCTGAAGGGCCGGCGCGGCACCACCCGGCTGTTCTGAGGGACGCGAGGAGGGCGCCAGTGCGGAAGGCCCAGGAGCCCGGGAGCTCCTACAGGAGCCTCACCTGGGCTGCAGCGGGGCCACCCCAGCAGGGAACAGGAGTTAGGGGACCAGTGCAGTGAGCTGCCAGGGTTCCGGCTTCTAAGGAGACAGAGATCACAACTAGACCCGCCCTGAGAGTTAATTTCTCTGTCTGAGCGTTTGTGAGCAATCACACAGAGCCACCTGGCTGCTTGGAACCAGTGCTTGATCCTGCAGCTGCTGTCCACTGACGGCAGCCACCTGATGCCACTCGGCGATTGGCGTCAGCTCTGGCAGGGAGAGTCCCTCATGAGGGCGAAGCCCACGGTGCTGTGAACCATCTCGTCTTCCCCTGGGAGCGCTCACCTTCGGTCGTACCCGGCTCCGTAGGGGAACTGCTGCCGCTGCCCCATGCCCAGGTTAGACATGGCTCCAGAGGGACCTTGGTTGTACATGTCCTGCACGCTGCTGTTGGCCATCTGTCCTTGCGTCATGAAGGGCTCGCTACTTCCAGGCACTGCAGTATTTCAAAAAAGTACAGAAGTAAGCAGCTGCAAAACCCTCCCAGCCATTCCTTTCCCCCGACATTATCTAGCGGATCTCAATCCGAATGATAGAATGTGGCATCGGAGTCTGACAGGCTCTGGGGGAGAAGCCCCAAAGACACGCCTGTGTTGGTGTGTGCTGTGTGTAAGGCCTCGCCTGAGGGAGCCCAGAGCCGAGGAGCGCAGGGCTGAGGCCATGATGATGGCGTATGACACTGCAACAGGGATTTCACAGCGGAACTATGCTACTCAGCAGCCCAAAGGAGCCCACCAGGCTTCAAATCTGGGTACACAGGAAAAAAGATGGAGCCATGCCGGGCAGAGAACCCTGTCCCAAGAGCTGACAGAGGATGGCCGAGAGAAACCCATCGTCTTTGCCCTACCACCACAGGAAGCGAGCGGGAATGGCATTCTGTCCTAACTGCAGGGCGTCTAACTGCAGGACTCCGCGGAGGGCTCTGTTCTGGCTGACACCCTGGGGTTAGCCTTGTGAGCAGAAGCCGCAGCCACACTACGCCCCACGCCCGGCAGAAGGCACGAGGGCCGCCTCTCCCCATCACCAGCTGCTAAGTCGGGTCACACGGGCCCACCTCCACCTCGGTAAGTTACTAACTTGCACGTGAGTCCTCATCTAGACAAGGTCAGTGATGAAGCGGTGGAGACCTGACACTTGTACACCAGAGTGCCCTTCCCTTCTAGGAAGCCCCGAAACCACAACATTAACACTCCTGCTTAGACATAGTCCAGAACCAGGAAGAAGAAACTGATAGGAGAACAGCTCATGATGGGAGAAGGCCCATGGCTGACTGAGTGCCAGCCTGCGCAAGGCTGCACGTGCACCTCTGCATGCGCTCAGAAGGAGTCTGCACTGAGGACAGAAATTAGACCGCAGTAATTCAATTTGAACTTTAATCCATCTATGGCAATGTTGCGCTATCATGGCAAAAACAGACTGGAATTTAGGGACTGGTGAGTTCTGTCAGCTGGGAGCAGAGCCTGGCACTGAACAGGGCACCTTGTGCCCTGCCCCGGAACCTCGGCCTCCGCCCGTCTGATCTCATGTCAGAGCTACGGCAGACCCAGTTTTGAAACTACTTTCCATTTTACAGATGTGAAAGCAAAGATAGGCAGAAATCAAGAGGCATAATTAGTTAGGTAGCTTAACTCCCAGACATATAAGAGTTCTGAAAAAGCAATAGGAAAAAAAAAAAGAGAGAAAAAAAGAAAAAACTAAAAATGGGCAAGCCCATTCCCAGAAAAGAAAAACAAATGGGCAATCATTGTATGAGAAAAAAACCCAAAACACGTGAGCTCACTAATAATGAAAGAAATCGGAGTTAAAACAATTACGTGACACCTTTTTAACTTTTGGGCCAATCTGATTAAAACGGCTGATAGTAATCGTTCTGACTCGGCGGTGAGAGCCCATTCGCCCTTCCACATTCTTACGCAGTGTTAAACTCACGCAGCCTTTGCCAGTACTTGCTCTGCGCGGCTGCTTTGGCAATAGAAGCAGCACACCTGCAGACATTCACAGCCTGTGAAGCGCCCTCCCACAATGACTCTGGCCTGGGTCATGTGACCAATGGCAAATGAGTGCAGGTGTATGCCCGGACAAGCTTGCCACTAGGGCTTGTCATCTTAGAAGCTTCCTTTTTTGCTTTTATTAGGGTATGTCAACTGAACAAAGATGTTTTCAATGTATTGCCATACGTGCATAAATACTTTGACCAAATTCTCCCCCTATTATTCTTTCTTCTTCTCTGGCCCCATTTGTTATGTCCTGGGCCTCCTCCCACCAGAAGCTACGCAGCAAAGTCTGGAGGAGGTGCTGGCAGAGACTCTGAGAACCACCCCAGAGGCGCCCCATCTACTGCACACTGCCAGTCTGGCTGTCGGCCTGGCCGCCGCTCTGCATCCAGCAGACGATTTCTAGAGTGGAGACCTACCCGGCCCTGTCCGTCACGCAGTCACGGACACACAAAGTTCTGAGATGATTCGTTAAAAAAATGACCGAGATACTTGAAGGAAAAGAGGGTTCTATTATTTGACAAAAATCTGACTATTTAATAATGCCCTAAGTGTAAAAGAACAGCATCACTATTTCTACCAACAAGCTATGAGGAAAACAATCTATCCAAGACTAGAGCACTGTTATTTATTTAATTACAAGAGTGAGTACAGCTCTGTGTGCAGATGGGATGCTCAGAATATAGTCAGAGGACAACTGGGTATCCAAATCCTTCCTCCACGAGACCGGGGCAGGGAGGCAGGCAGGCAGGCGGGCAGGGAGGCAGGGAGGCAGGGAGGCAGGGAGGCAGGCAGGCAGGCAGGCAGGCAGGCGGACAGGCGGGCAGGCGGGCAGGCGGAGCTAGCTCCGCAGGCTGGACTGCGCACTGCGGCTCTGACTCACTGCTTGGCAATGCGGCACGGCAGTGGCAACCACGCGGCACTGACGCTGCTCTAACCAGAGCACTGCCCAGGTCACTGGCAGGATAGGGCAGACTGAAGGCCGGAAGACTTTATTTAGAATGGCGTTAGGGCTGTGAGAAAACGTTTCCCGGGGACTTGCTGTTTATCTGTTTTAATCTGGCACAGACTGCGCCGGTGTCGCGAGGTAGCCGGGGAGCCGAGACGCGGTATGGGTGCCAGTCGCGACGCACAGGGTGGATGAGGACGCGCCCTGTGGCTGGCTAGTAACAATCCCACAGTAACTTCTCCAGCCTCCGAACACGTTTTTGTAGCAAGCGGAATTCTAAGTGTGAAGAAACTCCAGGCGTCTCACATAGGGGGATACTGGCATGACTACCATGGTTTTAAGTCCACCTTCCAAGTATGTGCGGCAGCTACCGCATGAAGCCCCTATCATTCATGAATTTATTAGTTTGGTAAAATACGTAAAAACAATGAAATAAATTTCAAAGATAAACATTTCACATCCCCACGTATGTGCTGCAAGTCACTGAGCCCTGTGGCGTGGCTGTCTGCCCTTCATCTGTGAACATCTGCTCCCCACTCCCCCCCCCACCGAAGCAAAAGTGAATGTGCTTAATGAGGTGATGGTGAAATTTCCAGATTTGTGGGGAGCCAGTGGAGGGCGGGCGCGTGGCGTGGCCAGCAGTCAGCATGCTTCCTCAATGGGCAGCGCCATCTTGGACCCTGGGACCGGGACCCTGGACTACGAAGGTCCGCTGTAATTACTTTTCCACGTGACTGTCTTATTTTGAGTTTGGAAACAGAATACAGACACCAAAAGCTCTC
Source organism: Dipodomys spectabilis (assembly GCF_019054845.1). Taxonomy (NCBI): domain Eukaryota; kingdom Metazoa; phylum Chordata; class Mammalia; order Rodentia; family Heteromyidae; genus Dipodomys; species Dipodomys spectabilis. Next base: position 1,026,162 of record NW_024870979.1, read on the forward strand.
ACAGAATGAACTATTGAGCACTGTGAACCACTGGGAAAAACAGCTACATGAAACAGCCATGGAGCTTTTGGCTGAGCTCACAGGTTTCATGGCGTGCTTGGCAGCATGTGACTAGGAAAGAAGCTGGGAAACCCTTGACAGCCTGGAGCAAAAGCAGCTCCGGGACAGCGCCCGGGCCCTGAGTGCAAGCCCCAGCACTGGCAAGAAACCCCCCCAAAACAGCTGGGCGCTGGTGGCTCATGCCTGTAATCCTAGCTACTTAGGAGGATGAGATCTGAGGATCGCGGTTCAAAGCCAGCCTGGGCAGGAAAGTCCGTGAGACTCTTATCTCCAATAAACCACCAGAAAACCGGAAGTGGTGCTGTGGCTCAAGTGGGAGAGTGCTAGCCTTGAGCTGAAGAGCTGAGGGACAGCGCCCAGGCCCAGAGTTCAAGCCCCACGACTGACCAAAAAAAACCAAAACAAAAAACCCCCAGTCATATTCACGATTTCGCATGATGCCTCAATTACATAGGACACAACTGCAAAAGAATACCCGACCCAAACTGTCAGGTTTCTAGTTGGGGCTGATGAGCACACTCTCAAGGAGGATCAACCTTGGGGCTCACCTGGGAAAGGAGGAATCCACTTTGGGATTCCTAGTGTGCAAAGACAATGCCCCCTCCACCCCCGACTTCCTCCCCCAAGTCACAGCTGCAGACGAAGTCTCCCCTAATTCTGATCTCTGCCCAGCTCCAGACATGCAGTCCGCTGTTCACCTCCTCCAATACCCAGAGCGACCCCAGCCTTCCTTCCCTACTCTGCTCCTTTCCCAGCTGGCCCGCGCTATGCAGCCATCCCGCCTTCCCACGCACATGCGTGGCTCTGAGCCCCGTGTTCACCCATCAGCACGCCCAGAGCAGGCAGCAGCGGTGCGGTCTCTCCGATCCAAGCTGTCCTTCCTCTCTCTCACTTTGTTCAATACCTGCCCCATAGATGGTTGCTTATCACGCTGTCTATTTTTGCAAAAAAATCAAGTGTTACTACTTCCTTAACTATCTTTCAACAGAAAAACCCAAACATGTCAATCTGCTGCACAGAAAACTGATGCCTTTGGCTGGGGTGCCCACACTGGTTGTGTCTGGGCATCTGCTGCCTCCAACAAGCCTAGCTCCCTTCTCTAGTGCCCCCCTCTCCTTTCCTCCCACCCCTCCCCTCCCCTCTCACCTGTTCAACCTCATCCTGCATCTCCTTGCCTTCTACCTAGACCATCTGAGCTCAGTAGCCTTCTCCTTCCACTGCCCCCAGCCGGCATCATGCTATTTGCATCTTGTCCTTTTTGTTCGCTTTATTCCACTGACCGTGATCTTCAATAAAACAGTTGTGGCTTATTTTTTGTCCTGCTATTTTCCCCATTTCTAGATGCAGGAAGTATTTAGCACGAATACTTCATTTATCACAATTACTTTTTCCCAGGCCACCAGTTTCGTGGGGCAGGAGGCTAGGTACTACAAGGTAGTAGGCCCTGGGAGTTGTTCTGAACGACCAGGCGACCGGGCTGTGGGCCTCGCTGGAGCATGGGCAGTGCCCATCTGCACATACCTTTTCTCATTCCACCAAAGGGGTCCTTGTTGGGTTCATAGGGCATCCTTCCCATCATGTCTGGCATGCTCATGCCTTGCTGGTACGGGGTGTTGGGGGTCATGGAGTTCCGCTTGGGGAACGACGTATCACTCATGTCTGAGAATGGGTCGTGCACACTGATTGTACTGCTTCTGGAAAGAAGAAAAAATAAAAGTTTAGTGGTATGGCCGGTGACCACCAAACAAACAACGCACTGAAAAATAAGCCAATCCTGAGATCTGTCCATGCAAAACAGCCCAAAGCAAACTACACGAGTACATCTAGAAGTGATTTTAAGACTTAGTTCATTTTTTCTTCCTATTAAGCCCGCTTCAGAAAACTCCAGAGGTAAAATAGAGTGGTTGCAAATGGCTCCAAGTCCTGGGAACATACCTTCCTCCCGGCATGGGGGTCATCTGTCCGTGAGGGGTGGAGGCTGGGGTGGGCGGCTTCAGGTCACCTGGAACCTCCGCCATCGAGTTGCTGCCGGTTGACTGGGGGGTCTGGGGGCCTTGCAGGGATCCGGAGTTAGCTGTCAGGTAGCAAGGAGAAGCAACGGGACGTTAGCATACGTCACAGCTACACAGGTAAGAATTTAAAGCAAGACACCATCTATTAGAAATACTAATAGCATCCACTGCTGACAATAAGGGGTAAAGTTAGTTTCTTTCACATTGTTTATAGTAACAATTAGCAAGAATGTGTGTGGTGTATGATGTGTGATGTGTGCGTGTGCACACGTATGCAGGGATGGAACTGTGGCCTTACACATGTCAGGTAAGTGCCCTTCCGGAGCCATATTCTCAGTTCTCAGTACTAAGTTCTCTGAATTAATCATTTGGAGACCTACTTCATTTGTGAGCCATAAAATTTATTAACCTTTGACTGCTAATTGCTTGCTAAGGTATTTGTCCCAAGAAAATAATCTAATGAAAAGAAGGCTTTAGGCAGAAAAAGGTTTATTTCAGTGTTATCTATCCTAGGGATACTTTAAATGTAACAGGAAAAATAGCATGGAAATTTGGTCCATTTGATACAGCTGGGCTTCCCTAGAAAACATTCAGAAAACTTAGTTCTGGGTCTTAGGCAGTAAGAAGTGTTTAAGTTGAAAATCCAATACAAATTAATAATGAGCCGTATGCTAATCCAACCCTTAAAACACGTGGAGGTCTATGTTCTGTCTTTCATGGACTCAACTTTTCTTGAGCTACGCAATCAAATTTGTTATTTGCACTGGAGAGGAGTCAGATCAGGAAGTGAATGCATCAGCTCTACTCGGAGCCTCAGCCCAACAGCCATTTCAGGCACTGAGGCTGCCGGCCTGGCTTCCGACTGCAGGCTGTGCTTGTGTGGGGTACATGCGGCGGCTGTGCGTGCTCTAACACGCAGGAAAACCATCTATCAGTGCGGGTATGTTAGAAGAGAGCAAATCAACGCCTGCTTACCAGCTACGTAAAATCCTGGACAAGTATCCTAAAAAGGCAGGCAGTAATAAAAGAATAAGGGAGCCTTGTACAAGTATCAAAGGATGGCCCGCCAGTCACGGCCGCCCCCGTGCTGAGGAGAAATGGCGGTTCACCCTGCACCCCCAGCCTGGGCCGCCGCGCAGGAGGCTGGGATTTCTGAATGACCCTTCATTTACAAAGTATTCACTTTTACAGTTAATAAAAAAGGAAAAATTCTTCTCCTTTGCCCATGTTTTTCCTTTCCTTTCAGGATTAAAAAAAAAAATGCATGCAATCTCTTGTAACTCCATTAATAGAGGCGGCTGGCAGCCCTCTAGCTCATCCCTACCTTTCGCCAGAAGCTACAAATGTATACTCTAAAGTAAACAATGGGAAGGTCACTGAAGGTTAAGTACATTCACACACTTCAGACAGAACAGCCAGACTCCTGGCTGGGAAGATAATTTACACAGCGTGAACCTGGTGCCCCAGTTCTGGTGGGGGTGTGGGGAGCAGGGCAGAGAACAGCTGATGTGTCCCAGGTCTGGGACTGAGGTCAACCAGAGGGCGCCTTTGTTTACACCCAAGCCCCTTTCTCATTTATCTTCCGCTGGGGATTCCCTAGTTGGATCCATCACCTGCCGGCTAATAATAGAAATCCAGTCAGCCACCAGCCAGCAAAGATGGATGGGTCTTTGGTTACAGACCTACTAACCCAATGTGCAGCTTCCCAGCCCTCCCCGCCATCCCAGCTCAGGGGCAGGGGCAGTTGGTTTGGCTGCTCCTGAGGCTGTTGACTCTACTAACTTCTTTAGGTCAAGGGGCAGGAGATTCCATGGGTGCCCTCAAGACAGGGGCCACGTCCTGAGGTCCTGCCCAGTGGGCTCCTGTATCTCAGCTCCAACCATCCAAGGGGCCAGGCTTTCTGCAGCCAGTCCACACTGCTGCTGAGATCTGCAGGTCACATCCAATCAAAACAGGACGCAGGACCCATGACTTGCAATGGCAAGGGAACTGAGATTTCAGTTGGTTCAGGATCTAGAATGTTCTTCTTTTCTATTTTTCTTTTTGTGCCACAAATCAGGGCCTGGATGTTTTTTTCAAGCAAGGCTAGCACTCTACCACTTGAGACACAGCTCCACTTCTGTTTTGCTGGTTAATTAGAGGTAAGTGTCTCATGGACTTTCCTGTCTAGGCTGGCTTTGGGCTGTGGTCCTCAGGTGTCAGACTTGAACCACAGGTGCCTACCATTTCTTAGGAATCTTTTAGTTTACTTTGCCTGATGTACTGATAAGAAATATACTATAATTATGATCTGGGGAGAAAAATGACTTCAAAGGACACACACACACACACACACACACACACACACACACTTTTCCCCTGAAAATCAGTTAAAAATATTAGGTAGTAAATAGGATCTTGATATAGGATAAATAAAGGGAAATGATTTTGTTTTCCTTCTTTGACAATAAAAATGTTTCAGAGACACTTTCCTTAGTAATGGTCCTAGAAACAGAGAGGCCAAGTGATGTATGCACGCTGGGGACAGGTCAGGTGTGGACATCATGACATTGCTGCTCGTTACTCCCACCCCCTCCCCGTGGGGCCCAAGCATTCTGCAGGGCAGCTTTGGTTTGGGCACCAATTTCACAGCCAACCAGCAAGCTTTGCTTTCACTACGTCCCTTGTCACTGAACAACCGTGGCTCCGTGTGGACCATGTACGTGTGCAACCTAACCTCGTTCGTGCAGTTAAGATGATAAGGCATCCACCAATGCAGCCCTCTGCAAAAGGGGGCGGTGGCACGGGCTGTTAGGAGAACAGGCTTTCACTTCTGGAGGCTGTGTGTCTCCACGGGGCTTCATGGACTGAGCCTGGGGCGTGCTGGGAGAGCTATTCTCCACACACAAGTGCAAACCATGCATGGACACAAGTTCTTACTAGCAAATAAAACACACCTTTAGATCTCCACAGATAGCACCACTTTGGTGCCTGTACCCCACTGGGCTTTTATTTTGGAAAAAGAGTTTCAGAGCTGTTCACAGGCAGCTTCTTTGATTCAGGGAACTGAATGTAATAGTGTGTGATTTTTAAAATTAGATTTCCCAGTTTTCAGGTGCACTTGAACAGCAAAGCCTTGGGATCTTTCAAGATGCAGATGGAGAAGGTTTTTCCTGTATTTGAAAACCACAGATGTAAATCTAGGGATAGTCACTCTAAGTGTACTATGGGCCTAAAAGTATTTGCGGGAGAGTCCTTGACTGTCCACCCACCTTCGACAGCAGTACTTTCCATCCACTTGGTAGGCACAGGAAATGGATTCCTGCTCTGGCTTCTAGGTATCGATGTCTGACCCATTACTAAGGCCTTTCCATCCCATCAGGCTGAGCTCTGGTGGGTTTGGTGAGCTACCCGTAACCCAATGCCCCATCCAGACCTGCTGCTGCCCTGCTGCCCAGTGGGCCGGGCACTTACATCCCAGCCGCCTTCACAGAGTGAGTCACTGTCCAGAGCTGGTGTGAAGGCAAAATGGTAAGCCTGCCACATGCACTTGGGAAACGACCGTCAGCTAGGCTAGGCATAGGTCACGTGATACAACCAGCATGACCAAGGACTGAAGGTGCCCGGGCTCAGTGCAGCTCCGCAGACCACCACCGCCACGCCTGAGACAGAATGTGAGGCTGAGCTGAGCGAGGTCACCTCCAGGACCGGAACACCTGCTTCTCCCCACCCCAGACACTTCATTCATCAGACTCGAATTTGGAAAATTTAAATGTAAAAAACACTTAGAGGAGAACAAAGGCCAATATGAGAGCCACAGGGAGCAGCAGGTGTCCAAAAGCAGGCGGAGGGCAGGGGTGGTGTGGCATCACGCATCTGGCCTCTGTGTGTGTGTGTGTGTGTGTGTGCATGTGTGCACTCTGGTGCCCCTAGTTCTCACTTCTGGCCTCTACCACAGCCCCTGGCCCACCCGCCTTCAGAAACAAATCTTTATGACAGATAGTGGGATTCTCTCAAGATGAAAACTTTCTGGGAAAAGGGCCAGAAATTAAGTCCAAATTTGACTATGGTCAAGTACATATTTCACCAGAAGAAGAGCTGGACAAGCCAGTTGTTGTGTCTGAGGAGGGCACTGTCTAGTAGCACTGAAACAGGTTCATATGATTACTGACTTTGTACAGAGCTAGACAGATTTTTTTGGTCAGTCATGGGGCTTGAACTGGGCCTGAGCACTGTCTCTCAATTCTTCAGCTCAAGGTGAGTGCTCTACCACTTGAGCCACAATGCCACTTCCGATTTTCAGGTGGTTCATTGGAGATAAGAATCTTGTGAACTTTCTTGCCCAGGCTGGCTCTGAACTGTGATCCTCAGATCTCAGCCTCCTGAGTAGCTAGGATTACAGGCATGAGCCACTGTTCCTGGCCTTTTTTTTTTTCCTGTGCTAGTACTGGGGCTTGAACTCAGGGCCTGGGTGATTTACTTTAGCTTTTTTTTTTTTTCTCCCTCAAGACAGATGGTCTATAACTTGATCCACAGCTTCACTTCTGGCTTTTTAACTGTTAATAAGAGATAAGAGTCTCATGGACTGGCTTTAGCTGGCTTCAGCCTCCTGAGTAGCTAGGATCACAGGTACCTGGCTAGACAGTATTTTTAAATAAGAAAGGAACAAAGAGAGCTGAGCACTAGTGTCACATGCCTGTAATCCTACCTACTCTGGAAGGTGAGACTTGGAGGATCACAGTACAAAGTCAGCTTAGGGAAGAAAAGTCCATGAGACTTCACTTGCAAAAGAGCAAAAATGCTGGTTATAGGCACGGTTTGAGTGGTAGAGTGCCAACAAAGCAAGAACAAGGCCCTGAGTTCAAAATCCTATGCTGGCAGAAAATAAAAGAAAGGAAGAAGGAAGGAATTAACAGATGTAGCTCAGATTTCCTAAGTCTGTTTTGACTAAATAGAGGCGAAGAACGATGTCTTTTGAAGTTGCCTACCACAAACAGCAACATCTTTATTTTTCTTCCTTTTCTAAAACCCTGCCAGTGGAGAAGCAATGGCTGCTCCCTCTCCCAAGATTCCAGTTCTTCCTCTTCTTCCTTCCCGTCCTTCCCGCACAGCTGCCTTGGCTTCCAGGCCGGGCTGTAGCACTGCTACTTACCAGGAGATGGCGGCTGGAGCTTGGGCTGCTTCTTGGAGTCTCCGGTGCTGAAGACTTCTGGCGGGGGCTCCTCCCCTCTTTCGATCTTACACTCAAAGGCAAACAGGTACTGGATATACTGCTTCTTCAGGGAGCTGGCTGCGCTGCTTGATGTGCCAACGTTTAGGTTGGTTGCCAGCTCACGCCACTTCTTGTTTTTATTAACCTAGCAAAAAAGTGGCAGGATCATTGATTTGTAGCAAGGTGGCTTGTTTAAGGCGAGGAGACCCCCCAAAAGTACTTAATGTCTTAGTTTACTTTTTTTTTTTTTATTCATCTCTTTTAACTAGTGCTCATTACTCCCACTCAGTAGCGCACAGACAGCAGTTACAGTTATAAAACCATTAAGGAGCCTGCTGATTGCTACGTGCGCGCTGGCTTGCTCTCGCTGGGGTCTTCTGCAGGATGCACTGCCCAGTGCCTCACACAGGCACTGCCAAGGCCCTGAGCACTGAATGGACATTCCTGCTCGGTCCCTTGAACCTATAATTAAGACCAAAGGGCGCCAAAAGCAAACCTGCAGCTTAAGTACTGCAGCCATGGTATGAAACGAAGTTGCCCTCTGTGAGCCGCCAGCCCCGGGCGGCCGGTGCCGGCCCTGTCCTGCATCGCCCTCTCTCCAGCGGCTTCTTGTGACAAGGGTAAACGTTATTCTTTCATGGCAGCTGGTGCCAAGGCAGCGAGGCCCCTTCACCAGCTGTCCCTGACCCCCACTTAACAGCCTGGAAGGATGCCATCACTGTGCCACCGGCTCAGCACCTAGGGCCCAGCGTGCTGTGCGTGGTGCAGGACTTCCTGACCCCCCCCCCCCCCCCCCACACACACACCGAGGAGAGGTCAGGGGGAGAGGGATTCAGATCCCAGGACCATCACTTGGGGGGTATTTCTGAAACTTTTTTTTTTTTTAAATTAAAGAGCAGGCGAGGAGAGACAGGGGAGGGGGGAGGGGTCCTGAAGGGGGTATTACTCCAACCTTTACATTCCCACTTGGGAACAGGCTATGAAAGAAGCTGTGCCTTCTGAGCCTGCGGTGCTGAGCAGCATGGGAAGGGTTAATGAGAGTATATGTATGCATTTCTGGATTAGAACTTTTCCAGGCCGTAGAGCTCTCAGGGAGATGCCTCTTTGGCACTTAATACAGGCTGCCAATAGCAGGCCCGAGGGCTGCTTCAGAATTAAGTAGCTCTGCTTGGCCCTGAGACGCCAGTGTGTTGAGCTGCCCTGCGTGCAGGTACAACCTGATCCTGCCGACACCTGGTCCTATAGATGAGAAGCTAAAGCCCAGCAACTGGGGGTGGGGGTGGGAGGGGAATGACAGGAGGGGACCCCTAGAAGGTGACTTTCCCACAGGCTTAGTCCTCATTTGTGCACGACTGGCAAGGCCTGTCTGGCACGCCTCCTCACTTGCTCACGCTCACCTGTGCCAAACCTCCAATCTCTTTGACGCAGACGTAGAGTCGGAACAGGTCCAGGGGCTTCTTGCCCACTGCGGGCAGACTCGAGACCGGGGAGCCCCTTTCTTCCATGAAAGTCAAGTATCGGTCGACCCATAGCTTCCTCTCTGGCTCGTTCCCCAGCTCATACACCTTGGTGATCTTCTCCCCAGTGGTGGTGGATGAGCTAGACTTCTAGTGCCAGAAGAGGTAAGTATGTGGCAAAGGGCAGGGGTGGGGCGGCCAAGGGAAAGGGAAGAAGGCGAGAAAAAAGTAATGAGCCTCCGAATACAAGGAAGGAAGAGATCAAAACTACTGCTATCACACAACAATTAGGAATGAAGGCTACTAGTTCAGGCACAAACTATACATTTTTCTTAATTAAAAATTTACTTTAACTTTAAATAAAAGGACCCAAACTACTTTTAAACATTAAAAAAACAAGCCAAAATAAACAAAAGCTATTTTAAACTTTGATATAAACGTTGAATCCCAGAAGGCATGATTTTATGAAGTCTCATATCATTCTTAAGAACCAGAGGGTAGTAGCTGGGTGACACTAACGAATTACATATTTCCAGGGTGGTGTCACAGAAGTACACTTCCTCCTTTTCCTTGCTAAAGTGCGTGTGTCGTTACAGAACCACGAGCTCACATGGCATTGCTCTGTGTTGTAAATGCTACACGCTGACACTGTTGGGAGGCAGGGCTGCTGAGAAGCTACAGCAAGGCGAGCTCAGGCGCCACCCGTGTGTTCCTTGCATGCACTTTAAGTAAGCCCGCCAGTGCATTCTTCTCCAGTCTTCCAGCAGGTTTGTATTTCAGCAGTCTTTACCATATGTTGAGGAAGACGTATTTGCTCTGTGTGGACAAATGTTTATTTATTTATTTAATTTTAGAACGTTTTGTGACAAAATAACGTGGGTCCGTCACATACTGTCAGAGCGACAGCAGCTTTAACGATTGTGTGGCCCGTTTCAGGCCTGCTGTGCGGCAGGCTTTCAGACAAACAGTATTCAGGGTGATTTCAAGCGCAGTCAAGTGGCATCTCAGAAAGGGGCTCAGTGTTCCTGAGCAGCACATTTGCGGTGATCTGACATTAAGTCTGTCACCAAACTCTCCTCTGCTCCTTCCTCAACTGCCACACCTTTCAAAAGCAAGGAGCTATGTTTTCAGTAGTCAGCGGAGCCCACAGAAGCCTTCCATAGGGAGCACCGCTTCCCTTGTCCCAGAAGTTTGCTGGTAAATTCTTAAACATAAGACAATTTCTGGTATAAGAAGATATAATGGATATGGAGATACTTAAAAACAAAAACGAAACTGATACTGGGGTTTGAACTCAGGACCTGGGTGCTGCCCTTGAGCTTAGTTTTGCTGAAGGCTAGTGTTCTACCACTTGAGCCACAGCATCACTTCCAGCTTTTTCTGAATACTTTTTTGGAGGTAAGAGTCAGATAGATTTTCCTGCCTGGGTTGGAGGTTGGAACTGTGATCCTCAGATCTCAGCTTCCTGAGTAGCTAGGATTGTAGGCATGAGCCACCAATGCCTAGCTGGAAATACTTTGAAAAAAGAAGAAAAAGAAAAAAGTAATTAAAGTATTATCAAAAAAATGGGGCTACCTGTTTGTTTTACTTTTATATTTAAGTAATATTTTCTTTTTTTTGAGATAAAGCCTTACAATATAATCTAAGCTAACCTCAGCTTTGAACAATGGTATTTACAGCATATAGCAGACCATGCAAACTAGCATTTCTATTTATTATTATTATATTTTTTTTGCTAATACTGAGGCTCATGCTTGCTCTTGACTAGTGTTTGATCACTTGAGCCACATCTTTATCCTGGCTTTTTTGTAGTTAACGGAAGATAGGCTTGTGGATTTTTCTGACCTGACTAGGTCTCAGTCTCTGATGGTATGAGCCTTGAGGGTCTGGCTACAGAGAAGCATTTTGATAAATGTTTCCTACAGGACTTGCTGGATGGAAAGAGCAAATTCCAATTCAGTATCTACCTCAGTCCTTTTTTTTTTTATTCCAGGGCCAGCAAGGCAAGCACTTAGATATATGCCAAGGCTTACTAGTAACATTGATTTTTAATAAATTCTTATTATCTTACGTTTTAAAGATGTATTCTTATTTTCTGAAGTTTTAAAAACCTCTGAAATTCTCCCTCTGAGTCAACATAGGTATGTTTTTGGAAAATCATTTGAATTCTACTTGTTCATTTAATACCATTACTGATTCAAAGTGCCTTTTCTTGTTTTAAAGAAACAGCAACAATAACAACAAACTTAGGGCAAATTATGGGGGAAAAAAATCCACACATGTTGGCTGCCTTCTGAGACTCAACGCAAACAGCACTAAGCTGCCCCAGGAGGGCGGCACGCTTTCCCCGCCCATCTGGGTATTACCAAACCCGAACATATCCCCAGGGAAGGGGGGGAGCACAGAGCACCCTTCCTTTCTCTGAAAGGAAAATGCTGGTTATACCAGAGCTTCATGTGAACGTCACCAACATTTACTACAAAGAGTAAGACTTCAACCCGCCAGGCTCTATCTGTCTAACCGGTGAATGGATAATTAGCAGCAGCCTCCTTGCTGGTTGTGACTAGATTGCCAGATCGCACACAGCCAGGCTCTTCCTCCCTCCAACACCATTTCCTGATCTGTGCTCTTGCACACATTGGCTTACAGAAATTAGTGTGTTAATTAAGCCTTCTTGGCAACTAATTGCATGTAAAGTTTTTTTTTCCCCTAAGATCTTTTAATTCCCTATATGAATATAAAATAAAGGTTACTATAGTACATTACACTTTCATTTTATAGAGCAGATTATTTTCTAGAAGAAAAATAGAGGCCCAATTCCATAGTCAGAGAACATTAAGGCCAGAAAAATTCTTTAGTAAGAATATTACCATGGCTGTTATTAACTACATATCACATGAAAACCAACACTCTTTTCAAGATCACCAGCACTCTTGTGCGGAACTCCATTTTTCTGTCTTGACTAATTCCATTTTAGGCAAACAGTACTAAAATTCACATGTAGAGGCGTTTTGGTAACCTTTTCATTAATTTTAGATATTCAGCTTGAACCCCAAGCAGGGCTGATGTTATGCTAAACCACATCCAGATTGTAATATTTACTCATTCATTTCGGGCAGGCATTCTGAATAAGATGTTTTAGATGGAGCAGCCCATGACAAGCTTCAATCTGGGGCCAGACCTGTGTGGTCCACGGCCGGCCCAGCCTGGTTCCCATGTGAGGAATATGGACAGCAGTAGCCGCCATCTTTGTGCGGAGGCTCTGTTAGTACAGAATGGCTGCCATTACCAGAACCCACTGCTACATGCATGCAAACACTACTTGCTTTGTTACTAGAGCAATTACTTGTGAAGAAAACCTTTTCATGGATCAATAATGAAGAAAAATTTCTTATAAAATAAATCAATAAGCAAGCATTAAAGTATAATTAATTATCCAAAAACCCCCAAAAACCAAAAGAGACAAACAACCAGAGCCACTTACAGGGCTTGATGGAGTCTTTGGCCAGCCTGGGCTGCTAATGCTATCGCTCTCATCTCCATGAAAGGAGGAGATGCTAGCAGAGCTGGGGGACATTGGGGAAGGGACTGGCAGGTTGCCTGGGGTTGGGGGCTGAGAAATACCCTGAGAGCTGTAGCTATCCTGTGGTAGAGGAATAAAAAAAAAAAATGACAAAGGTAGGGCAAACTTCATTTTAAATAACAAAAAATACATCCAGTTTAACAGACTAATTTTATATATATACATTTCGTGTGTGTATATATATATATATATATAGACATGTACAAACACAAACACAACCACGCATATATAAAGGTATTAAAACAACATTCTCAATTAGTATGATTGGTTAAATTTGCTGGATGCTGGATAGGCCACGAAGCACCATGCTTACGTCAAGCTCACACGGAATGCTAAGCATGGGTTACCCCTTATGAAAGAGAAAGGCAAACAAAAAAAAAACAAGCTGTTCACCTTATTTATCAAATAAGGCAGGAAAGCAAAATATTAAGTATGTTGTTGCTGAGGCGGCCAAAACAGGAAGCTATAAACTGAAGGCAGAGAAAAATGGCTACAAGTGGCAAAACCAGGCAGGGTTCCTTACTTCTCCCCACCCCCGTGGCATCTCTCTCTGGTGGGTCTCGTCCCTCCTCCCCCTCCCCCCAGCCATGAGTTAATGCCTTAAGAACTAGTAACTTTCAGATCCACACCATGAAGGGGGTGGGGAAAGAAAGAAGACTAAGAAGACTCCTGTTGCACACAATGAGGCATGCAGAGGAAAAGAACCCAGGAGCACAGCAGCCAGCACCGGGGAGGGCCGCGGCGTGGCAGCCGCAGCCAGCAGCGCCACCGCATGCGGGGAGAAGTACCTTCGACTTGCTCTCGGGCTGTGGAGTGCCTTCGTCTTTGCCGTCCGCTTTGAGCGTCATGGGCAGCTTGGATTCACTGGGAGACATCATATCTGCAAGACCCATAGATGCTAATCGAAAACAGGAGAAAGAGTCAGGATTATACATGCAATCTGTCAGACTGCACTGCTGCCACGCACGCTAGCGTGAGAGGCGTGGGCCTGAGCGTCCCCTGAAGGCGGAAGAGAGAACGGGACGTGGACAATAACGACGCATGAAATCTGAACGGCAGTAGGGCATTCTGGGCATTCTTTTGCTAATAACAACAGTAACAGTAATAATAATGGTGATAAAGCACGGTCACTGTGTACACTTGAGAACTGGACCACTGAGGAAGCCCGTCCCACATCCACATATGTTGGCAGCAGTAGAACCTGAACAAGTCCCTCAACTAGTCTCGAGTATCAGAGGCGAGATTTGTCTGTGGCCTAAGGGGTTTAGTGCTTTATTTCCTCATAATCTATAGTGTAGGCATGTGCAAACACACGCATGCATGCGTGCGCGCGCACACACACATCACTGAACGGGAGTCTGAGGCCTGGGGAAGCTGAATGGCTCCAAGCCAGCTCAGACAGCACAGCCACTCCAGGGCCGGAGCGTCCTTCCTCTGGCTCAGAACTGCGGCCGGCGCCTGGGCGCGCACTGCCCCAAGCCCACCAGGGGTCACATGGTTTATACACATTGATCGCTGAGGCTAACAGATACCCGAGTTTCAATTTCTTTGTGATGGAGGAAGACGGCTACAGCAGGGGATGCATGTGGCTGGCCAAGGGTTAACAGCTGCATTTCCCCAGAAAAACCATCGGCACAGCCCTGTGTCGCGAGGGAGACAGCAGCCGTGTGGAGAGCAGAGGGGCCTGAGGTTTCCCACTGTCCCAAGGCCAACGCTGGCTCAGCCCGCGGGACACACGGGGCTCAATGAGCCAGGGAGAAAAAAAAGAAAACAAAAATGTGGGGGGCGGGAGAGGAAGAAAAACAGCTTCGAAAAAGGCTCCACAGATTGCCCACCACAAAATGATTATTGCACATATTCATGTATTACTACGTTTTAGAAAATAATTAGTTTTAATTACAGCAGTGAGCAGTGAGCAGGCTCTGGTGAATTGGCTGGCAAGCTCCATGGTGCTAATTTGCTCATGTCGTTAGCATCACTGCAGGTCGAGTCCACAGGTCCTGCCAAAGAAGCCCACCCTGCCACGTGGCCACGAGCTTCCAGCAGCACGTTCGCTAAGGCGCGCTGAGATCCCAGGTTTTCCACCGTGTGCCGGCCGGGTGTGTGGAGCCCATTTGCAGCCAGGCAGCCCTTAAAGTCATCACAACACACACAAATCATAATTGGGATGTTTTTCTTTTTTTCTTTCTTTCTTTTTTTTTTCCAAATTACTTTCAATACTCAGACTTTAAGAACTGGAACAAAAAGCTTTTTCAAGTGATGCAGCTGCAGAGAAAAATCTATTGGGATCAGCTAAAAATGCTGTTATTTTTGTGAATGTGTGAAACCTCAAAAACGCAGCTGAGAGATATTTTACCAAGAAGACTGCCTTGTGCAAAGCAGTGGATTGCTTCGTGCAGCTCTCTCTCTGGGGCCTAACAAGATAGGAATTAGTAAACCTGTATGCTTAGAATCACCCTTTCTGTAAGCTTGCCTAGGAATGGCCACACATCCCTGTGCAATGGCAGCCCGGGCAGCTCAGAGAAGCCCGCAAGCTGGGGCACATGGCTTCTCCAGTGGCAGTAGCTGACGATCTTGTCAGTGCTTACATGTCTGAATATTATTTTGAGAACAGGAACTGTAGTATCATATTTATGCACTACATGTGTTAATGTACATAAAAGTAATTTTTAAGCATCAAGAATTAGGCCAATATGTATTATGATAATTTACACTGATTTCACCAGACTTTTATGAAAGCAAGTATATATGTTGGTTTGAAACTCCCCAATTTTCTTCTCTATTATGCATTTTAAACTGGGCATCTGAAATATATAAATAGAAAAAACTTAAAAATTGCATCGCTCTATTATTTTAAGAGGAAAATAAGGGTAGAATTTAGAGTAATAGTTTCACTAAGTTCTTTTGCCTGACAATTTTACTTTGCTAAGTGGCTCCAAAAAGAGGGCTTATCTTACTGTGGCTATTACTATTCTTTATGCTGAAACGCTGTTTTCTGACCTCTTGCCAGAATTCTATGAATTTCCACAATGAGCTATATGCCTCCCCTAAGGCAAACATAGTGCAGTGCACTAGATTTTCCTCCTTTCTCAGAAAGGAAGACCACCACTAAGTGCATCTAAGGATGCATGGAACAAAGAAGCTGTTCTTTCTCGTCCTGATGCCTGGAATCTAGACTGTGCAGTGGGCTGCTGACTGCAGGGTGTCCTGAGGGCTGTACACACATTTCAGGCACTGGCCTCTGGCTCCACTATTGACATTTAAGAGCTGGAGTAAATTGGAGAGGGTCCCAAGGCACTACTGTGCCCAAAGATCGTAAGGAACGTATGACCCAAGCAGACCAAACTTCACATTTCCCTTTCCTGCAGCTCCCTCCACTTTGTCTACCTATAGATGAAGAATCAGCATCTGAAGATGGCAAAATAGGATCAGAAACACACAATCCTTTCGTCTTCAGGGTAACAAGCCCTGTTCTGCAAAACACACCTTGTTTTTGAAAGCACAAAGGAACTATCTAGGTACTGTATACAGCTATAGAGGTTCGTGATTTTTACATGGCAAACTGTAGCAAGCACATGGTTAAACAGCACACACAAGAGACCTGATATGTGCTTGGGCATAGGGAGACCTTGAGGAAGCCCTGAAACACTCCCACTTGAGCACTTGCTGGGGAGGGTCCTGGGAAGAGGCCTCCCCCTGCCATGCGTGGCCCTCCAGAACCACCAAGGCTCTCAGAATGGCCACCCTCAGCCAGGTACTGATGACTTAGGTAGGATCCGGGTGGCTTTGTCCCAGAGTTTAAGAGGCTTAGTTGCCACAATTTGCAAGTCCTTTGTAGTTTTCCTTAGGGTGGGTAGGAAAATCATTAACTTAGTAAACAAACACTGGCTAATACTACTTAGACAACTACCAGCAAGGGGGTGCTAGAACCCCAAACTTCTTCTATGAAAAAGCCTTAGCCCAGGAGGCCCACAGCTATGCAGCGCTAGCTTCACATTTTAGGCATTTTTGTAAATGTATTTTTTTTCCCTGCTCAGCAGCTCATGGCACACGAAGCTGGCAGTAGGTGATGTGGCCGACTCCCTGGTGTTGGTGTGGCCAGTGAGGGTGGCCTGAGGGCATGAGGAATGCAGACCCCAACAGGGCCTGGGGACCTGGCTTTACAGAGTCAGGGTGAAACAGAGGCTCTGAAAATTGGAGAGGTGTGACCAGGAGTTTTGTCTGTAAAGCACTGTTGGAGCTGGTATGTCCAGTGCAGGTATGACACTCTGCCTTCAGGGTTGAGCAACAGTCAGCAGAAAGACTTGCCACTGGGTCTGGCCAGGGCTCTGGGTAAGAGGAAGGCGTGGCTACGGCTCTGTCATCTATTGGACAGCGTGGTGGAAATGCCCTATGTTTTGTAGACTGACTTCTGGGGAGACAAACTTTAGTCTTTAAGTCTTTTTGGAATTCAGATGCTCTCTTGGAAATGATGGGTTATATGTAGGCTGATGTGGCTAATGAATATTATGAACAGAACATAAATACGATTAACAACACAGGTGCTGCAATAGGGTGAATTTAACAAGCTTACGTATAATTTGTGTTTCACTCACAATCTATACATTCTAGTCTTTTAATCCAAATAATTAAAACAGAATCAATAGTCTCTTTCAGAGGGAAAACTCCCCACTGCTTACCATCTAACTTCCCTGGTACTTTCTGTAAGAAATTGTGGTCACATTTATACTTTTCATGGACTCCATTAAATAATTACTTGCTTGCTGATGCCTGTAACAATTCATCACTAAACAGGAGATTTTTTTTTTTTTTTTTTTGCTATGTACACTATCTACAACATAATCCTTTGAGCTCAGCAGAGATGTAGGAATGCCAGTTGTATTGGCTGCTGAGACTCAGAAAAATCCCACTACTGGCTCTGGCCAGCATCACGTGTTACCTTCACCTCCTCTGAAAGTACATTTTGGTGGAGAAATGCTGAACTCTTAACTGTGGAAACTTATCTCCATGGGCCCACAAGGAGGTGAATGCGACGATGGGCCATTCCTGACTTTATCTCTAGGCTAGGGCACCATTTAGCCTCAAGGAGGCCACTGGAACTGCGTGGGGATGGCCTACGCCATTCCTGTACCCCCAGTGCCCCGTCCCAGGACAGTTAAAGCAGACCCACAAGCACCTGTCAATAGATCCCCAATATTCCTCACATGTGCTCAGTGATTATGCTTTCTACCTGGTAATTTAATAAAACTGAAATAGCTATCACCTAAGTGTATACAGCAACATTTGATAAACATTTAAATTATTAAAAATTCAGTACTTCAAAATGCAGTATGCAATAGAAATATACTACTATTTTATACAAAAGACAGTGTGAATAAATGTCCTTTCACTGAACAGACTTCCTTGGTATGAAAAGCAAATAGCTGAGTTACCTGAGTAATAATAATAATGATAATAATACTAATAAAGACATCCTCTGAGTCCCTGTAAAACTGGAGATTGCTCAGAAATACATGTCTTCTTAGGCAGAGCAGTGTACCATCTGTTTGTTGTTGGTTATTTGTGGCTCTGGGGGCCAAAGGAGAAGGGAAAAAAAGGGATTTCTGCTAATAGGTGGAAGTTTATTCCATACTCTCAATACCCTGAAGTAATTACGTTTCAGGAGGCCAGACAAAACACACACAGTGACAGCTAGTGTGAGGCTTCTAGCCGACAGCCTGCTGGAGCTATGTACTTTTGACTTTTTCTTTTTTGGTACAAGAGATTGAACCCAAGGCCTCATGCTTGCTAGGCAAGAGCTTTACCACTGGGCTACATCCCAGCCTGGAGTGACATACTTTATCTCTCTAGAAGTACAGTCTAGCAGCTGAACATGAAGAAAAGCTATTTTGGTTACTTAAAACTGTCATTTTGGATAAGAGCTTCTATGCCTTCCTCTTGCCCAAACCATTGAAGAGGAGCAGTCGGGGAGCCTAGCTACATGCAGGAGGGGACATCCTCTCCGGAAGCTGACAGACGGAGCAGAGGCCTTGCCTGGGTAGAGAGAGGTGGCCGAGGGCAGTGAACATGGACAGGGGCGTTGAGGGAGCCAGGCTCTAGCGGCACAGTGTGTTCCTGACGTGTCACAAAGCCCCAGAGGACGCAGACCCCACGCCAGGCCCTGTGCTAACTGCAGGTCTGAGTCTTGCCAGGATGGTCTCTACTGCCCAGGGGAAACATATAGAAGCTTCTCATTTTACCAGAGGGACTCACTGCTCTGGGGAGTTTGGGAGCTTGAGGAGGCGGGTTTGGGTTCTGAGAGGCTGAGAACAGAAACAGCTGCTACCAGACACATTCTGCTTCCTACAGACCAGAAGAAGATTCTGAGGATGACCTTGTAAAAATGAACTGCTGAGACCATCACAAGCACCTGTAGCACGTTCTCTGCGGAGACAGCCTGCACGGTACTTGTGAACTAGCTCCTTCTCCACATATGCAGCGGTGCCTCCCAAATGAAAAGGCTACTTTAAACCCCTTGTCCCACCCCCTTCAAGCTTCCTCTGAAATGTGCCTTCTAAATAAATCTAAATCTCTCCACTATAGTCAAAGGGCAGTTTTTGTTTTGGGCTCTTCAGACAGTCCCAACAATTCTCAAAGCTAGAGAGACCTTAGTGTGGATATCTCACACAGTCTTCAATGAGGCTGGAAGTACACACACATATCACAAAACACAGACTATCTAGGATAATTCACATGACGCGCAATGCAATCCTCAAGTCTCAAAACAGATTGAGCCGGTTTCCCAGAATGGGGAAGCACTAGTAATGCCGTTTTCACCGGGGGATCCACCTTCTCCAGCCGTCCAGGCGTTCAAAGCAGAAGCCTAGGAGGAGAAGGAAGGACGGGCTCCAGAGCAGAGCCACCAGTTACCTGTGGAGCTGTTCACCATGGTGGGTGCCATGCTATAGGGGGGTGCCTGTGTGTTCATCAAGCCGGAGCTGTTGTTCATAGACTGGCTGTAGGGAGAGCTGGAAGCCATAAGTCCACTCTGGTTCATGCCAGGAAAACTGCCTTGCCTATGGGAAGAGAGAGCACAGGCACACACATATTGACCGTGAACATCAGCAGAACTTGGCTCAGGCAGGCATCTTTAATAACGAACTTCTGGAAAGGGTGTTGTTTTTCATAACTGTTACAAATAGATTTCCTAGAAAGGATGAGCTCTACTGCTAGGCAATTGATCAACTCACATTGAAAAATTCCCAGTATTGTAAGTTACAGGAATAAGTTAGACATTCATAATTATATCAAGTGCTCCAAGTTAATTTTCACATAGAGGAATATAAGGAAGAAGAAACTAGACACGAGAACAGGAATTATAAAAGCAAGCAAAATTAATGCCCCTGTTTAACATGATCTGACAATTAACACCGCTTAGTATCCACACATCAAAAGCAGAAGCAATGAAAAACAAATAGGAAGTGTGGGCATGTTATTAAAAATATTTCTTTGCCCTAAATTTTCTGGCATAATGAGTACAAAGCATTGCAAAATGCTCCTCGACTCTGTGAAAACCGCTTGTAATTGGCTTCTATTGAACAACATACCACTTCCCCAATATTTCAAAATGACCTAGCAGACATCAGACATCTACTTGTGGAACTCGAGTCCAAGCACCCATCCCCTCCCCTGTGATAGAAGCATGCTCTGTTCCGAACGTCGGCTGAAGGTCAGGTGATCTGAAGAGCTCCAGTCCAGAGCTCGTTGGACACCTTTCATTCACAGTTCCCCTGCAGACCACCACCACCATTTCTTGGGGACAGGTTCCTTTTATCCTGCTGGTAGCGATAATTTCGGGTATTCTCTGACCTGGAGAAGACCCCTGTCATCCAAGGTCATTTCTCTTAGCTACCAGGTAGGGAGAGAGAGTTCTGAACTGGCAAAGCTGTCCATTTCTCCCAGGAAAAACTCCAGTACATCAAGAAATGACTATAAAACATAAAAAAAGCTTTCTTCCATAGAGAATAAGAAAACTATCCACGTTTAATGAGAATTTCAAGGATCAATATAAATCACTCAAAAAATATGGTTCTTTCCATATATCTATTTCCAGTTTGAATTTTCTGGCTTATAGAAAATGCAAACGCTGACTATTTGCAAATCAAAGGGTCAAACATTTAAGTGTTTTTTCTTCTACATATTACGCATACTGCTCAGTGACGTCCTGACCAGTGTGTGAGGAAAGGGGGCGTACTCTGAGAAGGCTGGGAGGTGGCAGTGCGTGTGTGGCTCTGGCAGAAGCCTATCACTCTGGCCTCTGAGTGAACCTCAGCCCACCACAGCTCTGCAGGGACTAGCTGTAGACTGCCGGTCACACCACAATGCCCACTGCAGGCCATGCAGACGGAGGGACATCGGCCTGTGCTTCGGATCTGCCTCCAAACACTGCTCCTGAACTCTACCTGCAGCCCTACAGCATTGGTCTCATCCTCATGCCATGGGTGGCTGGCACAGAAACCTTCTGAGGCGCTTGCATTCATTCAGGAATTTACCATTTGTACCATTGCCTCCTGAGCAGTGCTATCTGTTATCTGCTTCTTAGCAGATAAAAGCACTGAGGAGCCCCCCCCCAACTTCTGGAAACCATTCTAGTTAGGGAAGTTAGCCCCCTAACTTCTGGAGACTGTTTCCAGGTTAGAGACTGCTTCCGGTTGCAGTCAACCTCGACTCCTCCTTCTAGACGAGTCAAAATAAACGGCATGAAGCAGCCTATCAAAGGATGCCTGGATGATACTTTTCTGTTTCTCTTTAATTATAGAAAGACACATCAGAACTGCTTTCTCAAGACCACCGGGCTTCCGGATTAGAGCATCAGGGCAGGGATGCAGTGGGTGACAGTGGACGCGATGAAACGGCTCCCTGCGTCCCCTCTGTTCAGAAGGGTGGCCCTTGGGCGTCACAGGAATCCCGGGGTGTGAAAGGGAAGCGGAACAAGGGTGTGTGTGGCCTCCTGTCTGTGTGGTAGGGTCGTCCCTGCCAAAGCTGGAATCGTCCTCCCTACCACTCTGGAAACGTCTGGAAACGCTGACAGGACCACACTGGGAGCTGACCAGGTAGGAGTGAGCATCCTGCCATGCACTGCAGAAGCTGGGGGAGGGGGTGCAGGATGGCTGGCTTTCCATTGTCTTGCTAGTGACGGGATTTCTGTGATGCACAGTACAAGCTTCTCACTGGGATGGGCTGTAGGCAGTTCCTGGTGCCACGGTCTTGAGCTAAGGGCCAGGTTCCTAGAGAAGAGCCAGCCCTTTTCCTGGGAAGCACCCCTGACCACGAACCACTGGATGCAGCAGCCTGGGCAGCACTCCACGTGCAATGAGCAAGGCCAAGAAGACATTACTTTTTTTTCCCCCAAAAGGAAATATAAGTAGCAAAACAAACCTGGCAAAAATTTAACCTGAGAGGGGCATTTTCAATGCAAACTCCATGAAAAGATAAGCACTTGGAAAGGCAAATGATCCCGCCAGACCCCTGGCTGGATGAGTATGGTATGGCAGCGGGGGCAGTGGGTCTATACCTAGGCACTGTGCACACCTCACGGCTGCTGATTCTGCGATCCTAAGACAAACGTCCACCTTGAGGGGGCATTTGTAGCTTGATTCATGTTTTACCTTCTTTGTGTTGTGCCGATTCTGGGGTTCGAGCTCTCACCCGTGACTGGTGCTCTACCATTAGACCATACCTTCCTGATACATGCTTTAAACTAATTACCTGCTACTGCTATGCTGGCAGCCACCAGACTGCACTGAGAAAGATGACCAATGCCACCGGAGCAGGCCTGTCCCACAGCACAAGGCCCTCTAGCTTTTCAGTGGATGCACAGTTTGTTACGTAAGCAAGCTGACTGCAGAAGAGCTTGATCGAAGTGGCGGGTCAGACTAGTATGTGTAAGACACGCCACGTAGGACAAGATGCAGTTGACAGGAGAGCGCGGAGAATGCCGGAGATCCTTTCCCACACGCCACAACACTCACTTCTCCTTTCCCACACTCTCCACGACCCGTATGTTATAAAAAGCCATCTCAACACCAGAAGCCAGTAATGCAGGATGTGGAACCCAGCTGCTTTATTATCATCTTTAGAATCAGTTGTGCTTAAATGCTTCGAGACACTGACCTCCAGCACCGAGGTCCCCTTTTGTGGTCTATCTTACCTGCCAGCATATACTTCTGGCTTTTTCTTTTGTCTTACTTGGCCAAACTAGGAGAAAACACTGCGATGATACTGGACGTTGAAGAATGAATGGGATGGAGATTCTCAATGAACTGCCATTTATTTATGGGAGGAGCATAGTAGTTCCAAGGTTAACTGTCACTGCTTCCTGGAACTTGACTAATGGGCCCTGCTTTAAGCTGATGATGTGGTGTGGTTAAAAAAAAAAGTATCTAGATACAACTGGAGGTGTGTGGCAATATGTCTCTGTGTCCAGGATTTCGGAGGCTTTGGGACAATGAAATTGGACTTAATGACCAGAAACCTCCATCTCCTTCCGAACTAGAATGGAATGTTTCTAGTTATGTTTCCTGGTCTTTACTAGCACTCACTGTGCTGAGTGACTTCTAGAATCACCGTGTTGGTGAGAACTTCGGCTGTGGGGCTGGGTCATATTCTTCACAGGTGTCCATGCCAAGTCCATGGGCACCAGTCCTTTGCAACTCCAGGCTACTAGCAGTGGCCTGCGGGGCAGGAGCGTGGCCAAAGCAGCTGAGACATCCCACAAATATTTACAGATTTTCCAGCTAACATCACGGCCTTGGGAAAAAATGCAAGCAAACGCCAACTCTAAAGTGACCATTTCTAATTGTTCAGGCTGAGGATAGGAAGAGGAACAGTTTGGTTAAAAACAGTTAACATGGAATACAGTCAATTTGTCAGTATCTGGTGCTTAAGTCAACTACAGAATTTGGTGCTTTAAGAAATACAAAGCTTCCCTGTTTTGGAAATGAAAGCTACTTTTTCTCAGTGTATTTGAAAATGACTGGAGATCTGACACAACTCTTTTGGAGAAGGGAGGGGACAGAAAGAAGAAATGGTCTGGGTACAGGGACCACGTGAACAGAGGCTTTCTATACAGCAGACATGCCCACTATGCTATGTCGGGAACACACACACAGCAATGCATGCTTTATTTAGGTAGGAGCAAGATTGCCAAATACACAGCCTTCTCTCTAGGGCCTGCCAGAGTAGGTATAGAGAAAGTTAAAAGCCAGCAAATACTGCTAACTGTTGAAAGAAAGTAGGGCAAAACTGAACTCGGCATGGTTATCTCTTATCTCAGAGCGGAACTTGAAGCAATTCCAGCAGCATTTATTCCTACATATGTTACTATTTCTTTGGCAAGCTCTTACTGTGTCCACAATATTACACAGGAATCCCTACTTAAAATATTTCACAAACATCTTATTTCACACATGTATCTAGCATCATTGATGAAATAGATTTCCAACAGAATTACATGGAAACTCTTCCAAAGCATAACAAGAAAAAATCCAGTTGAGATGATTTAAAATCTCGTATCTGAAGCGAGAAAAACATTGCGTACGCTTGGTCCCCCAACAGCACAGCGGAGCAGAGAGGCCAGCTGTGGTGCAGTCGGGGTATGGGGTGGCTACTTCATCCCTTAGCCCACAGCAGATGCCCTGGCAGTGATGGAAGGAAAGCCCTGCCAGGACTTCCACAAGCCCCTGGCTCTGGTCCAATCCATCCCGTGAGGGCAAAGCGGCACTGTTATTAGAAACAACCTGAAGCTTCCTGAAACAAGAACTGAGGATTCTTGTAAAAATTCAGAACCACATGCTATTTAAACAACACAACAGAAAAACCGAGTAGTCTACACCCTTTTGCTCAAGGAGCCATATTAGAATGAAAGTTAATCAGAAATCCCTTCGACTCAGTGGTGATGACCACTTGTCCAGGATGCGTATGGCTCACAGGTGTGGGAGAAGAGGGTGGGGAGGAACACAGCACTGGACCAAACAAACAACAAACGACAAACAAGAACAGCCAGCATGCAGGTACAAGCGTGCTGGGGCAGGGAAGGCAGGGCATGCACTGGCCAGCTCGAGGCCAGGAGGACAGGCCAGCAGACCCATGGGCCCTGTGGTGCCTGTGCAGGTGGGCTGGGCCTGCCACGCGGGAATGTATCTTGTGAGGCTCACAGTTCTGTCTTTATCCTAAGACGCACTGGGATAAGTCAGAGGTTTTAAAGCAGAACTGCACTGGGAAGTGTGTGTTTGAAAGACAACCCTGGCTGTGGGAGTCAGGAAGTGGGGCCTGCATTGCAGGAGTCTAAGCAACTTGGACTAGGAAAGCAAGCTGAGCTGAGCTGAGCAGAGCAGATCAGAGCAGACAGGGTTTCGAGAGGAATAGACACTGAGCGGGAGCCAAAGGGGCCAAGATGACTCAGGTGTCTGGCCTGAGAGGTGAAAGGTCACTGACTGACACACGGGGCTCTGGGAGAGCAGCAACACGGGGGCACAGGCCTCTGCGTGCCCTTGCCAAAGTGCTGTCACACAGATGGGCCCAAACCTGGAATGCAGAGGGCGCCTAGACACCCCTCCCGAAGACCTTCCCTCTGCCTGGTATGATCTCCGGGAGGCAGGCTGTTCAAAGAAAGCTTCAAGGCCTGTCCGACGGGCAGAGCAGCGAGCAGGAGAGGAACTCTGTCCTCTGCCAAAGATAATTTGGTTATTTATAATATCATTATGGGCCACACAAAGTGATCAATACAGGCAGACGGGCCACGGGCAGCTGGTAAGCAGCATGAGAAGCTCGTGTCTGCCCTGTCATGTCCAATCGGAGCTGTGGGCTGGGTGCTCCCTGCCAGTGCTCCGGGGCAAACGCAGCCCTAACTCCCCGAATCCTTTGGTAAGGGACATGCTAAATTTATTTTTTTCTTTGAGGAACCTTCTTTTTCAACACCAGGGCAGTAGTGACTTTGCTAGCACTTCTCCCGCGTGGTCTCTGGCAGAGGCCTGACTGTTCAGGTTGGCTGGTGGGCACGCTGGCATGGCCCCTCTGGCATCTCGGGAGGCTCCGTGCATGCGCACCGAGAGGACTGATCACTCACTCCACACTGTCGGGGATAGGTAGCACTTCTGCTGCTACTTTACAACTTCACAGCTCCCATATGTGCCAGCTGTGTTGTGCGACTGCGGATTTAGTCTTTCCTTCCATCCCACTGCAGGGCCAGCTCCCCCTGTTCCCACGGGAGACAACTGACCCTCACCTGCGCCTTCAAAGAATACCAAACAAATGGAATCGCAGGGGTTTTAGGAGAGTGATTTCCTTGTTGGTGTGGAAAAAAGGCACGAAAACAGCGATTGCTAAGTGATCTCGAAGACTGCTTTCTTCCTTCTCAAATGAACTTCTGGTTTGTGAAGGCATTGTTCTGGTTCATGAGTGGCTCACTAGCAATCATATAGAAATGAAGTAAACTACTTTGGCAACATTTAATCCAGACATTTAGGTTCTAGCCCTTTCCTGCGGATTGTTGGCACACTGACTGCTTCTGCGCACAGCATAAGAAGACCACTGGGCAGAGCCGCGGATCCAGCGCCTGCAGTCTCTCTGTGGGTTCTGGGATCCTGCAACGTCCAATTGGTTTGGCAAAACTAAGAACCAAATTGCATGAGAGAAAATTCAGTTGTTATAATGTTCCTCCACAGAAAGAATCCTTTTTTTTTTTTTTTTAATTTTTTTTGTCGGTTGTAGGGCTTGAACTCTGGGCCTGAGCGCTATCCCTCAGCTCTTCAGCTCAAGGCTAGCACTCTACTGCTTGAGCCACAACACCACTTCCGGTTTTCTGGTGGTTTATTGAAGATAAGAGTTTCACGGACTTTCCTGACGGGGCTGGCTTTGAACCTCGATCCTCAGATCTCAGCCTCCTGAGTAGCTAGGATTACAGGTGTGAGTCACCAGCACCAGACTAGAAAGAATCCTTTGAGCTGCACCAAACTTAGTTGTACCTGGATGCCATAATACCATTAAGAGTCTCCATTCATTTACAAGGTGGATTGCTCCTCCTTAGTTTTCTTATTCTTTTTCCTTAAGCGAAAAGATCCCTTTCCAGGTGTGAGGGAGTGACCGAACCCCTGCTGAGCTGCAGCTTGGCTGAGGACAGGGGTCCTCTAGGAGCCTCAGATTCAGGTGGGGGGAAGGAGTACGGGGGAGGAGGGGTAAACTTGATACCCAAGGAGGACTTACCTAACAAGCACTGGAATGTTGATCTGGGTGAAGTGTTTAGCAGTGAGATAATTAGGAACATGTATGATGTATGCATTCAATGCATACACTGTCATTTGGCTTAAAAATGAACCTTAGCTTCTGGATTCTCTAGCTCACATATTATGCCACAACATTATTTTGTAACCAGTTCCAACAAAAAATGAGGTTGAATTTTAAAACAACAAAACAGCAGCCCTAAATTCCTACACATTTTGGGAGCCAAAGGCGCCCTTCTGGCTGCAGGTGTGCTGGAAGGCGGAGTGAGCAACCATAGTTCTCACGTCCTCTCCTGCCCCATCCTCCTGGGCAAAGTATCAGAGGCGCAAGGAGTTCCTCCTGCCAGTGCCTTACACCGGATGGAGGTAACCAGAGCGGGCTCACTCTCTAAGCAGGCCAGGCGAGAGAACCTTATGGGTTTATAACTGTGAGGTTTGGTTGTTTTTTCAAAAGTCTGTGATAGCAGAAGTGAAATTCAAAATAAGAACGAATGTTAAGAGTGAGGCCGAGGAAGCTGTACCCCAGTCCTTAGTAACACTACGGTGCTGTGAACAGTCAAAAGAACTGTCTCTCGCCTGCGGTCTGAGGTCACTCATGGTGCTTTCTAACCAGGGTTGTTAACACGATGCAAGCAGATCCTCTTCATTACTGACACACTTTTCCTGCCGCCCTCAGCCTAAACACTGATGAGGCTACTAGACTCGAGCTGAGAAGACGCTGCCACCCCAACCTCACCCAGAGGTCCTGCAGGTCGCCACTGCAGCCTCTCCAGCAGCCCAAAGCGCGGGTGGACTGCAATGTCCGTTCTCGAGCAGATGATCCAGCTTGTCTAGCGTGACTGAGCACACGGGGGGAAATGATGGTAGGACACAAAGTCAGGTGAAGACCAGTGGCCTAGACAACAAGCAGGGGCATAGAACCTGAGCTGCGCAGAGGGGAAAGTGTCTGATGGGAGAAGATGGAGGTGGTGGGGATCCTGTGTCCAAGGGTATGGGAACAGAAGAGGTCATGGCTTTCCTGCCTCTCCCCTGCTCTTCCACTGCAGCAATCCCAGTGCAGCATGGCTTTCTACACCAGGCCACACAAGAGACCTGTTCAAAGCACAAGTGGCAGGCTGGGCATCCAGTGGCTCACGCCTGTAATCCTAGCTACTCAGGAGGTTGAGATCTGCCAGCCGGGGCAGGAAAGACCCTGAGACTCTTATCTCCTATAAACAACAAGTGGTAGAATGTTAGCCTTGGCCCAGGCCCAGAGTTCAAGCCCCACGACCAACAAAAACAAAACAAAACAAAACAACCACTAGTGCACAGCCTTGTGCTTGCTTGGCTGGGTCAGGGTGTGTGTACAGTCGCTAGACGACAATCACCCTCCCCCCTCGCCCACCCCCAATCAGGGTGCTTCACGGCTCTAACCCATAGAGGGTTTACCGTTCCATTCTTTGATTTCCTTGGATCTTCATTAGAATAAAAAAAAAAAAACTCCCAGCCTTTTTAGAATTACTAATTTTCTTAAGTCTGAAGATTCATAAATATACTTTCTAGATTCCATAATAGTTTTATAACTCTAAGAGATTTAATAGAAATCATAATCTTGAAAAAACATAGAAATATTCAAATTCAAAATCTTGAAGGAAAAAATAGGCTCAAAATGGAATCATAGCATTTATTTAGATTATAATGAAAAGGATAATGTTTACTTGTAGAAATGTTAGGTCTTGTAATAACCTGACTTTTCAAATCATAGCAATTGTGTTAAAACCTAACTATCCCAAATCCAAAGGGCCAGGTCTTTGTTGACAGAAATCATTCACTCTGGTGAGCCTGGGGACTGCATCCAAAAGCCATGCCAACGTGTTTGCTCTAAATGGGTCCAGCTGTTCTTAGGCAGAAGGAGACTGAAGTTCAAGTAGCCAGGATGATAGTGATTTAGTGATCTTATGGTCAACACTTCACAGGGTTTATGCGCCCTGTTAAGATGTGGTGAAGAAGGTGGTGCTGGTGGTTCACACTTGTAATCTTAGCTGTTCAGGAGGCTGAGATCTGGAGAAAAAGTCAAAAAAGTCTGCGAGACTCTACCTCCAGCTAACTAGCACAAAGCTGGGCTAGAGGCAAGGTTTAAGTGGTAGAGTGCCAGCCATGAGCAAGAAAGCAGAATAAGTACAAGCCTTCCTGAGTTCAAGTCCCACTATGGGTGGGGGAGGAGTCTAAGATAAAAGTAAAAATATTACAGTGTTCTATTTGACTAAAATAAAGTATTTTAAGACTATGTTGGTGATTTTCTGATTTGCTGTAAGCATAGTAACACCTAAAGTGTATTCTCATTCATGATGCTCACTAGAGCCATTCCCTCTTAGACAAGTGTAGTGAGAGTTCATATTGAGTTTGTTCCTTATGCATCAAGTTTTCAAATCTAAGACATCCCTGAGTCGCTCCGGGACTCCTCAGGCGACTCAGCGAGGGACGGTGTGAGGATGGCCCCGGTCTAGCCGCACCACTCAGAGTTCTGGTGTCTCTATGGTGTGGAAGCAGGCGCAGTACTGATATGGACAGCACCAGAGGGTGAAGATGACCAAATCCATCTGTGTGCCCGTAAATAACCACTATTTATCCTGAAGTGTCTGGCATCGGAAGGAAAACTCCCTGTGTAGAAAGGTAGGAAAGAAGGAAAAGAAAGAAAGAAAGAAAAAAAAGAAAGACAGGAAATAAAAGGGAAAGGAAAAAAAACCCTTCCTGGCCTTCCTGGGCTGAGTGAAGAGCCCAGGTCCTTTGCAGGGGAAGAAGCTGCCAGGCCCAGTGCTCAGCCAACCCGGTCCTACTGAGACTCGTGCTAGGGCTTGGTTTCTAATAGCAAGAGAGCCTTTAAACAAAGCGGGCACTAATGTAGTTTCTCTCTTTTTTTTCTTTAAAGACAATCTAGCTTAGGGACAGTACCATACAAGACAAGGAGGACAGGGACCTGCCTCTGCTTTGCCTTGCCTCCTTTGAAGGTAATCTCAGAAGGCTTAATTCTCTCCACTGTGGAGGCCAGACAGTGCTTCCGAACCCTCTAGCTGTAAAGGAACGCATTATTGAGATCAAACATTGATCTTAAAGATCCTTAGCAGACACAATATTGTGACACAATATGCAAGATGCTAGGGAATTAAGGAATTAAAATCTTCAAGGAACTACAATCTGTCCACCATTTGCCTCTGCTTAAGGACCCAGGGCTCACTGGACCTGTAAATTCAGTAAAGTCATGCTTCCTTTTTGGAACTCATTTCAAAGAGAAAATCTGAACTATTTGCATCCACAGACTGTATTTAGTGGATATGGTGACTTTGGGCACTAGCAGGTCCTACCTAGAACTGAAGAACAGATGCAGAGTTTACTGTAGGACTAAGGGAAAGTTATTTTAATGTGTGCAAGTGCCCTAAGCATCCAGGTTACAAGCAACGCATTGAATAATCATTA
Source organism: Dipodomys spectabilis (assembly GCF_019054845.1). Lineage (NCBI taxonomy): Eukaryota > Metazoa > Chordata > Mammalia > Rodentia > Heteromyidae > Dipodomys > Dipodomys spectabilis. The sequence goes on from NW_024870979.1 coordinate 1,056,176, forward strand.
GTCATTAGAATAATCGCAATATCTAGAGGTTGCTTCACGGGTTCCAAATCCACACCATCTTCCAGAGGCAGGAGGCCAAGATTTCCCCCAAACTGCCAGCAGCCTGTGGCTTTCCTATGTCCAGACAATGGGTCCAAGTCCCCCAACCGGATGCTATAGCTAGTCACAACAACCGGGCTTTCAGTAAGGTCAAGTAATATTTCTAATTCTATTTTTTCACATCTTCAAAATAGTATTATATTAACTACTGATGCTTTGCAACTAAACACAGCAATGCATTTTCTGTACAAATACTACTTAAAAATCATCCACTTTAAATGACCGGGTACTATGACACAAGCTAACTTACCTAAGACTAGGAACTTCTATTGTAAATCCTCTTACAACAGAGGCAAAAAATTCCTTTATGCAGCAGGTGAAAAAGAAAAATCACCTGTATGTTCTCTAACTTCACTCGACGCACTGGTCAGATTTTACTCCATACATAATGGCACTCTTGAAATAGGAACTAATGAAATGATAACTAGCCCACTTCCTGGTTGCTAGATTATCTCACGTTCAGCCAGCTGAGGAAGCCTGCATCTAACTGCACGCTCTTCCTCCTCCCACCGAGCTTCCGCTTCCGCCATCCTCCCTGGCTGACTTCATCTTTAATTGTCCTTCTGAGAGTCTGTCACAGGCTCTCTGGGCTCTACGTTGGGGAAGAGCCATCATGACAAATGGTGACTACGAGTCTCCTGAAAGGTCAAGTCATCCCTTTTTCCCGAAAGGTAAATCCATTTCCCAAACTGATTTCTAAAATACCAGCCTAAATTTCACCAACAGAGCCATCAGCAGGGGAAGAAAGCGAAAACAAAACCAACAGCACAAGTTTGCTGCAGGGAGCTATTAAACAAGGAAAGCACAAGCAGGCTGAAAATCAGATTGCTCAGTCAAAACATGGAAGCGTGTCGCACACGGGCACATGCGTTCTTATATTCGAGTCTGTACTTCTAAAAAGGCACAACAGGCCCATCGATTGCAAAGGGGAACAGAAGGAAGATTTAACACAGAAATCTCGCTTTGCTTTCTTTTTTAGAAAGAATCCTGTAAATATGGAAAGCAAAATCCACAGCCAACAGGCATGGCAGGGCTGCAAAGACAGGCCTTTGCAGAGGGCCCTAGGTAAGCGCTACACAGAATCTCCAACGTATCTTCTTTCTTATTTTTAATTAACAAGGAGGTGTCAGGGCCTGAGGAAGCTATCTGTATGCTGCTGGCTGAAACGCAGATTTGCTCCTCTCGTGCTGGTTAGCTAACATTGATTTTCTGCCCCAGTGGAAGAGAGTTTCCTCTGATGCATGCCATTTAAATTCATTTTACACAGCTGCTTAATGTGGCTTGGCAAGGCACCGCCAAACTCGCTTGGTGGGTCTAAACAGCACTCCTGAGCTGGTAAAGGACAGGACTCGTGGCTCAGCAGCCGATGATAAACGCTTCCTGTTGCTCACTGTCTTCCTATGACTCATGAGTGACCTTGAGGTGGCAGGGGAGGTGCAGGAGAGGAAAGGCCAGTGCCCCAGGAATGCCCCCTCTCTCTCCGCTGTCGTGCATGTTCAGGGTTATGTTTATGGAATCTGGTATTTGTTGGCCCCTTTTTACGACCATGTTTACAGAATTTCTCAATTACAAAATGATCATTTGTTCCTGCTGACTAAATAAATGTATAATGAATCCAAACTATTAAAAGCTGTCTGTGCTACGCATGCATAACGGAGTGAAAACACAGTTCTGGAAACTTTGCTGTTGAACGAGGTGAACTGACAGCGCCTGTTCTGCATTACCCAGAGGTATGTCTGACCCGGAACCACCTGCTAGGCACAGTAACGTAACAACGCAACATTCAATAACAACACCAAATTCATTAACCCAAACATGGCTACCGTGCCTGATGTTATATTGCTTTTGTGGCAGGACAGAGGTACCTTTTGTTGCTGTATGTAATTCCTGTATTGACGATAATATGATTACACCTGTTGAGGTAGAATGCCTGTCTTGGATCTTTTTCGTTCCCCTGTGGCTTCACCAGTTGAATCCTCTTGGAGGAAATGGTAGCCTGCTTTGGCACAAGCTCAGTGGTGTTATGAAATCTCTCCTACGCCCCAAGGGTGGCTGTCATGGTAGCTGAATTGTTTTTTTTTTTAAAGGGTCCTTCTGAGGCATGAAGGAAAGCAGCCACGTCAAAAGTCATGCAGATAAATCCCACAGGACAGGATGCAGGTTCCTACCAAAGTGCCACAGGATGGTGTGGAACAAACACAAGACACATTGGGAGGGACAGGACGACCCCTGGGATGGTTTCCTCTGAGGTCTTTCATGGTCTTAATTTGGGGTTCCTTCCGTAGCCAGAGGTCATGCTGGCTTACAGTTTTAAAAAGAAACACCCAGGCCCCGCAGGGAGCCCCGGGGTGTTTGCAACCTACCGGCCCTTGTCAGCCTGGTGCATCACAGAAGCCTGGGAGCTGCCGAAGTTGGGGTGCTAGCCTCTCTGAGTTGGTTCTGAAGTGCAAGGTTGAACCCCTGACTGCACACACTGCCACACGTAGGTGTGTATGTGTGTGTGTGTGTGGGGGGGGTCACCATGGGGGAAAAGATGCAGAATAATCTAGACCAGGCAGCTGACTGAGGGAAGGGAAGGCTCAAACACCATTAAAACAAAGGTGGGAGATGCAGCAGATGAGAGAGAGGTGCGATCCTTAGATGTGGTATTAGTTTATAAACTTGAAGGATAGCTTTGGCCTGGGAAAAATAAAAAAATAAAATAAACTACCCCCACTTAAACTCATGAAGAGCCAAGCTAAGTAGTATCTGAAGGTAAGGCTTGAAGTGGGCGGCTGATTTGAAACCAAGTAAAATCATGGATGTGTGTTATACACCAACTTCTGCAAGATGACAAATTGATTCAGGAGACTTTTACCACACAGAATTCCACCCTAATGAAATCTCTGCGGTGAGCTTCCTCTCAGCTCGCCAGCAGAGGCCTCAACTTCCTACTGTACAGAGGGAAAGAACTCCGGTGTTATGAGTTTCAACAGTGAACAATTCATTCAAACCTACACGAGAACTTCAACTGGACCAGCAGATCCAATGTCACAGAGAAGTTTAGTTTATTCCCCCCTCCACCTCCCACGCCCCCCCCCCTCCCCACCACCCCCCCCCCCCCCCGCCAGTGGCCTGGAGACCATGCTCCCTTCAGGAAGGAGATTTCAGCGGGACAGAGAGAAGCAGTGGTGACCTTCCATGTTAAGTTATCAAGGGAAATTTTATCATTATTTGCTGCAAACAACAAGTCTGAGGGGTCTCCACCTTCCCCAAATAGTAGCTTCAATGGAGAATGGACAAAGGGACACATTAAACCCTCCTCCCACCCCTCCCCAACCCAGGCACACACTGGTCTTAATTTCCCTCGGACAAAAGTCACAACCTTCTTTTTGAAGATACCACGGAACTACCTATCTTCTGATGTGCTTAAAGAAATATTTACATCTTCTTCTTTTAAATGTACACTTGCTACTATTTTTACTTTAACAATCACATTTTGGTTTAGACAAAGATACGGCCAGAAAACAGAAAAACATAAAATGCCACACACATATACATTTAGAACAATGTACGATACACACACACACATCACATTTCAAGACTCTTATGGTGGGATTAAAAACTGGGAATCTTTTTAGTGTTTTAGGTTTTAAGTGAACAGCAGCCACGTTCCTGGGAGAGGGTCTGGCTTGCTAGGGGCGGGGCTGAGCACAGATGGGTCACACTTCCTCTGAGGGCTGATGTGCCCTCAGTGGATCCTACAACAGGACCTGTTACTTTCCCGACCTTCGGTTCTAGCATATACATTCAACGGGAAAAGGCCAGCCAAGCGGAAGCCCGTCCTGCTCTCGGGTTGTCCGGGGAAGCTGGTGAGCCTGCGCTTGCTACGTGGTCCCACATCAACACCCAACACCTCGGCGCACTGGCCTCGCGCATACCTGCTTTGTGCCGAGTTTGCCGCAGCCTGCATCACGGCTGCAGCCGCCTCCTGGGCCTTACGGTTCACCGTGGGCATCGGCGGCCCCATTCCTGGCCCTCCCTGCTGAGACATGCCCGGAGAACTGGGGGTCACGCTGCTCATGTTTCCAGGAAATGGTCTGCTCTGCATCGCAGCTGACGGCATGCGTCCCAGGGGCATAGCACCACATGGCTGGTTTGGCCCTTGTCCATGCATCTGGTTGTTGGCACTGATACCCATACCGGGCCCTGGGCCGCTGTAGCTTGCACTGGGCACCCCAGTATACGTTGGGGGTCTGGAGTAGTTACCTAAACAAAAAGCAAACACAAATTAAAGCCTTTTTTTCAATCTTTACACTTGCAAAAACATTCCCTGGGAAAACGTTCTGTGTAGTAACATGCTGGCCACGGTAATGATCATCATCCCTATTTGCCCTTCCTGTCGGTGCCCATGGGGCTGCCAGGCCCCCAACATGCTACCTCTGCATGTCCCCAAGACGCCTACTGAGTAAGCTTAATGACAGAGGCCCCGCTGGAGCCCTGCAACACTGAGGCAAAATTCAGGCCACTTTAAGACTGGGTCCACTTCAATGTGACCAACACTTAACATTCTTACAGGTTAGCTAAAATCATTTTTTCAACTCTGACTTTGAGTGAGAGCCATCAAGACTGCCCTACCATGCCACTTGAACTGAGGACAGATATTGTAGGGTCAACATTAGCCTATGCTCTCCGTGAAGGGGTCATGTGGACTACAGTTGGCCTCACCTGGTTTGTTCTATAATGTGGGTCCAACCCTTGTACTCTCTTGCTTGAGTACCAGGGTGGCGGTTTTCTGTTTGGTGTCACGCTTCATGATTCCCAGTGCTAGTGTAACACTGTGCAAAGGGGAGGCAGGCAGAGTTGGAGGCTGGGAGGAGGAGCCAGGAGCCACTGCTGCACCTCCCCCTCCCTAGCCTGGGCTGCCCACTCAGGACTGAGGGGCATTGGCAAGGCCTCCAGCTGTGCCCAGATGAATTTGTTCATTTTTCCCAGCAGCTAAATGAGCCATAGGCACCACCATTGACAAGGAGGTAAACTGAGAGCCAATAGGCTAGAAGTGATGCTCAAGCAAACTGATTTTGAACCCAAGCACTTAACCAATAAAAGATGAAGTAAAATACACGTAAGATTAGCGCTTCTTAATCAGCCCTACCTACTTTGTGGAAGACCTTCACTCATCTGACCAGCACCCACTCATCCTATGCCGAGCAGGTCTAGGCACAGGGACACGGCTAAATGCACTTTCCCCGGGTATTGGAGAGCCCACAGTGGCCCTGTGTGTGCATAAACACGCATGTGTGTGCTGGGGGGGCCCTCTACAGTGGGGTGCAGTACACGTTTCTCTGATGAAGGGGTCAGGCCCTGTGCTGGCCGGGCCTCAGGAGGGAGGAGCGCCGTCCCGCCAGCCGTGTCCCCTTAGGAAACTTGCCCTCGTCCCTTCCTCTCTGTACAACAGTCCTGTGGCGCGCACTTCCTCAGGCCTGAAGGACACTCCTGTGTAAAGCGCTTGCATGTAATCGGTGGCGGGGATTTGATTCGCTGCTGGGTGATGAGCAGGGCAGAGCAGAAGTGAGGCTCTGGGCCCAGGCGGCAAGACAGCATTTGAGGCATCCACTCGGGGCAGGAGGCGGGCAGGGGAGTCAAGCCAAAGTGGTCAGACCGACAGGTCCTTGAGGACCAGGCTTCTAAGTGTGGGGCTCACCAAGAAGGGAAGAAGGGCTTCCAGTAGAATCAGTGATGGAATAACAACCATAAAAAGAAGCAAAAACCTCAGCGGTACTGTCGTAGCCCTAAGTCCCTTCTAACTTACTGCCTCTTGACACGAAGCCCAGACTACACGAAGCCCTCGTGTTGGAGATGAGGGCCTGAGGCTCAGGGACGTTTAGGAAACTGTCCCAAATGGCTGGACACTGGGTCCTGGTGCGGGAGGCTGCACGCGCAGCAGCAGTGGAGCTCGCTGCTCGCAGTGGAGCACGCCGCTGCGCTCCCGCACGTGGTCTCTTCAGCGCTTAAGGAGTTGCATGCTTAATCGACAATGCTATGGTGACTGTAAAAACAGTTTGTCCTGGAGAGGTGTCACTATGCATCTGCAAGACATTCAACACCTTCCTACTCGCGGGGCGCTTGCTCTGCTGGGCGCATCACGTGAGCTTTCTGTGATATGCACCCCATTGTTTACGTTGAGTTCAGGCGCACAGTAGGGTGGCACTTTTCCTGCTGAGGACCAGAGAGGAAATACTTTAGGCCTTGTGGGGTCTACCCTACTATAGCCCCAAAGGAGCCACAGCCACCGGCGGGAGGGCTTCAACAGAAGTGTGTTTGCATGCACAGGCGATGTGTTAAGGTAGGCCAGAATTGTGGCCCCTGATATAGAACAATCCTGGGACACGCTAACGAAGGACTTCACTAGCAACAGAAAGGGCGCCTGACGCAAGTCAGCAGCATCTTGGATCCAAACGTAACGTGGAAGGCTTGGGATTCTCGGTAAAGCAGTGGCAGACCTGAGGTGCGGAGCGAGACAGAAAGGCGCCAGGCAGGGGAGAGGGGTGGAGAGGAGCCTTGCCGAGGTGCTGGGTGCTTCAGGTCACATGATCAGGCCGGCGGGCAGCTTCAAGAGCTCGTGCAGATTGTGCGGAAACAACCAAACTCAAGTAAAAGGAGCAAAACAGCACAGCTGCTCCTCAGTTGCCAAGTTCCTAGAGAAGGCCTGAAATTCTCCATCCCTGCTGGCTGCTAGCCACGTTCTCTGGGTGGGAAGGGGTCTGCTACAGCCCTGGGTGGCGGTGGGGTGGATGGGGAGCTGGGCGGGAGGACCACCTCTCTCGGCACCCATGAAATAAAGCGCTCCGCATTGGCTCTTGCTTTTCTTGAAATAAATATACTCATTCATGGTTTGAATGAGTGATTAATTCGCCAATTCATGCTAGCACTTGAGGGCTAACTTTCCATCCTTCCCTGCCGTTCCACAGGTGACTTGGGTAAAAGCCTTCTTTCCATCAGTGAAACCATATGGACAGGAATAAAATGGCATGGTAGCATGGCTTTCTTGGGGAGAGAAGGCGTCAGGCCTTGCAGAGATCTGCTTGTGGCTGGGATGGAAGCAATGATGTTGCTTAACTCTCACACCTCGGGTCATGGCTGGATCTTCATGACAATGACCAAACCTCTGGCCTGCAGCCCCCTGCAGCTTCTCATTCCTTTAGGGATAAGCAGCCAGTGCTGGGCGTCAGTGGCTGGGCTCCCTGCAGGGAGGAAGCGAGCTGGCTACAGGGGCAGGCATGGAGATACCATGTGGGAACATGGCGTGGGTCTGCCGGCTTGCGCTTGCAAGGACAGTCAGCCCGAGGCTCCGAGTCTATTTTTCTTCAATCGCTTTGGGGTTGCTTGATATCACATGCCCAGGATAAAGTGTTCAATTACAGAGGGAAAAGTAATGCAGGGCTCTCTTCTTTTCCTTGAAACTTCAAATTCACGTGTTTGGATGAAAACAAATGGCGGCATGGCCATTGTGGGGTGCTGTCACTGGGCAGCAGCAAGGCTCGCATGGGGAGCAGGGAGGGAGACCAGCGGGTGCCGGGGCACTGCCCTGAGTAACGGCTGCAGCCCCCAGCGCCAAGCAGTGCAGCCGTGTTCAACCTTCCCCACTGCTCTTCAAAGATGTGACAAGGAGAAGCCAGTGTAGCAGCCAGTGTAGCTCCCTCCCAACACGAGGAGAAACCGAATATGTACACCAGGCAAAACAGGAGAGGAAGCTGGAGTGAGAAGTGCGATCTTCTTCCCATGTTTCTCTAATAGATTAGTAATTTGTTGGCACTAGCTCTGACAGAAAGCAGATGGAAGCAGCATTAGGCACAATGAAGGCAGATGTGGGGCCGGCCCACCTCAGCTGGACTGGTCCTGTGGCCAAGTCTGAGAGCCCACCAATTTCAAATGGGTTCATTTTGGCATGCCAGCTTTGGAAAATTGGTCACAAATGAATTCAGATTCCAACCTTTGAGGAGTTATAATCAAGCACCAGATAGAGGAAGCAGGGCCGGGCTATGCAAGTCACTACCATTATTCTAGCACGATCACAAATAATTTTACATTTGATTATATAACACGTAAATTTGGTAGTTGTGATCAATACTCCGGGGTTCACTCAGTTTTAGGACTGTGATGATTCAAGTTCCTCATTCTAGTTGGCACACTTTATACGAGACTGTCTACTCTGGGTGGAAAACATACCCCTAAATAGTTGCACACTATGATAAATGTGCTTATGAGTCAAGGCTAAACGTGGATTTACCTTTCTTTCCCTTCAACGCTGGGGATCAGACTCAGGGTTTCCCCATGTGCTAGGCTAGGGCTCCACCCCTGAGTTCCAACCTCAGCCCACAGATACAAGGCAGGGTCTCACTAGGTAGCCCAGTCTGACTGCCAAAGTTGGGCTTCTCCTACCTCTACCTTGTTGTGAGTGCTATCATTACAGGAGTGCGCTACTATACCTGGCCACATTTAGCCTCTTGTTTAGCTCACCATGTTCAGTATTTTTTATTGCAGTCCATAAGGGATGAAGTCATACTACTGAGATACATGTTACAAACAATAACAAGCAGACACAAGCCTGTAGCCTGTGGCACAATTAAGATAGAGAATACTCTATCACCGCCTTTGGTAGGAGTATCGGTCCACATCCACCCCACCCAAAGCTGCACACACAGTCAGCCTTTGGTGTCTGGCTTCTTTCAGTTAGCATCAGTTAGTGTTTATGAATTCCACACACTGTGAGCTCATCCAGCTGCATCAGCACCTTCCCTCGTATTGACCTAGAGCATCCACTCTGTGAACACTTGGTAGTTTGGCACATTTGCAGCAGTTGTTCAGGTATGTGTGTGCTTCATTTCTCTTGGAGAGACTTAGAACTGAGATTGCCGGTCAGCGCGTGCATGCTTGATGAACTGCCACATGGTGGCTGGGAGATTCTACACATTCACACCAAACAGTGTGAACTCTTGATACCACAGCCAGTACCTAACGATTCCAACTGGCAAAGAAGTTTTAAAAAAGTAATCCTAATGGGTATGTGGCAGAAACCACTTTGGCTCTAATTTCCATTCCCTTCATGACACAATTAGTACTTTTCATATGTTTATTTGCTGGTTACTTTTCTATGCACAATCACTATAGCCAGGGATCAAATAGTTAAGAAGACAACAAATACAGGTTCAAAAGTAAAAGCTAACTCATCCCTAGTTATATCAAATCTATTTGTGGGGAAAAAAGAGATCTTAGAACTGTAAAAATAAGCATATTACATAATTTTTGATACGTATGTTATTTTGCCTTATGGTATCACTTTATGTTTCATTTTTGGAAGGTTTTTTCCTTCTGTGTATGTTTCAGCAACTGACTTCTATAAAAATATAATCACAAAGCAATACAAGGTCAATGCACAAAATACAGAAGCACAGACACACAAAGGCAAAAATCAGCTTTGCCCTCCCCCTGCCCCACCCCCTGCCCCAAGAGCAGACTCGTGCATTTTAAATTACTCTTAGGCACTGGATTATGTTCCAGTCAGACATGGAGGTGGGGCAGGAAAACAGGCAGTGCCCCTGGATGCTGTGTTCTAGCAGTATCCACTCAACAGTCACTAGTAAGAGCCTCTTATATGCCAGGCTCTGTGCTAAGTGCTAGGCATACAGCAGTAAACAATGAAGAGCTTACATTCTGACGTCAAGGACAGGCAAATACAGAAATACAGACACTGTTACATGGTGATGAGAATTGTGAAGCCAAGACAGTCTACAGACTGGTGGGCAGGAAAGGGAGCTGTTATGTTGCTGCCTCCCCCAGGAGAACAGAAATGACATGAAGGCAAGACTGGATGTATCCTGTGGAGGGCACAACCAGATGCCAGTATCTACCACTGTGTGTACAGCCTTCACAAGCTACTTGTCACTAGAGTACAATCCTTTAATATATAAAAGATGGTCGTTCTAATGAGGCTGCTGTGGGGACAAATATTTCTATAACCATGATTATTATTGGACAACTAAAAATGCATGGGTAGAATCTGTCATGGAAGGACAAAACTATACTAACAAGTTTTTAATAAGTGAAAATTATCTTCATGTTGTTATATTAGGAACTTTATTTTCATGATAAACAGACACTAAAATTTATTCTTCAAACAGAGGAAAGTATAAAAAAAAGGAGTAAACAATGATATTACAAAAACTGTGTAGACTTTGGTGCTGGTGGCTCACGCCTGTAATCCTAGCTACTCAGGAGGCTGAGATCTGAGGATTATGGTTTGAAGCCAGCCCTGGCAGGAAAGTCTGTGAGACTCTAATCTCCAATTAATCGCCAAAAGAGCCAGAAGTGGAGGTATGGCTCAAGTGCTAGTCTTGAGCAAAACAAAAGCTCAAGAACAGCGCCCAGACCCTGGTTCAATCCCCAAGATCGGCATTTTCCCATGCCCAGCCCTCCTCCCCAAAAAGAACAAACAAACAAACAATGTAGGAAGTATGACCCTCAGGTGAAAGTCAATTTGTCATAAAAGAATACAGCCGCAGGGTGCCAGTGGCTCATGTTTATAATCCTAGCTACTTGGGAGGCTGATATCTGAGGATCACAGTTCAAAGCCAGCCTGGGTAAGCAAAGTCTGAGAGACTCCAATAAACCAATAGAAAAACAAGAAGTGATGCTGTGGCTCAAGTGGTAGAGCACTAGCCTTGAGCTGAAGAGCAGAGGGACAGCGCCCAGGCCCAGAGTTCAAGTCCCATGACCGACAAAAAACAAAAAAATGAAACAAAACAAAAACAGCCTTTGTGGCAAATACTAAGTCGAGAGTTGGAGACTCACACTAGTGCACACAGTAGGGACTCCTGCATCCACACGGGGCTCCGCTCAGGGACAGGCTTCATCTACCACTTCTGACTGCTGTCTGAGCTAATTCCTGAAAGGCTGCCTGGGACTCTTCTTGGAGATCTGTGCAATCTGACTTAAGAGACAATTTCCTTGTGAACATACGATGGACTACACAGCGCAGGGAAAGGTCTCTTGCTGGATTATCAAGCACGGCTGCATGTCCATAAGCTGACCATGTCCAGGGCTGACCAAGCGGAGCTGACTGAGGCCGGCTGTAGCATACTCCCATTGCCCCAACACACTCAGCCAGGCAGGGGATGGAAGGCACTGCTCCGCGTCCTGACTTTAATGCCGAGTATCATTAGCTCCACATTAGTCAGAACTAAAGTTGCTTTGTATTTTTTAAATTTTAAGTTGATCTGTGCTATAATTTAAAATTTCCCCCTAATTCAAGGCTTTTGATAAAATGATGATAATCAGTCTAAGAAAAGCACAGTCTTAAACCTTCTAATTTGAAGGTTAAATTTGAGCATCAAAAAAAAAAACCAAAACCCTGCTTGTATTAACTTACTTTTGGCTATAAAATGATCTATTTGACTTTTTCTAATATTGAGACAGATTTAGAATATTCTTTTAATAAAAGAACAAACTATAGAATTAGTCCTTTTGCTTCACATTGTCAGACATAAAATAACAGTAATGTATCAGCAAACTGTAATTCTATCAAGTGCATTACACCTGTTTTAAGAAGAAAATAAGCAACATGAAGCGGAGCAGCCTGCACAGAAAGCCAGAAGGAGCCTCGGGGGTCTCCCGCGTCCTCATCAGCTAGGTAGTGCGCTTCTCTGGTGAGTGCAGGTGGCGTTTAGCTCGAATCAGTCGTAGGCCTGAGATTTGGACTTAAGAGAGTGGAGCGGGAAATCCTGGGTCACGGTGACACAGGCATCCACAGACACTTTCAAGTAGCTGACAAGTTTTGACATTCATACCTGTTCCTCTGGAACTCAGAGTTGCAAGATTATTACTCTCTCTCTCAGTCACTATTTTGGAATTGCATTCACTTCAACTGACTATCATTTGAAGTTTGCCTTTGCTGAATTTATAAGAAATGAAGGGAAAAGGAAGAAGATTTCAAATGGCATCTAATTCAGAGCAAAAATCAAAACCTAAAACACATCTTTACCAAAGTAATTGAAAAATATAAAGCTCTCCAGACTTAACTACTTGCAAGTCCTATTTTCCCAAGACATACACTACAAAAATGAAGGAAGAAACCTAGGACCGCGCCAGGGTACAACCTACCTGCACAGCTGTATTCCAGTGTCCTGTTCAGACTCCCAGATGCCATTATACAAGCAAGTGATAATTGCTGGGAGTCTAGACTTGGAATTATTGCTAATTGCCTAAAGTGCTTAGTTGTAGCTTAACTTTTTTAAAAAAAATTTATGACAAAAAAGGTATTTGTAGATAATCAGTGTGATAGATGCTTTTCTAGAATATACAGTAATAAAACAAAATCTTTGTCCCCTGAAAATAAAAAGGCTATGAAAGTTGAAGTGATTTTATGTTTTTTTCCCCAAATTTACTATGCATAATTAATGTTAATTACATAATTTCTTTCTATTTAGGAATGCCAAATACCCACAACCCTGGCAAATGCTTTGTTAGGAAAGTCATTACATGTGCTTGCTTGAAGGTAGGAAAGTGCTTTCATAAATACCTTGTAATTAAATATTTTCACACATTTAGGTGTTTCATCTTATTTGTTTATTTAATAATTCAGATGCTGCAGTTAATGTACATTCCTCATGTTTCTCCCTTACTTTAATTGGAGGGCATTTTTTCCTAACTCCTTTTGGTGTATTTCCATGCTGGCATTCCTTACTCCTTGGAGGTGAGTAGGCAGGTTTGTTCGTATTTTCTTAGAGCAAGGGAGTTCTGGGAATGTGCGGCCAGTGAGCCTGGGTGGCGTCTGCGGTACTGTCTCCCAGTGGAACGCTGGTCTTGCTGTGGAATTGTGGGTGAGTGGCTTGACTTCTCAAGGATTTGGTCTCAGCTGGAAATTTCCTCAAAGGCTTCCCAGACAGTAAGAGAAGGGGCTGGTGGGCACGGGCTGAATCAGCCACTGTGTCTCTTTCAGGAGGTGATCAACAGCTCAACCTGGGTCTCTCCCTCAATCGTACCCATACCTGCCCTCAGCACAAATGAAGGTGAACCCTCAGAATAGGGCCAGCATGTACAACAAAATGCCTTTTAACAAATGCTGCTTCTTTTAACTTGTAATGATTTTGGAGATGTTGCTCCTGACAATCAAACAGTTTGCAAGAGTTTGTAGGACATATTTCCCTGAGGTCTCTTGAATGAGTAATCCCAGGAGAGCCATGGAGTTAGGAACACACTAGGGAAACTAATGACTTGTCTTTCCAGAGATGTTAAATCTTGTAAGAAGAAGATGCAAACCGAACATTTTACTATCTGTATATTTAGTGACGCAAAGCAGGACAAAAACAAACTTCATCTTGGGTCTCTGTTTAAAAGGATTAATAAGATTTGTGTAGGGAGGAGCATTCCTGATGACCAGTCCACCAAGTGAAGCCCGTGCCAGTGCTGTTTGCCCAGGCAGAGCCAGGACTGGCTTAAGCCCAGGACAGCGATCACCCATGCGGGCCCTGGGGGAAGCACACTTCAGAGCCAACACTGGTGCGGGGAACCACGTGAGAGACGAGAAAGGACAGGGGCACACAGAGGAAGGCGCCCGTGAGGGAAGTGCTGTGTGTGGAAAGCGCTGTCCTCGTTCGAAACAGTCTCTGCTCGCAGCTCACACCGGCATTCACGCCCCACACGCCCACACACCACCGCACTATTATGGGAGGATTTGGCGGTGGTAATATAAAAGCCCTGGAACTGAAACAAAATTTAGGCTCATGGAACACTGGAATTGGAAGCAATTTCCCAGGCTACATAACCCATTTTCTCATTTCCAGGGGACAGTAATTCACAGAGAGTAAGCAGCGTCCCAAGGACACACGGCAGTTTGCAGGCAAGTTCTCCCAGGGTCAGAGCTCTGATATGAAGAATCTTCAAATTCAACTGAGTCCAGAAAACGGAATGGCTGATTTAACAAGGACATTCATTCCATAGACAGATCTTTCCTGCTCTCAACAACTACAGTGTAAGCGAAAGGCTTAGAGAAGATGCACCAGAGAGTCCGAGGCTCACTCTTCGTATATTACGAGCACAAGAAAGGCTCCAAGATGGAATTACTTAGAAGCACAGAGGTCCACTGAGAAGATAATGGCTTTAAACATTAAGGCCTAAACCTTCAGCAGCTTCGATTGTGAGAACAGGGTGCCAACCTTGTCCCCATTTACTTTCTAAAGAGAAGTCCTTATTTCTTGTGCCTACACCACGCGATACACTGTTTTTCTGCTGTCTTTGACCAGCTGCTTCCTTCCATAGCATTGAAGGAACTAGTTCTGCAGAACGTGCAGGGCAGGGTGCAGGCATGAGAGGCAGGATTCACAGGGGACTGACTTTGGGCCTGGCCTCTGTCAGTCACAAACTGCTACGCGGCAACACTCGGGGCTGGCAGGGAAAGGTAGATAGCACTGTCAGCTGGGACAAGAATTAACAACATGGAAAACTGTTTTTGACACAGTTTGAGGGAACCACATGGAACACGGGAGATTCTGTCCACACTGACAAAGGCCCATAGGACTAACAGAGAGCTTTTTTTTGGGTATTCTAACAGCTTTCCTAACAGAAATTTACCTGAAAGTACGTATACTAGTAAGACCAGGAAATAGTGCTCCACTGCTTAAAATCCTCTAGAGAAACATCTTCATAACAAGAAAATATGCTTTCTTAATTCTAAAGCACTATCAACAGAAAGATTATAGATTTCCTCAGAGAGGACAAGGAAGAGGGCGTGGAGGTGCTGGGCCTCTGGACACTTGCTGGGGGATCACAGGTGTCTCCTTGGTGATAGGCAGGGTACACAGGCCTCACCACTGGCCCAGCTTGGACACAAGGTTTCTCCTGGGCAGGCCTTGCTAGGTCCATGGGTGGGAGCACTAGCAACACTCTCCTGGTGAGCACTCATTTTCACATAGAATGTTCCCGTATCCTCAGAAGTGAGAAAACTCTGGGATGCATGCCAGATGATCTGTTTCTCTGAATTATGCATTAATGTCTAATTTAAATCAGCACAATCTGAAGAAGGAATTAATGTCCTATTGCTAAAAGTGATGTCAAATGTGTAAGCACATAAATATATGTGTAAATATGTTACGTGGGTACTCATGTGTATATGTGTATTATGTATGTGTGGGTGCGTGAGTTTGAAGACTGTGCATTAGATCAACCCCACATCACTTTCCAGACAGGCAGAGTGTGAACAGCGCACAGGGCTTGAGTCCATTTGTGTCTGACGCCGCCCCACCCCCCACCCCCACTTCTTGTTTGAGACACAAATCCGTTCCAGGCTTTGTTCTGAGAGCTGGACAGTCATGATGAGAGAAGTGGGAACTTGTGAACCTCAACAGCACCCCCAGGGCTAGCCTCCACGAGCAGGAATCTATCTCAGGGGGGGCAGGTCCCAATCGAACAAAACTGGAATCCCACAAGATAAACTGCAAACTGTAAGTAACAAACACTCGAATCTTAAAATGCAATGGTGATATTAAAATATCAAAAGTAATATGTAAAATACCAGCATTATTAAAATTTCTACCACCCACCATAACTGATTTTGGAAATGTTTTTCTTTACCTTGGGGTCCATACTGGCTCATCTGTGGACCGTAAGTGCCACTTGAGTTACTCTGCTGAAAGCTACTCATTCCAGGATGCATCTGCCCCCCAGGAGAAGGGTGAGGGGACATGGAGGGTCCTGTCTGTTGGGGTCCATACTGTGACATCTGAGGGTTTCTTTGTGTGCCTGTCATAAAACCTAAATAGGAAATAGAGAGAAACACGTCAATTAGGTGTTCTGTACCTGGAGGCTCCATTTGCGTTCTGGTCATTCAGTTTAGAGCCTCCTGCTCCTCCACGCTGCCAAGCACTCCGACATCAGAGCCCATCAGAAAATTCCGTGTGCCACGAATGTGTCAGCACTGTCAGCTGACTACTTTTGAAACACACCTTGACTACCTCTCTACCAACCCAGTCCCTGCTTTGGTCTTTTGCCAGTACTAATTGTCTAACCAATCTCTGAGCTGCCCCTTTGCTCTTTTGAGTTCATTTTTTCCAGAGCTGCCAGAATTGTCTTCTAGGAATAAAAAAGAGGACACATTAGAGCAAATCATTCCCCTGCAAGAAGTCCTTCACAGCTTCCCACTGCACCTAGGGCTGAGATGAACATCTGCCCTGGCCCATGGCATCCTGCCTGCTCCGGCTGCTGCCTCTCGCTTCCCCCGCTTCACTCAGCTTTGTCTCGGTCTGCTAGAAGATAACATCAAGCTCTCCTTCCACAAGGTTTAGTCTCTCCTGGTCCCTTCTCCCTGCAGTGCTTTTTATATTGCTGGCTGCTGCTCGCACTCGGGTCAGCATCCCCTGATTGCCAATCTGAAGTTAGCCCGTGATATCTCTCACTTATCTGTGCCTTTTCCTAACTCGGAAGCATTTTACCATGATTTTTTGACTGGCTTACCATCTTGCTTTCCACTAAAAAGCTCTACGAAGGCCAAGGTCGTGCCTGGGCTTAATGCTGCATTCCAGGTGTTTTGCAGAGTATATGTACATGGTAAGTAGATGCCTGGATGTGAAATTTGCCACACACTCAGGAGAATGCCAGACACAGTACAGTAATGGGTGGATAGATACTAAAAATGCATAAAGAAAAAACTTCTCTAAATTACGCAGAAACACAGTCAGGCAGGCCTCCCTCCCGCCATCAGCAGCGTGTCCAGTGCAGGAGGCCTGTGTGTAGCGTGTCCAGTGCAGGAGGCCTGTGTGCGACGTGTCCAGTGCAGGAGGCCTGTGTGTGGCGTGTCCAGTGCAGGAGGCCTGCGTGTGGCGTGTCCAGTGCAGGAGGCCTGTGTGTGGTGTGTCCAGTGCAGGAGGCCCGTGTGTGGCGTGTCCAGTGCAGGAGGCCTGTGTGTGATGTGTCAGTGCAGGAGGCCCATGTGTGGCGTGTCCAGTGCAGGAGGCCTGCGTGTGGTGTGTCCAGTGCAGGAGGCCTGTGTGTGGCGTGTCCAGTGCAGGAGGCCTGTGTGTGGTGTGTCCAGTGCAGTCTGCATGTGGCGTGTCCAGTGTGGGAGGCCTGTGTGTCGTGTGTCCAGTGCAGGAGGCCTGCGTGTGACGTGTCCAGTGCAGGAGGTCTGTGTGTGACGTGTCCAGTGCAGGAGGTCTGTGTGTGACGTGTCCAGTGCAGGAGGTCTGTGTGTGGCGTGTCCAGTGCAGGAGGTCTGCATGTGACGTGTCCAGTGTGGGAGGCCTGTGTGTGGTGTGTCCAGTGCAGGAGGCCTGCGTGTGGCGTGTCCAGTGCAGTCTGCATGTGGCGTGTCCAATGTGGGAGGCCTGTGTGTCGTGTGTCCAGTGCAGGAGGCCTGCGTGTGACGTGTCCAGTGCAGGAGGCCTGTGTGTGACGTGTCCAGTGCAGGAGGTCTGCGTGTGACTTGTCCAGTGCAGGAGGTCTGCATGTGGCGTGTCCAGTGCAGTCTGCATGTGGCGTGTCCAGTGTGGGAGGCCTGTGTGTCGTGTGTCCAGTGCAGGAGGCCTGCGTGTGACGTGTCCAGTGCAGGAGGTCTGCGTGTGACGTGTCCAGTGCAGGAGGCCTGTGTGTCGTGTGTCCAGTGCAGGAGGCCTGCGTGTGGCGTGTCCAGTGCAGGAGGCCTGCGTGTGACGTGTCCAGTGCAGGAGGCCTGCGTGTGGTGTGTCCAGTGCAGGAGGCCTGCGTGTGACGTGTCCAGTGCAGGAGGTCTGCGTGTGACGTGTCCAGTGCAGGAGGCCTGTGTGTCGTGTGTCCAGTGCAGGAGGCCTGCGTGTGGCGTGTCCAGTGCAGGAGGCCTGCATGTGACGTGTCCAGTGCAGGAGGCCTGCGTGTGGCGTGTCCAGTGCAGGAGGTCTGCGTGTGGTGTGTCCAGTGCAGGAGGTCTGCGTGTGACGTGTCCAGTGCAGGAGGCCTGTGTGTCGTGTGTCCAGTGCAGGAGGCCTGCGTGTGGCGTGTCCAGTGCAGGAGGCCTGCGTGTGACGTGTCCAGTGCAGGAGGCCCGCGTGTGACGTGTCCAGTGCAGGAGGCCTGCGTGTGACGTGTCCAGTGCAGGAGGCCTGCGTGTGGTGTCCATTGCTGGTGCTGCTCTGGACCCTTCACTTCCTATACCACCTATGCGAGAGCCAGCAATTCCCAGCTGGGAAGGGCACCATAAACTTCTGGCTATGTACTCAGTCCTTAACAAGATATAATCCTTTTGACAGATGCCCTTGAATCTTAAGAAAATGGATTTTAAAAAGAGGAAGAATCTCAAAGCTAATTCCAGAATGGACCATTGTACCAAGTCTCCATAACTGAAGGGAACATTTTTCCTGTGGACTTGCCCACTCAAGGTTGAGACTCACGTGGGCCATACCACCACTTATGGCTTTTTGGTGGTTAACTGGATTTAAGAGTCTCATGGACTTTTATGCCTAAGCAGGTTTTGAACCTTGACCCCCAGAAATGTTGGCTGCCTGATAGCTAGGATTACAGGAGTGAGCCAGTTAGCCAGGAAAACGTATTAAAGGATGTGGAACCCATTTCTTTACATAAGAAACTGAAGTTTGAAAGCTTCAGTGCCCAACATAGAGTCTTTTGGGGTTATGGGGTAGGGAAAATGGCCCGCTAGGAATCAAACCCAAGCCTTCACATCCCAGCTATATCCCAGCTCACAGCAGCTTCTTAAAAATCTTCTGGAACAGATATCCTTATTCTGAATCCTCTAACACCACAAAAGCAGAGAGTGATATAATTTCCTGGGCTTGTGTCTCTCCTATCACCAACTGACCACATCAGACTAGGAGTGCAAGGCTTGGGTCACTCTGCCACTATCAGAATCTAGCAGGGGAGACAGACGTGTAAATAAATATACCGCCATGCATCCAGCATCCAGCTAGCTGTGGGACCTTAAGCAAATCACAAGTTCTCAGAGCCTCAGTTGCCTGATCTTACAATGAGGATCTACTGAGCCAGCAGGCGGAAGCATCCGCCGCCCCAGAGGAAGGGATGACAGTGAGGCTGCCAAGAGCGCGTCTTACTCTCGAGGGCCCATGCCTTCAGATGCAGCCTCCGACTAGAATGAACAAGGTGCCTGGTACGTCTATTCCACTTTGAAACTTGAGTGTGCGAGACCCGCGTTACCAGTGCTAGTGCCCCTGTGCACGTTTCAAAAGGGCACATGGCATCGCGGGAAGTGGCCCTGCCACCACCAGTGGCTGCTGCAGTCCTTCACTGGGGGCCAAACAAAGCTGAACAGAATTAGCTGAGTGCGGTGAGGCATGAGTGCAGTTCCAGCACTTGGGAAGTGGAGGACGGAGGATTATGAATTCAAGGACATTTAGGCCACAGAATAAGACTAAAAAAATCCAACAAAACTAGACGGCCAGTAAGGTCTTGAGAGTGACGCATAATATATAATTACAATATAATTACAATTAGATGCAAGCAGCCAGCAGAGGGGGGGGGGGGGAGGGTGTCTGTATGTTCTTACACAGATAGTTTATAATTTGTGGTAGTGCTTCATTCTGCACAGCTATTGCAAGTCAATACAAACACTGCTCAGTGGCTCTCTGGGTTCCTTTCATTGAACTGTTTGCTTCTATCATTTGTTCCCATTGGCCACAGTCTCTTGGGCACATGGCTACCATCACTCAAAAGTGCAAGGGCTCACATTCTACATTATCATCCTGTGGAAAGTTGGGTTGGAATAATACTGCAGTCGGCTGTCAAAGCAGCACGGGCAACTGTAATACACAGGGTAAAGAAGGGAGAAGGGATGCCACGGGAATACGGCTGAAGTGAGAAGGCCTGCGGCGCAGACGCTGGTCAGTGGTACAGCAGCACTTCCTGGAAGGAACAGGCCCTGCCAGAAGACCAACAAATAACAACAAAAACCCCCAAACAAAGCTAAACAAAATTAGCTGAGTGCGGTGAGGCATGAGTGTAGTTCCAGCACTTGGGAAATGGAGGACGGAGGATTGTGAATTCAAGGACATTTAGGCCACAGAATAAGACTAAAAAAATCCAACAAAACTAGATGGCCAGTAAGGTCTTGAGAGTGACGCATAATATATAATTACAATTAGATGCAAGCAGCCAGCAGACTGAAAAAGACATCTAATTTTTTTTTTTTTTAAGTCTGGTCGTGGGGCCTGAACTCTGGGCCTGGGCGCTGTCCCTCAGCTCTTCAGCTCAAGGCGAGTGCTCTACCACTTGAGCCACAGCGCCACTTCCGGCTTTTTTCTTTTTTGCTTATGTGGTGCTGAGGAATCGAAACCAGGGCCTCATGCATGCAAGGCAAGCACTCTACCACTGAGCCACCTTCCCAGCCCCAGACATCTAATTTTTAAATGTTATGGAATGTTTACCACTTCTACACAGTTGGATGAAAATAAAGGGTAGGAATTAGCTGATAAAGTCAGGTGTGCGTGGTGGCCCCACATCTAGAATTCTAGTTATTTAGGAGGCAGCGATCAGGGGAATCAGGTTCAAGGCCAGTCTGGGCAAACTATTCTCGAGATCCCCATCTCAAGTGATTCACACTAGGCATGGTGGCACAGCCATGCGATCCTAACTACTTGGATAAACTGCAGTCCAGGCTGCTCCAGGAGAAACGCAAGACTATTTACAAAATAACAAAAAAGGCTGACAGTATGGTGTAAGTGGTAAAACTCCTTCCTGCCTAGCAAGTCCAAGGCAGAGTTCAAACAACAGTACTTAAAAAAGCTAGTTGCAAAAGGGTTTCTACCTTTCATCCTACATAGAAACTACACATTTATTATTTGTTTCCTCATCTGAAAGTAAACAGCCCTCTCTGTCTCACAGCACGGCTGCAGCGAGGGAACATATTCCTAATGCGGCTCAAAAGACCCTCGCCCACTGAAAGACTCTGGGAGAAGAGGAGGGACAGGCAGCTGGGGCCGCAGAGCCGCGAGCAAGTCCTGGCCTCCTAAGTCACTGGTGCGGAGTCAGACAAGGCCTCTGCTCGCTGGCTTCCTCCTCCCTACCCCCGAATACAGGAGCTGCCACTCAACAGTGGCAGGGGCATGTCTAGCTCTAGTCTTCTGTCTCTGGTCTAAACATTTTTTTTTCTGCCTCCTACAAAAATCTAAACTGGGTCTGCAATTTTCATGTAGTTTTATTTGGAGGGTTTTTCTTTAATTGTTGTTTAAATTTTATTTTACATGAAACAAATGCTTAAACATTTCCAAAAATGTGAAAAAAATCAATTTCAACTAAAATTCTCTACCTATTTATGGTGGAGTGTTGATTCGACTGCGTTCCGCTCTTAGCTCCTCTCAACGGCAGATCATGGCAGTTTGAGAACAGAACTGGCAGCAGACACTGCAGCTGCAGTTAGAAAGGTGCGAGGTTTCCTAGCTACAGCACTTTCAGTTCAGAAAATCACACTTTTTAGTAAGGGAAACTGAGAAAGTACAAAATGAGTTTTCTGTACAATATGATAGTACAATGAGTAACTAAATGCATTACAGAATTCTATGTCCCCGGTAAATATCTAACATGAGAAAATGTAAACTTTGAGCAAAGTATTGAAGTAGACAATTACTTTTTACAGCATGTAAAACAATGAGTCTTAGACATTCCCTATGAAAACAGAATTTATGTGCTTTCCCGTAAGTGTACAAGCAGACAGCCTTTTGCATTGTGTATCACAGGTAGCTATAGACACGGCAGCCAGATGGATTGCAATGAAGGAGGCACATTTCAGGCAGAAACTGTTGCACGCTTTAGGAAAATGATTTGAGGGAACTTTGTCTTCTGCGGGGTATGGCAGGCCTATGCTGACCTGTTGGGAGCCAGAAAATGTGGCTCAGAGCACCGGTAACACCCTCATGTAGGGGGCCAGGGCTCTTTTGTATGAATGTGCTTCTTTCTGAGTCAAATAAGACGTGTACGCAAAAGTGCTTTTCTGCACTGCAAAACACCGTGAAAATGTTATACAAAAGGCATTACTATTGCATTTATAGCGATTCTATGAGCCTTTCATTCATTGTAAGTTCCAATATAAGCTATCAAACTGGTAACTCAATACACAATGTTATACAATCTTCTGCCAGCATGCCCAAATTACCCCAGCATTCACAGAACTGTAGCAAGAATAGGTGAACATTTTTCAAAAAGCAAAAGATGTAATCCTTGAGCTTGAAGACCTTAAACTTTAGTTGAACAAGCCGGGCACCAGTGGCTTGTAATCCTAGCTTCTCAGGAGGCTGAGATCTGAGGATCGAGGTTTGAAGCCAGCTGGGGGCAGGAAAGTCCATGCAACTCTTATCTCCAATTAACTACCAGAAAGCAGAAAGCGAAGCTGTGTCTCAAGTGGTAGAGCACCAGCCTTAAGTGGAAAAGCCCTAGTACCAGCACACAAAAAAATTTAGTTGAACAGATAATAAAATCTAACGGAAAAATAAGAAACTGACAAAACAATGTATAATCTCGTAAAAGATTAAAAAGAAAAAAAGCCCAACGAACAATATCATTGATCATTTTTAAAGTGCCAGGCCCTTTAGGAGTTTTGTTTTTAGTGGGACATGGATACCCAACAAATAACTGAAAATAGGTAAGGAGTACGGTGAAAAAATACGCAGGTGCTATGCAGAGTACCCAAACCAGAATGGCAAGAGAGCAAAGTGTTTCCTTGAAGTTTTTTATTTTTATTTTTTTCCATGATTGAGGATTAAACCCAGGGCCTTACACTCGCTAGGTAAGTAAGTACTCTACCGCCGAAGCCACATCCTCAGACCTTGCTGTTTTGTGTGTGATGGGAGCCTGTTAACTTTGCCTGGGCTTGACCGTGACATCACAGTCCACACCTGGCTCTACTGCCTGAGGAGTGCTCAGTTTTTCAATGGTTTGTTCAGCACTTTATCCCTTTCTCCAAATCCTCGCCCAGCCCAGCCTGAGTGTCAGCAAGACACACCTGGCATCACAGGAAGAGCAGCGCGGACTCTTCCCAGGTCTCCACTTTAACCTGCGAGCATCCCAGAGCATGCCCGTGCCACACAGCCTCCTCTTCTCAGAGCCAGGGGATCTCCTGCTGGTGTTGAAGGCCAGCACCTTCCTCTGGGCCCTGCTCCTTCCTCCCCCTCCCTCAGGGACCTGTCCATCCTCAGAGACCTGTCCATAGTGTCTGTGCAGAACTACTCACTGACTCTGGCTGGATTCACGGGATGAGAGCAAATTCCTGACTGAGCCGTCAGGCCTCCCCAGCCCGGCCCGCCTCTCGCTGGCACCCTTCCCCTGCCTCCCCTTCTCAGTGCTCTGACTCTCCTTGAGCCACCAGGGTGCTTCAGACCTGGAAGTTCCAGCAAGATGCCATTCCTTGGTCTGATAACACTTGACAGTTCATGAGTGTATATTGTGTCCTTTAGCGCTGCTCATTATTAGCTCACTTAAGATTCAAAACAACCTGATGATACTCACACTTACACAAAAACGATTCATAGGAACATTGAACATCACGATAGAATGCACATGTGAGCTACAATTCACCATACCTTACGTTCACACAAGTTTTGCTCCTATTACATGCCAGGTAGTCTAGGGCTACCTATCAATGGGGAACAGAATCTATGAACAGAATCAGAATCTGAGAAAGAAAATGTTCCTCGCACCCTTTCTTAAACAAGCCCCACCTCTACTTCCATGACACTGCCCGCCCCTGGGGCCCCACCTGTGACGTGAGGACGAGCACTGCAAACGCGGCCCAGCAGCTCCTGTGTGGGCCCTGCCGGCCATGGACACTGCTATGGCCACTGTTCCTGTGACTGGGGCACCTGAGGCCTCACTGCTTCCCACCCCCTCCGCCCCCCGTCCAGGCAAGGTGCTGGGTGCAGGGTTAGAACCAAATGTGAAGAGGGATGCAGTATCTCTGTTCACAGCAACTGTTTTTGGGTGGTGGGGCTTGAACTCTGGGCCTGGGCACGGATCCCTCAGCTCTTCAGCTCAAGGCTAGCACTCTTCCACTTGAGCCACAGTGCCACTTCTGGTTTTCTGGTGGTTGACTGAAGATAAAGAGTTTCATGGCTTTTCTTGCCCGGGTTGGCTTTGAACCGCAATCCTCAGATCCTCCAAAGTAGCTAGGATGACAGGCCTGAGCCACCGGCGCCCGGCTTATTCACAGCTCCTTTGACTTGTACTCTACAAATGCAGCCCGTTGAGTAAAGCGGATTGCTGGCTCCTTGTTTCCTACTGCATTCAAGAATTATTTCGAGAGAAGGAAGACAGACCTCGAGGACTGTGGCGAGCAGGAGACGCTGAGGGCTGACAGCCAGGAAAGGGCAAGAAGGCGCTGCCTTTTCCATCTCACATACCCAAGGCGGGGGTGCGTTGGTCCGGCCCCGGGGTGCTGCTGTCCTGCTGTTGTGAGGACTGTGGGTGCCTGTGGGCTCATTGCTGCTGAGTCACGAGTGCAGGTCCTTAGTGCCTGTTCCCCGTTCTAGTGAGTCTACCTGACACGATCACATGAGGGGATGGAGCAGGCACTCGGCTCGGTGCCTGCCATAGCGAAGACACAATAACCCATCACCACAACTATCCAGACTGGTCCAAAAGTAACCTTCCACCAACGTCCCCCTTCCCGAAGGCAAAGTGCTGCGGCTCTGGGACTGCGGTTGCTTCCCGGAGTGTGAGGCCATCGCGGCAAGCAGCTCCTGGTCTGGAAATATGCGGCAGTGAGGCCTGACAGCTGCACACCTCCTCCACCGCTGCTGCTCAGAGTGCAGGCGCATCTCCACCCCACACCGCTCCTTTCCAAACAGCTAGTAATTAGCGGCCGGCTGTCGTTTGGCTTAAAGAAGTTAGGCTTCTCAGTTTCAGGCCCCTCTACCAACAGCTCCGGTACTGAGCCCCAGTACTAATTGGTGCTGGGTGGCCCAAGATTGAGTGTATGCTTCCTTCCTCTGAGTTTGCTGATGAATGAAAGAGCCCGTGAAGTGCCTGAATAGACTCTCTAGCTAAGGAGCAAAGGATCCTTTTGACTTTTGTTTAGCACAGGCTCTCAAGCACCTGCGACAATGAGTTTTAGACACTTGAAATCCTGCTGGAATAAAGTTGAGTACAAAGCCCAAATTATGCTTCATTCCACATGAAAGAAGCAGCGAGGAAGGAGACCCCAGGCTCCCGCAGGAGCCCCCAGACTGGTTAGGCTATAGCAAAGCCTAACTCCTTGATCAAGCCTGCTCCTCAGGCCACGGAGCCTCAATACCATCAGGACACCAGAAAAGACCCAGGGTTCCATAAGCCACCGGAAGGCAAAGCACGCTTTCTTTTTGGCACAAGGACAATTTATTTTCATGTTGGCATCTGCTGAAAATTCACAGAATGACTGCCTTGTGTCTGCAAGCCAGTTCAGTAAACGATGTCTCCCCACATGCGTGAAATCACAGCCACACGTGGCCCACCTCCGCGCGGCTCCGGCTACCAAGACAGACACGGCCATTTCTCTTCCCAAATAGGCGTCAGTTCCCATTCGGAGAGAAAAATAGATTAAAAAATTCCTGTTACATTTTAATATATTCCGTGTTTATTTGCCTGCCCGCTTCTCTTCACAACATGAACTGCTCTGAGGAAGACAGAAACTAATGACCCATTCAAGGCTTTAACCCGGCCCCCGCCTTCCACCAGCTGTGTTATTAGGTTAACCCAGGCTCGGCCCCTCTCCTTTCCCAGCACCTCAGTGCTCTGCATATGAGGCTCACACACTAGCCGTGCTGGCCCCACCCTCTCAGCCCCGGAGGAGCCTCAGAGCCTCAAACCTTATGTCATCTATCATTGGCTAAATTAGAGCCAGGGGAGGGATCAGACTGATTACCATGACGGTAGTGGGGCTAAAATATTTGGCCTTTCCATACACAAATCTTAACAATCTTAACTGCTAGAGTTGCTACCTGATATTTATCATCTGTGCAGTGAGTGCGGATCACACGGATCCTCAGGTTTTATAAGAGTAAGCAGAGGCTTATTTAAGTCAAAGGTCACAAAATTAGTTCTTGTAGTTTATTGTACCCCAATCCCCACCTTCTGATTCCACAGTCCCTGCAGATTAGTGAGCAAGAGCATTAAAATAGGAGGCACTGGACTGTGAAACTGAAGAGGGGACCCCCCTGGCCCTCAGAGCTGCTGCCTTAACCCCAAGTAGTTCTGGGGGCTGCTGCACACCTGAGGCACAGCCGACAGGGGGCTGCACGCCTGCGCCCACCTATAAACACACGCCACCTCAACCACAAGCTGGGGACCATCAGGACCCCAGGAACTCATAGGAAGAGTTGGGTGGGAGAGGACGAGTAGAATAGTGTCTAAGGTGCTTGCCAAGTTAGAGACGAGTTTTTATCAGAGCCCTAAAGAGCTTCAGAGGGGCAGGAGGCCATGTTTGGCATAAGGAACGTGAGGCCAGATGGGGAGGCCAGGGCGGGGCATGAAGCAAACCTGAAACCACTCTCAGCAAGCAAGGACACTGGGTACTTGGGAGGTGAATGTCACGGTCCGGCCACCTTCTGCAAAGACTGCTCTGATGCCACTCAGAATGTGCGCTAGAAGAGCACGAGGTGGGTAGCGGGCGCCAGAGGCTGCCAAAGGCACCGTGGCGGCCTGGGTAATAGTGTGAACTCACTCTGGGATGCGTTGAGACCAATGTAGGGAAGAACTGGAAAACCAACTAGTTTAGGGAAGACAGAAATGGGTTGGGATGGGCAGAAGTAGGGAGTTAAAGATGGCCAAGAGTTTTCTGTCTTGGGAAAAAAGGCAATAGATGGTCTTTTCCCAAGACAGGGAACATAAATGGCAGGAGGAAAGTATGGTGGCATAATCAATGTGTGCAACATGCAATGATGAATTTACCTTGAATACTTTCACTGAAAATGAGCTGATTTCAATTGACTGGTAACTATCAAAGGCATGCTTTTAACTAATAACTAAAAAAAAACCTGAAAATAAATCAGGTGGCTGGTGGCTCACACCTATAATATTTCCACTCAGAAAACACTAGTAGCTACGTAGGAGACAAGAGATTTGAAGACTGAGGTTCAAAGCTAGCCCAGGCAGAAGGGCCTAAAAACTCCTGCAAGTTAACCAGCAAAAGGCTAGGCTGGAGGCATGGCTCAAGTGGAAGGGTCCCAACTGTGAGCAAGTAAATTAAACTGAGAAGCTCAAGCCCTGGTTCCAGCCAAAGCAAAAGAAAAATCCTTAATCCTACTGCTGAAGCAACCATTAAAAATTACAAAACTGCCTCTTTTTAGGAATAGTTTACAAGTGACGCCAGGCCTGATGATTGTTCAATGAACACTGAATTGAGTTGCTGTAAGTGGTACTGGTTTTGCCAGCTTTCTGAAGGACATATTTCTGGACAGCAGACTTAAAGGGAACTGCTTCCTTCACCACTGGCAGGCCTTGGCGGGCCCCGCAGTGCAGCCCTGAGGCAGAGTTCTGGAACTGCTTTCTAGAGTGACGTTCAAACATCTTTGTTTGTTGAAAAATCCTATTTGGAGTTGTTTTCATCTTTCATATATCATAAAAAAGAAATCCTTAATTAAGGGCAGAGGCTTGGTTCAGCGCCTCCAAGGGTGAGAGCAGACTATCATGAATGGCTCAACATGCGGAGCCGTTATACATACACAGCGCAAAGCTGGAAAACCATGCATCTTCTCCTTAGAACTAGAAGGACAGAGTAAGAGAACACCTGGTGAGTATACCCTTCCAAGCATCTCAGCATCTTCAGATTTACTGTCAAACTCAAAACTGAAAATCTAATAAAAAGAGAAACAAAAAGAGTTTCTATAGTTTGCAAAGGCAGAATACTCAATTCCATATCTAACTCCCTACTAGAGACCATGGTGCTTCCTTTTCATTCCAGTATGCTAATGTGTTCTTGATCATTAAGAAGTTAGGCCAATTAATGCATTCAAACTTAACTTTCAACATGCCAAATTTAAGTTCTGAAATCAGTGGCAGCATTAAGAGCTTCAGATTTGTACTTATTTCCATAAAAAGACAGTGTTATAAAGAGCAAGGCCAGGTGGAAAGACGGCCTTTGGGTGATTCTTCCAGTGACAGACTCCAGGGCAGAGATGCCCAGTGCAGAAAGACCCCCTTCCCCACTCCCCCATGTCCAGCTGGGGAGAAGCCTCTGAAGAATGGACAGCAGAAAAGGCAGATGCAAGATGAGAATGCTCATGGTGATTTATAAGGGCCAAAGTCTATGCTAGGCAAACAGCCTATACCAGTAAAATGGTGAGCTTTATTAACTTATGAACAAGATATAGTTTGCTCTTTGCTCACTCCTTGCTTTGGAATGATCTGAAATCCCTCCCCGGTCTGCAGTCTCCATGCATGTAGGACCATCATAAGGCAGGCTCTGTCAGAGATGCAGCGAGGTAACGAAGGGATAAACAAGACCCTGGAAGGACTTGGCTGAGTCCGTAGAAGAACACCAAATTCATCCTGAACTCTTCTTTGTCCCC
The DNA here is from genome assembly GCF_019054845.1 of Dipodomys spectabilis. NCBI lineage: Eukaryota > Metazoa > Chordata > Mammalia > Rodentia > Heteromyidae > Dipodomys > Dipodomys spectabilis. The sequence continues at coordinate 1,084,777 of NW_024870979.1, forward strand.
CTGGCACTCAAAGCCAAAAGAAAGATCTGACCTAAGCAAACAGGATGTGATCAGAAATGTGATGAGCAATTTTATTCAAACCTTGAGGAGAAGCTAGAGTACACTGTTGGGGGGATTATATATAGCATGGCAGTTAACAGTGGGAGCTAATATCAGAAGGAAAAATAAGAGTAAGAGGACATTCTATTCAGGTTAAAATATCTAAGTCCGAGGCCTGTTGTATAGAAATTCTTATTCACCTTTTGTGGTAGTCCTCAGAAAGAACATCTGAATGCCGGGTCACATTTCACCTGCTACATACTTACACTGGGAAACAGCCCTATTTATATTTACATAAATGAAACTACTGATAACTATCAGTGCAACGTTCAGATTCTAAATATAAGGTTTTTGGTGATTCAGTTGACCAAAAATTGTAAAGAACATGATGTCTGGCAAAACTACATATTTAAAACTTAAAAAAAATTATTTAATTTTTTAATTATTTGAAATTATTTAAAACTTATAAAAATGCAAAATCTGTTATCCATTTTCTTCCGATCCTAAACCAAAGAGGGTAAAACATGCCTACTTATCTCAAATAATTTTGGCAGCAGCGATACAGTACCACTGGTACCAGTGACATAGCCAGGGCCAGTTCTCTATCAGGTGCGTTCAGCCTGCGTGCTGTAACCAAGAGCTCCTCTTTCTAAACAGCAGAGAGAAAATAGGTCGTCATGTAGGTCAGCTGGAGGGACAAGATGAAGCTGGGGTTGCTGCTCACTAACTCAGGAGAGTTTCACGCAGGATAGATGCCTTCTGTGCAGAGGTGACAGTGTGGCAGAACAGCACCACAGCACCTGCCTCTGCCGGGCCCAGCGGCCTGCAGCGCCGTCACCTCTGCTTGTAGTGCGTCTGAAAGGGGAAGTTCTTGGAGTTTCTGTTCTAGCGGATCTCAAAGTCTAATTAAATCCTCATTACTACCTTCTAATTATTCAAACACTGTGGGATTTTGCTCAAGAAGTCCCTGCTGGCACACTAGATGGAAAAGGGTTAAACAACCTGTGTTGATTTTGTGAATCCAGATCTAGTTCAGACCTTCAGAAAGCCACCAGCAGAAACATGAATATTTAACTAGACACCACTGTGAAAATTAAAAGAGCATTCAATTAAAAGGTTTTCGAAAAATTAATTCTGACCTCTCTACATCTGTCCAAATAAATAAGCCTTCTTTCAACATTTCACCTAATTGCTAATCCAATAAACCAGAAGGGCATTTGCTAGTTTCATTAAGCTTAACATGTTACAGGGGTTGAAAATGTGATCACTTTAATATTATAATTATTATACTTATTTACCTACTCGGAACATCATTCCATATTGCCTCCCAGCCTTATTGGAAAAAAAAACCCCAAGCAACAAATTAATAAGCCATGTTATACTGTTCTTTGTGAATGTTCAGGCATTTATGTGAGAGATGAGGAAATAAGGATGAGAGCTGGCACTGGTAGCTCACACCTGTAGTCTTAGCCACTTGGAAGGCTGAGATTAGGAGGGTCACAACTCTGAGGAGAAAATTCTTTTTTTGGGGGTGGGGGTCTGGTCATAGGACCTGAACTCTGGGCCTGGGCGCTGTCCCTCAGCTCTTCAGCTCAAGGCTAGCGCTCTACCACTTGGGCCACAGTGCCACTTCTAGCTTTTTTCTTTTTGCTTATGTGGTGCTGAGGAATTGAACCTAGGGCCTCATGCATGCAAGGCAAGCGCTCTACCATTGAGCCACCTTCCCAGGCCGAGGAGAAAGTTCTTAAGACCTTCTCAACCAAGTGGACATGGTGATGTGCACGTGTCCTTCTAAACTTCACAGAAGGATCAGATGCAGGGAACCACAGGCCCAAACCAGCCTGGGCAAGTTTCTCAGCCAGCAGTTTCTCAGATTCCGACTCGGTGGAAGACGCTGGGTGTGGTATTTTCTACCTGTCATCCCAGCTGGGATAGGAAGTACACAGTAAGAGGATCACGATCCAGGGGGCATCTTGGCAAAAGGGCAGAGCAGATCTCAAAAATAACTGGAAAAAAGGGCTGAGGACACAGTTCAATGTTAAGAGCATTTGTCTCAGAGTCCTGAATTTAAAACCTCAGTACCACAAACTAAACACAAAACAGAAACAAGGATGAATCCTCTAGTTTTGCTCTAGTGTTCTTTTTCCCCCCAATAAGGTATGGCGGCAATATGGAATGATGTTCTGAGTAGGTAAATAAGTATAATAATTGTAATGCTAAAGTGATCACATTTTCAACCCCTGTAACATGTTAAGCTTAATGAAACTAGCAAATGCCCTTCTGGTTTATTGATTAGCAAGTATGTGAAATGTTGAAAGAAGGCTTATTGTTATCCCAATTCTTCGATAGCTGAATTTATGCTATTTCAGGGTTTTTTGTTTTGTTTTGGTGAGATGAATATGATAGTTTATAAGGTCTACAGAATGAAGAATTGGTTTAAAATAAACACAAACGATATGGGAGGCAGAAATAGGATTGTAGTTCGAGGCCAGCCTTGGCAAAAAGTTGGGAGAACATATTTCAAAACACAAGTAGGGTATGGTGGTGGAGACAGCAGTAAATCTAAAGCTGCCATTCCTCCCCCAGCAAAGCTAGTCCCAGACAGAAATGTGAAACTCTACCTGAAAAAAATTACTAAAGCAAAGAGAGCTATGCAATGCTCAATGCTCACTTAGCAAGCTCAAGATCCTGAGTTCAACCCCAGAACTATCAAAAACCATAAACCAAAGCCCCTGAAACTAATAGCATATTTTTCACCTTGTGGCTGGTGTATTTACATATTTACAAATGTACATATAAATTTACATATCAAATACTTATGGCAGATGGTAGCTAAAAATCACTGAGAAGTAAGTGGATCAAAAAGGCTCTGATATAATCAATGGATTAACCCACTGATGGGTTAATAAGCCGATGGCATTGTTGGGAGGTAATGGAAACCAGGGGTGAGAGGTCCCTGTAGGTAGCCTTTGAAGGGGATCTCTTGCTCTGGTCTCTTCCTTTAGGACTTCCTGGTTCCTGACTGTCCTGAGTGGTTGTGCGCCAGCACGCTGTCCCTAACACAATGCTTGGGGGTCAGCCCACCTCTCTCTGAAACCTGGGAGTGAAGATAAATCCTCTCTGCCCTTCAACTGTGCCAGATATCTGTGATAGTGGCAAAAAGCTGAGTAATACTGAAGTTCTTACCTTCTGTTCTTTACATTGTGTATCAGTCATGGAGTAGTTAGGAAGAAAGAAGGGGAATGAATTTCCTTCCCCGGTTAGCAGGAGCTACAGCAGTGAAAAATGAAGCGGAGTTCACCCTAGTGTGGAATGAATGAGGACAGGGAAGAGACAGCACCACAGGAGAAAATAAAATGGCATGGGAAGGGTATCTCCTTTTGTAACCTATGAAGATATAGCTGTATTTATCCATACAAACACTTTCTTCAGGAAGAAGACATAAAACGGTAGAAACTCAAAGGTTACTTCCATCTGTATACAATGTGAGGAAACAGACAAATGTCCTTTGACAAACTTAATACTACAACCATTAGGCAAAGGGAGAGTAAGGCGTGGAGGGCTACTTACTGGTGGGGTCCACACTGCCTGGTGGAGGCCAGCAGGAAGTAGCCCAAGAAGCTTTCCATTCTCCTTCCTGAGCACAGGAGGGCCAAGCAGGAGGGAAGGGTTGGCAGGGCAAGAGTATACACATTTAGACTGCTATGGAGTTCTTAGGAGATACCAACATATTACATTACATTCTAATAAAGGCAATCAGAAGGAAACAAAAACAAAAACAAAACTAAGGGGGCTGAGAAGGTGGCTTAGTGGTAGAGTGCTTGCCTTGCATGCATGAGGCCCTGGGTTCGATTCCTTAGCACAACATAAGCAAAAAGAAAAAAGCCAGAAGTGGCGCTGTGGCTCAAGTGGTAGAGCGCTAGCCTTGAGCTGAAGAGCTGAGGGACAGCGCCCAGGCCCAGAGTTCAGGCCCCACAACCAGACCCCCAAAAAAACAACAAAACCAAACTAAGAACCTTGATGGAAATGCCTAGATTTTTGCCTAGAAAGTGTCTTAGTTTCAAAGTTTAATTTAGGTCATCTTTCTCATTTTTGCCTTGTCCCTTCTTCCCTCCTCTCTTCTCCCTTCCCCTCCACTCATCTTTTGCTGGTCCTGGGGCTTGAACTCAAGGCCTGGGCACTGTTCCTGAGCTTTTTTGCTCAAGACTAGCACTTTACCACATGAACCACAGCTTCACTGCCTGCTTTTTGGTGGTTGACTCAAGAATCTCATGGACTTTCCTACCTGAGCTGCCTTCAAATCCTTATCTTCAGCTCTCAGGCTCCAGAGTAGTGGATTATAGATGTGCTCCTAGCTCAATCTCACACTGTAACACCTGCCAGTTAGTTGCCAGGGTCGGGGAGATACTGTTTGAAGCTTGGAAGGGCTTCCAATAGGACAGCTTTCTCGAAGTGAGTGCTAGGCCAGGACTGAAAGGTCCTCCATGTGGGAGTGTCCTTGTAGCTCCATCTCCCTGACACAGCAAAGGCCTGAAGATGCAACCCAGGGCTAAAGAAGCCCAGTGGCAGGAGTTACTTGTGCGGGGCGGTGTGCTCTCTCGTGAAGCTCAGCCTAGTCTTCAGGACAGCGGAAGCCGCAGGAGCCAGCGCAGACAAGAAGCAGCGCACACACCCCTGGCTAGAACTACGCCTGCAAGGGCACAGGGCGGCGGGCTGAGGGAAGCACAGCCCACCCCGCCCCGCCCCCCCTTTCCTGAGGCCTGTTGGAGCAAGGAAGCCGCGGAGCAGGCCTCCAAGCGTGCTCCTTGGGCCGCCCACCACCCAGCAGCTGCGGCAACCCCTGAGAACCTGGCTACAAAGCAGACAAAGGTCCACCCAGCCTCCCACCAGGGACCCAGGGTGGGCCCAGCAAGGTAGTAGTAAGTCCTACATGTGACTCTCAGGCACCAAGAAGTCTTGAAGCTATTAAAACACATCACACTGTCGACACAAAAGACGTTAAAATGCCAACTATACCTTAGGTAACAATACAAAATCATATAATAACTTTATCAATCAGAAAATGAAGAATTCATTTTCTCTCTACTAAATAGTCATTTGAACACAAGTGATGTGTAGATAAAGACTAATCTATCTTTTCATTGTCAATGCTTTCTAAATAACATGCTGCCAAGTCCCTACAGAAAATAACTTAAACCATACATTTCTGTAACTCACATAGAATTAGAAATGTCAGCCATCAGGAACTCTTTAAATATCAACTACAGACACACAACTTTTGTTCTCTTGGCCCATGGCGGGGATGCAATGTCTCTTGACAAAGGGAGATGCAGTGGACAAGCTATGACCTTCACAAGGGGTGATGTGACCCGACAGCACCAGACGGCACAGTTAGCCCTAGTCTCAGCAATCTGAATTAAAATCCCCCCCGCCCCCCACCACCAGCAGCTTTCCCACTAACGGCAAAAAAAAGGAGATGGCTAGGCGAAGGTGAAGTGTACAACACAGCGTGACTGTAGCAAGGTTGGAGATAGGGAATGAAATGAGGAATTAAATAGTTGTCCTGTTAAAAACAAATGAAATGCATCTCATTTTTTATGTATTTTATGTATTTATTTTGTCGGTCGTGGGCCTCAACTCTGGGTCTGGGCGCTGTCTCTCAGCTATTCAACTCAAGGCTAGCACTCTACCGCTTGAGCCACAACGCCACTTTTTCTGCTTAGGTGGTGCTGAGGAATCGAACCCAGGGTCTCATGCATGCAAGGCAAGCACTCTACCACTGAGCCACCTTCCCAGCCTGCATTTCCTCTTTTATTGGAAATGATGTTCTTTTCCCATTACTTCCTGCCTTGTTTCCTGGTGATTTCTTTCTTATTGCAAAACAAACTAATTTTACAACTCTAATTTCAATAAAATACCACAAATGCTATGATAATAGACATAATCAAATGCTATGTATAACTGAATTATTAACTTCATATAAAGTTATAGCTATCTGATAAATCACCAAAACCCCTCCCACAAAGCCAAAACCAAACTAATCCAACCAATAAAACTTCAAAAAACTGCCAAACACATTTTAAGGCTAAAGCAACATCCAAATCCATTCCTGGGTTAAAACTAACTTCTGGGAATGAGGAAATCATTAGTCGCTGCAGTCCTTAGTTTTTGTATTTGCTAATTGAAATGGTTGAACGATGTGATTTTTTTTCAGGTCTCGTCCATTTCAAAGAGCTTACAATAGTGTACAATAAGGTCTTGCTATGAACTTCAAATTTTACTACTAAATATCACAGAACAAGTGATTGGTCAAAAGTATGCATATGAGTGTTCTCTCTCTCTCTCTCTCCTCTCTCTCTAAGTATTTTGCTTCATTAGGCTAATGTCCAGCTGGAATAGTCCACAGCTCTTTCCCAAAGCTATCTAACATTGGACTATAGTCATGTACAGTGTACACTGTATAGTGATATATATATGTGGACAAATATATTCTTTGGGCCTTAAATTCTACTTTGGTAGCATCATCAAATCTGCAAGAAAGAATCCTTCCTTCTCTGTACTTGGCGCTCTGTACATGTAGATTGAGATTATCTGATAAGGAGATGTAGTATCCTTTTAAAAAATATACAAGGAAACGGGCAAGCACACTTCAGTAGGTCTTGTACACTCAATGCACAGTGGGTAGGCAGGATGGAAACTGAAGACTCACCTCTTTCCTGTGGCATTGGTGACTGACTCAAGGCAGGGTGGGAACTGGATTCGGACTGGCTCCCAGGTGGCTGAGGTGGCATCTGACTGCCTGTAAAACACAGGAGAGGAAATGGGGATGGGAAAACCCTTTGCATTAATACTGCAATAGCGCAAAACCAAGACTCAGTGACATTTCAGTTTTATCATCAGAGAAGGCATAGATAGCCGGGTGCTAGTGGCTCACACCTGTAATCCTAGTTACTCAGGAGGCTGAGATCTGAGAATCGAGGTTTGAAGCCAGCCCAAGCAAAAAAAGTCCCGTGAGACGCTTATCTCAAAAACCAGAAGTGGTACTGTTGGTTTAAGTGGTAGAGGGCTAGCCTTGAGCACTGACAGGCTCAGGGACAGCGCCAAGGCCCTGAGTTCAAGCCCCACAATTAAAAAAGAAAAAAAAAGGCATAGATATACATGAAAAACATACAAAGCTCAAAAAGGTATCATATTTTATCTGTTTTTCCTGTTCAATGAAAAGGACACATGACAAACACATTTATCAAGAGACTTGTTGAAAGTTCAGTTATTTTGCATTGAATGAGTTCCAAACTTGTGGACAAATAAAATTGTAGATGAAATTTCCTGACAAACATTTAATGTTTAACAAATCCAACCATGCTGAGCGCCACATAGCCCATGAAGCCTACAATGATCTCCAGCTGACAGTTTCTCATGGTAATAGTCAATCAATATAACAGTAACAGTAAATTGCTAAAAAAAAGTCTTCATAATGAGTCAAAAATTCAACCTAAATGGAGAAGGCCTCTACTGAGAAACAAAACATAGTCCTCTGAAATATAGTATATACAGTCACTAAAAAAGAGATCTTCTGATCCCTGGTGCATATAACGACATCTATTTAATTACCATTTATTTAACATTGGTTCAGTTAATCCTTTCCATGTGTAATGTAAGCTTTGAGACTGGTATCATGTTTTTCATTCCTTTAATCCCTCCACCTTAGCATGATGAATAGATAAGAAAAATAAATCATTAGCTCAGAATATGAATGAAAAGAAAGGACCCTTGTTTTATTGATAGAAGGGACTATCAGTCATGTGAAGGCGGGAGACAGGATTTTGAAATGTAGGAATCATCAGAGGTGGCTGATCATCTCAACTTACTTTCTGGCATAGAAGTTTAGATACATTTTTGGGACTAAACACAGAATAACAATAAATGTTGAATTCGGCATAGTCCAAAAGGTACTATCTCTCATGGCAGGAAGACCTTGCTCCTTTGTCTTCACCTCCTCCTTTTGCTATAATAAATGGGAAGCGTGCGCGCGCACGCGCGCACACACACACACACACACACACACACACACACACACACTCTCTCTCTCTCTCTCTCTCTCTCTCTCCCTCCCCCCTTACCTTCCGTACCACAGACATAACAATAAAGCTGTTTTGCTCCTGTAGGATTTACTCTTCCATAGTTAAATACATTGCAGAGAAGAATCATAACTGAGTACAGAAGGAAATGAATGCCCTGAAGTTTGCCACCAATTCTGCTCAGTGGAGGTCAAGACACACCAGGTGCAAAACCAGGCATTTATGAGGACAGACACTGATACTGCATCTTGCATCTTGGTTGTGGAGGCTTCCTGTGACTGCCGCTCATGATAAAGTCTAATAATGGTTCTATCTGTGACAGACAGGGAAGACAGAGTTAGGCAGATGATTTTCAGTTTAGGTAATAGATGTAAATAGCTGAAATAGCTGTGAAAATATCACTACAAAATGATACTCATATTGTTTGAGGGGGGAGTAGTTTAGGAATTTCGCTTTTTTTGGGGGGGGGTCCTTCATGGGGTTTGAACTCGGCATGGGTGTGGTCCATGAGCTCTTTTGCTCAAGGCTAGCACTCTATACCACTTTGAGTCACAGCACCATTTCTGGTTTTTTTGGTGGGGACTTGGAGATAAACCTCTCTTGGACTTTCCTGCCTGGGCTGGCTTTGAACCACAATTCTCAGATCTCAGTCTCTTCAGTAGCTAGGATTACAGGTGTAAACCAGCAGCTCCTGGCAGGAATCTTACTTTTTAGAGAAACTAAAACTTATGCATTTGTTGCTGCACTCCCAGTCACATGCAAAGTATAAAGACCTGAATTCACAGACATGGAGAAAAGCTGTGAACCATCCAATGAGCTGCACAACTAGCAGGATAAAATTCCTACCAAACAGCAAACTACTGTTAGTCCCAAATAATCAAATGTAAGGCAAAAACATTGAATGTTCTGGACTAGAATAATTTCAAGGGCAAATACTGGTCATTGCGCCTTGGCTACAGAACTACGACGTCTGGTGTCCACTGTATGTCACGCACTTCCTCTGAAATGAAATATCCCATGGCCCTCATCTACTTCCATTCAGAGATGTAAAGAATCTACTGCCAACATAGACTACTAAAAGGGTGACCGTGGAGCCGGATGCAGGGTGAGCATAAGTGCCACATGGTAATCACCATGTGTGCCTGTCCCACTGGGCTCAGACTCACCACACTAACCAACGACTGCATGCTAACTATGGCGCATAGCTTCTGTGCACGCCTCATCTATGTCATATGTGAAGCAAATATTAAGCTGTAGGACACCTGTCTACCCAAAGAGGACATGATCTGGAATTGTGTCAGAGGTATAGTGTTCTCACCTCTGTTAAGAATGATGACATCATTAAGAACATTCAGGAACACTTGCTCAAAGGCCAATGAACAGGAAGTGGTGTGCAATAATAGCAATGACGCATAAGCCTGACCCATCATAGTTAACAAGGAAGTTTGCAAAAACAAATGTCAGCAGCACAACTTAGTTATTGTCCCCTCCAACACAGATCTAGAATGGATGAACTGGATTCCTTAGCAATGAATGCAATCAGAGGCTCAAGACTTAAATAGCAAACACACTCAATGGGTAAACTGTAGGTGAGTACCTATACTGTTATTTCCCCAAATCTTTTTGGTCACACCCAAACAAGCAAATAAAAATTGCTGATAAGATGCAATCATAGACTGCAACTGTTTGTTAGGATGGCATAGAATAAACTTACAAGGACCAGTTCCCTTGTTAACTCTTCTGAGGCTAAAATGCCTCAGGTTAATTCCTTAGTTCCCCACTACCCCAAACAACAGAAATTTATACCTCACTAACTACAAGTCTCTGCCAAACAAACCATACATCCGGATTCAAGAGACACTGTGCTATACTCACCCAACTTTTTCAAAAGTTGCAGAAGCCATAGGAAAAAAATACTTCCTTGTTTCATAGCTAAGTTTTTTTTTTTAATCAACTAACCTAAGGTGGATTTGATTATCCAAACTGGAAAATGGAGGTAATCAACCAATGGACTCAGAATGACAGACACCACTTCAGTGCTAAAAATCCATTCATTCCCACTTTGCAGTTTTTCCTATATCACCTGATTTGGGACAAAAGAGAACAAAGAGGGGACTAAAAGGACTAGATGAAATGACAAGTCAGAGACTGTAAGGCAAAACAGACTTGACTTTTTAGGTCACTACAAGCTTTCATTAAAGATAAACCAGAGCCCCAAACCAAGTACACAGCATTTTGCTAAAGCATTCTTAGTGAGGAAGATTGCTAAGGGTACTGGAATGCAGGGGGAGCTGGCTCTGAGGCCTACTTTCCACTGTGCCCTCCTAGGCTGGCCGGAATGAGCCCTGCGGCTCTAATGATTCTGCATTCCTTTCCTTGCCTCCTAGTAATGCTGAATGTTGGCAAAGGAGTAAGTACTCTGTGTGTGTGTGTGTGTGTATGTGTGTGTGGTTTTGTTAAAAAATAGAATAAAAGGTGACTTTGCAAGTTGCTTCAGCTAGCTACAGTCGTGGAGACGGGGCAGTAATGCAGGCCAGGTGTGGCGTGGCTGAAAGCAGAGCCGCTTCTATTTTGGGGCTTGGGATCTGGAAAGCGCCCTTGAGAGTGTCAGAGACTCAGGGAGCTGCAGAAGCCAGCATACTGAACGCCGGGTATTGTTATAGAAATGTACCCTTCTGATAGCTTTGGTATGCCTGGTTTACAATTCAAAGGTCTTCAGGGCTGTGGCGGAGCGCGATGGTAGCTCCCTGCGATCTGTTTAAACAGTGGTGGGCTGTGAACCCGACTCAAAGAGCAGGCAGCCTCTCTAGGTCTGCTCTAATCCTCGCTTTGATGTAAGGTCAGAGGCAGCCAAGGGGAAACCAGAGAGCAGGCAGTTTATATTTCTCTCACCAGGACAAATTAATAAAAACAAAGCCTAATTTCCCCTTCTTGTACCCATTCTTATTCCTCCTCAATATTTTTCCTCTTTCTAAGATGCTCTTTTTGTTTGAGAAGCTTAATATTTGGCTGCCTTCTGAAGAAATGAGTATAGTGACAGATGAAAGACTAGTATTCATCGTGTAATTCAGAATACGGAGGAAATCGACTGCTGTGCATTTACGATTCTAACAACCTTGCAATTTTGTATAGTCGTTTCCCCCACCCGTTCTTTTGAAGAAATCTGCTTTTATTCTGTTAATAACTAACCACAGTTGCAGCAGCATGGATCCGATTAGCAGTTCTTATGATACAAAGGGGAGAAGAAAAAAAAAAGCTGTGAGCAGGCTGCCAATTTGTCCACCTGGGCCCAGGAGAAAGCATGGTCGAGCGCCTGGCTGCTCTCCTCTTCCACGGATCCTGTACTCTGCTGCCGGACCAAGATGGTTGTTTTTTGTTTTGTTTTTGGAAATCCAATGTACTTCCTACCTCAAATACAAATTTTGCTTGCCCCTGACCTTTCTAGTTCAGGTTTCTCTACCTGGCTTCCTGCACTTTGCAACAACTCTGCTTGTAAACATGTGACCCATGACAGGCCACACACCAATACTCACTTGCTTGGAGCTATTTTATACTTAAGATGACGCACCTGGATGCTCAACTGGAGTGGATATATGATAGGTCAGAATTGGGCAGTGTTCTGCATCTAGAAAGGTCTGGTGTAAACTGACAAGTTCTATACCCACCAATCAGGTGTAGCTAAAAGCAAAGAATCACCTGCTACCTTTCAGGTGGGTGGGACAATGGAATGAATAAATGAAGTGTGAAGACACAGAGGGACAAAGACAGCTATCACCCTAGAGGAAAAGTTTTGTAAGTGATTAATTTTAAGGGCTGAAGGTATGGTTCAACGGCAGCAAGCCTTTCTCTGCCCAAACAGAATCAAAACGTAACCAATTTCAGAACTTTCTTTCCTCGGATTTCTGTGTTTTCCTAAGAGAACGGAATTCTCCAGTTTGATTACCTACACCAAATGCTCTGCTAGCCAGGTGCTGTGCTCAATGGGCGATGAAGAGGAGGGCTACTATTCCCACCCCAATGGCGCACCATTCCCAGGCAGCTGGAGGGGTCCTGGGGGACTTGGTGAAGGGAAATAGACTTTCGGTGGGGCTTGAAGGATAAGTAGGAGTGTTCTAGGCTGATAACAGGTGGATGGCTGCTCCAAGGCAAAGGAGAACTGCGCTGTTCTTTAATTCGCTGTGTGGGCAGAGATCTTGTCAAAGGCTTAGTCAGTGGTACCGAGATTGGGAATCCTGAGCTAGTCTCCATCTTACAGGAAAGAAGAAAGGCAAGGTGAGAAGAAAAAGAAAAAGGAAGAGACGAATGAAAGTACTATACACTGAGGTTCAATTCTTTAAAAAATATGACATCCTCTTTTTTTTGGTAGAAGCATATAAATGAATGATGTTTGGATTTGGTGTGAAATCTGTGAAAAGAAGGAAGGGGTTCCATGAACCGGGCCTGAGAATGCAACAGCATCTCTTCACTTCTGAGACATCACTTCCAACTGAGCACACACAGCATAACCCTAGAAAAGTTAGGACAAACTGGCAATGTGCTGTACATGGGTGAGCCACCTGTCTGTAAGCTTTTATGTTCTTAATAACTAAGAGAGCTCCACACCAAGAGTCACACAAGGGCAGTGTGGGCAGGGTGCTGGCTGACACAGGAGGCCTGCCACACTCTACAGCCATTCTCCCCCCACTGCTTTTCCCATTCATCTCTGTATACTTCAGAACTCTCTGGTGATTTTTCAACTTCAAGTTGAGAAGAGTTTTTAGAAAGTATTGATGAGGAGCTGGGCGCCGGTGGCTTATGCCTGTAATCCTAGCTACTCAGGAGGCTGAGATCTGAGGATCGTGGTTCAAGGCCAGCCCAGGTACGAAAGTCTATAAGACTCTTATCTTCAATAAACCACCAGAAAACTGGAAGTGGTGCTGTGGCTCAAGTGGTAGAACGCCTGCCTTGAGCTGAAGCCTTGAGGGACAGCACCCAGGCCAATTTCAAGCCCCACAACCGACACACCACATACACACACCCCAAAAGATTAAAGTATTGATGATGGATACTTCTGGAGCATCTCTCAGATACTCTAATGTTGAGAATCACTGTCGCTCTAGGTCAGAAAGTGGGGTAGGGCCTGCAATCTGCTGCTACAGCCCTCCAGGGGATTCTAATGCAGGCTACGTACCTGTAGCATCTCACCTAAAACCCTAATGACTGACAAGTTGGCAACTCCCACTGAAATAATGCCTTTGTACCCAAGTTCTTACATTTACCTGCCTGTTCAAAATGTCCCTTAGGATGGACAGTCAGTAAGAATGTCTAGTTTAACCCCAGTGCTGGCTTTCCCTTCACCATGTGCTCTTTATCTAATGCTACACAGTCATTGTTCACCAATGTCTTCAGCCAAGAATTCTGCCCTACCAGTGCGGTGTGCACATCCAGCCATGCCAACCTTCCATGGGCTCCTGCTTATGCCCTTACCCCCCTGAGCACTCACTACCTCATACCTGGAACACTCCCCTAGAACCAACACCAATCCTGCCATCCCAAATCTGCTCAGCCTTCCAGTGGTTTCCCATTAAAGTAAAAATGAAGTTCTAAATCCTGAGCATAACTACACTGCAGGTCCTGCATCGGGGCCCTTTACCCACCAGGGATGCACATCAAGACCCTGGTACAGCCTGAACCTCAGCCAATAGTAAGGATGCACATACACATATGTATACATATATTATCTGTATATATATATGTACTACATATATCTACAATAAAGTTTTATCTACAAATTAGGCACAGTAAGAGATTAACAAATAATAAAGCAGAATTACAATGCATTATAATAACAAAAATGTATATGAATGTGATCTCTGTCGAAACCCAATTTTCAGTTTTGAGCACGTACAGGTTTTCTCTTCATCATCCTGCCACACTGCCACGTGAGCCAGAGTTAACCTGTCCTTTTGTCACTTATATGCTGATGACTCCTTGCACTTTTATGGGTAGGTGCTGGGTGTCTTCTAGAAGCCCAGTGCGTGGCTACTGAAGACTTGCGGGGCAGCATCTTTCCTCTTGCTCAGCTTCTTCGAGCCTGCCGTTCTTCATGTCCTCTCTGGCAGAGCCCACTCGACTCCTGAGCGGTGTGAGCGGCCTGCCCAGAGGCTGCGTTCGTTTCCGGCAATCTCTTGCCAAAGTCTTTGTACAGGCCCAGGGCTTCCTGTCGCTCAGTTTTTTCTTCGTTGGCTCATGATAGAAGGCTCCTACAACACATCTTAGCCATCTCAGCATACGCAGTTTTCCTTTCTGTAGTAACTGACAACTTTCACCTTTTCACTTAGAGAACTGCTTTAAGGCTTCTACTTGGCATATTGGAATTGCCAGCGTCAAATTTCAGGACCATTAATAACCAAACTGAACTCAAGATACTGACAGGAGCTCTGCTAACCAAAGGCAGTGAACGACGGGACGCACACGGGGTGAATGTAAGGGAGAGAGGAAGCGCACTCCTGGAGCGCGGCAGGACGGGGAGAGATTCGGCTGGGCCACTCACAACGCTGCACAGTTTAGCTTGTGGACTGTTTCTGGGGTGTCCATCTCGTATTCTTGGACCACAGCTGGCCACGGAGAAGTGAAACCTCAGCGAGCAAAGCCCGGGTAAGACGCAACAGCTGTATTAGCTACTCCAGTCTCACTGGCCACCTGCTCTGCCGCCGTTCGTCCCCCCGCAGCTCCAGCCCCGCAGCTTCCTTGTGACCCCACTCCTCCCAGCCTCGGGGCTGACTCAGCGGTTCCGCCTGCTCTGCCTGTCACTGCTTCCCGAGACCCTCGCACGGCCTGCTCCTGCCCTTCCTCCACTCCTTTTGTTTAAACAGCAATTTCTAACCATTGCTATCTAAAGTAGCAGCTTGGGTTTTCCACTAACAATCCTTGAAAATAAAGCGAAAACTTCTCGTGCACTTCTTGTTTTTCTCATTAGAACTTAAACTTCCTGCGGATCGGGCACTGGGAGCTCATGTTCAGTGCACTCTCCCCAGGTCCTAGAAATGTGCCTGCAAGCCTAATTTGCTTCGCTAAGGAATGAAACGCTAAGAAGGGAAGAGCAACTGGGCTAGCTGGCCTTCCACTGGGTGTCACCTGCTATCTGCAACAGTGAAAGTGAAGGATACTTTCCTAAAAATTCTTCAGTGAAGTGATATATCCTCATCTAGCAAGGTCGCTCTCCATGTTCCGCTACGCATGTTTAATGCAGTTCGCAAGTACAAATGCTATGTCACTTTCTGTTTGGAAGGGAGAATATCAACATTACCAATCCTGGGTTATATCATTTATAAACATGCAGATGTGGATTATTAAAGATGAATGCGTTTTAGGATTGGTGTCGGCATTACGTTTGTCTCATGCCAAAATCAATTCTGTTCTTCATTAGTCAATGACAACCCACATCACCCTGCCATGGAAGAGAAATCAAAGGTGCAAGTGTGAACTGAGAATAAGTGATGAAACTGATTAGTAAGAGACTTAATGGCTATAATCAATCAACACATCATAATAATCCCAGCTCCAGGGTCATCAGAAAATAGGGGAATAAACATAACTTGCTTTTGTTCTGTCCACAGCAATGGCTTTCCCTTTCAGAAAACACACATTAGGAATACCTTGGCACAAACACCATTCGCTTTACCATTTTCCAAAATGTAGCCAAATGGTTGTGCAACTTCTCTCTTTCAGGCTACAATTAGTTCATAAAACATGCACCCTTCAGTTCTGAGCCCTTGAGTCCGCGGCCAATAGCCTGTGCCCACAGCCTCTCACTAGAAGCAGTCCATGGCGGACTCAAGCAGCAAGATTTGGCGGAGAACAGGTCTGGAGGGGAGGCAGTCTCCTCAGCTCCACAAATGAGGGAACAAGCGCCTCTTTAGTCAAGAATGCAAAAGAATCCTGGAGATGTGTGTGTGCGGCCCTGGGTGAGCGGGTGAGTGCTCAGTCCTGTCTTGGTGAGAGGCTTTTTTTTTGGGGGGGGGGGGTGGTAGTGGTGTGGTCCTGGTCCTAGGGCTTGAACTCATGGCCTGAGCGCTGTCCCAGAGCTTTTGTGCTCACAGTTAGTGCTCAAGCATTACAGCCACAGCTCCACTTCCAGCTTTTTGGTGGTCAATTGGAGATGTGTCTTACACACTTTCCTGCCTGGGCTGGCTTCCAACCATGATCTTCAGATTTCAGCTCCTGAGTAGCTAGGATTACAGGTGTGAGCCACCAGCTAGTAAGCAAGAGACCTTCTTATCCATTCACATAAGCACCAGAAAAAGATGCAGGTAACAGAATCTTTAAAGAGAAGGACACACCTTATACCTAAGCAAGGAGTGTACAACTGGAGAAATTTCTAATGTTCTGATTCCTGAGGGCAAGAGGAAGAGGAGCAGCAGCAAAGGCTTCATTTGAAATGTCATGGAATGGAAAATGTCCAAAGACACGTGCTACGAGAAAACAAAAGCCTGTCTCCTCCCTATCCCTCACCTTCCAGAATATGCCTTACTGGCCAGGCAGAGGGCACCTTCCCACTTTCAGGGCAGTCTGCAGAATGGGGATGGTGGTTGAGTCTTAGGCTGAAGAAGCTCCAACCCAGATGGCACCTACAGAGCGGCACAGCATCTCTCCAGGACAGAACATAGCTCAGCTTTCTTAACTGTTGCTAAGCACCATTTACAAAGGATGTGGCATTACTTCTGTGTACTGGCTAAGTTCTTTGTAGACTACCAAACTGATGTTTTCTGCTGCCACAGATAAAAACAAGGGTATATTAAAGGCATTTTGTGTTTTAAAAAAAACAACCAAAACAACCTTTTTTGTGTATATGTTCATTTTGCCATCTTCCTTAGAATAAGCTGTTGCAGGATTTCTACTTCCAGAAAAGCCCAAAAGACTTTTTATCAGGTAGGGTAAAATTTCAAATAAAATTTTTTCCTGCCACAGCTATGGAAGAGTCTACTAGCTATTCTGCAAGCCAACTGCTTAAAACAAAGGCCCATAAATACACCCATAGTTTCCCCATAGTTTTAAGATGAGATTTATTAAGAATAAATTAAAAATGGGGAAATATATTTCTTTAGGATGTTAGGTTTCAGGCTTTAAAAATCTAGGAAAATGTAAAAGAGATAGAGGCTTGCATACTCTGGTTCATGTTGTAGGTACTAATCTTGACAAATGACACCAGGAACTCTCATTTCCTCTCACTAAAACCCTTCCTGCTCACCCTGGTCCGTGACTAACTCCTCGCTGCGATTCATCTTTCTCCTTCCCTTTATAGCATTCTTCCAGATCTGCTTGTCTGCATGTCAAATTAAGCAAGAAAATTAGTGTTTTGGCCAGAATATCTTCTTGTTGGTATCTGCAGTTGTATCAGCTCATATAGAAATCTCCTTAGCATCCTTCTGCACAGAGGGTAGGAAAAACATGGGGGGGGGGGGGGGAGGGAGGGAGGCGGAGAGGACTCTAAATATACAAGGAGTTATTTCCAGATTTAATTAAATGAACCACCAACCCTTCCCAGAAGTGGTGTTTCCATTGTCTGAGGGTATAGATTGCTCGTGGTGAGCTTGTATGCTGGATGCATGTATTGCTGTATAGGAATGGGCGTGCCAAGGCTTTGGAGATGCAGCATAACGGGGCCAGCAACAGCCAAGCCTCTCCAGCCTCCACTGTGAGGCCTTCTAAAGCCCAGAATCTGCAGGCATTTGCAAGGCAGAAGTTTGTGCTAGTGAGGGGATTCTGGAAGTCCCTTGGGAAAGAAACACCTGCGCAGGGGTGTAATGGCTGGGGGAGAGGGAAGGAAAGCCTGTAGAGAACAGAGGTCCCACAGAAAGAGGGGAGCAGAGAGGGAGACTCCTGAGAGATGCATGAAAGATTCCTCTCAATCTAGCCATTCTTCCACCATCTCGAGCTCCTAACCCCACTTCACCTGCCCCTCGCTCTTGTTCAGCAAGCAGTCAGTCTGTGGGAAGGTGGGTGAGCCACTTCAAACAGCAAAGCACACAGCACAGCTTATATGACTGTATAAACAGTTGCTTTCCTTTCATGCTTATGCCACGCTGTGTTGGCTCTGACTGATGGCTAGGACGTGAGCCTTTGACTGGTCTCCCTATAATACCAGCAGTCTACAACAGTGGCTAGGAAAACAATATCCATTTGGTGCAGCCCTAATGTGAATGCCTAACTGTATTTTTCGTCCTAAACCTATTCTCATCAGTGGTCTTCTGTGGTCAGATGGAAATGACTTAACTTGACCGAAAGCTGGACTTGGTATACATGCCCTCCTCCTCCCCCCGCAAAAAAAAAAAAAAAAATCCCCCAAACAAGAAAACACAATTCAAGAATTCTCAGCTCCCACCCTTAGATATTCATCAACAAAACTGATTGACTATCACCAGCAGTCTAAACACTCAAGGCTTTCTAAGCCTGATCATGTACAAGTGGTCAAGCACCCCTTCCCACTAATTTTCATCCTCTTAATATTTAACCACTGCTACTTCATTACATGAAGGAAAAGCTGACAAAAGCCTTTGGCCAATGAAGTAAAATAAAAAAAGTTGAACTTATTTCCACTTCTGCTTTGTTAGTAATTAGAATGGGTGGGGCTAGGAGGCCAGAAGAGTGGACGCTCAGCAACACGACATGTTCTCACGCAGTGATGAGGAACCAGCCAGGGCTCCTCTGCCCAAAGCGTGGAGTTCCAGGACCTACCCCAAGACATCACAGAGTAAGCACAATGTGATCGGATCGTTTATCAGAAGGGAAAATGTTGCTAATAACACATTTCAGAGTTAACTACACCTGACAATATATATGCTTAATTTAACTTCACAAAAACACATTCTGACACCAATGACAAAAATGGAGATTTTTTACTTTGCTCTCTAAATGCAAATACATGATTATGAAGAGGAGAGAAATGAAGAGGCAATAAGTAAAAAACAAGGTAATTTAAAATGGCACTGGGCAAGGACACATGCTTGTCTCTGTTCTCAGTGCTTGGGTAGAGTGCATGACCTGAGCTGGATTACTGACCTCCCACTATATCTGTGGTGCAGGGCCCAGTGATGGGCACGCAAAGAGAGCATTCAACCTCCATCCTGCTGTTCAAGACGGCTCTGAGTGCAGGCTGTGGCAGAGCCAGCGCTCTGCTGTCTCTCAGTACTTGATCCAGGACACTCACCATATTTGTGAGGCACACGATGATAGGCTAAAGGCAGTGGGCAGAGGACCAGTTTCCCAGGTAACAATCAAAATCGGTTGGGATGGTTTGTTGGGCTTCATTTATCTACTGCTGACGCTTTTTATCAACTGTCATTGCTCTTTCTCAACAAATCCTGGGAAAGCAACACAAGAAAGAACCCCCAAACATCCTGACTTTACCTCATCTCAGCTACCAGCTGGGATGTGTCTGTTTTGAAGCGACTCAAAGTACCAATCTGGGACATAGGCAAGATACAGTAGGAGGAAATGGGACAAAATCAAGTGTGTGTGTGTGTGTGTGTGTATTGGGGCTAGTGATGGGGATAAGAGGAGGGAGGAGTAGGAAAAAAATGATACATATTAACAATAAAGAGAAATTTCAAACCAGTACTCATGAAGCAACAGTTTGAGAACCATGTGACACCCTAACGTGTGACTTCACAGGTATATATATACCCAAACCAAAGGAAAGGAGATAGGTATTATCTCAGCATCCAGTGCATAAAGAGCAAGATTTAAACAGAAGGACTAGAGATGGGAAAAGATGGAAGTACATGAGCCTAATTATTTCTTAAAAGAAGATCTATCTGCATTCAAAGTAAACAGAAGTTAAAAAACAACAACCCAAAAAAAGTATCAACCTTCTAACCAACTCTAAAGTGCAGTTTATTATCTATGACCAAATTCATACAAACACATAGATGGCATAGGTTAAAAACCTTAATATACCTAATAGTTCCTAGACAACAAAGATATGGATCTTAGGGAAAGATTAATTGAAAAAGAGAGGAAGGGACCATATCTAAATAAGCCAAATAAAAGGAAATAGAAAGCAGTAATTCTTTAGAATAAGTCTTTTTTTTTTTTTTTTTTTTGAGACAGTGTCTCACTATGTACCAAGGTTAGATTCAAATTTCTTGCCAGAGTCTTTCAATTGCTAGGATTGCAAGTGTGTGCCACCATACGAGACAGCCTGTCATGATTTTAAAAGAAATCTCAAATCTCACTAATACAGAATCATACAAAATTCAGTATGTTTCTAGCAAAACCTTTAGATTTGAGGCCTGGGAATATAAGGTCACTGGCAGAGGGTTTGCCTGGGGTTCATCGGCAGTACCGTAAACCATCAACCAACCATCTAATCAGCCAATCAACCAACCAAAAAAACAGCTGAGTGCCCCTAAACTTAGCTGGGGAAAGAGATAGAGGAGGCAACAGTGAAACTAGCTATGAACAGTGCAGTGAGGGCAAATGTGGACCCTGAGCATGAGCCCTGCTGACAAGTTTATAACACTCACATGATGCTTTCACCAACATGTGAGAGAGCTGAAGACCACACACACACACACACACACACACACACACACACACACACACACACACACACACACACACACACACACACACACACACACACACACACACACACACACACACACGCTGGCAATTGAACCCAGGTCCTTGCTCATGCTCTGCAAGTGTCCTATCACTGAGCTATATTCACAACCTTCAGGTTTTTGATAGGGTCTTGCTATTTATCCCATGTTGGCCTTGAACGCATGATCCTTCTGCCTTAGCCTCCTGAGTGCTGGCATGTACTATCATGCCAAAATGAAAGCACTTTTGATCAAATGGAAAGTAATGATACAGAAGCTTTTGCCTTCCCTTCTGTGCCCATACCTGTAGTTCCTAGGAAGGGGAGATATCATTTGAGCTGGGGAATTCCACTTAATTTTAGCTTCCCCAAGCCATAACTGAACACTAGAATTTGATCAATTAAATCTGCTGGGTTACCAAGGTCATGTGTCCTAAGTGAATTCTATTGTGAGACTCTGTGTGCTATAGTCAACTAAAGTCCAATCAATAAAAACAGATGCTTAGAAATCTCTATTTGAAATGATAAAGATACTTTCAACTACCATTCCAGGGTTTTAAGTTAAAAAAAATAAAATGTCTTTAGGCCTCCAAAAATTTGTGGTGCAGGTATTAATTTATGTCTTTCTGACCCAGTTCACAAGGGAAGTAGGAGCTGTCCTTTGTGGAATATAGTATTTTATGTATAACTTTGCAGCACTTAGATAGCTAACACCTCAAAAGCCATCTGACTACCAAGAATTGCTTTTCAAAATTCTGGAGTAAGGAGCAGTCTTAGTATTGATGCTATTAAGCCCAGGAAATCCAGGTTTTACTGCTAACCTTATTAAGACAAAGAAATATGTTTCAAAGAAAGGTAACATTAAAATGCCTTAAGCAAAATACATTATAACTACAGCTATATTTAAATTATGGAAGAATCTTAGAAGTGTAACGTTGGGTTTAGAAAAAAAAGGCAAGATATAGCACAGCACATAGAGTGAGTGTGACTAGGAAAGTATTTCCTAATTTGTTTTTGTTTTTGTCAGTCATGGGGCTTGATCTCTAGGCCTGGGCGCTGTCCCTGAGCTCTTTAGTTCAAGGCGAGCGCTCTACCACTTGAGCCACAGCGCCACCTCCGGTTTTCTGGTGGTTAATTGGAGGTAAGAGTCTCACAAAGTTTCCTGATGGGGTGGCTTCGAACCATGAGCCTCAGATCTCAACCTCCTGAGTAGCTAGGATTACAGGCTTGAGCCACCGGCAGTATTTCCTAATTTATCCAGGCCCTTCCTAGTTTATGTATGTTTTCATACTATAATGAACAGTAGCTTGCTTTGACATGGGAATAATACTAAATAGTCATCTGAAATAGGGTAAATGTCCATAAGGAAGTATTCTAAGTAAATAAATGACATATACTCTACAAATATTTGTGAAGCAATTCTAAAAAAAAAATCACCCAAAAAGTCACAAAAAAATATAGACTGGGGATAGAAGTAGGTCTTGGGATAAGAAAGAAACATATATGTGATACAAAAGCATACAATTCTTAAAAATGGATGGTGGGTCAATGAATTATTTGATAGTTAATGCTTTCTATTTAGCACACTGTATATGTTCACATATAATGCTTCAGGATATATTATAAATAGTCCATCATCAACATTTTATAAAAATATAAAGGGGTAAAGTGTAAAAAGAGGTAAAAATACTACCTATGCTTGAGAGGAAAAAAACAAATAATAGAAAAATGAATTAGCAACTCAATATCTATTCAGTAGGGTGGTAGGAAGTGGTTTTGGACAGTCACCTATACCACGTTAGCAAAAGTTGCAGAAAAATGTACAGACAAGGGGCTGGAAGGTCAGCTCAGTGGTAAAGTGGCTTCTTAGCAAGGGCCACGCCAAATCCAACCCCAGTACTGCAAAAATCAATCAATAAAACAAAAAGAACACATTTCATAGTTATAGTTTAGTGGTACAGTAAGACCAGTTATTTGTTGGGGCTGAATGGATGACATTTGGTATGAGGATGACATTTTTCTTTTTTAAAGGAAGAAGTAACAGGAAGATGTATGACAAAAGTAAACCCTGAAACCAGAGTTAGCTAGACTGTGAACTCCACGGAGCAGAAAGGGCCGTGAGCTTAGGCCTGAATGTGTTCAGGAGTCAGTCAGTATGACTGGAATCAGACACAGACAAGCGTAACTTATATACAAGTTTTAGAAAACAAATGCTACTGTAAATATTGACTAGAACCATAAAGTAAATCCAATACCAGTCAACAATCTCAATCATCCCAGGATCTCACTGAACAGAATTATTACAAGATGTAGCCAGAATAAATCCCTTTTGTTTCTGAACGCTGAAAGTATAAGGTCGGTGGTTATTTTGTTAAATGAGAGGTTGTGCCGTTTGTGGGTTCTCTATGGGGCCCAGATGCAGTCAGTTCTTTTATAGCAAGTGGCCCCACCACAAAGAAGTGGAATGAGACAGATGAACGTCTTCATAACAGAGGAAGTGTAGTGACTAAGGTAGCGGATACCTGGAATACTTGCAGGAGAAATCGGGCCCGAGCGTGACTGGTTACTTCCTACGGGAGAGCCCACAGGAGAGGGGGACGGGCCGCCCGGGATGCTGGAGAGGTGGGGTGAGGCGTGTGGAGAGAAGGGCGACTGCGCTGGGTTGCTCTGGTCCCCTTGACTACTCGTAGACCCAGAGGCACTGACTGCTGAGCTCAACGTTGCTTCCGTTCCCGTGGGGAGGTCATCGATAGAGCCGGACAGGTCCTGAGGGAAACAAAGAAAAGGCATGGATTCAAAGAGCCATACATATTTGAACCAAAATGAACTCAAATGGTGACTTGAAAACTGTAATTTCAGCCCCCTTTCAGAGTAAGTTTCTGGAATAATGCCGAAGAGTTGCAGTGTGACCCTATTTATTAAATGTTATTAAGGTTACTCATGGGGTGAACTTGTAAGATCTGGCATCTCCTGAAGAAAGAAAAAAAAAAGGAAGTTGCCCCTGTCCTTTGTAAAGTCATCCCTGCGTGCTTTCTTCCACTGTCAGCACCAAGTCCGTTTGAGCTGTCCACAGTGCGGTCCAGCAGCCCTCGTGGGTGACTGGCTGCAGAACAAATGCTGTCCCACAGGACTTCAGTAAGATAGGGAGCTACAGGCTTTACAACTCCATAATGGGGGGTCTCAATTTCAAACTGACAATGTAATCTAACAATAGTAAAAACTTTAACCAAACTTTCTGGTGAGAAATGCTTCCATTTAAAATAATTTCAAAGTGCCATTCTATGAAATAATAGTGTTTGTATATTTATGATACACAATCCCTTTGAAGTTATGTTGGCAGAAAGGAGTCTGAATGTTATACCTTTTGCCATCTAACGTGATCACAACACCCTCTAGACCCGTGATTAAAAGCTCCACTTGACAGATCACAAAGCTCAAGCTCAAAGGGAATGCTGGAAGTTACACTACTGAGGGCAGAAAATAGAGGGAAGGTGAAAAAGAGGAGGGGTGAATGGTCTCCTGCCCCTCCCCACTCATCTACAAAGGAGACTATTAGCAACAAATGCTCCCTCACTGAAAGGCCCGCTAGAGTGACCTCTAAAGTGACGGAACAGTATAAAAATGCTTATCTGTTGTTGTTAGAGTAAATTCTTTATTTTTAACATAGATGATCATTACAGAAGACTTGCCAACAACAAAGCAGTTTGTGGATCTAATGCATCTTGATCACTATCATCTCTTTCTGTTCTCCCCTTTCTCTCCCACCCCCCCTCCCCCTTTTGCTTGTTTTAAGAATTTTGTGAGTGCATACATCCCTCTTCCTCTCTTCGGTCCTCCATCCCTCCACCGGCCTTCCCCTTGACCTTCCCAGCACCTGTTTCCTGGTGTTTATTTTGTTGGACTGTGAGTTAACCTTTCTAAGGAATTGCAGTGTTTGAGTTCTGCCCTGAATCTATCATATTTTGGTTAATGCATCTGTGTACACTTGCATAACACCTTGAAGTGTTTACTTATATATTTATAAATTAATTCTAGCTTCCACATAAGAGAAAAAAGGCTTTCTTTGTTCTCTCTGGGCCTCTAATCTAGGACAAAACAGTGCAAAGTGGAAACCGAAGTGCCTGGCTATGCTACTACCTACAGGGCACATTTACCCTAAGAGGTACCTTCTACTCATTCAGCTTCACTAAGGATTAACTTTGTTTACTGTGGGATCTTTTGAAACTTGGACTTTCAAAGCTGGTGAAGGAAGATGTTTTGGGTTCTAAGAATAAATCTCGCCCCAAGAGTGTGAACAAGGCAAGGTATAATAAGCTGGTGAGAATGGATGCCAAAAATGTCACAGAGCGACTCTGGATTAGGATCCTAGTCCCTTAGACAGGAAGCAGTCCACTGATATCTGTTCTAACATATGAATAACATTTTTAAAACAAAGAAATCACCTGTGATAAAATATAATTCTAAAATAGAGCCAAAAATCTTAACGTTAAAGGAACAATGTCTGTTAAGAAGAACAGGCTTTCTAGAGCCAGGTGCAGTGGCTCATACCTATAATGCTGGTTACTTGGATGGCAGAGACTAGGAGGATCACAGTTGGAGGCCAACCTGGGCAAAAAGCTAGTAAGATACAATTTCAATCAAAAAAGCTGGTGTAAGCCTGTCATCCTAGCTATGCAGGAAGCATAAGTGGGTGGGTTAGGGTTCGGGGGGAAAATGTAAGACCTGATTCAAAAACTGAAAAAGTAAAAAGGCTAAGAACTTGGCTTAAGTGGTAGAGTGCCTGCTTAGCAAGTTCAATCCACAGCAAACCCGCACTCCCCCCATATGGCTAAGTGAAATAAAGAGTAATCTTTAAAGCTAATAATCATGACTATGAGAAACAAACTAATATTAGCAGGACAGACCGAAAACATCACACCTGGGAAAAGTATAATCAAATCTCTAGAGTAAAAGGAGTGAATACGAACCAGGTTTCTCAGAGTTCACAAACACAAACATTCCTTTTCTAGATATATAAGATGCATGGTTTTGTACATACTGAGGTGGTAGCAAGAATTTGTATATAACTTGATTGCTCGTTTCAATGGTGGTTCCATTTAGACGTCTTAAGCTGAGTATAATTTTTGTGAAGTCAAGTGAAAATAAAAGGTTATTAAAGTCTGAAACAAGCGCCATGCAGCAGATAAAGTCACACTTTGTAATCAAGACAACCATCAGAGTTCCTCAAAACAGAACTAGGCTAACAGATGTGTGTGTGCGTGTGCGCGTGCGCACATGCGTGTGCATGCGTGATGCGCACATATCCATGTGCTCAAAGAGTAAATCAAGGCCATTTCTACTTCTCCTCTCTCCAGGCTAGGGGCTTACTTGTCACATGCATAGGCTCAGAGCTGGATGGGAGTGGGTGGGGAGGGAAGAGGACTTAGCCAAGGTCTGTCTCCTGAGCATTTCATCATTGACTCTTGAGCCTGCAGAGGGATGCACCTGAAAAGCTCTTTAAAGCAGGGCAAGACCATCCATGGCCTGCAGGCTGAACTTTCCCCGCCCCCACACGGGCAGTATTGGGGTTGGAACTCAAGGCCTCACACCTGCTAGGCAGGTGCTTTACCACCGAAGCCAAGCCCATCCTTTTATGCTTTTGTTATTATTTCAAATTGGGCCTCCTGTTTATGCCAGGAAGTGAGTGACCTGTCCTGCAATCCTTTTTAACTCTCCAGGTAGCTAAGAGGAGTGACTGGCTTGAACCACCACAAATGACTTTATTGGTTCCAGGTAGTCTTAAGAATGTTTTGCTCCAGTTGGTTTCAAATCATGACTCTACTCATCTGCTTCCTGGGTAGCAAGTTAAAAGCCACCATACCCAGTGACATACATACTCTTTGTTTATCTCAGAAGCCACACATTTTTAAACATTATTTTGTAACCTTCAAAACTTGACCGGATCTACTGCATCTCATGGAACAAGTCACTGCCATTCCCTAGCACAGTAATGGCTGCTCTGAGCAATGGCGGAGCAGAGACAGAGACCATGCGGCCCAGTGGCTGGGCCATTCACTCTCTGGCCCTGACAAGAAAACATTGCTGACCCTGACTGAATGAACCATGCATGCCGGTGTCTCCCTTGTTACTTCTGCCTCTTTGCTGGGGAAACTCTGAACCTAGAAAAACTTCACTGGAACCGCACCAACACCTCACCACATAAGGTGATTGGTACAAACTTTACCAAGAACAGGAACTGAGCCCATTACTATAACTGCATGAAAGTATGGAGTGAGAGCTGGCCAGATGTAGATTTACTTTATTGGGAATGAACCTCCTGTGAGGATGGAGATTACCCCAATTAGCTAGATGCTCTCAAAAAGCCTAAGTAGCGGGAATATGAGGAAAGAGGGCCAGGCAGCCAAAAATAAATTTGGTTGATAGCTAGATACATAACCATTTTCTATTACATTAACTAAGAAATTAAATATAGATAAAACAATACATGTTCAGTTTTTAAGAAACTTCAATTTAAAATAATTTTATGCAAGTCTTTCTTCACATAAAACAAAATGTTACTTTGAAAATTTTCTAATTGTATGATTTACATATTCCTTCCCCATACTCCCATAAAACTCTACGTGATGGTTGAAAAAATGACACAGATGGGTGTTAGGAGAGCCTCATCCAAGGTGTAAAGGTATCAAAAAACGTTTCTGTTATTCAACAAGCTGAGCAAGAAGAAACTATCAAGAGGAAAATATAAAAACGGTGGCTTTCTTCGCGTTCACAAGTCATCAGAATTTCAGCGCTGACTAGACCTTAGTGTAACAGAAGAGTAATAAAAAGATATAATTTTTATATTACTTTTATATACACGTAACTTTTATATGTAAATTATATGGAAATATTTCTGCCCTGCAGATACTTGGGGTATCCAGGAGTAGAGCTATCTTAAAGCATGCTAATAAAAGAAGGTCAACAGTGGTTTAAGCATTCAGCCTAGTTAACAAAGAAGCCCTGTGACTAATACTCCCCTGGAGGACAGTTTAGTCAGCAGGGCACCAGGTCTCTTCTTCTTTTGTAAGTACTATCAGATCTATGATGCTTGTAAAGAACAGAGAGGCGTCCCTGCATCTCATTCCAGCCAGGCACCTTGAAGCCACAGTGTCTCCATTTATCTTACTGGGAAGCTGGCAGGGAGGAAGGGCAGCCAGGACTCTTGGGGTGGCAGCCTCGTGTGCCACACCATTCTTCAAATCTTCTCTCATCCGAGTGATGGCCAAGGCAGCAACGTCATGGGCTCGTGCATAGTAACTGTTTTGTTTTCATGCTTTGATTTGGTGAAAATCTGCTTGCCATACTGGAGTTTCTATATCTGCCGCCACTCAGAATACCAAGTGACTTCTGTTATTGCAGACTTACTTTTTTTTTTTTAAATCACTATCTCAAAAACAAACAAACAAACAACACCCCCCAACAAAACTATTTTATTCTAAAATCTATTTTATCTTCATAAGGACTTTCCCTCTGCAACTCTTACCTTTTTATCCCTCTGTCCCTCTAACTCAAGGGGCAAGTAAAAAGTCTTAACTGGGCACAGAATGGCATGCAACCCGAGAGCATCAGGTACTGGGAAGAGAAATGTCAGTGTTGGTGGTCCCAGTGGGGAGGGGGGGCAGGGCCAGGGCAGAGGAGGAATGTTCCACAAAGAAGCAGGCAGCAAGAATGAAGATTGGCATGCAAATATAAATATGCTCTCACCTAGATGCTGCGTCTGAACTTTCCTGGAGATATTTTACATTAAATACGCTATGACTCACTACATCAAAAGACATCTTTGGCTTTGATGGTATTCAGTTTAGCATAAATTGGCCAGTAAATGATAAATTCCGTCAATACCAGTAATGTTTTACTGTCTTGAAGTACTGGGAATATGTTAGAAAATTTGGCTCCCTTGCTTAATTAAATAGGTAGATTTCTAAAAAGAGAAAATGAACTTCCAAATACCTGAAGTCACAGTCCTCGGTGCAATTAGCTGCGGTGTGGATGGGCACTCCGGAAGCTGCCCTGTGCTGAGCCGCGTGGGCAGCTACTGCTCAGGGGAGCCCCCCCGGAAAGGGGGGGGCAGTAAACAGGAGATATTTCAATCAATGGCATGAGCACAGCTCTCTAGTTTCAGAGTTTTAATAAGATGCAGTTAGTGATTTCTCACTTTGACTTCCCATGGGTTAAAATGCCAGTTTGTGCATCTTCAAAAAGTCTCTTCATCATCACTGAATCAGAGATGCTGCCCCTTTCTAGAATAATGAGTGTGAAATGTAGGCATGGATTCTCTTTTGTCCATGTATGATTTTTCTTAACTTCTTTAACTTTCTATTATTTTTCTGTTTTCAGTGATGCTAGGCCTTAAAGTCAGGGCCTCCTGTTTGCTAGGAGGAGCGTGTGTCCTCCTTTCACACTGGCTATGTGAGTTAAGGTCTTTCTTTATTGCCCAGCTGTCCTACACCGCCATCCTCTACTTGTGCTTCTCCTTGCTGCTGTGGTGGCAGGTCCTCCACCATCTGCTCAGCACAGCCATTGACTGGAACGAGGTCTTATGAGCAGGAGTCCCTGTGCTACACTGCCGTAGTGAGGATGACAAGCTTGTGCACCCAGTTTATGCCTTGACTCTCTTGAGAGAAATCCCATTACCAGGTATGGGGTAGAAAGGAGAAATGTATAGGAAAATGTCACCAAGTTCATAAGCTTTATAGGTAAATACAGTCACAAATACCACACAGTCTAGTACAGGTGAATATTTAACAATATTTACCACAGAACTAGTGAACACTACCAAACTAGCTATTAAAATAGTAATGAATTCTCCTATTTCCAACCATCATCCCAGGAGGCCAAATACACAGCCTTATAGCTCCTATAAGACTGTAACGACCACTCCATACCTTCACATCTTATTTTGGAATGTTCTTTTAGAAAAATGACAAAAGTATTCCTTGAAATTGATATTAGGAATGAGCTAAAAATTTCATTGACACATGAAAGAAAAACTTCAGAGCAATGATTTAATTTTGGTGATGTTTCTAGACTTCTTAGTACAAACCTATGTTATAACACTGCATTTCAAAATACCCATACAAGTTCCTGCTGTTCTCATTTGTCTAGACGGCAAACACATTGGAAGCCTACACTTCTTGTCTAGATGAGTACAACTCAGATACCAGGATTCCACAAAGACAATCCTTCAAACACTAATTTTCAGGCCTCAAGGTATTCCCTTTTCAAGTTATATTTGTCTCACTTTTAAATTTAAACCTTTCCAAAATATTTCTTCATTAATTTGACAATATACACAACCACAGTTGTATGAGGTCAATGGAAAAATGTTCGGTGTGAACTTAAAAATAGTCTCAAGTTTCACAAATGATAAAGCTGTAGCCAATAACTAGGGATAATACAAAAAAAATTTATGAGTCAAAATTCATTTTCTGAGAAGGAACTTAGAACCACTCTTTGGGAAATGACTTTCACCTGATTCATCACATCTGCTCTCAAGCAAGATTCCATTATGGGTAATTCTCACTTTTAGGGGACATTCACAAGATATTTAGCTAAATTGCCACTTTTCAAAAGCAAGATTCAGCTAAGCATGTTATTATGCATAAATATTATCATAATGGCTATATTTCATTTGTTTTCAAAATCAGCATCTAAAATAGAAGTTTTCCTCCAGGATCCTTGGGAGGAAGCGCTATGTATGTGGAATGTGCTCTGTGGTGAGCCAGGGGGCGGCTGGAAGTCTGGGTGACGGCATCACCTAAGCGGGTTTCCTCATTGCAGGAGCCTCAGGGGTTCCTAAAATACTCCTAGATTTCCACTCTGCCCAGGAGGATCTCTGCTTTTCCACTACTTAGGATGGTCTTCAGAATCTGTGTAGACTAGAAAGAGAAGCAAACAGGACTTTTTGCCATAGCATGGGGTGTTGACCTTAAAAATAACTTGATAAGAACACTGAGAAATCTGTTTAGGCTGTATGGAATTTGGAACGATGACATTACCCTGCATTACCTTAAGACTCCCAGGACACGCCTTCCAAAGGCGTAACGATGGCCAAAATCATTTTAGCAAAGACACTAAGACGATTTGGCGGGTCCGAGAGCCGTGATGTCACATGTAGTTCCTTCCTTGGGCTGATTAAAGCATGTGGTCAGCTGCAGCTCTCTCCTCGTTCCTACCAATCAGAATAGTCTTCACCTGACTCCACTGACCAACATGGACAAAATTTATTAGGGCCTTCCTCACCACTTGGTTAAAGCCGAAGTCAATGCTACGAAACTAACACTGATGGCTCCTCTTTATTATTCATTTCAGGAACAATGAATACCATTTTAAAATAAATGATAGCATCTTTGTAAAATGAAACCAAAGGAAGACTATGGAATTAAGGAGGGCACACAGGCCCCATCTAAGGTTTGTGGATGGAGCTACAGGGTGGGAAGAAGGAAGAAGGCAGTTTGCACTTGTGTTGACTTCTCATTCTTCAGTTGGCTGGTGCTATGTGGGCTTCTATTCTAACAGTCATTGTTTCTCAATGAAGAGAGACAAACAGCTACACGACTAAGTTATGGTAAAAGCAAAAAAGAAAAAAAGTCTGTGACTGAGAGGTAAGAGTCAGAACTGTGGTGGCCCATGGAGGGGGGGTTGGGGGCCGTGGAGGAGGCCTCACAGATGTGATGCCAAGGAATACAGAAACAGGCTTACTGTTTTCAGGAATTAACAGAGTTTCCGATGAATTTTTTTTTTTTTTTTGTATTCTTACCAAAGATGGAAAGGAGGGCTGGAGGTGTGGATTAAGTGGTAGAGCACCTGCCTAGCACCTGCAAAACCCTGAGTTAAACCCCTGTACTTCCCAAATCCAATAAAATTCAACAAAATTGAACCAAAGAAGGTGGAACACACTGCCAAATAAGAAATGATAAGCTTTGCAAGAAAAAAATTATATCCTCAAGAGTTTATGAAAAAGAACAGTTTGAACATGATGAAAATTGAAGACATCATTTGAGAATAAATTTTAAAAATGATTTTAAAAAGTTTTTTTAGAATTATATGAAATAAGCAAACAACAGGGACGTGAACAGTAAGGACCTGAACAATGGTGATCTTTTTTATAACTGTTGTTTGGCTTCGTTTATGGGCTAGTCCTGGGGCTTGAAATCAGGGCTTGGGTGCTGTCCTGAGCTTTTGTGCTCAAGGCCAGCACGCCACCATGTAAGCCAGAGTTCCGTTTCTGGCTTTTCGTTGGTTAACTGAAGATAAGAGTCTCATAGGCTGTCTTGCCTAGGCTGACTTTGAATCCTAATGCTCAGATCCTGGTCTCCTGAGCAGCATGAGCCACTGGCTCCCAGCGCCAGCAATCTTTTTAAACACCAGTGTTCTTTCTAGACTACAATGATTTCTTAAGTCTACATGGCCACCTATTCATTACATTTCCACACAAGAATCATTGAGCCAGACACTGATGGCTTACTTCTGTAATCCTAGCTGTTCAGGAGGCTGAGGTCTGGAGTTTGACCATTCAAGGGCAGTCTAGGTGGAGAAGTCTGAGGGACTTCGTCTCCAAAATAAACAGCAAAAAGCAGGGCTAGAGGCAGAGCTCATGGTATGAATACTACCTGAGCAAGGAAGCAAAGCAAGTGGGAAGCCTTGAATTAAACCCTGTTACTGCAAAAAATAAAACTAAGAGTAAATCAATGAACAAAATGAGTGGAAAAAAACCTTAAAACAGCAAAACATTATTGATTTGGATATCTATTCTATTAGAAGATATTTATGTAACTAATGTATCAGCATTTGCTAATGAGTAACATGCCTTTTAACAGATTCTATTCTAAAGGTGCTGGTACGAAGTCTCAAGGCATTTAGTTACAAAGGGGAGTCACCTAATGGCACCGAGGGGTGGGATTTGGGTTTATGGGTTGGTTCTTTACAAATAAAGTTGTCAGGTATAAATCTATAAATATTAATGACCCATGTGCTCGGAAAGAAAATTGACAAACGAGAAAGGTCTGTAACCATATAAAATTGTGACTTTGTCTACTGATTCCAGTTCTTATCACTGAAAGCATAACATAAATCTCAAGGAAGGAAAAGCCATTAACACCTTTTGTATCTCTCAAGGTAAAAAACTTCACTATTTATCAATGCTAAGCATGTAGAAACTTGAAATAAAACTTAAAAACAAAAAGGCATGAACCCTCAGGAGACATTTATTTCTTCAACAGTATAGCAGAGAAATTCTTTAAAACAGTCAGACCTAAGGAAATGAAAATAAATTAGCAACTTAAGCAAACAATAACAGAGAAATACAACTCACAAATTATACTGAGTCCATACGGAATAAAGAGAAGTTTTGTTTGCAGAAAAACTTTAAACCTTGGTTGTTTTGATGTTTCCTATTCTCTAGAACTACATGAATGTATGTATTTGTTCTACATCCTTCGCCAGGTTTTTAAAACCTTTTGATTTTGAAATGATGTTGGGCTCTCACAAAAGTGGCATAGGTGGCACTGTGGGTTGCTGGACAACTTTACCTGGCCTTGCTGGTGTTAATGGTTCCAGCCTGCCTCTCAGAGGCCTCCTCCTGTTTTGATTGTAATCCAGGAAGCCATGTCACAGTGACTTGCTATGTTTTCTCAGCCTCCTCCAGTGTGAAGAAGTCTCACTCTTTCTGTTTTCATAACTGTGACACAGCTGAGGAGTATGGGTGTGGGGAAGAGTCTCCCCGAGTGTGCCACTGCTTGCTACTTGCTCACGATCAGAGCAGGATTACAACTTTTGGAGAATATGACAAGTGAAGTGTCCTTCGCATGCTGGCACGTGGGTGGGTGTCTGGTATCAACGATCTGCCTCTGAACACGTGACGAAGGACCCCAGGGAGAGGTGATTATCTCCTCTGCTGTCCTGGATTCACACAGGGAGCTGCCAGGCTAGCCTCGGGAAGAAGGGGAGCAAGGGCCTGCTTCCGGAGAGCATGTTGGGAACAGCGAATGTACTGAAAGCTTCTCTTTCAAGTTTTGTTGACTAGCACTTCATTCATCAGTGGATTTTGCTCACAGCAATTATTACTGTGCTGTTCTAAAGTTGATTTTCTATTTCCCTCATTGATTTGGAATTGCTTTTAAGGAAGAGCTTCCCTTTCTCCACTCATTTTCACATGGTCAAGACATGATTTTTTTTAATGCGTGAGTGCTTTATAATGTAATTAGATGAATCTTATCAACACTAGATAACAGTGGTAATTTAAACTGAGATGTCATCACAATAAAACTCTGGAGAAAGAAAAACATGCTTTATATTACTAAATACATAGGGTAGGAATCTAAATTAGTATAACCATTTTGGACAATAATTTGTCAGCACCACATAAAGCTAAAGATACATTTATAGGATGACCCAGAAATTCCGCATTTAGGTTTCCACTGTGGTGCACGTACATAAGGGGATGTCTACAGGCACAGAAGATCATTTCCATATTGTAACAGGAAAAACAAAAAAAGGAGATGATTTAACTTTTCAAGAATATAAATAAATTCAGACACATTCAGAAAGTAGAATGCTGCACAGCAGTGAAGTTGAGCTAACAATATTCACATAAATCTTACAATGATGGTTAAAAACAAAACCAGCAACACAGCTGCTACAGGAAAAAAGGTGAAGGAGAGGAATGAACCAGAAATATGGCAGTGGACATGCCAGGCGAAGAGCAGACTGTATGTGAACAGTGGGAACAACGTGGGGCTCAAGGAGGAGAAACTGACCTCGTGGCAGTCCAAGCCCCCAGTCTTTCCACTAGCCAGGAGCTCACCTCCACAGCCCATGGTGATGTCTACCCTGACCTCTTACAGCATGCGGCTGAGCTGCGTGGCTCCTGGAGTTACCACCCGGCCATTTAGCTCCTGTAGAGCTCCTCTAATGGAGCCTCAACGAACCATTAGCTCAGGCCACAGCACACACTCTGGGCTAAGACATCCAAGCCCTGGCGTTGTTTTTTGCTGTTTACTGTAGTCAGGCCACCTTTCTGTCCTTTCCCCCTGGATAACGTGGGAGAGAGGCTGTACATGTGCATTCCCACCTCTCACTGGAAGAAGACCTCAGTGTAGGCAACAAAGCACCCTGGGCAGCCCCGGTTGGCTGGAGGAGCAGGGAAAGGAGAGCAATGTGCCACCATAGGACATTTTCCTAATTCCAGGGAGACAAGCAGTTTCCATAGGCCCTCAGCAAAGAGCTGGCCAAGTACAGGGACCAGGTTTCACACTAGAATTCCACACAGAAGTAAACAGAGGAGGAGTTCTGCTACAAAAAGGTAATTCGTTTAACGTGGAGGTGACACAGACGAACAATTCACTTATGAGCTCCAAAATGGGTGCCTGTAGCTATGGGATTGGCAGTATCTCTATCAGTGAGGGTCCTAAGGAATATTCTAGTACTTAGGTAGTTTATCACTGGAGGGCAACAATTGAATTGCTTCAAAATATGAGAAAGATGAATTTAGGAAATATTTTAGTATTTTTTAGCTTCTTAGAAAAGAGCAGAGACTTTTACATGATTAGATTCATTAGATTTAGGGATAAAATTCAACACATGCAGTACTCCCCCCCTAAAAGTCCATCCTAAAACATGCATTTAAAATTTCCTTCAGTTGTAATTCACAGACTCACTCAGATCATGTTTCCAAAATGAGTTATTTTTTTGTTTTGTTGTTCAGTGCTAGACAGTCATTTACTTCAATTGCTAGCTTAACACTGAAGTGTACTTTTTATATGATTTTTCCTAAGAGCTTATATTTGCTTCAAAAACTACTTATCAAAAGAGGGTGGTGAGAAGTCTGTTCAGGATTTCAGACAGAAACTTTCAATATGGATAAAAATAACCATGAGGATAATGATGCAAATCATACTATCAACAGTAGTCTGAATTAGACTTTGATGTCCAGCCTGTTTCACACTCAAGTCCAAACAGCCCAGCAGAGCCATTTCTAGACCACCTCATCTGCTGCTTGGGCACGTTCCCAAACCTGGGGCAGAGCAAAGTTTCTTGAAAGCTCCCTGCCCTGCACTGTGTGTGAGAGATCTAAGATGGCCAAGGCACCAGGATAAAATTCATGTTGCTTGATACTTCTGAACAAAGGAGAGACCTACATAAATTAATTTCCAAAGCTCATCATATTGCCGGATTCCTCTATTTTCTAAAGTATGATTGGCCTTGAACTCTGGTCACCAATCAAAATGCAGATAAAACCTCTTTCTAATCCCAGTGTCTTACACTCTTCCTTTAGCAAAGCCTGCTTCTGAGAGGCAGATGTCAGATGTCAGCTTTCTTTGCACATCAGAGTTCATCTACACTGAGGGTATGACTTTGTTCAGCACCAGGAGAGAGCCCCTAGGCCTCCATGTCGCATCTGTGGGGAGTATGGGGACATTTTGGGGGTACTGGGTTAAGTTAAGCGATTGGCATAGATAAAGCAGGCCCAGAGGAAGGACTCACTGAATGCTTAATGTAGTGCAGGTTTAAAGTAATACAGAACAGGACTAGCAGGAGTAAAACCGGACTGAAATCACATCCTGGCTCTATCATTTCTTTACCTCATCTCGGGCAAGTTAGCTAACCACACTGACCCTTAGGTTCACCACACAAACGATGCAGGAAAAGATAACTTGTGCCATTGTAAAGATGATGTAACTACGAACACAAAATATTAAAGAAACAAGGGCTCAGCAAATGAATGTACAAAAATGCACATGTGGACACATACAAATCAGATTATAGTGTAAAGTGTAATGAGTACAGGATAAAGGGCCTTGTAGAACATATTGCACTATAAGAGAGGTAGGTAAATGATAGTGGCACAAAATCATCTTCCTTTCTTCAACAAACACTTACCAATAAGGTGCGAGATGAATTACTAAGTATTCATACACTCAATATGTAGATATACTCAATGTTTCAGTCAACATTATACTAAGCAAAAGTCCTTTAAAATTTGCAAATACTAAGCTGGGAGCCTGTGGTTCACACTTGTAATCCTAGCTGCTCAGAAGGCTGAGATCTGAGGATTATGGTTTGAAGCCAGCATGGGCAGGAAAGTTTGTGAGACTCTTACTCCAATAAACTACTCAGAAAAAGCCAGAAGTAGTGCTGTGACTCAAGTGGTAGAGCACTAGCCTTGAGCACAAAGAGGCTCAGTGACAGAGCCCAGGGCCTGAGTTCAAACCCCAGGACTGGCAAAAAACAAACAAACAAACAAAACAAAACAAAAAAACCAAACCCCAAGTCCCCCCTGAAAAAACCCCACAAAAACAAAAACCTTACTAAATAAATGAATAAATGAGCTGTATGCCCATTAAGAGTATTATTGGTGTGGAGGTACACACGACTGTAATTCCTGAGGCAGGAGCCCAAGATCCTGGACTTCCTCGGGTTCATAGTAATACTGTCTCTAAAAACAAACCAACGACCAGAAACAAAAACCAACACACATAGACACTGCACATGAAAGAGTGTGCTGCCTAGAGAAGGAAGGCAGCAGTTTAGAGGGCTTTGTTCCTGCATCTCTCTGCTTCACCACTCAGGTGGATTACAGCCCTAGGCGTAGAGAAATTGATGTGTGTCTCTAAGAGGCCAGATGAATCACTTAAAGAATGCAGTTAATAAGTATTAGCTGCATACTGAACGACAGGTGTATAGAGGAGGTATTTCTGCATAAATGAACTGGTTAACCTGAAATCCTCTGTATATTTGAAGACAATGCTAATAAAGAAAAACCAAATAAAAATAAAGTTGGTTGAGATTTTAATGGTAATGAAAATATACTTTTGCTTAAAAAATTAAAAATATTAGTCATCATGATTTTGATTAAATGCATCAAAGTATGGAAATAAATTAATAGGAAATAAGAAAACTGGGCAGTAGAACAGCAAAAGTAGAAACCACTTAGTAGTTAGAAACTTAAAAACATGATAGTAAAATACTGTACACTAAATACAACATATTACATTAAAAAGGCTAAGTAAAAATGAAACAAATGATCATAATCTAAGATTCACAAAATACATGAATACATATGGTATTTGTACATGCATGAACTATGTTTGTATATATATATATATATATATATTTTTTTTTTTTTTTCTTTTTCGGGGAGTTGCTGGTACTGGAGCTTGAACTCACTTGGCTTTTTTGCTCACAGCTGGCACTCTAGCACTTGAGTCACACATCCAGTTCTGGCTTTTTGCTGAGTCATATTAGACAGAATTCATTTGCCTGTGTAGGCTTCAAACCATGATCTTTAGATATTAGCCTCTTTGATACCCAGGACTGTAGGCAGGTTCCACCTGTGCTTGGTGTATGCATAGCCTTTTTCTTTTCTTTTCTTAATGCTTAAGATGTATAGACTGATGCTAAGTAAAATGCTAACAGTGCTCACGTTGCATGATCAGATTTGGGAGGATTTTTCTTTTCTTATTTTTTTTGCACCTGGGAAGTTATCAATTTAATAAATGCCAAAATACTTTTGTAGAGTAAGAGAGAACCACGAAGGTTTTGTAACAGCCGCAGCACAACTTGTCTGTGCTCACCCAATGGCAAATGAAAAGGTTATTTTTTAAGCCTATTTAAAAGATGAGAATAGCTAAATAGCAATAAAAGGAACTCATACTGTATTTCCAAGAAAGGTGTTTAAGCATATTGCAAAACTACGTAAGAAGCTGGCTGCTGATGACTCACACCTATAATCCTAGCTACTCCTAGCGAATCTAGCTGAGATCTTAGTTCAAAGTCAGCCAGGGCAGGAAAGTCCATGAGACTCTTATCGCCAATCAGCCACCAAAAAGCCAGAAGCGGAACTGTGGCTCAAGTGGCAGAGTGGTAGCCTTGAGCAAAACAAACCTCAGAGACAGTGCCTAAGGCCCTAAATTCAAGCCCTGGGATTAGGATCAAAACCCAAACAATAAAGAAGTACATGAGAAGCCACGCATGGTGGTACACACCTGTCTGGCTGAGTCAGAAAGATGAAGAGTATAAGGCTGGCCTGAGCTGCAGAATAAAACTTTTATGTATATTAAAAAAAGAAACCAGGTGCCTGTGGGTCATGCCTGGAACCCCAGCCACTCAGGAAGCTCAGATCTGAGGAGCATGGTTAGAAGCCAGTCTGGGCAGAAAAGTCCATGGGACTCATCTCCAATTAACCAGCAAAAATCTGGTTCAAATGGTAGAACGCCAGCCTTGAGCAAAAAATGCCAAGCAAGAGTGCAAGACCCCTGAGTTCAAACTACAGTAATGGCACAGAAAAAAACTTCAAAAGAAAAACCTGTATAGGATAGTGAAGTGACAAGATAAAGCTGGACAAAAGTTCAGCCTTCCTATGAAGACAAATACAAAACACAAGCACTTTCAATTCTATGTGTTACGCAGAGATTGTTCCTCACAAAAGCGGGTGTCTTGAACCTAAAGCTTTTCAGACTGAAAGTCACTTGCCTATCAAGAATCCAGATTTAATAGCTTGCTCTTCTGTCACTGCTGGCTACTCAATGCCATAGGACCAATCATCAGTGATCAACACAGCCTCGGTTCCACATGGCTTCTGTGGGCTAAACAACTCCACAAGAAACAATCTGATAAATCGTCTCTTTCTAAGAGTTGAAGTTTAATGTGACCAATTTTCTATTATTTTCAAAGAAAAGTTTTTTTTTTAAAGCAAACAAGCTAGAGAAAAGGAAGCTGAAATAATAACATAAATATAATAAGATTATAACCTGAAATCAGTTTGTTTTTCTGAGCTCAGAATAGGTGGAGACTGTATAACCAGGAGGTTACTTACAAGCTCCACAAGAGTCCATCTGTTTGCAGACTGTGAAGCTACGACCCTTCGTGGTCCATCCAGCACTGACCTGGCCCTTCCCGCCGTTCTGTATCCTACCCTCTTCTGAGTTTTTCTCCATACTGCTAAGTAGGTGAGACATTGTACGAAGGGTAAAAGGACTTTTGGCTCCGAGTATAAAGGAAGTACCTTCTTTAAAAACTCATATGTAAAGACTGGTTAAAAAAAAAAAAAAAAAACCTTAAGAATTCAATGAAAGAGGAGGGAAGGAAAAATGTAAAAGTACAACAAGCCCAGCAATCTGTTATGAGCTGAATGAGCGCCAATTTGTGGGCCTCGGGGCTCTGTAGGATTTCTCTGTACAGTGCCAAACTCCGACAATATTGTTATGGTTAGGAAAGAATTTCTCACAAGAGCTAACAAAGGCAGAAGGTCATAAATAAACCCAGCAGGACTGCCTTGTCAGTTCTCATTATTAGCGCTGCAGGCACTTGCTTTTCTGTGGGCTTCTTACAGGTTCATTTAAGTGTAAGGGTTCCTCCTAGAAAATTCACATACTCATAAATAAAACGATTCTTAACCTAGCCAAGAAAAATACTTGAACTTGACAAGAAAGAAAATAAACAAGCAAATAAACGGAAGGGACAGGAACACTGCAAGCAAATGGCAGAAAGCAGAGCTCCCTGCCTGCCCAGCACGCGTCTGTGGCCCCCTGGCCTGGCACTCTGGGGACTGACCTGGGAGAGGCTCCGCCTCCTCCCCACAGCAAGACTGCAGAATTCTACGTGGGCAGGAAATGAAGCCGAGCTCCTAAACTGATGCTGACACGTGGTATACGCTGTGCAGAGCGCAGCTGTGTAATCATTACTGCAATTATGAAGTGACATTTAGTGTTAACTTTATTTTGCTGAAGATTTTTAACAAGTAACAAAAAAGGAGCTATAAGCATATTAGCAATATGAAGGGAAATTGACTTAGCCATTTGGAAAGCAGGAATGTATTACTGGGCCTTCAGAGCTGGGTGCCATCTTTTGCATTAGGGCAAATCTTTGAGTTCTTAAAGGAAGGCAAGATTCAAGTTTTAGTGCAAATTTCAGTTCTTTCTCAAATTTATGTTCTCATATCCTAAGAATAGCAGAGAATATCCAACTTCTCATACTTCTAATATAGCTTTTTAGTCAATAGAAAAAGCATCTGCTGAGCTTCATTTCACTTACTACTAACTCAAAGAAAAAAATGTATTTTCAGCAATGAAGAAACTGTTTACAAAAAGAACAATTTAAAGTAATGTAGCCTATGCTGGCAAACCTGAATTATGACAGAAAACAATAAACATCATCAGCAATGCCATCACTCAGAGAAAACCAAATCCCAACTTTGGTCATACTTCCTTCTCATTTTTTAAAGTATAGCAAAACATGTGTCTTCTAAAGTATAGCGAAACATACCCGTGAGCATACAAAAACAAGCCAAATGACCTACTTACCATCCTCTATTAAGAAAATGAACATTTTCTCTTATAAACAAAGTGACATAAAAATGTACTTCATTTTATAATTCGTGCATCTTTAAAAAAATGTATCTATAAATGACACCATCCTTTTTAAGAGAACAATTGAAGTTTCCTAGGGAATACTTCACAGGCACAGACCCAGGACGATTCCTGGTATAGCAGGTTCTACCCAACAGCCTCAGAGGCTGGGTTGTTAAGTGCTGTTACAGGGAAAGGTGTGTTTGTGGAATTACTTCTTACTGCCTTGCAGCCTCTCATTACCTACCACTCAGGACTATTAGTGTCAAGCTGAGGTTGAATCTTTCACAGAGAAAATTCTCCATGTTTGCTTTAGACCCTGGCAAATGGTCCATGTGCTTAGCTTTCAAACAGGATTGCTCCTGAATAACAAAACACCACGGATAAAAGCAACAAGAGTAAATGGTAAAGGGACGTTTAAACACTCAAGAGTGGTAAGAAACAGCCAGACCTAACTTTCCAGTGCTAGGGATATACAATCAGCTCAGTGATTGCATTAACTGCTGCCTACCTGCAGGAAGTCAAGGGTGGTAGGGCAGCAATGGGCTGTGGCATCTTGTGGAATTTTACTGATTAGTAGCCCTGGTGGACAATGTTAGGTCATACACAGTCGTTAGCAGCTTGCTGGCAAGGGATAAACAGCCAAAGACAAGTTCAATGCCAACACTCCAGACATGCATAGTATACAAAATGACTCAAGCATATGAACCAAATGAGACTTTTATCAATTCTCCAAGCTGATCAGATGTTAAAGGGTGCACACCAAGGTACAGAAGAAAAAGAGTCTTCGCGGTGTTTCATATAAAACACAGCATAAGTCAAATATTAAAATGTGAGTAACAAGACTAGCTGTTAAGAATTATACAGAACTCCCAGAACTGAAAGGAGCCATAGTAAACCTGCACTTCCATCCCGTGTTTGTCAAAGGTGAAACAGATCCAGTGGGAATCTGTAGAACTAGCATGGGGTCTGCGGACAATGGTTGCATTTGGATGCAATTTTGTAAGTATAGTCATTACCTCAACACCAGCATGGAAATTAATAGCTCATTCCAACGGGCTAGGGGTGTGTGTGTGCTTTCTGTACACACGTAGATGAATGTGCTTTCTATACATACATAGATGAATACACACACCCTTAGTAGGGGGCATTTTTCTAATAGTGACCATTTTGCATTACATATCTAGTAGGTAAGTATATAAACGGTAAGAGTTTGCACAATTATACTACTACGCAGCAGGAATGTCATAGTATGCTTTCAATACACCCTTAGTGACTACACATTGGCCTTTATTCTCTGCTTGCTACCTTTGGCATGCATCACACTGTAATGCCCCTAGTTCTCCAATTTCTGGAACTTGCAAATGCATTCATTTCATCTCCTTGGAGGTGAGTCACAACAGCCACCACATATAGGCCCATAGACCAGGAAGCTGTAAACTGATACACCTGAGGATAACCAACTCCTACTGCCACAGAAAGAAAACACGTGTCATCTCCTTAGCATGCCTACCTGGACTGGGCAGGGTGCCCAACTCTGACACAACCATGGAATTTGAAATTAAGCTCAAAAGGAGGCTAAGCAGCAATATGTTAAATGCCTTTTATAATGAATGATAATAACTTGGCTAAAATTGATAAAGCATCAGAAATTTTCCATTCTATTTGCTGACTTCCCACAGGATCCACAAGAGTGAAATATAAGAGAACCAAGCTGTGGAGACAGGCTGTTTTGTGAAATCATAATCCATGAAGTGTACCATCTGTGATCTAGCACAGTTCTCAACCTACAATGCATCCCTAGTGCAACTGTGCAGTGGGATAGTTTATTTTATAGAGTTCTAAGTTCAGAAGTATCTGTAATTGTTTTAGGTCTTAAACATATGGGGTACAGCATAAACAAAATTTAAGTTCCTGACAAGTGATTTGTGAAAGGAACTATTCCTTTGGAAAAGCTGGTCCTGGGCATTCACAGTTACAGTGGAGGACAGAAAAGCTGGAAGTGGAGCTCTAGCTCAAGTGGTAGGGCACTAACCCTACCTGGGTGGGCAGGGAGGGCACCTGGGCCCTGACATTCAAGCCCTAAGATCGGCACAATAAAATAATAACAATGATAATGAATAAAGGAAATAGGACAGGAAAGCACAGGCACTGTGTAATACATAGTTGGTGGACGGGGTAATGAACAAACAGATCAACATATGGGAGACCAAGCGGGAAAAGCAAGCTAAGCTTTGGGCGGATCCAAGGACTAACAAGTGTTATTTAAGACTTTAATCTATCTAAACAGAATGGTATGGCAACTCCATACTATTTGGGTAGGAGGCACCATGGGAGAGGCTCTCTGGGCAGCTGCAAGCCCACTGAGTTCACTGTCTTTTGCGGGGAGAGAATGGCACCCTCTTATGGGAAAACTGGGGAGGGGACAGGAGACTCCTACATCAGGTCAGTTTTGAGCCCCAATTGTCCTCTAGAAGTTGGCAACAGAGGAGCCATCATGGCTGGTTGGACATACGTAGTATATGCTTAGCTGAAAGCCTGGGCTGTTTACTTCTACTTACACTAGCCATTCAACCCTAACCACAGCACACAACTAGATGTCCATTTCCTCACTGCTAAATCTTTGTTACAGCAATATAAAAGACAGCCCTTAGAATGCTGCCTGGAGATTAGGAAAAGACAATAAATGATCGGCTACTGTTCCTGTCTTTTTACCCAAACCATTCCTAAGAGCATGTGATCTGTGCAGTAGGAAAGGCTGCATTCTACACACATGGAAATGGACTGGGAGGGCAGAAGGGCTGGGCCATGATTCCAGACTAGCCATCTGACTTTAATGGGTGTTTTTCCTCTTGCTACTATCCACACTCTCTTACTAGAGGAAAGAATATGAAAAAACAAAAACCCTCCACTCTATTATAGGGTTTTCCATGAGGTTCATGTGCAGAATGAAAATCATTTAATAATCCAAGTACGGTTTTTCATCTCCTGGCAAAAAATTCTTAGCTCTTCCTTGATGGAGAATGGACATGCTCCTCACCGCAGTTAGCTCTCAGACACCCTCCTGGTGCAGATGATGGGGAGACACTGCTGTGTCTCAGCAAGCACCCGCGTGGGCTTCTGTGTGTGATAAAGACCACCCTGAACTCAGGCAGATATAAAAAACCTGGTAAAAGGCCACACTACCGTCTTATGAGCACGATTAAGTTTTTGCTTACAATGTCAGTAAAATTTAGGACTTCTTTTATTAAGAAATTTAGGTTTATACAGAGGAAATTTTAAATACACAACGTTTTATATTTAAGTTCCAGGACACAATTTAAAATTCTAGGGTTATAAACAGTCCTCAGAAAGTAGCAGTGATAAGAAAGAAGAAAAAAAAATTGAGAGGAACTGAACTGTAACTTCCCTTCCTTTCTGCATGATTTTAATTAATGTTCTGTAATAGGAAGAATGCTTACCTACAAGGCATGTTCCTTTACAAAGGATAGAAACTCCTTAAGTAAGTTTTGTGTGTCCCTTTTACAAAAGTTCT
The DNA here is from genome assembly GCF_019054845.1 of Dipodomys spectabilis. Classification (NCBI taxonomy): domain Eukaryota; kingdom Metazoa; phylum Chordata; class Mammalia; order Rodentia; family Heteromyidae; genus Dipodomys; species Dipodomys spectabilis. The sequence goes on from NW_024870979.1 coordinate 1,129,396, forward strand.
AATGTGTTTAAGTAGAGACCTCAGATTGCTTTTTGTAGCGATCACAGCTCAGTTTCAAGCATCACTTACCTTTTTCAGGAGGGGCCTGCCCTCATGCTGCTGCTGAGGGATGGCTAGTGAATGACAAAAGGGGTGTAAGAGGGCATCCCGCTGGCATTTCTGAAGTGAGTTATGATTATACAATTGAATGGGGGCTCTTTCTTGGGGATTAGTGGGAGTAGGGGCTCATGCTTGCTACGCAGGTGCTCTTCCACTTGAGCCATACCTTCAGCTCTATTTTGTGTTAGTTACTTTTCAAGGAAGGCTCTCACTTTACCTCATTATGGCTGGCCTGCACTGAAATCATTCTATTTGTGCTTACTTGAGATGTTGAGGATGAAGCATGCTACGATAGCAAGCCATTGCTTGAGAGAGGGTCTCCCGGACTGTTACAACCTATGACTCCCACATTGCCCACTTCCCAAGTATTTAGGATTATAGGCTAGAGATACTGTGTCCAGTCAGGTGTATTCACCATGAGAAAATGGATCAAGCTGCAGATTGATGGGTGTATTTCTGTTACACTTCCATAAGATTTACATTTGTAGAACTGACCATTTGGAAGTGGAAGTGTGGCTCAAATGGTAGAGCTCTAGTCTTAAGCAAAAAAACCAAGTAAGAGCACAAGGCACTGAACTCAAGCTCTAGTACTAACACCAAACCAAACCAAACCAAAACTGACCAGACAGGGACAACATGGTAATTTGTCAGGACCTAGGATGATATAAACCAGCCATCTCCTGAATCTGTAATTCATCCTCATAGGTTAGCACTAATGTCTTTACGAGCCTCCAGAAATATGGCCTGCTTTCAAAATCAAATGTCAACATACGTTCTTAAGGGTAGTTAATGATCTGACCGCAACTATGCCAATCTCTTAATTTATCTGTACTAGGTCAAAGGCAATCCTGCCCATCAGATCAAAGTGTGACACAAGCAGTGCTTGATTTACTGAAAATAACTATACCACAAAGCTGGGCCTTTCTGAATTTAAAATAAAAGTTTAAAATCACAGTATCATTGTTTACATTAAAAAGCACATAGGTAGATATGTATTAAATGTTATATTCCATTAAAGCACAGAATCAGTAATATCTAGAACCAAAGTAGTTCTAGCATTTCTCATTTCTCTCATATTTTCCTCCAATTTCCACTAATTTGATTTTTTTTTTTTTACCATATTCCTCATGACTTCGAAGGTTACAAGGGTATAGGGAATTGGAAAGAAAAATTTCCGCAAATATGAAAAAGCAATACTTAATAATCTTTATGCATGACCATTACTTTTTCCTTTCACATACATCAATAAAACTATTCCCAGTATGTTTAGGTTAAGTAAAAGAAACAGGAGAGCGTAGGCTGACGTGGTGTAAATGCTCCCTTTGAACTTGCAGGTAGAAGGCTGTTTCAGAATTGTGCCACGTTCCTAATGAAGACAGAAAACATGTAACTTCTACTGTTCTATGTAGACAGGAGGGGACAGTCACTTAAAAAACGAGAGGGTGAGGAACGAGAGCTGAAGATGGTGAGGAGAGACGACGGGACAGGAGGGGACACAGGAGGCCACAGCATGGCCTCACCGTCCTGTGCCCACCATGCTCAGGCCAGAGCCATTCAAAGCACCTTCTAGCCAGGCTGGTGGGAGAGGGTGTGGGGTAATGGAGTATGGTATTCTTCAAGCTCATATGTATAAAGGAAGCAATTAGAAGACTTTCTTATGTATTTAGCTGTCACCATGGTTTTCTCTTGACTGACTTTGGTTTTTAAGAGCTCATGAGAGAAGGGCTAGAAGAGTAAAAATTAAAAGTTTTCACTACTGATTTCAAGCAACAACACATCTAAACAGAGAAGAAATGCTAAGCAGAACGTTTCTATATCCCAACAGTATAGCCTCTCAGTCATTCTGCTTTTGTATGTTCTAAGTAGAAGTCATGAGTCAGTGGCTCATACCTACAATCCTAATTACTCAGCAGGCTTAGGTCTGAGGATTATGGTTCGAAGACAGGTGGGCAGAAAAGTCCTTGAGACTGTATTTCCAATTAACTGGGAGAAAAGCCAGATTAGAGGCGTAGAACATCAGAGTGAGACTACAAGGCCATGAGTTGAGGCCATATTCTGTAAATTATGTACACTGTAAAGAACCTATTGCTTGGGCTGGGAAGGTGGCTCAATGGTAGAGTGCTTGCCTTGCATGCATGAGGCCCTGGGTTTGTCTCCTCAGCACCACATGAACAGAAAAAGCGGGAAGTGGCACTGTGGCTCAAGTAGTAGAGCACTAGCCTTGAGCTGAAGAGCTGAGGGACAGCGTCCAGGGCCCAGAATTCAGGCCCCAACACCAAGGCAGAAAAAAAAAGAACCTATTGCTTATCCAGGAAATGTTAGCTCTCTTCCTCTTTCTATTCTGACTGTACATTTCCCATTGGCTTGAAAGAAATGACTCATCTACCTGTACCGGTGGCTGCCCTGTATTTTGGCATCTGATAAAATTTAAAGATGCCTAGAAAAAAGAAAAGGAAAAAGAAAACCACTATATAAAATATTCTCAGGGCTGGGAAAGTGGCTCAGTGGTAGAATGCTTGCCTTGCATGCATGAGGCCCTGGGTTCGATTCCTCAGCACCACATAAACAGAAAAGGCTGGAAGTGGGGCTGTGGCTCAAGTGGTAGAGCACTAGCCTTGAGCTGAAGAGCTGAGGGACAGCGCCCCGATCCAAAGCTCAAGTGCCACAACCGACAATAAACAAACAAATCAACAAACTATCCAACTTCTGCAAACCCCAGGATAATACTGATATAGAGCCATTTGTCATCATAAAATCTTCTCTTTTAAATATATTTATGACATTATTAGGTTAGTAGATGTTTTGTAGACAACAATAAACGTCCTAAGGGGAGCAAGGTACAAAGAGAGGACTGCTCCGACTGCTATGCCAGACCCGTATTGATGCTCCGGCCTCCTGCTTTCTATAAATAATCAAGAGAGTTTTCAAACCACACTCAGAGCTTGGAATGGCAGTGCAAGCGAGCAATCCCAGTGCTTGAGGCTGACCTATGTAGTTTCACGAGTTTCAAGGCCAGCCTGGAGTTACAGAGTGTGATCCTGTCTCAAAAAAACTATCAAACAAAACAACAACAAATTCAAGTCTCCAATTAACAGGGAAAAGGACTAAAAGCAACAAATAGCAAAATAACTTAATGTAGTAGTTTTGTAGTAGGAAATGTAGAATGTCGATTCATTGTGGTATAAGCGCTCTGTTAAACAGTATTATATCCCAAAAGTAACAGTATCCATATGACTACCTTTAGCGCTTCCTGTATGTATTTATCATTTCCCCTTTCCCACTGCACACTCAATGTTTACTAGCTGCTGGAAAAATTTACCATGGTGCCTGTCCCATAAAATCATGCTCTGCGGACAACATGCTGCAGGCGTGGAAGGCCACGCAGACCTTTAGTTGTCCTTAATTGGAAGATATAAAAAACAAAAGCAAGTATTTTTTATGTAGTGATCAAGTCCAGAAGGGGTTGAAGCAGCTGCCCCTTTTCTGTTTCCGTGTGCCATTTAAGGGTTGGTGTGCGCGTGGGTTAGTGTTACCGGAGACAATATTGGAACTTGCTAAATTTGTATTTCGGAGAAACAGTAAGTTTTTATCCTAGGAATGTGCTATGAGATATTTGGGCTAAAATGTATTCATTGTTTTTTTTGTTTTTGAAATTCAATCTGGTTTCTTCCCCACCTTCCTCCCCCACCCCCCCATAAATCTGGCAACTCTGAGATGGTAAAAGCTGTGAGAACTAGGCGTTGAAAGATCTCTGCCAACTGCCGGTCCCACCAGCTGTGTGATGTTGAGCGGCGGTTTCACCACTTGGTGCTTCTGCTCTCTTCCCTATCAGACAGGAATATTTACTGCCTTAGACACCTGTGGGACGGATTTGGCAATACCACCAACAGGGCACCTGGTGCGCTCGGCACCATTAGGTACTGCCTACAAGCAACGCGCTCCCTGGTCCCAGTCTGCTATTTGCCATCGCTGTTACTCAACAGCTGGCAAATGTATACTTACACACAGCCAAGTTTCTAGACACCACGCTCTTAATTTACCGCTATCAAAATAAAAACATGGTTAAACGTACGCAAAAAGATACATGCGTAGATAATACTCTTATTACCATGAAAGGATGAAAGGGAATTTTACAATGCTGGAAATTAAACAAGACAGTCACAGTTGAGGGGACAGCCTGAGCGAAGGGCCCGCAGCAGGCAAGCAGACCGCTCGGGCCGCCAGCAGAGCCCAGCCTCTCTGCTGCAGGCTTCCATGGCAGATGGGGTGGAGGGCAGGGGCAGAGAATTCAACTCAGTAATGTTTTCTTTCCAAGTAGGCTGAAAATGCAAAGGCCCGGCAGCGCCATGGGGAAGAAGCTATAAAAGATCATTTGTGAGTTAACTAACCATAGATGGACAAAATTAACCTTGGTGTGGACAAGGAACATGTTGAGATGGAAAGGAAGGACGGAGCTCAGAGAAGCTGAAGAGGGTAAATAGCAGCTGCTGAAATGGTAAACCATAAGTAGATAGACCCTAGCACAAGTCCACAGCATGGCAGACATGCGTCTGTGCTAAGAGAGCACCGTGGGGCTTCAGAATCTGCAGAGAAAAGGAGAGAAATAGAAAAATACATTTTTCAGATGTGTCTTTAAAGCTGTTAAAATGCTTTGAAAATAATTTTAAACCTATGTTTGAGCTAAGTGGCCAATTCCTTGTTGGGAAATTAGTCTTTAATAAAAAATAGATTAACTATTAGAACAACTGAATATTGGAAAATTATTGTTTAATTCCAGTGTCTACAGAACTTAGAACTTGACCCTCGGCAATCACGTGCCATGTTATGTTTTCAGGTAATAGAGACTGACTGATCAGTAGGTGTCTTTCTTCCAGATGGTCGCTCATTCTTAAAGGACACACATGCCTTGCTTTGCACAGGAGGCGAACAGCCTCTGCTTTCACATCACACTTGTTTCCTGAATTCAGAGCCGAGGCATAGAACTGTAATTTACTTTAAGGACTGTTTGCATCAGCTGATGCACTGTCTTTGCAGAGGTGGACTTATCAGTGCTCTGTTTAGTGTTGGTATCTAGACAGAGAGCTGGCAGCAAAGTTCCTGTTTCACTAATTACATTCTTTTCCAAAAGTTCACCCTGACTGGGTGTCCAGGTAATTGCAATTAGGCCAGGAATCTGGTAATTAGAGATTCAAGTGCCCTGCCAGGAATAATACACTTCCTCTTGACATGCTGCCCACAAGAGCCAATTCTCTGGGAAAGGACCGAAGCTGATGTGAAGCGGCAGTGCAGATGTTGATTAGGAAACATATGCTCCGCCTTTTCCCTCCTCACCTTCCCCCAAACCAAGGTGCATCTCATATACTCTCCTCAGGATGGAATCAAAAGTGATAAACCAGAAGCAGGCTTGTCCTAACACAAACACACAGCACCGCAGGGTTGTGCATTTGTGATAAGACAGCAGATAGTGGGGCTTTTGAATCTGGGGAGAAAAAGAGAAATTATTTCAGCTTATGCCTTTAAAGGGATCAAAATGCTTTAAAATACTTTAAAGAAATCGGTGAACTCTGAACCATGCAGGCAAAAGCAGAATGACCAATGCACAGATAGGACCTCCTCCCCCTTCCCCTGCCACCATTTTTCTCAGGCCAGGCAAGGGGCAGAGAGACCACCAAGGGGCAGCAGAGCCTAGGAAACTAAGGAACCAAGGGTCAATTGGGTCTTGTTAAGCACTGTACGACCAGAGCTTTCCACAGGAGCCCTGAACACTGAAAGTAAACTAATGAGTGTGTGAATTAGCCTCTAATTTCAGAAAACATCTATAAACCAGAAGAACGCACTCCTCTCTCAATGTCCTAAGAGCCAATAAGTGATTCAGAAACTACCTTTAACCAAGTTCATATTCCACTGCACACCACTGAGCATTTACAGACAATGCACCATGTCAATAAAGAGTGCAGGAAAGCAAAACACCAAATGTGTGACTTCCAAACTACATCCTTGAAGTGCCGTAACAGTCTGGCTGATTCAAAACCAAAATATTAAGTTTTCAAGGAAATGGAGTAATCTCAGTTTCTTCTATTCCAGGTATCACACAGCTACAAAATGAACGTGATGAGCTAAAACTTCCATTTATACAACTGAGCTTTCCAAGTGCTTCCACATTTTCTCATTTGATTCTAAAAAACATGAAGATACCCATCCTTCTCAATGTATTGTGGCTAGTCTTCTCCAGTGCCATTATTGACTGATGATCACACTATTTTATATCAAAACAACACTGCTAAGCAGAAGCACCTTTACTTGTAACTTATCACACTCAAATGGACAGGCATGGTGTCTCATTGTCCTCCGCGCCTTTGGTACAAAGCCTTTCATTCTGTTCAGCTGCTCCTGTCTTCCAGAGAACTAAGTCAAATCTGCTCCAGTGCCTCAGAGACCACACCGTACTTTCTCCCCGGCAGTTTTTAAAAGCCCCTAACTACTTACCATGTGCACCTGGGTCCCATGTTTAGGGAGCTAGGCCACGTCTCACACCCTGTGCAGGAGGAGACAAGCATCTGTGAGCAACAAGCTGTGTCCACTCAGCTGCTCACTCTTCCTGACCAACACAATGCCATCAAGAAACACTTTACAGAAAAGCCTGTCGTCATTCTGGTGGACGTGATGCCGGCATGCATGGTAGGAGTCTTGTCGTGCCTCAGCCCCAAGAGTCTTAAACTTTACAGGTAATTCCTCATGTGATCACACCGGTTCCCACAGAGAAGCAGATCCATACAATATTCCACTAAAACGTCAAAAGTTCTACAGGAGAAACAACTCATGCCAACATTAGCAATTCGTCTGGATTATTAAAGTAGAATCTAGAGCAATTAATTCTTCTAAGCTTCTATTTGAGTCTAGAACCAAGTACAGTAACTATTCATTACATCTTAAATGTTCACACATCTTCAAAATCTGGATACCACAAGTTATTAGACTTCTATTGTGTCTGTCTCCTACATTTGAACTCTGGAATTCCTTTGGCAAAAGAACTAAAATCAAGCCCATAGAAATCTTACTTTTCTTTTCTAGAATAATTCTAAAAGGAATCAGATGTTAGCAAAGATGAATTCAAAATACATGTATATTTTTAAAAGAGTAAGTAAAAGAAAACAGAGTTTGAAAAGGTCCAAAGAGTTCTGGCTTTTTTTTTTTTCTTTCGAAGACCAGGTTTTTTAAACTCAGACCCTTGGATTCGCTCAACTTGCTTGCTCATCTGGAGTTTTCCCACTGGAGCAACATCTCTAGCTTGGCTTTTTCCTGGTTAACTGTAGATGGAATCTCTCACCCTTTGCTATCTGGGCTGGTTTCAAACCATGCAATCTTAGCCTCCTCAGTAGGAGCACAGTTATGAGCCACAGGTATATGGCTAGTTTGGATTTTTTTATATGCTATATTGTATCTGTGAATCATTCATAACATTTGTAGAAAAGAATATAGATTTTTTTAAACTTCCAAACATGAGTCAAAACTGAATATCAAAATGCTGTTTATTGTTTGAGAAAGGCTCTTACTACGATATCTTAGGCTGGTCTTGAACTAGAGCCGGGATTACCATCCTGGTAATGGTGGATGTGCAGCACTATGCCTTGCTTCAAAATGATATTTTTCAAAAACACTGTTAACACAATTTTTCCCTTATCACTTCAGGCCTCTCACACTAATCAGACTTCATTCTCTATTTTTGGCATGCATGCAGAGATTCTCAACATCACAGCCACGACAACAACTGTGAGGAGAGGCTAAGAGCACACCAGAACCCTTCTGCAAAAACACCCGAGCTGCAGAGCAGAGCTCCTCTGCCCACCCCAAGAACCTCATCCCAGAACAACCTACAGGGAGAATGTACACCTGCTTCAGAGCAAGGCCTCGGAGGCTCAGCACACAAAGGACACCGTCCTGACCGACGGTTCCAGTTCCTTTAAACAGGCTAACCAGCTCTTTTCCATGTTTAGTCACATATATTCTAATATATCCACTTTCATGTATCCCAAACCTTCCCAATTTCCTTTTTCTTTTAAAATTCAAGTACATGTAGGGGGGCGGGGGAAGAAAGAAAACTACTCTGTACTCCTGAGATCTGACAGCAACCATGAATCAATGGCTTCGGGCCGCAGAATTCGAGGACGTTCTCCTTGGGCACACACGCTGTTCCATCTCCTCCCTCAAGGGTGACAAGGACTTAGGACTAGGACAGCTAACACTCCTGAGACAACGCCACTGTGGAGACAGAGGACATTCTACTGATGACCTCCAGGCCCTGAGTTCAAGCCCCTGCACAGGCACGCACAAGCACACATATGTACGTGCACATGTGTATACATACATACATGCTGAAGGAAAAAATGATTACAATGAACTCTACGTTTTTATTTTTTTTAAAGCAAAGATTTTGAAACTAAGGTTAGTATAGTATGTCTATAATGGAAGCTGCTAGAAAGGGGAAGGAAGCAGGAAGCCACCTGAACAAAGCTAGTGGGACCTATCTCAAAAGAAATATTAAAACAAAAGGGCTGGGGCTGTAGTTCAAGTGACAGAGCATTTGCCTAGAAAGCATGAGGCCCTGGGTGCAATGCCTAGTACTGAGGGAGGGGAAGAAAGGATCTTGAGATTCTGAACGGCTATTCTAAAGGTTATTTTGCGCAATTTCTACAGGCAAAAACCGCAAAAGATTCCAGCAACAGTACTTAGCCAATAGAAAACAAAATGCAGAAAGTAAGAGAGATTATTCTCTAGTTGACTGATTAATGACCTGTACTTTTCAACAGTGCATATCGCTGAAAGCTTGGCTTGAAGTAGAAGGAAAATGCTGCTGGTGATTTGTTAAGGAAATCAGGGAAACAGTGTCACAGGGCTCCCAAGGCTCCTCCTCGGGCGCCTTCACCCAGTGGCACTGGTTATCAAGACAGGGCCTTGGAAGGTCCTCCTGCTGCTCTGCCATCCTGAGCATACATCAACTCCATGCACCTCCAGCTCCAACTCAAAATAAAACATGGAACCCCAAAGTGTATGCACATGGAAATGTAAAAAGAGGATGCAGAGAAAGACCATCCATGGAAGAGTGATGAACCCCGGACACTAGAGAATGAGATTCGGCTGGAGAATGAGCTGGAGTTTAAACTCAGGGCCCTGTGCTGGCAGGGTAGATGCTCTACCACTTGGGCCATGGCCCTGTTTCAACATCTACGCTATTTCAACATCAACACCACACTTTGGCCAACTGATCATCCACCCCCTATACCAGTGCTGCCCCATAAGAAAGCACCGGCTGGACTTTCACGGCCCAGTGTGCCCGCCGAGCCCCACAGGCTAGCTCCTTAGGCAAGAACGACTTACAGAGACAGGGAGCAGCAGCTTTGGTGGAGGAGACAGACGTGTGGGCCTTCTGGGTCAGCATCCCCCAGAAGCATCACTTTCTGCTTTGGAAGATGGCAAAGCCAGACGACTTCACATTTATATTTTTACTATGTGCTATGACCATATTATTTAACTGCAACTTCAGATATTACAAAAATAACCTAACAAAACAGCTTTAATTAAACAATAGGGACTTTCACTGATATTAAAGAAATTATCGAAGTTAGTTTTCTATTGTCTCCTGTCTAGAAATCAGTTTTCAAGAGAAGAACTTAGTCTAAGGCAAAGAATGGTGATATCACATGGATCCTAGTTACCTAATTGCGTAGAAGCCCATTTGATGCTATCACCAATCAGATTTACGTGAGAAATATTGTAGCAAGTAAACAACAAAAAGTTACAGGCATTATTTTGTTTGCCCATCTAAAAAAAAAAAGCAAACCTACTGAAATGAAGGACTTCAAGAAGAAATAATTTCTACATCAAGTGGAAAATACTATCAAGATTTGAGAAACAGAGTTGCAAGATAGGAAGGAAAAAAGAATAAGCAGTAAAAGTAGAAAAGTAGACAGGCTTGGTACTTTTCTTTCTTACACAGACAAGAAGAGACCCTGATCTTCTCCCCACGGTTACTCAGCGTTCTCAAACACGGCACTTAAAGTTGGTGTAATACGGCTGCTTCTTGATGTATCATGCCGTGCTCATCCTAGCTTTGTCCATTTATCATTAAATTCTTTCAAACCACCTGTTTCTTGCCTTCCTTATAGCATCGTTTTTGTCCTACAAGGTACTATAAGACAGAACTTTGGAATTTCAAGGGCACTGACGGAAAGTATGTATAAAGAAATTTCTCTATGTTTCAGAAAAAAAATGTTCAAAAGCAGGTGCCAATTAACCAATCAGTCCCAATAAAATGCAACTTGGAGTAGCAGAGGGCAGCATCTGTCCACAGGTAATGAACATCTAGTCTATCAGACAAGCTGGGTTCCAGATAAGGCCAGGGACAATTACACAGAGGCTGCAAGCTCTTCGATGCTGCCATGTAAAATACATCAAACAGGCTCTGAGCAGCTTGGCTATCTGGAGATAACAATACAGATGCATGAAGGCTATTCTTCATCTCACAAAAATGCACGTTTTTTGCTACTCAACCTGTGCTCTTATTGCTCCCTCCACAAGAGAAAATGGCACAGTTGGGGACATTTTCTTCCAGTTGTTTGGTAAAGCATGCGGTGTTTGGACATGGATAGTACGTGCAAGGCCTCATCCTTCAGTCTTTAATGCTGCTGCTACAAACTTCTGTTCCAATGCCTCTTCTAAATGATTTCCTGTTAACTGGACACTATACACAACTAAAATAAAACAAACAGCAACACCACATAAATAAACACACAGATTGCAACAGAATATTTTAAATAGTTTTGTGAAATACGGATAGAGGATTATATGTGACGGTGACAAAGGTAAACAATATAAAGAAAGAAATACATTTGTTAGTTCTTTTCCACAGGACCAATACCTAACTGGCACATGAGGGTGTACCAGTAATGAGCTGGCTCCTGTCACTCAAGAATTATCCCCACACTCTCTCACTAATTATATTATTATGTTCTTCAGGAATTATAAATATTCATTTTTTTCTTGCTTTCCCCTCTGCCATTTATTGAAAGATGCACAGGCACGAGTAACCAGGATGCCTCGAGGCTTACAACTGGAAGGGACAGATTCAAAAATGCTGTACACTGGGATTTCAGCATGAGCCCAAAGTGTGGATCTAATACACTGGGATTTCAGCATGAGCCCAAAGTGTGGATCTAAGAGGAGAAAAATCACAAATAGTGTCACCTAAAATACAAGCAAATTCTTGCTTAATCTGAGACTCTATCATAGAGTCGTACTCTAATTATTATTTATGAAACGCCACACCTTTCGTTTGTATTTAAACTGGCAAGGCAGGCTGCCACGGAGATCTAGTCCCCTGTACTCATTTCTATCTGCTGCTTTAGTTTAAGGCACATTTTCCTTTATTTCACTTTTCCACAAGCCATAAAAAAACTCATTTCTAATTCATCCGTTCGTTCAGCTTAACCTCTCTTCTCAGCAATTAAAGCACTCTGCGCATCCCTCATCTATCACACAGCCAGCTAAATAATGCATTGCGTCCCCCGCTCATCTTTTATCATCCCAAATGACAGGTATTAGCATATCTCCCCAGTCAATTACAGTGCAGCAGAATAATCACAGCATAATTGGGCGAAAGCCACTCTAATCACCAGCCCTGCAAACGCACAGAATAAAAACTGAGTGGCAGTTCAGACAGGCCTTGCTCTTGTCCATGATTCCCGCCAACAAGTCTGGCAGATGTCCATTGCCTTCCTTTTAGAACTTATCCTTCAGAGAGGTTAACTTCTCCGTGCATCCAATGGAAGAGAACAGAACGCTCGCGTGTGCATACAGGAAGCACGTATTGCCCAAGTGTGTGCAGTGGTGCATACTACTAAATAGCACTTCATACTTTCCAGTCAACTGAGAAACAAGAAGGCCATTCTAAGTATGATGTCATCAGTGTCCTACGTATTTACTATCAAAGCGGCAGCACTGCCAAGGTCCACATAGTAAATAAATTCTTCCTGCATCCCAGAAATCAAGGTTTCTCAATTTCTTCCCACATAGAGATAACATTTTTAAACTTAAACAACTGCTGTCATTCTTATACTGCAGTCGTATTAAATTTATATTTCTGATATTAAGCATGCTGACGCTTATACTTTCACCAGGGCCTTAAATATTGAAACAAAAATAGGAGTATACATTGAGAAATTTGGAAGAAGTTACTTACTTTAGACACAAAAATAGATATAAAATGTTTAGATGTTCAAGCAAGTTGTTTCAAATTGTTTTTAAGATGCTTAAATTTTTTTTTGTGATTTTACTGGCTAGTGTATACTATCCACTCTAAGCCCACATCAGTATCATTTTAAATCATATGTACTCTTACTATCTGCTATTTCATTTTTCATCTCCTTTTCCCCCTCAAAAGAAATGTCATCCTGAAATAAAATTTAATCTGTGAAATGGCAGAGGGAAGTTAAAAGACCCTTCTTTATTTCTGGTATCACTGGAGATAGAATTTTGGAAGTACTGGTAAGGTCCCTTTAAGTCAGGGGAGGAGGGGAGAAGAACCTTCACCACTGGAAGGAACCAATCTGGCTTTAAAATTTGGCAATGGAGAGAGCCTTGCTCAGGTGGAGCTCTACCACTTGAGTCACGCTTCCAGTCTGGCTTTTCATTGGTTGTTTTAGAGATGGAGTCAAGTGAACTTTTTCGTTCAGGCTGGCTTCAAACTGCTTACCCTGAGCTCTCAGCATTCTGAGAATTTAAGTGTCAGAGAACCTAAGAAACTTCCTGTAGGATTTAATTGTAGCCCTGAGGACCACAGCTCCTTGCAGCTCCCTTCCTCCTAGCTGCCACTCCTTCTCATGTGTCTACCTAAGGCCATATATGAGGCAGGCAGCAAACTGACCAGCCGCACTTGAGGTGTGGTGGACAGAGACAGGACTCTGTCCTAGCTAGAGAGATACCTAAGTCTGCACAGTTAGAGGGGCCTGGCCGGCACAGTAGCCAGTACACTGGGATAGACAACAGCCACTGGCCTGCTGCCCATGAGATATGACAAAACCCTTGGCTTAGCAAAGCAGCAGCAGTGGAGATACCAGCGGAACTGAACAGGCTATTACAGCTATAAATCAAACGAGCGATGGTGCTTGTTCCTTCTCTTTAGAGATTGTGACTATGTCCCACCACATTTCAGTCCTTCAGTGTAGGTGAATGAATATACTAGAGTGATAACACAAGATCAAAAGGCCAAAATGAGAAGACCAGGGTCAAAACGAATAGTCCCCCCAGACATTTTCTTGCTTCCAATCTGTTGCTTTTTAAGTTATGCTGTGAGTTGTTACTGGAATTATCCTTTCAAGAAGTCAGCATGTATTTTTATTGGCATACCTTTGTGAATAACAAAGTGGCAATTTTATTGCTTATTGGAGAATATCTTTTACAAGAATTTATCAGAAGTACATCTGGCATGTGAGCATTAATTCCACGGGTTTGTCCCCAAAACTTGATTTTTAAAAACCATGTTTTAATATATTCTTTAATTCAGACAAATGTTCTACTTGGCTTTAAGCATCTTCTAACATATTGGCTCTTTCAACACCAGCCACTTTGACATTCTCAACTGACTTGAAAAAATTGACATAGCTTGGGAAGAGGCCAAATTTAAGTCAGGGGGAGGAGAACCTTCACCATAGGAAGAAACCAAGCTGGCTTTAAAATTTGGCACATAGAGACACCCTAGAACAAGCACAATCAATACCAGACCCTGTAATCTCCAAAAAGCTTTCCTTTGCTTCTTCTTAGTAAAATCTTCAGCAGTTTGATGATTATTAACATGGTCACAGAAACTCTAGGCTAAAGAATTTTGCCGGCAAGCTCAGAAACATGTCTCTAATTATATATGCACATCCACATGAACAAGTGCTTGAAGGAGGGGATGGATGCACATTTTTGTCATTACTAGAAAATTTAGTCCTCAAAAATTAATGCTAAACTAACACCCCCAGAGAAAAGAAATGGGGTTAATTCCAAATTTTCCAAGTAAATAAGCTTGCTTCCAGCATTCACCTAAAAAGCCCTCTTGTGAAATCCATAGCACCTGAAGGCCATGTTTGGTTCCTAACACCATTACAAAACTGAACAAAATCCGACCAAAGTGGGTCTGAACTGTGCTGCATTACAGCCCCCTCCTCTCCCCCGTGGGTCTCCAGCAGTGCGTTAAGGCAAACGTTGGTGCACCATGTACTCTGCGGACCTGAGGACAGACACTCTGCAGTCAGTACATCTAGCTAGTATCAGCCACCTACCTGACAGAGTGTTTGATCTAGCAGAAATGGAGCTCCTATTATGTTAGCAGCACGTGGTCATGATATATTTGTTTCCATATAATATCCAAGGATATTCCAGAAACAGCTTATATCTTTCACTAGGCTATGTGACCTACTGTGTACTTTGATGCCAATGAAACCCCATGTACGTCTTGCAAATTCCTAACATTCCAATACATATCCCTTCTAACTAAAGTGCACAACATATAAAAATGTTGCTTTCACTACTTGACATACATTTAAAATAATTTAAGGGAGCTGTAATACATTGAGTTGAACCAACATTAGATCATTAAGCTATGTAAAGCTGATAATTCTGTAAGATTCAATCTAGTCTTTCATTCCTCTCCTTAGGAGAACTAGTAAGAAATACTCTAAAAATTTTGTGAACAAGGCATTTACCTGGGAGGCAGAGCATAGATTCCTGTCCTACTTTGTCACCAGACAGATCTAAACCCAAAGTAAGTAACGGGCTATCTCAGCCTTCTTCACCGTGGGGAGTTTTTTTTTTTTCTTCTTCTTATTGTAGGTTACTTTTCTTCTTTGAGGAAACAGTGAAAAATAAGTGATCAAGTATCTAGAGTAAAACAAGGCAATGACAAAGGAAATTTGGAAAGAAGACAAAAGGTGGTAAAAACTGAAATTCTTATATTTTGTCTCTATATTAATAAAGTTTCTTTCCTGGCTTTATTTAGTGGGAAGATTTGTTTGTACATGAAAAATAGCTATATTTTCATCCAAAATAGTGAGAATATCACACTAGAAGAATAATAAATGAGGGTAGAGTTGAATGTTTTCCCAAATGAATACAGGCAGCATATTAGACCTATAGACATGTAAGGCTGGCATCTCCAAATCAATTTGCCAACTTTACAGTGGAATTTTGCACAGGAATCCAAGTCTAGAAGTCAGGGATGATCCCAGAAGCTCTCACGTCACTCTCCGTCTCCACGCCTGCCTCCTAACCCCTGAATAGCATGCACCTTGGCCAACAGTCTTCTATCTTTCATAAACTTCACATTCATTCATTCCTCTTAAGACAGCGCTAAAAAAGAAGCTAAAATATCATGTAAAAAGCTAACTAAATGTAACAAGCGGAATTGAAAACATTAGGGTAGATAAAAGTAACAAATAATATCTCCTCCAAATCCCTGCCAAAGAATAATAAAGTAAATCAAACATGTAAGTGTATGAACCACCAGCAGATGGCAGAAACAAGGCTAGGAAATTCTGAACAAAAGAAGAGAACAGGCAACATGGATTCCCTCATCATGGCTGAGAAAGCGGTAGAGACTACTTGTCTTTCATTTGTGGGAACATGACAAAGTCCTTTGTGGTGCCAATGTATTCTGTCATTTTAATTTAAACTCAATGACGAAAATGATCTTAAAAAATATGCTCACCTATTTTTTTTCTAGTGATTCGTAAGAGGTTTTAATTATATATGCAAAAATAAATCCTTTTTAGTATGGAAAGTCACAAGAGTCTAAGATGATAAAACCCAAAGAAAACGTTTGCTTGTTTCATTTCAATGACACTGTTAACCTTAAAAACACTTTCACCTAAGTCAGTCACACCCACTTCCGAGTTAACCAAGAAAATGTGTATGGTATAACTTAAAAAAAAAAAGAAATTTAAATATACAATGCGCTTTTTGTTTGTTTTGTACCAGTCCTAAGTGCTTGAACTCAGGGCCTAAGCTGCTTTTTTACTTAAGGCTAGCGCTCTACCACTTGAGCCATAGGTCCACTTCTGGCTTTTTTTTTTTTTTTTTTTTAGTGAAGAGTCTCACAGACTTTCCTGCTTGGACTAGCTTCAAACTGTGATCCTCAGATGTCAGCCTCCTGAGTAGCTAGGATTTCAGGTGTGAGCCACCATCACCTGGCTTATATGTTTTTTAAATGGAAAATTAATGTATACTTTAAATCCGTAAATTGTTCAAATCTCACTGTACTCCACTACTAACCATTATAAATCTGAAATATTGTATTAGGGGCCCAGGCACACTGCCAGTCAAATCGATGAATTAAATGTAACCTAGGAGAAGGGTGTTAATTTCATTACAACATTTAAAACTTTCCTTCTCTCGAAATCTGATGGACATGCCAACTGTTATGGCTTGCATTTCTCTCTGAACAAACATCCTCTCTACAGAAAATTCCTTCTGTCTTCCACTTCCTTTCTGTAGTTTCAAATCATTTAGTCAAAAAAAAAAAATGGCTGTTCTAATTGTCAAATGTGTTAGGCTCCACTGTCTTGTGTAAACACTCAGAAGGTTTGTTTTCAGGTTGGGCTCTGGCCACAAAGACACAAATGCTTTCCCTATACTTAGTGCCGCATGTGGCCCCTAGAGCTCTCAGTGACTGGGACATGGCTAAGCAAATAGAAGTGAGCTTCAATTTTCACTTATACAGTTAAACTCAAGATTCAGAAATGACAGTGCAAGGCCACTGGTCAGGGGGAACAAAAAGCAAGTGGAGTTCTGCCATACAGTGGTTTTCGTTTTTGTTTATTACACAAAAATACCTTCCTTTAAAAATCAAAATAAATTCACTTTTATTTAGAAATCTCTAGATGACAAATCCCTTTTTTTCCATTAAAAATTTTTGTTTACTTGGAATTATGATCAATTCTGTAGTAAACAAAAGACAGACTAGGTAATGATAATTGTATCACAGAACATACAATTATGTCCAAAATGTATTTTTTCTTGGACACTGTCCTAGCATAGGCTCATTCTGGGAGATGTATCAAAAATGTAGAATTTGGAAGTGGCGCTGTGGCTCAAGTGGTAGAGCACTTGCCTTGAGCTGAAGAGTTCAGAGACAGTGCCCATGCCCAGAGTTCAAGCCCCACAACCAAAAAAGAAGAAGGTAGGGTCAGGGTGGATTAAAGCAATCACATTTGCCAAAACATCGGTGAAACTCTGGATAACCATTAACACATCCTTCACACAGAAAGATGAAGCAATGGCATCTGTATGGAATAGTCTTGAGGGAACATGGTGCTGTGTAACAGAACTGGCTGGGCTACATCAGGCTGCCCCCCCAAATACCAACAAGGCAGAGGGAACTTGCGCAGTTGCAAGGCACAGAGGGTGAGCCCGGGCAATCAGCAGAAGGAGACAGGAAGGGCAAGCCTGGGTCCCGATGGCCTGCTCTAGAAAGGAAGCAGGCCCATGAGATGCAGAAGAGAAAGGCAAGCTCTAGAGGGAAGGTCAAAGGGGCACAGAGCAGGCCCAGGGCTGCCCTTAGGAGACCATGTCAGGTAGAGCGAGAGAAGAAGTTTGAATTTTGAAGTTATTTTTCTTTGCAATATCTAATTAATGAAGACATGAATAAAAATGCGTAAACCACTTTAGGATGTACTTTTAAATTCTTACTTTTTAGGTAGTTGAGCTTACTTGGGCTTTTTATATTCTAGGAGATGCAGAAAAGCTCTAAAAATGACAAAAGAGGACAAAAAGGTAAACAGAAAGAAAAATAATGACAAATGTAAAGGAAGAAATAGAAATTGTGCTCAAGGCTGTAACATTAAGAGGAGACTAGATGAGACTACAGAAGTTGGCTGCTGAGGCCCACGTTCTGGAACAAGGGCCTCTTGGGCGTTGGGCTTCCACATCTAGACTACCACAGGACCTTGCACATCTCCTGCAGTTTATACTTCATTTTGCTTTTGTCTTTATTATCTTTAAATAGCTGTCTACAGGGGTTTCAATTCAACAGGTCAATTTATGAGTACTATGCGATCTGATCAATGTCACACCTCTTACATTGCTCTCCCCCGTCTTTCCCAACCTCATCCAGACCCTCAAGTTGTGTGCTTCCATTTTCATATATGTGCATTGAACACGAGGACTGTTTTCACCCCCCTCCTCTCTCCACTCACCTGTGTCCCCCAGCCCTTGCCTCGCCACGCTCCAACTTAATCCCACGGGAGAACAACAGTGGTCACACAGCACTGATTAACTACACACTGCATGAGGACTGCTTCTTACCTCATGTAGAGTTTAGTATCTAAAATTTGCTTCTCACAATTCTTAGCTAGCAAAGAATTTAGAAGAGGAAGGATATTCATGAGTATGGAGCAGTAACACATAGATTGATATGACTTCAAAGAAACTCATGAAGCTGGAGGAGGCTGCAATGCCTGATAGGAAATGTACTCATCATCTTGCCCATGTAATTGTAACCCCTCTGTACAGTATGTTCGCAATAAAAAAAAAAACACAAAACTCATGAAGCTGAGTGCAGCCAGAGCAGGAGGGTCAATGAGACCAGGGGGGTTCAAAGCCAGCCCCGGACAACTTGGAGGTACTACTTCAGAACCCCCAAACAAAACCAAATGACATTATCTACTATCAGTTTCTTGGCAAAATTTGTAAGCAGCAAGTCAATTTTAAGCTGTTTTTCTATGCTCAATCACATAATTACAGATACATACACAATTGCTTAGCTGATTTATCATTTTGCTTTGTCCATTAAGAATATAGAAGACATACTAACCTTGTAAAAAATAATTCATATTGGCTGTCCCTGGGACTTGTATTTTCTAATAGAATTTTGTACTTTTTAACTTATTCAAGTCTTAATATTAAAACTCAAGCCAGTAGTATAGTTTACAACAGAACTTTCCTTTCCTAATAAAGACCTATTTTCCCTGATTTTTTTTTTTTTAAACTTTGAGCCAGGCACCAGGGGCTCACACCTGTAAATCCAGCTACTCAGGGGGCTGAGATCTGAGGATTGCTGTTTGAAGCCAGCCTGAGCAGGAAAGTCCATGACATTCTTATTTCCAATAAACTACTCGGAAAAGGCCAGAAGTGGTGCTGTGGGTCATGTGGTAGAGCATTAGCCTTGAGTACAAAGGCTCAAGGACAATACCCAGGCCCTGAGTTCAAGCCCAAGGATAGGCAAAAAACAAAACAAAAAACTTTGAAGCACATTCTCTATAATTAGTGCCTTTTATAATTATTCATAAATAAAAACCAGCCATCTTGACTGGATTAAAAAAGTCTGAACTAGCTGGGCGCCAGTGGCTCATGCCTGTAATCCTAGCTACTCAGGAGGCTGAGATCTGAGGATCGCTGTTCAGTCAGCCTGGGAGACTCTCATCTCCAATTAATCGCCAGAAAACTGAAGTGGCGCTATGGCTGTTGAGCTTCAGAGCTGAGGGACAGCTCGAAGGCCCAGTTTTCAAGCCCCATGACCGACAGAAAAAAAGAGTCTGAAATAATTTAAATTCAAAGGAAAAGAAAATGAACCATTAAAATAGTTGGAGTGCTCAATATTCTACTATGAAATAGTTGTGAGCATTTCAAATTCAAAGTTTAAATTAAGATAAGCCTGGCAAAACAAAAGCTTTTAAAAGACTTTGAGCCAGGGTCCTGGTTAGGTTTGCCTTTTAGATAGAGCACTGTAGTCACATGTCGGAGGATAGATTTTCCCAGGTCCTGTTAAGGACAGTGGGCTGGATGAGGAGGAAGCTGTGGCCTGTACAAAAGTAACATTAAAAAAGTAGAAGAGCAAGCATAGATATGTTTCCCACGAGATTAGTCTAAAACAAAATGTCTCTCACAGCAGGCTCTGGTGGCTCATGCCTGTAATCTTAAGCTGTTCAGGAAAATGAGGCTGGGAAGATCTTGATTCAAAGTCAGCCAGAACAGAAAATTCTGGTAACTCCATCTTCAGTTAACCAGCAAAATGCTGGTTAGGCTCACATGGTAAAGTGTTAACTATAAGCAAAAAGGCCGAGCAAAAATACGAGGCCCTGAGTTCAAGAATGTGGTAGCACACACACACACACACACACACGCACACGCACACACATACGCATTCACACCCGATATTAATTTCATGTCAGACTAAGTCCTGAGGTTTTGTATGACTGAAGGATGGTTCTCCTGGACTACAGTTGGGCACGTTCATAGGCAGCACTGGCTGGCTGTGCTCTGGGTTGCAGTATGTTCAAGTTCTTTTCCAGTATGATTGCAAGTTCCATTTATATCTGAAACCAACATTAAGCGTATAGTTTTAAGCATGGCTGAGGAGAAGGCAAAACATGCAAGTGGAATGAAGGATCAAAAATATGAAAAATATCCATTGAAAGGATCTGAATAGATGAAGGACAGATATGTGCTTCGTTCAACAAGATGATGCTTTCAGTGGGGCACCTGCCTACCAGTGAGTCAGAGTTGAGGGTGTTTTATTTTTTCCCCCCAAGAAATTGGAAAATTAGAAATGCTGAATATTTAGATTTTTTATAAGAAATAAGGTCAATTCTGACATTCAAAAATATTTTTGCTGACTTCCAGGTAATGAAGTAGTAAAAAAAAAAAAATTCAAATTTTAAAGCCTTGTTGAATTTAGGGCTGCTAAAGCAATCGGCTCCGTGCACCAGACCCCACGCACCATGGGGTGGTTGGCTACAGCCCTCTTTGACAATTTGGCATACTCAGTAAGTATGAAAGATTATGAAGATGAGTTCACAAGAACTCACCCTACATGTTTATTAGATATGCAATGAATATTTTGCATGCATGCTGGGTATTAAATTAAAATGGAAAATTCGGGAGACGGCCATATGTTAAATTCTGTAAACAATATGGAATTAGCTCTATTTGGGCTTAATTTATTTTGCTAATTTTGAACAGACATAGAAACATAAAAACATATTAAGGTTGTAAACTCGCTACAGCAAATATTTCTGAAGTACTAATTCACGCCTTTTCTTTCCAGTGGCATGCATGCATGTGTGCAACTCCAAACCCTGCCAAGTCCTAACTTCAGCAGAGCTTTGACTGTGGTAGTCACCTCACCTGTCATTACCGCACAACTCTTCCACAGCACGTGTTAGATGCCAAGCATTCAGAACGGCAGGTGGAGAAAATGCAAATAAGGAATGGTGAACTTTATAAAGGAGTGAGGTAAGAACCATCCTCAGCCTCAGGCTCGGAGTTCCCTCCAGCCTCAGCTTGCTCCTGACAGCCAGTCCTCCACGGTACGTCCTCTGCCCTTCACACTTGTACAAGAGTGTGGCCAGCTGCCCAAATATGTGCTTCCTTTGAAATACAGGCTTTAAAAATAGCACATCTGCATGCACGGTTTGGGAGATTTTAATTCTAAAACTCCTATGTCCCACAGTGTTGCTCACCTCTCCACTGGCTTCCACTTCTCTGATGTCCTCACATCTACCACAGCAGCTCAGACCACTGCCCTTGACAGGAAGGAACCTGGGCAAATCCATCCTCCAACATGTGGCTACAGTTCTCTAGCTAAATGGTAAATCTGACCAGTACCCTGGCTTAAAATCTTTTAATAGCTTCAGATTTTCTATAGGATAAAAGGATCTTTAACCTTTCTACCCTCAGCTCATGTCACACAGGCAGAATTTGACTTTGATTGCTTCTGATATTTTCCATGGTTAGTTCCTACCTGAAAATAGCTTTCATTTCCCGACTCTCAACTTGGCTCAGGGGCCAGCCTGCCAGGCAGCCTTCCCTTCCTCCCGCCTCACTCTCAGCCTCTGGCGCGTTGCTAGCATGGACTCATGCCCACCTGGGGACAATTCATTTGTTTCTATGCCTTTGCCAACCCATTGTGGGCTCCTTACAAACAAGAGCTGGATTTTTGCTTTGGTCCTGAATGGACCAAAGGAGACCAGTATGAAGCAAGAATAAGAAATAAACCACTCAGGTAATAAACAACTGCACACTGTAGTAACCCAAACTAGGGGGAACTCAGAAAATCTTGCACCTAGATGCATTCAAATTTAAAAGTCACTTACTACTAAATGAAAGTATAGGTTTCCTTTATTATTGATCACATCTTCTACAAAAAAAAAAAAAAAAAGGCAAGGATTATGTCTAAGTTTAATCGCTGTCAAAGCCAATCCTTAACTCCTTAGTTCTGATCAAGCCAACCAGTCCTCAAGCAGAGCCTGGGCCCCCACTCAGGACACAGGAGAAACCTGAACAACCACAATAACCTACACCAGGCTACACACCTTGAGTCCAAAGGCTGCATCCTCCGAAGCCAAGACTTCAACCTGAAATCATAAGGAGAAAAATGACTTAGGCACTATCAAAGCCTCTCTGAGCCCCAGCATGGTTGGCTCTGACTGAGAGCAGGGGAAGCTGGCGGGGGCGGGGCCATCTTGTGCTCCCAGCCCTTCTCCTGGGAGTTCAGACTGGACAGGCTCCTGTGGGAGGAAATACCTGCCTTGGTGTGCATGTGTCGACAGAGCTCCTCCACAGGACGGGCCTCACCTACATCACAGGCTGCTGCACACACTTTCCCGTCTTCCTAACAGGCAGTGAGGGGAAGGCTCCTCCCTGCCAGCTAGTTTCACAGTGCTGGCCTGCTGCTAGTAGCTTCTTGTCCTGCTCAAATCAAAGTGGGCAGAGCTGAATCTCTGGAATGCTGCAGAGCCAGAGTTCCTGAAAGCCGCTCTGGAAAAGGCAGCAGGGCTAGGCAACAAGTTGCGAAATGATGGCACAACTTCAAACTTGGCTGTCAGTCTTATACATTAGAACCCAGAGCTCATTAACATGAATTTTAAAAGCTGTGAGGAAAAAAACATGTACCGATCATTGCTGGTTTTTAAACATCATTACAGTCTGAGTGTAAAGCTTCTAACTTTGTTTACTACAAATAGCCAGTGTGTGACAGAAAATAGTAAGGACACAAGGAAACAAACAAACCTGAATGTTGAGAGTCAGAGGAAGACCATGGGGACGGGCATTTCACCAAGGGTTTTAACCCTTTTAAAGTAGGCATATGGTGTGTATTTACACAGAAGACACACAGTCCTATCCAGTGTATTATGCTCCAAGACTCACATCCAACATGAAAATAGAGTGTTAAAAAGCAAATCCTGCTCCTGAACATCATGAAGGTCATGTTTCTCTCTCTCTCTCTCTCTCTCTCTCTCACACACACACATACACACACACACACACACACACACACACACACACACAGCTAAAGGCTAGAGCACACAGTGAAAGGCAGGCTGGATTAGGGAATGGAGGATTGAGAACATGAGCAGTCTCATTTTGATAAAAACCATATGTTGCTGATACCAAATATGATTTTAGGCTAAAGACTGAACTGTTGGATCAACTACAGTAGAAAATCCTTATACGAGTCACTGACAGCACTTCTGTTTATGCTTCCATTTCCAAAGCTAACTGTTAGATTTAGAAACAAGCCTTACTGTCTGTAGACTTTAGGCTTCACACAAAATGCTGCTTGTCTGTAAATTGTATGAATTGTCCAAGTCCTCAATAACATGATGTTACTAGCTACAAATGTTTTGAAAATTGCAACTCCTGATCAACACTAAAAACTTCAATCAAAAAGAAAAGCAGCAATTTGATTAAATACTGTGAACATTATATGACATTTCAATGCAAATTATGCACACACATGATATCTGTATAACAACTCAATATTTTAACCCTGTGAATATTTTACCATATGTACAATTACTCTTCAACATATTAAAGTTCAAGTTGGCAAAAATACAGAATAAGTTCTACATATTTTTACAGACTATAAAAAGTCAAGAAAACATAATAACAATAAAGTAAATTTTTAAAAAGTCAAGAAAGCAGTAAAATTCTGTAGCAAACAGGAATCTACTTCAATACAAGGTTTTACTGTATTTGACAACTGGAGGTAAGTGCAGGGCACAGCTGTCATAAGACATCAGAACTCCCCATGGTGCTACCAAGCAGACAGAAACAAGGCTGCACACAGACCCTGGGGAGGGGCGGGGGGGGGGGGGAGTCCTCAAGGCAGCGCACCCTTCACCTTGGAGTCTGCCTCAAGTAGGGTTCAGAGACATGTTCTGAAACTCTTTATTTATTACATGTTTAATTAAAGGAACTTTACAAAAAATTTTGCTTAAAATATATGCACCCTAGTTTAGTACCTTTTACATTCTCCATTTCTGTCAGGTTTTTACTATGATATTTACAAACAGAACTGATTTGAAAAACATGAGATCAACCTCACTTAAAATGAAGGGAACATCACTGTCACCCAAGGTTTTCATGTGAAGTGTAAGAGCAGTTCTAAGTTGGAAAGAACCCCCCTCTAGTGGGAGTAAGGGAGTATTTCAACCTTCATAGAATTTTCAAGTAATAGTCATTAAACGTATCCACAGAAATTAACCAATGCTCCTTTAGTCATATCCTTCTAGTTTCTTTAAAATGAAAAGTTGACCATTATTTCACAAATATAAAATGCCTATAAGTTTATGTGCAAATTATAAGTACATGTGAGTTTATGTTACTACCCAATCAATCTCATTAAATTTAATTTGCTACAAAGCTATCACTATTTTAAAACAAGAATGTAGTCATGGGGAAAGACTTTTTTCATATGCTGGGAAAACACTGGTTTTTAGTAAAATATTAATTGTCTGCATCAATTATAACCTGCACTTATCCAACCTGGGATTAGAAAAACTCTAACTTGCTCACTAATAAACACATTCTGGATATTTAACACTGCAAGGTTTTATGCTTAATGTCCTAAGATAGTCATGAGGAATTTTCCCCAAAATACCTAACTGAAATGTATTTACACATCCAGTATATGATTTAAAAATTTTAAATTCAGAAATGAGACGGTATTTCATTTGTGGTATTGTTTTTCTTTTTAATCATCAGTTTGGGGACACTTTATCAGTATATATAATCATGAAGAGATCTGAGGATCTTAATTTGAAGCTAGCCCAGGCAAACAAATACTGGATACTCTTATCTCCAAATAAACAGCAACCCACAGCCCCCCCCCCCTGCCCCCACAAGTGGAGGTATAGCTCAAGCAGTAAAGCATCAGACTTAAACAAAAAAACTAAGCAGCAGTGCAAGGCCCCGAGTTCAACCTTGCATGTACCACCTTGCATGTGTACACACACACACACACACACACACACACACACACACACACACACACACACACACACACACACACACACACACACACACAGAGCTACCTTCTCACCTATAATTCTGATTTCTAGTTTCCTGGCACACTAGTCTTTAACATAGATGGAATTATTCTTAATACCTATAGTTTGATTTTATAAGTACTAGAGGAACTTGGAAAGGGCTCCTCCAGTATGAAGGGGTAGGCAGAGACTTCCTAACTCTAAGACAAGGCCCTTACTATTAGATCATCCTTATTCAAACAGTCTAAAAACACTGGTCTAAAACAGGAGGGGGGTCATATGCTAAATATATGGATTTCCAGACAGAAATGCAAGAAACATGATTGCTTTCTGACATAGAACTTGAATTTTGTCTTACAATGAAAACTGTTTTAACAGCCCTATGAGATCTTTTTAAATTAAGACTAGTTGAAATAACTCAACAGTAACACAGAACATTGTTCAATAATGATTCTAGAAATGTAAGTAAATTTATTCCATGTTGGCAGGAGCTAAATGTGTAACAACTAATGCATATGTGCACAACGGGACTCCCTATGCTGTGATAGTTATGCAAATAAGAAAAAGAAGCACGGAGCTGGGAAGGTGGCTCAGTGGTAGAGTGCTTGCCTTGCCTGCATGAGGCCCTGGGTTCGATTCCTCAGCACACATAAGCAGAAAAGGCCAGAAGTGGTGTTATGGCTCAACTAGTAGAGCTCTAGCCTTGAGCTGAAGAGCTGAGGGACAGTGCCCAGGATCAGAGTTCATGCATCCTACAACCCTAAAAACCTTAGACTTCAAAAAAAAATTTATGTTTCGTACTGATCTCAGGGCTTGAACTGGGCCCTGCCCTTGAGCTTTTCTTTGCTTAACACCAGCACTGTTATCACCTGAATCACATCTCCACTTTCAGCTTTTTGGTAGTTAACTAGAGGTAAGAACTTGGTAAGATTTTCCTGCCTGGCTGTCTTCAAACTATAATCCTCAGATCTCAGCATCCAAGTAGTTAGAGCTACAGGTGTGAGCCACTGGCGCCCAGCTAAGAAATATTTCATCACATGGGAAAATGCTAAAACCCAAAAGTAATTTTAATATAAAAATTTTGACATTTTAAATATCCAAACTTACCTACATCATTCCTCCATGCCTTCTGTAAATTCCTCTCACATGTCATGCTGGAGAAATGCCTTTCTGTCTCTAAGATTTCTTTCTTTTTTGTGTCCTGGGGAAACAGGGACAGCGCCTTGGCCAGGCAGGTGCTCCAGCACTCTAGGGACATACCTCCCACCCCTCTGGACATTGGCTATTGGCCAGGTTTCCTGTCTATACTCCAGGCTGCATTATGCCTACTTTTGCCTTCCCTATGTTACTGGGAATGCCAAACCTAGAGCACTGTCCAACCATATGCTTCCCAATAGGTGGGGGAAAAGGCAGAAATGGAGTCTCTCAACAACTCACCCCCACCACACACACACATACACACATCAGGTGTTGAAAAGCCATTCCCTCTAGGATTACAGGATGGAGTCACAGTATACACAGCAAGTGTTACTCAGGGCTTTTCTTTTTTTTTCTTTTTGGTGGTACTAGGGTTTGCACTCAGGACCTTGTGCTTGCTAGGCTACACTTTTTTTTTTTTAATTTAGATATTTGATCCATCTAAAATTTATTTCAAAATAACAAGGGTAAAGGATATAGCTCTAAGTTTACATTTTGAAATATTCTAATTGAATAACTGTGATGACAAATAATCTATTACTTTTTACACATTACAGATACCTAACCTGACCATAATTAAACATTAAAATGATGTGCTGCCTCAACTATCAGACAGGTTAAGAAAGACAAATTACCTAAGTGAGCTACTATTCAACCCAGAGGGGGTTGAGAAGACTGATAATAATAAAAAGTAATCCAATGAATTTTCAGTCAAGAGTCACAATAATATTTTGAGGGTATTAGTAAAAATCTAGATTATTATGGTGTCCAAAGAACACAAAAATATGATTCTCCTTACAATGTTTGCAGTATCTGTCTTGATCAGGCCAAGAAGACCAGCATACTAACTAGAACCTGCCTCCATAATAGTATTTTTTATGTTCATTGTGAAAAGGCAGACAATAATAAAGCACTCTACAAAACCATGGCCCAGGATGTGAGACAGTTTAAATGACAAGTCTGTTTCACTATATACCCTGTTATATATACACACAGGCAGGCAACACGCAATGAAAAGAACATAAAATTGCCCTTGACTGAAGCTACGTGCGCAGGTGGCTGACACCTATAATCCCAGCCACTCAGGAGGCTAAGACCTGAGGATCACAGGTCAAAGGCAGCGAAGACAGGAAAGTCTGTGAGATTCTTGTCTCCAATTAACTACCAAAAAGACAGAAATGGAGCTGTGGCTTAAATGATAGAGCGCTGGCCTTGAGCAAAAGAAGCTCAGGGATGGTGCCCAGGCCCAGAGTTCAAGCCCTCTGTATCATGGGTAAGAGGGGAAGGCGGAGGAGAGGGACAGTGGAAGAACACACCCCATTAAAAACCATATGAAATGAATGTCAGCATTCCTCTTGCTATTAATTCTCATTAGCATGCAGACCCACACTGCAGCTCAAGGACACACCCGCTAGAACTGCTCAGGGTTTTGGTTAGCTGGCAACAGAAAAACACACAATGATGCCTCATACTGTGAAATGCTACTGAGCAGAACAACCAATCTCTGAATGTACTTTAAATTAACTAAAAACAAATAGGGGCTCAATAAATAACAATGTTATATTTACACCACCTAAAAGCACACTATACTTAAGACTATCTAACGTGATCTCACAACAATATGCATTAAAATTTTGCTTTTCAACACTAGTGATGTGTTCACAGGATCTCCTCTGCTAGCTGCACCTTCACATCCCAGGCCATGACATTTAAAACAAAAGCAGTCAGCACTGTGGATGCACTGCTTCCTAATGATCTTCTCTAAGTGAAAGAAAACACTTTTACTTCAGACTCCCTAAGCAGCAAGAAGATAGTCCGGAACTTGTATTATGTAGAAAGAAGAACCAAAACAAGAGCAAGCCATCACTATGCAAGGTGATCTGATGGCCCGTTCATCAAGGGAGTGTTCCTATGCCTGCACCTCTGGTCTGACCTCGGATAGAATTTGACTGAGCCAGTGCACCAGAGAGGCGCACATTATACTGTGCCTCCACCTTGTCCACAGGACCCAGAGGCAACAGTGCATCTCTCGTCACTCTCTTGGAACTCCTATGGGTAGGTCCAGACTGGCTTGCAGGAGGACAGGAAGACATGTGGTCCTGTTACTGTCTTTTCCCAGTTATCAAAGCTGATTGAAGAAGGCAGACCAATTAAACCACCAGGCAGCTGAGCACAGACCATGTCATCAAAACTGCAGAAGCAGGACCTAAGCATAAATGGTGATGGGACTGGCCTTAGGAATTTGGTGGGTCACACAGCAAAAGCTAACTGATGCATGGCATCATTCTATGCAAAGGAGTGCTGCTGGATGCCACTCGCATCCTGGCAGTTCAGAGAGCACTTGTGGCACTCACAAAGCTCAAGGCTTCAGTGCAATGGCTTTCTCTGTCCCGCCACTGGTCACAGCAAACCCTAGGGCCTCTGCACCTGCTGTTCCTTCCTTGGAAAACACACCATCTAACTGCTTATCTATTACTCACTCTTCAGAGTTCTCTCCCTTACTTGTATTAACTTGAAAAGTTTTCCCACTTACTTATGTACAGTTTGTTTTTTTTTTTTTGCTTACATAAAAGACAGGCCTTGCTGACCTTGCTCACTGTCACCTAAAAGTGTGATGCAATCGGTCCAATGGCTCTCATCAGTAATCCCAGATACTCGGGAGCTAGTCTGGGAAGACTGAGGTTCAGGGCTGGCTTGGGCAAAAAGTTAATAAGGTTCAATTTCAGCCAAGTAGAAAAGTTTGTTAAGACTCCATCTCCAAAATAACTAGCAGAAAACTAAACAGAAGGCATGTCTCAAGTAGTAGAGTACACACTGAGCAAGCAATCCGGGCCTGTTGGAGGAGGTCCTGAGTTCTAATTCCAGCACTACAAAAAGTTATTTAAAAACAAAAACTTGTCACTTAGCAGTGACATTTATGTCAAACTTTACCAAGTTTGAAAAGTATTTGGGAAGTGACTAGGATGAATCACCATTTTCTTGGTAGGGAGAGTAAAAATTGAAAAGTAGTCCTTGTGAGTAGCTGAAATCAAACAGCAGAGACCAAACCTATCTACCTTCCTTCGCCACTCTCACTGGGCACTGATGGCTTGCACCAATAATCCTAGCTACTTACAGAGGCTGAGATCTGAGGATGGAGGTTTGAACCCAGTCCAGGCAGGAAAGTCTATGAGACTCTTGTCTCCAATTAATCACCAAAAAGATGAAAGTGGAGCTGTGGCTCAAATGGCAGAATGCTAACCTTGAGCAAAAAAGCTCAGTGACAGTGCCCAGGCCCTGAGTTCAAGATCCAGGACCAGCACAAAAAAGACAAAACAAAAAAACAAGATAATTTCAAGTACACAGAAACATCTGCAGGGCTAATCGACTCACATGAAATATAAGCCTGTAATCCTAGTTACTCAGGAGGCTGAGATCTGAGTGAGGATTGAGGTTCAAAGCCAGCCCAGGCAAGAAAAGTCTGTGAAGACTCTTGCCTCCAATAAACCACCAGAAAACCGGAAGTGGCGCTGTGGCTCAAGTGGTAGAGCGCTTCCCTTGAGCAGAAGAGCTCAGGGACAGCGCCCAGGCCCCGAGTTCAAGCCCCAGGACCAACAACAACAAAAAGCATCAACACAGAACTTCATAACCTGTATCACTTAAATGTACAAGCTCAAAAACCTAACAAGAGCCCTGCTGACAACTACCTATGGCAGTCTGTCCTAAGTGGCATTTGTTTTTGTTCTGTTTTGGAAGGATAGAAGGGAACAGGGGTGTAGAGCACAACACTATATCCTGGAAAACATACGCTTAAAAAGTACCCAAATAGCTTGGACTTAAGTGTGTTTGGTGGGCAACAGCAGTGAGGAACAGACATGCCCGTTCTGGACACGGCGCAGCGGGCTGGGAGAACGCTGCACCACTCCCGGCACCGCTCCCGGCGCGCCAGGACCCGCCGAAGCCCGCTACGATTCACAACCACTCTTCAAGGTCACTCTCCGCGTCTCCTCAGACTCCACCTCGACGTCAGCACTGCCGAGTTCTCAGTTACAGTCCCATCATAGACCCAAATGAAGCTGAGCTGATGCAGCCAGGGTAGGGCGTAAGCAGCCTGGCGGCCGGTCCGTCCAGCTGGCGTAACGCGGCTCCGCCGCCGGCCTCCGAGATGCCCCGCTGCGGTCCCACCGCCCCCCCCCCCCCCGCCCCGGACACGTCCTTCCAAGGCCGTCAGAGAAGGCACCGGGCCCCGCACGGCTTTGTGAGGGGAGCGGCCCAAGGCGCCAAGGAAATATCCCCGGGAAGCGCAGGCCGGAGAGGGCAGGCTACCGCTCAGGCTTTTCCCACCGCGGGCTGGCGGCAGCAGCCGCCGCCGGGGCGCAGGGAACCGCCCGGCCGGGCTCCCTGCCCCGCAGCCCGGCCAGCGCGCCCGGCCTGCGCGCCGCCTCCCCCTCTCGCCCCGCCCTCCACCCCCCGCCCGCACCCAGCTCCCCACTGGCGCCCCAATCTCCCCATCCTCACCCCGCCCTCCGCCGCCGGCCCCGCCCCAACCAGGCCAACCACCAAGCCCCGACCCAACCACTCCAACCGTCAAGCCCGCCCTTTACCACCAGCCCCGCCCCCAATAGCTCCAGCCACCAAGCCCCGCCCTCCGACCCCGCCCCCAATCACTCTAACTGCCAAGCCCCGCCCTCCGCCGCCGGCCCCACCCAATCGCTCCAAGTCACCAAGCCCCGCCGAGCCCCGGCCCCGCCCGCGCTCCAGGCGGAAGGAGGGCTCTTTCCCAAAGGCGGATGCCATTCATCCAGTGCTGGGAGCTTGCAAGGTGGTTCTGTTCCGGTCTGGGTAAAAGCCAGCCCCAGCAAGTAGACGTTTTCTGAGCAGGGAGGACTCGAGCAAAGGGCAGTGGCCTTGGCCGGGGGAGAACTGGCATGGCATCCCTGCAGTCCGCCGCCCTGAGTCAGCGGAAACTTGGTAAACTGGCCCAGGGCCTCCCAGCAGACCCGAGGGAGGAGCCCGAGGCGGTCCAGAGACCAGCAAGGACGCACTCTCCACCGCGGCCTGCGGGCGTGGAGCCGCCCTGGCTGGGCAGCCCTGCAGGCCTCCGGCAGTCACCGCAGGTGGGAGCAGGACTGGGGAGGAGGGAGAGGTGATCAGAATCTGCAGAGTCAGGGTTTGACCTTTCACAGGGCTTGACACCACCTTGGTTGAGGGCCAAGTGGCTGGCTACTCAACCTGCTAGGCTATGAAAACCAAAGCAGACTACCTACCCTTCTGCTGGCTAGGAGGAGGCCTTCCTTCAAGTTCCTGTTTCAAGACCAGGCTCAAGCAAGGAAGGTAAACAGATCTGGGCTGGAATGGCCAAACAAGCAGGGCTGCAAAAAGCCAGTCAAAGCCCCACTTGGGAGGCTCGGGACCTTCAGCACAGGGCCTCCACTGCACCCCAACACCCCTGGCACAGACGCTTAGAAGTTGGGCTTTCCAGAATGTGTTACCTCAGTTGTCGATTTTTGCAAATAAGGAACATTCTGTCACCGTGATCATTAGGGTTATATATAATTTGCCATTTATAGACACAAATCCCTGATCGTTTCAGTTTGGAAGAAAATTAAAGCAAAAGCAAATACAGCATAAATTTACATGTCACTAATTTAAAGATTTAAAATTTTCTTAAGTTATAACCAAGAGCCATATGGAGAGACGAGACAAATCTTGGAGGAAAAAGAAAAAAATTAACATATAGTTTTAAATCACCACTGTTTAATATTTTTGAATCGCAATTTGATTTCAGGACTAGTTAACCAGGATTCATGCTTTATGACAGCATACCTCATTCAATTCTACCTTCTATTTATAGCACCAAAAGCAAAGACAAAAAACAAAAACATGCATAGTAGCAAGTATGCTAAAATTAATTTTCAAGCCCTTCCAGAATGTTAGCACATGGGTTAATATAAAAGGTATTCTTACAAATTTTAGATTAAATACTTCATGGTCAAGTTACAAGTTGCATGGTTATACATTTTCTCAATAAAATGATTTACCCATGTACTGTTTGTGGATTTTGTTTGTTTTACATTTAAATTATACCAATTATGTATAAAATAAGATACGATATGCAAGGTTAGACTGTAAGATTATGACTATCCAAATCACTAGGCCAGTTGTTCATCAGGGAAAGAATCCTCAAAGCTTACTTTCATCCTATTTTCCATGTGATAATAATTTTCATACAAACATACTTGCTAAATACTTCACAATTTTATTTCCAAGTTTTTAAAAACCATAAATAGTGAACATTTCATTAAAGGCAGAATTCTTATTATGAATATATTTCCTCCCCTGGCATTATCTACTCTCTGCCCTATTATCCACCAGGCATATTGGGCTTTTTGGTCTTCTGAATGGTATCAATTTGTCTTATTTCTTTATCGTTGTCTAAAATGTGTGTGTGTGGGGGGGGCGGTGTTTAAGAAGTCATAATGAGATTTTCAGATGGCTTTAATTTTAGTAAGATACTGTGAAGGTAAGGCTATAGTCAGGAATACCCCAGATTTTCAATTAAACAGCACAGGTATATCATTAGCCATTTGACATACTCAGGTACATCCAAGGTAGCCAGTCAAAAGGAAATTCAAGGTGCAGGTCACAGTTGGACACTAACCAATGTGGTAGCACGTGGAAACAGATGACTGTTGAGCACCTGATATAGAGAACTAATCTGAGCAGTGGAGAACAAGCAGGAAGACGAAGCGGAGAAAGAACAAAGAACCTTCCTGAATATCAACAAAAGTCCTTCTTTCCTTCCTTGACAGAGGCAAAAGCCACTGCGGTGAATTCTAGGACTTCAGAACTGCTTTTCCTCACTGTTAAGGGAAAAATATAAGAACATAGCCTCTTAGGCAAGACTACTTAGGACTTAACTGAACCCCTCTCCAAGCTGCTCCTGACTGTTACAAGAATTCAATGAGCCTACTAGGTGTTGTTATCTGTAAATATGAACAGATCACTCCCTAGGATCCTGTTTTTCAATCCAACCAACTGCTAGTGTGGTTGAGTGTCTTGCAGAGACCCTTTCTCTCTTTATCAGCCTCCATTACCACGAAGCTGGTGTACATGATTTCAGGCTTTTTCTCAACCATTTTTCAGAGTGCCGCCTATGTTGTCTTCAGCAAATACAGATTTGAGTTTATTTTTCCACTTAAAATCCCCTACAATATATAAAGAACTGGGTCTAACCACACTCCTAACCTTGGAATAAGAGGCCAGAAGCAGTCTGCTCCTAATCTGCATGTGGATTACTTCCCCTGATATCATTCATGGATGTTAATCACAGTCTCTGGTGACTTGTACACTGAAGCAACCATGTTTTTTTCAGGACTTTATTCAATCAGACCCCTCACTGTCCCTGAAATTCTGCACTTTTGATCTCACCATGTTTATTTTCCTGACCCCATCCTTAGGATATACACCAAACAAATGGGCTGGGCTGATAAAACTTCATACACAATGATTTTTTTTGGGGGGGGTGGGAAGGGTCCGGTCATGGGGCCTGAACTCTGGGCCTGGGCGCTGTCCCTCAGCTCTTCAGCTCAAGGCTAGCGCTCTACCACTTGAGCCACAACGCCACTTTCGGGTTTTTTCTTTTTGCTTATGTGGTGCTGAGGAATCAAACCCAGGGCGCCTCAGGCATGCAAGGCAAGCGCTCTACCACTGAGCCACCTTCCCAGCCCTATATACAAAATGATTTTATTTGCTTGTATGTACGTATGTATGTATGTATGTATGTATTATGTATATATATGTACACATGCCAGCCATTAAGTATTTATGCGTACAACAGATTCATTTAACTATTGGATGATGTGAAAACTAGAGGACTAGAAATTCTCCCATTCCAGCAACAAGTCCTCACGTTGGTACTTACACAGGAGTGGAGTGGGTATAAGACCTGAAGATTATTTTCAATACATGTACGATAGCACTATTTTGGCTAAGACTCTCCAAAAAGTGGAATTTTCTTTGGAACATTTTCTCCCTATTAAATCAGTTTCCATTTTAAAATGTTTAGGCTCTAAACATTTGGACTACAGCAAAAGCAGTTAAGAGATATATTTACTTCTAAGTATTGTGCAAAACACATTTATAATGAACACATTATAAATATGAGGTTCTATTTATTCATGGATTGTTCTTCAAATGTTTTCAAATGCTGATTGTTGGTAGCTCATGCTGTCATTCTAGCTATTCAGGAGGCTGAGATCTGAGAATGGCAGTTCAGAATCAACCCAGGCAGGAAAGTCTATGAGCCTCATCTCCAATTAACCACCAAGAAGCTGGAAGTGGAGCTGTGGCTCCAGTGGTAGAGAACCAGCCTTGAGGGAAAAACTCAGGCACAGTGCCCAGGCCCCTGAATTCAAACTCGAGGAACTCCTGATAACCAGAAAGGACTGAAAAGAGTGTAGCTGTCAGACAAATGAAGTCCAGCTGTCAGACAAATGAAGTCCAGTCTCAGAAGACACCAAAAAAGGTATCTACCTAAATGACTATGATTTCAAATTTCAACTAGTACTACTTCTTTATGACTACAACTACATATACCATATTACTATGGATGAATTCCTAAAAATAGATGTCAAACAAAAGGCTACTTTAATCCCTTTAAAGCCAGATGGAAAGTAAACTTTACTTATTTGCTTGTTTATTTTTATGGTACTGGGGTTTGGAATAAGGGCTTCAGACTTGCTGGTCAGGTTACTTTTGAGACAGGGATTCTTTTTTTTTTTTTTGCATTACTATTAAGTAGTTGTGAAAGGGGTTATAAGTTACAATTCAGTTTCTTCTTACCTAGACTGAAATGTGCCTAATATTTTAGGCTTCCTATCTGAGAAGGCCTGTCTCCACCATACCCAACTTCTTTGTATTGAAATGATGTCTAGAAACATTGCCTGGGCTGATCTCCATCCTCCAGATCTCAGCTCTGAGGCAGTTAAGATTACAGGCAGTAGCCATCAGTGCCCAGATAATACTGGAGTTTGAATTCAGCCTTGCACTTGCTAGACAGAGGTCTACCACTTGAGCTGTTAGATATAGGGACTCATATTTATGCCCATAGTTTGCTTGGACCTCATTCCTATGTATGCTTCCCAAGTGGTTGGGATGACAGATAAGCACCCACACACCCAGGTTTTCTAGGATGAGATGGGATCTCACCAACTTTTTGCCAGTCTGGTCTCAAATCATGATTCTCCTGCCTTCTCCCACCCAGCTAGGATTATACGTGTGAATCACTGCGCCTAGCAAAAACACATATTTTACAAAATTTCAGTCATTTTAGAAATTATGGCCAAAACAAACTAGCAAAAGAACATCTTTCTCAATAAATCTTTTGTGAGGCTCTCAGTATCTATTATTTCTCCATGCTTCCCTTTCCCCAACTCTTCCTACTTAGTAAAAACTACCTTTAAAACTTAACCAGAATAACTGCTGTGCTAACATAGGTTTGTATACTAAGATGTTAGAACAGCCAATCAGTAATAAGTTTATCTGCAGGGAACTCAATAAGGTTGGGTGGGGTGGAAGAACTTGAGCAATTTTGCCCTACGAAAGTATAATGCAATTATACTTTTGTTAACATGTATAATGCAACTATACATGTTAGTTTTCTATATTCTAGTAGTCCCATTAAGAAAGTAAAAAGAAATAAGGAAAATAATTTAATAGGATATTTTTAGCCCAATATACTCAAAAGGTTACCACTTGAGCATTTGATCATATAAAAATGAGTGAGTTGTATCAGGTTTTTTTGTCCCATGGTACGTGTTCATAAATCAATACTTTCAGCACATTTCAGCTTGGACAGCAACAGTCAAGTGCTCAACAGACATACCAGACAGGTTTAATGTCTGAAAAAAATTAATAATACACTCAACTGTTTGGGACTTACTGAAGATAAATCTATATTAATGTGATGATTTTAAAAACTAGATGATGGTATACTGTGGGTGTGATTATCTTATTGACAGGACGATGAAGTACAAGGCATTAAAGATCTATTCAGATTTAACACTGAAATGTTAAACATGTTTACAAAGATATTGTGTTCTGATACTGGGGTTTCAACTCAAGGCTGGTGTCTACCACTTGAGCCACACCTCTATTTTTGGCTTTTTGCTGCAGATAGAGTCTCACACACTTTTTTGCCCAGGCTGGCTTCGAACTACAATCTTCAGATGTCAGCCTCCTGAGATCTGAAGCCACCAGTGTGCTTCAGCACTAGAATATTATACTAAGAAAAGAACAACCAATTGTACTTCACTGGCACTGTCTCTGAGCCAGTCTCATCAAGTACTCAGCTTAGTAAACATCTGCTTAATGATAGAAGAGCAACTTCCACATCCAGGACCAAACCGAGAAAACCTTACGTTTGTGAGATGTTTCCAGCCACTACAGCTGTGGTTGTACATCAGGTAGTTGTACATGCATCCATCCCCTGTCTGTAAGGCAATGGAGATGCAGGACTCACACCAGAGTGTGTCTATCTGAGGGGTGGGCATATACAATGGTGAGGTAGGAACAGAACGGTGACCGGCCCAACATGGGCAGGAAACCGGTCTGCAGGAGACCAACTGTACCCAATAGAAACGGGCTGTTGAAGGGCTTGCTGAAGGTGGGTCCCGTTTAGAACGAGGTAATCAACATTAGAAATGTCCATGTGACTGTATCATCTCTCAGGTTAGCATGCAGCTCAGTAGTGGAGAGCTTGCTTTGCATTCTCAAAGCCCTAGCTTAGACCCCAACCACTGAAAAGAGAGAAAGAAAAAAATGACTCTTCTCCATGGAGCTTCCATGTATTTCCTTATTAATTTTCTTCTTTTTTTGTTAGTACAACAGTTATACAGTGTAAGGGATTTCTTTGTGGTTTTTCCGTACATGTGCGTAATATACTTTGAGTAGTAATAATTTCCTTCATACAAAAGCCTTCAAAGTCGTCCACAGCTCCAGAACTGACCCGACTGTGCCAAGTGCACGCTGCAATGAGATGCTGCTCAAATCCCTTAACCAGTCAAAACCAATACTAGTTTTCTCTCAGGGTCCCACTGATACCCAACCAACTTCTATATTCTTTGTCAGCTATAGACACACTCTCTTATCTCTGCCTAAGCTCCTATAATTATTCCTGTCTCCTGTATTGCTTCAGTCAAAACCCAAGCACTTACCCCTCTTCTCCATCTTTTCTGCTTTAATTCAGGTTTCTGTTATCTCTTTATTCTTTTTTTTTGGGGGGTGGGGTGGGGGTCAGCCATGAGGCTTGAACTCTGGGCCTGAACACTGTCCCTTAGCTCTTCAGCTCAAGGCAAGGGCTCTACTGCTTGAGCCACAGCTCCACTTCTGGTTTTCTGGTGGTTTACTGGAGGTAAGAGTCACAGACTTTCCTACCTGGGCTGGCTTCTAACTCTGATCCTCAGATCTCAGCCTCCTGAGTAGCGAGGATTACAGGCATGTGCCACTAGTGCCCAGCTTTATCTCTTTATTCTTAAAGGCACAACTCAAACTTATTCTCCAATCACTACCATATGCCAGACCTTATGTGAAACATTCTAAATCTAAAAGAAGTGTACAGAATTAAATGTTATCTCCTTTTCTCCAGTCTTATGAGTTGATAGCTACACACAAACTCAATTATTATGATCTAATTATTTTTGCTTTAACTTGTACATTCCTAGAAAATAATGGCATGTTTTTCTAAAAAGATGTTTTGCATCTTTTAAAAAAATTGGCATAATAGAAAGTGCAACACAGTGTTTAGTATTCAAAATGTATTTGGTAAGTTCTATTGAATAAATGTAATAAAATGTACAACGACTTACCACTCTTTGGCTTATAAGGAGACATAATGATTCTACTTGTGAAAACTGCGTCCTTAAACTTAAATTTCAGATAATCATGTCTACGAAATGCTAATTCAAGATGTAAGTAGCATTACCTTCAGACTGTACTATGCACATGGCAACTCAGTCTAGAATGTCCATTATCAAGCTTAACATCTGTAGAGTGACCAGAAAAGCTGAACAATGGCAGCCTGTGCCTATAATCCTAGCTACTCATGAGGCTGAGATCTGAGGAATGAAGTTCAAAGCCAGCCTGGGCAACAAATATTCCAGACTCTTTTCTCTAGTTAATCAGCAAAAAAACCAGAAGTAGAGGCTCAAGTGGTAGAACTCCTGCTGTGAGTGGGAAAACCTGAGTAAGAGTGTGAGGTACTGAGTTCAAGTGCATGCACCACAGCAACGACGACGACAACAGTGAAGGGCCTGGAAGCTGCGCTGCGTTACTGAAGAAAGGGCCTACATAGCTATGGAAATTACAAGGAACATTTACCTGGCAGGTCCCAGGTTATTAGGGACTCAGAGTGAACTTCCTTTACTCATACAAAAGCTAATTTTCTAACTGAACGGATGGGAGTTCTGAGAAAGAATAGAAAATGAATTGAGGCAAGCTGTCAAGGAAGCAAATACAGAATATTGGGTTAGTCCAGAGGTTTGGTTGTGAAGAACCAGGATTACAAACTAAGTTAAAAACCACAGGAGATGACTCAAAAGAAATAATTTGCCCAGAATGTGACCACCAGAATTTTCAATAATAGCTAGAGTGCAGACAATGTGCAAGGCTCTTGTTAACAGGTAATAGCTCATGCCTGGCCAACCCCTTAGGCACAAGCCCCTTAACAATTTCAAAGGTCAGCAGACTTAGTGGTAGAAAATACAATGCTGTCTTCAACCAAGTTTTGTACCCAAAAGAAAGCAAGCTTAAACGCTGAACCACCAAGACCAAAACAAACATTCAAGCATTGAGTATGTCATCAAAAATTTCATGATGCCAAAGGCTTTATGTGTGTACATTAACAACGAACAGAACGTCAGGCGTCAGTGGCTCACCCCTGTAATCCTAGCCTGCGCAGGAAGGTCTATGAGACTCTTATCTCCAATTAAATACCAAAAAGAGTGGAAAGGCAGCTGTGGTTCAACTGGTAGAACGCTAGCGTTGAGCTGAAGAGCTAAGGGGCAGCGCCTAGGTCTAGAGTTCAAGCCCCACGACCACCAAAAAAAAAAAAAAAAAGGCAAAACCAAGCCATGATCTCCAGCCAAGTACTAAGTGCTAACTTTGTGTTCATGTACAGACCCATGTATCTGACTCATCTGATTTTCACCTGTCACTTCTGTTCAGGGTTACCATTGATTTCTCTCTGGCTGGTATCTGATTTGGCTATAGTGGAATCAGTCTAGCCAGTTTAGGAAAAAATAGGCCAGTCTGGGCAACAAATATTGAGTGTGCAAGTACTATTCTGTCTTCAGCCCAAATGTTCATGTGATACGAGCCAGTGTGAGGGTTGGACTTCAAGGTCTGTGTACAAGACACACTCAGATTCTAGGCTCATGACAGTCCCTTTTCCAAGTGTTCACTAATCTGGTAATTCCTTTTGACTAGTCCAATGAAGTAGATGCAAAGAACTAACAATACATTTAACATTTTTTAAATCATACGTTGCCGAGGCCTCAATCAGGGTACAATAGTTCTGATGCTAAATTCTTTTTCTCTCTATTACTAACAACGAGTCAATACATGGTGGAAAGTACTGGGATGCCCTTGGAATGTGAGTATCTTAAATGAGGGTGCAACTTTGAAGGCACTGACTACATCTGCCCCATCACAAAACTGGTAGGCAGCGTTAAAAGAGAACAACACTTCAAATCTACATGAAAACACACGCTTTAAGGGTGCACATCATTTGGGCACATTTTATTACTTTCATTACTTTTTTTTATCAGTGCTATTCAGAATCCTGGAAGGAATAGAAGCTATTGAGAATAAAACCTCTGATTTCATAGATGAGGGAAATGAACGGCAACTGGATTGTAACTTGTCTAAGGTCACGCACAATTATTTGAGAAAATTCAGAGTAAAATCCAGGTCACTAAGTTGGTGCTGGTGGCTCACACCTATAATCCTATAATTCTCCAGAGACTCATGGGCCCAGGCAGGAAAGTCTGTGAGACACTCATTTCCAATTAACCACCAGAAAACTAGAAGTGGTGCTATGGCTAAAGAGTGCTGGCCTTGAGCAAAAGAGCTCAGGGACAGCACCCAGAACCCCAAGTTCAAGCCCAATGACTGACAAAAAAAAAACAAAAAACAAATGAACAAAAACCCAACAACCAGGTCTCCTGAGCTCAGGTTGATATTCTTTGTACTACATCATATCATACTAATAATGTCTTTTGTTTATGGTTTGCTGGAGAGTCAACTAATCTCTGTTACATGTTGTCCTTTTTAGTCAGTTCTCATCTGCTCTATCATCACCATCTGCTCTATCATCATCATCTGCTCTATCATCACCATCTGCTCGATCATCACCATCTGCTCTATCATCACCATCTGCTCGATCATCACCATCTGCTCTATCAACCACCATCTGCTCTATCATCATCATCTGCTCTATCAACCACCATCTATCTGCTCTATCAATCACCATCTGCTCTATCAATCACCATCTGCTCTATCACCATCTGCTAGGAGTTCTTCAACACAGCCAACTCCCTCTGGGAATCAAGATCCAACAGAAGCTGGAGACAGGGAAAATGCTTGTACACCACTCACTACTTCACTCCATGCAGAAAACACTCATTTTCTGACATTCCACTTTTATGATGAGCAGCATACTTGGAGGCTAACTTCAATCTGAACTAGGCTCCTTGCAGAGTAACTTAATGTTACTCTTTTTCCTGGATGCAGAATAACTGTAAACCCTGGTTCTCTAAGCTTTTGCTTTTTATAATAAAGTTTCTTGTTCCTCTCCAAAATTTACTAGATCAATTCTTACTTTTATCAATGGTACCTATGGGAAGTGGTAACACACACACACACACACACACACACACACACGTGTGTGTGTGTACAACAGGCTAGACCTAAAGCGGTCAAGTTGTTCAATTAATAAACTTAACTAAAGGAACTAGAAGTTGGGAGGGAGAGTCATGGTAACCGCCAAATTCTTTGGTGCAGGGAGGAGGACTAATCAGGCTTGCGTCAGCTTCCTGGGTAGCTGGGCTGACACTGGACACTGATGCACAGCTCACAAGCGCTGTTTTATACCAGGCTCCTTTGGCCAATGCGTGTGTGCAGCGCTTTGTCTCACACCTGCAGCTTCCCTTCCTTCTCTGGGATTAGGTCCCAGAGCAGTTCTTTTAGGGAAAGTATTTCATCCTGAGTGAAGTTTGCTGAGTTTTACTCCACAGACAGGCTTCTGGCTCCCAAGGAAGTGCAGGGCCTGTGCTCATCCCAACACTTCCCTGCTCTTTCTCTTGCTGCTTTCATGAATGGTTTGGATGGTCCACACTGTACTTTAAACTGGGACACACACTCAGCTTCCTGAATCTGTAGATTCTTTGCTTTCACAATGCTGACAAATAATTTGCTGAAAAAGTGAGCTAAAGTATCACCAAAAAGGTAGTAAAGGAGACAATAGCATCTCTTTATTTTTATTTCCTTTGCCTGTCCTGGGTGCTGTCCATGAGCCTTTTTGTCCTCAAGGGTAATGCTCTACCACTTGAGCCACAGTGCCACTTACAGCTTTTTTCTGAGTAGTTTGTTGGAGTTAAGAGTCTCACAGACTTTCTCGTCCAGGATGGCTTCGAACAGTGATCCTTAGATCTTGGCCTCTTGAGTAGTTATAGACACCTGGCTTACTTGTCTACTTAACATATAAATTTATTTTTAATGAAAGATAAATTCTACAATAAAATCACATTATCAGACAATATATAAGTACACCTACAGGAAGTGGCGCTGTGGCTCAAGTGGTAGAGCACTAGCCTTGAGCTGAAGAGCTCAGGGACAGCGCCCCAGGCCCAGAGTTCAAGCCCCATGACAGACAAAAAAAAAAAGAAGATAACTACACCTACAATTACTCTATGGGACCACTCTGTCTCCTGTGACAATTGTGGTTCACAAAAATAATGACTAAAGACAGAGAATTCTTTCCTGAGAGTCCAACACAAATTTATATTACATCTTCATTTTATGGTTCATCATAAAAGTCCTACAATGTAAAGCAATTCAACACTTTACATCCCTTTAAGCTTTCTTTCCAATTTTTCCAAACTCAGGTCATCTTAATTAATTGAAGTATACCCACTACATTGTTTTTGGCTCTGTCAACTAAAGTATGGGAATTGTATGGGAAAAAAACTTAGATAAAACTATAATGCTTCTGGTCAATTATATGTTAAAGAAGCTGCAAAATGCTTGGTCCTTCTGCAGTTACCAGTGTGGGGCTTGCCTTGTTCACTAACTAGACTGTAAGTCAGAACACATTCCAGATTCTCATGTTCCAACATGTCTGTTTAGTGCAAACAAGTCATGCAAAACATTTTGATCATGAAGGATAAACTAATTGCAGGACGAGTGTGGAGAATCAGCCCTTAGTGGTATATAGGTAAAAAACAAAGGGTATAGGTGTATAGGTAAAAAACAAAGGGTAGATCCTCAGCACACGTACACTAAGACCATGCAGGACAAATCTCTGGGGGCTGACCTGAGGTTTAACAAGTATAGAATACCAGTTTGGGATTGTGGAAGACTTGTGGAAACACAGCAGTGGTGGTTACAGATATATGTGACTGTAGACAATGACACACAAAGAGACTAATGTGGCAGATTTTATGTTACCACCATGAAAAGGAAGAATGCAAAGGGAAAAGAGGGAAAAAAGAAAGGAAGGATACAGAATACAGGAAATAAGAGAATAGGGAAAAGTAATAATAGAAATTAAACATGGTTTGTAACACATTTCCCAAATTTAAATCTTCTAATGAGCTTTTTATTTAAACTTAAATAAATTCTCAATTTCTCCTTAACTACTACTGCAACTACTACTATTCATTCACTTGTAATTAATAAAACACTTCCAGAATGTATTCAAACTATTAATGTGCCTGTCAGCACTCTTCACTATTTATTAAATAAGTTAAAAAACAGCAAATAATAATATTTTGGGGTATTTTCTCTTCATTAAGAATTAAATCTAAATATGGATAATTTAGAAAACAAACAGGAACTACTCAGTTTAACATTAAACTAA
Source organism: Dipodomys spectabilis (assembly GCF_019054845.1). Classification (NCBI taxonomy): domain Eukaryota; kingdom Metazoa; phylum Chordata; class Mammalia; order Rodentia; family Heteromyidae; genus Dipodomys; species Dipodomys spectabilis. Next base: position 1,173,109 of record NW_024870979.1, read on the forward strand.
GTCTTTTTGTGACCCTTTTGGGTTATTTCCAATTTTTCATTGGTCTAAATAAGATAACAAAAATGATTTTTTGCAAAAAGCTTTCCCCCTACATTCTAGATTATTTTCTTAGTAAAGATGCTTAGAAGTTTGACTACGAAGTTATAGGATAGGATTGTTTCTATGGTACCTGATAAACTTTGTGTCTGTCACTGTGAGTTTGTATAAACACGCATATTAAGAATTCACGGCATTTTTCTTTAGGTAACTAAAGACATTTTAAGTAATTTACAATCATTTCCACATGAAAAAAAAAAAAAAAACCCTTGCAAGTAGACTTCCCTATCAATCATCTATTTTTCCCATTATGAAATCATAATATTCATGGAAACCAGAAGTCTTTTTTTAATTGTTGACTTTGTTGTCATCAATGTACTGTGTATCAAGTTCTTTCATTTTTTTTCTTTTTCCCTTTGGTTTATCCGTGGCAATCACTGTCTTTGACTCTGGTACCCTGTGCCTTGTATATACGTTTATCTGATTTGGAGAAGAGAAGGGGAATAACAAAATGGTGAAACAAAGACAAAGGATGACCCAATGCAACAATGATACTCACAAGACACTATGCTGGAAATGAACTTTACAACTTCAAGGGAAAGGGGGAGAAGTAGGAGGGACCGTGGAAGAAAAACAGAGGAGTAGGCAACTATGTTGGACAAGAAATATACTCATATCCTTACTTAAGTAACTATCACTCCTCTGTACAGCACCTTTACAATGAAATAAAACCTTAATACTCAACCATGAAATTGCACTGTGTGCTGCGTCATGAAAGAAGGAGGCACGCGGCCCCTGCAGTGTACTCAGCCCCCTGTCCAGGAGTGTGCGCAGCACAGGAAACCCTTCTCCTCCTCACTCATCTTGCAACTGGCATCACTCCAGTGTTAAAACCTCACCTTTCCTACAATTGCTATCCATGCTGCATATTTACTGCTACCTAGGTTAGCTACTAAAACCATCTTTTGGGTATATCCAAAGGATGACTACATTACTAGAGCTGAAAGTGGTAGAACTATCCGGTAACATGTCTGCCCTGTAGAGATATTTTAATTAAATAACATAATTTTGCCTTATGTTATAATGCTCTTAATATAATTTCTTCTTTGAGAATGGTACTTTGGGGAAGGGGTAGAGGTAGAGCAAGTTTTTAACAGCATGTTCAGGACTGGGGTTCCACTCAGCTGCACTTGAACAAAGCATGATCATTTAAAGGCCCCACAAAGAGGCTGCAGTGCAGTTGAGAAGAGGCTATCAGATGCATTCCACACAGCCATGCCAGTGCTACAATGAGATTCTGACGCAACTCTAATAAACAGGCTATACAGAATTGGGTCTCAACGGTACAGCCCAGGAGATAATTCCAATGCTTTAAATCGGACCTCTGACTATGGACTTTCTTGAGCTAATATGTACAGTAAGTTTCTATAATAGTAAGATAGGAGGTATCTGAACTTACTAAAGACAAAGGCTTCTGTTTTATCTGATCTTCCCCTCCCAACTCACCATATCCCAGTTCCAGAGTTTAAAACAGAGGGCTCGAGTGTGGCTGGCTCACTCAGAGTTGTCACTCTACCACTTGAGCTCTACCTGCAGTCCAGCGGTATGTTGGTGATTTTGGAGATGGAGTCTCCAGCCTTTCCACCTCGACAAACAGCGAGGATGCTAAGAGTGAGCCAGCATCCAACAAAACATACTCTTTGTTTGTTTGCTTTTTTGTTTAGTTTTTGTCTTTGTAATGGATCTGGGCTGGAAAGAATTAGAAGGGGAAATAGAAGGAAAAGGAAGGGGAAAAAAGGAGAGGTAAACTTTAATAAAAATCTGACACAACAATGTAGTCATAACACATAATTCAATTCAAGCCTAAGAAACACAATTAAAGCTAGAAGGTAAAGCAACCCCAGGGTGCTTTTAAATTATGGGATTTGGTGGGAGAGAAAACAGAAGACAAAGAACAGGGAAAGGACGAAATGCAGACAAAACTTTCAAAAAGCACGCTGGAAAGACTTAAAGTTGCTGTGTTTATGTGTTGTATAAAATTTATGTGCTCAAAAATGTAGCGTCAAAGCCAGGTGCCGGTGGCTTACACCTTTAATCCTAGCTACTCAGGAGGCTGAGATCTGAGGATTCAAAGCCAGCCCAGGCAAGAAAGCCCATATCTTATTTCCAATTAACCACCAGAAAACCAGAAGTGACACTGTGGTTCCAGTGGTGGAGCACTCCCCTTGAGCTGAAGAGCTGTGGGACAGCACCCAGGCCCAGAGTTCAAGCCCCATAAAACTGACTCTCCCTCCCACCCAAAAAAAAGCATCAAATATGGCAAGTATGGCAGAAGGCAGGGAGGAACTACCATTAATTAGCACATTCATGAACAAATCTACTATGGGCCCTGCAGAGAAATCGTTTTACCAATTCTGTTTCCTTTGCTACAAATTCTGAGATTTTCATCTTTAGTTAAGCTTAAACTATTCTCCTGCGAATTGAATAAATATTGCTGTTGTAGATGAAAACAGACTTTTAATGGCTCAAACAATGGCATACTATTTTTAAGCATACAAAAAAACCAGGTCATAGAGTTTACTGTAGTAGCCTATAGATTTCTCTGCTCATTCTGAAAACCAGTTAGATTCTCCCTGACGCTACTGCTGGGAGTGTGCATAACCAACTGGCACTACCTTATAGTAGAAGTGCTCTGGCATCAGGAGAAGGGGCTTGGTGCACAAAAGCCCAGTTCAACTCCATAACTGTTCTTAACTCATTTCTAACTCTAAGCTAACATTTTTCCTATTGTTATCTCTTAAGTTATAATTTATGTTTTAAATCTTCAAAACCAATGAAATGGAATTAATATTTAATTTTTCTTGGTCTCTGTGTTCCTCTGAACCTTTATGCCAAGAAATTATTTTTATAAAATCAGGTAAAATTACGGTGTTTTATCACCTAGATTTCTGTGTTTAGTGCATTCACAGGAGGAACAAAATAGGCTTCAGTGAACATTTGAATGGCTGCAAATGACTGCACTCACTAACCTTTGTCAAACATGTTATTTACAAGGCAGTACTGGAGTTCAAGGACTTTTTAGGGTGGCATATATTTCATTTTCCGATTTGGAGATACTCCTGTCAAAAACACATAGCCTAGTAAGAATCATCCACTCTTAGATTTGGACTGAGAAAAGTGGAATAAGAGGAAAGGTCATAATACTACTTATGAGGATCATTCTCACTTTAGTTCAGATGGGCAAGTCCATCCTGAATGAAGACCAAACAAAAATGCCATAAAACCAACCATCTTCCATATCCCCTTCCTCCTTCACTTCACATCCATCCTTTCTAAAGCCAGTGGACGATCTTCCTCAAGAACTCCAACCCTACTTTTCTCCAGCTCTATTGTTGTTACACAAATCAAGGCCATCAAAACCCCAAGTCCAAAAGTCCTTTCTGGAGGTCCTGTACTGTAACCCTGCCATGTTTGCATACAAAGAATTCAGAGACAGAATAATCATATACAGAAGTCCTACCAAGCAGCCATTCTCACATGGCACGTGAAAGAATATTCCTGAAAGGTCTGTTTCTTGGTTTTCATTGAAGCATCTCTAAGATCAATGCAGTAGGCACAAAACAAAAATCTTAATACAAGATCAAATATACATCTGCACGCTAACCAAGGTAAAAGCTCCAGCTACTATTCAACAGCTCTGAAGAACTATTTCAATGTTTGTTAAAACATTTTTCCCAATGACAATTACCCTGCCATAAAGAATAAAGAACCACAAGATCCAGTACAATACTTTTTGTTAAGTAACAATGAAGTAGACATAGAGAGTGAAATTTGTTTATTTCCTATAGATTAAAGCAGAGCTACATATTGCAAGTGTAAGCTTTGTATTACAACAAACTTAATATAGGAAATCTTTTAGCCTTCTTACAGATTACAAGGCATTTTATCACCTACAGGTTAAAAAGAAAGATCTTAAAACATGAAATAAGAAGAAATATAAAAAAATCCCTTGACTGAAGCCAGGTGCACCTGTGGCTCATGCCTGTAATCACTGCTACTCAGGAGGCTATGAACAGGCAGCCAAGGCAGGAAAGTCTGTAAGACTCTTGTCACCAATTAACTACCAAAAGTCCAGAAGTGGAGCAGTGGCTTAAGTGGTAGAGTGCTATGCCAGCCTTGAGCAAAAAAAGCTCAGGGACAGAATCCAGCCCCGAGTTCAAGCCCCAGGACCAGCACCAAACCAAACCAAGAGCTTTTGATTGAAAATCTTTTCGCCACTGAAAACATGGAGATCATCAAAATAAACCCTAAATAACAACATTTCAAAAAGTCACACATTTAACTTTAAAAGTGAGATATATTTATTTTAAGACATTAAGTTGTGCCATTATTTTAATATTAGGGACGTTTCTAAATTCCAGTTATAAAATAAAAGCTACTATTTCTACTGTATTTGCAATTTACAACGCACTTGGACATTAAGCCACCTAAATGCGCCACACAGGGCAGGATTCCAGGACACGCTTTCAATTTGTGAGCGCACCGAAAGTCAGCTTCTTTCTTTGAGCACTAGGAACACAAGTAGCAGGGCAGACGGGGGGAGGTGGGCAGGTTTGTGCGGAGGGGCGGGCATGTGTCCTATCCTCACAACTCAACCCATCTCTTCTCCAGAGAAAGGCTGGGAGATATGGGGAGCAGTGGCGTCCGGGGCCTTCTACCCGGCCACAGACTCCAGCTGCAGAGAATGTGGGCTGAAGCCAGAGGCACACTAGCCACGGGCAAGCAGAGGAGAACCTGGTTTGCAGCGGCCTTTTGAGTGCTTATTTATAAACAAAAGAACTCAAACACTTTCAACTCTCCATATTTTGTTTTCTGTGAATATAAGTAAAAAACTCATATACAGGTTAATTGTAGTGATATAAAAAATCTGAAACAGGGTTTCCCACACAGTAAATATGCAACACATTTCAGTAACCGTCTTTCCAGGCTTTCAGGAACTTAGAATTTGGAGACAGTGCAGCAGCAATGGCTGCATTAGTCTTAGCCTGCTAGCTTTTCCAGGAGTAGCAGACCTGGACCTTCCAGGGAAGCACACATGGTCTAGGAAAATGTGTAAATGAGCTGGGGCCTCCTAGGCATAAGCAGCTGCTTGTGGAGTTGCAGAGTGGCATAGATAGGACATCCCCCTCCCTGCTCCTTTCCTTTTGATCCCTACCACTGGGAGAGACACTAGGTCTCAATTCAGACTCAGCATCTGGGTACTTTTGTTTCTGAAATAAGTGTGCCTGTTGTAAAGGTAAATCTTTTAAAAGGAACCTAGAATCCGTGTTTCTAGCCTACATTCATGTTCCCTTGTAATATGTTATTAGGGTTGAAACATAAAGACAGGCACAAAATGTATCCTCAAATATGAAATGCCATCACATAATCCCACCAAGAATGCCTGGTGAAATCATTTCTCAAGTGCTTGACAATGATGGGAAAATTTAAGGCTATTATTTATATAGTCTTTATGTTTATGTATAAATTTAAGACCTATATAGTACGCTATATAAAAAACTAAAATTATGTTACAACTTTAACATGTGGGATAATATCCCACAATAATATCCCACAATCCCATAATATCCCCTAAGTCAATCTGTCTTTGGCTCCTTGTAGGAAAGATAATGTGTAATATTCGCTTCGCTATTCTCATATCCCCACAAGGAAATAAAACACAAACATCATCTCCATTTGGTAACAAAACAGTTCAGAGGCAAAGCAGCGCTTATGCATCTTGCAATTTTCTGGAGTCTCATTGGGAAACACAGCTAGCACGGCTCAAACTGGCTCTCCAACAAGTCACTGAAAGGTGAGCTACTGGCCCTGCCTCCCTGGCCACCCCGCGGCCTCTCAGGTTATGTTCCTCACGATTCCTGTCTGGAGCTCTCCTCTCACATCTTGGCATGACTGGCTCCTTGTCTGGTGGACTTTCGCTTCCATGTTTCTCTTTTCTTCCCTGCCCACAGAACGTAAATTGGTGCACACCAACATCTCCCTGGTTTATCTTACACGCCCCTGCACGCACAGCTGGGACTGTCTTTTCACTGCTGTGTTGCAAAGCATACTGGTGCAGGGAGCAAGTCTTGAGAGTTTGCTGAGCAAGCATGTAGACGACGCCTCAGAACCGCGAGACGGAGCAGCTTATCATTGTCATGGTCCTTGGCTTTTCAGCAGCATCAGGGTTTCAAACCAATGCCCAAAATACAAAAGACAATACGCATGCCTTGAGCTATGAAAAAGCAGCCTGTTATATTTGCTGACTGACACGATAAAGACAGGGTCTGGGAGAAAGACCTTCTTTTTGGTATTGAAATGCTCAGCTCACCCCTCTGGCTTCTAGGGCCTACGAATTAGAGATGCGCCCCTTCACGTTGCACTGGAGGCTCAAGTGCGGAGAGCAGCACATTCTCTCCCATCTCCAACTGGCGTGTCTTTGGGCTTTCCTGCTTTCAGTTGCCCATGGATGGAGTTTTCACTGAGCACTGCGCCGTCTCCGCAGGCGTCCCGCGTGTGCACAGCCCAGGCCACGGGGCAGTGAGGACGGTGCACGGTGCACTAAGGTCCAGACATGCGTGTGCGCTGCACATTTCCATGGCCCAGGACACTGCTACATGTTACATGAGGCTAAAATCACTACCACAGAAAGGAACACACACAACTTCTTTCCTCTCTCTCTCTTTCTCTCTCTCATTCCTACCAGACGCTCTTATACCACTGGAGCCTGCTGAGACCACGCACTGTCTTCAACTGCAACTTGAGGGAAAAAATGCTTTCTCCCCCCTCATCTTTTCCAGGAGGGAAAACCCAGCTTGGAGTTAAAACTACTTCATCCCAGAATCCAAGACGGTAGGAGCGCAGAGGTCGCCAGCAGGCCCGTTCAGCCGTCAATTAAGAAATGTAGTTTTAGCCGGGCGCTGGTGGCTCACACCTGTAATCCTAGCTACTCAGGAGGCTGAGATCTGAGGATCGCGGTTCAAAGCCAGCCCGGGCAGGAGAGACCGTGAGACTCCTATCTCCAATAAACCACCAGAAAACCGGAAGTGGCGCTGTAGCTCAAGTGGTAGAACGCTCGCCTTGAGCTGAAGAGCTGAGGGACAGCGCCCAGGCCCAGAGTTCAAGCCCCACGACCGACAAAAAAAAAAAAAATGTAGTTTTGCTTCTCCCTAGTGAATGAAGCAGCTCATCCAGGAGCAGCTGGAGTGGGTGCGGCAGTCTCTGGTCAGAACGTGGTGGTGTGGCAGTCAGGAAGGACTTGGTGCCCTGGCAAGGCTGGCTGTGCCTTCTCGACGGTGTTCTGTCCAGGTGCTCTCTGCTATCCTTCCTTCTTCCCTCCCACCTCTTTCAGTTTTTCTTTCAAAAGATAAAGGAGGTCGAGGGCAGGTTAGAAAACAGAAAAACTAGACCAAGGCACACTACATTTTCATATGACAAGTACATTCAAGACGTGCTTTTCATTCATACTCAGAAGAAGCGGAGTTTAAGAATACCCCACTGGATTACACATCTAACCTACACTCTACAGTGCTCTGACCACCACAATCACCAAATCGACAATCTCAAGGATGACTTGTTTGGTCTTAAATGTTAACTGAATCTTTAAGAATACACTCTTTCATACCTTCCCATGAGAAACTAGTCACATCCATTACAATAACATCTGTGAAGATGTTTCTGGGATTCACCGCTTCAGATAAACAATTTCCTAGGATATGAATGTCTTCGTGCGTAGTTCACTCAGTATAGTTGCAGCCATCTACTAAACCTTGTAGAAATATATAGGTGAATCCTTATGTATCCAAATGCATTATTTTATGCCATTATATATGTAAGTAAAAAATCTGGAAACAACGGGTTCTTGTAGCAAACAGTATTATAAAAATGGAAATAATAAATAAGAGTTAAAACATACTTTTTATACCTCAGCTCCTCTTGAATGATGCAAATAAGAATTTTTCTGTATCTGTTACCTTTTGTATCAAAAGTATAAAAATGGCTATTTTTACCTCTTGGCCATTGTAAATACATAATAAGAAAATAATGCAGAATGTCTTGAAAGCAAAGTGCTATTTACAGGTTAAGAATTAATGACAATGACAAAAACAAAGAACTGTATTTTGATAGATGCCAAAATTAAATCACAATCTCTAGACATTTACAAAACCAGAAACAAACTAAAGAATGATGCCATAGATTATAAGTTGCTTACACAGAACATAATTTGTAATATAAAATTACAAGGTCTTTTTTAAGGTATATCTCACGTCCAACCCTAAATTTTGTCAAAGTGAGAAAACATTATGGTTATATTTAAAAATAATTCCTTAGAGACAAACATGGAGAACTTAGTATTTCCCATACACTGTAAAAATGATACTTGTTTCTTTTTACTTTCTAACAGATATCATCATATTTTCATTGAGGTTTTTAAATCAATTTAGTAACTTATCAGGGTTATCTACTAATGTGACCACTTCAGGCAGAAGTATGATTTTGTGTGTGTGTGTGTGTGTGTGTGTGTGTGTGTGCGCCAGTCCTGGGGCTTGAACTCAAGGCATGGGCACTGTCCCTGAGCTTCTTTTGCTCAAGGCCAGCCACTCTACCACTTGAGCCAGAGCACTACTTCCAGCTGTTTCTGTGTATTTGGTACTGAAGAATCAAACCCAGGGCTTCATGTGTGCTAGGCAAGCACACTACCACTAAGCTACATTCCCAGCCCAGAAGTTTGAGTTTTCAAGAAGTAAAATAACTGAGTGTAGTGCTGCATGCCCATGATCCCTGCACTCTACTCAAGAGGCTGAGGCAGGAGGATCTCAAGTTAGAGTCGCGTTTGAGCTACACAGTGAGGTAGAGGACAGCCTCAACTATCTAAAAAAAAATAAAACCTGAAAGAAAAGCAGAATGTTCACTCAATTTATTCACCCGAAACAGTAATGTAACTAATTCTAATTACAAAAACTAAAGCTTGGGCTGGGAAGGTAGCTCAGTTGTAGAGTGCTTGCCTTGCATGCATGAGGCCCTGGGTTCGATTCCTCAGTACCACATAAGCAGAAAAAGCTGGAAGTGGTGCTGTGGCTCAAGTGGTAGAGTGCTAGCCTTGAGCTGAAGAGCTGAGGGACAGTGCCCAGGCTAGAGTTCAGGCACCACAACCAGCAAAAAAACAAACAACCAACAACAACAACAACAAACCCTAAAGCTTAAAATTCCTACTTGGAAAAGAAGTTGATCAAACGTTTGAAAAACAAAATGCAATTTTACATGGTTAGTGGCTTTAATACCCTCTGTCTCTCAGGTACAAATTTACGGAAGTTATTTATTTGAAGTTGACTTTTATGTATTTGGATTTTGGTAACAACTGTGGGAGGGCACATATTATCCCCATTTTCAAGAGGAACCAATTCTTCTGCTCCCACAGGGAATGGGGAACTTGCCCAGGCTCATGGTCTCTGTTCTGGAAGCGCAGCCTTCTTTTCCTTTCTTCCCATGTTATTGTCCTGTCTCCAACCTGGACATACTGTGGAGGCCACAGGTCGCTAGGACATACGTTGGCCACATCAGTGATGCAGGAATACACTCTCCAACTAATTTGATAATAGCTAAACAATAGCTGGTGCAGCATTAGTAATCAGTATAGAGTGTACATCTTCTCAGGAATGCCACACTTTCCACATAAATGAAAGCTGGGGCTTAGAAAGGCTAGTGACCCACACCAAGCTAATCGTCCAGTTGCCATCAGTGCCCTAGGGCACTGGTCCACAACAGCCACATTCTATGGACACACCCTCTTCCACCAATAAATTCTTAATCCTTGAAATGCAACCTACTTTGAACAGTGACTGAATCCCTGCTACTTGTTTGGGACAATCTCTGTCTTCGCAAGTCTAACCAGCTGGTTCTAGCATTAGACCATCATCTAGGTCAATCTGCAAAGGAAGGCTCAGGCCAGCTATTTAAAATCACTCCCCGTGTCCTGGCTCCTTTTGTACCTTCAAGTTCCTCTGGTGAGAAAGGAAAAGAAAGGAAAATGAGATTCCATTTTTGATGACTTATTTGTGGAGCAGCTAAGGAGGCCACAGGTGCATCTAGACCTCTACGCCCCGGACAGCCCCAATTCCTCCATGGAGGTTCATGGGTTCTTGTTAGAAGGGTGGGGCACAGGTTCACTCTTGCCTCTTCTCACAACGCTGCACAGCACAGCTGCCCCCAGCAGGCTTCTGAGTGAAGGTTCGGACGCAGCCCGCCCCTTCTAGCCGCAGCAGGCTCTATCTTTTTACAAAGATATTTGACATAGAATATGTTTTACAAGGAGATAACAATTGAATTTTTCATTTGATTTTTACAAAATTTCCAGTGTATTTGTCCTATGCATAAAATGAAATTACAAAGTACGTGATCACAAACTAAGTTGTTGGCATTTACTAAAGATCAATGGGTCTAACTTGTGTTTGTCAGTGAAGTATTTTTGATGAATCTACAGCACTCAGACAATCTTGGGAGTTCAGGACCATGAAATGGAAGGCTTGGTACTGTTTTTAGGTAAGTCTTCACAGAGGCTTCTCTGAATAATTGTTGTCTTACAGAATTTTTAATGAAATATAATGAGATTAAGATCTAAAATATTTTAAACACAAGTATCATATAGCTTACCTGTAATACTGGGAAATCACTATGAACAGAATCACTACATCCCACAGATCTTTTATACTGACAACCCAAGAGAAAAGCAAGAAACTTTCCTACTCGGTTACCAGTGAGTACAAATCCCCACCTCATTTTTATTCTTTATGTAATGCAGAGTGACAGATGTATGTGTAATAAAATATACAAATTATGTATATAAAGTTCATGAATATAATTATGGCCTTAAATAGTTAAGCTTGAGTGATAACGGTTCAACTCCCTTTAGAATGAACTTGAACTTTAGGCCTATTAAAAAGATCTATTTTTCAGTTTGCTCTGTGCTACTTTCTGAAATCATAGTTGATTTCTTGGAATCTGGAAGTTTCTGCCCGGCTGCCCTGCACAAGCCCTCCTGCTGCAGAGGCCCCATCCAGCCCCACCGGGGGCTGGTCTCTGTGCTCCACACACAGAGCCCAGCAGCCGCAGGTCACCCCTGCCACGGTGAGTGGGCTCCAGGAAGAGCAAAGTCGCGTCTCTCTGTGGAACTGAGACAGCAACTTCAAGTTTTATAAGTACCTAGGCCCAACCTAGGAAGACGGTTCAGAACACCCCATTCCAGAAGGTGCAGCCTTGAGCTAGCCTTTTGTGCTCCTGTTCCTCTGCTCTCCCTTTCATTAAGGAAACAGAAGCGCAGCAGAGGCGCGCTATGGAACACGGCTAGAGAATCACAAAGGGCAAACTCACTGTCTTCCAAAACCAAAGGCTATGAAAAGAACAAAAAATAACTGCTTTTTATACTTTATTACTATGAATTTGGAAGGGGCCCTTAAGTCATGGGAAGATGTAAATATAAAACTTCCATTTTATTTTTCATGGTGAGGATGTAAACATATAACTTCCATTTTATGTTTTTTCTTGAAGCGGAGACACAGACAAAATGACAGTAACTATCATCACAGTGAACAACTTTGTGCATGAAAAACTATACCAACACACCGAGTAGGCACACTAAGATTTGGAACTGAGCAGTGTTTTACAGCAGAAATTACATGAACCCAAAATGCTAAAATGTAAGGTTAGTGCCATTTATGTATCATCTTGCATAGTTATTGTAAGCTACATAACATACACACACACTATATATAGCATTTCATACTATGCATATTTCCATAAAATATAAAAAAACCTTAAAATAAATCTGTTCAAGATTATTTGCTATATTGTCCATAACTTGATTTTGAAAAATAATTTCCTTTATTATTAACTTAGGATTGCAACTGTTTCATCTTTAGCCAATTTTCAAGATTAAATATTTTAATATATTCTTGAACAAATATGTTCTTGAGAAGTAAATTAAGGATTAAGATACAAAACAAAGAGCAGTTTACAAACACTGCATCTAATTTCAAGTGAATTTTTGAAGTACTAGGAATGTTTAGATAAAATCAGGACACTTGAGACTTTATTACTGTTTATAAAAAACATTAAGTTCCAGTCATCCTTAATTAAAATAAAGTAGCCAATAATGTACTCATGGACAAGTTCTCTCAAATTACTGAAATTCAAGAACAATATTACAAACTTTTCCTGAAAATCTAACTGGATGAAATACAGAGGACAATCCTAGATGAACACACATGTGTGTCCCCATCTGCTATTAAGCACTGTGAACGCTCACTAGTTGCACATTAAGTTTTACAGTGCAGACTTCAAGGGTACACACTGCGTGTGCCATCTTTGTGCAGCCATGGGCAGGGGTGCTATCCTCACTCAGAGCCTCAGGATAATTTTGGTCCTCATAAGAATGGCAAGAAAACAACATGGTTTCACACCTGTAAAATGGCTGGCTTTGAAGTAGAGGCTCAACCAATGTTACCTGTCATTACTGCTCTAGTTATTATCAATCACCGTGGCTATGTAATATAATTAGCCATGAAAAGCTATTCATGACATCGTTATAGTTAGTAAAAAAAAAAAAAAAAAAAAAAGAACAAAACCATAAAATTAAAAAGTTGCCAGGTGCTGGCGGCTCATGCCTGTAATCCTAGCTACTTAGGAGGTTGAGATCTGAGAATTGGGATTGGAAGTCAGCCCAGGCAGGAAAGTCTGAGACTTTTATCTCTAATTAATCACCAAAGTGGAGCTGTGGCTCCAGTGGTACAGAGCTAGCCTTGAGCACAAAGGCTCAGGGGCAGTTCCTAGGCCATAATTTCAAGCCCCAGGACTGGTTGGCATGCGTACGTACACACACACACACACACACACACACACACACACACACACACACACACACACACGTACACACACATGCACCACAGTTAGTTGCTCTTTAGCCAATCCTATAGTATTGTACCTATAATACAATTCACTTAGACTCTAAAATGGATACCACCTCCTCTTCATGATTTTCCTACCAAAAGACTAAGTCAAGTTCCTGGTAGTATGTCATGCTCCATAAGTGCTTAGTCTTAAATATGTCCTATATAGTAAGCTCTACATCCTTTATTATAAAGGTTAAAAATTACAATAAGTGGCAAGAACTATGCCGAAAGGCTAAATAAGATGCAGAGAGGTCTCTCTCATCCCCACAGGGTAGCAACAGAGCAGGCTCAGATTCCCTCAGATGAAAGCGTAACACTTGCCACTACAGCTCTCCACGCCCGGCACCCTCGCTGGACGCGGCCATGTGCACACCACAAAGTGACCTCAGCCTCCCCGCGCGGTTTCCCCAGCACCACACTTTACCATCGCCGCATGAGCAGGTGAGGAAATGAGGACTTACACATGTTCAGACACTTGGCGATAGTCAAATGGCTTTGATGTGGCCCCAAACGGGTTAAATATCAAATGTGTGTGACCTCAGAGTCCTTAGGTGGTGACAGTGTTCTTTGGGTAACATTTTAGATTTACCCACTGGCTCTGGATAGTCCAGGGAGGATCCCTTCCCACCATGTCCAACCACTGAAGAAAAACATGCATGGTACTGTGACTCTCAAAGTACATTATGATCTTTCTCTTGCTCACACTCTCCATAAGGAGATGTGATCCTCACTCCATCGTGACCACCTTCGCAGCAGAGATCACTGACACTATAAGGTAGAATTTTCCCCTGGTCGTATTTGGTAGAGGACAAACAAAAAGAGAGAAACAGCATGGCAGACAGGGCTGTGGGAGGGGGCTCCTGTAGAGCAAATGTGAGGGACAGGTAGAATCAAGAATAATGATAATAATATAGAATAAACCAGGCCCAAGAACTTAAAATCCAAAAGGGTGCTCAAAGAACCAGCAGCAATTGCAACGGTATAGTTACCATGTCACATTAGCAAGGAGGAGAAGCAGAGGGGAGCATGGTCAGATGACAAAAGCCAACAGAGCTGTTGCTCCCCGCGGCTCACAGGTGACAAGGGTTCCACTCCATGGAAGCAGGACACGCGGCATGGACACACATTTCCGACCTGACTGCTATAGACAAGCTTCGCTGCTATCATACGTGTACTTGCAAAACAAAAGATAGTAGTACATAGGTTATTCAACTCAAAGGAATAAAGAAACAATTTTGGGTTCCAGAAAGATACTCTGAAGAGTAAGTAATGTAAACAAGAGCTAATGCCGCCTTTTCGATGACTAGAGCTGTATTAAGAATTATATCATAAATAAAAATGTAGTAAGTTTGTAAAGAGTTTCAAGTAACAGGTAGCAAATGTGAAGTAGTAGAGACAACTAGAAATGCCAGTAAAGGCTAGTTGTAAACGCCACTGCAGGAGAGGGCAGGTGCTCCCCTTCTGCATTTTTTAGCATCTTACAAATTACTTATGATAATAACCAGTTTGTGTTTTAATAACATTGAATCACTTAGGTATTATGCTTATAGTTAGGGACTTCTTTAAAATATGTTAGTATTGGCCTTAAAAACAAACTAGGTAGAGTAAGTATATTGCACTCTATGTAAAAAGATCTGTCATTTTTTTTTTTTTGCTGTGTGTTTAATAATAAAAGCAACTGCAAAAATGTTACTGAGTCAGGCAATGCTGTATGTATATTAGGTTAGTCTTTAACCTGAGACCTAAGACACAGTCAGGTATGACTGTCTCATTTTACGTGTGAGGAAAATGAAGTACAAAGAAATCAAACAGCTCACTCAAGTGCGTAGCCGACTGGCTTAAACCCCAGGGCCTACCTCCTGGTTCACACTCCTATTACACTCACCGTTTTACTCTGTAAAAGGCTTACACCTTGAATACACTTTGAAATAGCCCAACAAATTGCTTAAGACTTTAAAGATCTCTTTGTTAAACAGAAATCCAGAATTGAAATAATGTTTTGCATCTAGAACCCCAAAAGGAAGTTGTTGGAGAGCCTCTCCTACATCTCTCTCTCTCCGCCCTTCTCTTCCCCCCCGCCCCCTTTCTGGGTTCTGGGATTTGCTGGAAATTAACAAAAACTGACAGAAAAGTAGCAAGAGGTAAGAATGCCAAGGCTGAACATTACCTAGTGTAATGGGACATGTTATTGCAAAAGGAAAGCAGCAAAGGCAAATGCTATCTGAAGCCTCGTCTTTGCACAAGGCAAACCCAGAAGCAATCTTGTGGGTTCCTGTAGCGTGATTCAAAGGGAACAAGTGGGACCAACTGAATCTCTAAGGGCAGCCTGAATGCCTACCATATTTAGGTAGAAATTCACATGCAGAACCATGTTCTGCAACAGTGGTCAGATGTTTAACTTCTATTATAATACAATTACTGCTTCAAGCCCATTACATGCAGTAAAACTCATTATGTGTGAAAATAATAATAATAATAACAATAGACGCAAAACATGATTGTTTATAGGAAGAAAAACTTTACTACATAGAAAACTAAAGACTAAGGAGAAATTAACAAAAATGAACATAAAAGC
The DNA here is from genome assembly GCF_019054845.1 of Dipodomys spectabilis. Taxonomy (NCBI): domain Eukaryota; kingdom Metazoa; phylum Chordata; class Mammalia; order Rodentia; family Heteromyidae; genus Dipodomys; species Dipodomys spectabilis. The sequence goes on from NW_024870979.1 coordinate 1,188,703, forward strand.
AAGCGCTGATGTTGTTAAAGTCAGTTAAATGGCAAACCATTATAAACAATGTTTAAATGTGTATCAATTAAATGTGAGCAGACAGGTTTGCAGTTAGCATTTAAATATTTATTTTTATTTCTTCCAGATTCACATATTATCTTTTGAACATGAATACGTTCTCTGAATCAAAAATGTTCTTTTAAATACACTCCACATGCAAACACTAAATATAAAGATTGTTTAAACTATGTTTATCAAAGCAGGGAATATTATTCCATTGATAACAATCCAAAAAGTGCTATTAATTTCAAATCATCTGAGTAACCTTCACACAATCACATCAAAGTCTCACTTTTCCTTGCTGATCTTTTCTTCAAAGACACTGTAAATAAAATTTAGCTGCTCGAGACCCACAGACTGAAAGGATCTCAATATTCCAAAATACACAGACGTGTTCTTCCCATAATAAGTTCTTTAAATACTAACGCAGTATTTAATAATAACCTACTTTTACTTGGAAATGAAGTCTTCCCACACAGTCTCATCCTGAAATAAATCTTTAGCCGGAGCTAAATTTTCTGACTTCCATCACTTTCACATTCAAGCCTCATGCACAGCTGGACCACACACCTCTCCCCCAAGCAGCTTCATTCCTAAACATTCCTAAACAGATCTTTACTTTGTCTCCCTGTACTTCTGTTTTCTAGTAACATTTCATTGGGAACTGATGCACACCTTCAGTTCCTAACAAGCCAGTTAAGTAGTTGGGAGCCTAAATGCTAACTTAGAAAACAGCGGCTCTGTAGAACTCTTGCTTCCACAGAGAGGCTCATGTGAGTGTCTCAGAAGAGTTGAGTCAATAATATGGTGGGTCAACATGAGGACTGAAAACTGTGTTTTGATGAGACATGGAGGAGAAATCTGGAAAGATGTAAAAGCTGAAAAGGTAACTTTTTTTCTGTTGATAAGAAATAAATGGGTTTATCTCCAGAGGGTTATTCCTACTTCTCAGGCTCTTTTTTATTGTTCTTGCGATTGTCCCTGCCTCCAAAGTTTTGCCTTAATCATCGTGGAGAAGACCAGTCAATCCCCAGCTGCTCCTGGTTCCCCTCTGCACACCAGCCAGAATCTGTCTGCGACCATGTGGGAGAGGCCTGGCCAAAACTTTACCCCCACCCAAATTCCTGCCCTAAAGAAACAGTGAGATAATAAAATGATCATTTTAATAAAATGAAATTTCAGGTAATTTATGGGAAGGCTGGAAATGAAGAAATGAGAAATCACTTAAAATAGAGGCAGAAAGTCAATTCTGAATGTCTATCGAGCTCAGAACAAACAAACAAAATCTATTGGAACAATCAATATAGCTGGTATAGACTGGAAAGGTCAAGAATTGGAGATTGCCAGAGAAATCACTTGGGAATCTAAAAGCCATTGGCCATCTTCATGCAGACCAGGACCAGAAACCCAGAGGACTCACACAGAGCTGTAAGACAGCCACATACTACGGGGACAGGGTGTGCGCAAGCCCATCCTAGAAATCCAGAAGAACTTTTCTAGGGTCTGAACAAAGAAACCTCAAATTTCTTTATTTTAAAAACCTACATTTTAAGTTGGATGCTGACGGCTCTCACCTGTAATCCTAGCAAGCTACTCAGGAGTCTGAGATCTGGGGAACATGGTTCGAAGTCAACCTAGGCAGGAAAATCTGTGAGACTCCTATCTCCAATTAACCACCAGAAAACCAGAAGTGGCACTGTGGCTCAATGTGGTAGAATGCTAGCCTTGAGGAAAAAAAAAAAACTCAGGGACAGCACCCAGGCCCTGAGTTCAAGCCTAAAACCGACCAAAAAAAAAAAAAAAATCCACACTACACTCATAAAACATGATGTCTAGAACCATGTTTATAAAGTAAAAACAAAAAGCATTAACAGAAATTATGGTACATATGTATTTACATGTATCCTATTGAAACTAGCTATGAAAAACATTTTTTCCTCTTTTAGTTTTCTAATATTCATTCCTGTCACAGAAACTCTTTTTCCCTTTAAAAAAAAATTGATAACAAATAGAAAAGACCAGCAATAGAGCCATGGCCCAAGTGGTAGAGCACTAGCCTTGAGCAAAAGTTCAGGGACAGTGCCCAGGCCCTGAGTTCAAACCCAGGGACCAAAAACGACAAACACACCTATGCATTCAAAAGTTTAATCCCCAGTCTCCCTCTCTCTCCCTTCCTTCTCTCTCCTCTCTCTCTCTCTCTCTCACACACACACACACTTTCAACATAAATACAAGTAAGAGAACGAAAAGTGAAGAAATCCCAGTTCAGACATACTTGAAAAGACAGTGGATTTGATTCCAGACTATAATAATAAAGCAAATATCACAATGAAGTCATAGAATTATTTTTTGTTTCCCAGTGCCTTTAGAAGTTAATGTTTGTACTATAGAATTGTCTATAAAGTGAGCAATGAACAGTATTGTTTTTTAAGTGTGCCTTTAATTTTTGAAATGCTGTTGCTAAATTGCTATTAAAAAGTAAAACTATTTGGTAACCATAAGTTAGTGTTTTAAAACTCAGTATGCTGCAAAATGAAGAGTCAATAATTCCTCCCTTGTGAGAAACAAAGAATAATAATGAGTCTGATACTCATATAGTTCTTACAATGTTTATGAAACTAAAACTCCCAGAAGAGTACATATGCTTACATGTTTGAAACTTCTGAACTGTATTCAATCTGAACATGTTTAGACTTCACAACTTTATTTGAATTATTAAAAATACAATGTACATAGGTGTAACAAAAATGTGTCCAGAGTAAAATCTCAAAATTGAAAACTACCATAATTTTCACTTCACTGAGATATTCTCTGACTCTTAAAATCCTGGGCATTGTCAATCACAAAATGTATAAAATGATGTCTTCTAGTTAGGTGTCCTTTGGGAAATTGCAACTTAAATTAACTCAGCAAAATAATGGGGAAAAAAATGTCCCATGAGGCAAAACTTTTCAGACACAGAGAGAAAACCTCTATTCAGGTCATATAAAACCAACTAGAACAACCTGGAAGTTCTGGGCCCTAAAAACCACAAACAGATGGATCACAGCACACGTCCACCCCCTCACAACGGCTTTTCCTCTTTTCATACTTGTAATTATAGTTATACACACCAATAAATGGCTATGAAAGAACTTCAAAGAAAAGGAGATAATCTGAATAAATTGGTAAGTCTAACTGGACCAAATCTAAGAGCATATGTCAGGTAGGGAAGGGAAAGGGAAGGAAGGCATTATTCAAGTCAAGTAAATCAAGTTTCATTTTTTCCTGACATCAAAAATGGTCTGGGGGGCTGGGAAGGTGGCTCAGTGGTAGAGCGCTTGCCTTGCATGCATGAGGCCCTGGGTTCGATTCCTCAGCACCACATAAGCAAAAAGAAAAAAGCTGGAAGTGGTGCTTTGGCTCAAGTCCCACAACCGGACCCAAAAACAAACAAAAAAAAGGTCTGAGAGGTTTAAACTGCCAAAAAAAAAAAAAAAAAGAAACCTAGAATTTCCTTTATTAACTTTATGTGCCTTCAATCTCCACTTAATAGCAGAAATTCTGTGATGCATAAAAACTAAGTTCTGTTTAAACCACAAACCAAAATATTCATTTTACTGCATAAAAGATATATGCAACAAGATGAGTAACTTAGAAACTCACAAAGTAACACTTCACATGGATTCAATGCAGCAAATAAAGCACAGAATTTGATCATTAGAAGTGCTGTCAAAAACCATTTATTTACAGCTTTGTGGTATGAATGTGTAACACTGTGTGAACACTGTTTACCTGCATGTTAGAATGTGAAACTGCAACTCTATAGCAGAGGAACTATACTCTATTAACGTGCCTGCAGTCTATTCCATAGTATGACACAAACTAGACTGTACTATATCACTATTCTCAAAACATCAATATTGCCAGGTGCTGGTGGCTCACACCTGTAATCCTAGACTGAGAGCTAAGGATCACGGTTCAAAGCCAGCCTGGGCAGGAAAGTCTGTGAGACTCTTATCTCCCATTAACCATCAGAAAATCAGAAGTGGTGCTGTGGCTCAGAATGGTAGAGCTCTAGCTTTGAGCAAAAAAGAGCTCAGAAACAACACCCAGGCCCTGTGTTCAAGGCACATGACCAATTAAAACAACAACAACAATATTAATAACTCCAATCAATCAAAGTATCACATTTTTATGAGCTTTCTATATATTTCCTTTTAAAGAATCAAAATCCAAGTCAGACACAGTGGCTCACATCTGTAATCCTAGCTCCCCAGGAGGTTGAGATGGGGAGGATTACAAGACAGGCCAGCCTGGGCAAAACATTCATGAGACTCTACCTCAACCAATAAAGCTGGATGCAATGGTAGGCACCTGCAGCCCCACCTATGGGGCAAGTGTAAACAGGGGGTCTAGTGTAGCCCAGACAGATCGTTTGTAAAAACTAAGACCAAAAGGAGCTGGTGGGTGGGTGTGGTTGTAGCAGTAGAGGACCTGCTTAGCAAGTGAAAGACCATAATAAGATCAAATCCCAGGATATATAAAAAATAAACACAAAAGATTAAAGTGTCTAAAGTGTTTTTTAATGGGATTTGTGTGTGGGTGCTAGTCCTGGGCTTGAACTCAACACCTGAGCATTCTACCACTTGAGCCACAGCTCCACTTTCAGCTTTTTTGGTGGTTATCCAGAATGTTTTATGGTTAATTTTGTTGACACAAATAAATGAAGTCAACTGAGATATAAATAGCAGGGTATGTTTTTACTCAGTGTCCATTCTTGACTTCATTCACAAATAAATTACTCTATTCCAGTTTATCTCTAAGTCACGTTGTTTTAAATCTGGAATGCATTTTCCAGAAATACACTAAAGTGAAGTAAAATTACCAGCTTGTGAAAAAATTTAGCCCCTAAAGAGAAGGAAACTGGCCAGTCTTCGGGAGCAGCAGGCTCCTCGTGGCGCCCAGCCCAGAAGCCAGTGTTCCACTCTCAAGTAACAGACGAGCTCCTAAGGGCTGCCTTCCTCTCTCCAGGCTTCTGCACTGAATCCTGACCAGAGGAACTCTTAACTCACTTAACCAAAAGTGAGTCACTATTTGTGGAGGCATGTAAGTACGTGAGTCACGTAATCCTGACAGAGAGGAACTTTTCCCCATTTTTGGCAAAACAAGCAGATGAAAAGTCAAGTGAATTTTTTCCAGTCACAAAGTCAGAAGGAAGGGGTAGCTGCTGGGATCCAAGCTGGACCCAAGGAAGGCAGCTGACAGTGTGTCCCAGCCAGGGGATGACAGATGGTGAGAGCTGAGAAATCCCACACTCACCTGGGACCCACCCCTCCAAAAACAAAAACACTGATCAGCACAGTGCCCACTGGTGGGCTTCTATCACCAGAGAGCAAGGCCATAAGAGGAAGATGAGGAAAGCAAACACCTAATTTGCATCTCATCTTCACAAACAGGGTTCACTGGGTGTTAGTGGCTCACATCTGTAATCCTAGTCACTCAGGAGGCAGAGATCTGAGAACCAAGTTTTGAGATCAAGCCCAAGCAGACAAACCCAAGAGTCTCCTGCCTCCGATTAACCAGCAGAAAGTCAGAAGTGGAGGTATGGTTCAAGTGGTAGAGCATCAGTCTTGCGTAAAAAAGCCAAGTGAGAGTTCAAGCCCCAGTAAATAAAAATATACCTCATACACACATGTATATAGAGACACATGCATATGGCCTAAGGATTATTAACTTTCTTGCTATAGGACAATAAAGTATAATAATGTTCACATTTTTCTTTTCCAAATGCTTTACATCATTGCTTTATATTCTTTGGATGGAGATTTTCATCATTTATATTCACTCTCAATTTCCCATTTCCATTCATTTTTATTTAAATGGAAAAGGGAAAAATAAGCCGGGTACCAGTGGCTCACGGGATTCAAAGCCAGCCCACGCAGGAAAGCCCATGAGACTCTTATCTCCAATTAGCCATCAGAAAACAGGAAGTACGCTGTGGCTCAAAGTGGTTGAGTGCTAGCCTTGAGTGAAAAAAGCTCAGGGACAGTGCCCAGGCCCTGAGTTCAAGCCCCACAAAAAAAAAAAAGGAAAAGTGAGCAAAATACTTAAATGTTGGCATCACTTTACAATAGCACTAAAATTATGATAGTCGCTAATAAGCAGCATTAGAGAGGAACCATTTAAAACAGTCTTTCTGTGCTTGAGGACATGGCTTCGGTGGTGGCCCTGTTTCAATCCCACCACCAAAAATAAATAAATACATAATCCCTGGGCAATGAGCAGCCCAGATGAGGCCGCAGCCTGGTGAAACGCGGCACCTGTCAGACGCTTGCAGGTGTGGCCACAGCACTTGGCCCTAGCACTTCTTCAGCAGGCAGGGAGCTGAGCTGGAAGACAGGACTGCGAAGGTGACTGGGAGCCAGGGGTAAAGGACAACACACTCCCAGGACATAATGACGAGGAGACAAATTTAGGGCACAAAAACACCTATACAACTCTGAGTTTACCACACATCTCCTGCAAATATTTACTTAAGTGAAAACAACAACAACAAATGAAACTGATGTTATTGGATGAATCCAAGGCCTTGTGAATCAACTTTTAAAGTCATCAGAACCCCTCAAAAGGAGGTTCGTGCAATCTTTTCAATTACAAGTCTAAGGAACATTTCAAGTAAATGATCAATCTGAACTATTTTAAACACTGACAAGTCTAAAACTAAAATTGTTACTATGATAAGAATGACAGATAATTTAATCCCTCAACAGCAGATTGGAATTTTTTGAAATGACGTATAGAAAGTACGTTAACACTACTATATTGTTAAAGCACTGAAATGAATTTTACATAATAAATGCACAAATACACATCTCTTCTGTTCTTACTCATCCTTCATGGAGAGTGAACATCAGGGAAAAGACAGAAGCACCAGGAGGAAAATCTTCTGAGTAATCATGATCTTGGTGAGTGACAGACCATTCGTCAACGTTGTCATATGTATTTGATGACATTTCCTATGGTGATTCCTAAGTCCCAGTGAGTATCCTTACTAAATAGAGTGTGTACAGATATATATATATATATATATATATATGTATGTATGTGTTGTGTATATGTGTGTAAAAACTATCTTCCAAGGTTTCAATGAGATGGCTTTTGAAGGACCATGGTACTATGACCATATAAAATTCCTCAACACACACACACACACACACACACACACACACACACACACACTAGGCTTATAAATATTTAATGACAGTTTTGAATTTTTCTATGAAGGGCAACTAAAAACAGAGAAACCATGATCAACAATGACAAAAAACAACACTAACTTTTAGTACATGGACCAAGTTATTAGCAAAAGATATAAATTTATTCTAACAAAATAAGAAAATAGGATTTTAAAGTGTATCTTCTTAAATCTTTGTAAGCTATGAACAGCAATATACTACTTAAGTATTATCTGCCTACTCTAAAATCTTAACGCAAACTTCAAGAAATGGCTAACTAAATAAATCTCTTTGGCTATGGGTCTGCCACGTTAAAGGAAACATCAGCAGTAAATACATATGAAGACAATGAGAAGCAGATCCTAAACATAACCTTGGTGGTGCTGTCATAAAGCTGTGGCGCATGCTGAGACCAACCATATGTATTTGTGCTAGTATTTATCAACAATAAGTAAAACAGAAGCAAAGAATGTAACTATTCAAAGGATACATCCTGGTAAAGAAAGCAAGTATATACAGTCTTTATCTTAAAAGACAACATTATCCCAACTCCAGGGTGAATATTAATTTTCACTGTCTTTAGTAAATTGCAAATGCATATTTCAATATAGCTTTTGGATCATCAAGCTATAATATTTAAAAATGGCTTTTCACAACTGCAGTACTAAACAATTATGTAAGCAACAATCCTACATTAAGTTCCAAAAGATCTTAAAACTGTGTCAAATACAAGAGAGCTAGAAAAGTTACCACTATTTATTTCAATCACAGTAACTTCCTCTATTTTTTTCTTCAACTTAATGTAAATTTTATCTGTGTTTCCCACAGTTAATGCCTGCACATGCAGACTCGGCCTGATTAACTGGGAAAGCAGCCACACAGGGACCAACAGCTGTCTCGAAGCGACCTCACTTTTTACTTGGCACAGATAGGGAGGGTCCCGGCAGGAAGGACGGTAGCTGCAGAACAGCACGTGCATGGGAGTGGAAAGAGGGCAAGTGCGCATGCGTGTGCGTGTGTGTTGGAAGGAAGGGGGAACCAGCAGGCTAAAATTCAGGAAGTAAAATAACCATGCAGTCACATTCCAGGTAAGAACTGACAAAGGAACGGCAGAAAAAGCACTGCTGATGGTTATTGCTTTTAATCTTTAAAAAAATTGCGTTTTAAAACTAAAAATACAAAACTCTTAGTCCAAGCTGCTCCGTGTCTACCACATGAGAAAAAGACTAGGGATTTAGCTGTGTATACAAGGAAAAAAAAACTGTTATGAAATATTCATTTGAAAAGTAATTAAGTCCTGCAATTGAAAAAGCTAACCTTTCACAACACAAAAATCACCATGCAGCTTTGAGATGAGTGTGTTTGGGTGTCCTCTGGCATTTATTACCATTTATTTAGCAACTCATCTACATGGCTATTTGGATTGTTCATATGTTCTCCACTTACTATAAGCTACAATGAATACAAAAGAGCCAAAGAATGATTCTTCCTAAATAAGCAAAGCAAAACATTTGCAGACCACATATGCGCAACTTCAATGTAACCTTAGTAAACCTTCTTAAAATACTTATGAAAAATAAATGTTCTCAGGTAAGGGAAGCCACATATCAACTGAGGTTTAGTTGCACCACCCTCCCCCAAAGGCAGTTTTTAAATGTATCTTTTTTGTTTTATATCAATAACAGAAACTTACCATTTTAATAAACATAGTGTCTACAAAATTACACTATTATACAAGAATTTAAAACCATAGATCTCTCAGATAATACTATCCTAATTTATCCTAATTCCTTCTCCCAATTTAAGAATTAGGGGAAGAACTTAGAAGAACTTGAGGCTTCGAAAACTATTGCCTTTGCCAAAGTGGAAGGGAACGTAGAGGAGCTGCCTTGGCTGTTGGTGTTTCATCCATTCAAGTCACACACCACTGATGTCACCAGAAATGGAGCTTCAACAGCTCACAATGGGCAGGTGCCAAAAGTCAAGACTTAGTTAATACTATGGCACTGCACAACCACAGAACAGGGGCTAGCAAAGTCTTTGTGGCTGCTTCTGGAAGCCTCTGAACCAGAAACAGAAGAGTGGGGAGGAGAATTTTCCCTGCTTTGCTCTTCCCTTCTCTTAGGCAGGCATACATTTAACACTTAAGCAGAAGGGAACAGAAAAGGGCTTCAAGAGCCCAAATCCCAGCCACACACAGCACGTTAGAGCGACAACAGGCCAGCCTGCTGAGACCATTACATTGTAAACACACAGAAACTTTGATCTGCAAAAAAAAAAAAACCACTGCAAAAAAAAAAAAAAAAAACCACTATAGGATTTCAACAAACAAGGAGAAATTCAAAAAAACATGCTTAGAGAGAAGTATTGTTCAAGATGCCTCCCTGGTTTATAAAACAGACCAAGGAACCCTTCCTTAGTGTACACTTGCTCATTCTTAGTAAATACTACTTGGAATGTTTTGTATGAGTGTCATCATGAACACTAAAGGACAATATAGTAGAGAAAATAATTTAAAATGCAAAACACTTAATAAAAGTATTCTTAGGTTTACTCCACATGGGTGCTATGCAGTCATTTAAATAACAGCATAAAACTGAAAAGGGAGTATATTTAATCCCAAGTAATTTACAAAATCAGTGCACTGGACTTGATATGCACGCAGAGGGAAAAAAATCAAAGGTAATACAGAAAATAGTAATCTCAAATTCTGAGTAAATGTATTAACCATGTGGTTATAACCAGTGAAGCGATTTTATTTTTAAAGAGAAAACTTTTTTATCACTGAGTAAATATTTTTCTTTCTAATCTAAAGTCAAAGTTGCATCACAAGCTGGGCACCCTCGCACCTGTCATCCTAGCTACTCAGGAGGCTGAGGTCGTGTGTCCGCCTGGGCATAAGAGCTAGAAGGTGTGCTGTGTGGCTCAACTAGGAGAGCACTTGCTTTGAGCAAAAGAAGCTCAGAGACAGCACTGAAGCCCAGAGTTCAAGCCACAGGACAGGACAGAACAGGACAGGACAGGACAGGACAGGAAGAGAGAGAGAGAGAGAGAGAGAGAGAGAGAGAGAGAGAGAGAGAGAGAGAGAGAGAAGAGAAAAGAATGCATCACAATTAAATAAAGCATGGGTAAAAATCAGGCTGAATTTTAGAATCTGGAGGTATGGCTCAAGTGGACAGCACATGCCTACTGAGCACCAGATTCTGAGTTCAAAACCCTAGTAACATTAAAAAAAAAAAAAAGGAAAAGAAATGTTTAAAAATGAGTTCTGGGGGCTGGTTCAGTGGTAGAGCGCTTGCCTTGCATGCCTGAGGGATAAGCAAAAAGAAAAAAGCCGGAAGTGGCGCTGTGGCTCAAGTGGTAGAGCGCTAGCCTTGAGCTGAAGAGCTGAGGACAGCGCCCAGGCCCAGAGTCCAGGCCCCACGACTGGACAAAAAAAAAAAAAAAAATGAGTTCTGAACCCACTAAAATCCTATCAGAGTAAATTATGACTATTTAAACATATCAAGACAGTTTTTTTTAAGAAATCTCCCTAAAATTAAAATATAATATTTTAAAACACAAGGTTTTAAAATACTAAGAGAATAAAATTTATTATTTGAATATCATCAAATAGAACCCTTAAATATGCATAATAAACATAAATATATGCGTGTCAAATGTTAAGTGTCTACATGTATATAAGAAATTGTTCTATAAAACAAACCAGTGCCGGGAGCTGGTGGCTCACGCCTGTAATCCTAGCTACTCAGGACACTGAGATCTGAGTATCATGGTTCAAAGCTAGCCTGGGCAGGAAAGTCAATAAGACTCCTATCTCCAATTAACCCAAGAAAATCATAAGTGGTGCTATGGATCAAAGTGGTAGAATGCTAGCTTTGAACGTAAAAGCTCAGGGACAGCGCTCAGGCCTTGAGTTCAAGCCTCATGACCAGGACCACCAACAAAAAAGCCACCTAGGTGTGGTGACACATTCCTGTAATCCTGCCTTCTTGGGAGGGAGAGACCAAGAGGATAATGATTGAGCCTAGCCTGGGCAAAAAGTACAAGAGAGTCTCAACAAATAAAAAGGTGGGCGCGGTGTACAAGCCTGTCATTCTAGCTACATAGGAAGCATAAACAGGAGGATCATTGGCATAAAGGTCAGACTATCTCAAAAATAATTAAAGCAAGAAGGGCTAGAGCCATGGTCTGCCTAGCAAGCACAAGTCCCTGAGTTCAAAACCCAGTACCCTCATAACAAACAAAACAAACAAACAAACAAACAAAAAGCCTGCTCCAGTAAACATAAAGTTTGTGATAAAATGGAAGTGACTTATTTTTTATAAGAAATAAATGGCTAGATGTCCCCAACCCAAATGAAGTTTTATTCTGTACAATCACAGAGTATGGATTTTATTTGAAAAATATATTCCACATTCCAAAAAGAAATGCATTCATTACCTTACAATAATAATACAATAACCCCTCTGTACATCACCTTTATAATAACAATAAAAATATTTTGAAAGAAAAATATATTTATCAGCAAATGAAACATGAGTCATAAGATGACAGTTGTTACTTAGAACTGTGTGCCCATCTACTTCTACCTTGAGAATGAGCCATAAAACCTTCTCTGTGAATCACTGTCACAGGCAACAGGAGACATAAGCCATACACATAGTGATCTGGCCTAATCTTCAAACATTCCTAATTAATACCTTGGCCACCCGACTTCTATCAAGCAACCAAAACAAGTAAAGGCAGACCAAGACCAGGGAAGGGCTAGTTGCACAGGCTGCCCCAGTGAGACCAGGAGAGAGCCTGGGGCCCAGACGGCAGCTGGCGGCAGGTGCGGAGTCTGGGCTGTGGCAGGACAGGAGCACGTGGGTTCACTCACAGTGAGCATCTTACCAGCCCCACCCCCAATCACTTCACTTTCCAAACTGCATGCCGTAGAGCGCATCAGTCCTCTGTGCGCAGTAAAAATGATCTGCACACACTGGCTGAACATAACAGGTGCTTAGGCCTGGTATCTATTCAACGGCCCAACATAACCAGCATGGAGCCTATCTTTCAGGTCTTATGTCAGAAAAAAACCAACACAGAGAGTTGGTGGAGCAGCTAAAGTGGTAGCATAACTAGCACATACGAAGTCCTAAGTTCAAACCCCAGTACCACAAACAAAAATAATAACCATTTTGAAAGCCACTACAGTAGTTTGGAATGCACAGAAAGTTCAGGGTTAAGAGGGAAAGTATAAGTTCTTCAAAGACAATTCTTTGAAAGCCAAAGCAAATGAGATGAGTACACTAGAAAGAAGCTGTAACGAACAGTGCTGACCTAGAATATCCAAAAGACCAAAAAGTTAGCTTGTGTCCAAGAGCTATGCATCCAAGAATTCAACCAGTCGAGCACAAAATTCTTGCAGAAAAAAAAATTCTTACACATGCACTGACTTGTGTTTCTGCTCATGGCTCCCTAAATAATACATGTCAACAGTTACTTGCATTGAATTAGGTACCACAAGTAATCTAGAGGTGATTTCAAGGACATGGGAGGATATATGTAGATTATATAAAATCTTACGCCATTTTATAGAGGACAGTTGATTATCTTTTGGCCTTGTTATCCAGAGGTCCTGTAAAACCAGTTCCCCACATCAAGGAACAGCCGCAAGTTCTCCACATGAGCTACACTCAGGGCGATAGTTAGTAAATTTCATTCCTGTTTTTCCTTTGGGAGATAGGTCAAATAAACTAAATGGAAATCTCAAGCTGAAATGGCTGGCATTAGAAAAGCTTGTGTGTCCACCACCTACTGAACGATGAAAGGCCTAGATCAGGAGACAGCATGTCTTCAGGATTACTTCCTAGCCGCCATTTTACCAGCCTGCACTTGTCTGAAGCAATTTTCCCCTGAATCTATAAAGCTTATTGCCAAAGCTTGGGAGTACTCTGCCTCTGAGATGTCTAACTCCAGGATGCACTTCTAAGGGGGGGGGGGGGGGGGGCGACACGGGGCGAGGCCGGAACAGCTTCCTACAACTGCAAGCAGAAAGTCCACATCTGTCATCTGTGAACACATGACAGAAAAACGCAATGTGCAATGCTTTTCCTGAGTGGCCCTCATGCTCCCTGTTCCCAGCACAGTGGTCAGCCAGGAGGAAGAAGAATTGTGGGTCCCAGAACACGGCCAGCCTCTAACAAAATCTCTTCAGAAAACGCTGCGGCTGACCTGTAACATGGGGCGTGGTATGTACAGTAGCTCTAGGTTTACTTCACATTAAAGAATGTCAATAAGCAGAATACCAAACACTGTTTGATGGCCCTGAAACAATCAAAGAGCATTCAGTAAAGGCGATACAAAAACTGTAAGCCAGTTCAGAGATGGGGTGGATGAGGAGCACATCCTGAAAGCAGTTGCCCTCCCAGTGAGAGTGCGACATGAGAAGGAAGGGCAGCCGCTGGTCCTGGCATTCCATTTGGTTACCAACATCATATTAGAAGGGCTTACACAAAACACAGAGTCTGGAATGAGAGGAGGCTGGTGTGCGGAGACCCAGCCACACTAAAGGCTGAGGCAGAAATCCAAGGCAGCCTGAGCAGTAAGTGCTGAGACAGGATCATCACCTGACAAGGAGAACTCAACAAGGTCATCACGAGTCACAGATAAGAACCTTACTCTGTGTGTGTGTGTGTGTGGGGGGGGGGGTGGTGGAAGGGGGAGAGGAAGGAGGAGACTAGTCAAGTAAAATGTCAAGTAAAGTAAAAACTTATGATGGCAGAAGGCCATCATATAAAAGAAGGATTTAGATTTATTTTGTAAGCATGAAGAAGGCAGAAGTAAAATAAAGAAAAGAAAAGAAATTAATATATTAGAATGAGACTATATGCAATAATACATTAATACATGATATATTGCTATATTATATATTATACACTAGATATTATATACTATATTAGTAACATATCAGTATATTACCATGCACAGTATAGTAATATTTAACACTATGTATAATATTAAATATTACATGTAATAATATATGATACATTATCAGATATATTATAACTATAATAGTAGCATATCATATAACATAAGTATAAACGTGCATTTCCTAAATAAGTGGCTATAAATAAAATATTTCATGAAATAGCATTCAAAATGGTGTTAGAGTGGCATCTGTGTATCAGGTAGGCCAGGACTTGAACACACGACATGAATCTTAAAGCTTCATCATTTTTCTAGTGACAAAATATCACAAATCTAAACAATCATGATCATGGATAAGTGCATGGTCTGAGACCATATAAATTTAAGGGAAAATATTACAACTATAGTTATATCAAGTTACATAACTATAGTTACATCTTCAAAATTTGTCATGTATTCTAGATCAAAGCACTTCAAACACTTTGTGAAGGGCCCAGGCAGGCATAGGGGGGTGGGGGTGAGGAAAAGACAGTCTTGAGGCTTGAACTCAGGTCCTGGGCACTGTCCCTAAGCTTTTTAATCAAGGCTAGCACACTACCATGAGCCACAGCTCTACTTCCAGCTTTTTTGGTGCTTTACTGGAGATAAGAATCTCATGGACTTTTCTGCCCCAGCTGGCTTCAAACCACGGTCCTCTGATCTCAGTCTCCTAAGTAGCTAAGATTATAGGTGGGAACCACTGATGCCCAGCAGTTTTAAAAAATAATTTAAAGCTTAGTTCCTTAAAACTTTGTCACAAATCACATAAGTTCAAGCACATAATGGGTTAAGTCCAAAAAAAACAGGGAAGCAACAAAGCAAATCTGACTGCATGTTTGAAAAAGCCTATAAAATGTTACAAGCAAAACAGGAAAGCCTGTGTTAATAATGCATAAACCCAAAGAGAAAAAAAGCTACCCATTTAATGGAATAATGCTTTTATCCTTGCAGTTAAAATGAAATAAACCATGACTATTAATCTAGTAAGACCATGTAAAAATGTAATTTTTAAACATTTACTAAAAGGGGATAGTTCAGTAACCACTCTAAAAATCAAGGCCTTGTGTACAGCAGCGTTTAAAAGCTAAATACCAATCTCCTGTCTGTGAGGCCATTACCCACCCTGTCACCATAGCAACGCTAACAGTGTGCCTGACTTCAAAGACAAAGATGTAATTTCAGACTTTCAGCAGCCAGAGGGAGTGGTAAGAATATTCTACCCAGGCAGCAGTCAGCTGATGATAAATTATAAAAATATCCAGGAAGGTTATAAGGCGGACTGTACCACATACTCTCCTATTCCTGGGGGAAGACTCGCATTAGCCAAACACACCAGGAGACAGCAAGAGTAAAACAAAAAGTAAACAAGAAAGAATCTCAACGGAGTCCATTTTTTTGTAATTACATAGCAGAATTCTGCCTTCCTTTTCTTGCTCCCAGGAGAATATAAAAATAGTTTTTACCACCTCCTTTTTCTCAAATCAAGAGTGATGGAGATCTGCATGAATGTTCCAAGGGACTTGCAAAACCATGTCTGTAACTGCTACTTCTGAATTTGTGCCTTGCCGGTATTTGTCACAGAGCCTTTTAAGTAGCAGGAGCCAGTGGGGGGGGGGGGGGGGGGGGGTCACAATGGAAGCGGTCTGCGCTTGGGGGTGGGGGGAGGATAGCGCAGAGGGCCCCGCCCAGCCCGCCCTGTGCTTTCCAGCCACCCAGCTGCATCCCGGCGCACTCAAGATATTTTTTCAACCTTCCAAGGGGAAAAGTTAGCCTTTTCTTAAACACTGGAAACTACTAAGGCTGACCTAAACAGCTGTTTCGCAATTTTGCTGCTGAACAGTTTTTCTTCACGGTTATAACGTGCACACACACACACACACACACACACACACACACACACGCGCGCACGCACGCACGCACGCACGCGCACACACACACAGAATAAAGATGGAGTTCAAGAGTCTAATTTTTTTGTGCTGGTATTGGGGCTTGAACTCAGGGCCTGAGCACTGGCTCTTAGAGCCACACCTCTCATTCTGGCTTTTTGGTGGATAGTTGGAGATAAAAGCCTTGGATCTGTCTGCCCCCGCTAGCTTCATACTTGATCCGCAAGCCTCAGTCTCCCGAGTAGCTAAAATAACATGTGAGACAGGCACTGGTGGGCTTCAAGAGTCTTTCTGAAGAGGCTCTTCCGGGAAGAACGATCAAACCGCCTGGGTAGCGTTTTCTTTTACAGGAAATTAGTTATGATGATTAAGATCATCTACTAAGCAAATAGAAGAAGATGCTTTTTACTGAGCTCATCTTACAAGAGTAAGTACAATGTACGTAATTCTCTTTATTTGTGGTTCTGGGCTTTAAAATAGCTAGTTCCTTCCTACTGGAAGGAAGAAGCAGGCCATGGCTGTCCCTTTCTCAGGTCTGAGGGCAGGCCTAGTTCCCCTCTACCCCAAGGAAAGAGTTGTGCACTCCTATTCCAGCTGGTCACTGGCCCTATACCCATTCTCAAAGTATAAAGCACAGCAACCAAAGTATACCTGGAGGCTAAGTTTCCTCCATAACTAGTTCTAAGGAGGTGGCGAGGAGAAAATCAAGGGAACTTGTCTTTCTCCCAGTGAACCTCTGAGGGAGCTTATCTAATGACAGACTGTTTTCTTTAGAAGGAAGTTCCAATCTGATGTAGTACCCAAGTTAAGTTAAATAAAAGCACAAACCTTGCCATCACTATGAATGGAAATGGATGCAACTGCATTACTGGGACACCTACACTGTAAATTCTGGCTACCACCAACCCACCAATTAATTATGAAACTCAATCTTATAAACCCAGGATTTCTCATCTTCTCCCTTAAAAACAGACAATAGGAAAATCCCATGTCTCTCTCTCTTTCTTACACACACACACACACACACACACACACACACACACACACACACACACACACACACCTATCCCTCAAAATTAAAAAAAAAGTAAGTGAAAAGCACTCTTCACAATTCACAATTCAGCTGTCTTTACTAGATGGGTTTCATTTTGCTACACATTTTATGTTTATAAAGGAATTATTTTTTTAAATTACTATGAAATGAAAGTGGGCTCAATAAACTACTTCTCTGGACACAATTGCTAGATTTATAATTTTGACAGTTAAAGCAGTTAGGCAAGTTATAGGAAAAAAAAAAAAAAACAGTCAATCATTCATTCATGTGACAGGGACTAATTTAGGTCCTGGGTAATCATGGCAAATAACATGAAATAACTTTTTAACACTATATTAACAAGCCCATATTTTGGCATTTCTACTCATTCTTTTCACAGGAGTATTTTATATGTTTCTTTATCAAATATTTCCTCATAAAAATAATGGAGCAAAGTGATATTCCTTTCTTAAGACATGATGTGTTTTGCTTCTTCTTAAGGATAATGTAACCCCAATTTCCCCCCTTCACTACAGCAGTCAGACATGCAGCCTGGGGCTGGGCACAGAGCCGCAATCCCACAATCCTAGCTATTTGGGAGGCAGAGATCCTGAGATTGCAGTTCAAGGCCAGACTTGACAAAAACCCATCTTCTCAAGACACCATCTCCACCAATGGTGGAGTGCAGTGGCACATGCCTATCACATCCTGTGACACAGGGAAGCACAAGTAGGAAGACCATTACCCAGGCAAGACAGGCATAAATAGGCACTCTATTTATTCAATGCAAAAAGGGGCTATGGGCACGGCTCAAATGGTAGCCTAGCCTATACATACATATTAAGACGAGGAGGAGGGAGGAGGAGGAGGAGGGAGGGAGGAAAGGAGGGAGGGAGGGAGGAAGAGGAGGAGGAGAAAAAGTAAAATGCATTCATCTATTTCACCTGCACAGTTAAATTCATTTCCTCTACAATTTCCCCAGGAACTTTTCATTCGCTGTCATTGTGTCTGAAAGTGCAGCACTAGAAAATCAGAACAAGAAAACTTCAAGACAGCAGATCCTGCAACATACCACTTGACTTCAAACAGCATGCTGACCATCCATCTAAGCGAGAAGAATGAAGAAAACCAGAATCCAATTTGGTATGTTTCCTATATTAACATGATTATGTAGGCCTGCTTCCTTAGCTCCATGCACAAACACATACACACACATATGTGCGTGCACACACGCCAACTCATGGAACTCATTTTAAAGAAAAGGTTTAATTTAAATGAAAGGGATGCATCTTCAGTGCATCATTACGACTTTCCCTCCTCTCCAGAGATTAGTTCAGTCACAGCTGGCTGCTTCTAGATAACCACTATGGCAACACAGTTATCTGGCAACAGAGTTATCTATCTCAGAAATCTAAAAACAGAGGCATCTAAGTCTTATCTACAACAGACGCTGCTGTAAGCCAAGTGGATTTCTACCTATGTCTTCACTTTTGCCTGCTCTGAGTTTATTTTATGACTCTCTGACACCAAAGATGGAAACAGAAGGGTGAACTCAAATCACCACTGCCATTTTGCAGACATTGGGATTGAGATTCTGGGCCACTACTGGGCACAAGAGTTGAGACTCCACATCTTGATTCATGACTAGGCATGATAACTGTCATGCCAAGCTATGGAGTGAGCACAAAGGCTAGACAGATACATGTATGTACTGTGCATATGTGCAAATGTACATGTGCACATAAAGCCCTCCTCCAAGGTTTAAATATGAGCAATGATACTATGTGGGAAGGAGAAAGGGAGGAGCAAGAGGAGGGAAGGTGGTAGAAGCAAGGAAGGGAAGGAGAAAATGAGGAAGGGAGAGGAGGGAAGGGGTAGAAAAAGAAGGGAGGGAAGAGAGAAGGATAACTGTACTGAGTTCAAAGTCATTTCTCTAAGACTCAAGTCTATTTGTTAGAATTGCTCAAAAGGGGTAAACCATCTACAGACTGTATGTTAACAAAGCCAGATACCCAAGTACTACTATACCATGCTTACAGCAACGGTAACTTGAATAAAGACAACAGAAGACAAGGAGCAAAAGCACTAAATTCATATACAGCTCACAAACAGATACACATAAAAATAAAAAAAAAAAAGCTTCAGCTAAAGGAAAGCTGTAGCAGGCATGTCAAACTAAGAAAATGCTCCTGTGAAAAGAACTGGCATAAGAACATAGTCTAAATCATTGAAAAATGGAAGTATGTAAGAAAGCATATAAGACAAGCTGCCTTTACTCAAGGAAAGAGCTATATACTAGAACACACATTTAATGTCAACCCTAAAAGTAAAGAAATTCAAGACGCCCTGGCTCCCAACGCAACCACCTCCACCTGAGCTTATTTCTTAAGGCAGCTCCTGTCATTTACCAAGGTAGGGTTAGGTATGATTCTCTGGGTTGTTTATACTAAATCTGTTACTACATTCTTTATCCACAAATTAAATGAAATGCAAAGTTGTACTGAATGCTATGAGTTCATCAGCATATATTCCTATTTTGACAATGTTTTGTTGGATTTTAAAGACTATATAAAATATGGCTTTAGTAGGAAAGATGAATTGCCTTTTTTAAAAAAACAATTTTAAAATTCAAGCAAGTTCACCGAGGACTTGCTTTGATCTCACACCTCCCTGACTTTGTCACCAGCTCCTCTGACTGTACTGCTCAGCCAGGCTGAGGGCACGAAAAGCTCCATCCTTTCCTTTGCCTGTATGTCCACAATTTCCTCTTCTGCATGCTTGCTGCCCACACTTTAAAACAGCTGATTCAATCTCATCAGTGAGGTAATTCTCTAAAACTGTATTCGTGGTCCCAGTGGTAGTCAGAGCATTCTGAAAATGAAGGCTTTGCATAAAGAAAAGACATGTCACAGGTTCACTCATCTTGGAAACCAGAAAATGACTTCCCATTTCACTCCGTAAGCTCCTGTGGCGATACAAGCCTATGGTCCCAGCTACAGAAGAGGTATATGGTTCAGGATATACCTGCTCTGAGGCCAGCTTTGGACAAATATACAAGATCTTACTTGAAAAACAACTAAAGCAGCAAAAGACATGGAGGCACGGTTCAAGTGGCACCTCACCCACAAAAAAGAAGCTATCAATAAATTACTGCTAAAAATGCATGCTTAAATTTGGAATCAATATTCTCACATGCACTAAACATATACAACATGCATAAATACATACACGCTGGCTACACTGCAAATGAATTTTAGTGAACCTTTAAAAATATTCAAATGAGATAAAGTGAAAAGATGTACACATCACAGTCTAAAATTTGGTAAAATTCAGGCTTGTGGAAGGGTACAACAGTACCCAAAACCTTTTCTGTTTTTAATAAACTGCATCACGGAAAAAAAGTAGAGAAAGCTTAGTCACTTTTCTGTGGCTTAAAGCTTTTCTCTTCCTTTTATTCCAGGCTTAAACAAAGTTCAGTGGGGCAGCAAACTGCCTATTTTAAATTGCAGTCTGCATTTTAAAATAGAATGCACGCGCGGCATGTTCCCGAAGCTAGGGGGTGGGAGTGTTATTCACGGAAAATTGAAGGCTTGTTGAGTCAATAATCTTCTTTCACACAGCAACAATTTTCAGCTAAAATTTCTTGACCCAAACAAAGGAAAACAAGACCATTCAGTTACTTTACAACAACTTAGATAAGGCAAAAGAAAAAGATGAGAGAGAGAGAGAGAGAGAGAGAGAGAGAGAGAGAGAGAGAAACTCTAAAATCCTGCATTGTGACAGAAGAACAGGAAAACGTTGGTCAGGAGAACCTTTTCTGCGTGTATTTATTTCCTCTTGTAAACTGACAGTTAATATTAAACATAGTTACTTCCAGGCCCAAAGAAACATAAAAGCAAATAACCAGTCTACAAATGCTACCATGAGCTCCTGCTGCTTACACATCCCTTGTTATAGGAAACAGATGTGTGCCTTCCCTTTACCTGCAACGTGGAAATCTGTAAATTAAAAGCTATTTCCCATGAAAGTAGGATAATGTACAGTAAAAGGCACCACTCGCCTCCTGTTGGCTGGCCCCTGCCTGGGTGTGGAGGGAATGGCGCTCGAGAGAGCCCCTCAGGAGGGTAGGGGAGGCCCAGCTGGCCTGCAGGCACTGTAGAACACAAACCCAACAGCAGATCCAGCCGCCAGAGGCCTTTACAACACCAGGGCCCTTGGTTCTTCCTCAAATCGGCAATGAAATGAGTAAGGTAAAATGTGCTCTCCTGCCCAAGTCCAGGCTTTGTGAGCACGCCCTGCCGTGGCTGCTACTTCCTATCTCCCCTTCAGCCCCTGGTGCCCAATGTTCCAGCTTCTCCTCCTGTCTGTAGACCTGGCAGGCTAATGCCAAATAGGCTTGGCTGGGGCCCTCAATGGTGACCTGGGAGGTTCCTATGGCCTCAACAACCAGGCCACCCAGAGAAGCCCTCTGTGGCCTCACCCAGGTCATCCTGGAGCCAAATTTAGGTCCAAGCCCAGAAGGCCTCCATTTGTTATGGTAACTTTTGTGTTCAGACTTTTCTATTAGCCAGCAGCATCTGCATTTATCATCCCTTACTTAATGAGCCTCATTTATCAACTGGAGATCATCGTTATCCTTCTATTATCAAAACCAATATCCTGTGAATCAGTTATACTTCAGCCCTTCCTAATCTCCACTTTTGTCTACTCTATTTTTTGTAGTACTCCTTCATAATCCCTCATTAATTTTAAAGGACTAATTGACAGCCCTACAAAATGGGTTGAAACTCATTTCCCCCCATACTTTAAGTGGAAATCCTCAGACTATCACATGGAAAAGTTTTCAGAGGGCATTCTTAGTTAACATCTGTTTCAAAATTGAAACAAAAGTTTAAAGTTAACTGTCTCTAAGCAAACATGTCAGCTATACTGAATTTAGAATTACCTACTTTGGGGCAGGGCATATATCTGACTGGTAGACAGCATGCCTAACATGCAAGTGGACATGGGCTCAGTCCCCAGCAACACACACACATACATGCACACACATTTACCAGAACAAGGACGACAATTTGGAACATTTTATACATAAACATTTGAGTTATTAAAAGCAAACTATAGTTCCTCTTAAATATTAATTTATTCAAGCTTTCTGTCATATTTAGCTTGTTTCTGTCCTGGAAGAAGTCCAAACTGTTGATGCTTTATTGAATTTTCATTTGCAGAACAAATGCGTTAGTGGAATTCTGCTTTGAAAGGAATCATAAACCCTTCCACTTCCCCCTTTGTTTAAGTGAAGTCTCTATTTTCAAAATGATCACTAGTATCACGAACAAGCCTTGAGAAATAAAAGTACAGAATATCACATCTTAAATAAATAATCCAGTAAGAAAAAAAAAAACATTTGTAAGTGTTCAATTTTTCTAAGTATGAGACCTTACACACTCTCTTTTCAACCTTCATTTAAACAGAATCTCCACTTCAAATCAATTGGGGATTAAAATTACATTCCAAAACACAACAAGAAGAAATTCAAGTATTGTATGTTACCCCCCCTTGTGAAGAAAGAAAGAAAGAAAGAGAGAGAGAGAGAAAGAGAGAGAGAGAGGGAGGGAGGGAGGGAGGGAGAAAGAAAGAACGAAAGAAAGAGAGAGAGGGAGGGAGGGAGGGAGGGAGGAAGAAAGAAAGAACGAAAGAAAGGGAGGGAGGGAGGGAGGGAAAGAAAGAGAGAGAGAGAGAAAGAAAGAAAGAAAGAAAGAAAGAAAGAAAGAAAGAAAGAAAGAAAGAAAGAAAGAAAGAAAGAAAGAAAGAAAGAAAGAAAGAAAGAAAGAGAAAGAAAGAAAGAAATTGTGCCTATATCTTCAGTTTGAAATTTCACACTTGATGCAGTCCATCTTAGGTACTCCCAGTAGGCAAGGCACCGTGCCGCAGAGAACACCCCTTCCCTTTGCCTACCTGCTCTTCTTGCCCTATCTGCCCTTCCTGTCCTACCTAGCACAAGAGGCTTACAAAATGTTCCCTCAAGTACTCCTCTACAGCAAATGTGGAGTAACGCCTGAGAACACCGACAAGAATGGTGTAGGTCTTCAGCTGCATCTGGCTTGATACACCATGTCTGAAGACAGATGAGAGTTCTCTTTCATTACCTTGTAATTTTTTAAACATTCAGAATGATTTGAAAGGATCAATCAATGGAAGACAGTTACACTCTTAACCTTTTCATGACAACCCTTTAAATGAAGTTCAAGCTACAAATAAAGTTTCCGAAGAGTTCATTCATCAGCCATATGTCTGAGAGATACTAAGTTTTGCAAAACCTGAACTCATAACAGGTAAGTTATACTTCTGAGAGCTGGGTTGTGAACTTGGAGAAAAGCAGATGCATTCACAGTTGTCTAACCTAGTTTATTCCAGTAGTTTCCAATCAGTCAAAGGCTATATTATCAAAAGTATGTGCTTTGTGAAAGCTCCTATCATTGATATTTATGCTTCTAAACTGTGTGACTTTTGCCCCTAACATGTCATTAAAGATTAAAACAAAAAGAAACAAAACCTAACTAGAGTCCTCTTTCATTAAAGGCAGAACTATGTGTGTGTTGCTGCTAATACTGAACACCAAAAGGATATTCTTAGTAATAACAATTTCCTAACCATTTCTTTTAGGCTTCCAATATCCTGTTTAATACTATTTAAAAGAGCAACCAACATTTACTACCTCTTTCCTTTAACAATGGGACAGAAACCCCTATGTTTTATCTGAAGCCCAATACTTCCTTCTAATTGCAAAGCCAACAAGAGTGCCATAAGCACTATTCCACACGTTTAGAGTATTTAGTGAGCTCAGAAAGATCAAACTCTCTTCATGTCAGCCTCTATGGGTGTTTCCTTCAAGGAAGAAAGGGTTAGAGAGGTTTCTAATGACCTGACAGGCCTTCCAGAACAGCCAGTGTTTATAGACACTCTTTACAGAGGCTTACCAGAGCAGCGTATTCTCAATGCTATTAGAACAAGAGATAAAAAAACCGAACTCAACTCAAATAACCAGAATCTGAAATACAAAACTAATAGCTCCTCTGCGTAGGAAAAAACAACTGTGGTGTATATATGTGTAAGCCTTGGTATTGGGGCTTGAACTTGGGGCCTAATATTCTTTCTCAGCTTTTCTGGCTCACAATCAGAGCCATGCCTCCACTTCTGTCTTTATGCTGGTTAACTGGAGAAAAGAGTCTCTTGGCTTAGCCTGACCAGGCTGGCTTCAAACCTCCATCCTCTTATCTCACTCGCCCAAATAGCTAGGATTACAGGCCTGAGTATATATTAAAAATTCTCCCTATCCCTGGAGGAAAAAACATTGTTTTGCTAATGGAAGAAAATAAAACCTTCAATTCTTTTTGTTTACTAAGTTTTACTCATATTCATAGACAGTTTATTAACTTATTTACCCTTACTCTAACTAAAATTGTGATTATTACACCTGTCAATTTTATAAGTAAAAACATATATACTGCCAGGTGCTGGTGGCTCACACCTGTAATCCTAACTACTCAGAAGGCTGAGATCTGAGGATACTTACTCAAAGCCAGCCAAGACAGGAAAGACAAAGAGATTCTTATCTCCAATTAACCACCAGAAAACTGACAAAGGTCTAGCTTTGAGCAAAAGAGCCCAGGGACAGTGCCCAGGCCCTGAGTTCAAGCTCCATAACTGACAAAAAGAAAAAAAAGAAAAGAAAAATCAAGAGAGAGGGAGGGAAAGGGAAAGGGAGAGAGAAAGGGAAAGGGAGAGGGGTGTTTTCAGGTTGGGAGCATTGCTCAAGTAGTAGAGTACCTGCCTGGAAAGCTTATGGCCCCAGAACCTCAGGAAAAAGGAAGTTTCGGTGCTTCTGAGCTCAATTATCCAAAATGCCTACTTCTTTTCTTGACGACAAAGACCAAGGTAAAAGTTAAATGTCATTGAATAAAAACAGAATGGTCTGGAGAATAACCAACTTGCCAGAACAGTTAATATACTCACAAAATAATATCATTACTATATGAGGACAAGGCAGTACAATTCAGTACTATGAAAAAGACTAAAAACAACAAAAATTAAGATGTGAAACTAGGGGTGGGGGTGGGGGAAGGATTTCAAATAAGTTTTTATATAAGTGATTTTCAGAAAATACTAAATAAAATGTAGTAAATACCATGAAAGGTTCTTAGTCTAAACAAAAGAGCAAAGATTGCTATAAAATAACTAAAAAGAAGAATGAATTGTCAACGTCACAGTGATAAAGGTTTAACAAACATTTAGCAATCATACTTGAGGTTTTATGGATGTCAAAGTGAGATACATTCAATGTTTGTAAAATCAAGCAGAAGAAAAGCAGCGCTGTCTGTTGGATCTTCCACTGTATTTTGCTAAAATGTTTGCTTCATTCTCTACCAATGCTAAAGGCAGAGAAGGGAAAAATATTAAGTGATAATATCCTAATGGGAAAAGCCCTTCAAACTTTGTTACATTGCATACAATATGCGAAAATATATTACCAATTAAAACACAAGGATATATAAATGAACGGATCTCAATGGGGGGGAAATCTGTATGATTAGGAAGTACAGAATTAAGCGGGCAATATTAAAGGACTCTTGTGCTAAGCTTAAGCTGAGTCCCTTAAGTAAAAAGTAAATATCACTGGTCATGGTCCAAGACAAGAACAAAGAACAAGCATTAATTTACCAGCCCTTTCCTTTGCTTTCTGCAGATGATGTAAGACTCCCTCTAAGTCTACTGAAAACATAACTAAAGAGCATAATGACCCCGACAAATACAAACCTGTTCAAGGGAAGAAGAAGCCAGCTTACTGAGAGATCAAACTAGAGCTCTGGCTTCGGAATCTGGGGAGTATCCTGACTTTGTATAGAAAGTTGATAACTGTGTACCGAACTTGAGAAAACAAGTCATGCAGAAAATATTATAAAACCCCAAGGCAACCAAAAAAGAAAAGAATGTTAAGGAATTACCGTAATCTATAATGGACAAGCTTACAATATATACATAAAATCACTATATTACATTTACGATGGTCCAATTAAGACTTAAAACTTGTGGTAACCTAAAGTAGAAACACAAAATTTATGCCACTGATATTTCAAAGGGAAAAGTACAATGTAAGAGAAAAAAGACTACAGAAGATCCAGTATCAGATTTGGGCATTAGACAACAGATTCAAGGTACCTAAGGTATTAGTTTATCCAAGTTAGAGGACTAAAGTAGTTACTAAAATAACTCTGGAAAAATATTTGATACTAGCTGGGCACGGGTGGTTCACACCTATAATCCTAGCTACTTGGGAGGCTAAGATCTGAGGATCGCATCTGAAAACCAGCCCACGTAGGAAAGTCTATGAGACTCTTATCTCCCAACTAACCACTCAAGTAAGCTGGAAGTAAGCTGGGTGCCGATGGGTCACGCCTGTAATCCTAGCTACTCAGGAGGCTGAGATTTGAGGATCACAGTTCAAAGCCAGCCTGGGCTCTTATCTCCAATGAACCACCAGAAAACCGGAAGTGGTGCTGTAGCTCAAGTGGTAGAGTATTTGCCTTGAGCTGAAGAATACACGGACAGCGCCCAGGCCCAAAATTCAACACCCACCACAAAAAAAAAAAAAAAAAAAAAAACCTGAAAGTAGAGTTGTGACTCAAGTGGCAGAGCACTAGCCTCGAGCAATAAAGCTCAGGGACAGCACCCAGGCACTGAGTTCAAACCCCAGAGAGGAGGGGAAGAGAAGAGGGGAGAGGGGAGAGGGGAAAGGGGAGAAGGGAGAGGGGAGAGGGGAAAGGGGAGAGGGAAAGGGAAGGAGAAAAAGAGACACAAGAAGAAAAAGGAAGGAAAATCCTCAATATTAGAACCATACAAGAACACTAACAGGTTGTTCCCTGAAGCCATAATTACCTTAATTATGCACAAATTATAAAAGAAACATCCACATAAACAAAAATATAATTGTAAATCTCATATAGAAATTGCTTATACACACAGGACTCAATGAGGAAAATATGGTACACTAAACTTCATTTACATAAAGCCAATTTCCATCCTAACAGATCAGAGGCTTTAGTTATACCAGATTTATTTAGTAATTGATCCTTATATACACTTGTCATAAACTCTGGAAATTTTGCTCTCTAAAAAAGATAGGGAAACATGATTAGCGTAGTCCTGAATCTACTGGCCTATTTACCTGTGAGTTAAAAAACAAAGAGTTTAAAAATATATTTCTGTTTGGGAAGGAACACAAAGGCACAATGCCTACATGCCGCTGATCATATAAAATAATATTTACCTAAATCAACTCCAGGAAAGGAAACAAGAGGTATTTTTCTTTGTTGCTATTTTTCTTTTCTTTTTGTCTTGTTTGTCTCTCTTTGGGAGGGTAAGGGGAGGCACAGAAGGTGAAGAAATGCAGCAGTGGTACTCACTAGACACTATGTTGAAATGAACTGGACAACTTGTAGGTAGGGACAAGAAGGAAAAACTGGGTGAAAGAGAGGGAAGAAGTGACACTGTCCAAAAAGAAATAGACTCTTTACCTGACTGATGAAACTGTAACCCCTCTGCACATCTCCTTTACAATAACAAATTTTAAAAAATTCAGTCTAGGATAAAAATAATATCATGAATAACCTCAAATACTTTGGAGATAGGCAAGGAAATCATGAACAAGACTGTAACTTACTTCAATATACAAAGATAAAAATAGAATTATTCAGCAACAAGTTCAACTATTCCCAATTATATGCAGATTTAAGACTTTGCTGAATGACAAGCAGTCCCTCAAAATGCAACCATGACAATAATAGACTAGGGAGGGATGCTCAGGTTCTCAAAAAGGACACAAAGGAGGCGGTACAGAATGAGCATTATTCTTAAGTCCACTCAGAAAATGGTTATTAGTATAAGACAACCTTTCCAACCTGTGTCACAGTACAAATCAGCCCCCAAGAATAGGCCTACAAAGTTGGGACGGGGACGGACGCACGCACGCACGCACGCATGGCGGGGGGGGGGGGGGGGGGGGGGGGGGGGGGGGGATTCACTACTCACCTGCTTTCCATAAGTCAATTTAAATTCCCTAGGACCATAAACCAGTTTCAAATATTCAGCAACTATTCCATTTGTTAACAGAGAGCATGTGTGCCACACACACTCTATGCCCCTCCAGCTTTACAAGAGCTCCAAGCACAAAATCTATACCTTTTCCATTCTTTCAAAATCCAAACAACAAGACAATAAATGACTCAATACAACTTAAATAAATAGAACCAGGAGAAGGCTTCACCCTTTCCCATTATAAAAATTACACAGCCTTTAAAATGAAGGGTTTCAAAACCACACGCAGTCCATGCAGAAACGGTGCACCCTACAGCCAGCACCTGCCTTCTCCACGGCTACACGTGTCATTTTAAACGTGTGTGGCGTGTACGCATGGCACACACCACCCACCACATTCATGGTAAGCCCTTGGTCTCAAAGATTTAGAAGGGGTAATAAATTTTACTAGGTGCAAACATAGTTGAAATTAAAATTAAAATGGACATTCTGAACTGCAATTAAGCAAATCTTAATAAAAATTAAGTAATAACTAATCCTTCAAGCCAAATTATTTTAACAACAAAATTAATGTAAATCATTTACTTGTACAGATTTATTCTTTGAGTTCGTTGCAGAAAATTTCGTTTTGGTGCGACCTCTGGCACCGTGCTCCATAGCCACCACTACTCTGAACAACACATGCCCAAGCACCAAACAGCCGGTGCTGACAGAAATACCTCACACGCTGCTTTGTCATATTTTAAACTACTTTCTTTTTATAATTTGTCATTATTTCTTTTTTTTTTCTTTTTTGCCAGTCCTGGGGCTTGACCTTAGGGCCTGGGTGCTATCCCTGATTCTTTGTACTCATGGCTAGCGCTCTACCACTTGAGCTACAGCACTACTTCTGATTTTTAAGAGGTTAATTGCAGGTAAGAGTCTTAAGGGGACTTTTCTGTCCAGGCTGGCTTTGAATCACAATCCTCAGATCTCAGCCTCCTGAGTAGCTGTAATCCTGAGTAGGATTACAGGCGTGAGCTACCAGTGCCTGGCCTCATTATTTCCTTATACAAATTATAAATTCCTGGGAGTAATACAAATTACTATATCAGATGTGTAATTTCATTTATATTCTTTGCAAAAGAATTCTTGTCTTCAGTCCTTGCACTGACAACTTTGTTTTGTAACTGTACAAAAGGCAACAAGCTAAAGAAAGCTAAGTTGCACAACAGCAGTATCTTCCTGCACACAAAGCCAGCCAGCCAAATAAAACTTTCCACTGCTGTCTGCTCCACAAGAGATGACTGCACATTACTTATCCAGAATAACAGCACTTGTCCAAATTAAACTCTAAAAACATAGATAATAAATGTAAAGTCTCCCTTGTTGTAATATGAAATCGAATAAACCAAAAGAAAAAAGGTAAGTCTTTCTAAAAATCTTTAACTCATTACATTTCCAAAACAGCACATTAATGTCTTACTGGTAAACTTGAGGGCCTTTCTTGTTGAATGAGATTCAAGTCTTCGTGGTTGGGTTTTCCAGGAGCCAGAGGAGGTTGAGATCTAGTTCCATAACCTTCCTGAGACATATCCTAAACGAACACAAACAGAAATTCCTCATAAATACTCATAGGCATTGCAAGCTGTTTCGGTAATCAAAATGAAACAAAAGCTCATCACAAAGTATCAAGTAATGCCATATTTTAGCTACCTTACATGTGCATGGTAGCTGCTATTTCCTGAACACTTTGTCAAAGCCAAAACAAAAACAAAGCAACAAATCAATTGCAGAAATACATATATAAGTAGCTGCACTAAGAAGGGTGTCACACAAACTAAGTATTATATTTGAGAGCTTTAGTTTTTAAGGTACACCAAACCAAAAGCTCACTATATTACTTTTAATTCTGGCTTTGAGTATACTATTTAATTCTGGCTTTGGCAAACTATCTTTAACATTATCTCCAATTTTAAAAACAATAAAAAGTTTATTGTCAGCCACATCTTAATATGCCCCTCCAAAACAGTGTAGATTATTATTAAGTTCACAGTATCCTGGGGTTTCTACAAAGCTAATAAACATTCATGTGCAGAAGTCCACATGCCCATGCATCATGGTTTTCAGAAAAGCCTAAGGAGGAATAAAACAGTCGGGGAACAAAACACGCCTCCATGCCACCTGCTGCGAATGGGAAACATGCTTTCACACGCTTTCGTCAGCTCCCAACATGCATGGTTTCAGCACTGTGGTGAAACAGGATTATACAATCCAAATACCACATGGTACTACACAGCATATTTATCACTAGCTCCTTAAACGTGTGTGCTCTGCCACTGAACACCCTACCATCATTTACACTCCAAGGCCGGAATGTTAAGGACTTATTATAGCATGTCTCAATTGGCACTGAAAGCTGAAGAACCAGTTTGTAGTTGGGGAGGAAGAATGGAAAATACTGCCTTAAAATAAAATTCCTCTTTCCTGTCAGTTCAAATAGGTGTTGGCATTAAAGAAACATCATATCCAAATTCTACTTCTCCTATATTCCCCCTAAATACTACTTCGAAATGTAACATTTACTAGTAAAGCTGTATAGAAAGCTTCTGCAGCCTTCTCCTACAGATACACTTAAAATTACACATCTTCTAAAGCAAAAGGCTGGTACTACAAAATCAACAAGCTGCACAACCAGATTTAACTAGTCAACACTAGCCCAGTACTGGTGGCTAACTGCTTTTAAACAGACTCCAAAAATAAAGAAGCATTCAACAATGCAATGTTTTCACTATCAGCCTTTATTCCTTTTAAAGAGGAAATTAACCACAAACAACAACTAAAAGATTTAACTTCTAGGAGTACTGTATTTTCACACTGGCTTTCCCTTGGTAACCTCAGTGTGGGAAGGTGGAAGTAAACACAGGAGATCCAAAGACACTTAAAGGGGTAGCTCTTCAATCTGGCAGCCAGCAGAGGGTAACAATTAGTGCGGGACAAAAGCAAGGGCAAAAAGATTACCACCCTCCTCATCCTCCAGCTACAAGCCTCAGAGACCTCCTGCCGAGTGCTTTGTGTTTCCTGTAGGCTAATGGTCTGGTTTTCAAATTAAATGGGGCACAAGGCCTCCATTCACTGGCCTTCACCCTGTTACAGAGACAACACAAAGGTACAGCCTGCAGCACAATGGACAACCAAGTGAGCAGGCCCTGGGCCTGTGCATCACGGTTTCCCTGCAGAGCCCAGACCATGTCTTTAGTAAATTTCAGTTAGCAAACAGAAAGACTCATGTAACCTGCTACATTGTTATCTGTTTTCTCTTTATAGCTGCATGAACTGCTTTTTAAAGAAGTTGAGAAAGACATGACATCCATAGCATATACACATTCCAATTTATAAATTAATCCCCCTAAAAGGGGTAACACTGATCTAACTGGATGAATACTATCAGAAAAACATATCATGACGTCACATTTCATTTTCAAAGCTTTAAACGTTTAAAATAAGTAGATTCTACCAAAACCTAAAGTGCTATTCTAACCACAGAAAGCTTTCAATTACTAAATATAGTTGGAAATAAAACCAAACTGAAATTTTCACTAAAAAGGAATCTTGTTCTACCTTAGTTTGTGTTTGTGTCTAATGAATGATTAACGGAGAGCATACAGACTAGATCCTAACTGCTAATTTCTGACAATCATCGCAAGCATAAAATATACAGAGAAACTACAAAGTCTATGTTTGGCTGTTTTAATAAACATGTAAAAGTTACAACCCATAACAATTTTGAACATTTTCACTTCAATGCTATATTTATGTTTAGGCACATATTTATTTTTACCTCAATAAGAAATAAATATAAGTTAATAATAAATACAAGGAAGTTAATAAAATGTCATCAGAAAAAGTGGTTTGCACTGCATTTAAAATTAAGAATGATGGGGGCAAGGAATGTGGCTTAGTGGCAGACTGTTTGCCTAGCATGCATGAGGCCCTGGGTTCAATTCCTTGGTACCACAAACACAAAAACTAAAATTATTTTAAAGATTATGAATGATGTATTAACCAATGTAGTGGACACTTACTAAATGTGTACTATAGATGGTTTTTTTTTTGCTTTGTGGGTCCTTTACTGCAGGATAGCAAGAGGCAGGACCAGAAGAGGCACACTAGGGTCTATTACAATGATAAAACCAAAGCTACCACAAGAGTCTAGTGAAAGGCCCAGAGCATAAGCTACTTCTATTTTACTATGAAATGAATTAAATGCTAATCACAATGGGAGCTTTGGCAGAAAATATAACCTCAATGGAAAACCACGAAGTACTATTCACAACAAAATTATAGAACTAGAGCACTTTCCTAGCAAGTAGCATGCCCTGGGTTCAAGGCCGGGAGGGAGGGAGGGAGGGAGGGAGAGAGGGAAGGAAGGAAGGAAGGAAGGAAGGAAGGAAGGAAGGAAGGAAGGAAGGAAGGAAGGAAGGAAGGAAGGAAGGAAGGAAGGAAGGAAGGAAGGAAGGAAGGAAGGAAGGAAGGAAGGACTTCAGTCATCTTCAAATTAACCTTATCAGATTTGTTTTTCCAGTAGATTGCCAAAGTGAAGCCTACTTGTTGGCTCAGTAATCCTTGCTGAATCTCATCTTCTAGCATAAATCTAACAGGCTGAGTCTTACATTGGCTTCACTGCTTAAAAGCCTGATTTCCTGTACTTGGTTTCTTTTCATTCAAAAGAGTAATTATTTTCCAGAGTTTGTAAAAAGCATTCAAGAAAAAGGACAGGCCTATACAAGCTGTTTAGGGACAATTCTTACTGATAAGTTTTGTATATTAACAGCCAGTTCCTCGTGGGGGAAATGCCTGGCTAAACAAGAACGTAGCGTGGCACGTCTCTGCAATCCGGGGTGGCAGCAGCTGTCCAAGCCTGCAGAGAGCAGGAAGCCTGCAGGGAGCAAAAGGGCAGCGCTCTCTCCTCTGAGGTTACCACATCAGAGCCCTGGATCCAAGACACTGGCTCTGGGGCCTTAGGAAAGAAGCTTTTCATTGTCTTCCCAAGAACTTCTCCCTAAATCACCAGTTAGTCCCAAGTAAAAAGTTGCCTCAAGCCACATTTCCTAAAGTTCTAGCAAGAGACATGAAGTCAGCTGGGAAGGATTCAAGTAATTATGTATAGGGGGCTTTTTTTTTCCTGCCAGTGCTAGAGCTTGAACTCAAGGCCTCATGCTCTGGGTAGGTTGTTCCAGCTCAAAGCTGGAGCTCTATCTTGAGCAAGGGCTCTGCTTCCAGCGTGTTGCTGGTTAATTAAGAGATAAGACTCTGGAGGATCTGTCTGTCTGGGCTGGCTCTAAATAGTGATCTTCAGATCTCAGCCTCCTAAGCAGCTAGGATTACACGCATGGGCCCCCAGAGCCTAGCTGTAATTTTTAATAATCAAAGGAGCCCTAAAGATTCATAAAGCCAAATAAGGCATTGTAAATATTCAACTCTCTTAAGTCTTTGTAGGAAAAAGTAGTAAATGAAAACACTAAGTTTTAAAATCTATACAGCACCCATGAAATTCAGTTTTGTAACTCATTACCAAGTTTCTTCATATATAAAACCAAGATGTGGGAGGACCTGCCTCCTCAGACAGTAGAAACCTTCTCCTAAGAAGCATATAGTGTTCAGTACTACCAATTAGTATTATCTTAAAACATTTAAAACAGTTCATTCGGGGCTGGGAAGATGGCTCAGTGGTAGAGCGCTTGCCTTGCATGCCTGAGGTCCAGGGTTCAATTCCTCAGCACCACATAAGCAAAAAGAAAAAAGCCGGAAGTGGTGCTGTGGCTCAAGTGCTAGAGCACTAGCCTTGAGCTGAAGAGCTGAGGGACGGCACCCAGGCCCAGAGTTCAGGCCTCACGACCGGAACCAAAAAAAAAAAAAAAAAATTAAATTAAAATAGTTCATTCAAGCACTAGGATTTCGTCTGGTGTCTAGGAAGCAGCAGAGCAAAATCCACAGCTTATATGATTTGCCAGGTGTTTTTCCACATTTTATTCATTCAAGAAACTTCTGGTCGTCCCACAGAACCCGAAAATACATAAGCATATATGGTCCCTCATGTACTAAGGTATCTGTGGAATACTGGTTCTAACATCTACTCCTGTGCAGACACCAAACTTTGTGGATGCTCAGACCCCTTTCATAAAATGGCATACTATTTGTTCTTTATTCAACGTATGTGCTCCCAGACTTGGTATCATCCCTACTGCACTCGCCATACCTAATACAAGGCTACGCAAATAACGGTGACCATCTACAGTTTAAGGACTCATTACAAGGAAAGAGGTCTGTCCATGTTCAGTACAGATAAATTTGATTGAGTATTTTTATCTGAGAGTAATTGAATCCATGTGCTTTCCATTTACTATCACATACTACTTCACTGATGAAGAAACCAAAGTTGAATAACATGAAGGCTGCTGAGTTGACAAGTGGAGGAGGATTGTGGGAACCATTTCTCCTGTGTCTACGCTAATGACTTTCTTACCGCGCACCCCATCAGACATGGCCTAACTTCTGTACCTCACTCAATAACATCCCAATCTAAGGGTTTGGCGTCTCGGAAGCTATGCCTGCCCAGGCAGAAAAGTCTGTAAGACTCACCTCCAACTAACTGGCAAACAGCTGGAAACAGAGCTGTGGCTCTAGAACTCTCTCCATAAGTGAAATAGCTAAGGGACAGGGCCTTTGCCTGAGTTCAAACCCAGTACCAGCACGAAGAGGTGGGGTTCAAAAACTCAAACTAAGAAGCCTAGAGTTCAAGCTCTAGTACTAGCAAGGGTACACATACATGCACACAAATTTTTTAATTAAAAGAATTCATAAAGAATGTTAAATTAGGTTTACAGTTTTCATATTTTAACACTGAAATGGGCATTATAAACACAAATGGAGCAGCTAAGAGTGGCCATATGTTTCTCCCGAATCTTCTTTCATCAGAATATAAATATCAAGGGAGGAGAAAACTACAAATAAATATAATGAACTTTGATAATGATACTTGCTCACCTCTTTTCTTTTCTTTGTCAGTTGTGGAGCTTGAATTCAGGGTTTGGGTACTATCCCTAAGCTCTTTCTGCTCAAGCTAGTGCTCTACCACACTGAGCCACAGCACCACTTCTGGCTTTCTGGTGGTTAATTGGAGATGAGAATCTCAGGAACTTTCCTGCTTGGACCTTGAACCTTGATCCTCACATCTCAGCCTCCTGAGTAGGTAGGATTACAGGTGTAAGCCACCAGCGCCCTGTTCTTGCTTACCCCTCTTTCTTTTTCCAACCCTAGCACTGGGTACCCATGGAGGTTGAGTATCAGAGAAGAGAGCAGACAGGGAGTTGGAGGGCGTTGTGCAGGAGCCATTCTCAGGTTCGAGACTAGTTCGGCACAGGACCTGCATTTGGACGGCAAAGCATTCTACTCCAGGCACTGAGTCGAAGAAGCCAGAACCAAAGAACAAGAGCCAGAGAACAAGACCACGTGCCCAAATGCCTGCTTATTATTTCCTAAATCCTTTTCTGTCAGAGCCAGTGATGAAAACACAGACACAGACAGACAGACAGACAGACAGGATGCTAACTAACTTGCCCACTCTTAAGAGTGTGCTCTGAACACTCATCTTGCAAATAACCCTGCTCTCAAGGTCTTCTTTAGCCTTTAACAAATGCATCTCATAAGACAGCATTTCCTTTGCTTCCCCAAGGCATACAGTCATGACCTGATGCTGTGCTCTCCTCCATCTTTTTAAGATATACTGAGTACAGAGGCTTCTAGTTGGCTATCCTAAGAAGAGGCCCTTTTCTACCACCTTTCTAAAATAAATTAAGCACTGAAAATATTGTTATTATCACTGTATAGCCCCTAAATTCCTGGTTGGGTTTCTTTTTTATTATTACTAGAAAAAAATACTTTTAAAACATTAAACAGGAAAAATAAATAGCACTATCAAATTATAATCCAATGCAATTAGATTCCCAGTTCTACCTTGAAACATAAATGACCACTGAAAAGTTTTTCATTACAAGTCACGAATGCCTTTAATCCTGGGAGAAACGTGTGTAAGAGCTAAGGGTTTTCTCCTCCTTTCCTCTCTGCTTTAAAGTAAACAGCAAAGGCTCAAGCAGACACACTTGCAACAAATGACAGAACCACTCCGAAGCAATTAAGGAGAAAGCTCATGCCAAATGACATTCAAGCATCCTTCCTCCAAAAGCTGTTTTTCTGCATTCTTCAGTAGGGAAGGGGGCGGGGGCAGGGGGGAGGTCTGCATCCCTGAAAGCAACCACCAAAACACACACCAAGGTTAGTGCAGCACACACAGACCTGACTTTCTAGGTACTGTGCATCTTACCAGGAAAGAAAGAGGACCCAGACAGAGCCCCAACCCCCACTGTGCTCCACACTGCTCTAGCCCCAGCCTCACAGACTGCAAGGAGGGACAAAGGCACCCAGGGACAGTCTAGGAGTGGTCCTAGCTTCCCTTTGGGGTAAACAGAAAGCTTTCTTCTCAGAGGCTCACTACCCTTGAAATTTAAAGAAAATTTCCCAGCCACAGTTCAAAGCCTAAGTGCCAACAGGGTAAGCAAATTTCAACCTGATCCCAAGCTTCACTAGCAACTGCCCTAAAAACAAAGAAAAACGGTTACCAACCTGCAGTCCAATAGTTTTAGTATTAGGCTAAGTAATGACACATGCTGTAAATGTTCTTGACTTGGCTTATAATAAAACCTGAACATAATGAAAAGAGCCTATTAGTGACGTAACGTGAGGTTTTTTTTAAAAATAAGGTCAGTTCTCCTCAAAAGCTTCAGGAGTGACTTAAAGTTAACCTGTCACACAAATAATACAGAAATGAACAGTTACATGATTTTGACAACAGAGAAGTGTTTGCACACAATGCGCTGCACCGCTGCTGTGCACAGCGCGGCCCTGGAGCTCCAGTGCCCCGCTCCCCCCCCCCCCCACTGCATGCTGCTACAAGTTGTCATTCAGATGAAGTATTTGTTCCAAGTTCAACTCAAAGAATCTCTATTATATTAAACTGGACATCCCAGAAGAATCATTTTAAAATATTTTGCTCTCGTGTTTTAAAATGAACGTCTATTCGCCAGACGCGTTCGGTTCCCTGGTCTCCATCCGACAGCCGCTGGCCAGCACCACACGCCTTCCCGTTTAAGCTCAGGTATCTGCACTTCCACTCGTGAGCAGAACTTCTGCCCAGTGACTCGATGTTAGAAGTTAACTGCTAAGCTGGTACTACTTCTCTTTGTTTCCTTAAATAAAAACCGAATAAAAATACTTTATTTCTTTTTTAATCACTGAGGAAAAAGCAAGAAAAGTCACTAGCTGTCAGCATTACCAGGACCATCTAAACCGTCACGTGACCTTCCAGCCTACACCAGTTCAGAAGGGACCATCGCTCACCAACAAAGAAATGGTCCCTGACCAAGCTCACATCTTCTCCTCTGACCAGACTCACGCATTCTCTCAAAACTGCCTTAAAGGCACACCCACCAACACTGTACCTCTAACACACCCGCTGTGGGGAGCTCATCGGGCCCAGAGAAGGTCTGACTAATCACTGGACTTGTAGCATGACACACTCCCCACAATGACACAGTCTTGGGATGGCTTGCTGTGCGCTCACTAACAGTTACACTTTTGAAGTAGGTTTTTGTTTCCCTTCCCAAAAGACCTGAGGTTAAACAATTACAAGAAGCTTTTGTGAGAAAGACGAGCTCTGCTCATCCTCTCCAGCCCCTGACTCACACTGTTTACTCTTGGCCAAGTCAGTGGGAAGGTGGCCTCAGCCACGGCCTTTCAAGATAAGGAAAAACACCTGTGGAACTAGTCGTGGTGACTCACTGAAATGAGAATTATCCTCTCCGGCCACAAGGTGAGCGCTCTGGAGAAGGTGTGGCTGACTTAACCACAGGTTAGGAACAAGGGAGAAACCCAGTTCTGAGAATCTCTGCTGGAGAACAGCTGGTGGGGGGGGGGGGGGGAATGGGGGGGTTACAGGTGATGGGACACAACGCCTCCATCTGACCTGTGCAATGGGTTGAAGTGTTGAGCCAGGAGTACAGGCTGAGGACATGACTGCAGAAGCCAAAGTCAAATAGCTGCATAAACTGACATGTCAAGTCACTCATAATAAACACAAGGGAAATTTATATCTATAGAAGTATACACTCATGATGCTTAATATTTCCTTCAAAAAGTTCTGACAGCATGACAAAGTAAAGCTGTAAAAAAGCCAAGATTGAAATTCTCTCACTGTTTTATACAAAGACATTAAAAAACAAATTCATCTTGATACACTGTCTCCAAATAAGCTGTAAGTTTCCGTTACTTGGTACCACTCTTGTCTAAGAACAGAAAGATTTCCCTGCTAGGAAAGCAGCAGTGTAGTCTGAAGCCATGGAGAAAGCCTGGGTTACGGGAAGCTGCTGAGTGCCCAGGTCGTGGCTCAGAGCTGCGTCAGCAGAAGCCGCCCCACGCCCACCACCCCCCCTCACAGCAGACACACTGACAGGGCTACTGCCCCCAGCACTCACAAGGGGCTCCTGTCAGAAGGGCATGGGCAGAAAGACACTAAAGCTATGGGTGCCACAAGGAAACAGCAGAGTCCTACTCTGCATCTTAGAGGACAATCAGAACAGGAAACGGAGGCAGCAGGAAAACCCTTATATACAACGATAGGTATAAAGAAGACAGATTTCATGACAGTTTCCTGAGAGAGGACCAGGAGCCATGACATAAACCTGCATGGCCCCAAAATGATTAAATGGAAAGCAACTGGAAATTAAAACAACCCCAAAAAACCCACAAAACTAAAAGCTTGAAAGAGGTTTTTCCTTCTACACAAAGATATTCTTTTTAGGTAATATAGTTTGAGGAAGTAAACAAGCAAAAAAGTAAAAGTAGAATTTTCAAGTGGAAATAAAGTCACCAAATTCTTTTAGTTAAAGCCTTAAATTTAAGTACATTTTAAAAGATGGAAATGTTAGCTTGCTAAGTAACTAAGATACTCAGAGAGTAAACACTGTTGTACAGCTGTTGGTCTATGCTAGGAAGAATACAGTAGGTCTATCCTTCCACTAGGCTTCCATTTCTGTCCCTAAAATGACAGCAGAAAGGAGAAACAAATGGTAATGAAAAAGCTAAAAAGAATGTGTGATATTGCAGGGTGTCAACAGCTAACACCTGGACTCCTAGATATTCAGGAGGCTGAAATCTGAGGATCATGGTTCAAAGCCAGCCTGAACTTTAAAAAAGTCTATGAGGCTCTTATCTCCTAACCATGAAAAAACCTTAAGTGGAGCTGTGGCTCAAGTGTAGAGGGCTAGCCCTGAGCACAAAAGCTCAGGAACAGCACCTAGACCCTGAGTTTAAGCCCCAGGATTGGCTGGTGTGTGTGTGCACATGCATGCGCGCATACACACACACACACATGTATACAGAATGTGTGGTATTTATGGAGCCTCTTGGTCAACAGAAAATGATAAAATTACATTATGTCCAGATGTACCCCTCTGCAACATGATTCAATTTCCATGATTAATTTATTCCAAAACCATAACATGCAGGTCCAGGTCAAATTCAGAATTTTGTGGCATCTTTAACATTGTTAGGGCTCAGAAAACTGTAAGTTATCCTTTCTAAAAATAAAACCTAACAAAGTAAGAGCCATTGGAAAATGTACACGTAAAGACACACACACACACACACACACACACACACACACACACACACACACACACACACACACACACGAGATGATGTTGATACAATTTGCAAACACCTTCTGGAGAGAAATTTGGGAAACTACACCAGGGCTTTAAGATGTGCGCATTCTCAGCCACAGACCTCGCTGGATGGGAAAGCCTGTTGGCTCACATGTACAAAGCAAAAGAGCCCCTCAACTTGAGTTGTCTCCTTTTAGCTCTGTAAGAGTCTGGATTTAATAAGACTTGGAGGATAAAATGGGTTTGAAACAAAGAAAGGGGGCGGGAGAGACAAGGAAAAAGTCGGTTTTTAACAAAACTCTTGGGAAAGATGGAATACATTTTGGGATAAGAATTTACAGGTAGAGATGATGAAGATGCATTGTACTCATAAGCTGCTCTGTTAAACACCAACTCCTTAGTACGACTACTTAAAGATGATGATGATAATAATAATAATAATAATAATGAACCTAAAAAGTTATAGGTGGATCAGATTTGCAAAAGAAGGGATGTGACTTCTGCTTTGGCTGTGCTGAGCTTCCTCAGTCTGTTAGATATGTATATGTGCAATGCTGAGAAGCTGCTAGGCATTCAGTTGCAGAAATGTATTTGGAAATCGCAAGCCTCCAGTCTGTAAGTCTGTGAGATCATGAGATCACACAGGGGAAGAGGATGTGGATTTAAATGAGAAGAACCCAGGCCACAGGGTGATATCTGGAGGTCAGAGAGATAAGGAAAAGCCAGGAAAGGGAGCCAGCTGTGGCACCGAGTCTGCAGAGGGCTAGAAATCAAATGAGAAAGGACCTTCGAGAAGAAGAATACCATGCTGTCTCAAGTGCGTCTGAGAGGTCAAAGGCAGAAAGAATGACAGATTATCTGTTGGACTGAATGACAGGAAAACACCAATAGCTTTGGAAAGACCTGTTTCACACTGCCTGATCTCACTCCTATGTAGAATCTAAAAGCAAGCTAACCATAGAAGTGGAAACGCACACAGCAGTTGCCAGGGGCTGAGGTGAGGGGGAGATGCTGGTGGAAAGATAATGCGATTCTAGTGAGGACAATCACCGGACCCCACGGCGGCTGAAGTAATAACATGTTGCGCTTTTGGATGTCAAGTGTTCTCACCACAGGAAAAGCTATATGAGGTAATGCATATGGTAAGAGACTAGATCAGTAATTCCACAAGGTATATACACTTTAAACACATGGTATACATGGTAAAAATACATACAACATATACATCAATTTAAAATAAAAGAACCACACAGTATGGAAAGAGCTCAGTGTCGGCTAGATGGTCGGAATAAAAGTCTATAATGGAGTAAATTCAAGGAGTCGCAATAAATGAGTACAAGAAAAAAGAAAAATAGGCTCATAGTCTTAGTTTAAAAAGTGAAGGGTGCCATTGTTTCTACTTTGGTTAAGAGAAATGACAGCCATGTGGAAATGAAAGACGAGAAAATGATGGCACAGGAAGAAAGGGGCATGGGAAAGCCAGGCATGCCAGTGTCCCATGGGAAGAGAAATGCCCACACAGGAAAATGGAGTGTGTGCGCCTCAGAAACACAGAAGAAAGGAGAGTTGAGTAAGAGTATTCCATCCTAGGTACATCCAGAGCTAGATCACTAGCTGGGAGTGAGCCTTTGGGGCATGAATATCAATGGGTGGGAAATGCAAGAGCATCTGAGGTTAATAGTTGTGAATTCAGAGGACTGGAGGTCCCTTCCTGCAAGGAAGGGAGCTGGGATTCCCCTTGGTTGAGCAGATTTACCATACTGGAGAAACATTATTTAAGAACATTTACAACCGCGCAGGTGACTCCCGCCTGTAATCCTAGCTACTCAGGAGGCTGAGATCTGAGGATCTCAGTTCAAAGCCAGCCCAGGCAGGAAAGTCCGTGAGACTCTTATCTCCAATAAACCACTAGAAAACCAGAAGTGGTGCTGTGGCTCAAGCGGTAGAGTGCTCGCCTTGAGCTGAAGAGCGCAGGGACAGCGCCAAGCCGGGAGTTCAAGCCCCATGACCAACGAAAAAAAAAAAAAAAGAAGAAGAAGAAGAAGAATATTTACAAAAGAATGACTGTAACTAGGCCCAAAGAAGCAGTTAAAATGAGGGGATCAACTGGGTGAATTTGAAGAACTGAACCACCGTTTTCCATACACAGATCAGTAGTCACAGAGCGTCTATCTCACAACCCTGCTGAATCTGCTACTGCAACACTATTTTGCAACCTCTGCACAAAATTTAAAATATATTATACATATTACATGTTTTTGTAGCTAAATCAGAAAGTAATAAAGGGGGGAATAAAAAGCTTTAACAGATTTTAATATCCTCACTTTTATGATGAGTTAACCTGTCCTTTTTGAAAAACAAATTTGCAAGCATGTTATTTAGAAATCACAAACTCACGGATCCACGCTTGCCCGGGGTTTGGAACTGGTCCTGCCACACTCTCACGGGTCTGGGGAGCCCAGGACCATCACATCCACACTAACATGCCTCTTTCACATCTGCTCACAAGTGTACCTCGGCACTACTTTGAAGAACATAGTACATTCCTACATGACCTTCCACCCTTCCTAAAATTCCTTCCCATCACATTCACAGTACTACACGGACTTTAGAAATCTGGGGCAATATACGTTATGTATAAATTTTACTTCAGAAAATTAAGGAAACACATAACTTATATTCACTGCTAAGACTTCAAAGGAGCAGTTATGAGGAGGATGAAGGAAGGAAATGACACTGAGTAGGTAGAGACAACAGCTCAAGATTGTTTCACAATGTGTAGCAAACACTGACCCAAAAGACTATCGATCCATTTTCTACATAATTCTCAGAAGGCCATCATCCATCTCTATTTAAAAACAAAGTACACAAAATGTTAATGACCTGAGTCTAGAAATCGAGTCCATTTTATATAGAATGAAGTGTTTCTAAAATCATCTTACTGGATTCTGAATTTCCCGGGAATAAAACTACCATGGACACTGGGAAAATACATGCTGGCAAAGAGGATGCATTCTTTTGTTGAGAACTTTATCAATAGCTGTTCAGAACTTGAAAAGACATTATCACTGAATAGGTGCCAGTAGCCCAGGCTTATAAACATTAGCTACTCAGGAAGGTGAAATGTGGAGGATCAACGCTCAAAACTAGCTCAGAAAGAAAAGTCCACAAGACTCCATCTCCAAGTAATTAGCAAAAGCAGAACAGAAAATATGCCAAAGCTGGGGCTCGAGGGTAGAATGTAGGCTTGCAGCTCACTTCAGGCCTTGCGTTCAAACACCAGAAATAATAAAAGTGAAAGTATTTTTTAGTTGTTTATACAAGCACCTGTATTTGTCTCATTTTGTGCTGTCAAGTTGCAGAGATCTCACACATTATCAAGCATCTGTCTCACAAGTCTTCTAACGTGCCCATGATGCAACACTTGCTTCGTATACAATATTTTATTATGTAGTACTTTCATTTACCCACATAGTTACTCTAACTCGTCTGAAATTTTGTGTATAGGCAGATTATTTGCCAAATAACTCTTTTTCCCCAAAACTAAAGAGGCATTACAAAAGTTTTATTATAAAATGAGAAAATAAAGCCAAGCATAGCAGGACATACCTATACCTCCAGTACCGAGGAGGATATAGCAGGAGGGTCCTAAGTTCGAAGCCAGATTAACTATACAACAAGACTGCCTCAAAAATTAAACTAAACATGTTTATCTAATATTGAAAGTTCAGCTATAAATTGCATATCTATAAACATTGCATAATGGTATCAATTCCAACAGCATTCCCTTGGCATGTCTTTGATTGACACCTAAACTATCGAGCAAAATGCCTTTTCTTGTCCCCTTTCAGATGGATCTGGATTCGTCGTGAGTGCGTGTGACACTCACATGGGAGTGAACACAGGAAGTCAACCCTGGAAATGAGTGGGACAGCAACAGAAGCTAGCTTATGCTACGGTGTTAACATCCTTCTGAGGACTACCAAAATAAGGAAAGGGGACAGCACACCTCCTAGAGAAAAAAGTCCCTGACTTGGCCTTGGTATGCAGAAGGAAAGTGAATAAAAGCCCCAGCTCCTTTGAGAATCAGGACTGCTACTGCCTAACCATCACCATGGTATCTGCTCAAACGGAACACTTACTGGTGTGGTCTGCAAAACCTCAAAAGAGAATTCATTTCAAGTGGTCCGAAGGCCACCTTCCCTGGAATCCTTTCTTCACTCCTGATTTCACTGTTGTGGGAACCAAGCATTATGTCAAGCTGACAAAATAAATCCAGTTGTGATGGTAACAAACCACCACACACATGTGGCCTAAAGCCTGCAGGTTCCACTCACCAATAGGTGAGGA
This sequence comes from Dipodomys spectabilis, assembly GCF_019054845.1. Classification (NCBI taxonomy): domain Eukaryota; kingdom Metazoa; phylum Chordata; class Mammalia; order Rodentia; family Heteromyidae; genus Dipodomys; species Dipodomys spectabilis. Next base: position 1,233,035 of record NW_024870979.1, read on the forward strand.
ACTTAGACAAAACACAAAAAGGAAAGCTGATCTGCCTCTGGTGTCCCACAGCCTCCGCTGAAGACAACCCAGCCATCTGAAGCCCATGACACACAATGAGCATCAGAGATCCCTCCTCTGAAGAGCAGTGCCTAAGATGCTGGACACCCAATGATCAACAACCACAAGTGTTTATGTTTAAGCCTATGTACCTAACCTGCAGAGTCCAGGAAATAAGTGGATGATCCCAGCCACATCAAGAAAAAACAACCAAGACAGAACCTCTCCAGAATAACCAACCCTGCTCTGTGCCAAGGCACAAACGAGTTGGGGGCAGGGAGACGGAGGGAAAACAGTTCTAGATTTAAAAAGGCTCAAAATCCACATCCATTTATTAACTTTGTTTAAATTCCACTTGAAACAAATCAAAGGCATTCTGAGGACAACAGGGGATATCAGAACATGGCAAGTGTAATGGCAAAATTGTGGCTGTAGTGCAGAATGCCTAAAGTACATAACTATTGGGAGGAAATGTATCCCTGTGATTTAACTTTAAAATAAAGTAGGGATGGGAGACTGCAAAGCAAAAAGAGAAGAGGCAAACCAAGGAGGCAATTATGGCAAAGTGTCAATGGCATTATAACCCGGGTGACACCATGTGTGTACCTGTAACATCATTCTGCTTGTCTGCATATTAAGAATGTTTTGCAATTCACTAAATGAAACACAAGACAAAACAGGGCTCCAGATGACCAGTGTCCAGCAAGCAAAGCCTAACCAGCCCTTCAGAAGTAACGAAGCGAAATCCAGGAGTCAATAAAAACATCTTCAGAAAACAAGGGATTGAAAGAAAAAAAGCTCCTAGAATGAAAGAGAACAACAACAACACATTTTAAGTAGTATTCAAGAGGAAATATTTTAGTCTTATATTTTGCTTCAGGAGAGACAAAAAAAAAAAAACCCTCAAATGCACTAAGCATTTCACTATTCACTAGGCATGCACTATTTCACTTCAGAGTGAAAATAAACAAACTCCTTACCAGAGTTGCTTTGTAAAAGCTTATATGAACAAGAAAATAACTGAAAGAAAAAAAAGGGTTCTTAAGAACAGAAAAGGGCCTGGAGGAAGGGGAGAAGGAAAGAAAGGTACATATGGGAAAGGATGAGGAAGAGGACGAGAATGGGGAAAAGGCTAAAGACGGAGGAAGGGGAAAGGAGGATACTGGGGAGAAGTAGAGGATGGAGGAAGGGAAAGGAGATGGGGAGCGGAGAGAGGATACTAGGGTGGAGAGTGTGGAGAAAAAGGAAAGGAGCAAGGGGAGGGGTGGAGATGGAAGGGGAGGAAAGGAGGATAGAGGAAGGGGAAAGGAGGGTGCATACTGGGGAGAGGTAGAGGATGGAGAAAGGGGAAAGGAGGACGGGGCCAGGGTAGAGGATCAATGTGTGGTACAGAGAAACTGTCATGGTGAAACCCACCAATTTGTGTAATTAATATGAGTTAGTAAAAAATAGAAGGAAAGTATCAACACTGTATATATGTTAAGTTAATAGACATAACCTTTATGTTAATATAGTTGAAAACCTGGATAAAATTCCTATAACACAGAAATACATACATACAAAACTGATTCCAGAAGAAATTTGTAATTAGAAATCACAAAATAGTGGAAAATCGGGTTAAAAAATCAAGGGTGAGATAAAAGCTAAACCCTTCTAGCAAATGTCCAAAGAATAGATCATCCCAAACATTGCAAATTCTTCCAGAGAACAGAAAGGAACTAGTCTCCATTATATGAAGTTCTACAATACAAACACCAAAGTATCACAAGATAACTACACTTTAACCTAACTAGTGAACATTCATCCAAGGAAACTTAAACAAATGTTAGTAAATGGAATTAAGTAGTATATAAAAAGGCAATTTGTGATGAGGCTGTATTTATTCCAGACTTCAAGTTTCATTCATCTATTTATGAAACATGAATATGTTGTTTATACTACTACATATACTGGGGGGAACACATGACTGGAGTTTGAGCTAAGGGCCTCACACTTGCTAGGCAGGTGCTCTACCACTTGAGTCATACCACAGCTTTTCAGGTAGGGCCGTGCATGACTGTATGAAGCTGGCAGCTAAGAGGAGAAGCATACCGCGCCATGCTGGGCTTACTGACTGAGATGAGGCCCTGTGTACTTTTCGCACAGGATGGCCTTTGGCTCCAGAGCAGCTGGTATTACAGTTTTGGGCCACAGTATCCGGCCAGCATTCGGTACAATATTTTCATACAAGAGGGAGGGCTGACCACAGCAGCAGAAAACAAGTGACCATTATCTTAATAGACAATAAAAAGATAGAAACTTCAGCATCTATCATGAAAAAAACAACCTATCTTACCAAACTAGAAAAGGGAACTAGTCAGCCAGTGTATTTGATTCCAGTGCCCTACATCTATCTTGTTTACTCATTTTTCTAATTTGGGGAGGGGAAGGGAAATAACAAAATGCTGAAATAAGGACACAGGTTGACCCATTGTAACAATGAAATGTACAAGACACTACATTGAGAACCAACTTTATAACTTTGGGGGGGTAGTTGGGGAGGAAAGGAAGGGGGAGAAAAACAAACAAGAAGGTAAGAATGTTCGATAGGAAATGTACTCATTACCTTACTCATGTAACTGTAATCCCTTTGTACAGTATCTTTACAATAAAAAAAAATTAAAAAAAAGAAAAAAAGAACTAACTTGTAAGTCCAAAATGAGCATCCATAAAATAAAAAGAAAGCAAACATTGTATTTAATGTTGAAGGCTTTTAGCCTTCATTTTAATTAGGGTTAACCCACAGTCCTCACAAACAATGTATTTGCTGAAGGTGGTCTTCAGCAAGACAAAAAAAAAAAAAAAGAGTGAAGGTGGTGATACGTTTAAAAAAGTATTATTTTAAAAATGAGGATCCTAAGAAAATAAAAATTAATCTGCAAAGATGGCATATCTGCACACACCCCCAACAACAATGAAAAAAGGTAATTTTGAAAGGATACAATTTACATATCAACAAAAAAGAAACTACATAGGAATAATCATAACAAAAATTAAAGCACTTTCTTTGGAAGCATATAAAAGAAATGTGTAACAACCTTTTTAAAAATGGAGAAATGGGAGGGGACTGAAGCCACTTTCAAAGATACTGAAATGTTCACACATGTAGTAGAGCCGGCTCGATGGGGTAACTGGTGAAACTTGTATTCAGAGAGCAAGACTGTACATGATCTTGAATGTCTACCGTGGTTTGAACACGTTTTACTTAAAGTCACAAGTTCTCTTTAGAACTATAATCAAAGTCATGTGAGAAGAGACTCAAGGCAAACTCAAGAATATACTTAAGATTCTACTTCCTACTTCCCTCAAAGAGTGGCAGTCTCTAAAACAAAAAATGAAACTAAATCATTTTACCAAATACATATGTACTCTAGTATTTTTCTTAACCATAGAAGCAGAAGTATATGGCCCAATAAAATAAGAGTATTTAATGAGGCCAATTTAAATTAGAAACTCGTCTGGTATGGAAGTGATCAGAAGGATAAAGCAGGAAGATCAAGGGTTGAAGGTCAGCCTGAGCTAGATAACAAAACCCTGTTCCTAAATAAGTAAATATTTCTAGAAACTGGTTGATATGCTTCAAGCCGACAATCCCCCTTTGTATCTGGTACACTGTCTCTGAACTGACTGCCTCTTCCTGGTTTCAGCTTGTCAAAAGGCAACAATGTTTTCAGGCAGCACTTACTGTTAAAACAAAAATATAAAAGGTCAAGATAAAAATATCATCCATGTGCCAACTGGTAGGGTTAAATAATCTGTAAAGTGATTCCAATCATGCTTAACAAGGTGGCAGAGCACTGTCTTGAAAGATTTAGAACACAAATGACAGAAACGACTAAACGAATGGCACAAAACGAATGGCACTTTCTGCTGTCACCAAGCAGTAATGCAAGCAGCAGTTAAACTACTTGCTCTCCCTTCCCACTCTTCCCTCTCAAAAATGCAGAATTCTAGGGAAGAGATGGTGGGAGGGAGGGGTTAGACTAGTACAGCTTTGCATTTGGGAGGGAGGGCTTAGTGTGTGACTTTACATTTTTCTCAAAACCACACTTACTTTCCACCATCATTCAAAAGAGACAGCCTCAGAACAGAGACCCGGAGGAAGACACCGAGCCTGGGTGCCAGGGGCTGCACTCACCTGCTGTGGCTGGTACCTGGGCTGGGCCTGGGGCGGCAGGTACTGCGCCTGCGGGGGGAGGTGCGGGGGCTGTGGCTGCTGGCTGTAATATGGCTGTTGGCCTTGCTGGCAGTAACCACTCACACCTTGCTGTCCATACTGAGGTGGCATCTGTCAAGAAAGTCAAGCAAAAACAATGAGAACAGTCAAAACAATTGTACAATTGTCTTGTATAATTACAAGAATTCAAATATGGTTTCAACTCAGTTTCATGATAAGCAACAATATTTTAAATTCTATCTTCATTAGATAAATTGAAATGTCATCAATGAAGCCAAAGATAATTTGGCTTTGTCTGAAGAAACAATTATATTTTATAACACAGCAAATGTTGATATCATTAAAAAAATCTAAAAAAATAAACAAGCTCCTAATGCTGACATTTAAAAACACTGCCTCTGCTAAGGCAGAGAGAGGCATTATATCAAATCCACTCCCACACAACAGTGAAAATTAAAATGAATGTCCAAGGTGACTGGCATATTTTGTAGGATGCCTGTGGCCTGGGTACGTTATATGGTGCATACCTGTTCACAAGTTTAGAATAACTGAAGTTGGAACAGCCCAATTACATTTCTAACAGATACGAACCAGCTGCATTAGCAGCTCCATTTACTATTTTTTTGCTAAAAAGAAAACTCATTTCTTTGAGCATCAAACAAAATCCTTTGGCAACAATACTACTGATGTGATCACCATACCAGCATTGAGTTTTTGAAGGAAATATTTTCCTATCTAATAAATGGTAGTATTATTTCCTTAGTCAATACAACATACATACATATAACATATATATAAAGTATACTGAATTGTAAATAACAGCAAAATGGCCTAAATGAATCTTCTATCACTAACTTATATGAACCTAAAGATCATTTTCCCAAAGGAAAACCCCTCCTCATGAATATGTCATTGGTTGTATTTCTAGCTTTCATTTACACAAATTAATATTAATTAATATTTTTCTTTCTTTTAATGAAAAATGTTTGATTTTTTTTGATCCCAATTGAGAAAGCGTGGGAAAGAAAGAGACAAACTCTCAGGAGAGCGAAGAGCACTCCCATGCTGAGAATGGATACATCATCATTGCCTCGACCATGGCCCATGGACACGATCCACATGAGAGACAACTCCAGGAACTAAGTCCCCTACTCCACACACTGAAGAAATCACGTAGTGCCCAATTCTCTACACAATGTGAATGGGATATAGGAAGGAATAAAGAAAGGAGATACTAAGAATTATACTTCTGAGACAAATTAGTATAGTCATTCACAGCACATCTAATACACTAAAAGAAAAGTAATGTAAAAAGCTATGGTTCCTATTTCTTTCAACCCAATCCATACTATTTTCAAAACCTATCAGCAGTGATGACAAGAAATACGGACACAATGGCTCACAACGTGCCTCATCACATACAGCCTGGGCTGTTAAGAACAGACGGGTTTCCACTGAAAACCATTGAACAGCACAGTTGAAATCTTTGCTTTTATTTATTTTACAGTTTGATATCTCATAATGAATGTATGTCCCTGCCACAAGCTAAGCCAAAGAATTTCCATAAAATACAACTCCACATGCTAGAATACCATACACCACTAAAACACAAACCCTCCCGTTCAACACCCATATGTTTGATTTGATATCTAATACTATAATTCACACAAGCATCTCTGCAGTCTGAGTTGAAGCAGTGAGGATAACATGTCTGCCAGTGCGAAGATGACTGTAAGCTCAGCCAGCATAGCCAGCAACCTCCTCGGAGGTGCACTTCGATCTGTTGACTTTCTTGGTTTACAGAAACCCTTACACACGATATGGATGTGTTGTTCAGGGAGGAAGGCCCTATCTTCCAAACAAGAGAAGCAGCCAAACTGTGGGAACCTACTAACATCAGAGCAGCCAGACACTTACAAGACTTTGTACTGTATGCAGCAATGGGGGCGAGTGCTGGGCAGGAGGTTAGGTGTGAGCCTAAGCTGACCTCCATCGAGCCACAGGATTTACCAGCAGGAGCAAGGCCGAGTGCAGGGGGAAGCCGTCAAATGTGATCTGATGCTCCCTTAGATTCTTCTTCTAGTTCATGCCTTTGAGAGCAACCTGGCTGGCCTGGGCGGAGGAAACTCAACCATAGTGCACTGGGCTCTCCAGGAGACCCAGGATCAGTCTACAGTTCTGGACTGGGAGTCACACAGGTCAGGTTACCAATTTCTAGTGCAGATAAAGCATCTCTTGAGTATGTATGTATTCTACACCTTGGGAAACTGTTCTTCACTCAGCCCTAACCCAGCTCCACTGTACTTCCGTATGTGGCTGAGGCCTGAAAAGCCCATGTACGTTGTTAAAGCAAACAACAACCAGACCAGAGGAGGATCTTCACGGTTTTGTAGACCTATGTTGGCTACTGGGAGTTTGGGGTTCTCTCCTTGTTCGAAAGCACATTTGAGACAACTGAGATAACCAGGCCGTTGTGGGTTGTTATATTTAACCTAAGTTACTGAGCACCATTAGTACCAGGTGCTGAGAACCGGGGCTCCAAGCACTTCTCACACAGATGTCACCGTTTTCCTCACCAGACACGCCAACTGATGAGGAGGAAAACTACCTCTCCCTCATAGGAGGAAGAAAATTACCTATTTTATTTATCTGCACAAGGGACAGGATCTGAATCATATTTGCTGCCTGCATCCCCGGAATACCTCGAATTCAGGCCTCCTAGGACAGTCAGGACAGACTGGTTGAATACATTCATGTTGTTCAATGGATCACCAAAGCAGCTATTATTATATAAAATTAAAGAAAAAGCGTGTCATAAAATGTAAACCACTTGTGCCACACAAATCTGACACACATATGTTGAAAAGGAAGCAGCCTGGTGCCCGGACACTATCAACTAACCCTTCGCTCATTACTGCCCAGCAGTGCTTGGTGCTCTCTGTACCAATGAAATTAGAAGAGCAGTATTAACAAATTAAGCTACTTGGAAATCTCTGGAATGTGGCTGAGATAAAAACTTCTGCTTGCTATATTGAAACAAAAATCTGTTTCACTCATGTCTAAATAAAGGGATCTTTAAGTAATATGAGGATACAAAATAACAAAAAAATGCTACAATTCTTTAAAAATAGGAATGCTTCCAAACATTATCAGAGAAAGGAGGCTAAAAATGATCTGCTGCTTTATGTACTGTAGGAAACTAATATATATGTCCCAGTAAAACACACACACATTAACGTCCACACTTCGGTCACGTTAGGCATGATTCTATGCTACATTTTTTATTCTGCCATACCTTGAAATTTTGGCTCCTACTCCATTCATCAACATTTCCCTTCCCCCTGCCCCCGCCCACCAATTTTTCTTTCAAAGGAGTTTTCAAGAACAGTTTCCCAGTAAGTTAAAAGATGCCCTGAGCTCATTCCTCAGTGCTGCGCCTTGTAAGCATACTCTGAGCCTGTGAGCATCATCTCATTTAAGCATACTCTCACAATGCCAGGAAGGCTACTCTCCAAGCAGTGCTGTCTACAGTGCCCAGGACGAGGACACATATCTAACACTGGTGCAGAAGGTAAACAGGAAAAGTTAACTCTCCCGTAATGATATGATTAAGACTGTGTGTATAGTTATTATTATTACGTAGCTTTCTAGTGCATTTTAGTTCTTGTGTTTGAGTCTGTGGTCCATCACGAGTTAATATGGAATAAAGGATCCATGTTCATACTGCTGGAATGCCTCTTTTCTTGTTTTATGATTTTTTTTAATACTAGGTCTCGCTATACAGACAAAATCATTATTATTATTTTTTTTTGCTTATGTGGTGCTGAGGAATCGAACTCAGGGCCTCATGCATGCAAGGCAAGCACTCTACCACTGAGCCACCTTCCCAGCCCCAGACAAAACTATTTTTAAACTCCAAATCCTCTTACCTCAGCCTATATTGGTTCTGGGATTACAGGTATGTACCGCCATACCCGGCTCTATATAACTTATACACCAGCATCAGCTCCTTTTGTTTTAAAAAGTACCATTTGGCATTTACATTCAGGTACTATATTTAAAGAAAGAGAATAACTAATATTAAATTTATATGCACGAACTATACGATTGTTTCTGTGAGGCTCAACATCAGGCCAAGTTAATTTATTGTCATAGAAATCACAATAATGGTAATCAGATCTAGGGAAGACTGGAAAGAGACATGAGGTAACTTTCTAGTAGTGACAGGAATGTTCTATGACCTTAATTTGGGTGATGGTTTCATGGATGTGCAAATCAAGGCATAATGTTGTATGTAAATTATATCTTTACAATATTTGTATACTCTAAAGTTTACATAATGAATATTTAAAATGTTGACTTCCTGTTTTTTATAGTTGCATAATGTGTTTTAAGTTACCTATGCTTGAAGACAGTCAACACTTACATAACTCCTTACTCATTTATGTAGACATGAAGTTTCTGAAATTTGACAAGGTCTGTTCCTAGAGGGTTAACAGTACATTTTCCTTTGTTTTCAATTTACATAATCCAAAATATTACGGAGAAATTGAGAATATTAAAATTGAGAAGGTAAAATTAATCATAATATGTATATAAATAATATCCTCTGACTCAGAATTCTGCCTTTGGGAATTATTTTAAGAAAAATAAATATGAAGCAACTAAGCAAACATTTGTGCAGCAAAAGAGTTCAATTCTGCTCTGTTGAAAGTAAACAGCCTAAAACTCAATTTCTGTCGATAGGAAATTGACCAAAAAGGGTCACGAGTCCAAAAGGGATGGAAGGGTGCCAAAAAATATTAGAGCCATTGAACATATGACTATTGTGATGACTATAATAAAAAGTTCTGTGCATGGGTCATGGAGGTGAGACTTAACCAGTATTGATACATATAATGCTATTTTTGTCTGAAAATCAGTGTGTAGTATGCGGGACTATATATACTAATACGCTATCATTCCTTAAACTAACTAAAGTACTTTTCATGAATCTAGAACAAAATGCAATTTGTTTCAGGTTATGTATTACTGCTGTGTTTTAAGGGTTACGACAAAAAATATTCTATAACAATTTATCTTTACTGGCAGAAAGCAATGTAATTTTGTTTGCTGTTTGGTTGGTTGGTTTTAATCACAGATTCAGGCCCTTCCAGGTAAATTGCACAAAATAGGAAGGTAAAAGCAAAAGAAAACCTTAAATTTACAACAGCTCCACTCAAATGCAGCAAATTCTACTGGCTTCTGATTTCACAGGAATGTCTAATACTATTTTTCATGCATAAGAGACAGACTAGAAATCTCCTACAGCAAGGAATTCAGATGCTAAGCTGATGCACAGATGAAGCAACTACCTAAGGAAACGTTATTATTTTGTCAACATGTCCAGTCAAAGTAATAAGCTAGAAGGTAATTGAGTTTATACAATCGAGCCCTTGAAGTGGGCTGCTCTACAGCTACTTACGCTAAGTTCTCAATAACTTAGGTGCTCTTCTCACCCACTTTCTTGTTTTGAAGAAAAACAAAGCTTGTCCTTAGACGTGTCCAAAGGGGAAAAATAAATCATACAACTTCTGAAAATTAGTTTTTGGTGCTGGAGAAATAGTCAACAAATGTAATTAAACACTATTACAGGCACTGATGCCTGTCACACTGTACCAGAGAGAGAGGATGTGGGGTGAGGGGTTGGCAGGTGTTTCGTGCTGCCAGGCACACAGGCAGCCAGCCGCGAGCACCTCCCGCTGCCATGGAGGAGATGCCCCCCCCCCCATGTTCCCTGGCTCCTAGCAGACAACTTCCAGGCACAAACACTGCTGGCTCCGAACAGATGAAAACATAACCAACATATCTGGGACAATCAACGCCTTCCCCTTACATGCTGCATGTCACAATATATATTTTTTTCATTTCTGAAACAATGCTGTAAAATTCTCATTTGTTATTATCAACAAGCCTTTGTCTAATGACAGATGTTTTATTAAACTCAACAAGGTACACAAAATGTAGGATTTCATAGACATAGACACAGTGAAAGAACATACAAATAATATTGCTTGGATTTCTTTGTAAAACCACTCTATATTTAGCAGATCATAATGTAAGTGAATAGTAGGTCAGATTAATGTTCTTCCAAGTGAATATTGTCTGTAGCTGTAGAAACTAAATGATAGTGCCGATTGTGACCTCAATTTTCAGAAGTCAAGGATATGTCCGAAACAGCCTTTATTTACTTGGAATAACCATTAAGAATCTATTACCCATGAATTTATTTATACCGTTCTTACATTAATTTATATTTCTAGCCTGTGCTACCACGTTAGGGTGAGAATTTCTGCAACATTATCTATCTTTTAAAGTAGTACAGCTAATTTTAGTAAAATTAACTCCACCAAGCTTCAAAGAATATGCTCTGACTCTCATGCAGAGTTGGAATAACAAATGCAAGGTCAATATGAACAGTGGATGGATCAACATACACCAAAGCCTTTATTTTACCAAAGATTCCTAATCCACAATCAACATATACCAAAGCTTTTATTTTACCAAAGATTCCTGATGAACTAGTATCTACACTGCTGTCTCCTTACAGTTTCCATTGGCTTACATAAACTGTACATCTGCTAAAAGAGTGTGCACGGTTGCAAAGGCCCAGCGCTCAGAGCTGCAGCTGTATGTACGGCAGCTGGGTTACCTAGTTAGTGTTCTCCTTTACCAACAAACTATGTATGTGTCACCTTCTGTATTAGGTCAGCCAATTCGAGTGAGATTTCACTTAAACATTCATAAAATGTAGATATTCAATGGCAGTAAAATGCTTCCTTTCATTTACAACCAATGTTAAACTACAGCCTTACTGTACACAAAATTAACACACAAGTGTATAATTGTAGTTTTATGCTCAAGTGCCCTCATTACGCACTTTAGAATACTTTCTTCCCAAGGATCCATTGAAGCATTTGATATCATGCATCTACATAGAGTGTTTTCTGATTATACAAGAAAAAAAGACAGTTTTCAGCTTCAGAGAGAAAAGTATGGAATACATAGTATGGTGTTTTATTCTATACATTGTATGTATGCATGGAAATGTCACAGTGAACAACTCCTCCAATATAACCAATGGACGCTAATTTTTTAAAAGACCAACTAGTTGTTCTATTCTAAAATTTTTAGGTTAAAAAAAAGTCAAAACTTGACATACAAGGGGAGGGATGAGCAGGAAAAGTTTTCTGAGAGTGTAAGTCAACTCACATTGCTTATTCTTGAAAGTAACAAAACTGGCATCCAAAAAGTGGTCTTTCAAAAAACTAGCCAGGGCAAAAATGCACCCACAAGCTCACACACCTTATGCATACACTATGAACAGGAAAAAGAGCTGTGCTCATATCTAATGTTGAAGCTTTGACATCTAGGCTTACCAATCTTTACACATTAAAATGAAAAAAAATACAATTCATTTTAAATGACAGAATCACAATGTGGAACCATATCAAATGACTTCATAATGCTCTGCCCCCGTTCGGGTCACAGTTTATGCAGAAAGAAGGATTCTGAAGGCAATCTACGGTATTATCTGGGTCAATTCTGCTCACAGAAGCAACATCTTCCTTAAAAATAAAAGACCTGTGCTGCCTCCTCACAGGAATCTGGTTTGTCTCCATCCAAGAAAGTGCCGGCCCAAAAAGGCACACACCGGAGGCCTTTACTTTGTTATGAATACATCTCACCGGAAGGCAATCTAGACTTTCCGTCTCACTCATTATATTACCGCCTAAATTGTAATAGGTAATTCTGAATTGGAAAATGTAATCAACTTAGTTAACCCTGAGCATTCAAAACCAAAAGTCCAAACAGTGAATCATGACTTCATACATACTTCAATCACAGGGGATTCTAGTAAGACTACATGTTCACGTTATAAAATCTGACCCCTTGGTCCACAAGCACATGGTAAGGAGGCCATCCATTCACCAGAGCACAACAGACACTGTGTGGGACACAGGGCAATGGGGTTACAGGAGCTTCTGCCTGTCTGCAGCTTTGAGCCAGAGATTTCTATTTTTTATAAAGCACAGAGCCAAGAGCGTTACTACTTTTCCTATACAAAACTAGCTGCCAACATGGAGTGCCAAGGGGGAATCTGGGGGAATTTTAAAGAGATAACCTTTGCTGAGGCTGCAGTGTCAGCTCTGTGACCGCATGACAGGACCCTGTGCCACGGAGAGGCTGTTCTCTCTGAGATAACTACTGAGCAGGGTGGGGTGGGGAACGCGCAGAAAATGACCATTCTTCTGAGATACGGGGAGAAAAGCAGAATTCTTAAAAGCCAACGGAGAGACTAGCAACTGGTATTATCTTATTCAGAATGGGAGCTGAACAGGGGGAGAGAGAGAGAGACAACCTTCACTGCAGCCATTCTCGACCTTGGAGTTTCATATCACACGTACGAACTGTGAGTCTGTGTGTGTACACATGCACTTGGTTAAATGTAGCCTTTGATGCTTTAAAATTGAATTAAAAATATATAGAGTCCATGTGATGTTTTGATACAGAAATACATTGTATAAAGCTCAAAATCAAGGTTTTGGGTTTTGTTCTGTTTTAAATAAAAAGGATTTAAAGGGGGGAAAAAATCCACGTATTGGTACTAACAGCCTAAAGCTGCTGACAAGGATAGTTGATTCTATGTGCTTTTTATATACTTTTTATCTCCTGTGGGTGAAAGAGAGAAAATATTTAGAAATTTGATTGATGACATTGGAAGAAAAAAATTATCACCCTCAAAACTGTAAATTTCAAGAAAATTGCATTGTTTTAAATATAAATAATCTTGTGCTTTATTTTACGAAAGATATTCATTTAAATTTAAATAAAATACATGATGAAAAATACATAGAAAAATGAATACAAGTAATAATGCAAAAGAATGCATAGATTGTGGCTAAGCCCAAAGCTGGCTCTTAAGTCTCTTTCTCTGAGATACAGACTTAAGAAGCAGCAGAATGAATCTAAGGACAGTCTCAAGGGAAGAACTGGCCCTAGGACCTCACTGGTATGCTACTGGCTCTTGGGTTGAGGAGTGGAAGCATTCTCTAACTCTGTGGGGGGGCAGCAGGAGGCTCTAGTGTTATACTTCCCAGAGCCTGACCAAGGATTCAAGTGTCCAGAGCTCATTTTGTTATTTCCCTGACTTGACAGAATCTTAAGCACAAAGATGGGACCAGTACTGGGGGCGTGCGTGAGTGCATGTGCACGCACACACACACACACGCACATGCACACACACATACATACATACACACATTATGTGTGTGGAGTTAAAAAAATGGACTCCACACATCTTCCTTCACATTCTGAGCTGCTTAGATAATGTCCAATACATGCAGTCTACAAGTCATCTGCATCCATGAGCCAGCACTTGAACCAGCTATCCTTGGAAGGCCAAGTATAACACACTTTACTAGACATCGCTTTCCCATACACTGTTGAAATGGAAAAGATTTTAGAAGCACCTGAGCTTTGCTGCGTCAAGTGTAAGGAAACCTGTAGTTTCACCTACTGGGGTCACTTCATCTCCAGTGACACAAAGTCACACAGTGAAAGGACAGGGAAAGAGGGACATGGAACTGAAACATGAAGGAGGCAAAGGCAGCCACTCAGAGTGGGCCCAAGGAGCACCCGTGGCAGCCAGGGTTAGCCCAGAGAGCAGTGAAACGAAAAACAAAAGAACTAGCAACAACTAGCAACAGAGAGAGGGAAGAAGACTGATTTAATGTAGGATTTTCAAGGAATTAGGTATTTCATTTCCTTCAGCTGTCTTCTCTGGTGAAATTAACAATACATTAAAATTAGGCATTCTAACATATATTTTTAAAGAAATAATCATAAAATCATATGTATCTCCCTTTACCAATACTTCAGTATGAATATCTTCTTAGACGATCCATTAGAAGTATTTTTGCCAGTGACCTTAGGGGAAAAAAAATTAAGTCATTTATGCCATGTCTATAATCTTAGCTACTCAGGAGGTTGAGATCTAAGAATTGTTGTTTGAAGCTAGCCTGGGCAGTAAAGTCTGGGAGACTCTTATTTCAAATTAATCAGAGCAACAAAAAAAACACCTAGAAGTGAACCTGTGGCTCAAGTGGCAGAGAGCTAGTCCTGAGTGAAAAAGCTCAGGGACAGTACCCTGAGTTCAAGTCCCAGGATCAGCACAAAAAGGATTTTAAAAGCCATTTAGCTGTTTTGCTAAGACATTGGCAGTGAAACAATAATTGAGACAGCCCTCTAATCCAATGACAAATACTAATAATATTTATTAGTCCTAATTTAGACTATGTTCTACTTCTCTACCAATTTATATTTCTTGAAAATATCACAGATTCTTTTCCTATATTTCTATTAGAAGGAAAAGCAGGCTTCAAACAGCATCCTACAAAGATTTTCACTTTAATAAACCCTTAAAATGTAACAGACACACTGAATATGTTTTGAGATAGGTGATTTCCAGCATTGCATTTGATGTGTTTGGCAACTTAACATCTTTTGCCAGTCTTCCTTACAGGCGGCTCAGTAGGATTCACTTGAATTGATCCGTGCACCTGAATCAGTGCACTGAGGTCAGGAAGAATTTACATGGCTTCAAGGCACAGCAGCACAGTTACCAGAGGCTGACAGGGTAGTTCATACTTGTAATCCCAGCCACTCAGGAAGATTGGGAAGACCGTAGTTCAAGGGTAGCTTGAAAAAAAAAAAGTAAGATCCCATCTCAAACAAGCCTGCTTTGGTGGTGCATGCCTGTAATGCTTGCTATGCTAGACCAGGAAAACCCTCCCCACAACCATGGCATAAATACAGCTTCAGGAACTGCCCACTATTAGGGTTCAGGCATGCTATCCTTACGCACCCTAATTTTCCTGCAGGATTGGCCTCCCTACAGCCTACAGCCACTTCCAGAGCTTTGTGGGGAACCAGGAAGCAGCCTGACAGAAGCCAGGGCACTTTGAGGGAAGGTCTAGAAGCAGTACAGGTCCATCTACTGCCAGTCCCTGCTCCAGGAAGAAATCAAGAGTGAAAGAAAAAACCAAAATCAAAACTAAACCAAAGAAGCAGGAAGCAGCCAGGGAGGAAGCAGTGCTGCAGGAGCTGGGAGCGTGAGAAGTGAGTGCAGAGATCTCTCCCTGCGTGGTGGTGGCGGGCGAGAGAGAGAGAGAGAGAGAGAGAGAGAGAGAGAGAGAGAGAGAGAGAGAGAGAGAGAGAGAGGGAGAGAAGGAGAGAGGGAGCGCAGGCAGGGACTCAGGGACGGAGTCCCCAGCAAGCAGAGTAAAGAGGCCAGAGTGAGAATGTTTGGCTTTGTGCAGCTAAAGATAACAAAAACATAATTAAAAAACCAGCCATGCTGGTGTGTGCCTGCAGGAGGAGGGCTTGAATCTGAGGCCAGCAAGGCTATCTTCCTTTTACTTTTCCACATGGGGCCCCAAAGAAGAACATTCTCACTGATGTGCAGGAAAATGGACCCTGAGCATGGGAAGCTGATCACCAACCTCCAGGGACTCCATGTAAGAATACTTGTTCTGGGAGAAATGGGGAGAAATTGCTACCACCACCAAGCACCTTTTAACAAAGCGTCTAAGAAGCATAAAGAGAATTAACACTGCAAGCCTGAGAAAGCCTGGTATAGGAAGAGAGCCACTGAATATACGGTGTTGTAAGCCCAGGGAGCTCAGAGGAGCCTCCAAATGTCCCCAGGACAGACGGAGAACCCGAGCTGTTTGCAGAGGTCTACCCCAAGAAAATGCAGAAATGAAGCTACAGGATGCTCTGCCCTACAGGGTTCCACCCGATAGATAAATTATTTTATTTTGCTCACCACCTTGAGGTGGCAACATGAAGCAGCTAGACCACTCACGCAGCCACCTACCGCGGACGAATCATGCGGTTAATCAAACACACGTCATTCTCACATTTTTGATTCAATACCACTCCCTTCACCAAGAAGCAGCGTTCATGACAAGAGAACTTTATACTTTATATCCTACCTTCTAGAATTTTTTAAACTACCTTCATACAGCGTTTTTTTACTAAAAGCTGTGACAACTCCAACAATCCTGGGACTGGGGGCAGCAGAGTGTCTTCACAGACAAGAGTCAACTTGACCAGCAGAATGTGGCCTGCTGGCCTCCTGAGGAAAAGTGACCAGAGCTGGAAGAAGAGAGCATGAGGAGCTGTGTAGAGTTGCTATCACCTATGATTTGACTTCTCAACTAATTTCAATTGTCTATTTTCAATTGTCTCACACATATCAATTCAACATTTTACCTCACAACTGTGACAACAGAACTATCTGGGTCCAGTACATGGTACACATGTGAATAACATAAAAGCTCACATAAACAACATATAAGCCAGAGACAGAGGTGATAATGCAGGCATCCAGTCGGAGTAAACAAGGAGATTCTGCGCAGTAAAGAAACGCTGAACTGGACTGGGAAGGTGGCTCAGTGGTAGAGCACTTGCCTTGCATGCATGAGGCCCTGGGTTCGATTCCTCAGCACCACATAAGCCGAAAAAAAAAGCCGGAAGTGGCACTGTAGCTCAAGTGGTAGCGCATTGAGCTGAAGAGCTGAGGGACAGCGCCCAGGCCCAGAGTTCAGGCCCACGACTGGAACCAAAAAAAAAGAAAGAAAGAAACGCTGAACTGCATCCCTCGCCCATATTCACATGTGTACATATAATGCATGTACGCGTGTGTACAGAGAGAGCCAATCAGAGGAGAAGGGCATCAGACGTAATAAAACATCAGAGATAACACATTCAGGTTCTTTCTCTTCGTTTGAGGATTTGGGAAAATGAGTCTGAGAACATTACACTGGGAAATGCTATTCATATCACAAGTTGGGTGGAAACACACACACACACACAAATTGGAAGGAAAAGGTGTGTGCATGTGTGACAGCAGGACACCAGAGTGGTGAGGAAAAATCAAGGCCAGAAATAGGTTATGACAATGAAGGACTCATATTAAGAAGGACTCCAATTAATTGCCTGCACTGTGCTATACAGACACCAGGTGCTTAAAGAAAATACTAGCTACACAAAAGGTTGGCTCAGTGATAAATTAGTGCAATTTGTTTTAAGATAAAAGAATTATGAGTCACCACTCAAGTTAATAAGTTCTAGTTAATTCTCAAAAAACTCACATGTGGATACTTAAAGAAATTCCTCATTATCAAGATGCTACCTGACTTTGGTAGCAAGGACACATCACACCAAATAAGCAAGGGCTGTCCTTCTAAATCCAAGTATTATATCTTAAAATTGTAAGGTGTTCTTAAAGGAATATGTACCATCTGAAGAGACTGCTAACATTTGGAATTACTAAGTGCTCCCCCTGAAAGCAACATAAACAAATGCTGGACATACATCAGTGTGTACAACTTTGTTGTTAAAAGAGGTCAATATTGAGGCACGGGAGCACATTAGTCCTCAGACTTCTAAACCATTGACAGTGCAAAACTAAAGACAACACACCCATTATGCAAACACAAAAAGAAAGAACCTGAATAGATTATCTCTGCCGTTTTAGTATATCTGATGCCCTTCTCCTCTGACACACACACACACTCTCTCTATATCTTTTGTAAAAGATAACCATTAATAATAATGATGCAATAATGCAATTTGTGCCAAGACAATGTGTCAGAAATATGTAAAATTTCAAATACCATACTCTTAAATCTCAGTTAGGGTCCAGATAAGCAACTCTAAGCTTTCCACTAGAGTAGCTGGCAGAGAAGCAATTCCAGCCTATCCCAAAGTTGTGTCTGTGTGTGTGTGTGTGTGTGTGTGTGTGGGTGTGTACGTGCTCACACGTGCACATGCATGTACATGTGCATGCCAAACTCATACCTGCCCCAAAATCTGGTAACTCCTGTAGAAATACTCCTCTTATCTACTACCACTAACAAGGCCAATAATGACTCTTCTAAACCTTAGTTAGCCTCATCTTCCATTAACCAGAAAAAAAAAGATAGAAGTAGAGACAAAAGCTCAAGTGGCAAAAATACTAGTTGTGAGTGGGAAAAAAAAAATAACCAAGAACACCAGGCTTTGAGTTCAGCATATGACTGCACACACGCGTGTGCACACCTGAAACAATATAACTTCAAAGCTATGATCCACCACAAGCCATCAATCAATGGTGTTTTCCTTAAGCAAAATTAATAAAATAAATTTTAAGCAAACAAACATTTCTTCATCTATGCAGAGCATTGTTTGACACCTAAAATAGACAACACTGTACTGGAGATGCTGTAGCTCAGTGACACAGCATTTGAGTAACATGCACGGAGCCCCATGTTCAATCCCCATCACCACAAAAATAAGTCTGTTTTCAATTTCATCCCTCCGCCCTGCCATCTCCCTCCTTCCTCTCCTTTTTCTGTCTTATACCTCCTTCCTGACAATCTCTCTCCTTTCCTCTGAATCTCTTACTCAAGAAGTCTCCTTCCACCAGATAATCTCCTTCCACCCTTGTTTTTCTCCTTTTACTCCCAGCCTCCTCCTCTGGTGACACAGAAGCCTTCTCTTGCCACCTTGCCCCACCTAAGAGCTAAAATACACCCTTAGGAGTAGCTGGATTCCAGGGTCCCATGGTCCCCATGGAAACACACACAGAAATCCAATGCCAGCAGAGCTGTTGGACTCTAAGTTTGCCACTTGCTTCTGTGGAGAAAGGTTGACATTTGTTGTGGACAATTTTGTTTTGCTTTGCTCTCATCACAAAAGAACTGAGTTTATTGTCCTTCAAAAGATCGCCAGAGTTCACAGTAACAACTGCACATTCATGCACACACGCTCACACTCACACACGCAGACTCACACACCTCCATGTATACATATGCATGTAGCATATGGTTATGGCTCAACTCCCAGCAAGAGCTGACGTAATACTCTACAAGAGCATGAAGGCATAGCGTTAGCATATAGAACTGAAGAAGTACGCAATACTCTTAAAAATAAATATTCTTAAGAGTCTGTAGAAGTGCTTAATGTGATATGAAAAGCTTAATGTGATATGAACAAGAATCCACTACAACACCTCCTATAATACTTGTTTTGAGGCAGCTCATTCCCCAAACACATTTTCCATTGCTATAATCTTTTAAAGTGCTCATCTATCTGGCTTTTACAGCAATCTGCAAGTGTGAAACACATATGCAATTCACAGTGGGGGAAAGTGCAAAGGCTTAATCTACTGTACTCTTGTTTGCCAGAGTGTAGAGTTGTCGGCACAGCCACAAAAGTGCTTATAAATTCCACTAGTCTAATGAACAGACACAATTTTCATAATTTTTATTGCTATGCGCCACAGCTGAGTGATTGTCAGGCCAACGCCAAAGTACAGGTTTCATTCGAATGACATATGGCTGCAGTCAACCAGAGAGATGTTACAACATTAAACAATACAAGTAGACAGAGCGAGAATACAAAATGTCAAATTAGCCCTCACAGAGCCAGAAACATTGTTGCACGTCTCCTTCCTTTGGAAGATGTAGTGAGTGGCTGGTGCACAGCCCTCCCCCACCCCTGCCACATGGCAAAGAGTGGGTAAGCTAGTGTGAAAAAGAGCGGCCAGCCAAGCTCAGAGACGGAAGGGTCGCCTTTCCCAGTGCCTCACCCATGCCCATGCTAGACCTCGTTAGCTCTTTGCTAGTAAGTAGCATCCTTACCTCCCTCCTCATAAAATGGCATTGCCCTACTCCACCCACCTGAGGAGGATGCATGTGAGGAGCACATCCTTAATGGCCAGCCACTATCCGAATGGTCACAAGACAGACGGGAAAGGAGGGCAGAGTCAGTCTGGAGGAGCCTTGCCATCACACCAGCAAGTGTGCGTTTTACCTCAGTCACTGAAAAACTTAAAGCCAAAGAGGAATATAGTATGTGTACATTTTAGTGAGATTATTAGGAAAGCCCTATGGAAAACTGGGATTCATAGATGACAATATGATAGCTAGGAAAACGCATCTACACATATACATAAAAAGCTTAATACTCCAAAGTCCATCTGTGACCACTCAGGGCCCTTGAACCCCAGGTGGGAAATAACCTTACAGTGCAAACACGATGCATGGCAAACACACTGACGGGTGACAGCAAAAGGCAGATAACCAGGCAGATAACTGTGCGGCCTTAACTTCAGAATGCACACCAAGGAGAGCTTCCAGCGTGATGACTTCAATGGCCACGTGGTGCCATGACCTGATGAGGGTCAGTGGAAAGAAACGCCAAGGGAATACTCAGTCCTGAGCTGCCAGCCACAAATCTAGGGGAAGATGCCCAGCTAGCCGGAAATCAGAACCTCTGGCCAAGCAGAACAAGGTCTGGGGTCGAATCACTGGAATCAAGATTGAAAATATCAACAGCTCCCAAGATATATGGAAGCAGAGTTTGTTATAAGGTCAAGAGGCTATGAGCCAAGTTCAAGTCCACAAGAAAAAGCCAGGATTCTACCCATAGTCCACAAGGCCAGAAGGGATGGGGCTACACTAACACAGCCACAGGTACAGGGTAGAACACCACCACAATGTCATCTTATAGACACACACTTACTCTTCTTTGCACATGTTTTCTTCTGAGTGGCCACATCAGTGTGCTACGCACTCTAAAATATAAAAACTGGACAGATTTCTTTAAGTAAGTTCATTCAGTGTCCAGTAGGTCCCAAAATATCCAAAGATAAAATTCTCAGTCACTCAGAGGAACAAATATCCCTAAGGACCATGTTTGTAGATAAATTCTAAAGACACTTTTAAAATACCATGTAATTTGAAATATTCAACAGTACACTGCAACAACACTGAAATCTGGAATGAAATTTGCAATTTCAGGAAAGCAATTCTTTAACAGAAGTATTCAGCATGTTATATAAACATGTTATTCACAGAAATGTACAACATAGGGGATTTTCATCACATTTGCTACATTTGTTAGCCAAAATGTAACACTCTTGTAATCACCAACAGAGCTGCAGTAAAATCTCTATAATATTAAACAACAACAAAGCATGGCAGTGAGCCATCCCTCTATTAAAAGAAAGAAAACACACTCAGTAAGTACAGCTAGCCCTGATTTTTTTTTTCCTGAGGAACACATTTTAAATAATGGATCATGATACTGTTTAAATCTGAAAGAAGTCTGGCGTCTTTGTGGGAAGTTGGCGAGGAGAAATGCTACAACAATGTTAAGGTTCTACCATTCCTACAACACAACCTAGAGTATACTATAAAAATAAAAACAGTAATCTGAAATGCAGTTCAGCTGATCATATGAATCATTCAGCTCACTGACGTTTTAACACAGAGTAATACTAGTGCAATTTCTTTTGAATAACCAGCAATTTTTTTCCATTCTTTTCAAAGGAACAAAATATGTTATCACTAACTGGACTGAAAGGTAGACACCAATATCAAGAAAAGTAAAGTACGCCAAGCCAGGCACCAGCAGTCCAAGGTCAAACCTAGATATACCCCAAGACTTCTTCTCATCGCAGTGGTACACACCCATCATCACAGCCCGTGAAAATTCTAAAACGTTTCCCAAGGACTTTAGAGAAAGGATGCTCAACTTGTATCCAAAAAGACAATTTAAAGATAATCATTCACCGAGTACTAGTGGCTCAGGAGGTACTGCTCAGGAGGCTGCAATCTGAGGATAGTGTTTCAAAGCCAGCCAGGACAGAAAAAAGCCTTAAGACTCTTATCTCCAATTAACCACCCAAAACCTGGAAGTGGATATGTGGCTCAAAGTGGTAGAGCACTAGTCTTGAACAAAACAAAACAAAAAAATTTCAGGGACAGTGCCAAGGAAGGAAGGAAGGGAGGGAAGGAGGGAGGGAGGGAGGGAGGATGGGAGGGAGGGAAGGAGGGAGGGAGGGAGGGAGGGAGGGAGGGAGGTCTTCCAAAGGATATTATAAATCTTAGCAGATAAAGGTAGGCACTATATATCAATTAAATCTAAATAACTACTTGCTCTGTCGGCCTAGCTAGGCCATTTTACTTTATGCCACAACAATAAAGTCAAGTTATGGTTTCTACTCTCATGCAATGATGATAAGATACACCTAAGGCACTGCACATGTTCTGGAAAGGAAAAGAAAAATCCAGAGAAGAAAAGGTAGGTGAGTTTCAAGAGGGGGCCAGAATTTCACCAGAGAGTTAGGAAGAGATAAGGGATCACAGTTCAAAGCCAGCCTGGGCAGGAAAGTCTATGAAAGTCATCTCCAATTAACTAGCAAAAAAGCCAGGTCCTAAGGTCAAGCCCCAGAAGTGGCACCAAAAAAAAGGGGATGGGGAAAGGGATTTCAATTCACAAAGAAAGTCATCCAAAAAAACGTGTGCTTTCAGAAGGCAGGGTTTGTGTAGGAGTATCAAGGAGGACGGGGATAGAAATGGGTGGTGTTGCGCCAGAGAGCCGAGGAGCACGGAGGTCGCAGGCAAGGGAGAAGACTCACTAAAACAGTTATCAGTGGGCTGCCTGGAGTCTGGTGATACTAGAGGACCGTTATTTCCTTCATTATCTAGTAAGTGATGGACTGGTTCCCCGAGTGCACACCTACTAACCAGAGGTCAGATGGTAATTGGGAGAACAAGAGTCGTGGGCACCTACTCTCATGAGTTAAATGGAACTAAACCTATGAAAATTGCAAGGAAAAGGGCAAAGCCAAATAGTATCTTGTAGTGCCAAAAGTACTTTTGGGTACTTGAATCTTGCTAAGAACCCCAGTATTAAAGACACAGCAAATGGACTTCCATAGGCAGCTGGCCAGGTGAGCTTTGCCTGGGAGACAGGAACTGGAGATTCCAGGGCCTCAAAGATTGCCAAGGAGGACAAGGGGAATGAAGAGCAGGCTAATCCTTCAGGAGAGAAGAAGACAAGTGTGTCTAAATGAAACAAAGTCATTGAAGGGCTTCAAGCACTGGGTAAAAGTTCAGCACATGTGCTACATAATTCACGTTACATACCACAGCTCCAGCGTGCAAACAAACCATAATGATGCAGAAACACCCACAGAAGATCAGCTACAGAGTACAAAGGAATGTAGTAATCCAGATGTTCCAGGATAGAGACTCACAGGCCCACTCACCTGGGCCAAATCACTGTTCTTCTTCAGAAATCAGTCACTAATTTTTACATCAACAGTACAAGACACTCACTTCTAAATACTTTTAAAGGTTAAAGCTAGCTTTTCTCAAGAAAGGTGGGTTTTCTGGGGCTGGGAAGGTGGCTCAGTGGTAGAGTGCTTGCCTTGCATGCATGAGGCCCTAGGTTCAATTCCTCAGCACCACATAAGCAAAAAGGAAAAAGCCGGAAGTGGCGCTGTGGCTCAAGTGGTAGAGCGCTAGCCTTGAGCTGAAGAGCTGAGGACAGCGCCCAGGCCCAGAGTTCAGGCCCTACGACCAGACCAAAAAAAAAAAAAAAAGGTGTTTTCTAAAAGAAATACTTATTCTGAACTTACAGCAGAAAATGTTATCTGAGATTGACGATAATTGGACATAAACATGGACTAAACCCAATATTTTTCAATGTGGATATCAAAATTCCTATCTAGGTCCTATTTACAGAATCTTCATTTTTGAAAAGACTTGTACCCTCCAGGCATTGCACAAGGTGCCAGGAGCACCTGGAAAGTCATGCTCCCTAGCTTCCAGTGAGAGATGACAGGCAAATGGAAAAAGACACCAAGGGAAGCTGGGCACCGGTGGCTCACGCCTGTAATCCTACCTACTCAGGAGGCTGGGATCTGAGGACTGCAGTTCAAAGACAGTCCCTGAGACTCCTACCTCCCATTAACCACCAGACAACTTTGGAATATTAAAGTGGCACTGTGGCTCTAAGTAAAAAGGCACTAGCCTTGAGCAAAAGAGCTCGGGGACAGCACCCAGGCTCTGAGTGCAAGCCCTATATGATTGACAAAAAAAAAAGAAAAAAAACCTAGGGAATGGCTGGTACACAAAGTCACCATATGTAGAAGCTATGGAAAGAATGGTGCGAGCTGAGGTGAACTTCAGCAAACACAGCAGTCTTAAAGCCAAAGAAGCCTGTCCTGTATGTGGTGTGGAGCCAACAGACAAGGTATAGGAGGACAGCAGGATAGTGGCTGTGTGCCTGTTCCAGTAAACAGATACCAGCAGGTCCCAGGAAAATCATCAACATCTGCAGCCAGGGTCAGGCGGAGGCGGGAGGGACTGAAGAGTTCTTGTTATTTCTCAGGATCCACTTCCTTCTATCTATTCTGTCTTGCAGAATAGAAATCATGAAAGTTTATCAAGCCATTAAACCAGACAGACTGAAAATCAAGAGGACAATCTGACCAGCTATGACACCAACAGAAGATGAAGAGGAGAGAAGGAGTAGATTCCAAGCTACTTGCTTTTACAGTTAATACTCCAACTCTTATTTAATAAAAAGGAAATAATACTTCAAGGATTACTCAACCTTGAGATGAAGCTGTCGCTTAAATCCAGGTGTTTATTACACAAAGACTGCCCCAACCCTTCCTCTCATAGAGCACGTTTCAGAATTGTATGCCATCAAACCATATTATTCATGTGCTCATTTTTAATTCGTTCATAATTTTTTAAATCCAAGAACATAAAGTCAGAAAGACAAAACAAAGTGTTCAATTAAATACATCTATGCTAAACACTAACAAGTCATTAGCAAAAAAGCATAATGTGGAAGAGAAAGGCACTGGGTATCACCACGCCCAGGACACATACTCAAACGGACCCTTCCGTGACTTCACAACACAAAGTCTCTGCCTCGAGGGGTGACAGCACAAGCACAGGTCCTCCCTGCAGTCACACACTGGCCCAGAGACTCTGCACAGGTAAAACACATGAAAAAGATGTTGTGGAACCAAAGGCTGTCTTTCCATGTGGCATCTAACAAACTCACAGAAGTAGGATAAAAATCGTAATTAGTTTAACAGTAGTGAAGTCAGTCAGCACTGGCTACCTGACAGAACACCAGCATTCTATCAAGTGCCCTCACTTACTAATGATGTGATCTTAACAACTCTGTCTCTCTAAGAAAGCTTCAGGTCCACATCTCTAACAGGTCTTCTCTACTCCACTCTATCTAGTATTCAAAAGGACTGTGCAAGAGATCTGTCTCCATTATGGTAAGAACTACTTTTTATACTGTCCAATACATAAATACGTAAGGCCACTCTGAGGAGTTTACTTACATTCTGCTACTGCCTCCATTTATGCATCATTTTCTACCTGTCAGGCACTGTGCTGGGAATAAGCCATGGTATCCCTGACATTCATTACCATGGTCTGACCTTTGCTCCTTGGGCAACTTAAGAAACAGGTACACAGGCTGCACTTGCACAAGAAGCAAGAAACAAAGTAGGACAGTTAAAACCTGTTTGAAGGTACTTATTAAGGACTAATGCCTACAAGAAATAACCTTCCAGATTAACAAAATGTTCTAGTTACAAAACTTATTAAGAGGAACAGTAAAGCCCCTTCTTGCATAATGCTAGAAAATCCAAAAGTTCTAGATATTTAAAAAACAAGAATAAAAACTCCAGATACAAAACACAGAGCTTAGAGCTTAGGATGGCTGGTTGCTATACATTTTTAGGGTGGGAAAGAAAATAATTAAAACTAACGACTGCTACAAGAAGCTTAGTATAATTTTCTCATCCTAGAGACATATTTTTTAAAATATATTCATATACATTAGGCTTCGATACAATATAGTTAGCAGCTCTTATTCTTACCTAAGGGATATACTACTTTAAAAGTGATTTATATTTTCCTGGCAATTCCAGAATCTACATTTTTCCACCAACTCTAATAACTCTATGAGTTAATACATAGATTCAGTCTTTTAGGAGATCTAACTCAAAGCAAGCTCTTAAAACTACTGCCAGTAGCTGGGTACCAGTGGCTCACTCCTGTAATCCTAGCTACTCAGGAGGCTGAGGTCTGAGGATCATGGATCAGAGTCAGCCCAGGCAAGAAAGACCCTGATACTCTTATCTCCAATAAACTACTCTAGTTGGGGGTTGGGAGAATGAGCTAGTAAAACTTTTGTACTACAGATTTCTTTTAATAAAATTTAACCTAATAATTTAAGTGCCAAATATATCTATTCAGCCAAAGCCCTGAACTTAAGGCATTTTGGGACATCCTTAGGCTCTGGGTGCTTCATGCTCAGGACTAGACAAGGTCTAGCTACAAACAGCCATCAGAATCTCCCTGGAACCCAGCTTAGCTACTGGCTCTAGACTCCAGTCAGGAGTAGGGCTTAGAAAGGGACTTGCAAGTGCATTAGAAGTGCACTTTGCTGGTGTACTTGCAGGGTGAGAAGGCTGGCTGGCATTTCCTGCAAAGCAAGAAGCTCTCCCCAGTTCTTCTTCTTGCCATTTAACAGAACAACAGCCTCTTCAAGCAAGCAGGCCAGCAGTACCATTGTAGCCACAGATATCCCACGTTAAAGACACTAATCCAGGTGTTGCCGCACCAGAACTATCTGGATGGAAGAGAACAACTGTGAGTGACAAGACAGGCAGAGAGTCTTTTGCCAAGCAAACCATGAAGATAATAACTTTCCGGAGGTGTCAGCCACCAGCATCTACACCCTTGCCCTCTCCCTGCCCGAGCCGCACTGCTCAGGAACAGGAACACCTGTAATCATTCAATTCCACATATCCTGTGACTGTGCATGTTAAGGTTTTACTGGACGTTATATCCTTGAATATTTTCAAATACTATTATCAACAGGTATCTAAAGTTGTCAAGTGTGACTTTACTACTATCCCTCAGATCCAATTTTCTCCCACAGAAATATATCACTTTAAAAAAAAAGATTCTCTATAGGCATATAAAATTTACAATAAAGAAACTCACTTTATTGCTCACTCTAGATAAATTTATCTCTTCATATTATCTGACATCTGCATTAGCTCTTGATGGCTTCCACTTGCATGCCTGCAAGTCTACTAAATTAGTGTGAGCAGGAAAAAAAATCCTTTTTTTATTCTGTTACCAATTCCTTAGAATAGTTAATATGGGTCACTGAGACTTCCTATTTTCAGCAAATTAAATTTCTGCAGACTGTCAACTTACAAAATCACTGAATATGAAATTTTGCTGAGATTATAAAAGTAATATAGTCATCAATGTTTATCTTCAAACTATATGGAGATGTTTTCATCCAAAAATATAAGTAACAAATCTCAAATTAAAAGACTATTATCAGGCAGGCACTGGCGGCTCACACTTGTAATCCTAGATACATAGGAGGCTGAGATCTGATGATCATGGTTCAAAAGCCAGCCCTGGCAAGAGCCTCTGATCTCCAAGTAACTACCAAAAAGCCAGAAATGGAGCTGTGGCTCAAGTAGTAGAGCACTAGCCTGGAGGAGCAACAGCATCTCAGGCCCTAGGTTCAAGCCTCAGGACCACACATGCACACATGCGCTGCACACACACACACACACACACACACACACACCCCACACACACACACACACACACACAAGACTATTATCACCTGTCACAGGCTCAGGCCTGTAATCCTAGCTACTGGGAAGGATGAGATCTAAGGACTGCAGTTTGAAACCAGACCAAATAGAAAAGTCTGTGAGACTCTTATCTCTAATTAACCAACCCCCCACCACACCCAAAAAAAAGCTAGGGGAAGAGGGAGGCTCAGGAACAGTGCCAAGGCCCTGAGTTCAAACCCCAGTACTGGCACAGACAACAAGCAATGTGAAAGCATTCACAGGAGAATTGCTTTGCTGGGCAAGAACATGAAGGGCAACTCGGCATATTCGCTGGCATGGGCCAAAAGTCTACCCTGGCCCCGACAGCAGAGAGGATAAGAAGAGTGCCACAGAGGGTTATTTACCAGACACACACATACACATACATGCGTGTGTACAAGTAGGTTTTCAACAGGAGATACTTCTGAACTAAACCAGCTCAGCACTGTGCCTAGCCGTGTTATCCGGGTCTTCACATTCAGAGACAGACGGTGGTCTCAAGTGATTTTCAGATGTCTGAACAAAAATTAAAATACACTCAATCACATTCAAATGAAGTAACTTGCATCATACTTAAAAAATCAGTTGATTTCAACAGTTTCAACTTCTACAGGTAACATAAACCACTCAGAAGAAGTCACAGTGTAGATCAGTGAAAATTCTGCTTATATATTAGATAGACTGCAGCCCCCCGTAATGTACCTATTCACATAAATTACAAGTCCTTATAAAGTAGAACACAACATCAGTCTGAGCTTCAAATGTAAAAGTAGCCAATTGTTTTAGCTTTATGACTTACATATTTATAACTTAAAGAGAGAAACCTGGAGTAAAGATATCAAGTTTAATGCCTATAACTTCTATAATTCCTTCCAAAAAACAGAAGTGACAGTGCAGCTTTTTTGTTACTGCTATTTATTTTTATAATAACCCATCAGAATAGGAATCACAAAACTAAATTTGGGAGACTACAAACTGATGGACAATTAGACCCACCTGACAAGGTAGAATAGAGGGGCTCGGAATTTGGTGGCACCAGAGAGAGCCAAGGGCAAAAGGGCGGTTCATAGGTATGGGAGCTGAACAGGGAGAAGCTGGAGGCAAATCCAGGAGGAAAAGTTAGATATTGTCTTTGTGACATGGAAGCAGATTCTTTCGCATAGATCTCTCCCATTAACTATATAGCTCTTCTATCTGCCTCTGACCAAAGTCCACAGGTCCACTCCCCGTGGGAGGGGCAAGCGGAGGTCCTCTCAGAACCACAGCTGTACAAGGTTGATGGCAGTGTCTATTGAATGGAAAGATCTCCTTGTTCAAGAACAAGCCAGCAGCCTTCTTTCTGGGGTCAATCTAAGGCCTACCTAACAGCACAGAGCACCTCTAATTCCCCTAAACAACCCGCTCGGTATTGGACAGCAGACCTACAGCTAGCCAGCTCTGCCCAAGGCCTCAGACAACCAGGAATTTCTAGTAGCTCAAGGAAACCTTTAGCATAAAAATGGAAAATAAAAAAAAATTAAAATATGCAAAACTGTCATTAATCATTAATGTCCCCAAAGAGATAAGAAAAAAAAACAACCTACCCTGAGCTAAGAACAGTATTGCTTTTAAAAAGAAAAAAGAAGAAAGAAAAGAGGAAAGAAAGTTGAGGAAGAGAGGGAGGACAGGAAATGGGATACTGGAAAAGACCAAAAAAAAAAAAAAAAAACATTCTTGAAGTTAAATAAAAGAAGTAGAGGTTATTATGGATTTACCAAAAAGGAAACATGAAAATCAGTGAAGAAAAAAGCTTAAAATCCAGAGGCAGGCATAGTGTACTGTACTCTCAGCTACTGAGAAGACTCAAAGCATATCTGCTGCAGCATGGGCAATATAGGGAGTCTTGCCCAATAGATAAAGATAGGTAGGGAGGAAGGGAGGCAGGGAGAGAGGCAGGCAGGCAGGCAGGCAGGCAGGCAGGCAGGCAGGCAGGCAGGCAGGCAGGCAGGCAGGCAGGCAGGCAGGCAGGCAGGCAGGCAGACAGGCAGACAGACAGACAGACAGACAGACAGACAGACAGACAGATGATCATAATGTTAGAGAAATCGGAATTAAAGAGTAAAAATGAAATAAAGCATGAAATAGTTCAAGAAAAACGTTATGCATCAAAGTCAGGGGACAAAGCTGAACTAAGATGAAATTTCAGGGCACTGCAGTAGATAAAACAATCCCCAGCAAAGGAAGATCTGGAGGGAAGAGCATCTAGCAAGGTTACAGGCAAAAAACAAACAAAAAAAAAAGTCAAGAAGCAAATGCAAGAATGGCTTCAGACTTCCTACCAGTAATACTGGTGGTTAAAGCAGAAGCTTCAAAGTTCTGAAGAAAATGATTTCGCAAATTGTATTTCTATTCATTTAATAAGTTATGTATATGGATAAAAGAAAGACATTTTCAGAGATGCAAGACTCTAAGTTTTACTTCCTTGCCTCATTTGAGACAGCTACTAGTGTATAGGCTGTCTCAGAAAGGAAGTCAGTCAAAAATCCAAGGATCCAGCCAAAAAAAAGAGATAGAGAAAACCTTTAAGATGATATTAAAGGAGACCCCAAGATTAAAACTGTGCCTTAGACAGACAGGCTACCCAGAGAAATTGGCGCAAGCCAGGAAGATCTAGGAGAGATTCTAAGATAAAACTATTAATACACCCAACAAGATAAAGATTCATGTATATGGGAACTTAGAGGGGGGAAAAAAGTCAAGAATTTACTGCAAAGAATTGTGTAGGAAAGGCAAGTAACAATTTGCTACATGGCTCATCTCTGAAGTTTCCACAGGGTCAATGTAAATATAATGGTGTTCAAATCAAAATTACAACCATTGTATATTGAGAGAGTCAAAGGATAAGAAGAGACAAAGTGTGGTCAGGGCAGAGAGAGAAGAGAATATTAAACCATCTTCTTCTAAAAGGGAAATAACAGAGACTACCCAAAAGTAAATGCAGCAATGCAGGATGTAGATTCACAATGTGGTTAACGAGAAGAATCAGCTGCAGAGTGGAAGGTGTTTGCTGTGGGAAAGTGCTGGGGAAAGAGGGCACCCAGCCTTGATGGGAAATTGTATAGAAATGCGGGCTTAGTTGACCACTTACACAACCTTGATACAGAAAACTTGTTAAAAAATCAAGTTAGAAGATTAAAGGTGGCTAGTGGAATGTAATATAGTACCATAAGCAAAAAAGAAAAAAGTTCTATTTTATATATTTCCATTGCTTAGAATCAAGCTAAAAGCCTAAGGTAGACATGAAAGGTCTATTTGTTGTTCAAAGCAAGCACACTTGTTAAAGACAAGATAACTATGTGTCAGAGTGCGTGCTTCCCTCATCTCCCTCACTGGCCTGCGATATTAGTCATCTTCACAACACAAAGAAGCTGGATACTACAATTCCCAACCTACTGGGCAGCCCATTCAATCACTGTAAGCACATAAGCCTTAAGAAAATATAAAACTAGTTTTCACAAGCCACTCCCATTCTTCAGTCATAATTTCTCCATTTTCTATAGAAAATAAGTCACCTGCTAATGTTTGAACACTGTGTTGTAGTTACTTGAAAAAACAATTTCAAGATGATGGTACTGCAAGTTTAGAAACACAGAATGTTGGAGCTGTGAAGGCCCCACAAGGCCCAGCATCTCTCCTCCTCCGCAGACCCCTCAGGTCTACTTCCGCAGGCAGATCTTGCCAAGGGATCTGAGGTCTCCTACCCAACAAACTGCTCAGGTGTGTACAGCATCATATGGAGAACAAAGCACCTGTCTGCTCCAACCGTGGAAAGCACAATTACTTTTGGAAACTGACTGTCATTGGCTATTCATTAGAGTACAAAATAGAAGTATTCATGAATGTGAGTTCCACTTCACATTTTCTACTTTTGGCAAGTCACTTGATACTTTAATTGCTTTGGTTTTCCCATGTGCAAAAGAAAAATACAACTACCCTGTATTTCACACAGGTGTTTATGAGAATGGAGTAGGTAGGTTGCTCTAAAATTCTTTTTAAAAAATACAAAATGTTCCCTCTGCTATCCTCAAGTATAGGTGTTTACTGACTTGCAACAGAGTTATATCCCAGTAAGATAAAACAATTGTAAGTTGAAAATATACTGTCAAAAATGTACTTAACATACCTGTCTCTAGGTTAGCCTAATGTATCTTCAACATTCTCAGAACACATATTAGCCTTTAGGGGCAGTCAATTTTATAATAAAGTAGTAAACAACTCATGTAATTTCACTCACTGAACTAAAATTGATAAACAAAATGGCTGTTCAGGAAGGTTTTTCACAGAACTCTAAGATAGAAAAGGCATAAGCCAAACGATAAATCCTAGACTGACAAAATACGCAATAGCTCCAAACGCAGCACATCCCAAATCAAACATCCTCCTTCTCCTCAAACTTGCCTCTGCTTTTACATTCAGGCTCTTGGCTAAAAGACTAATAATCTTCTCTTCCACCCTAGCCAGAAAATGTAGCAAGCCACCTGACTCTTCCTCTCCCTTCCAGCCCCTTCCTACGTGAATGCCAACAGCCTCCATGTTCTATCTAGTCAGCCTTTCTTATTTGCCCCCTGTACCTCCCACTACACTGATTTCCTCAAGTCATGTTTTTGTGTGCCTAGCCTCAGAACAGCTGTTTTCCTATCTCCAGGCTCTTTCCCTTTAAATCCTCTTATCCCACAAGCAGCACTCAGAAATGTCCAGTCTGAAATGCTCATGTCAAGCACTCCTTACTGCTTGCTTACACGATCAAGTCAAGCTTCCCATGTTGGCTGTCATGGGAACTGTGACCTCACACCTACCTCCTCTAGCTCCACATCCCATGTGGTAAGTGTCCATCCCTGCACCACCTGAGGCTGATGGGTACATTCCCCCACCCTTGTGCTTTTCTTTCTGCTCATCAAAACCTTATCTATTTAGCTTCTGAAACTCTTCCCACAGTCTACAGCAATCATCAAACATTCACAGGTCACCTCAAGAGCAGGCAGCGATTTTATTCAAAAGTTTACACTGCCAGGAGGAGGTAGAAAGAGCAGGCCTTTAATAGTACTGCGTGCTCTGGGAGTAAAACATACAGAACAGTCTATGTTCACTGCTTCTTCTTCTCCTCATTCACCCCTTAAGCCACTGGGATCTGGCTTTTATTATCAAATCACAGCAGAACGTCTCTCTGGTCATTTCCTTGTGTATGCCAGTCCTAGGGCTTGAACTCAGTGCCTGGGTGCTGTCCCTGAGCATTTTTGTTCAATACTAGCACTCTTTATCACTGGGGCGCCACAGTTCCACTTTTGGCTTTTTAGTGGTAAACTGGAATCCCATAAACTTTACTGCCAAAGCTGGTTTTGAACCATGATCCTCAGAGCTCAGCCTCCTGACTAGCTAGGATTAAGGGCATGAGCCACTGGTCATTCGTTAATCCCCAGTCCTTCTAGTTCTTCCTGCAGTGTCTGATATTGCTGGTCCCTCCCCTGATGACCTGGACCCCCTCCCATCACTCTCATGACAGCATTCTTTCTAGAATTTCCTCGCTGTCCTAGCTCTCTTGCTTCTTGCCATTCATCTTGCAAATGCCTGGGTAGCAAAGCTCATCCAGTCTCCGTTGAAGGCAGACAGCACACTTCCTTCCCTGTGGCTTCTTGAAGGGCCTGCAACTGTTTGTGATTGTTGACCAGCTGATTACACAGGTTCCAGAATTCAACCAGGCCAATTAAAAAGTTTTGAGCATGGAGTTCATGATAGATACTCGATTCTAAAGAGAATCAGGCTACACAACAATTTTAGTCTTCAGTAACCACAGCTCCTCCCAGGTCCATACTTCCCAGGGCCCAATGCTCAGACCACTTCCATTCTTCCAGGCTTCCACTATAGACCTCCTCTCCTCCTGACTTCCTTTAACACTGCTGACGTCTACCAGGTACCCAGACAGAAAATCATCGTACAAGCTTGCTCACTGCCCTCAGTTGGCCATTAAAATCTAGTATTTAACCTATGCAATTACCCTTTATAGTAGATCTTCAGTCCTTTCCCCTCTCTCTTTACTTTCTGGAAGTTATGAGGTAAGCATCTTCCTCAATCACACACTCCTACTATGATATGCTGCCTTGACACAAGCCCAAAGCATCAGACCAACAACCACAGCAACTCCCAAAACTGTTAGCCAAAATAAACCTTTCTCCTCCTTCTTCCTTTTTCTCCTTCTTCTTTTTGGTGCCAGTCTAGAGCTTGAACTCAAGGCACTGTCCTCGGGCTGCTGTGCTTGACTTCCAGTTTTTTGGTAGTTAACTGGCAATAAGAGACTCATGAACTTTCCTGCTCAGGCTGGCTTCAAACCGCAACCTTCAGATCTCAGCCTCCTGAGTAGCTAGGAGTACAGGCATGAGCCACTGGTACCCAGTCCCTTGTTTTTAAACTGATTTATCACAGGTACTTGCTACAGCAATAGAAAATCAGTTGAAACACTTATCTTTCCCATAAAGCCTACTCTCTCTCCCACTGTGGAATGAGTAACTCCCTCACCTGTGATTCCACAAATCTTTTTATATCTCAGCCATTCTCTAGTTACCATATTAGGTAAGTAAGGCAGTCCATGTCCCAGGTGTGGCTTGCCTAGTGCTTCCTGAGGCCTAGAACATTGGTCTTCTTCAAACCAAGTCTCTATTACATTATAGAAATTCTAAGAATGTTGACTACGCAAGATGCACGTAACCATGGCACAAAATGGGGTGCTTAAACAGACCAAAGGCTTTTCCACAGAGACCCAGAATTTGTCAGGCTAAAAAAAAAGGGGGGGATTTCTGTTTTCTGTTCTATGTTCTAAACATGAAATGCACCAGTGTCCTAAAAATCAAGACTGGAGATTCTACTAAATTCAAGTTAGAACCGCCATTTTGGTAAATGAAGTCTAAACCCTTTTTCCCAAAGTAAATGAAAGGGTAAATAATTGTCTTCAACCTGGTGTGGGTGTTAGATAATTAACTTGCGGAAAAAATCAAAATTTATAGTTGCTGGATTACAGCAACACTATCCTTTTATCTTGCCACCTTTTTACTGGCATAAATCCCACTTTTTAATGGTCTTCTTGTTCCTGACTATCAGAAATTATTGGCAGTCTACCCTCACAGGCTTCCGCCGTGTATCATTTGCAGATCCTATTGTGCTCATTCATTCTAATGAAAATCAAAATAGATCAATTTTTACATTTAAAAAGGACACTAAAAAAAAGTAAATCCTGCAAGCAATCCAAAATCCTTTCAATATTACCTATAATAAATCCTAACTATCAAATAAAATTGTGAAGAACTATTAACTCATTAATCTGTGCTCTATCAACATTAGAAAATGAAGTCTGGGAATTCAGTAGAAACATTTTAGGAATGCAAATTCTACAAAAGAAAATGTACCTTGCAAGTATGGGTGTGTTTATTCATCTCCCTCCCATTTATGTCCCTCCATCCCTCCTTCCCCATCGGCCCCCAACAAGGAAAAAAAGAAAAAAACAAATGGCTGAAACAACTCCTGCTGCATGCAATTATATAACTAGACAGGAAGGGTGTGAAGCTGGAGTGAAAATATTAGAAGTGACAGCTTTTCACCTTAGTCTTTCTGTGCCCTCTCCAAACTGCAGGGAGCAGATGGTAATTTTCAGGCACATTTAGACTAGGCTT
This sequence comes from Dipodomys spectabilis, assembly GCF_019054845.1. Taxonomy (NCBI): domain Eukaryota; kingdom Metazoa; phylum Chordata; class Mammalia; order Rodentia; family Heteromyidae; genus Dipodomys; species Dipodomys spectabilis. The sequence continues at coordinate 1,268,553 of NW_024870979.1, forward strand.
GGAAGGACAACTCAGTGATAAAGAAAGAAATGCACATGCAGAAGAAACCACATGTTTTACAACCTACAGTTTTTAATCTAGAAGAGCTTTACTTTCAGTTAACAGAGAAGCTGCTGGAAAGCATCACTCCATATTATGCTGGTGTATGAACTCTAAAATAATTCAATTTCCAGTTCCCTCTTGCTGTTACGCTGCAGCATGCCAGTCAGCACTAGCACGCAGAAACAAAAACTCAATTCTAAAAAAAAAAATCTAAGAATTATGCAGGTTATTGAACCAAGAACATCAAGTCCTAAAGCAAACAGCACTTCTAGCTGCTCTCGGTTCCTGTGGGGCCAGCAATGCCTCAAAGGATGACCAGGCCTCGGTTCCCAGCAGGGTATCACATCAGATTAAGGCCAAAAGTTTGATAGACAAAAAGGGAGAAATTAGATACTTCTGGTTCTATTCCAAATGCAAAACTGTCTACCCTATTCATTAAGGAACAGAAGCTGTTTCCTTCTTTGTCTCTTCAAACCAACAAGAAATAAAAGCAGCTCCAGCAGGTGACCAGCACCTTGGTCAGGACCTCACAGGCTCTCCCCCATCGCTAGCTCCACCTACAATTAGCAATCCAAATAGAAACCTTCCACAGGGCCACCTGCCTAACATCAGCAAACAACCACCAAGTTCCCAGGTAAAATGGCTTCTCAAAGCTCCATCCCCCAAGTGTGGGCCCTGACCAAGGCCACTCCAGGTCTCTGCATCTTTCCTTCCTGCCTGGTGGCAAAACATCAGGCATTTCAGCTTAACAGAGGTCATGTCCTGTCTCTCAATGATGGAGCCAGAGCTCTGACATGCTCCTAAAACTACAGATGACAGAAACAGAGCATAATTTGTCTTCAGAAAAGCAAGGTTCAGCCTCAAAACTGTACACTTTGGGAATGTGTCTTAACTAACCTCCGCCTCCATCCACATCAGTAAGATGGTGACACTCCCAGCACAGGAGATGACTGTTAAAATCACTGCAAACTACAAATCTTAACAGCGCTGATCTATTTGCTGTGAAGCTTAACTTTCACCAAGCCTAGAGCAAGAAATTATTTCCCTCTATCCCAACTGCCCCCACAGAACTCCCACAAATCCAGCCGCGGGCCTTCTGGACCAATGAACTCTAAAATGAATTAGAGAGGCCCAAGTCTATCCCAACCTCTGACCACCAAGACTTAACGTCCAGCTGCATAGGTTAGAGACCGCATCCATCAGTTCTCTTGCTTTCTCCAGCTATCTACATTACATGTACAGTTTCAACAAAATAAGACTGATATACTCTACGATAACACAAAGGCAATATGTTTACTGCACTTAAGCATGTACATATAAAAGTTGGTACCATTTTGTACTTACATGATACACAGGCCCTCTGATGTACTATGACATACATACCAACATACATGGCTATAATCAAGTGGGACAAACACAAGTGTTCTCATGAGAAGCTGGAACAGTGAACTCTAGAGCGGCAGCAAGCAGAGCCGCTAAGACACCCGGAGCCATACAATAGGGTCCAAAGAAGTACTCGAGCAACTATTTTATGATCACAAACCACATACACTTGGTATGAAGCCGAGTAACTAAATATAAGGGAAGGGGAGAGAATGTTTAAATTTTATTGTTCAGTGTGTCCTGAAAAGCAGAGCCATCAGCCACATTCATATGTATAGTCCTACACATATCCAGAGTTCCAAGTGTTTTGTGTTTTTTTAGGCACACATGTGTTTCCACAAGGCCCAGGCAACAAGCTCATCCATGTGTACATACAAATGTATACACTGTGTCGGTGCTGTTCTGAGAGTTCAGAGTGCGTAACATATTCAGTCCCCCTTACCCTACAAGACCTAGGGTCCAGGGCGACTACAGAGCTCACTGTCTGCAAACAGCCACACGAACACAGCTATTATTATGATACATGAAAATAGTACATAACCAAATTGGCCCTTTAAATTTTGATCAAAGAGAACAAACCACTATAATTTTTATTCTCTACTGGGTTTTTAGAGGTTGTCTTTTTCATAAAAGTGCTGTACTATCTCTGAGGATCTGATGAATAAGAGAATAGCTAGCTGGCTCCTATGTTGCAAAGCTAAATTCTATGACATGGATTACATATTCCCATCTCTAATTGTGGGATTTTAAAAGAATAAACACACCAGATTTGGGGTCCCATTCAAAAAACCATGGCTGGTTTTTGTTTTCTACATATTTCCTTATTCAGGGGAGGGAACTCAAGGTCTTGTACATGCTAGGCAAGTGCTGTAGCCTTGAGCTCTATTCCCAGCCCCCATGAACTGTGTTTGTTGTTGCTCTTGCTGCTGCTGCTGCTGCTGCTGTTGTTTTACTTTCTTTTTTCATTTGCTCAGTTCTCACATTTGCTATGCAACTCTCAACCACTAAATCTACTAGCCCTTTTGGCTTCTAGTTAAATTTCTAACAGTCTTCCAGTTTTGCTGGGGCCAGCCTGTACCATGATCTTCCTAGTTCACTTCCTTTACAGCAAGAGTAACAAGCATGAAGCACTGCACCCAACATTATTAAGATGGATGGGTCTTGCTAACTTTTTGTGCAGGCCAGTCTGGAACCACAATCCTCTGGCTCCCTCTACTTGCCAGGTAGCTGGGGGTCCCAGACATAAATCACCATAACACCATTTTGCTACATTTAACTTTTCACTATTTTAATCAGCTTCATACGCTAACATATCGTTTTGTTTGACTATTAATATTTCAGCTTAATGGATAATAAAATGATTATTTTAAACTTTTCTCAGAAATGCTGTCTTCAATATGTGAAACTAAAGAGGCCTAGAGGGCCTAAAGGGACTTAATTATGTGTGTCTATTTTAGTGCTCACCATACATGAAGATGCATGTACATACTGCACATAATGTAAATTTGCAGCCACTTAAATACAATGTTTTCATGGCTAACATCCACTCTCAGTGGAAATTCTGACTAGTTTCTAAGCCTTCAAGGAAAGAAAAAAAAGCCCTGCTTATTAACTGGCCTTGAAAGTTTAAATAAAAAGGCTGGGAAGGTGGTTCAGTGGTAGAGTGCTTGCCTTGCATGCCTGAGGCCCTGGGTTCGATTCCTCAGCACCACATAAGCAAAAAGAAAAAAGCCGGAAGTGGTGCTGTGGCTCAAGTGGTAGAGCACTAGCCTTGAGGTGAAGAGCAGAGGGACAGCGCCCAGGCTCAGAGTTCAGGCCCCACGACCAGACCCAAAAAACAAAAAAGTTAAAAAACAAAACAAAACTTCTATTAGATGGCTCACGTCTATAATACAAGCTACTCAGGAAGCTGAGATCCTGAGATCTCAGCTTGAAGCCAGCCCAGCAGAAGGATAGTCAGTGAAACTCTAATCTCCAGTTAACCAGTCAAAAGCTCAAGTGGTAGAGTGCAGGCATGAAGCAAAAAAGCTCAGGGGGCAGCACTCAGGCCCTGAGCTCAAGCCCAAGGAAGCATTACGAAAGAAGATAAAGGAAAAAAAAATTGTCTTCCAGATGGATGCCAGTGACTCATGCCTGTTATCCTAGCTACTCCAGGGGCAGACATGCAAAGATTGAAGACAGACAAATCTGAGAAACCCTTATCTCCTTAACTGGTAGAAACCTAAAAGTGGAGCTGTGACTCCAGTGGCAGAACACCAGCTTTGAGCCAAAAAACTAAGGACGAGCAGAAGGGCCTGAACTCAAGCCCCAGAACCGGTACTCTTTGAATAATGATTAATAATGCAAAACAATAATTTTGGGAGGGATGGGTAAGAATGTCGAAAGGGGTGGCATTGTATTCATAAACTGCTTCCTTGCTTCATAAACTGCAATCAAAGTTGATACAACTACCTAAAGAGAATAAAAGTTTTTTGTTTTTTTTTTGGTCCGGTCGTGGGGCCTGAACTCTGGGCCTGGGCGCTGTCCCTCAGCTCTTCAGCTCAAGGCTAGCGCTCTACCACTTGAGCCACAGCGCCACTTCCGGCTTTTTTCTTATGTGGTGCTGAGGAATCGAACCCAGGGCCTCAAGCATGCAAGGCAAGTGCTCTACCACTGAGCCACCTTCCCAGCCCGAATAAAAGTATTTTTAAAAGAATAATCTAGAGGCAGAGCATGGTAGCTGACATCTGGAAGCAAATCGACTCAGACTCCAAAGGCAGCCTGCATAATGGTGCACTCCTGTCATCCTAGATACTATAAGAAGCATAAAATAGGAGACTCACATCTGGGAATGGGCCTGAACAAAAACTAAGTCACCCCCCAAATCTTTTTCTTGGATTGGTCAGAGAGCCATAACTCTAGGCCTGGGCGCTGTCCCTCAGCTCTTCAGCTCAAGGTTAGCGCTCTACCACTTGAGCCACAGCTCCACTTCCAGCTTTTTTTGCTTATGTGGTGCTGAGGAAATGAACCCAGGGCTTCATGCATGCAAGGCAAGCAGTCTACCACTGAGCCACCTTCCCAGTCCCAGACCCCCAAATCTTTTACTGTTTCATCTGAGTCCTACATATTTCAGACACACCAAACACATGGAGCCATGTTAGTTGAGATGATTCCACATCACTTGAATCACTAGAGGGGAGTGGGGCTCCTCCACCATGCACACCAGCATGAACTCCCAGAACCACCCGAATCCTGGCACGCCGGCCACGTGGGTCTTCACAGATTTAATAACCTTCTGCCTGTGTCCTGCAGAGAAGCCAGGCCCTCCAGTTCCCTCTCCTGACCATGCTTCTGAGCCCCTAAACCTAAAGCTTCCGAAACCGCTTCAGGTGTGTGTCATAAGGAACCGTAGTTTTCTAAATTCTATATAAAATCCCCAATTACAAGTCAAAGTCACTCAAAAGCAAAGAAAATACTTGTTTCAAGCTCCTGTTAGCTCACCACATCAACTGTGCTCAATTCCTAGCCAAACACAAAGAGGAGGAGAATGAAAGAACAGGTACTGGGTTAGCCAACTTTGGTTTCTAATACATACATGCTAATATCATCATTCACAACTCACTGAAGAAAACACTCATAACTTTGCACATACAAAACATTATGGTTGTCAGTGAGCTACACCCTCGTTTACTTTACACGCATCATCTCTAACCCTTATAACAACCTAGAGAGGCAATAATACCATCAAACTCACCTCACAGGTGCAGAAACCACTTCTCCACAGTCACACTCATTCCTGAAAGCTCCGAAGGAAAGGAAGGACACTGGAAGATAACACAGGCTATGCTGGCCAGTCAGAGGAAATAGAAGTCAGCTATGTTTTCATAAAACACCTATGTGGAACTGGGCGCTAGCTGCTCAGGAGGCTGAGATCTGAGGACTGTGGTTCAAAATCAGCCTAGGTAGTAAAGTCCATGCCATACTCATCTCCAATTAACCACCAGAAAACCAGTAGTGGGACTGTGGGTCAAAGGGGTAGAGAGCCAGCCTTGAACAAATAAAAGCTCAAGAACAGCACCTAGGCCCTAAGTTCAAGCCCATGACCACCTCCCCCCAAAAGCCTAAGTGGAAGAAGAAAGAAGTGGGTTCCAACCGAAAGAGTGACCCTGGGCTATATATACAAAGTCTTTCTTGGAAATGAAGTATAGGCCCCAAACAGACCAGGTAAGAGGCCCCAGTCTACCTACTGTAAAGCTCTACCTTTAGACAGGCGCAGGACCCAGAGTTTTAAAAAGTTGTTTTAAAGAATGTATATCTTTACTTCAAATCTCTATATAGACTTTCATTAGGTCTCACAACTGTTCAACACAGGTATACTAAAGTGCCATAAACCCAATATTATTTAGGAGTGAAATATCAAGTTAAGCCCAGTTAAGTCTGATACCCTAATTCCTAACCCATTCCATAAACACTTTAAGATTGTTAAGTAACAGGGCACCGGTGGCTCACGCCTGTAATCCTAGCTACTCAGAAGGCTGAGATCTGAGGATCATGGTTCAAAGCCAACCCAGGCAGGAAAGTCCATGAGACTCTTATCTCCAATTAACCACCAGAAAACTGGAAGTGGAGCTGTGGCTCAAGTGGTAGAGTGCTAGCCTTGAGCTAAATTGCTCAGGAACAGCGCCCAGGCCCAGAGTTCAAGCCCCATGACTGACCAAAAAAAAGGATTATAAAGTACACGGTATACCACACTCTTGGTAATTCCACCAAACTGACTTCCATATGTGCAAATGCAACAGTTCCTTCCTTACCTCCATAAGCAAACACAGGTCACAGGTCATGGACCCTAACTCCTCTCAGCATTCTCAGAGCACGCCAGCAGGCAAAAAGAGTCAAACTTGCTTGCCTGGTAAATGCCTCTTCCTTTGTTCCCCCAATTAAATGAATGAAGAAGACACAGCACATATTGAAAGAAAATGAAGCTGGGCACTGGTGGCTCACACCTGTAATCCTAGCTACTCAGGAGGCTGAAATCTGAGGATCACGATTCGAAGCCAGCCCGGGCAGAAGTCTGTGAGATATTAACTCCAATTAGTCACACACACACACACACACACACACACACACACAAAACAGAAGTGGCACTGTGGCTCAAGTGATAAAGTGCTAGCCTTGAACCGAAGCAGCTCAGGGACAGTGCCCAAGCCTTGAGTTCAAGTCCCAGGACTGGCAAAAAAAAAAAAAGTAATTTCCAATCTTATGTCTGAGATGGTGAATGGTTTGATATGAAAGGTTTAAAATAGTACAGCTCAAACCCTTGAGAAATTATAAGTTATTAGCTATCAATAGAACCAAAGAGCCCATTGCTGTAACAATCTAGTTTTAATCTTCTATATAATCCTGACGTGTTTCCCAGTCATCAGATGAGAAAAAATAGACACTACGAGTAAAATGCAGGGTTCAGAGGGAGAAGAGAGTACACCCTCACGGTCAGAACTGAGGCACAGTCTTAAGAAAACGTTTTTTATGAAAACACTAAGTTAATGAAGGCCTAAATCACTTGCTCCTCATCAGTGTTAAAAGAGGCTTACATATACATACAAGACTGGTAAAGGATTCTGCAATTTGAACCAATGTTCTGACTCAAGATTTCTGTGTGTTAATCTCAGGGTTAACTCTCCACAACTAAGAAGAAAATGTGTAAATAAAAAGCATTTGTACAACCAACACTAAAAGACAACATATTTTTGTAAGACCTTGAAGAAAAAGGCTGATTTAAGCCATATTCTACAGGGATTCATTTACTGCCAGTCAATTTGCTAAAGAAAATTTAGATGGCTATATTCAAGCCTAGAGTCTTTAAAAAAGCCAAATCAACTCTGAACATGTGCTGGTTGTTTTCATTCTCTTAGTCTTGTATGGGAAGCTCTCACCACACTCAACCAATACATATTCAAAGAAACTATGCCAAAAGTTTACTGTACTTTGTCATTTGAATGAAGAGGCAGTAACTGTAACAATCTTTGCAAACTCCATAGCACATAGAATAGGCCCAGTTTAAGCCCACTCTCATACCATTCCACTCTACATTATCTTTAGAGCCTGAATGTCAAAGACAGGCCAGGTCTGAAACTGTAATATTCTAGACCCAGACTTGAGCAGGCCAACTCACTGCCAAAAAGAAGGGGGGAATCCTTGGGAAGGGGAAATACCTCTTGTAAAAGTTTGCTTTTTATTATCATTTCCCTAATATATACTTGAAGATAAGAGTGTCAAATGCAAACCAGCAAGCAAAGGTTGCAATAACAAGGAACAGGTTGAACTCCGCGTAACTATGTGACGTTTAGAGAACAAATACAATTCTGGATCCTGACCTCAGCTTTGTGAAGTCCTAGAAGAGACCCCTGGAGTCAGGTGGAACTCCAGCACACAGCACCTGTTCAGGTTTGTGTCCTCTGGATATTCTATCTAGAACAGCTTTGTCAGCTCTAACATGGTAACAAATAATGTAACCACATAGAACATGGCTAAGGCAGGGCCTAGTGCTGAACAAATAAGCAAAGTTCTAGAACTTCATATTCTGGTAAGCCAGTTATCTGTTACCATGTCTAGGTGAAGGACTACAGGATGATTTTTGTGCCTTTCTGCCCTTTTAAAGTCCTTTTAAATTACACTAATATTTTACAGAAACCATTTTCTTGTCAAGAGAAAAAAATTTTAAAGACATTTTGCAAATTTTAAGTTCAATGCAATTTCAAAGAGAGATGACACGTAAGTTTGTGTCTTCAACCAGGCCAGTGGTTCTGCAAAGGTAATTATGGTAAATTTTAAGGACATAATTCTTTCTACCCATAATTCTTTCTATAAAATGCCACAGGTCCAACTTCAATTTTCAGAGACGGAAAAATACTTAAACCACTGTACATTAAATATTTATCTGTAGGATACAAAAATCACAATGAGGAGCTTCTTTCTGATATTAAAGTTTACTGTATTTTTTTTTCCCCAGTGCTGGGAATGGAACCCAGGGGCCATATATATATTAGGAAATCACTCTACCAATCAGCTTTACCTTTTAGGTTCAAGGCAAAAAAAAAAAAAAAAAAAAAATTACAGTGTTTCAATTTACCTACTCTCTATGTTGTATTACTCTTCATCCTTTCAGACACTTATATCTATCTAAACAACTTTAACCAAATCTCCAGCTAAGGTAAAAAATTTCTCACACTTTACTGGACACTGTACATAACCGTGTTCAATAACTACTCACTACTGAATTTTAACTTAGTTTTGACTACAGTCCGGAAGAGCTCAAACTCTAAAGAATTGCCTAACACTTGCAGAACACAGAATAGATTCTACAAATAAATACAGGAGGAATAATAGTCACACCAAATGGAATATTTATCACTCTTAGTTATCGATTACAAAATGCAAACAAAATGTGAAAATCCTTTTGGAGTGAAGACAGGTTTTTCAAGAGCAGGAAACAGTGAATGACAGAACACTCTAATTTCTAAACAAGAATTAATCCAAAGAAATTTCCCTCCAAAATTGCAATCTACTATAGTCCTATTTCTGATCATAAAAGAAGACATCTTTTTTTTGGGGGGTGGGGGAGGAAGGGGGGGTCCGGTCGTGGGGACTGAACTCTGGGCTTGGGCGCTGTCCCTCAGCTCTTCAGCTCAAGGCTAGCACTCTACCACTTGAGCCACAGCGCCACTTCCAGCTTTTTTCTTTTTGCTTATGTGGTGCTGAGGAATTGAACCCAGGGCCTCAGGCATGCAAGGCAAGCACTCTACCTCTGAGCCACCTTCCCAGCCCCAAGAACACATCTTTTAAAGCAGACCTCCAGCAGTAATTGGATTCTTCAATTTTAACTGTTTTTCCTATTACAAGATAGGTGAACCCAAACCTTTTACCTTTAATTTTTACCTCTATGGATTTAACATTAAAAAAATAGCTTTGGGCTGGGAAGGTGGCTCAGTAGTAGAGTGCTTGCTTTGCATGCATGAGGCCCTAGGTTTGAATCCTTAGCACCACATAAGCAGAAAAGGCCAGAAATGGCACTGTGGCTCAAGTGGTAGAGAGCTAGCACTGAGCTGAAGGACAGTACCCCACAACCGACCAAAAAAAAAAAAAAAAACAAGAAGAAGAAGAAATAGCTTCACATGGGGGAGAGCACAATATCAGAGGGAAAAGGGTGAAAAAAAAGAAAAGAGAAGGAAAGAAACATCTTCACAATACTGTCAGAAAGCTTCCTTTGCAGAATTGTTGGCTAGACATTATCAGAATACCTTCACAAGCAGAAGTCTGCTTAATTAAATGTTAGAACTATACAAAGGAATACTGTACAACACTACCTAAATATGGATAATGGAAAAACACAGAAATGTCTAAGGAAGATTAAACAAGGAAAGAAGGCTGCAGAAAAATATGCATAGAATTTTTGCATTATATAGAGCAGACATCTCTGAAGAGTGAGATTCCAAGGGATTTGTCTTTTATTTCTACATTAAACATTTTAGTGTTTTTGATATATTTTACAAGTACTGCTTTACATTAAAAAAAAGACTTAAAAATACAATTATTCTCCCAGTTCCCAAAGTTTAAAGATTTCATCATTTGCCTGGAAATAAAGCCAATCTATTTCTAGTTATCAATATTCCTCTTATTAAAACATAATATTAGTGTGAAGCATAATTTGGAAATGGTTCTTATTCATTGCCTTAGCAAAAGCCCATGAATTTATTAATATAAAGGGCCTAAAAACTAGGAATTCCCGGGTGCTCACACGCGTGTGTGTGTGTGTGTGCGCGCGCATGTGAGTGTGTGTGTGTGTGTGTGTGTGTTGCAATTTCTTGTGAAAATTCAGTACTGAGTCAGAATGTCAGAGCCACAGAGCTAGGACTTATGGGTAACCCTGCAATCCCAACTACAACAAGGCCCTATCTAAAAAAATAAGTTGGGTGGCACACATTTGTGGTCCCTGCCATTCAGAAGATAAGGTAGGAGAATCACTGTCCAGGGCAGACTAGAACAGTGTAAGACCTTACGTGAAAAATACTAAAAGCAAAAGGAACTAGAGGTACAGACCAAGTAGCAGAATACCCTAAGTTCAAACCCCAAAACTGGGGAGGGTTCAAAATTACCAAAAATGCACTAACAAACATACAAGTTCATATTAGTCAATCCAAAAGGGCTGTAATCAAACCTGTCCCAGGATGTTCAAGATTCCCACTCCTCTCTCCAGTCTGTTTTCAGAGAATGAAACAATGATTCCAAGTTGGAATGTAGCACATTGTGCTGGGTATATACTGCTGTAGTTCTCTGCACACTAACTTAAACACATACAAGAAGATATTCCCTGTCCTTAGGGGGCAGTCCTGGGTCAAGTAACCCTACTAAACTTGCCCAGGCCACGTTTAGGGCTACCTGTCTGACGAGGGCTAGGTGAGGATATTTCCATCCCTAGCAGGAAAAAACCCAAAGGAGTGTTACAAGAAAGATGACTAAGAGGTTTTCAGGTACAGAGGCAAAGCCATGCTCTCATGACTTTTATTCCAAAGAGTATGTAAACACTGTCCTGTCCCTCGATCGTCAGTGTCAGAGCCAATGATATGGTTCTCTTCCTTGGAGTCTCTCCAACTATGACAGCTGGCTTACCAACTATGCTCCTTCAGAGCTTTAAACAAAACAAACTCAACAATTTCGTCAGGCAACGGTAGCTCATGCCTGTAATCCTAGCTACTCAGGAGGCTGAGATGAGAACAGAGGGTTCAAAGGCAGCAGAGGAAAGAAAGTCTGTGAGATTCTTATCTCTAACTAACTACTAAAAACCAGAAGAGGAGCTATGGCTCAAAGTGGCAGAGTACTAGCCTTGATCAAAAGAGCTCAGGGACAGTGCCTAAGTTCAAGTCCCAGGCCACACACACACACACACACCCTCATCCTCAACACACACACACACACACACACACACACACACACCCTCACCTTTTCCCTAAAAAAGTCCACATACAAAGATCAAGTATTTATCTTTTTGTTTTCTTTTTCCTCTTAACAGTGTTGAAAAAGCAGAAAATAATTGTGATTATTTTTCATGACAGAGAGAAACAGCTCACACAGGAAGAATAGCCCAAGTCTTTTCAATCACATAAATGCAGTCTGCTGTTTAATGTTGTTAAGTCTTAGTAGTAGACACACTTCCTGACTGACTGCAAGCTATGTCTTGATATTATTTGTAATGAAAATTCTGTAACATTATTTCTCACTTTAGCAAAGTCATTACCAATGTCTAATAACAAGACAAATGTGTGGAACTGACTTTTATTACTCTAATCCTTTGGGTTTCGCAGACAATACAACATCCAAGGAAGAAGATGATGAGAGAAAGAGGCAGAATTGTTTTTATAGGTAATTTTAAAGGCAACAAATGCATGCCTTCAGGAGAATCTAAGCAATGATTCAGATAAAGATTTTTAAAAACAGCAAACATTAATCCCAGGGAAATTCTGGACATGATTTAAGAAAAATACCACTGGACACAGAAGACCAAAAATGTAGACTAAATGTGCTCAAATTGTTGACATTTAATAAATATGTCCAAGAACCTGGTACTCAATTAATTAAAGTATAAGTCATCAGGCAGAGAAGTTTCTCCCTAGCAGATGGTACAACAGGCTTCAAAAATAAAGGGATTTTTTTTTAACTTAAAAGTTCTCTCTCTTTTTTTTTTTACTTAAACGTTGTCTCTCCTTGGTTATTCTAACAAATATCTTACCAAAAGCCACTAGTGAAGGGCTGGTCTCGGAGACAACTTCTGCGTATTTATGACAAAGCTAGGGCAGCACAGTAGCATGCCCTCCTTATGCTTGGCCTACCCAGCCAGAGGAGCCCGTGTCCCCGCTACACCAAGTTCCACTCCCAGGACAGACCAGGCTATAAAAAGCCTGGGCTTGGACCAGCTGGCAGGACCACACACCTGCTATTCTTAACTTAAGAGAGGGGCTAAGGATCAGGCCACCACCAGGGCACCAAAAATGCACAGAGCAGCTTAACCACCCCCAGGCTGGATGGTGTCCACATGGAAGACTCCCATTTCCAAGACACCCTCCTCACCACTGGGTGGGAACTTTAGCAGTGAGGAAGCTCTAGGAGAAAATACTGAGATCTCAGGAAGGAAGGTAGATGGTAGATGTTAGAAGTGCTTGCTTGTTCTCGAGCCCAGATGTACAGCCATAGAAAGAGCAATGTGAACAACAGGACTCTTAATTCTCATTCTGGACTCACAAGGCTAAAGCTTGACTTTTGTAATCATTACTCTAACAGTTTGCTGCCGTTGTTTTCAGCTTCACACTGGTCTTGGCACTGGGCCACTCATACAGATACCATAAAGCTGTTCCTGTAGATAAAACTCAACACAACAACATTGCAACGGAACACCGAAGAGCTGAAGGACTGTGGTGCTGTAGTTAATTTTCTAAATTAGTAAGTATTAATCAGAAAGTTATTTTCACTTCATCCTTTACTACTAAAAATTACATTTCAACAGACATTAGTAAAATTATTCTGCCTTAAATGAATACCGGGTCACCTTTCCTGAGAACTGAGGCTTGGCAAAGTCTCCGCTGTGGTTTCAGAGGCACACTTGAGGGTCCCCAGGAGGATGGGGGCAGGGGGCAGAGGTTGGGCGCCCTCCACTGCTCTCTGCATTTGGAAAACCACCAGTGGCCACATACAGACCGGCACAGGCCCAGGGTCCACAGCCAAGCAATTTCCCCTAAATATAAGATTAAAATACCCTACTTAATTTGTCCTTAATTTCTGCCTCTTAAAAAGCAAAGAGTAATTGAAAAGGCCATGTCTACACGCAGTAAACTGTAGACCGCATCCACACTCCCGGATATCCTTAAACATCCGTAACCCCAGGACCATCCTGACTCCATCAAAGGATTGGTTCTGCTCACCTGGAAAGACGCCGCCATGCCTCTCAGCAGCGGGCTCCTCTCAGGTCCCCCAGGGGATCCTTCTGCTGTGCAGCACCCAGGCAGACTCCTTGGGATGGGAGGAAAGCTCACTGGCCTCAGCACTGCCTCGTCCCAGGGGTCCTACCCACGGCTGGGAGAGCATTCTCCCAGGCTCACACTTCCTGAGTCCTATGAGGCTTTCCTGGCTAATCTAAACGAAGGACACTGGACCTCACACAGCAACTGAGGCCAGGCCTCTGCCAAACAGAGGAACTCTAGTAGTGCCAATTCCTTTACTCCTAGGTTTATTCTTAGCCTACAAATTTCTTGAGCCACTGAAAACTCTAGCCCATTTCAGAGAACACACTGTAAAATCCAAACACGTGGACAATGAGTTGCTAAGAAAATTGCTTATGTCTTCAGAGATTTCTAGTAAACAGAGTAAATACTTATGCTTACCTCTCCTCTCTCATGGAATACCATTCAAATGAAGTAAAGAAGTAGGGTTTTTGGTTTTTTGTTTTTTAAATAAGTACACATCCACAAGGACAAAGAAAGCACAAGATGATCACAGATAAGAGGTCAGGATTATTATTTTTTTTTTGGAAAGAGAAAAGCAGATAGACAAGTGATAATTAAAGTTTTAATTTGTTCTAGGTGAGAGGACAAGAAGAGAGCTAATTACAGCAATGAACTCCAAAGACTCGGGAATCAGAAGGTGGCAGGAGGCAGGAGAAAAAATCTGCAAGGAGTAATTCAGAGTTTCTTTCCCAATCCTCACCCCAATCCTGTCAGAAGTCGGAGGAGAATACCATCTGGAGAGGCCAGTAGGAGGGGAGGCCATGGAAAGAGGGTGTTGAATTAAAACACACCTATGTGACAGGTCTATGTCACTGCCATTCAGCCTCCAAAGCAAATGAGAATCTGGGGAGGGGGCTACCAGCAACCACTAGTGAACATCCTCCAACAAATGATGCAGGTTCCTTCTCCACCTTCTGATCTGTCAGGCCTGTGTCCATGAAGAGACACAGCCCTTCCTATCAGTCAGCCGTGGAACCTTGCAGTACACCTGAAGAGAAAGGCAAAGGCTGGCAGGCCTCACGTTGCGCAAAGGCCTCCAGCAGAAGGGACAGTTATAGTTAAAGCCATAGACTAAGAACATAATAGAAAAAAAATTAATACTAAAATTATCTGGGTACCAGTGACTCATGCCTTTACGTAATCCTAGCTATACAGGAGGCTGAGATCCAAGGCTCACAGTTCAAAACCACCTCAATCAGGTCCACTCGATTCTATCTCCAAAATAGAGAAGAGGTATAGCTGTGGTACAAGTGGTAGAGTGCTTGCTCAACTCTAGCAAACATGAGGAGCTGGGCTCAAATCTCAGTATTGCCCTCTCCACAAAATAAGAAAACTTTTGGTGAACAAAAACAAGTTTAGGCACAGTAGAACTGAAAACAGAAATGAAACACCAGGATAGCTGAAAAACTAACAATATATGCTTTAAAAAACAATGTTAAGATGAAAAAGGTACAGAAAAGAAGGTCTTTAAAAAATCAAGAGCTAATCCCAGCTACTCTAAAAGTGGAGATAGTATCATAGTTTGGGGCTCCTGGGCTTAAAAAAAAAAAATTAAGCAACACCCTAACTCAAACATCAAGCTTGGTGTGATAGCTCATGCTATAATCCCAGCTGCAAAATCCCAGAAGCCCCGGCAAAAAGCCTATGACCCTAGATGAAAAATAATTGAAGCAAAAAGAACTAAAGACATGATTTAAATGGTAGAGCAATAGCACAAAAAATGTAAAGCTCTAAGTTCAAAACCCTAGTAGGATAAAATAAAAGGAAAGAAAGACAAGAAGAAAGAAGAAGGGAGAAAGGTTCAACCCAGGATTTGTTATGAAAATAATATATAGATATGTATAGTGAGAACAAAAACCATCTGAGAAAGTAAGATAGGGAAATTACCCATCCAATTGCCCCATAAAAGAAAAACAAAAATTGAGCTTCACACATTTGGTCTAGTAAAATGAATAGAAAAATACCAACTCAAAGCCTCATCAACATTTTACAAATCAGGAAAATAAAAAGCATTAGAAGTTCCCAGAGGAAAGAATAAGTGTGCTATACAGAGGATAAAGCAACTTTTCCCAGAAGCAATGGAACACATTGGGGGACAATATAGCATTTCAGAGAAAATGACACTCAATCTCCAATTCAACACTCAGCCAAACTGCCAATGAAGTGTGAAGGTTTCCCTGACACACAGGACACCTGCCTCTCATGCACCCCTCACACAAGCTACGGAGAATAAGAGACTGTGCAGGCAGAAGACATGGCACTAAGCAGCCAGAGTAGCTCTAAGAAGATGGTGCTTCCTTCCCCATGTGACTATACATGCAATAAAGGGTCATGCAGAGAAAGCAGGGAGGGAAGGAAGGTTTGAGCTCAGCCGGGAAACCAGAGATAAGCACATGCAGAGTGCTTAATTCCAAACCAAAGTCTGCTGGGTAGTCTAACAGAGAGATTAAGCAAACTGGATTCATCCTCACCCTAAGAATCTGGAAAACAGACTTGGGAGTTCTCTATTGTGGAGGCAGATCTTCTAAATGAAAGCTGTTCAAGGGTTGGGAAGGTGGCTTAGTGGTAGAGTCCTTGCCTAGCACGCATGAAGGCCTGGGTTCAACTCCTCAGTACCACATACACCGAAAAAGCCAGATGTGATGCTTTGTCTCAAGTGTTAGAGTGCTAGCCTTGAGAAAAAAGCAGCTCAGGGATAGTGCCTAGGCCCTGAGTTCAAGAAAGCTGTTCAAAAAGATGACGACCATTCGTGATCCATATGAAACACTCCGTATATTCAATGGACTGGTCTCCACAGAGGGCAGCTGCAGGATGGCTGGTGATGCGCACGCACACAAGGCCACAAGCTGATTCTAGGACACTGATTCCGGGACAATAAACTGTGCACCAGGGAAATACATTCCTAAGTCATGACTGAGCTACAGGTAGTAATTTTATAGAGCCTTAGGAATGTGAACATGACCACAAATTTAACCAAAAGACAATAAAGGAAAAGGAAAACAAATACATAGCAGGGAAGTCAGTTTTTATTACAAACTCAGAAATTTTAAAACATATTTCCATAGCATCCTTCGCCAGAATACTGATTATATTGTCTCAGCATTGCTTTAGTTTTTGGCAAACTCGAAAAGCAAACTCATGGTCACTGTAAACTACAAAGTGAAACATCAATTCTGAATCTATTAAGTGCTACAGAAGTGAAGCTACATGCTCAGATTAGCATAATTTCTGAGGAAGAAAAAAATGAGGTAATAGAAGTCATTCACTATTTTTTAAAAGGTTACTCATTAAAACAATGTTCACAGGTAGTATACTACATTTCTGCCCCTCCCCAAAAATAGATTAGAGATTATTCTGAAATCCTAAGTGCTGGTTCTAATTAGGGAAGGACAGTTCCTCTTCTTTCTCCTCCCCCTCCTCCTCCTCCTCTTCTTCTGCTCCTTCTGCTGCTGCTGCTGATTATTATTATTATTGTATTATTAAATAAGGGCTAAAACAAGCCAGGCCTTACTAGACATACTGAAATAATATCCACCTTTATTTTATTTTTGTGGTGCTGGAGATCATACTCAGGACATCCTATGCAAGCAGTCTACTACTAAGCTATACTCAAAGCCATAGTTTCTCGTTAAAAAAATTTTTTAAAAGCTAGAGACCATGGATCCTTGTAATCCTAGTTACTCAAGGAGGCTAAGATCTGAGGATCAATCCAAAGCCAGCAGAGAAGAAAAGTCCATGAAATTTTCATCTTCAATTCACCACCAAAAAGCTGGAAGTGAAGTGGTAGCTCAAGTGGCAGAATGCTAGCCTTGAGCATATATGGGACAGCACCAGGCCCTGAGTTCAAGTCTCAATAATGGCACATGAACGCATGTGTGTGAGTGCTTGTATGCATGCCTCTGTGTGTGCACCCGTGTGCATGCGTATGTGCGCATGCGCGTACACACGCACGCACGCACACACACACACACAGATCCAGCCACCCCTTAAGTATCAGCCCTGTCATCTGATGAATTAATGGGAGCATTAGAAGATGTCAAAGATGAAAAAAAATTTGGAGATGAGAAGGAAGTAGGGAGAGGGGCACATCTGATTCTCTACTAATAACCTTGAAAATATTTAAAATGTGAAAAGTACAAATCTATAAAATTCACAAGAATGGAAACCTAATTGATTTTGAAAAGTATCCTCTCCTCTCCCCAGACTGAGTGAAGTTCAGGTGTAACACCACCTATTCCAGGAAGCCATTTCCTACTCATTCTCCGGATACAGCGACTCCCAGATCCATTAATCTGCCCAACACTTGCCACATTGCATTCTAAGTACCTAGTGCACGTCTCTTACCCCGAGTGGACTTTTGAGCTCCCCTAAGGCTATTAATAAATGCCTGATAATAATCAAGACTTCAAAAAAGTCTCAATTCATTGAGCCAAATACAACAGCAAATTAAATGGATACAGAGATGGTGGAATTTGCCTGAAAGCAAAAAATCCACTTCCACATGTCACAGCTAGCATCTCTCCTAGGTCCCAATCCAAGGCCACCGGGCAAGGTTCTGTGTTGTCATAAATACCCAAGGCGAGCACCTGTTCAAGGCACTCAGTGTTCACCTTACCCTATCAACTTGTGTCTTAGCAGAGTTCTCCTCCACATTCCTAGAAACCACCAAGGGTCATCTTTACAGCGACTGGTATGGGAGAGAACCCAGCCCACACTCACTAACCACGTGGTAAGTTAAACTGAACATTAGTATACTCAATTTACAGTATGAATGAGCTGTTTTTTTCCTAAAAGGAATCACTTTAACTCAAATAAGTGTATCCCAAGTATAAAATAAATGTCACTCGCCATGATCAGAAGATAAGCACAAAACAGTGAACACCATAAGACAATAAGAGATGGCACTGGCATTGCCTTCTAACTGGATCCTAGGGCTCAGGCACTCTGTTCAGAAGGAGAAAAGGGGCTCGCAGAGACTGATGTGCACAGCACACCCAGAACACACGGCGGCCACGAGGGCCGGGTCTGAGGTGAGCAAAGATGGATTTGTTACTCTAGGAGCCAATGTCCTCTGGTGCTGTACCACACACACTGAAAAAACCCCGGTCAGACCATCTCCAAGAAGCCGAATCCTCTGCTTTCTACTTGCACACTGACCTCTATTTTCCTCACTAGCAAAGTAAGTGGCATTACTCTCCCTATGAGACTTGGTGAGAAAAATATGAAATGATACGTGGAAAAGGTTCAGCTAGTTGCCTTGGCAGTTATTATGGATATGAGGAAACAAAAGTCCAATGTTAAAATCTTATGCTACTCGTGTAAAATAGCAGGGCCACTACAGAAAACAGTGTGACTTCCCTTCAAAAGTTAAAGCTCGAGCAGGTGGAATGCAAGTTTCAGATTATCTTATGATATACAGCAAGATAAGTAATAAGAGAAAAGAAAAATCCTCCAAGTCTAATAGGCAAGAATAGGTAATACTCAATTTTCAACATGTCAAAAATAACAAACCACTTTTCCATGACACTAATGTTCAATATCAAAGAAGATACTTTGATTATGATCAGCCTTGTTATTTTAAAACTCAAATGAATTAAGCCAGGTACTGGTGGCTCACGCCTGTAATCCTAGCTACTCAGGAGGCTGAGATCTGAGGATCACAGTTCAAAGCCAGTCAGGGCAGGAGAGATCATGAGACTCTTATCTCCAATAAACCACCAGAAAACCGGAAGTGGCGCTGTGGCTCAAGCGGTAGAGCTCTCACCTTGAGCTGAAGAGCGCAGGGAGAGTCCCAAGCCCAGACTTCAAGCTCCATGACTGACCAAAAAAAAAAAAAAAAACTCAAATGAATTGTCTTCTCTGTGCTGAAAAGCATTCCAGGTCTGCCACAAACATGAACTGGTGCTAGCATGGATTCAAGAGTTCAAGTGCCACAGATGATCTAATACAAAGCACGTGTATGAATGTGGGCAGCTTGATTAACCTCACCTCCCTCAGTTTCCTCATTGGTAAGGTAAGGAAGATACCAATACCCATCTCTGAAGGTCAGCATGATGACTCGGAGGACCAATTCAGCGCACACAGGGCCCAACACAGTCAACTCTCAACTAACATTAGCTGCTGTTATTATTCAGAAAAGGGAGATAAAAACAAGCATCCAAAGATTAAAGAAAAACACATGGCAGAGGTTATTACTATCATTTAGTGATAGTATCTCTTATTTACAAATAGGAAATTGAGCTCAAAAGAGACAAAATGATGGTGGCCATGCTGATGGTGGTAACAATGACAACACCTACACTAACATATGACATCCTATGCTTGCTTGCTTTTTTTTTTCTGCTGGTCCTGGGACTTGAACTCAGGACCTGAGCACTGTCTTTAAGCTTCTTTTGCTCAAGGCTAGCACTCTACCACTTAAGCCACAGCACTACTTTCAGCTTTTTCTGAGTTGTTTACTGAATGTACGAGTTTCACGAACTTGTCTGCCTGGGCTGGCTTCAAACCACAATCCTCAGATCTCAGCCTCCTGAGTAGCTAGGATTACAGGCATGAGCCACCTGCGCCTGGGCTGGCTTCAAACCACAATCCTCAGATCTCAGCCTCCTGAGTAGCTAGGATTACAGGCATGAGCCACCCGCGCCTGGCCCTATGCTTTCTTGATAAGGAAAAAATTAGGCATCTATCATAGATCCTAACCTAGAGCAAAGGATACATGGATAATATTAAGAAAGCCATTTAAATCATTACTCCTGAGTGCAACTTGATTCCAAGCGCAATCAAGACTTTTGAAAGGCTACAAAGCAGTGTGGGTCTACACTGTACCCTTTCTGAAAGTTACACTTTACATACATGCACTGGCCCCATCAAGCATGTGAAGATACTGTCTGGTAGGAATGGTGGGTTCACCCCATCAGCTCTGGAGAATGAAATACACTGCAGGAGGTTCTCTCCACAAAGAAGCATTCCTTTGGTTCCTGGGTTGGCACAAATGTGAACGTTTCCCTCACTAAGATGTCTCGGAAGCCCATTTCCCAGCCCCATTCTCCTACCACACAGGGAACTACCTACGCCTCCACCCCAAGGAATCGTCTCCTCTAAGGTACCAAATCCCTACCAGGAAAAAAGAAGTCCGTACTACCACTGGAGTCTGGGTCAGGCAACCAAAGGTCAGAGCCACCATTTACTAAGGCAAGAAGAGCACAGGAGTTGACAATGGGACAGGAAATTTTACACTAGAGAAATTTTGGAACTATAGAGAATAACTCTGTGTTCTCTACAAAGACTTCGTAACCAAAAGATTTCTGCCTCCACAGCTTAGAGCACAGAAATGAAATCCGCAGTCTCTCTTGCGGCGGATACACTCAGGTAACAAATTCTTTCACTTAGACGCTTAGACTCAACCGAGCAGGCTTCGATCTAGGAGTAAGCACCCTGTGTGGGGCTGACTTCCAAGGCTGCTGGTGGCAGCACTGCTTTTCCTGGTCAGAGTGGCATCATGCTGGAGCCCCTCACATTCTCCATTCCGCTGAATATAGGAGGAAAATGTCCCTGAACCGTCACGCTTTGAATTCCCCTAAGTGTGTGGTGATGCAGCTGAGGTCATGAAGACTAAGGTCAGTGATGTCACCGAATTACGGCTTTCCTGCCTTTCACTGTTGAAGCCAATAAGAATGACCCTGCACCTCATCTGTGGAATATCAAGAATGATGTGAATATTCCATCAAAAAGCCAATGTATCACCATAAACCTCCAGATACAGGAGTAGCTTTCCAAACTCAAAGAGAGCATCTCGTATTTTCTCATTAAACTTTCCAGTATCAAGTTTGATCTTGTCTCTCTTTGAGGAAAAAAGCTAATGATTTTAAAATCTGTACTTGACTCAAAATGTGATCTTTTCTACAAATCTACTAAGAATATCATACAGAAGATTTCAAATATGATTAAGTCCAACTACCATAGAAAAAGTAATAAAACCAGTTGCATATTCAAGAAATTTACATTTTAAGGAGCAAATAAAACTACAATATCCACAAGTCTTTTCAAAAATATTTTCTTAGTACAAAATTCCATCCACAGGGAACTTTGGCATCTAAGCTAGCAGCATCTGCTATCTACTTGGAAGCAGAGAGATGAGGTGTAAATGTTATTTTGTTGGTACACCTTAAATACCTGCATGTTCACCACTGAAGAACTGAGGAAATCAAGACAAAATATGCTCAACAAAAGGCTATTATTTATATAAATCTGCAATCAGCTGAAAGAACTCCAAGTATTTCAGGTGCACAGGCAAAGCTGCTTGGCTCTGAATCTCTCCAAACAGAATATAAATATATGAAAATGCAGTAACTAATGAAACCTCACAGTACTTCATTATTTTACCATCTCAAATGCTCCTCTTTGTTTCATTTAGTTGCACATATACATGCATGTAGCTGTTTACACATAAAATATATTTACTATACATACCGTACATCACATCTTATCACACAAAAAGTCGACCATCACACAAGTGTCCTGTTTCCCATACACATATGCGAGCACGTGTGCACACAAAGCCACAAGTAGGCTCTCTTGAGTAAATGTGGAAGCTATCAAAGAATTTTGAGTCTGAATGTAGAACGGATCCTAAGCTCCCCTTCTGCTCCAGGACACTCCTCAAAAGCTAGAATATACTCTTTAGAGAGAATCAAAATTACACCTTGGCTACTAGAATCATTTTTAACCCCTCAAGGATAGAAAACATTTTACAAATATTTTATGTAAAAATTAAAATTTTAATCTTTAGATAGCCCTTCTCTCTCTAGTCACCCTTACTTTTCGGAAATACCATTCAAACTGTGATTTTAACATGCGAAAGAATTCTGCAATAGACAAAAAATATAGAGTAACACAGATAAAAATCCTAGAAATTGCTCAGCTGTTTCAAAAACACCAAGGAAAACATTGATTCTAGACAAATAATTGTAGTGTTTGTCTTCTTTTTAGAAACATCTGCTACCAAAATAAACATTTACATTGGAAGAAGTGTCTTGGCTGTGAAGATGTTACCAAATAAGATGCTTATGTTCTAAAATAAATATTTCACTCAAGAAGCAGGCATCAATGTGTATAGAAGGCAGAGTAAAGACACAAATTAGAATGCTCACTGCATTGCAATAATGCTAATTTAGTTTCTACTTCAATTTAAAGTGATAGGTTTAGATGGATCACCTTTGCACCCATAAATAACTTCTTTTTAATCTTGTCACTTTCAAAGCAATGACCACAATCCATTCTTGTTGTAAAGGTCATCATTATTTTTTATTTTAAATATGTTTTGTTAGATTTATCACAATAAAATCACTCATGAACTTATATTGCTCATTCTGCTTTCTTTACCTTTTCCCAATTCTATAAATTCCAACAAGCATCAAATACTATAGCAAGGTAAAGACAGTTAAAATACCAATCCAACAACC
Organism: Dipodomys spectabilis; assembly: GCF_019054845.1. Lineage (NCBI taxonomy): Eukaryota > Metazoa > Chordata > Mammalia > Rodentia > Heteromyidae > Dipodomys > Dipodomys spectabilis. The sequence goes on from NW_024870979.1 coordinate 1,291,468, forward strand.
CAGGAATATCTCAGTCGACATTTGAAATCTGACTGTTACTCATGAAGAGCTTCTGCATCCAAGTCTTCCTGAGTGTTATTTTCTAAAATCTTTTTTAAAGCAAGTTGACAAAGACCTATTTAGGTTCCCAAAGGACAAGAAAAATGAAACAAAACCTTTGTTTATCCATGTCCCTGAGCCAACAAAGTATGTCTTGGTGTCTTTAAGAGACAAATAAATAACTGAAAAACTCAAGAGTCATATTTTAGCAACCTTAAGGCATGTGTATCTGGTAGCTTTGTGTTAGATTAAATCAGCCAGCACATCCCTCCTACCATCCCTAGGTCCAGGTTCCAGGAGCCTGGAGGTAGAACATTCTTTACAGAGGCAGAGAGAATTCATTTCCCCTCTCAACTCAATAAAAATCCAAATAGACTAGTTTTTAGGGAACCATGCAAAATTAATCTGTTTAGGCATGTATTTGCCTGATGATGTGGGAGAATCAGCAAGTGAAAGACCACAAATGTAATTCCAGTGAAGGAAGACTGAAACAATATTTTATAATCAGATCATGCTTCAATAATTCAGTCATGAGTATGTATTTAAACAATAAAATTATCACCATACAAGTCAAGAACCATGAGGTTTAATTCTAAAATCAAACACACAGTGGCTAGTTTCTCCTGATTCTAAGTGGCAAAATATAAGCAGAGATCTATCCATGCTAACTTTCATATAAGCGCTACATTTCTTTCCAGGAGGATACTCCTGGGAAGTTCCTATCACAGGAGTGGAATGACAGCCAGGAGTCAAACTGTAATGCCTGAGCCAAAGACAACTTAAGACTCAGCTGGTAAGTGAGCAACTCAATTGATAAACCTGAACTCCTAAATTTTAATCCTTTGCAAACTGTATGAGCAACAGTAAATGAACTGGATTCAGCTCATTAGAGGTTCATAAACCAAACACAGAAAACTTTGGAAACCATCCAGAGCAAAGTCATGACTAGCTAGTGATGTCCACTCAATACTCAATGTCATGATTATCTTCCAACTTTTCCCCTGAAGAACAGCTACAACAATGTTCCACCAATTGCATTAATACTGGGAGACGATGGATAAGGCCGGCAGGCAACTATGATGCCAGAATCTTGCGTACAGGCACATTTATAATTTCCAAAATCTGTAAAGTAACCCACTGAAAAATTCCACACCAAAGAACACAAATGAAAGCTAAGCAAAATTTTTTTTTAAAAAAAGCTAAGCAAAATAAATACATGTGCTTCTGCTCTAGTAACATTTGCTCAAATTCTTCACTAATTTTTTTTCATTTCAAAACTATTAAGAACTGTTCCCATGGACTTGGTATACGTCACCTTTAAAATATTATACACATTTAAAAGGATATTCACAGTTATTTTTATCCCTTTAAATTTCAAAATGAGATTTTATTTCAAAGCTTTATTGTAACTAAAGGGGGTAAGAGAAATACAGATTTAGAGCCTTGATTATTATTAACTCAGTATGAAAGGCTGACTTTTCTGTAGCCTGGATTTCAGTTTCTCACCAGATATGCTATTTTCCTTTTATTATTAGATCTGAGTGTCTCATTTTGGTTAACAGTAAAATACCTATCCGAAATCCTAAAATATGTTGAAATGCTTAATGAACAATCAATTTGATCCTTCATATAAATCCACTAGTTAACAAATGTTACAAATACATAAGAGTCACAAGGGTTAAATAAAACCAAGAAGCTAAGAAAATTGAGATTACACAGAGAGAGAGAGAGGGAGAGAGAGAGAGAGATTATATATTTGTGTATGTACACATGCTTGCCTGTGCTAGGGATTGATCGCTGGGCCTGGACACTGTCCCTGAGCTTTTTTGCTGGACTAGCACTCTACCACTTGAGTCATACCACAGCTCCACTTCCAGTTTTTTGGTGGCTAGTTGGAGATAAGAATCTCTTAGACTTTCCTGCCCAGGCCGGCTTTGAACTGTAATCCTCAGATTTCAGTCTCCTGAGTCACTGGTATTACAGATGTAAGCCACTGCCACTTGGTGAAATTATGCATTTTGTATATCCTCTACTTTTAGCCTTACACATTTGGTTTACTTATTACTTCAATACTTTGCCTCCTACTTTTGTTTTGCAAACTAAAATAACATCTATAACTTGTACCAGGAATTTAAGTCAATTTGAGAAGAGATGAGGGAGCATTCAGTTCTTGATTTGAACAGCATCCTTTGAGGGTAGGGGCCAAGGAATCGAGTCCCTGCTTCCACAAACCAGCCTGGTATTTCTTACTACCTTTCTGTAGCCAGAACAGCAGAGAGAACTACCCACTCCAAATCAACTGCAGAGTGCAAAGGCCAGATGGAGAGACACAGAGACAGAGGCTCTGTCACTTTTTTTCATCATTACAAATTATCTCCTCACAATCAGCAGCCTTAACTAAAAAGTTTCCACTCTAGAAAGCAAAGCATTCCTAACAAAAGTATTAATGCAGGAAAAATTAAGGATAAAATTAAGTATAAAACTGGCTGCTGGTACTCAGAGCCGTTTATCTTCAATAATTGCAAGTAAGATCTTCCACAATCAGTACTGCAGTTTAAGAAATCAACAGGCAGGATTCAAAGGTGAGCTGCTTCTCCCTTTCCCAAACAATGTCTTAAAGATAAAGAAGAAAACAATACTCAAACCACAAAAGAAGGCTATGTATACAGTGTGAAGTATGATAAACCACTCTCCACAGCCACTTACAAGCGATCAAGTCTGTGCAACTTTGTTTTCCCCCCGTGAAAGACTTGTGGTCAAATGCAGAGAAGACTTTGCTCTAAGAAAGTGCTGTTACCTCTGTAACCCTAGGTTACCAGGCAGCACTATGGACTAGCCTGGACGAGGGGCAAAAAATGCACACCAGCACTTGCCCAACACACTACACACTCCCTGGAGATACCACACTAGGTACAGCGATTCCTAAGTAAATACCCTGACAAGTCTGAATCTAATTTAGACTGTTCCAAGTTTCATGCTTCCTCGGGCCAACATAACAAGGATGAACTCTCAAGTATCCAAAGGACTAGGTTCCCACTGGTAGAGCCTGCATACACACTTCCAGCAAGTCCACTAGACTCTGTGGGGGAGGGAGGGTAGGGGGGACAAGTCTTTTGTTTAAGAGCAGAAAGTTCTTTCACCAAAATTCACCAAGATCTGAGGTAACAGATTAAATTCTCAAATGAAATACACATTTTCAATAGGTACAGAAGATATATTTGCTAGGAAATTAAAGCACCTGTTTGGGACACTTAAAAGAATTTTTCAAAGTTGTTAGAAAAGACCATTAGATGACTTGAAAATCTACCTTAAGGCAGTATACTTACAAACTCAAAATCTGATACTACCTGACCTCAAAAATATAGGAATGTCAAGTTTCCTTCAGAGTTTGTATCTATGTTATCTGCTTTAAAAAAAAAAAAAAAAAAAGCACAGCCCATCTTTCAAATACTAACCAGGTGTTCTGTCTACTTTAAAAGAAAAGATGAAAATGAAAGAAAATAGAAAATCACTGTCATGTCCCCTAATTATCTCAACACTAATCTCAGGTAGACAGTAAAAGAAAAAGAAAAAGCTACCAGTAAAACACAACACAAAACAAAACAAAACAAAAAGAAGAAAAGAAAAGAAAGAAGAAGAGAAAACTTAGCCCCCACCTGCTGCTGCGGGTACTGCATGGCCCCCAGGGTCCCCGGAGCCCGGCCCTGCATGCCGAGAGGGTACCGCTGTGTGCCTGGGGGACCGTAGGAGCCTCCTGGGTACGGACTGCTCTGCTGCGGCTGGGAATGGGGGCTACTGCCCATCCCATACAACTGAGGTCTCTTCATCACCACTGGATCCATTGGACTGCCCTGTGAAGAAATAAAGAAACAGGCTTATTAACTTACTGTTCATTATGAACAGAGAAGTCTGTATTGTGTTAACATATGCTGTAACAACTAGCCTCATTCTGACCATATCAAAAGCTATGATCCAACAAATAAACATCCAGAAGAACACTAAGAAAAACTTAAAAGGACTTTAACTTTTAGGAAGGTTTTAACAATCAAGAGGGAGCTGAAGTAAACCATATAAGGAATAGTTTTGCATCCTAAGCATCTAAAATTCTATTATGTATATAAGATATTAACATGCTAGTGAATCTCACCCAGCTTGTTTTAACTTATTAATAATAAGGGCAAAGGATACTGAGTGGTTAGGAAACACACAATGATGTCTTTTTTCCAGACTTGAGTCAGTGAGTCCTGATTGAGCATTTGCTGAAGTGAAAGAATAGGTTTTAGATAAATGTCTAGGGTAAAAGTTTCCAAAGATCACTAGTGTACAGCAGAACCCAGACAATGAGTCACAAGCTACCACCCCAGCATAAGTAAGCATCTTACCAAACATAACCAGTTCAAAACTAGACTCTGAATTTTATTTTTGGTCTGGTGAGTCAGACTCTGGGTTTCAAGGCCAAGGCCACTCAGGCTGAGAGCCTCCGCAGGGCCCTCCACCAGCGAGCATTCAAGGGGCAGAGCAGTGTAGGGAAGTCCCTAACCCAGGGCCTTATCCAAGAGACCCTTCCTTCCAAACCAGCATCCATCCCGCACCTGTGGAAGACTTGCCACTCCTGAGGTGGGGAGAGGCGGCACAAAGCACGGCTCCAGGAGACACACCACCTAGCGTGTGTGAGGAAACGCAAGCAGTCCAACCCAAGTAAAGCAGGAGCGAGTAGGAAGGAAGCCGAAGGAGGTAGAAGCCAGAACAGCAGTGGACCACTTAGGGATGGATGGGAGGCTGAGTGCTTCTACAGGACTGGCTGCCACACTGGGAAGGTGAGGTCCTGAACTGGAGCAGCACTAGGAACGAGTAAGTCCAGACTCAATCACACTGAGGACCTAGGGACTGGAAGTGACAGTGATTAGATGCAGGTGAGACAGGGTGAGCTGTAGGACAGGGAGCCACGCCCTGCTGGAGTGAAAGGCAGCCCTGTTATCTACCAGTGCTATATACAAGTTAGAGTCCATGAGAAATCCAGGTGCAGATATCCAGGTCCGTAAGTCTGCAGGCCGGGAGTGGGTCTGACCTAGAGCTTGAGTAGGGAAGTCAGCATGCCAAGGAAGCACGCTTCCGGAGGACAGGCGTTTCCGTCCTCGTCACTGTTCGCTTTCCAGGGTGTAAGTCAGGCAGTACACTTGGCAAACAGCAAATGCTCAACAAATGCTGGACAAAAAAATCATAAGCAGGAAGCAAGCAAACCATATATTCAGAAAGAATGTATTTTTAAAAGAGCTGGGCCTACACCTGTAAACCTGGTGCTCAGGAGGCTGAGGCGGTTCAAGACCACGAGTTTAAGGCCAACCTAGGCTATACGTCAAGACTGCCTCACAGTCAACCAATCAATGAAAACAATGGTAAAATGAATAATTTGTAGAGAATAGCAATTTTTTTACACAAAAGCAGAGGAAGCAGGGCTGGGAAGGTGGCTCAGTGGTAGAGCCCTTGCTTTGCATGCATGAGGCCCTGGGTTCGATTCCTCAGCACCACATAAGCAAAAAGAAAAAAGCCAGAAGTGGTGCTGTGGCTCAAGTGGTAGAGTGCTAGCCTTGAGCTGAAGAGCTGAGGGACAGGCCCTGAGTTCAGGCCCCACAACCAGACCCTCTCCCCTCCAAAAAAAAAAAAAAAGCAGGGGAAGGAGCCTACAAAGAAGCCAAAAGAATAGTCAGCAAAAATTGTTAGCTGATTCCAGAGAGCAAGATGGCATGGGAGAGAAGAGAGTCATGTGTAGAAGGAAAAAAACTAAAACAGGCCTGCCACACACAGCCCCCATACTGAGGTTAAAAGCGTGTGCTAACACTGTACTACGAAATGCTTGCTTAGCTGCGCAAGGACAGTGCCACTGCAGAGCTGAGGAAGGAAACCAGGACACTAGAAGTCAGGTATGAAGCAGAGGTAACGAAGGAGGCCAGCATGAGACCTCAAACCCAAGCTGAGGAGGCTGCAGGTGGCCAGAGTCCTGTCCTGCGTCTTAGTTACCCAGCATTCACTGCATGGATTGCAATGATTTTATTAATGACTAAGTACACTGAGTCAGATACTAAAAGTATAAATACAGGCAGCCTCAATGGCTGGTTCTAGAGATTCTATAATGGAAGGAGACATATATCAAGATCCTGATGTGACCAGCTGCCAGTGATTCCCACCTGTAATACGAATGACTTAGAAGGCTGAGATCAAGAGGGCTCCAGGTTATATGTTATAGGCCAAGCCAGGTAGGAAGCTGTGAAACTGTCTCAATTCATAGGTGGGCAGAGCAGTGCACATCCATCATCCTAGCTTTTTGAGAGGCTACGGTTAGGAAAATTGTGATTTTAGGCAATCCTGGGCAGAAAAGTCCATAAGAGGCCATCTCAACAAAAGGAGCTCCAGAGCGGCACACATTTGTCCTCCCAGCTGTGATGAAAATCTAAAATGAGTGCAAAAGTATGCACCTGGATGGGAAGCAAGACCCTATCTTGGAGTGCAGCTCAGAGATATTCTACCTAGCAAGTGACAGGTACTGAGTTCAAATCCCAGAGCAGCAGCAGGAGGAGGAAGGAGAGGAGGAGGAGGAGGAACAGGAAGAGGAGGGGGAAGAAGAAGGAAGGAAGGAAGGAAGGAAGGAAGGAAGGAAGGAAGGAAGGAAGGAAGGAAGGAAGGAAGGAAGGAAGGAAGGAAGGAAGGAAGGGAGAAGGAAAACCCAGGAAGAAGAGAGGAGGGGGGAAGAAGAAAGAAAAGAAGAGGAAGAAGGAAGGAGGGAGAGAGAGAGAGAGGGAGGGAGGGGAGAGGGAGAGGAGTGGGGGGAGGGAGGGAGGGAGGGAGAGAGGAAGGCAGGAAGGCAGGCAGAGAGAGAGAGGGAGGGAGGGAGGGAGGGAGGGAGGGGGGAGGAGGGAGGGAGGAAGGAAGGAAGGAAGGAAGGAGAATTCTGAAAGGAGAAGGAAGAAGGGGGAAGGGGGAAGGGAGGAGGAGGAGGAGGAGGAGGAAGGTGGTGGCTGGTGGCGACAGCAGCAGCAGCAGCAGCAGCAGCATCCTCATGTCAGGACACGCTCCCTGGCCCACTGTTAGAGAGGAGCGCTCCAGGCTCTGTAGCCAACACCTGAGCGCAGCCTGAGGGTCTAAGGACTGATCAACCACTCATCCCCCCTGGACCAACTAGGTGGACAACACAGCAGGAAACGGATGCTTTGCCCTGGGTCCTCTGCACACATCTGCTCAAATCAGCAAATTTACAGGCTTTTTAGCTATATTACTGTCTTAACCAACTAAATAACTTTCTTTACCCCAAGAAAGGTTGGACTCAAGCTGAGTGAACATGGGCGGCAGTGGATGGTCTTGGGGGATGCGGGAGGGTGGTGGGGCTGAGAGCCTGAACTGGCAGGAAGGGCCGGACGCCAGCCACGCTTAGGACTTGGGGAGCTGGCAGGGGAAGGAAAATGTTCTTATGGGTAAGTAAAGAAAATTTTCCAGGCAATACTTCCTTTATCTAGAAAATGGGGAAGAATAACCAAACCTGAATTGAGGACAAGAGCACCGAAGCACTAAGTACAAAACAGAGGAAGAGGCCATCGGAAGACCATCCGCCCGTGGTCACTGTGACACAGCCACTTCTAGTTCCAACCATGACGCCCCGCTGGTGGACAGGCAGCCGCCCGGCGTGTCTGCCTTCAGCACGTCTGAAGGACTCACCTCGCCGCCACACGGGCACCGTCCCGTGCCACCTCTGCCTTCCACCCCACGACTCTGAAAAAGTCGCCACTTTACCGTTCTCTCCTCCGCTAACTGAGAGAAACAATACCGACTTCCCAATTATGGTGAACCTCAGATTGGTAAGAACTTACTACACACGACCTCAGAGTTAGAAAAACTGACCACGAATGTGCATGTGTGAACCTAAACCTGCATGTGCAACATATCCACACACTAGACTGCACGGAGACATGCGGAAAAGGACCTACGAAACAATGGGAACTCTTTCGGTTGTGACACGCACGGTGACCGCTGCAGGGACGCGACGCTGGCACGGCGGGGGCGCAGTGTAAGCTGTAAACAGCTGCGGCCACAGGGTCTAAACATAGCTCTAAAAGAGAAGCCTGTGTTTCCTTAAGCGCACTACAAACACCTCTGCTTTCTCAAGGGGAGACGGCTGTAGCCCGCAGGCCAGCACCGCACCTCCTCTCCTGGTAAATCCTGCTCAGGACAGAGACCAGGAGGGCAGACAGGGCCGCAGCTGCTCCCCGCAATGTATCCTCCATCACGCGCCATCATGGTTTCCTGTCAAAGGCTCATGGGGGAGGGGGGACTCCCAGATGCCACCCCATGACTCACACTCCACATGCATCATCATTTCATCCCCATATTACTTTCCCACTTTTTGTGTGTCGTCTCTTACATCCCAAGTGATCATAGCCAGGCTTTAAACCTTCTTACAGCTCAAACACAAATGACTTAGATGACTGTTGTTACTTGGTAACTGCTTGGGAATGCTGACTGATCATATAAAGGAAAACGGTCTCAAAAATTAAAAAGTCACTATGTTGATAATGAACTTTACAACTTGGGGGGGGCAGGGGGAGGGAGGAGGTGGGGAGGTGGGGACGGAAGGGATAGTAGGAGAAAAACAATGCTCAATAAGAAATATACTCATTGCCTTACTCATGTAACTGTCACCCCTCTGTACAATTAAAAATAAAGTCAGCATTACTCATCAGTGATCAGTACATGTAGCTGATACGTGTAACGTCAGCGTTATGTGTTAACAGTGATCAAGTTCTCCTCCAAATGGCCTTAGAATCAGCTCATGAAAGCCAGAGCAGAACACCAAGGGTCCTTCTTTCCTTGTTCCATCCTCTTCAAGCCCAGGTCCTGGGATCCTCAGCTACCACAGAGCCCATGGCAAGGAGACACCCTCACCCTAGATGACACAGGGAGGCAGCAAGGGCCGAGCCGTAAGGTCGCAGAGATCACCAGACTGGGACAAGAAAACTCAGTTCTGCATCTAAAGCCATTAAGTTTTACTTTGATAAAATAGTCTGGTTTATTAAGACCTGACCTAAAACGCTAGACTGTCAAATCTGGTATTAACATAGAGACTTTTTATTGTTGTCAATATAGAATGTTTGCCACACACCAAGTGCTGCCAGCTCACATCTGTAATCCTAACTACTCAGGAGGCTGAGATGTGAAGATCACGGTTCAAAGCCAGCCTGGGCAGTAAAGTCCATGAGATTTTTACCTCCAATTAATCACAGGAAAAAAAAAGCCAGAAGTGGTACTATGCTATGGCTCAAGTAGTAGAGAGCTTGCCTTGAGCAAAAGAAGCTCAGAGACAGTGCCCAGGCCCAGAGTTCAAGCCCCAGAGCCAGGAAAAGAAAAGAGAGGAGAGGATGGAGAGAGAGGAGGGGAGGGGAGGGGAGGGGAGGGGAAGGGAGGGGAGGGGAGGGGAGAGGAGAGGAGGGGAGAGGAGGGGAGGGGAGAGGAGGGGAGAGGAGGGGAGAGGAGAGGAGGGGGCTCTTTAAGTTCCTTTACTGGTAACCTCTAACCATTATGGCCCCGGCAGCATGAGGGGAGAGGTGGAGGCAGGCCCCACAGTGAGACTCATTGCACTCCTAGGATAACAACCATTGTCAATATTGCTGATCTTTTGCTCTCCTTAAGAAAAGGTACAGAGTTGCTCAGTGGTAGAGCACTTGCCTTGCATGCATGGGTTCGATTCCTTAGCACCACATAAGCAAAAAGAAAAAAGCCGGAAGTGGCGATGTGGCTCAAGTGGTAGAGCACTAGCCTTGAACTGAAGAGCTGAGGGACAGCGCCCAGGCCCAGAGTTCAGGCCCCACGACCGGACCCCCTCCCCCCCAAAAAAGACAAGGTACAGAAATATATGTATTTATTAAACCATAGAATTACATTTGAAGGAAAAAGGCATGAGTATTTTTCATAAAAAATGGGATGACAGGCGATTTTTAACTGTGCCACTTTTACCTACAATAAACATTCATTTATATATACGTAAATTTAAATAAAAGTTCACTTGAGACAAAAAGTAAGACTCCTTTTCTCAACCCCCTGTGGGCATGGTGGCACATGCTTGTCATCCCAGCTAGGGGGGCAGCTGAGACTGGAAAGATCAGAGTTCTACAACAACCTGGACCAAAAATAAGCTTGTGAAATTCCATTTCAACAAAAGTTTTGGGGCATGGTGGTGCATTCCTGTTATTCCAGCTGTGGTAAGACACATAAAAAAGGAGGATCACAATCCAAGTATAGGCCCATGGAAGAAGTGTCTCAAAAACTGCAAGTGTTGCTGGGCGCTGGTGGCTCATGCCTATAATCCTAGCTACTCAGGAGGCTGAGATCTGAGGATCGAGGTTCAAAGCCAGCCCGGGCAGGAAAGTCCATGAGACTCTTATCTCCAATAAACCACCAAAAAACCAGAAGTGGCTCAAATGGTAGAGTGGTAGCCTTGAGCTGAAGAGCACAGGGACAGCACCCAGGCCCAGAGTTCAAGTCCCACAACTGACCAAAAGAAAAAAAAAATCAGCAAAAACAGCAAGTGCAAGCTGGGGGCCAATGGCTCACGTATGGAATCCTAGCTACTCAGAAGACTGAGAGTGAAGGCGAAGGAATCATATTTCAAACCCACCTGGAATAGAAAAATCTTCAAGACTCCATCTCCAATTAGAATGACAAACCGGAGGCATGGGTCAAGTGGTACAACACACGGCATGAAAAAACAAGCTGCACAAGACTTGAGGCCCTGAGTTCAAGCCTGGGACTGGCAACACTAAAAAAGAACCCCAAAGAACACCTACTCAGCAAGCGCAAGACCCTGAGTTCAAAGTCCATTCGCATTTAGAAACAAAAGTTCAAACATACACCTAAAAAAAAAAATCCAGGGTCTGGAAAGGTGGCTCAGGGGTAGAATGCTTGCCTTGCATGCACAAGGCCCTGGGTTCGATTCCTCAGCACCACATAACCAGAAAAAGCCGGAAGTGGCACTGTGGCTCAAGGGGTAGAGCGCTCGCCTTGAGCTGAAGAGCTGAGGGACAGCGCCCAGGCCCAGAGTTCAGGCCCCACGACCAACAAAAAAAAAAAAAAGAAAAATATCCATACTCTTCTTGAGATCCCTCATTCCCAGATCAGCTGTTCCTAAACCCTACTCCTGTCTCTAGGGGATCAGGTAATTGGGCAGGTGATGCTGGTGGCAGGAATGTCTCGGTTTACTTTCTTGTCAGTGCTGGCACCCTGAGATTTTAGATCCCGATCTGACATCGCCCATACTACTGCACTTCCCCAGCAGAATCACCGCCATGTCACTGACAGGAACACTGAAAGGCGTAGGGAGAACAGAGCCTTGGATACACCATTACAACTGACACACAGGACTGGGGGCATGGCTAGGGTGGTAGAGTGCTGTCTAGAAAGGATGAAGCCCTGAGTAGAATCTTCAGCACCACAAACAAAACGAAAGTTTTGTGCTGGTACCAGTGGTTCGTACCTGTAGACACTCCAGAAACTGAGGTCTGGAGGATCAGGGTTTGAAGCCAGCCTGGGCAAAAAGTCCAAGAGATTCTTATCTCTAATTAACAAACAAAATGATAAATAGGAGGTATGGTTCAAGTGGTGAAAAGGCCGAGAGAGCTTGAGGACCTGAGTTCAAGTCCTGGTACCAGCACGTGTGCGAGCACTCACACACACACACACACACACACACACACACACACACACAGAGAAAAGACTGGCACAGCTAAACATCTGTAATCTCAGACAATGGGGAAATAGAGATCAAGAGGGCTGTGAATTAGGCCAGCAGGGACAGAGTACCTGTTACACAAGTGCAAGGTCATAAGTTCAAACCCAGAAGCACCAAATTAAAAAAAAAAAAAAAAGACAAACCAAGGCATATGATTTGAAGCTCAAAACCACTCCTACCCTTTATGACTCTTGTAGTAAGCACCAGATTCATACCTGCCCTCAAACTCTATCATCTTCTAACATTCAAAGTAAGTGGTCCAAAGTGAAATTAGAGGCAAAGGGATTTCAGGAGAAAGGCAAGGGGTGGGGTGTGGGAGGGGGTTTCAAAGTCAGCACACTAGGAGGGAATCTTGCTTATCTACTTATTGGCTACTTTAAGGTAGGCTGAACATTAGTGTACAGTCTCACCAGTGTTGCTCTGTGATTAAATGAGATACAATAGGATTTGTGTGTGTGTGTGTGCGCGCGCGCGCGTGCGTGCATGCGTGCGTGCACATGTGCTGGGAATCAACCCAGACTCTTGAACATGGTAAGCATGTTACCACTAAGCTATAATACCCAGCCAGGAGTTATCACATACTAAGAGCTTCCTAAATCTCTTTTATTTTCCTCTTAAGAAATTAGTGGATTGAAGGCAGAGAAAAATCACTCAATAAGCTCTTCTAATTACTTTCTTGTCTCTACAACAAACTGTTAATTAAGGGAGAAAGTTTTGTCTGATTCATCTTTGCACACCTAGCACTTACTACAATGCCTGGCATGAATAACATTTGTTGACTAGAGAGAAATGGCTTCCTCAAATCCAGCAGGGTTCAACTAGAAAGCAGGCTTTGTGATGGCCAAGAGGCACCAGAGGCAAAGGTTAGGCACGCTGCAGACACACCTGCACTCTCCACCAGGCTCAAAGCTACCTTCCGACCTTGTGTCTGTGTGGCCTAAATGTGTCTCCCTTCGGTGGTTTCTGAGCCCAGAGCTCAACCCTCCACTCTCACCCAACACACTTCTCGGAATGTCTTCTCCATCCATCACTGTCAGGGAGAAACACCCCATCATCCCACTCCTGATCTCCCTCTACCTCAGCCAACTTCCCACCTCAGGCACGAGCACGTGCCTCCGACTGCAATGGCCTCCATTGGATTCTAGAAAAACCACTCTCGCCTCTTCAAAGACACCACTCTCCACCAAGAACAACCCTTCTGCACATCTCAGCTGAATGGTGGGAGAATCATTCCTTGAAGCAGTGCTCCCTGAAAAGTGCCCTAAGGCCTGAAACCTCAGGATATCTGCAGAGCTGTGTAGTTCACGCCTAATGACACTCCACAAGCCCCTCCTCTAGCCTGCCCCACACAAATAAAAAGGATGAAGTAGGGAACAGGAATGCCAGCCCACCCACCAACAGCTATCTCTCAGGCATTACAGCTCAGAAAGCATGACATTTCTATTCTCCAGGTTTTGCCTGATTTTTATAAATTAGCAAAATATATATATATGTATATATATTATTAGCTTACTCATCTACAGCTTAGCAGCTTGTCAGTCCAATAAGTAAACTAGTATCTACTTTTACACTTAATTTAGCAAATGTTATGATTTTATAAACAAAAGTAAACTGGAGCCGGGTGCCCGTGGCTCACGCCTGTAATCCTAGCTACTCAGAGGATCGAAGTTCAAAGCCAGCCCGGGCAGGAAAGTCTGTGAGACTCTTATCTCCAATAAACCACTAGAAAACCGGAAGTGGTGCTGTGGCTCAAGTGGTAGAGCACTTGCCTTGAACTGAAGAGCGCAGGGACAGCGCCCAAGCCCAGAGTTCAAACCCCATGACCAACAAAAAAAAAAAAAAGTAAACTGGATTGAAAGGGAAAATAAATCTATTTGGGAAAATGACAATCTTTCCAAATTTGTCACTGCTAGCACCCCAAGAAATTAAAAACCCTTTAACACAGCTTTAGCATTCGCTAACACTTCCAACTTTAAGTATTCAGTGTAGTTCATACTCATGTGTCACTACTGACAATCTAGTAACAGGCTCTAGTGAAGAGAGAGGAGTAGCATGGTACACTTCCCACAGTAATACAGATTTAAGGCAAGAAAGGCTTATGAGAAAGTGTTGAATTATCCTCACTACCCTGGTGCTGAAGAAAGCGTACCTGAACTTCCCTGGTCCCCTGGAAGTCACTCTCCGGGTAGACTCCGTTCAAAAGCAGAGATAGCCGGGCTCCGGTGGCTCACACCTGTCATCCTAGCTACTCAGGAGGCTGAGATCAAAGCTAGCCCAAGCAGGAGAGTCCGTGAGACACTTATCTCCAATAAACCACTAGAAAACCAGAAGTGGTGCTGTAGCTCAAGCGTTAGAGCACTTGCTTTGAGCTGAAGAGTGCAAGGGCAGCACCCAGGCCCACGACCCCCCCCCACACACACAAAACAAACAAACAAACAGTAGAGATAATATTACTTGTTGTGAAGCACTTTACTGTTCTAACTTCTAGAATTCTAGAATCATCCCCCTGTCTAGCCAGACATTTCAACTGCTGTGGTATCAAAAACAATGTAGACAGCTGGAGGTATTTCACCTTTACGCCTCATTTATTGACCAAAAATCTTATCAATAAACTGACTTGAAGCAAGAATTCAAAACCCTGAAGTATCCATTCAAATGAGGCTCATAGAAATGTGCCGCGCTCCACCACACTGAGCCTTAACCTAGCCCTGTTGCTCAACCCCAAGCTACTGCCCAGACACACCCCCTCCACTCTAGAATGCCTCCTACCCCGTGACCTCTGACTGCCCCGGAAACCAAGACGGTTCTTCCAAACCCCGAAAAGCACCACTGCATAAAACATTCTACCTTTTCAGGACTCCCACACTCACCACAGCACTCTTATTTACCAGATAATAAATATTTATTACAACCAACTGTAACTCTGGGCTGATCAATCTCATCAGATGATGAGTTCCTTTAGGCTGGAGGCATTTGTGCATCTTAATTCTCCATATAGCCCGAACTTCTGACACAATTAGTGTTAATACCATTATTTAATAAATGAAAGAAAAACAGAGCATGCTTTAACATTTATCTTTCTCCAATTCATCCTCTTCTCAATTAATACTGTACAGCTGTCCTACAGATGTCCACTGTAAGTTGTAACAACTATGAAACCTGATACAAAGCCTGGCTTGTTCATTTTAAATGTTTGGTACGTGAAGCTGCACAGACATCTCACCCCATGTCTCGTGCTTTAAGTGCAACTTCTTCTGGTTGCAGAATCATAATGCATTCAAGTAGGCATTTATTTTATTTCTGCATTCTGTCACTCTTTATAGTATTCTTAAACATTTCCCAAGCTATGCTGATTGCTGTTACTGCAAGAATGGAGAATGTCTATAAAGCACCTGCCACTCTTTAAGATTCATAGCATACATTATCTAAATAAGAAAAGTCTAAAATGTCCTATGTACACAAAAGACCTGCTTAACTTAGTTGAACTCAAGCCTGTCTGGCAACTGTTTAATGAGCACAACACATTAGAAACATGAACATGCATGATACAAAAATATCACTGGGTATGCCACATCATTTTGGCTAGGTCTAGACCAACAACTAAAGTATAATCAACATAAAGCTCTACCTCTCTTCTACCTAGTGGACATACAGCTCACCTGCAGATTTTATATATAGCTGGAGAGTAACAGCAACAAAGTATGCTGGTCATATATCCTTAGCATTTATGGCAAATTATTAATCAAGTCCCACCTGAAACAATTTGTTAAATTGATTTTAATCACTGGGCCTCTCATGTGAAGCTTTGTATAATCAGCATTTCATTTACAAAATTAATTGCCTGATTGATTCTCAGGAGGCAGTGGCTGTCATTACCCTGCTGTCATAACTTCTGAGTAGGGTGTCACAACATGAAATTCTGACAGTATGAAAAGCACTGCTATTTTAAAAATGAAAGCGGGGAGGAAAGGATAAGGGAAGAAAACTGAGGGTGTCACAGGGCCCCTAGCCTAAAGCCAAGCTCAATTGTCTGGTGACTGCGGTCAGACAAATGCCCTTCTGCCAAATGAACCAACACCAAGATTCCCACTGTCTCCAAACAGTACATTCATTGAATTTCCACCTATGTCACAAAATATACACCATGCTCCAGCCACATCAAGATAAAGTGCAGTACCATCTCAAACCAGAAAACTCCATGTATGTCAAATTCTACACTCTTCTTTTTCACTTAACTTAAAAACTGAATTTAAGAATTGATGACCAAGGTACTAAAACAAATCTACTTAAGTTATACTCAAAACACATATAAATACCCATTCATCTTTCTAAAATTAAGCGTGTATCTATTACTGAGGTAGACATTTTTATTATCTAATTTCTTGCTTAGTATATCATATAGTCTATTACAGTTGGTGACTCTTCACCTAAAAACCTGTCTTCCCAATCAATTAAGAGAAATTAGGATATAAAGGACTTCCATGTGAGAGAAAATGATCCACCGACTGACTACACAACAAGGAAGGGAGGGTTTCTAAGATACCGTTATCATCCACCCCAAAGTAGAGAATTCTCCTGTGTCACCTGCATCATCTTGTCTCAAATGCACTCGTGGTAAGCATAAATGTATTTGCTACTGATTTGCCTTTTCAGAGGATGAACAGGTCCCGACAAGCCCCTCCTGGCCCTCCCGCTCTCAGTGGCTGGTCACTTCCCAGATCCTAGATCCTCAGCAGTGCACCAAAGCAACACTGGCCATACCAAGCCAAGCTGCTGTGAGAAGCTAAAATTATTTCCATGATATTCAGAGGGGCCGACTTAAAACAATCCCCACTTGATACCATCCAATTCCAAACAGAGGCTCTTTTAACTGGGTCACTTTGAAATGGAAAGAGGTCTCCTCTAGAGACCAGATGTACATTACCTTCCTGTCTGCACCAGAATTCTGATTCCTAAGTATGCTAGTGCCCCCTCCCACACCTGCACCAAGTCCACAGTGTGTCACGCACTACTGAGCAGGAATTTCAAGAGGTAAAGATGACGGATGCTTCCAAAATAGGACTGGTGCTACCGTGAGTGCAACTGCAACTGTGCATCCAAGGATTACAACCTTCCACCTGGAAGAGGAGGAAACCTACTGTTTTCATAACACACCATATGGAAGGCATGCTCAGGCTTTGCAGGAAAAATCCTGCTTCTGCTTTCCAGGGGAGGTGGGGAGGTTGAGGTTTCTCTCTAGGAAAGATATCTAAATGCTGAGTGGGGTGTGAGGAAGTTCATGTTTATTAAAAGGAGTCATAAGTTCAACGTGGACAGAAAACAAAGACGTGTACAAAAGAAGAACCAAGTTCTTAAAGAGGTCACATCCATTACCCACCCATCCAATTATCTATTCCTTTTTTTAAATGAGCAAGTATTAATATGTAAAGCACTGTGGAAAGTAAAGACATGAGATGCTCTCTCACTTTTAAGAAACAGATACCAACTGAGAAAATGAAATGCCTCTCATCCACAGTATAAATGAGCTTGTAAATGTTATGAGCCAGGAAAATAAAGTCCTACGGTTATTCATTAGGAACTCATCATTCACAGCAGATAACAGAAAGTGAACAAGATGCACAGCACCATCAAGACTTGAACATAACCAGGAACATCTAACAAGTATCTACTTTGTGTGCTCAACAATCTGTGATGGTTCACACATGACACAGCCAATACCAACAAATGCTACAAGGTGGCTGCTACCATTGCCAGCCACTATTCCGTTTGAAGGAACCACAGCCTTTAGCAGGTATCCTTTTAGCCCAGGGTCATGCTACAATAAATGGAGTCAGGATTCCCTTCCCCCGCCCCACTCCCTGCTGATCAATGCCTTTGGGGGAAGTTGTCCTTCTCCAAACCACTCCAAATAATACTCTCTGATGGGGGCAAAATGCCACCAGAAAATGCTTACCGACTATGGAGTTGGTAAATTGGGCTGTCCGCCTCCAAGTTCATGTGAGAACTAAATGTGAGAACTAAAGGTTTCTTGGTTAAGCTAGCCTGTCCATGGCATTTCATATGGCAGCCTGAGCAGATGACAAACACAAAAAACCGCTATTTTTTACTAATCTGTAACACACAGCCAGTAGTTGACAAAATCCTCAATGGGTGTCCTACGATTCAAATCCCTTCCTCTTGAATCTGGGCAAGACCTGTTAACTTCCATGTAACCTAGAAAACAGCAAAAATGAAAAGCTTTTTTTCAGATGCAATTAAAGTACATAATCAGTTGGCTTTGCTGCTGAAAAAGGGTGACTTTGAGAGGCCTCACTTCATCAGGTGAACTCATTAAATGAGAGGCCTGACCTTCCCCTCAGAGTGACAGAGAAGCTCTCCCTACTGGGGCAATGAAGAAGCAAGCTGCTATGATTTCCCCTGTGGGTCTCTGGAGAGACTACGGCTAGGTGGTCCCTGGTTTGAAGGGGAGACAGCTGGGCCAGCCTGAACTCCTGACCCACTAACACTCTTGAGACAAACACTTATTGCTTCAAGCCAATGAATTTGTTATGAAGCAAAAGAAAACTAATCTGCAACTGCAACTTAGTTACAATAAACAACATGCATTTTGCATAGCTGCTTTTGCTCCGCATGCTCGTAGGTTCTGCACTAAGAGCAGGGCCTGCTTGCTACTCAAAGTACTGGTGGTGGTGTTCTGATGAGTTCTGATCATGTCACTGGCCAGAAGACTCAAAACAGGTCCACGAGAAAACTGTTACAGACTCTGCTTTCCCAACCCTTCTGACTCAGGGACGCCCTGCCGGTCCAGGGTGTCTGGAGACCAGCAGGGGGAGTAAGGGCTCTCTTCTGTGGGGACTAGTCCACTGGAATTTTCAAGAGCTCTGCTCACAGTTCTTCTGTTCACCTGTCTCCTGGACAGCAGAGACCAATTCAGTGGCAAGATGGTTTACAAAGACAAACATAGCAGCCTCTCTTTGCAGAATCAGGATGCAGTGCTAGCTCCATCAGCAGGAGGACACACAGGAATATCAGGACTTCTGGCAGGAAAGCTCCAGTCCTCCCCTCCTCCCTAGCCCCCCTCCCCCACCCCAGAACAGTACAGGCTGCAGGTCTTCAATGAATGGCCACTACTACTGTTGTTTTTCATTACCAGACCCTTACATGATATATCACCTTAATATGGCAATTAAAATATACTTGAAAGGTCAATCTAAGTCTAAATTCTAAGTCAAACTACAAAAAACGTGAGGGGAAGCATATTCGAATATTATGAACTGAAAACTGGTGTTAAAAACTAATTGCAACTATTTAAAGTGCATACCTGACTGCTGACAATGACTTAAAATAGTTTATTTCCTCTGCCTTTACTTCACACATTAATAAGCTGCCAGAGGTTTAAATCAGAGCCCATTGCCACCTGCCAGTCTTTTCACCAAGTGTTGCCTCCTAGTCCTTGGCTAGCTGCCACGCCAGGCAGGTTTGCTGGGGAACTGCTGAGTAAATTCTCAACTTTAGCAGGGATGGCTCACCTCTATCATTCTAGCTTCTCAGAAGGCTGAGATCTGAGAATCAAAGTTCAAGTCCAGCCTGTGCAGACAAATGAGACACTCTTATTTCAAATTATCTAGCAAACAGCTGGAAGTGGTGGCGCACCAGCTGTAAGGTATTTTAAAAAAAAGTCAAGAAAGCAAGGCTCTGAGTTCAATCCCCAGGACTGGTGTTACACATGCATGTGTGTCCACGCACCTATGCACACAAACAATCTCAACTTTAGGGCTACATCTCTTGCTCTTTTCGTGCTACCACATAACAAACTGCCTATCTCCAACACCTCCAAACAGCTGGCTGCCCACAGTGTGCTAAACTTAATTCAGGAAAGCCTGTCAGAACCACAGCCAGCTCCTTTGTCTACTTGGCCTCAGTCCAAATGACTTGAAAAGGGCTGGTTTCAAGACATTTTAGAGCGCACGAACAAACTGAAAGGAAAAGGAAGTTCCCCCATCCCCACCTTTTTAAATGACAAAAGCCAGATCTGTAAACGCTCTGACAGAGGTGGCAGAGATTTGCCCAGCTCCATCTAAGTGAGTAATTCTGCGCAATGTAACTGATTCCACAGTATCATTTTACAATTCTGATTAGGTTTCTCTAAAATCCTGTTTATTAAATTGCTTCCTTGAAGCATGCACAGTTACTAATTTGTTTCCAACTAAATCAGGTATCATATGAAGAGATTATGCTGCCACAGTGGAACAGCACTCCAGGGATTAGGTTTCATCTAGACTTCAAAATTAAAATGGGGCTAAAACTTTACAACTGCAAAATTTCTTTTTAGAAAGGAAGACAGCTTAATATATGCCCAGGTTTCTACATCAGTAAAACGCCCCCACCCCGTTATATTATCCTGTGTACAAAACGACCATGTCTTTCACAAAGCACAAGAAGTAACGCCCAAAGCCGGCATGCGGACATCATGTGCTGCCTGCCTGGTGATCAGGAGGTCGGGGGCGGCGGACAGCACGCGACGGCCCCGGAGCTCAACAGAGCTCAACAGACGCAGCCTTCATGTGCTGGCTGCAGACACACTACAGCACTGTGACGGAAGCCCGAATTAAGACCTCATTCTTTACAAAGCTAGGTCGCCGGCGCTTCACTTTTAAAGGGGTAACAGCAAATCAACTGACGACAACAAGAATTAAAAAGTATCTCTAAAAAGCCATGTGATTTTGATGGTTTAATTAGAGGATCACAGATAAAGCAAACTTAAATGTACAAATTTAGGTGTTTTTTCCCAAAACCCAGTGAGATTAAAAAAAAAATCCTTAACACTGTTTGTACTCAAGGATTTTAGTGCTTCTAAAAGAACTTTTTAGCTTTTTTTAAGTAAGTTTCTTTCCTTCTATCAAACAAAACCTACAGCAGAAGGAAGTAGCATATTCCTTTACATTTTAAAACCATATAAATATAGAATTTAGGGCTAGAAATGTGGTTCAAGTGGCAGAACATCTGCCTAGCAAGTAGAGGGCCTGAGTTGAAAACCACACAATAGATAGATAAATAGAATTTGCACAACTAATGAATAAGTTCCAACAAACAACCCAAGTATTTTTATTTCAATTTGCATATTTGGCATACAGATTTAAAATGTTCTGTAACAATGGAGAGGGCTAGAATATTTAAAATATATTCTATTTCAGTAGAAATTTTTACACTGTAAGTATAGAAGAGAATGAAAAGGAAAAAGTATGAATCTCAGGAAATCTGTAAGAGAATTGACTTTAGCTCTTGAGTTAGTGGCCAATTTGGGCTACAGCCGGCATGTGCCCGTGTACCATGTGACGGAGAGCCCGTGTGACGGAGAGCGGTGAAGGCTCCCTACTTTCTTCAAGAGATATGGCTTACAAAGTCACAGCCCACATTTGACTACAATATCAACTTAGTACCTAAAAAGGAGCACAAAGAAAAGTATTTCAAGATCTACATATAGCTGGGCATGACAAAGATTGCCTATAATCCCCACTTGGGAGGCTGAGACATGAGGATCATAAATTTGGGGCCAGCCTGTAAGACCTTGTCTCATGGGGGGAAAAAAAATCTACATTATTCCATCATCATCTAGTCTTCCTTTCTAAAGCTAACCAGAGCCAATGAAAATAACTAAAGGGGGGAAACAATCCAGCTGATGCCTTCCAAATAGGAAATGTTCTCATCTTCTCACAATTACTTTTGAAATTTCAATTACTGAATTCAATCACTCTGAGATCTCTGCCTCTGCTCTGGGACACAACAGGGTGAAGGCACCACTGGTTACAGACTTTCACCATGACAGTCTGGGTGTTTTTAACAAGGTCTGATCAGAAATCAGTATGGACAGGCACTGGGATGACACAGGAAGCTGAGGACTGCATTGGAGGGTGCCAGGAAAGGACTCACAGGGTTCAGGCCGAAAAAACCTGGGCTGACCCTTCTAGGCAACTGCCTCAGAAGAAAGAGGTGACTTTGCAAAGTAATTCAGTGGTCCGCAGGAGAAAAGGACACTCCAACTGTCACTGGCAGCGACTACTTAGACAAGGGAGAGCCTCTCCTGCCCCTTACCCATCATCCCCACAGGACAAAGGTAGAACCACTCTGAAATGCCAACCAGGCCAGCAGAAGACGTCTTGCAGTATGATCCTATGATCAGCATTTCGGTTTCTATGATTTGTCTGTTCACATTCAATGTCTTAAAATAAAAAGGCAACTAGAATTAAATACATTCAACATTCCTGGAAAGTTAAAAAAAATTTTAAACATGTCCAATGTTTGTGCTACTGTTTAAACATTTTAATAATAATATACTCACATAATATAGACTTTGGTCATTTAAAAAATCAAAATCAAAGCCAAAATCAAAACTTTAGGGGAAAAATTAAGGAACTAACACAGTGCTTAGAATCGGAGAGGCTTCCATGAAGTGGTAGGCAGTAAATGAAAGATCCTCGGTGAGTGGAGAACCATGAAACCCAACCTGTGCGTGCAACTAGCTATAAACTCCCCACTGGATGGGAACCTGGACTCCAGGTTCTTGAAAAAATCTCAAACCCTTCCCGGTCCAGCCAGCTAGGTGCTGTTACTTGAACCAAGACCCTAAGGACACAGAGGTTTATGAACAAAGATACTCAGTTGGAGACAGGGCACCTGATGTGGACCTGAAAAGAAGACGTACACTCTGTCCAGTGGTTGGCAAACGACAGTCCATAAGCCGATGGTATTCCATTGCTTCTTTGTGTAAGACCAGTAGGCTAAGAATATTATTTAATATTTTTTAAATAGCAGAGGAAAACATCCAAAAGAGAGTATTTCACAGCATGCAAATTACACGGAATTCCAACCTCAGCATCCAGAGTTTTACTGTCACACAGCTTCCCCCATTCATAGCTGCTTTAGTGCTGCATCAGCAAAGATGAATAGGTGAAGCAAGCATCATCTGGCCCATCGGGCCTAAAATACTTTCTAAGGAACCCACATGGGATGTTTCCCAACCCTGACCCAGACCCACAACAAGTCTCCTATGTTGAAGAATTATCATACGGCCTGAGATTGACACACAAGACCTGGCTGCAAGAGACCTGGTCTGAACCCAAGCTGGGTGTTCAGTCAAGACACTGCGGCAGGGGTGTTGAAACGAATACGTATCTGAAGACTGGTGTGAGTACTCAAGACAAAGAAACACTATAGAAACCATTATTAGGTAAAAACCAAAAACTGACATTTAAACTTAGGTCAAAAATGGCATGCAAAACCAGCCTATGAATTGCCTTTTGGGCAATGTGTTTTCAGGGGACGGGCCAGTTGTGCAGGACGTCTCCAAACTGGCTGGGCATGGGAGGGCAGCCGCCAGCGCGAAGAAGGCCATGTCTAGGACTCTACACTGCAAGCACTCTCCAAAGCACAGGCCACTGCTTTTTGAGGCCTTCAAGTCTCTTTATGTGCTCCATGCCCATTCATTACTTATTGAGAACCCAGGCAGCACAACCTCACTGAAGTTGACTTAATCCCTGTTTTAAGGACAAAGAACCAAACCCAACACTGTTTCTTAAACCTAATTCAGCTAACATGTTGGAAACAGACTACATTACATAAGTTCAGAATGAGCTCCTAAACTGAAAAGAAAAATAACATCAAAAGGTTTCAAAAGTTGCAAAATATATAACTAACTCTTCCCCCTCACTCTTCTTTCATCAGATATGGGAAGGAAGACGATAAAAGCAAAGGTGATCTTCGGATAGAAGAAGTTTTCCTTCTAGGACATCCAAGTTCATAGAGAAAATCCACCCCCCACCCGCTGGCAAATCCACACCGCGCCTAGAGAGGCTTCCTGTGTCACGCTGGGGACGGTGGGTGCCAACAGAACATCTCTGTGCTTTGCACATGCCACCACATCCAATCCTCAACCCACCCCAAGAACCTCGGTCCTGCTGTCACCCGTTTGCAAAACAGATGTGGCAGAGTAGACACTCACGGTGACTGCCTTCTGTCTACTCACGGCCCCACCAAGCACAGACCCCAGAAGAGGCGATGAGAGCAGTTTCCAGCAGGTGTGAATGAAAACCCCAATCCAAGGAGCCATGATCAATTCCAGAAAAAAAAGAGGGCTCACCCCTGGACAAGCTGGCCGTGCCTGGGAAGCCTCCAAGAAGCCTCGGAGAGCGTCAGGAGTGCACTGGGGCCTGGGCCGCCAACAGTGCTTCGCAGTGGAGGCCCCCGCGGGAGGCCAGGGGCAGGGCGCCCGTGAGGAGGGTACAGAAATAGGCCATGGGCTTGTTAAGCTCTTGTTCTAAACACATGTCACTTCATAAACACTGGCAATTAGTAGGACTGCCTACTTCTTAAATTCTATCGTTTTCGGGAGAAAGAAGATAGGAACATTCAGACAGACATAAAAGGGTCCTTTTAGTTGTTTTGTTTTGTTCTGTTTTGGGGGTCAAGGGTTGCCAGCCAAATCACATCTCTCATAGTAATAAAATCCTCCAGTGACTTCTACTGCCTATAATAAAATGTAATCCTCTTTTCATGATCCACAAAGCTCTTTATGGTCTTCCCCTGATTATCAATTCAATCAAAAATCAATGGGTGGTCTTTAGAATGTTTTCTGCTATAGGAATTCCACAGCTGTGAGCAGCAGTGGACTTTCCTTTACACTGTGCTATATACTTTGCATACACTGTCTAATTTAGTAGTGATGCATGCCCATGACCCCAGCTATGGGATAGGCGTGAATAGAAGGTTCTCAGTCTACAGCCAACCCAGGCAACAAGATCTTATCTAAAAAAGAACTAGAGCAAAAAAAGGGCTTGGACTTGGCTCAAGTACTAACACACCTTGCCTAGCAAACACAAGCACTGTAAATAAAAATAAAACAAAACAAACCCCGTTATCACCAAAAAAGAAAACAAAAAAATCCCCATAACTTAAGTGCAGCTATCACTATCTTACAGATTAAGCCAATTACAAAAAGACAGTGAAAGGAATCAAACAGTCATTTGGATTAACAAACAGTAACAACAAACACAAAGAAAAACTGTCATGTGAAAGCCCACCCAAGGCAGGAAACAGATCCACTGGATGTAAGCAGCCCACAGGGAAGGAAGCAGCAGGTCAAGAAAGGAAGGGGTAAAGACAAGCCATGGAAGAAAAAAAGCATTCACTTGCACAGGAGACTCAAATAAATGCAAACACAAAAGAAGAGCAGGGTCTAAGTATGTGTAAGACAGATAGCCATCTTTCAGATGTAGACAGGCAGGTCCAATATGAGAATAAAATAAAAGGAAGGAAAGGAAAATGTTTTGAGGCTCTCTTTAAAAAGCAAGTAGCAGCCGGGAGATGGTAGCTCACACCTGTAATCCTAGCTACTCATGAGGCTCAGATCTGAGAATCACAGTTCAAAGCCAGCCCAGGTAGAAAAGTCCCTGTGAGACTCTCATTTCTAATTAACCACTCAAAAAACCAGAAGTGGTATGTGGCTCAAGTGGTAGAGCACTAGTCTTGAGTACAAAGAGGCTCAGGGACAGTGACCAGGCCCTGAGTTCAAGCACCACAACCAACAACAACAAAAAAGGCAAGTTGCATCTACTACAATCTTTGGAAGACTTATCTGTATATGAAAACTCACAGGAAATATATGTAAATGTCTACTACCTAACTTCACTAACGTGTACTGCATTCTAACATAAAATGCTGGGTCTTAAACCTTCTTTGAAAAGGCTTAATGATCACACAAAGAATCCAACCATCTCTAGGCACTAATAAGTCAGTCTAATAAGTCAGTACAATAAAAGGAAAGCAAAGATGCCTGAAGCTGTAGCAATCAATTTATTATTACAAATACCTATTGCTATAATGTTTTAAAGGGATTTCTGAAAAAAGTTTTCATACTCAACATGTAAATATTAGGAATAAACTATATGAAATATACAAAGTACCTCTGCTGTGTTGCGAGCACACTTCTTCCCTTTGTTTAACACTGCTCCCCCACATTCTTTACCAAAGAGCTGCCTTTGTCTTGTTTATGCCCTATGTTTGACATAAAAAGCCCCAGTGGGCTAGGAAAGCTGTAACCTTGTTTTCTGCATGTTTAAGAAAACTAACCTAAGAACCTAAACAGAATCTTCCAAATGAAAAGTGAAGGAGTAATCGAAGCCAGCCCTTCCTAAATTAACGTTTGGTATTTTACAAGTTAAAAGTACATGACTTCATCAAGGCCTAGGTGGCTCACACCTATAATCCTGGATACTTGGGAGGCTGAGATGTGAGGATTATGGGTTGAAACCAGCCCTGGCAGGAAAGTACATGAGATCTATCTTCAATTACCAACTAAGAACAGAAGTGGAGTTGCGGCTCAAGTAGTAGAGCACTAGCTTTGAGCAAAGAAGTTGAGGGAAAGCACCCAGACTCCCAAGTTCAAGCCCCAGGATTATAACAAATATAAAAACTAAAAAGTCCATGACTTGAACTAGGCTTCTGATCTCAGCACTCAGGCGGCTAGGGCAGAAGCATTGTGAGTTCAAGGCCAGCCTGGGCTATACAATGCACTCTGTCCTCCTTAACCCACTCCCCCAAAAATGTATATGACTTAAACACTTAGGTTTGAGCATCATTATTCAAATTACTAAATCCTTTTTTTTTAAGTATTATTCTAAGTAGAAAATGCCCACTGAATAAATTTGAACATGAAGAACTTTTCCCATAATCAAGCTTTCTGGGAAACTGAAAATGTATTTTTGTTTCATGCACTGATGTTGTCAAGTCAAATGTTTGCAAACAGGAAGTGGATTCCTCCGAATCCTAGCCCACAGCACTTCCTAATCACACACCATAGCAAGACCATAATCTAACACTTGCAGAAGGGCTGACTTCTCTGACACAGACTGAGGTCCAAGCACAGACAAGCTGTGAAAAATCGGGTAGGGAGGAGAGAGGTGCCACCGACACATTATCTGCTCTCCTCACACCTTCGCCTGCACAGCACCAGCCACTTAAACACAGGCCCTGCAATAATGTGGTCTTTTGACAATTTGTTTCACGCCTCATTTGCTATGAAGAGTTAAAACATTTTAGTCAATCTTGAGAAAGCAATTCGATTTGTTTCCACAGCAAATGCAAAGCCTATTCCAACTAGGAGGCCACAGGTTAAAGTTCACCCTGTGACACAGACAGAAATCAAGTACTATCTTTCAAACACCGCAGAAGAACACACACTAACCAGTGTCACATGTACTTTTGGTGACTATGAAACAAAGCCAAGTAAGTTCCAAATGGCAGCACCATTTTTTCCTATTAAGGAAAGTACAGTCAGGTTTGGTGGCAAGAGCTTTGTAGTCCCAGCTCCTGGGAACCTGAAGTAGGAGGATCTCTTTAAGTCCAGCAGTTCAAGATCAGACTAGGCAACATAGGAAGACCCTGTCTTCAAAGCAAGGGGGGGGGGGGGGGGGGGAGGGGAGGAGAGGGGGGAGGGAGGGAGGAAGAGAGAGAGAGAGGGAGAAGTGAACTGGGAAAGGTAAGGAAAGAAAATCAGAGACAAAGCTAAGCACAGCCCTGACAGAATGCTTCCTAATAGAGATCTCTTCTAGTACTATATTATTGTTCAATTCTTCATTTGAGATTGCTGTGATACATGTATATACCGCTAATGACATCAACAATAATATTCAAAGTGCTGTCCTGTTGACAGCCATTTGAAACAACAGAAACTTACTTCTACACTAACAGTGCACAGTGTCCAAACGTCTAAATTATAAACATTACAAGATACAAGCAAAGGTTATAGAGTGCTGTGTACTAGATCTTCTCACAGTGAGCATGTTCTAGATCTGTGCTGAATCTGGGCTACTGCACACTTACAAAGTCACTACTAAATTGCAGAATTGAACTTTTAATTTATTTAACTTTAAATAGTTCCACACGGCTAGGGAATACCATCCTGGACAGAGGAGTCTACAGTGTATTTGTAATGCTGAGAAAGATTTTGCTAGGAAAAAAAAAGTTCTTCAGTCATGTTACTCATGTCCCAATGCTGAATTTTCCCTTTGGAAGTGGACGGTAATGAAATGAGCGCAAATGTAAAGATCCTTCTCATGGGCTCCGCAAAATAAGAACCAGTATGGCCCAGACGGGCCTCCTACCCAGAGCCATATGAGTCATGCACAGTCATGCCACAGAAAAGGGACCCAGTGAGTGCCTTAGAGCCACACTCCGAAAGGAAGAAATGCCCCAGTTCACCTGCTGGCTTCAAGGATTCCGTTTTGTCTCTCTAACCAATGCTGTCCCCTGGCGGGAAGCGGCAACCTTTCTTCAACTTTCCCACTATCTTCACAGGGAGCAAAATAATGTGATTACAAGCAAACTAAGCACACAGACAACTTCCATAATAGAACCCCACCACCTAGCTCCTGGGAGGAATGTGCTGGGGAAGGCGGTGTCAGAGCACCGGGGCTCCACTTCCTGGATCCAAAGCCTGCAGGGACCACACAAGCTAGGCCTCTACCTATTCCCCAAACGACAGCTTATAATGCCAGGAACTACTGCACAGAAAGAGATGTGGCCTTCTTAGCACTGGCTTGACACTTAGTCACTGTTTAATAAATTACTTTATATCACTGATTATTAAATACTTAATAACTCTGTACAACGGCATTTCTCTGAGCTTCCCAGAAGAAGAAGATATCTGACCTCTATCAGTAATACGGGTGAGGGACCCATAGCTAAGCAGTAATTTGAGGTGGTTTCACTGTAAATACACGGTAGAAAATACATTCCTGTGTTGTAACAACTTTAACATCCATAAATAACCTACACAGAAAGATGCATGCTATTTTTAGCATCCAACGATGAATGTGCTTCGTTCTCACGCACATGATATCATAGAGGGCAATAAGGAAAATCTTTACTCCTACTAGACACTGCCTTAACCCTAAAGCAGAGCTGTGTCCCCAAATGCAATGGGTTCTGTTTTAAGAACTTTTTCCAGGCCTTCAAAGATGTCTCAACAAACCAGTTAACCACCCTTCTCCAAGGGCCAATCCAACTGCCTAAAGAGATAAAGAGCATCAACACAAAAGTCTTTCGGCACAGTGCCTGGGCACAGCGGGCTGACAGTAAGCAGCACGAGCTTTCTCCTCCAGGTTCTTGCTCTATTGATACTGCTTTGTTTTGTTGCGCCAGTCCTAGGGCTTGAACTCTATTCCTGAGCTTTTGAACTCAAGGCTAGCACTCTACCACTTGAGCCACAGCTCCACATCTAGCATTTTGGTAGTTAATTCGAGAAAAGAGTCACATAGACTTTCCTGCCCTGGCTGGCTTTGAGCCATGACCCTTAGATCTCAGCCTCCCGAGTAGCTAGGATGTATGAGCCATCACTGCCTGACCTCCAAGTTTTTTTAAAAAAAAAAAACCCTCAGGTCTTCCATCTGCCTGAGGTGTTGTCTTTCCCTACTCACCCCTAGGCCTGCCCAGCTGACCCCTCCCTGGCCACTACCGCGGTCTCTCTGCAGGCCAGTGCCACAGTATCCCCCTTCGCGCACCGTGCTCCAGAACTTACCATGTGTGTTCTTCATCCTTCCAGAAGCCTGTGCTTCCAGGATGCTGCAGAACTCTTTTGGGTCCATGTCCTTTTCTGCTAAGGCATGGTATGTAGCATTTCTGTCAGCTGCTGAACTGGTAAGATGCCTCCTTTTCTCCTTCAGGCTAGAGTTTGCGCGATACAGATACTTCTGAGTTTTCCACATAACCTCAGAGACAGCAACTGCACGGCACTGAATCAGTAAGTATTCCTGCTTCAGGATCACGCTGTATGTGTAGTGCCAGGCTGCATTTTGGGGCATGCTGGGCTTGAGATATGTTCTGAACATCCCAATAGAAATGCTCCAGTAAGCAGAAAGAACACAGAGGTGTGGAGCAAAGGAAAGTGATCATCGGAAGTGGCGTTGTGGCTCAAGTGGTAGAGCATTAGCCTTGAGCTGAAGAGCTCAGGGACAGCACCCAGGCCCAGAGTTCAAGCCCCACAACCAACTAAAAAAAAAAGGAACATGATCATCAAGACACGGTCTCTACCCTGTGTTTTTCAGAGTGGGTTGCTGAGGCTTTCCTTTGGAGTGTAGGCATGGAGGAGGGAGGGCAGAAAGGTGGGCTTCCCTGCCACTCCACAGCCTGGAGGCAGCCTGGGCCTGGGAAAGCCTGGCTGGTTCTCATGTGCAACTGGGCTTGAGAGCTACCCATTTAGTAGAGAGAGTAACTTCAGCACCAAATAAACATGGGCACTGAACACATTTCCTCACACAGTCTACCAAGTGCTTGTCTGCAAAACAAGGACAACGATGGTGCTTTGCAAGGCCATTAGAAAGACTGCAGACAGTACACACAAGAGGATGTCCAACACCTGCAGACACTCTTGCTATGACTGCTTTCCATCACAGCAGTTATTTATGGCTCTAAGTCGTTCTCTAAACCCACATTTCTTCACTTGAGAAGCCAAAAATAAAAAAAGTAGCAGATCTGTAAATATTTTTCCACCGCTCCTGCACAGAATGAAAAGCTAAGTTTGCTTTCCTGCCTGTGTGTCCCCTGGCAGGCCACCCTTTCTAAAGCTCACGCAAGGCTCAGCTGCTGACTCACTACCACTGAGCCATTTTTCTCCCCCCATCTGTACCCAGCTGGTCGCGCTCCTCCACTCCACGCATCCCCATCTCCCCAAGGACTACTTTGCACTTAGCCACTGGGACCTTAATTACATGCCCGCCTGGCTGCTTCCCTGTCCCCTCCTCCGGGTGCCAGCCACCTCCCTCCACCTCCTCTCCCCCAGTAATCTAATTTTGTGGATGTGCTTTTGACCATCTTCCCAGTTGCACACAGAGACACTGGCCACACATGGGCCCTGTCCTCTAGGGACGGTTATCCTTCTGTCAAAGTGCAAATGAATATTCCTAAAGTCCGCATTCTGTGTGATCAGGCCAAGGGTTACCCCTTTTCCCCCAATCTACCCCTAGACACATTCCCCACGGATGTCCTAAGGCGTAAGATAACCTCCTTCCGAACCAGGGAAGAGCAGGTGCCACCCCATCCCAGCACCTGTAACTGATGCTCTGGCCCATAATATAAACCCTAACATCTAGAAGAAACAATCAGCCTGAAAGGACACACAAGCACTCATAAATTTCAAAATGCCCTAATCACCCCTCATTTTGCCAAGAAACTAGCTGGAGTACCACTTCAGACATATTAATCTCATAACGAGAACTTTGCTTCTCAATACTATCATACCACCACGCTATTATTGTGACTATTATTTGTGCGAAATTTTACTGTGCTACAGTATATTTTAAAAGCACAGATAAACATCCTTTAGAATTAGTTTTATCTAATAAAAACCTTCAATTCATTGTTCATTAATTATATTTAGTCATCATTACAAAGCAATTCTGATAAACTATAAATATCAACTCAGTTCACAATTGTACGGCACAAAGAAAAGCTGCTTCTTTTCAATGCAGGTCAAACACACATCTTTCCAATTTTCTAATGACTTCTATGTGTAAAAGGAAATGCATTTAGACCTACAACATTAAAAGTATTTATAATTCTCAAATACCACCAGTAAATAAACAAGAATTTAAAAAAAAAAAAAAAAAGATTTCAAGAACTTATGATGGAAAGACAGAGGAGGAAAAAAAAGTCCAAACCCGTTAGGAATGCACGCAATGGTGTCATCCTCTCCTAGGGAGACGGTGTGTGCCCGGTCCCCAGAGGCTCTGACCCTTCACACTCCCCAGACCACAGGCGTCTCCATCCTGGACCGCCTGTACACACAGCTCGCTCCTTGAGTCATCTGTACATGTTCCGTGAGAATCCAATTTCCTTGCATTACCTCGCCCCCAGGTCAGGGATGAATGGCTGTCAAATTCCCAGTGGAATAAAAAGAAAAACCCCTTTCTTCCTGAGGCAGCAAGTTTCAATACACAGAGCACACGGCTAATCTACATATGTGAAGGTCACGGCACTTCAGTCAGAGAGGTTAAGAATGGAACAGCTCACGTAAGGAGTTGTCTTAAACATCTTGGCATGATGCCCAACAAGTGCGATTGTTGAGAAGCAATAGATAGCTTCTGGCAGTGGCAAGGGGAAAAATATTTTGATCACGTGGTCTACACACTTACCTAGTTTATTTCACATGTGAAGCTTTGAGTCTCTCAACTACAGTATCTATGCAAAACAAATTCAGACTTCAGCTTTGCTAGTTTAGCCAGGCTAGTACTCTTTCCACTTCTTAAAGTGCACGCACACAGAATTTCTAGATGCACTGAGAAGAAAACCTCAACATCATGACAGGCAACTTTCTCACATTAGTTTCTCAATGAAGTATAAAATACTTTAAGGCCAGAGAAGAGCATTTAGACTGTAAAGTCATATTTCTATACGTTGTCCAAACGCAAGTGTCTTAAGTAAAATTCCTCTTCTCCATTTCCCTATTCCTCTCCCCTCCTCACTAATACTAGTCACTGAGGAAACCACAGGAACTTGGCACATGATGACAGACAGAACACAAAACTGGTTTTGCCTCCCGTCTTCACTAATCAATCACAAGAGAGAAGCATGCACTCGTGTTTGAAGGAGTGCACAGTCTAACAAGTCTCACAACAGAGAAAGGAGGCCACATCCCTGCACACAGGAAGGATACTGGGGGAAGGGAGAAGGCCAGGTGTGGTGGGCAGGCCTGCTCCTGCCCGCAGCAGAGAACCTTTCCTGCACTTCGGCCTCATGAAATGAGATGGTGGCGTTAGCACTAAGGGGGAGGAGAAATTCTAGCAAACTCCTAAGTGTGACTATTATTGTAACCTAACTAGTACATGAAGTAAAACAATCAGAAACAAAAGATCCTACTGGGAAGTTATCTGCCTATCAACTTCCCTAACTCCACATTTAGATCGCCATAAAACCAGAGTCGTTCAATCCATATTTCCAATTAAGTGGAGTAAAGTAATATAAACATATACCACAGAATATCTTATTTGATTAAATTAATCACTGATATTTACTTACTCAGTAATCTAAAGACATTCCTCTGTGAACAAAATATCCTACAAATATCCTCTGGGTATCCATTTATTCAGCACTGGGGGGGCTAAGTATTTTTATGGTAATGAAATGGAATTCATCAAAAATCAATCTTAAGAATTAATTTTTGTTTACCAATTTAAAAATAAACCAAAGCAGGAAAAGTTATAGTAAATGTTCTGTAACTGCTCAGTAACTCACTTTTGGAAACAAGCTTCAAATATTAACGAATTTGTTATGTGAAAGTAAATACTACTATGATGTTAAAATTAACAGAGATTTACATCTAAATCCTTATTCATAAGAAAATACAATTCCTTGTCACTCTATAAACTATTTCTCACACTTAGTACAGAGGTGCACACCTGTAATCCCAGATACTCAGGAGGTAGAGGTAGAAAGATTAAACTAACAGCACAAAAAAAAAAAAAAAAAAGAAAACAAAAGAAAGAAAGAACAACTCATAAACTTGAAAATGTTCTCATCAGGCAGGTTCAAGCCCAGTCCAGGAAAAGTTAACCAGGATCATAACTGAAAAGTAAACTACAAATCATTCAGGCTAGAGGTGTGGTAGAGTGTTGGGTTCAATCTCCTATACAAACAGATAAAATAGATATAGATGATAGATACAGAGAGAGACAGA